>NC_083682.1:20230000-21480000 GCF_033118175.1 Dama dama | reverse complement strand
ATTGGTAAATGAAACACAATGAGTAATGCATTCCCTTGGGAACAAAATAACACAAGTAGCAAAGAAAAGATCAAGAGCTAGACCATTACCTACTGGGTAGCTAGTCCCCAAAGGTCGCTTAGTATTCACACCCTTGGGCAGTCCCCTCCCACGCTGAATCGGGCTACCCTGTGAGTGGCTTTAACCAATGCCAAGCCCAAGAGAGGCTGTGGTCTTCCAGCCTTAAGCCTTAAGAAGGCCTGGCACTCCTACCAGAGTGCTACCACATACAGACATCCAAGCTAGCCATGGAGAGAAGTGACCAGGGAAGGGAGAGAGGGAGGAAGGCAGAGAAATGGAGGGGGGTGGGAGGGAGAGGAGGGGATGCGGGTGGAGTCCAGCCCTCACAAAGATGTCACACGTGTGAGTGAAACTACTTTGGCTGTTCCAGCCCCAGGTGTTATCTGATTACAAAGGTCTAAAAGACTCCAAGCAAGGCCCACAGAATGACCCACTTGATCCAGTTAACCCACAGACCTGTAAGGTAATAAAGGACCTGTTAAGTCGTTCATCAGATTTAACTACCCCCAAAGATGGTTTTTCCAGTAGTCATGTACGGATGTGAAAGTTGGATTGTAAAGAAGGCTGAATGCTGAAGAATTGATGCTTTTGAACTGTGGTGCTGGAGAAGACTCTTGAGAGTCCGTCCCTTGGACTGCAAGGAGATCAAACCAGTCAATCCTAAAGGAAATCAATCCTGAATATTCATTGGAAGGACTGATGCTGAAGCCAAAGCTCCAATACTCTGGCTACCTGATGCAAAGAACCGACTCATTGGAAAAGACCCTGATGCTGGGAAAGATTAAAGGCAGGAAGAGAAGGGGACAACAGAGGACGAGATGGTTGGATGGCATCACCAACTCAATGGACATGAGTTTTCAAAAGCTCCAGGAGATGGTGAAGGACAGGGAAGCCTGGCAAGCTGTAGTCCATGGGGTTGCAAAGAGTCAGACATGGTTGAGCGACTGAACAACAACAAAAGATGAACAACTTAACACCGGGGCTTCCCTGGTGGCTCAGATGATAAAGAATCTGCCTGTAATGCAGGAGACCTGAGTTTGAGCCCTGGGTCGGGAAGATTCCCTGGAGAAGGGAATGGCTACCCACTCCAGTATTCTTGCCTAGAGAATTCCATGGACAGAGGAGCCTGGCGGGCTACGGTCCCTAGGGCTGCAAAGAGTCAGACAAGACTGAGCAACTAACACTTTCACTGTATACAACAACAGATAACTAACTAGCTCTTCTATACTCAGAAGACAAATCAGAGACAAGAGAGAGGAAATGAAACAAGACTAGCAAAGGTAAAGGAAGAATTTACTTGTTTCCAATTTTTTTTTTCTGGATAAAACGGAAGGTTGGCTTAAGAACTGCCAGTCTATATCATAGTAAGTGAAATAAGAAAAAGGCAAATACCACAGAATATCACTTATGTGCAGAATCTAAAATATGACACAAATGAACTTATCTACAGACACAGAGAACAGACCTGTGGTTGCCAAAGGGAAAGCGGAGTGGAGGAGGGACGGACTAGTCGCTTGGTGTTAGCCGAGATGCAAAGTATTATATACAGAATAGATAGACAACAAGGTCCTACTGTATAGCACAGGGAACTCTATTCAATATACTGTAGAAAAACAGAATGGAAAGGAATACGAAAAATGTATTATATGGATAACTAAATCACTTTGCTATACAGCAAAAATTAACACGACACTGTAAATCACCTATTCTTCAATAAAATAAATTTTTAAAAAACTGCCAATCTAAAAACAGCCTTAATATTCACTAAGAGTGTACAGAATACATAGAGGAAGGTAAAAATAATTTATTTGTGCTGAAAAAAATAAATAGGTCACCTACACCCAAAAAGAATTACAGAGCACATATTATGTGCTCAGCATGGAGCCAGACATTAAATAACCATCATCTCATTTAATTCTCCAAACAACATTCTTAGGAAGATAGTAATACTTCCGTTCTACAGATGAAGAAACTTGGGTTCTGAGGGATTAAGAGACAACAGCTGGCAGAAGAATGTTAGCGGTGCTGCCGTGAAAAAATGAGAGAGCAACTTATGAAAACAAATAAACTGCCAAGACAATAAAACCCGAGTCTTGACAGCCTGGTCCCTCTAAAGTGCTATTAATACAGACAACGAAAGGTCTCCTACTTCTGCGAAGGAAGGGAGCCTAGGAAACAACAGCAGAGTCTCTTTTCCACGATGAAGTCAGATTCCTGGTAAAAGGTGGGAGTATTTTTAGAGCAACTGCAGCTTCATAGAGAACCAACCAGAAAACAGGGCTAACAGTGGGAGGTCAGTTCTGTTTGTTTAAAAGAGAGAAAAGGTGTCCCAGAAGCTTTCTCCATCAGAGAAAACAAGAAGCTAGTGGAAAAATAAGATAGAAGAAAATTAATTAAGTTCACTGAGACAACTTACAAATATTGCTCCTGGAACAGGCCTGTTTACTTAGTGAGTCAGAATGAGGGCTGGATGTGAAGGGTGTGGCTTGGGAGCCTGCTAATGCAGAGATGGATTCTAGCAAGTGGAGGCAATTAGTTGTGGCTTAGGGCAGTGGAGAAGGACCTTTTTATCATTAGTGTTTCATGCATCCTCTGGGCAGGTCACCACTGGGAAGTGGTATTTGGCTGTAGAAGAGTTTGAATACCACATGCCGCAGTTTATACAGAGGCATGAGAAGAATGCAATGTTACAGCCTCTGTCTACTGCAGGAGTATCAAAATTCCACTTGTGTTATTCGGGCTGCAATGAGACTTTTCCGTAACTTTTATTGAAAAGGAGATTCAGTTAATTTTCTTCTACCGTTCCCAACAGCACAATTAGAGTGCTCACAAGATGCTAGATACAATGCATAAAGCCTTCACAGTACTTTCAAAGGTTCTTCACATCCATGATCTCAATTTACCTTCAAAGCAACTCTTTTTCGAAAAGACCTGATGCTGGGAAAAGACTGAGGGCAAGAGAAGAAGGGGGCCACAGAGGATGAGATGGTCGGATGGCATCACTGACTCAATGGACACAAGTTGGCAAAAACTCAAGGAGACAATGAAAGACAGGGAAGCCTGGTGTTCACGGAGTCGCAAAGAGTTGGACATAGCAACTGAACAACAACTCTTTTTATCTTCAAGACAGCTCTGAAATGGTCATCTAAAAGAGATATCTAGCATTTTTTAAGGTAGAATGTTTTTTGAATTGGAAAAGAGATTGATAAAACACTGGCTTTCTGAGTACTACGATGGTGGCCATGTTTATGAGTTAATGACTCTGAGTTGAAACCAAGTCAACAGGAACAGAACCAAATCTGCCTAAGTGGTTCCCCCTGTGACCACTCAAACCAGCAATCCCACCCCAAACTATTTAGGACCCTAGGCCAATTCTCATTATAGTTTTGAAGAGTTACAACTCACTCTACAAATATTTGTACATCCAGAACCTCAAAAACCCAAGGTCTCTGGGAAGAAAAAACGGTGAGGGAGTGATTCATCTTGCTTACTGCCCTCTTCACAATAAACAATGTAAAGGCTGTCAGCACGCTAGAATTTAATAATAGGCTCAGACTTCCAGGGAAAGAATTGGGTTGTTACGTGCTGTTTTGAGCTTTAACAGACTCAGCTAGACTTTGATCATTAATGTAGAGCATGTAAAATGGACAACGGAGGACCACTCAGGCAGGATGTGGTTCATGGGGTTACTGTACATTACAAAATGAGGCTTATCAAGACATAAAATCCCGGGGGTGAGGGGGATCTTCAAAACCTAAAAATATCTCATCTAAACAAATTATGTATCTTCAAAGAACTTCAGATTTCTCATATTTAAAGTGAGGCAGTTACGGGGCCTTCCTGGTGGTGCAGTGGTTAAGACCCTGCACTTCCAATGCAGAGGACTTGGGTTTGATCCCTGGGTTGGGGAACTAAGATCCCACATGACATGGTAAGGCCAAAAAAATTAAAAATTAAATAAATGAGTAAGTAAAGTGAGGCAGACAACTAGACACTTACTTCGTCCCAACAGCTATGACTGTGACGTCTACCGCTCCATCTTCCCCTTATTTACATAAAATGACCACTTCAGCAAATGCTCTACCCTAGCGGTACCTGCATTACACATCTTGCAGCTAACAATTTTGAGCAGAGCCTCTCCTATTTTTGCTTGGCAGACTGATACATAAACACACACATGTATATATACATATACACATCCATAAGTGTGTATAAATTTATGCAACACTTAACTACCTTCTATACTTAAGGATTCTTTAAGGTTTACTAAAATCAGGAACTATTTCTTCATTCCTTAAACACTACCACGAAGTGTTAGTTGCTCAGTTGTGTCCAGCTCTTCACAGCCCCGTGGACGGTAGCTCTCTAGGCTCCAATCCATGGGGATTCTCCAGGCAAGAACACTGGAGTGGTTGCTCTGCCCTCCTCCAGGGGATCTTCCCAACCCAGGGATTGAACCTGGGTCTCCTGCTTTGCAAGCAGATTCTTACCATCTGAACCACCAGGGAAACACAAGGGATAATTATAATTTAACAATAATTAGATAGCAATAATTATAACCCAATACTTAGTATTTATTAAAGGCTTTCTATTAATACTTCCAGACACTGTTCTAAGCACTTTACAGATATAGTCTCCTGGAATTCTCACACCAGCCCTATGAGTAGGGCACCTTCACTAATGTCCACTGATATCAGATTTGATTGTGAATTAAGTCAAATCTGAGTTAATTTGAATAATATTGATATTCTATATACCAGTACTCCAAATTAAGTCATCATCGCCCCACGTCAATAAAAATATAAAGAATAGCATACATCTTGTTAGAAAAATAACTTTGAGGAAGGATGAGGGAAATATATAGATGAGGACTTCCCTGGTGGCTCAGCTGGTAAAGAATCCACCTGCCAATGCAGGAGATGCAAGAGACTTGGGTTTGAAGTATACCTTAATAAGTCTGGGCTTCCCTGACAGCTCAGCTGGTGAAGAATCTGCCTGCAATGCAGGAGACCCAGATTCGATTCCTGGGTTGGGAAGATCCCCTGCATAACGGATAGGCTACCCACTGCAGTATTCTTTCTTGGAGAATTCGATGGACAGGGGAGCTTGGCAGGCTACAGTCCATGGGTTTGCAAAGAGTAGGACACGACTAAGCGACGTTCACTTAATAAGTTCAACAATCTCTAAAAAATGTATCTTTTCTTATCCCTTACTATCAAAGAAACCCATTCATCTGGGAAAAAGACACTAACGACAACTCACCAATCATGAGGATGGCTTCCGACCGTGTGGTGCCATGTGTGTTTGTGGCTTCACAGGTGTACTTCCCGGCGTGTTCCCGAGTAACAGCCTGAATGTACAGAGAGCCTGAGCCCGCCCGGGATGTGACAGGCTCTGGGTCAGAACTCCCAGGTCTTAATAAGTGGGGTTTTCGGGATTTAGATCTAAGAGCTTGAGACACATGACTGGTTATCAATCCGTGCTTGTCGTACCAACGGATGGCGGGCACCGGTACCCCAGTGGCATTGCAGGACAAAGTCACAGAGTCACCAACGGCCACCTCTGCACTTGCTGGCGCTCTAACTATAATGGGCTTGAGTCCACTGTCTATCAAAGAAAAAATAATTCACATACAAAAATTAAGTACGTTATATATAGTATCTACATATGCAAAACAATGCAAAATAATTTCATCCTATTGCATAAATGTAAATACAGAACTGTGAAGAGAGCTTGCCCACAGGTATCTTCAGCACATCTGGTCACTGCAAATACAGAACATGCGAAGCCAAAGCCTCAGACTTTACCGTGAAAAAGGTGTAAAGAAGTATAAGACTAAGCAATAGGCCTTCAAAAAAAAAAAAAGTTGGTTCCAGGATGCAAAAATCTGATCACAAAAATTCTGGGAGAAAAACCTGTTCTGAATTATAGTTGATAAATGTATTTCTGACCATATACATGAACAAATTTTTGTTTGTAAACTAAAGAGGCACCACCTCCTTCCTTTTGGTCCTAGATATTTTGGGAGCATATATTTCATGACCTCACAATAGAATATTGACATCTGACATTTTCTCCAGCACATCTTTCTCCTTTTCTAGTCCTACTTCCTGCGTTTGACAAAGTCATTCAACAATTTCCAGATTTCTGAATTTTTGCCCATCTAGTACGTATAAAATGCTATCTCATGGGCCATAACCTGCATTTCCCTCAGTACTAATGAAGTTGCACATCTTTTCACAGGTTTATTTGCTACTCATTTTTTCTTCCTCTGTCAAATACCTTTTGTCCTTTTTTCTACTGGGTCCTTTATCTTTTTCATAATGGTTCTGGATTCTTTGTAACTACATACTGTTCTTTTGTGAGTTACATTTGTTACTAGTCTTTTCTCTCTGTTTTTCTTTTCATTTTAATGGTATCTTTTAATAATAAGGATGCTTTAATTTTAACGTGGTCACACCAATCTTTTCTTAAAAATTAGCCTAAAATTTCTTGTCAAAAAGTTTTACCTAGCTCATATATTCTTCTATATTTTCTTGTAAAACTTCACCATTTTGCCTTTCATATATAGGTCTTTAGCCCACTGTAAGTTAGTCTGTGCGTTAGAGATTTAATTTCCTTTTCTCCATTTGTTATCCCACATGGAACCCTGAAATGGATATCCTTCCCTTGGTGATCTGCAGTGCCACCTAGGTCAAATCCTTACATGCATATCCTTCATGACCTACTTGTCTTTTCCTGCACCAATAATACATCACTGTCTTTTTTTAAAAAAATGATTTTATTTGTTTACTTATTTTTGGCTGGGCTGGATCTTCACTGCTGCTCAGGCTTTTCTCTAGTTGCCAGGAGTAGGGACGACTCTCTAGTTGTGGCCTGCAGGCTTCTCACTGTGGTGGTGTCTCTTATTGCAAAGCCCCGGCTCTAGGGTGCACGGGCTTCAGTAGTTAAGGCTCCCAGGCTCTAAAGCACAGGCTCAATAGTGGTGGCACATGGGTTGAGCTGCTCCACGGCATGTGGAATCTTTCCAGATCAGGGATCAAACTGCAGTCTCCTGCATGGGCAGGGGGGTTCTTCACCACTGAGCCACCAGAGAAGCCCTATAGCATATCTTAATTACTATAAATTTTTGTGTATGTTCTAAAATCTGGTAAAGCAAGGCCCCCCATATTCTTGTTCTTCTTTTAGAGTGTCTTAGCTATTGTTGGGCTTTTGATCATCCATATGATTTAGAATTAGTTTGTCTAGGTCCTCAAACTAGTGATAGGATTTAGTTGGAATTGCGCGAATCTACAGAAAGCTTTTGGAAAGACCTGAGAAGTATGTTAATACTGAATTTTGGTATCCATGAACTGTTATATATTTCTATGTACTTGGAACTTTTTAATGTTTCTAATATAAAAAGGTGACTTTAAAATGACATTTTCTGTTGCTGGTCGTAATGGTTAGTTTTATGTGTCAACTTGACTGGGTTAAAGGATGCCCAGATAACTGGGTGTGTCTGTGAGGGGTGTTTCCAGAAGAAATTTGCACCTGAATTGGTAAACTGAGGATAGCAGATGGCCCTCCCCAGTGTGGGTGGCACCATCCAATCAGATGAGGACTTCAGTAGAACAAAAATGCAGAAGAACGAATTCTCTCTATGAGCCTAGTCATCCTTCTCCTGCCCTAAGGACCCTGGACATCAGTGCTCCTGGACCTCTGGCTATGGGGCTTAGGTTGAGACTTACCATCACTTCTCCCACAATTGAACTGCTTCATCAGCTTACCTCCTTCTCCAGTTTGCAGACGACAGACTTGACCACCTTAACCATGTCAGCCAGTTTCTACAATAAATCTCCTCTGATGTGTATCTTATATATCCTATTGTGTTTTGTTTCTCTAGAGAAACTTGCTAACACACTGGTACATAGAAAGGCAACTGATTCCTGTTTATTGGTCTTCATCAGCCACCTTGCTAAAGCTTTTATTATTTCTAATAATTTGTCAACAAACTATAGAGGATTCTCTCTCATGACAACCATAGGAGCTGTGAATTAATAACATTAATAACAGCTTAAAGAAAAGAGTTTAAAGAGAAAGAGAACAGCTTAAAGAGAAAGAGTTTCTTTCTCTCTTATCTTTATTGCTGTTCGGTCACTAAATCCTGTCCAACTCTTTATGACTCCATGGACTGCAGCATGCCAGGCTTCCATGTTCTTCACTGTCTCCAGGAGTCTGCTCAAATTCATGTCCATGGAGTGAGTGATGCCATCCAACCATCTCTTCCTCTGTTGCCCTCTTCTCCTCCTGCCTTTTAATATCCTAATATCTTTATTTCTTTTTCTTATCATTTTGTGCTGGTTAGAATCTGCACTATGATGAAAACTAAAAGACATTTTAAAGGGAATGCTTTAAGGTTTTGCCATTAAAAGTAATGTTTTCTGTAAGTTTTTTTTATTGGATATTCTTTATCATTAAGAAAGTTCCCTCCTGTTTCTATTTTTCCAAGAGTGTCTAACATGAATATTGAATTATATCAAATGGTTTTTCTGCTTCTATTGAGATCATCATAGTATTCTTCTCCTTTATTCATTAAATTGGATGAACAACACTTTAAATTTTCTGACTGATTACTGGGCTAACTCCTCGGTTAAACTTTATCCCTACTGATCCTATCTATTTTATCTTAATTTTCTATTTAACTGATTTCCATATCTTTATTATCTCCTTTCTTCTGTTCTCTTTAAATCTATTCTGTTATTTTACTTAGCCCACTAATTTTTAGTTTTACTAGCTTTTTTTTAATAAGCATTTAAGGGTATAAATCCTTTTATATTCTGCTCTCCTATATCCCACACAATTTGATTTTGACATTTTGACATTATTTTAAATTTCCAATACAACTTTTTCACCCAGCCATTGAGAACTATAATTCTAAATTTCCAAATACATGCCATTTAAAAATTCTTTATTATTAACATCTGAAGTAATTCATTGAAGTAGCAAGTTCAGAGTCTAAAGTAACTGCAACAAGTTCAGAGAGTTGGTCTCTGTCATACTGTTTCTTTGAAATATTTATAACTCTCAGCAAAAGCTTAATTTCCATAATATATAAAGAATTCCTATAAATAATAAAAAAGACGAATAACCTAATATAAAACGGACAAAAGACAATGAGCAGTCAGTACACAGGAAAGCAAATTCAACGGCTCAGAAACACATGATGAGATGCTCAGCATCACTCATATAATAAAAAATACAGGGATCAAAAGGTAGTTTTGAAAAACCTGTCAGATTGGCAAACACTAAACAGAATTCTGACTACCTACTGCCTTGGTGAGGATATAAGCAAACATTGCTGGTAGGAGTGTAAAATGATAACAAGAGAGAGAGCAAGGTATCTGTCAAAATTACCAAGGCATATATGCTTTTATTTAGCAAGTTTATTTCTAAGGATTTACTTTAAAGACGTTCACATGTGTGCAAAATAATCTATGTAGAGGGACATTCATCATAGACTCCTTGTAATAGCAAAGGATTAGAAACAGTCATCCGTGAGGTATCAGTCAGACCTTCACAGCTATACAACAGAAGACTAAGCAGCCATTTTTTAAAAGAAATGAAAATATTCTTTAATGTACCATATGCAAAGATGGCCAGGATATATGTTAAGTGAAAAAAATCAAGGTAATTTTTAAGGTAAAATCCAAGGAATTTTTTTTTTTTTCTTCACGTCAGACAGGTAATGTGCCGATGTCG
The DNA here is from genome assembly GCF_033118175.1 of Dama dama. Classification (NCBI taxonomy): domain Eukaryota; kingdom Metazoa; phylum Chordata; class Mammalia; order Artiodactyla; family Cervidae; genus Dama; species Dama dama. The sequence goes on along the minus strand of NC_083682.1, from coordinate 21,470,199 downwards.
TAACAAGGTTTGGAGGGAGGCACATATCACACAGCAGCGTGAACACCCGATCATCATGCTCATGAACTACAAAAGGATCCCAAGGAAATTTTTAAAGGAGAAATTCAAGGTAATTTATATGAATGCCAGCATCATTTGTGTAAAAAAAACTGATATTGCCATTAAATGCACACAAACTCACATGTTACATGTAATTAACCATATACATGCACACAAAATAGTCAAGAAAATTATAAAACTTGTTAGTTCTAAGAGATATCTGACTGGCTAGGGAACATGAGTGAGATTTTTACCACACACTTTTTAAAATTATACCTTAAAAAGGTATAATTGCTTTAAAAAAGCAACTGCTTTAAAAAAGCAATGATGTATCTGTTAAAAAATATTAAAAAAAAATTTTTTTTATGAGCCTGATTATATAAGGTTGCTTCTTCATGGAAATGTCTACCAGCAAGTAGAAAGGAACATGGAAAATGAACACAGTTCTGTTATGGTGATAGGATTACTTCCTTTTTGTAAAGATGATTTAATTTTTAATCAAAACAAAATCCCATCTATAAAGTGAAATTTCCTAGGATAACATGACCTAAAAGCCTACCTTTTTCAATTTCAAGTCTCCCAGTAGACTGTGTAAATCCAATCCCATTATCTGCTACACACTGATACAGCCCGGAATCTTCCATGGTAACACCACTGATTTTCAATCCATTTCCCACAGTTAGATGTCGTGGGGAAGAGCGAATGGGCTGGGCATTGTGAAACCAGGTACGGTTGGGCGCTGGGTTCCCATGAACTTCACACGTGAATTGTACTGTCGCACCTAGAGACACTGTCTGATGCTGCAGTCCTTTAGAAATTGAAGCACGTTCTAAAAATAAAACATATTATAACTTATAAGGACCTACTGTATACCACAGGGACCTCTACTCAATCCTCTGTAATGACCTATATGGGAAAAGAATCTCAAAAAGAGTGGAGATACGTACATGTATAACGCATTCACTTTGCTATACACCTGAAACCATCACAACATTGTAAATCAACTGATACGCCAATAAAAATTAATAAAAAATAAAAATATAAAGTTAGCCCTCACACAAGTCATTAAAACTCTACCAATAACTAGTTGAAACCAATATGTATTGTTTCCTCATATTCTCTCATCAACAAAAAATTAGAAATGTATTGACTTTCCTCCAATAGGATAAACCATATGTTACTAATATGTTGCAGTCCCTTTTTATGTGACAGATCTCTCCACCCAATTAACCACCCCCCAAGCCAACATATGTGCACACACACACATACACATATGCAGGGTTTCAGATGATCTGTTTTGAAATAATAATTTCCTTGGATTTTATACTATACAAGAGCCAAAATAGAAGAATGCTTATTTGGAAATTAAATTTTTTTTTTTTCCTGGTGAATTCTGCTTTGAGGTTAGGTGTATTCTGGGCAAAAGAATCTTCTTTTAGTAGCCATCAGGCCACTTTTTACTTGGACAAAGTAAATCATGTATTGGCATTTGTAACATATGTTAACATATGTTAACATATATTAAATGATTGTGTATATTAATCTAGTCCTAATTATCATTAAATTTTAAAGCCTGCTTGCCATACACATACACTAATGCCAGTGTAACCTGCGACGGGCCACTGTTGCACATAAACAGGTACAGAAGGTTGACAAAAACTGTATTTAGTATGAAACATTTTTTCTGGTTTTCATGAAAATTTGTTTTGATAAAACATTTTTGCTGCCACACACGACAGTGAGATAGGTAGCTGGAAGAAAGGAACGACATGGAAATAAATAGTACACATAGAATGTGAGTGAAAATAACACAAATTTTATGAGTCAGCAGTAGTGAAACCATTTCAAAAGGGAAAATAAAATGAAACCCACTACCTTTATGAGATGACATTTTCTAGTTAGTACTCTGTCTTATTGGGCTTCCCGGTGGCTCAATAGTAGAGAATCCGCCTGCCAGTGCAGGAGATGTGGGAGACGCCACTTCGACCCCTGGGTGGAGTTCGACCTCCTGGAGGAGGAAATGGCATCCCATTCCGGTATTCTTGCTTGGGCAATCCCATGGACAGAGGAGCCTGGTGGGCTACAGTCCGTGGGGTCGAAAGAGTCAGATACAACTGACAATGCCCTCTGTCTTAGTTACTGTTACTGGACACCACACACTGATACAGCCCAGAATCTTCATCCTGTTGGACTCCAGTCTCTTTCCTCCATGTCACTGAGAAGGAAGAACCAGCTCCGCTTTGTGTAACCAGGGTAGGGGTGAGGTTGCAAGAACATCCCAGGTAAAAGGCTCTGTGCTACACAGAAATACTGCCCAACTCAGCAGTCTTCTCTTTTCCCTGGCTGTACCACACAGTATGTGGTGGGATCTTAGTTCCCTAACCAGAGATTGAACCCCACCTCCTGCATTGAGAACGCCAAGTCTTAAACCACGGGACCCCTGTGGAAGTCCCAGCAGGGCTTTAGAGAAATGAAGCTGGCTCCCGGGGTAACTATTTCTAGATAGTCTCTATTCCATTTACAGTTCACAAACAGATCTTCCATTCAAACATCAGTTAGATCGGAAAAATAGCCTGACTTGAAAAAACACTTAACAAGTAACGTCTTACCAAGTACATTCACCACGTAAGTCACGTGTTTGGCATCTCCAGACTTGTTCCCCACCACACAAGAGTAGTTGCCGGAGTCCGCTGGGTCAATGCTGTCTGTGGCAAGATGCGTATACAGCCTTCTCCAAGTGCTTCCCACCATCGCATCCTGACCATCCTTCAACCAGTGCACATGAGAAGCTGGGACCCCACTCACCACACACTCCAGGGTCACAGGGCTACGAGAAAGAACGGCTAATGCCTGTGAGAAGGTGGGGTGAAGAATGTGAAAGTCATCTGAAGAAGGACCTGGAGAAAGAAGGCGAAGCAAAAATATCGTTATCATTAAGTATTCACTTCCACTTTCTTCCTTAGCAAAGCTGTGAGCATCTTCATCTTCCCATTTACTCTTTTTTACACTACAAGGTCCTATTTGGTAACGAAGCCATTTTCAGTTGAGAACTGACTTTAAAAGACTTGGGCATCCTTTAGGGCTACTTCTGAATTAATAGTTTTGAAAAGTCAAATTCACACCAAGCACATGGACAACTCCTTCACTGCGCTTTGACTACTGATCCAATCACAGCTTGACCACACTAAACTAAAAATCAGATATGAACTACTATATCTCAAAGAGAAGTGAGAAATATTTCTGCATAATTCACAGTCAGCCACCAATTTGATTATCACTGATATAGAGTGATATTTGCTCTCCAATTTCTGTTTTTTTTTTTCTTTTTAAAGATTGTTTTTGCCATGGACCATTTTTAAAGTCTTTATTGAATTTGTTACAATAAATTTCTGTTGTTTGTGGCCTGGTTTTTGATTCTGAGACACATGGGATCTTAGCCCCCCGACCTGCATTGGATGGCAAGGTCTTAACCGCTGGACCACCAGGGAAGTCTCTCTAATTTCTTTTTCTCTGAGCAAAAGGCAGAGTTCTCCACATGAATTCTACTCTGTCAATTCGACCAAAATTCTCTCCTGGAAAGCCATTATATTTGTATTAATAAAACATGTACAGAATTATGCTATTTAGGCATGTAATTTTTTATAAGACTTTCTCATGATAAACAAACAGGATGTGAAAGAAAAATGAACTCCCATTTCCCAACTCTTCACGTGGAATGCTTCCAAGGACTCTCCCCAGTGACCATGATTCCCCCAAATACTTACGACTCACAAGGAGCTTTTGGCCAATGGGTTCAACTTTTAACTCATGTGTGACAGGATTAAAAGCTGCACATTTGTAAGATCCTTTGTCCTCTAAGGATACATTCAAAATCTGAAGATTTCCTGATGGAAGGATTAGATAATTCTCTGAGGAAGGAAGGGAATGCAGTTAGGCTTCTCTCTTTAAGAAGGACACCAGTTAAAACTCACAAAGGTTGATAGTTACACTTTAAATGTAGACATGACACAAGCAGCTGATAAGTAATTAGGGAAAAAACATTAAATGAAGGAAAAGGAAAGCCAAGACAGGGAAAAAAAGTCAACAGCACTTGAGTAACAAAATCAGGCCCATGACTACAGACCACTCACTGAGAAAACCAAAAGCACAAGAAACATATTTGGACAAAGACACAGTGACCACAGTTATCACCTGGGGCAAACCTCTGCCTACAGCACTGACCACCCAGTATTCAATCATGTCTTCATTCCTTTCTTCTCAACAGTATGCACTGACAGTCTACTTTCTGCCAACAGCCTGGGCCCAAGCAATACAACAATGAAGCAAGCAGATAGAGCAAACCCTGCACTCACACGGCCAGCATTCCAGTGCAGGGACGGGGTAGCCAAGACAGAGGCAAATAAAGAGCAAGCAACCACTGATATAATACAGTGCTACAGAAAAGATGAAGCTGAATCAGGGGGACAGAGAAAACACGGCATATCATTTTAGATAGAGCCATGAGAGCGACCTTGAAGGAAATATCTGAGTAAATTCCTGAACAGGTTGAAGGAGTGAGCCTGAGAGGTGCGGGGTTGTAATTATTTCCTTTTTAATTTTTACTTTTTGGCTGCACCCCTGAGCATACAGGATCTAACTTCTCTGACCAGGGACTGAACCCTCGCCCCCTGCGTTGGAAGCCCAGTCTTAACCCCTGGACCACCCGGGAATTTCCTATAATCATTCCTATCCTGTACTCTATATTGTGTTCTATCTTAAACTATAACCATTTGTTCTAGTCTCTTCCACTTGACTCTCAAGAGGAGAGACAATGTGTCTCAAGCATTTTTGTGTCCACAGCCCCCAACACACAGAGCTTAAAGGAAGCTGGTGAATGACATTTGTTCCATGGGTGTCACTGGCTTTTCATTAGAGTTCTCACCTGTGGACTGCTTCAGCCACTTTCCCCGGATCTTATAGCGCACTTCAGCTTTGGGGTTACTATCTGGTACCTTGCAGCCAATGAAACCGGTACTCTTTTCTTCTGCCGTAATAACATGTTTTGTGGATGCACCAAAATCACCAAGAACTAAAATAGATAAGTAAATAAGTAGACAGATCAATAAATAAATGCAAACTTGAACTCTCTTCCCCAAAGGAAAGTTTAAAACCAGAGACAATATTGGCACCACAGCTGTTTGTGGCAGCTAATCCCAGTTTCCGGAGTAGCAGAATCTCTTTATCTCAGTAAGCAGTTGGGATAGAGGTGCACGGTTGAGGGCTGGGGCTTAGTCATGGCACCTTTTTTGAGAAGTCAATGCTTCCGGGAGACTACAAGACAAGCAAACTATTCCTGAAACATTAGGGAGAACTATGAAGCATAACCGTTTCCCATTCTGTCAAGATGAATCCTTTTCAATCCAGTCTCTCATCACAGCTCACTTTCCCTATGCATCTTTATTCTGTTTGTAGCCACTCACATGGCAATAAAATGGTTTATAAGAATGAACCTAGGACATAGGGAAAAACAAAAAACAGTGTATCATTTGAATTTCCAGGGAGAGAATCAAGTCTCCTGCATTGCAGGCAGATTCTTTACTGTCTGAGCCACCGGGGAAGCCCCAAATATACTATTAGTCCTTTTTTTTTTTTTTAAACTTGTGTGTGTGGGGGTGGGGGTGGGGGTGGAGTGGCAATTTTAGTTCCCCAGACCCGGGATGGAACTCAGGCCCCTTGCAGTGGAAGCACTGAGTCTTAACCACTGCCAAGGACGTGCCCTAACTAGGTTTCAATTTCTCCCAGTTTAAGTTTACTACAGATGGAGCCAGCATGGAAGTGCTCTTTATTATGGCCAATGGTGAAAGCCTCTGCAGCCTGCCCCTAGGAATTCAGCCCTCCGGAGTGTGACTTGGAGCTGTCCATGGGTCACAGCTCTATAAAAACATTTACCCTTCTCAGTTATGACAAACTCACTACTCCTGGGGAATCCAGATTTGTTCTGTAAATAGGGGTGCCCTCACAAAGACGTTTTCCATTACTGGAAGCCATCACCATTTGAAAGGCAGATGGCTCGAACTTACTAAGAAAACCACACAGTCTAGATTTTCCGTAAGTTCAATACTCAACATTCCTTTCTTTGCCGTTATTTTACCCCCTCTGCACTTGTTTAACCTGGTTTCAATTAAATAAACTAAAATCACTCTGTAATCAAAATAAATAAAACAATTAGATTTGAGAAAAAGATAAAGGACTGCATGAAATAACTGCGTCAAAGCAGACAACAGCTGTTGTTGCTGATATTAAGAACTTTAAAATACAAGGAAATTCAGTTTCATGTTAGAAAATTGTCCTAGTTAGGACAATTTAATTTTCACATAATAATTTTATGTGATAAATAAATAAATGTGAAAATAAATAATATTTTCACAAAATAATTTTCACATCCCTTATTACAATGGGAGACACCAAGCTAGGCTCACAGAGGTTCAAGTATCATTCCCCTGGGGTTAAACACAACAAATGTCAAGGCTGGGATGAGAACTCATATGTGTCTTACTCCAAAGCCCATGCTCCTTCCATGACTCAAACAATGCAGGTGCCAAGAGTAATTTCAGGAAAAAGCACCTATCACAGGGACAACAATTAAACTCACCTGCAGTGGATATGGTTGCAGGACCACTCAGGATGGCACCGATGCTGCTGTTGGCAACGCACTGGTAATAACCCGCAAGTGAGGGGTTAAGAGAAAGGATAGTCAACGTGCCCTGATGAACCTTAATCTGCTCCACGTTTCTGTCCAACCTTTTTCCATTATGCAACCATGAGATGCGAGCGGTCACAGGTTTAGCAGAGCAATGCAGTGCTACAGGTCCACCAGGTTTCTGGACAGCAGACAATGGCTCAGAAACAAAATAAGGTGGCAAGTCTGCAAGGGAACGCTCCCCGTGTACAAAGGGGTGGAGGTGGGGGAGGGAATGGGAGAGGAGGGGAGAGAGAAAGAAGAGCACGTTTAATACACTTACTGGCAATCCCTTTATAACAAAAGGCAATCCCTTACCGCATCTATATGTTATGGTCCTTAAGAGCTTGTGTAAGTTCTAGGAGCAGCTTTACATTTGAAAAGAAACAAGGCGATGTCCTGATATAGAACATAACAATTAGAACAGTACAGATAATCCTTCTGATCTAAATAAACAAAATACTACTTCTGTAAATGAGAAATGGTAAGCTGCTCTTTGAAAGAAGTAGTTTTTAAAAACTGGAAATTAGGCATCTGAAAAAGAGAAGATGACTTTCAAAATAAAGAGAATTCTCTTCCATATTACCAACAGGATTTGACTTTAAGAGCAAATTATTTTATCAATAAAGATTATGGTACTTCTTGATTTGGCTTCCCTGGTGGCTCAATGGTAAAGAACCTGACTGCCGATGCAGGGGGCAGGGGTTTGATCCCTGGGTGGGAAAGATCTCCTGGAGAAGGAAAAGGCAATCCATTCCAATATTCTTGCTTGGGAAATCTCATGGACAGAGAAGCCTGGTAGGCTATAGTCCATGGAGTTGCAAAAGAGTCGGACACAACTTAGCGACTAAACAATAACAACAACTCCTTAACTACTTCTCTTTAATATAAATCATGTTCAACTTTTAAGAAAGCAGAAGTAGAGGGAGGTGGGAGGGGGGATCGGGATGGGGAATACGTGTAAATCTATGGCTGATTCATATCAATGTATGACAAAACCCACTGAAATGCTGTGAAGTAATTAGCCTCCAACTAATTAAAAAGAAAAGAAAAAAAAAAAAAAAGAAAGCAGAAGTAGAAAGTTAGGAAGCCACACTGAAATACAAAACCTATCCTTTCTGGGATGTAAGGATAAATGGGGTATCAATCTGAACATTTTTATTTGGTTTTTGGAATAGTTTCATTTGTTATGTCTATTCTTCCAGGAATTTGGGAGAGAGAGGTTCTTGCACTCAAGTATCAAAACAGATCCCTCTCCTCCACCCATAAAAGAGGATGGGGGAGGAATCCTGTTAATCTGGTATAATGAAATACTTAAAAGAAAAAACACAATAAATTGTTGAATCTATTTTTATAGGGTATTTTACCAGAAATAAAGATTAAGCGAAATGCCTCAGCTGAATCTGAGGTTGCTATTTAGCCCAACAAAAAACAGAAATAAAACCACTAAATCAATTTTCCCTTACTAAATCAAACACAGTTATATAGTATTTTTAACAAAGATAATAAATAGATATTAATAAACATCACTGTATTTGTATATACTTCTATATAAATCTTCACATAAATCTAAAATAAAAAGAAATGCATATGGGCCATGTATCAGCCTTGGGCTTATATATACATTTAATAATAAACACATTTAAGCTTTTCAGTAATGCAAAGAGATAATAAATTAGGCAAGGTCATGAGACCTGGGATTCAAACCAAGTTCTCTCATTCCAAGTTGAGTATTCTTACATACTGATTCTAAAACTACTCCTTGGCGGTATATAGTCAGCACTTTATTCCTATTATAATTTCCAAATTCAGAAATCTGTAACATATCCTCATTGGAAAAAAAGCACGATCAGAAAATATTTATTTTCAAGGCAACAAAAGGAATAAATTACAAGGACAATGATGGGAAGGACTGTGAGTGCCTAGAAGCACTACTAAGAAATCCTTGAATTGTTTAATTAAAGTTTTTAAAATCGTTCCGCTGGTCAAACAAATCTTAGAAACGTCTTTAGAAACCATTACTATTGGCAAAGCATTAAAGTTGAAGCTTTTCATAGGGTTAAGATGAGAGCAAGCTTCAGCCCAAAAGTTCCCATTCTCTCTTCTTACCTGGACTCACAGAAGCGCAGGGCATCAGGAGAGTCATGAACAGCAGCGTCTGTAAGGGTCTAGAATCTGGATGCATAGCGCCAGATTACAGACGCGGGCAGGGCAGACTTCCAGGGCAAAACCCAGGCTTTGGCTCACTAAGAGACATAGGGGAAAAAAAAAAAAAGAAGAAGGAAATTCTAAAGTACAAGAACAGTTGAAATCTATTCTCTGAAGAGCCAAAGTCCTGCACGTGGTAGCTGCCGTCAATTTCGCAAGCTTTATATAGACTGCATCAAATACAAGGCATTTAATGAACCACATCTTCCCCGTTCACAAAATAATCTGCAGACATTAAAGTTAGAAGCTCCGCTCATTCTTCCAAGATACTAAGACACTTATTTTATACGGACCCAATCATTCCAAATGAATCCATTACGGCCTTTCGCCCATTTCTGTTTGTACAACTCACAACCACCTAAAACTCAACCAAAACGCATTCCTTCTCTACATTCCTTAAGATACAAACAATAACAAAAACAACAAAATTATAACTAACGTTTATACAGTGTTTAGTACGGGCCAGACACCATCTCGGTGCTTTTCATATATTAACTGAACCTTTGCAACAACACTATGAGCTAGGTAGGTACTCCTGGTTTTCTTCCCTTTTTTCAGATGGGGACTCATGGATCGCACAGAGAAAGCCAAGGGCAGACTTGGGTGGGGACTGAGCCTTCTGCAGAACATGCGAAGACCACTGTGGTGAGAGTGGGATGAGCCAGAAAAAGAGCAGAGAGAAAAGCCAGGCTAGATCCCACCCAGTTTCAAAAGCCATGGTGAAGATGTTGGCATTTATTCTCAAGGCAACGGCAGGCCCTTGGAGGACTCAGAGAAGGGAGTAATGGGGTCTCATTATGCTTTAAGAGGACTGGCTGGAGGACAGACGAGACTGAAGTGGGGCTGGAACGGAGGAGTGTGAACAAGCTGGTGGAAGCACTGCGTTAGTGGCTGCCTGTCTTGTATTTGATGCACTCTATATAAAGCTTGCAAAATGGTGGGCAGCCACTGAATCCAGTGATTCACAGGATTAAGATGAAGAAAAGCTTCAGCCCCTCAAACTGCCATTCTCTCTTCTTACCTGGCCTCACAGAAGAGCAGAGTTGGGAGAGTAACATACAGCAGTGTCTCCAAGAGTTCAGAATTTGGATCTGAATAATTGAATTTTCAATGGACCAAGCTGCTTCATTCAAAGAGCTGTTACCTTTTCTCATTTATAGAATTAGTATTTTGTCTCATTTATGTCACAAGGATTCTCTCATCTATACTGCCCTGTTAAGCTCTGTATCAGGACATTGCCTTATTTCTTTTAAAATATAAGACTGTTTCTAGAACTTTTACAAGCTCCAAGGACCAAAACATATAGATGTAATAAGGGACTGCCTTTCATTGGTCTATAGGGTGCATCAGATACAACAGAGGCAGTCGCTGAATCACTAGATTCAAAGCAGACTCTAAAGGCAAACCAACAGAATCTGTTGAAGGCTTGGGTAGAGAAGGCGAGATAAAGAGATGTCAAGGATAACTCTTAGCTTTTGATGTAACAGAATAAAGTTCTGTTTGCTGAAATGGGGAGGACTAGAGAAGGGAAAACAGCTGAAGAAGAGGCTGCTCAATAGCTATGCTTTGGCCATCTGGATCTTCGCGACCCAGGGATCAGACCTGGGTTTCCTACATTGCTGGCAGATTCTTTCACCGTCTGAGCCACCAGGGAAGCCCATTGCTATAAATGGCAGCAGAAAAATCGAACTGCTAAGGATGGATGGTTGACAGCCACAGAAATATTGGGTTTTGTGGGGTCTTTTTTTAATACAGAAATCCTATAACACATTAACAAAGCTAAAAAAGAAGTTTCACATAACCCAGCACTGGTAAAGATGTGGGTAAAAATCACTATAATATCTCATTGGTGGAAATAAAATCGGTAAACTCCTTTCAAAAGGAAAATTATTCATTCATTCAGCAAGTATTTATTGAATTTTTTTTACAGTTTTTTCATTTTAATTTATTTTTTAATTGAAGGATAATTGCTTTATAGAATTTTGTTGTTTTCTGTCAAACCTCAACATGAATCAGCCATAGGTGTATATATATATATATCCCCTCCCTTTTGAACCTCCCTTTGAATGTTTACTATATGCTGGGTACTATTCTAGGAACTGGGGTTACAGCACCTTAAATACATGTATAAGTAAAAAATAAGGGACAAAAAAATGTATACGTTACATTCTGTGTGAGAGATGAACAATATAAACCAGACAAATAAATTAGGAATATGGGCCATACCATTCTCCAGATATGCTTTATTCCTTCTCCTCTGTGCTAACTCTATACCTTGGTCACTGCCTACCAGTGCACTCACTACTCTGTTCTGCAATTTATCTGGTTACATAACCGTGTCCTCTTTATTTATTTATTTTTTTTCCATGTCCTCTTTAAAGGCAAGAATGATGTCATATTGAACTTTGCAAATTCTAATGCCTAGCAGAAAAGAGGCACTTGATGTTTCTGAAAATGAAAGGAATACCTTCATAGAATGTAATTCCCAGAAGTACCTTAACAAAGTAGTATTTAATGAGAACTGTTATCTCAACGGAATTCTGTGTGACCTAGCTATATTTTTATTCCTTCACTCACTTACTCATTCATAGATATGATTTCAAAAATCAGCAAACATACAGTAAGTACCTACTGTATACCAAGTATAATTGCTAGGCTAGAGATCCAAAGAGTGGTTATTTTGATGACAAATTCGACTCCCCATATTCCTGCTTGGCCAGGAATACAGAATTTGTGACTACAGAACACAACAAAATGTAAGGCCAGAGCTACACTAATGACCTTTCAGTAGTGAGAATTCTACATGTATACTTATTTATGAAAAGAAAGGTGAACTCTAACCATTGATAAAACTGGGTATAGTAACCCAAGGCAAGGAATTTTAAGAATGTCTTTGAATACATCAAGTACTTCTCAGGATATGCTTGCTTCTTCTCTACACCACAGACTCCAAAATCTCCAAGTTGCAAATTCAAGTTCATCTACTATCAGTTCAAGGACTTCCTTTTACCTGTTTCCTTGATGAGCTCTTTTAAAAGTGGGAGAAAATACTACAGTACCACTCACTGGCAGAAAGGGCCAGCTGTGTGAAGGCCTTTTTTTGGTTTATTTGAATTCTCCCCTGTTTCAAGGGCAGGAACTGACATACCGCTGCTGGGCAGTCAAGGCAAAGTAAACATTCAAACAACTTGTTAACAGCATACACTTTCCTGAGACGATGAGGACAAGGAGGAGGGTTTCTTCCTCTTGCCAAATCTTTCCTCAACTATTTATTTATTGAAAAGCAGTGAAACAAATTCCAGAGTCAACTTGAACCCCAGCATGGGATCTGGTGAGTTACTTTACAGCTGTCCTTTAGAACGTCACAGCTCGTTATTGCTACCTAAACACTATGGCACAGGGATACGTGCCCGTGTTTCTATGAGGCTAACACTCTGTCAGTTAATTCGGGTGGCTGGAGAGGAATTACAACCCTAACAGTTACTGACTAAATATTTGTTGACTTGGTTTATATTTATCCCTGGCAGGCCTGCTCAGCTTGTTGAGAACTGTGATATTCAGAATAAGGACCTGGATTCCATTGCCCTACTCATCAGGTAGCCTGAAATTATACTCAACAGCCACCAAGGGCAACCTAGGTCCAACCCCACAAACAAACATCCCTAATCACAGGAAGAGTAACAGACAGCCCAAGTGCTGCTCCTTGAGTCCTGACCTAAAGATTAGCTAGTACCTCCCGAGTTTCAGGGCTTTCTCTAAGCCCTTCCCGCATGCCTACAGAGAAGGCAATTTGTCTTCCATTACAAACTGTACTTTAAAGCCATCCCAGGCTGAGGAGAATTTCTGTCGGCAAGGGGAAACTAAAGGTATGCTTCATCTCAGAATAAGAAAGGAAATAGTTCCCTAACATTTATTTAACTTATTGTTCAGGCTGTGAACTTGCTGCTTTTATAACCCCTTTTCAACACGCTGCCAGAATAATCCTTTGGGAAAAGTCTTTCCTGAATTTCTAGATTTGACTCCTCTGTTTCTGAAGGAACACCTCTGCTTTCCTAAGGATGATCAAAGCAGCCTCTCTGCATTATCCCCTCCCCAGACTCCTGTATCAGATGTTCTTAGAGTTTTCTTTGAGGCTTAGGGAATAACTGTGATTAATTTGTGAACAAAAAATTCAGCTTTGGGATCAGTATTGTTCTTCAAAACAGAACATTCTTAGTTTTCTTTTTTAAAGGCATCTTCTTCATAAAATAGTAATTTCCTTCCTTAAAAAAAAATTCTTATTTTCAAACTATTTCAAAGCATCCTATTTCTCAACTGTGGAGGGAAAAAAATGACATTTTGGCAATAACTAAACAAAAGAAAAAATACTTAAAATTTTTTTTTACTAGATACTGCTTAATTCTGCACAATTTCGGTTATGGAAGTCAAAAACCTTTTTTTAAACCCATTGAACCACCTTGACCTTAATCACAAGCAACTTTAAATCTCTCCAAGTTTTCTTCATTCTGAATATCTGAGTAATTTAGCTAAACAAACAATATTTCCTACACAGACTTCTCAGAGAATCTTACTTTTTCCAAGAAATATTCATTCAATCAATTAATTCCATATGGAGGGTATTTACTTGGGGCAAGATCCTGGGAGAGGTACAAAGATGAGGAAGATACGGAAGGCGTTAATTTCTGAGCTAAAGGATACTGCAGTCTCATTTGGAAAAGAGGGATTGAATTAATTAACTCTGAAATAAAGAAAAATATAATAAGTAAATGAGAATGTAAAAAGTATTGAAAGAGGTCAAAGCAGAGGACTCCATCCTTCATTTGACAAACGTTAAGTGCCTCCCTACTCCATGTCAGGGGCTGTGCTGTCCTGGGAACTCAGCCAAGGGTGAAACAAGAGGGACAGCTGCCTTCAAGATGCTTCAAATCAGGTGAGGACAGGTGACAACTCGAGAAGCCCTTCCAATACTGACTCACCTACCAGAACAACTAAACTTGCTGCCACAAGGGCCCTGCAAGGTTACTGCATGTGTGGGTGGCTTCTTTTTTTCTCTTTCTTTTTTAAATTATGAAAGAATGGTAACACGTTTACAGGAGACTTGGAAAATATGAAACAAAGCTATATACAGTTTCACTATATATTACAGTTAATTTTAAGTATTAAGATTTTTAGTTGGAGTTTCTTCAATATCAAACTCTCAAAAATTAACAGAATGAACATACGGAAAAGTAGATTACAGTAGACCTGAAAAGCACCATGAACCAACTCAACAGAATCAAGATTTATTCAATCTTCACACAACAGTACGATACAAATTCTACTTAAATTTCCATAGACTATAAACTAGGAGACACTGGAACACATCCAAGGACGTGAAACAAGATGCAAAAATTTCATGGTCTAAATATTGAAATCACACAGAGTCTATTCTCTTATCACTGTGGAATTATGTTAGAAGTCAATATCAAAAGATATTTGAAAATACCCCACATGGTTTCAAATGCAATGTGACATTTACCAAGAGAGATCTTTGACTTGACCATTGAAATCCTCAATAAAGTTAGAAGGCTGAGAAAACACACAGGGTGATTGCAGAGAAGAAAGCGTTTAGATGAGAAATTAATACCAAAGACACTTTAAAAACCCCATGTATTTGGAAATTAAATGTCCAGTTTTAAATGATGGCTGTACCTAAGGAGTGGATGGCTTCTTTCTATTTGGTATAAATTTTTATGTAACTTTTTCAATCAGAAACTAAACAATGGAATTTGGACAGCTGTGGGCAAAGATACACCCACCAGTTTATATGATGCCACAGTTTTTATCAGAAACTATCTAGAGGAATTTGAATGGCCTGCTATATTTATTTGGATATTTTGTGAACAGATACCAAAAAACAAAGGACGGTAAATGTTTAATCTTCTGCCTGCGGCAGGAGTACATCATTTTCACGACTATGGAACACTCTGGTGCTTAGCCTTTATTCTGCCATCAGGGGCTTTTGTGTGCTATGACTTTAAGTGCCATGTGAATGGAAGGTAACTACATGCTTTAAAGAACTTCCTGTCTCCAAGTCCACTTCCCGGACTCCCCCACCTCTGCAGGACTTCCTCACCAGCCCTCCTTCACCAGCCAGCACCCTCAAGTCTTCTCTTTCTCCTTTGCGAAATGAAATAAACTCATTGCAACATATTGAGGAAGAAACTATCTGTTTGCTTTCAAAACATTGTTTATCACCTACACAAATTGGTTTTTATTGCTAAGTTGATTTACTTTTCTATCTGTGAAAATAGTTTAGCTCTCCTGGTTTGGGATGGAACATGTCATGACTTTTTTCCCCATCAAAATCAATGGAAACAGTTTTCACTAAGAAGCAAGACTTTTAGTGGAATTATCTGGCAGTCTATGGTTAAGATTCGGTGCTTTCACTGCTGGGGCCCACGGTTCAATCCTTGGTTGGGGAACTAAGATCCTGTAAGCCGCAGGGTGTGGCCAAAAAAAAAAAGAGAAGATAAGGAAGCAAGGCTTTTAGGGTATATGAGTTTTCAGGAATTAAAGTAGGTAAGGAGGGGTTAGATGAGCCAGAGAATAAAGCAAGCACAGGTGCTACTGGAAAAACAGAAGTGTCACCCAACCAAGACTCAGAGGCTGAAAAGACATCCCAGAGGATACAAGATTAGGTGAGTCAGGTGGAGAAGTTTGGGGGGGAGGGAGAAAAAGTAAGGGGAGTGGCATATTCCAAGCAGAAGGAAGAGTGTGTGCACAGAATTAGAGACACAAAGAGTAAGGAAGAATAGACTAGAGTGGACAGTTAGGACAGGGAGACAACAAGGCCACATAGGTGAATAGATGCCAGAGTATCAAGAACAAAATAAATCAGGTTATAGCATTTGGCTTTTTTCCCCCCGAGTCGAGTATTAACAGCTTTTAGGCAGCAAGAGTCAAGATCAGACTTGTGCCTTTGACAAACCATTTACCCTGCCATGTGGAGAAAGGCTGAAGAGGGTTTAGGAGGCTGTTGTGAAAAGGAAAGGGGACCTGTACTAGAGAAATAACAGGGGATACATGTGAAAGAATTTTTTTTTTTTAATGTTAAGACATGGACAAGTTCAAAAGCTATTTAGGAGGTGGGACTGATGGAACTTGGGTAGTGAACGATGTGAACTGGTAAGGAATACATCTCCTAGACATCTTTGGAATCCATTGTCCGCTCACTTCTGTTTCCCTTTGGCTTCGGCCATAAATAAAGGCATTGAGGCTGTTGTCCAGATTTCGGATGTGGAAGAGTGAGTGTGTGGATGAGTGCCTTCACTAAGACAGGAAATGCAGGAGAAACAGCAGGGCTTTCCATGGTTTATTGTTGTTGTTTGGAGTTGGCAGGGAACGAAAAGGATGCATCTTAAGGTGTGGAACTAACAAGCTGAGTTGGATCTAAGAGAAGCTCTAGGAAAGACCTAGCAGGCAAGCTGAAAAGCTAAAGAGAGATGAGGTAGGCAAGGGCAGACAGAGAAACTGTGATTCTCTAAGGGGGAAGGAGTCTCGGGCTAAAACCTAAAAATGAAATAAAATCAACTTTAAAGGGGTACCAATTCCTCTCTCAAAAATAATGCTCATGATCAATGCTACTGATTAAAAGTTTTTTGTCTTAACAAAAGAGGAAAAGACAGAAAATTATATTCCAGGGATGGAATCAGACACTCAAGACTTCTTAAAAATGAGTTCCCAAATGTCCCTGGACTTTCACGCCCCCGTATACCTTTCAAAGGTACCAACCACGGTTTAGGGTAACCAGACACATTCCTTCCCTGCAGCCTTTGATCAGTGACAGTCTTCAGGCTGCCCACATGGGGTCCCAAGAAATGAGAGCAACAGCCGGCAGGCATCCTTCAGTGGTCTGACTGGAGGCGTGGGTAGGGGCAGGAGGAGGGGGAGGGAAGGAGAAGGGAAGAAAGAGCCCTCCTAAGTCCAGTGGCAGCAAATACAGCTTCTAAGAGTCAACATGTTCCTCTCTGGGGGCTATTCTCAGGGCTTTTAGAAACCAGAGCATCCTTTCCAGCACTCATGTGCAATTGACAAGAATGCATTCTGTGACCTGCTGCAAAGCTTGAGGGCAGAATGAGTGTGTAAATTTTGTGCAAGCAGAGATTCAGGATGTCCAGCATGTAGGCCAGGTCAACAATGGGCAGACCTCTCTTTTCACCAGAACTCAGCACACCCCCCCACCCTTCTACCCCTTCCCGACTCCCCACCCCCACCTCCCCCCACTGCCAATGGAAGCGCAGCTCTTGGTGGTATCTGCGTCCATGAGCTTGGAAGGATCACGCAGTTATGAGCACCTAGTTTTTTAAACCGTTGACACCTACAGACCTCACAGCCCTTCCCCCACTTCTCCGGAGCCTCAATCAAGTCAGCTGAGCAGACACGCTGATCCTGCTGCCTCCCCAAGCATTTCCTTTCACTGTGGACCATCAAAAGTCGAGGAAGCAAATGGAAGTGACTTGGAGTTATGGCACCAAAAAGGCCAAACGAGCAAAGAAATAATCAACTGCACATGAGCCACTTCAGCTCCGACACAATGAAAAGGGCCTAGGACTAACCCCAGGAAAGGTCACTGAGATCAAAGGTCATGAGCAGAAAAAGGCACCCGTGAGGGGCTGCTAGCTGCAATGGCAGCCAATGTGGTCTTAATTACTCACCAAAAGAGGAGTCTGAGCCAGGGCTGAGTTAGGTTCTAGCCACTTATTTGTGTGTTTTTTTAAGAAAAAAAGTCAAGTGTTCCTGTTCCACTCTCTTTCAAAGAGGCTATTTCTTCCTGCTTCTAGAGCACAGGAAGCCAAGAATTGTGGAGATAAGATAATTCTGGCATCCACAGTGACTGGACAGGAGGGTTCCGAATATTTAAAAGCATAGCTGCATACAGACAAGTGAAATTCTAAAGCGTGACTTAGGAGGGATCATTAAAAACACAAAATACAGCAAGTTTCAAGGAGATGATTCTTGAATCTCTTGCAATCATCACAAAATCAACACTTGCCACAAATCCAACTCTCAGTCGATTTTCGGGTTTGTCATTGGAATTGGCTTCATGGGAAAACGTAACACCGTAATGGTAACCACAAAACAAATGCCAAACGCAAAATTTTAAGTTTACAAAGAACTAGTTGAACTTGTACAGGCTGATATTATAAAGATCCAGATAGACACTGGGCTAATGTTCTTTGACGGAGAATGAGAAGGAGGAATGTGAAACCATTTTAAAAGAGCTCTGGATGGTAAGTGTTAGGCAATAAAATTAATCTAGTTGTTAATAAGGACAATGCCTTGCTCAGACCTTACCAAATGGAATGAATTTTCCTTGGCCATGACGAAAGCCACTGTCATGGGGTTTTGGCTTAGGTTTCACTTTCATAATGAGGAAATAAGGACTGAAGGAGAAACTCATTTCCATGCAATATATTCTAATGTATACAGGAAAATACTGAGGAAAAAGCAAAATGAAAAAATATTAGCAATCTAAGAAAAAATATCTTGGCTGTAAACAAACTTGAATCAGTGATGGTTGGGCACTGGACCTCCATCAGGATGATTTTTATATTATATGACCTGCTGAATTATGAGTTTCCTAGAGACCTGGAACATAGTGATACTAGTCTCCAAGTACCTTCTTCCATCTTTAAACTTGGCTGCATAAAATACAGGGAGCTCAGCTTGGTGCTCAGTGATGACCTAGAGGGATGGGATGAGGGAGGGTAGAAGGGAGACTTGAGAGGGAGGGAATATATGCATACATAAGGCTGATTCACACTGTTGTACAGAGGAAACTATAACACAACATGGTAATGCAACTGTATTCCAATTAAAAAAAATAAAATAGGGACTTCCCTGGTGGTCCAGTGGCTAAGACTTCATACTCCCAAAGCAGGGGGCCCAGGTTTGATCCCTGGTCATGGAATTAGACCCCACATGCTGCAACTAAGACCCAGCATGGCCAAATAAAGACTTTTGAAAAAGCAAAATACACATAACCAAAAATAAATAAACCTAGCTGAATAAAATAACGGAAGGGGTCTATATTTCTCAGGAGGCCCACTTTGTTCAAGCTGGTGATGGGAATTAGGTCAGACACGGCTTTGTCAGAGCTGTCACAGCATCGTGTCCGTGCACTAGGCACTGAGAATGGGACCCTTCAAGCCCATTCATAGGCTGGCATACATGTCAATCAAGATTCCTGTGCAGTTAGCACACAGTCACCACAAATGGACTGATAAATATAGAGATAAGTAAAAATGCACGAAGGCCCATAGGAAAAAAACTTGCATTCCTAGAAGTTTTGATAGACAGATAAAATCAAAGAGATGATCAAGATACAAAGTCCTGATGAAGTGAACATAGAAAAATGGATCAATTAAGATTGGGATATCTTTCTAAACATAACACAATACTGCATGAAGTTTTAGTCCAACTGGGAGAGCCTGAGTTGACGTTTCAGCAGTGGGTCCACCTTGTCCACCAGAAATGAAACAAAGCTTGTTGGAACAACTCTGCTGGGCTGCACGCATGTATACCAACGAGCAGCAGCTGCTCTGTGACATCATATTGGACAATGGTAAACAGGAAGGTCCAAAGAAAAGAATTCAAGAACACACTGATAGAAGAGATACACACAGACATACACAATACTCACGGACATCATCGGGAAACCAGAACAGCAGATAGACCCAACCAGGAAGACAGATAAACTTATTCCAGTGATGCCCCTCTGTGTAAAACTTTTCTGAAAATCCTTTGTTCATTATTTTTGGTGTATAAACAAGGCATAAAAATCATCTCATTAGATTATGATTACACTTGATTTTTAACTCCATATAGTTTTAACTCCATCAACATCACCCAATTAATTTATTAATGGTTAGTTCCAAAATACTCAAGAACATAAAAAAAAATAATTTTAAGTACCATAAACAGTAAAGGCAATTCCAAAAGAACACCAAAATTTTTGGTACACTAACAGCAATGTGATATTAAATATACAGCTTGCCAAGGTAACAGACTTCTTTAAAGACATAATTCTGATTTAGATATTTTATGTTCTGGTATAGTTCTGATATTTTTTTTTCATATCACACTATACTCATGTCATAGCTGACATTTGTAGAACGCACATGTTGATACAGGCATATACCTTGTAGCTGAACTCTTAAGGACTTATTATTGGCTTCCAGAACAACTTGAGGAGTTTTTGGTTTTCTTTTTTGGTGAGATTTAGAAGAGAATTATTAACTTGATTGTTTATATAATGACAGATGATTAATTTGGATCTTAAAAGTATAAGAATGCTGTGGGTTGGATCCTTTGCTTAATTTTCTAAAATCTCTTCCTTCAACCTGTTTTCGAAGACATTATGAGTAGAGTTGAAAGTTGTAGCCTAAAAACACAAAAAGCAGTTTCTCAATTCATTTACACAACAAAAACGTATTGAGTGTCCATATTCAAAGCAGTTGGGGGAAAAAAATGATTAGAGAAGAGATGACATAGAAGTAGAATAAGATAACAGAGACCTTGATCTCATTTCTTAAATCTCTGACATCTTTAACTCTTGGATTACATATAAACAGCAGCATTTAAAACTTTTTTGACGTAAAAAAAAAAAGTTTCCAAAAGTGACAGGAGTCTGAATTTATTAATAACATATTTTTAAAGTATTTAATAAGAATATCCAAAATATATTTTTAAAGAATTAACAGTTGGTAGTCTACAGTGACGTATTTCTTTTTCCTAAAGGATTCAGTCAGGTAGAACATTTAGTAAATTAGTGTGGCTTAGGTTCTGTCTGCAAATAAGAGGGGGGAAAAAAACCCACGATTTTCTCTCAGTTGTAGAATTCTATGACAAACATTTTACAAGTGCTATGTTTAAATGAAAAAGCACTTAAAAGCCTGTGTGCACCTCTTACACTAGCTTTGCCTCATCTTTGGCAGACTCCAAACATGACTGCACTAATGAAGGAGGAAAGGGGGAAAAAAAACAGCAAAGGTATCCAAAATCAACAAAACTTCAGCTCTAAAAATTAAGTCAAAAGCATATAGTTCAGCCCTTCGGTTTGCAAGCAAAAAAGAGACTGCTTGTGTTCACCCTTATTTAAAAAAAAAAAAGAAAAACAAGTTGAAAAAAAAAGCAGGAGACAAGTTTACAATTTCATTGTAAGAACTTGAAGAGGCAGACCCTTTACTTTGTATTTGGGTAAAAGAAACTGAGGTTCCCTGGTGGCCCAGTGGTAGAGAATTCACCTGCCAATGCAGGAGACAGGGGTTCGATCTCTGGGTCAGGAAAATCCCCTGGAGAAGGAAAAATCCACTCCAGTTTTCTTGCCTGGAAAATTCCACAGACAGAGAAGCCTGGCAGGCTACAGTCCACAGGGTCCCAAAAGAGTCAGACGTGACTTAGCGACTGAACAATAATAACGAAGAAACAGAAGAAATTTCCCTGGCAAATTTTCCTGCTTTGTGAAAGTGTCATCCACTATTTGACAGTCAAATTATCTGTGAGGTTTTCACAGAATTCTGGGAACACATATACACAATGGAAAAGACAGACCTTCTTGTGAAGATTCAGGGTTGTTTTACAAAAGAAAGACTGCTGAAAGAAAAACAGCACCGCTGATTTGAAAACTAAGTTACCAAGCTTTCCAAGAACTTACATTGAAGAAAACATTTCATAACTCTACATAATCACCTCCTTTTTCTCTGCCCAGCTTCCATGCCAACCTGAGTAAGACGTTAAGAGGAAAGGCCCAGCTGGCAGGTGTGGGTGTTCCAAAAATCAGATATTATTTTGTTTATTTGAATTACATTCTTTGCTTGAACAGCCTCGGGGTACAAATAAAACACACAAGTAATTAAAATAACCAACAGCAGGACTAATAAAACATCTAAAAGCAACTTTTATATAGAGAGAGACTCTCTAAGTGTTTGCCTCCTGACCTCAGTATATGGAACAATGAAGGTACATGTAAAACTAAGTGAGGCATTACCATTTCTGCTGGAGAAGGATAAAAAGCCAACTTAAGTCTGTGGTCAGAGGGAGAATGTGACTTGATGCTCATGCATCATGAACACGTGGCCATAAACATTACAGATGGAGAAACATCCAGCATGAGACACAGCAAAGACGCCATATCCAATTTGGAAAACTGTACACTGATAGGTTACCAAATTTAATCTAGAGCAATGGTTCCCAGAGTTTGGGATTTCAATACCCAGAGACACCTAAAAATAAAACAAAACACCAATATGTCCCATGTAAGAATACCAACCACTTACCAAGTTAAAAAAAAAAAAAAAAGAAAAGAAGAACTGCCATCTACAATCATTGCTCGTTGGAACAGAACAAAACATGAGCCAAAAAGTAACTTTAGAATAAATTTGGCTTTAAAAAGTAATCACTCCATGTCTTTCAGTTGGTTGTTTCTCATTTTACTCCAGATGAATATAAAATCCACATTGTAAATTATGCTGGTTTAAAGATCAATGCTGAGAAACAGTAATCTAAAGACTTTAAGGTCTTCACTCTTATAAATCAGTAGATTATAACAGCTCATCACCAACATTTGGTTATAAAATAGGTTAAATCATGTGTCTCTTAATGGAGCATTAAACACACAGCCCCCTCAGATTTTCATCTTGAATGTCAACCAACAAATCTCCCGAAAGCAGCGTTTTCACTCTTAGTACTGACAGGTTTCTGCCACTCAAAAAGACTCCACTGGTCCCAGTACAACCTGTACTTTTCATTATTAACATTCCTCTCCAAAATAGGCCAAACTTCTAGACCTTATTGGGAAGCGAAATTCCCATTATCCCCTTACTTTCTCTGCAGACTATTTTCAAAGTTTGTTTTAAAACTTTACAAAAAAGAAAAAAAAAAACTTTTTAAAGAAATTACTGAGATAAAACATAAGGAATTTCACTCTAATACTATGTTATAGAAGCCCTATATTTCCTTGAATGCACATTAAATTTACTCAATGAACAAGTATATACGTGAATCTGTAGCATTTCCATAATAAATTATTGTAATCTTCTATAAATTAAAGCAATTTTCTCTCTGTACCATCATGTTACATCAAATAAAGATGGCCCTGTCTATAAGATCTTTAAAAAAGATAAAATAAAACATCTTCCCTTCTTCAGTAATGGCTTTGATTTTCATTTGAATCTGATTTCCTGAGAAAAAATGGTAACCAAGGAACAGTATTGAAGGGAATGTATAGAAGTTGGTTTTACCTGACTCATTACACTGGGAAAATAAAGAACTAGGCTGGATATCTATAGGTCATATAAATGTAAAAAATTTCTACCGGACCTGGATTAAATATTAGGTCCCCGAGGGAAGGGAACCACACCTAATTTGGTCACCTCTGTACATCTAACACCTGCGAAGTAACCTGCACAAAATGAGTGCTCAGATAATTTCCCCAAGATTGCATAGCTAATAAATGATGGGGGTGAGATCGAACCCAGGGTGAGCCCAGGCCTCCACTTCACCCTTTCTACCCACAGCTTCTTAAATAAAGGAGAGCCTTGAGTACAGGTCTCTTTTTTTATGCCCATTGAATTCACTGTAAATCCACAGCCACTTATTCTGGAAGGAAGCTTAAATCTACCAGGTTTTAGTTCTCATTCTCTATTTTAGTTTTAATCTGCAGATGAATTTCTGAAGGTATGAAAATCTTTTTTTTTTTTAATTTCATTGTGTTTCTGCACTGCTGAAACTTGAATTATTGTAATCTTATTCTAGGTCATCAGCCAAATGATAAAGACATGACACAAAATTTCCATGCCTGGTTTACATTTGTGTTCTTGGATCATATCCATGACATGTGAAGGTCAAATGATGTTACATAATACCATTCAAAGAAAGTTCTGAAACAGGTGAAAAGAAAAGGAGGAACTGTAAATCATCTTCTAGCTCATGGTAGCATAAGTGCACCAAACTTGAAAAGCAGATGACATTGCAGATGGTATAATATAACATTAGAAACACGTGT
This sequence comes from Dama dama, assembly GCF_033118175.1. Lineage (NCBI taxonomy): Eukaryota > Metazoa > Chordata > Mammalia > Artiodactyla > Cervidae > Dama > Dama dama. Next base: position 21,446,188 of record NC_083682.1, on the reverse strand, counting down.
ACTATAAAGATCCCACATTACTATGGCTCATCAACAATGAGTAAATATGAATGCATACATGCACTTCATCAAATGAATTTTAAATTGTTTTTCAGTATTATGTATCAGAGTGTACTTTTAAAGTGGTCCACAAAATATTGGACCAATAGTTAAAAACAAGTTCAATATTAAAAAGAAAAAACAGGGACTTTCCTGGCAGTCCAGAGATTAACGATCCGTGCTTCCAATGCAGGGGGTGTGAGCGTGATTCCTGGTTAGGGGACTAGATGCCACAAGCTTCGAGGTGCAGTCAAAAATTTTAAAATCAATTAATTAATTAAAATAAAAATGAAAAGTTTAAAAAAAGAAATGAAAAAAAATGTTAAACATGCTTAAAATCAATGAATCAAATCAAAAGGACAAGTCAAATATGAAAGAAGTAACAGTATCTTCCTATTAGGACTTCCCAGGTGCCTCTAGCGGTAAAGAACCCGCCGGCCAATGCAGGAGATCTAAGAGACACAGCTTCAGTCCCTGGGTTGGAAAGATCCCCTGGAGGAGGGCATGGCAACCCACTCCAGTATTCTTGCCTGGGAAATCCCAGGGGAGCCTGGCAGGCTACAGGGGTCGCAAAGAGTGACAGAACTGAAGCGACTTAGCACACACGCATCTTCCTATTATTCAACTCAATACTGACAATGTAACAAAACAATTTTTAAGATTTAACATTTTTGAATTACGTTGGTTTTGTGATTTTGTCACAATGTGCGAATTTAGTTTCATAAGAAGTTTGCATCTAATTTATTTTGTACATAATTAAATGAGGTTAATAATAAAATTTTTTGAACAATATTGGGGTTTTTAAAAATTTTTCCCTTTGATAAGTGGCACATTATTCAAGTTTGTGCACTCCTTTTTAGCAAAATACAGGACATTATCACCTCTGTTAAGATGTTAACTAATCACACACAAAGCTAATTCCTTGATTATATACATCTTTGCAAATCTCAACTGAGAATGGGGGTGACAGGACAAGAATTATAGTTTCAAACACTAGATTCACATTCCCCCAAATCAAAAAGGTTAAAAGAATCTTGTAAATTTTATCTACCTCCATAGCCACCAAGACCACTACCTTAAGAAAACTCTATAAATGCAATTCAACCAAGCTTTATCCTCTATTCCATAGGCCCCAGAGGGAATATCTTAAAAATCTGTGCATTTTAGAGTTATGGTACAATGTTTTTTTCAGCAAACAGGCTCATTATTGCTGCAAAATTTACTGTGCTTCCCTGAAAACCCGGATTCCAGTGATATAATAAAAATACAATAATGAGGCCAACCTGAAAGGTAGAAGAAACAGATGAATTCTCAAACCTTAAATAAAAAAGTATTTAAAACAACAACAAAACAGTAAGACAGAAAAGTATCTCCTTCCTGAAGCATTAGTACTGTCACTGCTGATGACAGAAAGGAACTCCAGGACAGACAGGCCACACACAATCAGGTAGAAAGAGACGCCTGCAGCCCCCAACCTTCTCATGTTCTGATTCCACAACTCCTGGCTCCAGTTCTTTGGATTCCCCTCTGCTGCTAAATCTCAATCTTGAACAGTCACTTGAGGGCTTATCCCAGCCAGGGAGAAACAACTCAAGGGGGTGGCTAGGGTGGGGCTGAGAGTGTACATTGCTGGCCTCCCTCCAAATCAAACATTTGCATCAGATGATCACATGTCTCTTCTATTTCTTTTTTAGAAACAACTTGGGAATGATACTTTATTGGTGGTCTTCAAAGCTATCAATCCCAGTTAAGTGTTTATCTGCTCTGACCATATTTAGGCCCAAGAGAAAAAAAGTAATTTGAAAGAGATGTAAGAGCCAAACTCATTATTAAGTACGTATACATCAAAATCCTAGAAAGCACTGGGATTTCCCACAGATAAGAACATTTGTACCTTCGGTGGGAAAATTATCAAGAAGAATTAATAAAGGGTTCCAACCATAGATAGCTCTTGCTTTTAAGAACATGTCAATAAGACTAGGTATGAAGTTCATCTCATACCTAAAATGTTATTTTCCTGGTACTAAAGTATGTTTCTATTGAGTCTGGGGAGATGAGAAGGAGAAAGGAGAGATCGCAAAGAAACAAAATTGAAATGTAGGGTAAGAAAGTTAAGATGTGTTCAACTATTTGGGAACATGGGAAAATCACCACCAGCTATTACATTATTCACCTAACCTAACCACTCTCTGCTATGGAAGCCAAGTCCTAACCAACTCATGAACAACAACATATAATCAATTCTAGTTTCTTTCCACATTTCCACAGTCCCCAAAGTTTAATCCCAGCTCATTTTATTTTGAAATGTCTCGAATTCAGCAACACCACAATAATATTTCGTCACTATTAGACCCCAGCTCACAGATAATATAACAGCAACAGCTCACTTGCAAGAAGCACCTATCAAGCAACTATCAGTCTGTGAGGATTAACTGAGGTGATCCCATTATACAGACCGGGAAACGAAGGCACAGAGAGGCCTTAATTACTTTTTAAAAATTTTTAACTTTTTATTTAAAAACTTTTTTATTTAAAAACTTTTTATTTAAACCCCCACGAGAAGACGGTGGGGTCGGGCTTTGATCCCACTCACACTGACTCCACAGTTTACTGTAGTCTAAACCTGTATGATCAATAGCCTGAAAGCTCCCAGGTTGTGAAAATTCCATTTACAGAAAACGAATTCATTCTCAACTCAATTGTTTCACTCATCTGGAAATTCCTTATGCTCAATTTACTTAAAATAAGGTGGAGAGGGTTCTTCTGGTCCTATACTCATTTCTACTAAGCAACATATGAATGATTAAAACACAAGAAATCTTGGCTGGACACAGAACTATATGTAGACTAATGATTTAAAGTGTTGCCAAGACCCTGGATGGGAGGGGAGTTTGGGGGAAAATGGATACATGTGTACGTATGGCTGAATCCCTTTGCTGTTCACTTGAAACTACAACAACATTGTTTATTAATACAAAATAAAAAGTTTAAAATTTTTAAAAAGTAATTAAAAAGAACATCTGGCACATTTCAATCATACAGAGAACCTGTTGGTAATGAGGATAAGGGACAAATAATGTAGCAAAGGTTAGCAGCGACACTCAGTGACACTCTATTACAAGTTTCTAAATCATAACCTGCTGACCTGAAAATATTATTTTAAAGCCATTTAATTATACCATTAAAAATAACATACAAATTAATACCTATTAACCACAACAGATAAGACTACATTACATTACAGACTTGGCTGATACTGGGCAGTTGGAGATCTGAACAAGTATTCATTCTTGCTCCATTTTTGTCCTTTCCAAAAAAAAAAAAACTTACAGACAAGCTTCATCAATCATTAAGAGGGCCTGGTTCTGATATTATATGAGCTCTGTCAACCTTAATCAAATCGCTTGCCAGATCGTAGATAAGTAATGACTTGCTTAGGTTAAGCAAGGCCAGAGTCTTCCTTCTGTAGTATATACATCTCCAGAGTGAAAATAAACAGCCTCACACCTCAAACTAGGAGCTGGGCTCTGCGCTGTTATAACTCAGCTTCTCTCCGGCCCAGGAGGAGGGGCAAGATTTGCCTTTAAGTTACCTAGTTTTCTTTCTTTCCTTCTCGATCTGGTCATCAAAACTTTTAAACTATCTCATTAAACTAGTTTGATCTACAATGAAAGAACACAAGTAATCTATCCTTAATGCTGTAGCATTAACATCTGTTTTAGCCAATACTATACAGAGATATGGGGCTTCCCTGGTGGCTCAGATGGCAGAGAATCTGCCTGCAGCGCAGGAGACCTGGGTTTGAACCCCAGGTGGGGAAGATCTCCTGGAGAAGGGAATAGCTACTCACTCCAGTATTCCTGCCTGGAGAATTGCATGGACAGAGGAGCCTGGCGGGCTATAGTCCATGAGGTTGCAAAAGGGTCTGACACAACTGAGTGACTAACACTTTCACTTTCTTTCATACAATGATATAAAACAGAAAACAAATAGCTAATAATTGGGAGGCACGCTCAAGAGGGAGGGGATATATATATATATTTATGACTGATTCAAATTATTGTACAGCAGAAACCAATACGATATGGTAAAGCAATTAACCTCCAATTAAAAATAAATTTAAAAAGAAAAGAAATAGTTAATGATCGACAAAAGAAATATGAGAAGAATCACTTAAAGTTACAAAGTTTGTATTCATTTTTTAACATATCCAAGAAACAGAAAGATTAAGCACTGACCTCATCTGTCATGCTCAGAACACAAGGGTACCATGGAACAAATGTTAAGAAAAAGAGCATTCAATTTGATTTGATATTTATTCCACAAGCAAAAATGTATATGTAAAATGAGATTTATTTCTAAAAGCCCCCTTTGCTATTTTCCTTACTGGGCATGTAACTGGAAAGGGCTTTCAAACTTCATTTTCAGCTGGAATATACCATTAAAGAATTTCTAAGAATCCAGGTACCTGCTCTAAAAAAAAATGTGTTGGAAAGTAAGGATCCCTGTCGCCGGCGGGGGGGGTGGGTTGGGAATGAAAAGACCTGTTTAAAGAGGAAAGAGCAAAGAAATAAAATAAACAGGAAAGAGCTTAAAAAAATACGTAACACCTGGGAGTCAATTTTACCTCGGGCAAAATTTACTTCGCTATCTCAGTATCTTCCATTAGGTCAATAGAACCTAGGATGCAGTTTGTGGTTTACAAATGTCAAAGACAAAAAACAAGAAACTTCCTGGCAGTCAAATGTTTGGGACTCAGTACTTTCACTGCAGGGCGCCAGCATTCGATCCTTGGTGGGTAAACTGAGATCCCATGAGCTACATGGTACAACCAAAAATAACAACAACAACAACAAAACCTTAAAATTTAACTATTTTATTCTATTCCTAATCAGACAAACGTGCACTTATAATCTAAATTAAGCTTAAAAACAAAGACCACAGTTTCAAATAATCTCCTCTTCCAACATTAGAGATATTTTAACCCAACTTTGAACTACATTAAAAACTCTTGTGTGTGAAACCAATGCTCAATCTTTATTTTCCTCATGACTTTCCTTCTTATGAAAACTTTACTATTTCATACATTATTGCAAACAGGGGAGAAAAGAACACAACTTTTAAAACACTCTGCAAAGTACAAAGGACTCTATAGAATTATTTAAGAAATAACTACCATTGGAAACAGAGGGTAGGAGACAAATATTCTGTAAATAGAATGAAAATAACCACAGGACAGGGGTCTAGCTGAACTAGCAATTCCTCAGCACAGAGCTGCGTGAGCAGACGGGGGTCCAGGTTCCACCCAACCTGTCTGTGAGCGCAGTGTCAGGACCATCGTTCGCGCCCCAGTCCTCTGGAAGCATCATTCTGATAAGTCTGTAGGGCACTCATTCAATCAGGGCCCCTGGCGTAGCCAAAGCAATACTTTGCTCCTTTGTCACAGCACTGTTTATTGTTAAACTGCCCAAGTATTCCTGAAGTATCCATCCCTCTAGATGATTCAGGCACCAAAGATGCCAGTATTTCTCAGTAAATTAGAAAGAACTTTTAAAGCAAATGGGGACTGTTTGTCTGGGAAATGGCAAGGGAACGGATTCTTTCTCCAGAAAACTCACATTTCAACATGAAGGGGGAAAAAAATCTTAATTGCACAAATGAAAAACTCAGAACTCAATCTCTCATTCTTGATTGTTGAAGGCCTCAGGAGTTTAGTACGTGGTGTCTGTTAATTTGATTCCACGCCCAACTGATATCTACAGTCACAATCATTAAGTATTCAGTATATGTGTACAACACCAAGCTGAGAAAACACGGATCTGATCAAGGGTTGTCTTTGTTCTACAGGGTCAATTGTTTCCTTATCTTTTTCCTAATAATCTGCCTATCTGGAAGAGAAAATCTCCAAATAAGTAAAACATTGACAATTTTTCTTTAAAACAATTTCTGCTGTTACTTTCCTGTGGGGTAGGATACAACCTGGACTCATACTAAGCTCATATTTAGAAACTCACTTGGGGAGTTAGCTATAAGACCTTATTAACATTAACAAGATGTATTGAGTCAAATCCCTGAGCTAAAATTTATTTGATGCTGCAAAAAAAAGATTATCAAATCTCTGCACAAGCTGTATTGTTTATGATTAAAAATCCCACTGCGGCTGCAGTCACAGTGACAAATATAAAATTATTTTAGGGCCTAACCACGGTGACAACAGCTCTTTTAAAATACATCCTCGAACACAAAAGAATAACCAACAATGACAATTTCACTCGCTAACCTAATAGGAGACCACAGTTAACAACCCATCTTAGAATGATTCAAAATTGGCTTTAGTCAGCCATGACGCTAAAAAAAAAAAAACTTTGGCTCTAAAATGTATGATGAAAATTCTATGAAAGGTGTTTATATGGGTCTACAGTCAAAACATGAATAACTTAATAACTAGAGCTTGGAATTAGGGATTCAGAGTAGAAGTTTGATCTGTTTTTGCTTTACTCTCAAAAAAGACTTGACCATAGTAAAGGAAGTGTGCCTAATATTCAATAAATAGAAATCAAAAGAACTGATTTAGAAGGTAGGACCAATTCTAATCAGATTATAATATGACTTGAAAATATGTTCTTCAGGAGTAAAAATGCAGAATTAGGTCTAAAATCTAATCCATCCGTACTATAATCCTTCTTACTGTAAAACAAAATGTGTAATTTCATTTTGGAAGACCATCTAAGACTTAATGGAAGAAACAATAAAATGACCTGGTTTAAAAAACTGATCAGAATAGGAGAACCCACATGGTAATTTATGGACACAACACAGTGCTAAGACCAGTGTGGTTCTACTTGGGCGCTTTAATAATCTATTAAGAAACATAAAACTATTTTCCCAGGATTCAGCAGTCCCAAGATCTACTGGAACAACTGTTCCGATGCATGGAAACCAATTTGAAATCCTGGTGCATCAGTTGTCATTAAATCATGCCAACATCTAAAAGTCTAATTAGCCTAATTTCAAGAGTGAACAGGGTAATATAGGCAGGGGGAAATACTAGATTCAAACAGTGTTACTCCATTAGTGTTTATAAAGAGGAATAAACAGCACAAGTCTGACACAATCCCACTCATAATCACATTTAGACATTCCCCCTCATATGACCATTTCAGCAGCTAATTATCAAACTTTTTCAATATATTGAAAGCTATGTAACATCAAATAATGAAGCTTAACTCCACTTCATAGAGGGGGATTCTTCATACCTACTCTCATAACTTCACATTCACCAATCTAGGAAGAAGTTTAAACCACTGAAACAGAGGTGAGTGAAAAACAGTATATCCGTTCCAGCTAAAGCTATGTTCACTCCTTCTTACTGCCTGTTATTCACTGTGCTAGTTTTGTTACACACACGCCCTGAGGCTAAAACCATGAAAATAAGCCAAAATAAATGGGCAAGAAAAATCTTATCCCTAGCTTATGATGCTATTTTTCTTTTTATTGGAATACAAGAGGCTGCCAAGTTCTGATGTCACTACAGTAATTTCATGGCCTGATAAAAGTAGTATTTTATCCATTAGACATTCGTCCCCTTTGCCAATTTCACCTCCAACCAGGCAGTGTATGCAATTACTCACTGAACAGATTTCAAATGATAGTAAAAGAGAAAATACTAATTACTGTTATTCTGATACCTAAAAAGCCAATAACTGTCAGAAATTTCCCTGGCAAGAGACAGAAGGCAGAATGTACTTTTTAGTGCCAGAAATCCAGGAAAACTCCCCTAATACTATGTATTAAAAAAACAGATTATCTGACATCAGCTCTCTGAGCACAAAATAACAGCACAGAACAAAAATAAACATTTTAAATACGTAAAGTGTTTGACAAGCATTCCAGTGATAATGTGATGATAGAAGTCCTAATATCTTTAACATTTAGCTTTTTTTTTTTTTTATCCAAAGCTTTCTTTCAATCATAATTACACACTTCTGCCCTTAAAAATCTAGTGAGATCAGTGACCCTGCATGTCTCTGGGATCTCCCAGACAAGAATACAGGAGTGGGTTGATATTTCCTTCTCCAGGGAATCTTCCAGACACAGGTATCGAATCCTCTTGTGTCTCCTGCATTGGCAGGCAGGTTCTTTACCACTGAACCATCTGGGAAGCCTTGTAATTCTCTGTAGGAGTGAGTCAGTAACTTGGCCAGTGGTGGAGCTTCAAGTAAACTCAGGTGTGCACCTACCTAAAAAGGTAGCAGATACTTGTAAAGTGTTCTCATTTCTGCTAATGATATACTTAGAATACTGAAAAGGGCCCCATTTTCTCTCTAAGTAAAAAAGAATATTTGACATTTACTTGTTACTGATAAACTAAATTACATTTAAAGTGAAAGGGTCAACAAGAAGAGGCAGTCCTCAACTTTAAACTAGGGCTGGTTTGAGAAATTTTATTTATCCAATGGTTGTGTGGAACTCTACACATTTTTTCCCTCCAAAATTATGCACAGTTGCCCCCCACCTTATCCATGGGGGATACATTCCAAGGCCCCTAGTGAATGTCTGAAGCTGTGGATAGTACTGAACCCTATTTATACTGTGTTTTTTCTATACATACATATCTATGATAAAGCTGAATGTATAAATTAGGCACAGTAAGAGATTAACAATAAAATAGAGCAATTTTAACAATAAGCTATAATAAAAGTTATATGAATGTGGTCTTTCTCTCTCAAAATTTTGCACTATTGTAAATATTGCTCTTATGATGATGATAATAGGAGGTGACCAAGTGCCCACCCAGATGTGATGAAGTGAGGTGAGTAACAGGCATTGTGATGTAGCATTAGGCTAGTACTGACCTTCTGGCAATATGTCAGAAGGACGATCACCAGCTCCTGATAACCCTGGATCACCCAGGCGTGACGAAGTGAATGGCTGGATGTCAGCGGCAGGACAACACTGAAGGTTTGGGGCTCTTGGGTGGTGGCGGTGGGGGGAAAGGATTTCATTACACTACTGAGAACAGCATACAACTTACAACCTATGAATCATTTATTTCTGGAACTTTCCATGTAATATTTTTGGACTGTGATAGATCCCAGGGAAATGAAACTGCAGCAAGTGATCCCTGGGGTAAGGGGGGACTATTGAACGTGGTGGTTAAGTAGCACAGCCCCCTCAGGAGAGCCCGTCTCATGGGCTCATACTGAAAAGGCCTTTGGGGGTCATGAGGTCCCAACTCTCACCCAAGGAAGAGATTTCTTCTGCAGCATCTTTTGCAAACACCACTACAATATGTCTAGCAACAAGGAGCTCACACCCTTTAAAGGAGCATTTTCTGTCCTGAGGCAGCTTTATTGGTCAACAGTTCTTCTTTTGAAACAAAATCTGCATCTTTCGAGTGCCCCTCTGGGACAAAAGATGACTCATATATCACTATTTCACCTTTCCCCACCCCCAGTGAAATCTTGGCTGCTGGGGTTCTGATATAAAAGCAAAGGGGACCACTTGCCCCCTGTAGTCCAAAGGAACCCATCCTGCACACGGCGGTATGTGAAGATGGACCTGGTGTCAAGGCGCTATGAAAAAGAAGATTTAATAAAATTACAAACATTGAAAAAGACAATGTCTCTGGAGAAAGAAGTGGCTTTCTCCAACAGAACACCCAGAAAATGCTTCATCAACATTTCCAAGAGCAGAAACACACACTATTAACCTCAGCTTCAGCCCCTTCCAAAATTTAAAAACAAAAAACACACTTCTGATTCATCCATATCATCTGGTATTCTTATTTCACTGCTTGGTGAAATCAATTTTACTTATTTTGTAATAGGGAATTCCAACAATACAAATAGAAATTCCAAACATATAGGCAGAGACTGACAGCAACTGTTCAGAACGTTAGTGACTAAAATTCTTCCTGATACAAGTGTGAGGTCCCATTCTTCAAAATATTCCTGCAGTATAACAATATCCTTGCTCCATTTTCTTCCATTATGGGTGGATTTTTTTTTTTTTTTTTAATAATCCACTGTGTTGTTTCACTTTCTCCTAAGAGAATATGATGCTCATACTGAGCTAGTTATTGCTTTTCTAGAATGCACCATGCTAAGTATTGATTTTGACATTAAATCCTAAGCATGAACATTATTAGCTATCTTAGATGGTCCTTAATTTGAGGCTCCCTCTCTCCCTTTCTAAACACACACACAAATGAAGGCAGTTATCAAAGGATTTGGTTCATGGAACTGTCGCTGAAGGTGACAGAACCTTCAACCCAACTTCATGTACAAATTTAAGGTCTTTCTAAGATAGTGACTAGGATCTCATTTTCTAATGACTGAGGAAGAGATGTTGTTATTTTCTTGTTTTCCCAATAACCACATACCTAATGTGCCAATAAAATGAACTACTACGAATTTCAGAATAGGCAAAAGCTGCGAAAACAATTGGAAAAGCATGAATTCCTACCATACACAGTAATAGAGATGGCTCTCAGACATAAGGAGCAGTGCAAGAAACCAGATATAAAGAATATTTATCATGTGAGTCTATTTTTATAAAGTTCAGGAACAGGCAAAACTCACGAACGGTTGAGACTAGTCAAAATAGCTGTCCTCGCCTAGGAGCGGCAGACAAGTCCGTGAAGGGGCACCAGGGCGCCTTCCAAGATGAAGAAATGTCCTACATCTTGATCTGGGTAATGGTTACCACACATGTGCATATATAAAACTTCATCTGGCTGTTCACTCAGTATACATTAACTGTACACTTGTGTACATTTTCCTATTATACCTCAAAGGGGGAGGGGAATGCAACATTGTTTCCAAGTGCCTTTTAAGTCTCAATTGCAAAATGAAGAGAACTGTAGCATACTGAAGCTAGAGCAGTTCCATGTGCCCCCACTATTACTAACTTCGGAGAATTCCTCATTATTTAATCTTCAAAAGAAATCACTTCTGGATCAAAGTAACAGACTAACGTGTACAGGAGGAGTTACCTAAAATAGCAGCTAACATTCATAGAGGTCTTACTATAAGCCAAGTGCTTTACTTTCCATATCTCACGTAAACCCCAAAACAATGCTAACAGTTGCTACTGTTATTAGCCCCATTTTAGGGATGAGGAAATCAAGGCTTAGATCAAAATCACTTTCCCAACTCACACAAATAAAAACAAATGAGCTAATCTATGACAAGAATGGCTGAAAAGCAAGCTGTATGTCAGCTTCTTAATTCTGTTTACATAAGAGAAATATAAAAATATTGTAGCCAAATGTAAGCAGAATACATCTCAGTTCAGTAACATAACCTGTGCATTTCCCCCCCCTCTCAAGTAGTATGGAACTTGACAGTTTCCTAACTCTATGGTTAGAAGCACAGCACTGGTTCTCAAGAACTGAAGTCCTGACTCACATTCCAACTGACAGGTAGTAAAACAAAACCTGCTTTGGGATAGTTTTTATTATCTCTGGCCATCAAAATACACCACACAGCAAAGTTCCTGAAAACTGTGAACAGAGAGGGGCCCAATGCTAACTTTAGTGTTTACTTCCATTCATTCCAGAGTCTTTTCAATCTGACCATACCAGTAGAATGCAAGCCCAGGAAGAAGGTAGAAAAAAAAGTTAAACATATTCTCTAAAAGACGTATTCATTTTTTAAACACGTAATGTTAAACATTTAGGAGGCTCTAGTAGAGGACTACACAGGAATCGGATGGGGAAATCTGTGACACACAACAAGATTTTAATCAGAAACAAAATCTATCAAATTAACCATCATATAGGCTACTGCTCTCTGCTCTAGTTGAAAGCTACAAGCACTGGAATTCACACTCATTTTTAACTATTCTTGGAAGATGAAAATCAATTAAGTAGAACGCCCAAGATTCAGAACTGCTCTTCCTTGAAAAACACACAAGAAACAAACCAGGCTCATAGTCTGAAGAGCGTCTGTATTCAAAAATCATTCAGGGGCAGGGGAAGAAGGGTGGGGTGAGGGTTGGGGAGGGGGTGGAGTGGAGAGACATGCTGATGTTTCTCCAAAATTTTGCTCCAAAGATTTTACAGAATATTTCTGAGAGAGATATTTTCATTTATTTGTGGCCGCTGGCAAGTGTGCAAAGCGATGCCTTAAAAAATCCTAGCAATCAGAATTCTTCAAAAGACAACAGAAGAGAGAGACATATCCTGCACGAAGGTAAATGTTGTGATAATAATGTTACAAAAACACAATAAAAGTCATATAAAAACAAGACAGCAAACTCAAATATGCCTATTCAAACAAGCATTTCATCTCTGCAAAACACTCTGCTTCACAGAAAAGTCTGATTCTGCTCTTGGCTGAAAAAGTTATTAAAACAATAAAGCGGCCCTTACAGGCGAGACCGAACTGTACCATGATTTTACATAGTTATCAAAAGATCATTCAGAGAAAACTTACCAGGTCTGAAACGTGTATATGCTTGTGCTTCAGAGGGAAAGCAGAAAAGTGACTTTCTGTACTCACAGTGGCGTGCACTTCAGGGTAAAGACGCATCACCACAGTCGTGCTGGTAAGAAAGTCCTGGCCAGCAATCTGCCTATGGGTTGGGCTCTTCTCTTACAAGATAAGCTGTTAAATCCTGCCTTGATTTTAGATCCGCTAACATATGGAGTCTTCTAATGTAGCCTCTCTTCATCCCCACGCCCACCACCACCCCCCATCACCACTCGGCCCCCCTCCCTCTCCACACACACACATACAAAAAAGGCACTGCAGGGCAGAAATTCCTCAGGTGCTCGCTAATGGAATTCCCAGGGTCTTGGAGCCGCTTCGGGGATCAAGAGATCTCATCGCCCCTGCTGGGGTAAGGAGCAGCAAGTCTGTTCCATTTAATCAAATACAGAATGAATTTTCAGCTCTATTCACTAGCTTGTCTCCAGGGCTCTCAAAAGGCACCAGGCAGCTAGAATCACACACATGTGGCTCTTTTAGGCAAGTATAATTAGTTTGATTTTAAAAAGCCACATTAATAATATCACCTCAGGACCATTATTCAGGGGACAGATGACAATGATACTGTATGTTTTAAGCCTGACAATGGGGGAAAGAGCACAGACAATGACGGAGAACTTGAAGGATTAAAAAAAAAAACCAACAAACCAGTTTTTCATTTAATTGTAATCCAATATATTTAAAGTGAAATTAAATATATCCCATATACTATCTCTTCATTGTAATTGAAGAGAGTCAAGCTCTCCTTTCTATTCTCCTGAAAAATGAGTCAGGACCATATATACAACATTTATAAATGGAGTGCTTATAAATCAATGAAATATTTACGTATAATGTAAAATTTTAAATGCAAACAATAAAGCATTCTCTAATTCACGTTAATAAAATTTCTTGAAAAAAAGCACCCATCAAAACTCACATTAAATCAAGTCCTTCAGAGCAATCTATTTAGCAACCAGACTCCAAATTTCCTTTCTAATCTAATTAGCTTCTATTAAGTAGTAAGATCATATGTCTATAGAAGGACTATCCCTAGACGTCAAGGCTTCTCTTCTGATGTGTTGCCTTAGCTACACTCTTAGACAGTAGAAATGCTAACTACAAGGCAATAGCTAATGTAACAATGTGTTAAAAAAGAACAAATTTTTCACTTAATTGGTTTAAATTTCCAATCTCCAGCCTGATTTTGCTACAATAAGGCTTAATTCTTGAGATAATTTCTCCAGTATTTTACTTAAAAACAGTACCAATTCACTTACAAACAGTACCGATTTTAAGTCCAAACGTCTGCATAAGAAACATTTCTAAAGAAGCAACATTATACTTCCACTTCCATTTTGACAAAAACATACATGAAATCATCTAGAAAGTCACAAAAGCATAAGGGCAAAAGTGAGAAAAGAAAAAGAAAGCATGAGAACCAGTCAACAAGTTTTACCTGAAATTCTTGGAGCCCAGCCCTATGGCAGAAGTTCTCACTCCAACATAAAGACTTCCTCTTTACATACACCTTAGAGATGGGAGGGTGGGGGGTGTCCTATCTTAAAATGAACTTAGTTCCTTCCATGCACAGTCAAGCCACCTGCAAAGAAGACAAGTAACACGGATTTAGAAGCCAACCTACACGAGGTAGATCTGTATGCTCCAAGTCCTAAAGGTTCTCTGTGCTTCCTGGCTGGAGGGTCAGAGCTGTTTAAGTACTTTCCACAGAAGAGGAGGCTGATGAGAACCAGGGCAATCAATCAAGGCGTCCCAAGTGAGTTACTACACAAACAATAGCACAGTACCTCTAGTAACTGATTTTCCTGGTTGACTAAACTATTCAAACAAAGACAGATTTCCCAAATACTATATCCGAGTTTTTGCATGAAAGTTAAACAATATACACATGTGTGTGTGTGTGCGTGCGTGCGTGTTTTACAGAAATATAAATGTTTCTGCTCCACACGCTGCCAAACACACACCCAGGGCACGTCTTTACGAAATGAAACAGGTTTTCTCCATCCTTCTCATATAACTTAGAGTATGAGGCAGTTTATTTCCACATGTGCAAAACAGAAACTACAGTATTTGGTGCCTCTCTGGGTTCCTAAGAATGCTTTCTAGTTAAGCACTCATTTAAATTTTCCAGAAATTTTCTAGAGGTCGCTTTCATCTTGTTCTAAAAGTTGAACTACTCCCACATTCTCAGCTAAAATAGACTACCCCCCAAAAAATGATCTATAAAATGTAATAGACTGTTTAGAATTGTGAGAATAAACCCATTTCATGCTCCAGCCCCCTCCCACCCTCTCCTACCAGACACTGTCCACTAGTCATGCCAAGAGTCAGCTGGAAAGTCTGCAGCTTGTGGCATCAGTGAGGCAAGGAAGGAGAACTGGCCTTGTTCACCTTTACTGGCCACTGGCCTGAGACTGTATCTCATGTTTCCTTTTAGTCCAGTCTTCTGTTTCTCAAGGTGTCTGATTTAAGGACACAGAGGTTAATGAGATTCCCTCAATTCTAGATGCCAACTTGGAAGGCAGCCTGCCCTTCAGGCACCTGCCACCCTCTGGAGTCTGAACTGGGAAAAACAGGCATTCTGGAGAAATCTCTTTTTGGAGAGCCTTCCACCTGATTTGGTGGGCTGGGGAGAACAATGAAGGGAAGGGCGAGAGAGGCTCTCTAGCCCCTCGGTGATTTATTACTGAAATTCCTAGATGTGGAGAGAATGCAACAAAGGTCTGGAAGCTGCAGAATGAAATAAATAGCGGGCTGTAATGTATTTAGCAAATGATAATGCAATCCACAGAATGCTTTACAGAGGAGAAGGAAAAAATACGCTCCCTGGGGCTGGGAAGTCACTGAGTCTGTGAAGGCAGAGAAAGATACATTGTGCAGGAAATTTCTCTTGATTCTCCCTACACATAAATCACTGTCTCTCTCGGGCGCTCCGCGGGGATGGAGGTTGAGAGAGGCGAGAGATCTGGCTCCCTTGGGAAAACGATCCGGCGCCCCTTGCACCCCGCTATGCTTCATCTCACCTGCCCCAGCGGATCATTGTCAAAGAGATTGCATCGTGTCACTGACACCTCACCCCGCCTCCTCCACGAGGTGGCTGAGTCCCCGGGACCGGGAACCTAGGAGCTCCCCGCTGCGCATCCTTCAGTTACCCTTCCCAGACCCCGCACGCAGCCTGGACCCCCAGCCCCTCCCGGGCAGCCCGCTCTCCCGGACCTCCAGCTCCCAAGCCTCGTGGCGCCCAAGCCCGGTGTCCCCAGGCCACCCCTCCCGCCCACCCTTAGGTGCGACCCCACCCCCGCACCTCTCAGCGGGGCTGGCTAAGCCCCCAGACCTCCTGCGCGGCAGCCGGCTCCGAAAGCCACCCCCAGGTCATCCCCCGCGCGCTGGCGGCGGCTACGGCGGCGGCGGCGGCTGCGCTTCGAATGGGCCCCTCCATGCACCGGGCAGGGCAGCGGGAGGACGCGGCGCCTCGCACGCCGGGGCGGGGGGCGCGGGGGCGGGCGGCGCGGGGTCCCGATCTCCTCGCACCAAGCCGCGCGAGCCGGGCACCCAGGACTCAGGGGAGGGGAGGCGGGGGTGGGTGGGCGGAGTCACCGGGGCGCGCCCCCGCGGCCGCGCTCCTCCCCGCCAAGGCGCGCGGGCGCGTCACCCGGCGGGCGCAGCGCCAGCGAACAGCACGCGAGGAGCGGGAGGAGGGAACCGGGCCGCGGAGGCCGCAGCTCCCCGCCGGCCCGCGCCCCGCCGGAGGGTGCGCGCGCAGCCTGCCAGATCAGCGGCGGGGGGACGGGCCGTACCAACGAGCGCTGGGGGGGGGGGTGCTCTCCGGCAGGCCCTTCTCCCTGTCCCACTCTTGCTTGCGCTACAAGGGCGGACCCCCAGGAAAGGAGAGGAAAGTTCTGCTTTGGTTTAGGATGGGGCAGGATGAGCTGCCTTAGCAATGCTCGGAGTTTCCCATAATGCCTGCACTCCCTCCCCCCTCACCTTTACTTCCCCGGGAGAGGCGGCCTTTGGGGCGGTCCACTTCTGGGCTCGAGCACGAGCACTACTGGCTTACTCGGTCCCCGGCTTCCCCGCCCAGACCCCGCCCCTCATCCCTCCACCTAAGTCGTCTGCGGAGCCAGCCAGTCCATCCCTTCTCTTGGCTCGAACCTAGTGTCTGCCTTATGGCTCCGGCTTCCCGCCGCTTTTGGTTCCTTCGCCTTTGCCCCACGTTTAGTATTTAGATTCTTAGGCGGTGAATCTTCCTCGGGTTCACCGGTTCTCCCGCTCTGTTTTCACATACACGCAGGCAGGTAACAAAACTTCCCAGAGACTAGGAGAGGCTCAGCGTCGCCTCGTGCAACCACCTCGGCCTTTGGCCCCAGAGTCTTTCCAACTTGTCCTTTGGACGTGCCCCAAGTGATCTGATTTCGTTGAACTTCAGTTGTTCAAACAGAAAAGGGGGAAATAATTTCTACTGTATTTAAAAGGTTGTTGTGAAGCATGATACTTAGCGGAAAGCACCTGCCGCAGCATGGGCATTCGAGGATTGTGACCTTTATATATTAATACTAATAATAATAATAGCAGTTAATTTTTTACCATCATCGTCACTTACTATTTAACTACAAAAAAAGAGCTCTAATGATACTTGGAGTTCAAAAACACTCAGTTCGGAACCTCAGGAGAAATATGACGTTGCTTACCTTCCATGGGATCGCAAAAAGTCACGTGACTGAGCGACTTTCACTTCACTACCTTCTTAATTGAATTTCACAAGCAAAGGCTATGAAAGTGTGGTGGTGTTCAGACAGTTTAGTTTTTTTACTTTAGCTACATCCGGGGTCTTTATGAACGCATTGGATCCTAAGAAAGTCAGTATAGGAGAGGGAAAAAAGAACTCTACTTCTTTGTTCTCTGTTGTTTCATTTTTTACTTATTCAAACTGAGTCTGTATGTTATTAACTTAAGGTATGTTACATGATTTTTTCAATCAGTCAATAAGATGGCCTGTAAACAGTGAAGGTTTATTTGAACTGAGGGTTTTGTATGAATGAGATGGAAGTCTGCAGGTTTCTTGCAGCACTCTGTAAGAATCCCATAGCAGTTCCTCTACAGACTTTTGAGGGTTCTCTCCTGGAACCTCATTGATTCTGGGCTTTCCCAGGACTCATAGTGCTCTCTGAATATCAGTATACCTATTTGAGGCACTAGTGGTAAAGAACCTGCCTGCCAATGCAGGAGACGTAAGAGAGGCAGGCTCAATTCACAGGGGGTTCAGTTCTTGGGTTGGGAAGATCCTCCAGGAGGAAGACATGGCAACCCACTCCAGTATTCTTGCCTGGAGAATCTCATGGACAGAGGAGCCTGGTGGGCTACAGTCCATAGATCTCGAAGAGTCAGACATGACTGAAGCGACTCAGCACACATAATGGTATTATTACTCTTAATCAGGCCTGAGAAATAATCATGATGTTTCTGGATGCTGATTACTCCCTTGCTACCTTACCTGTAAAGTGGAGAATTCATTTCAGGGGCAAATTATTTCCCATTAATGAATTATTCACTTATTTGTTCACTTACAAATGTAAAGTAATATTTTACAAGTATTATTGAGTACCTACTCTTGGACTGCAAGGAGATCCAGCCAGTCCACCCTAAAGGAGATCAGTCCTGGGTGTTCATTGGAAGGACTGATGCTGAAGCTGAAACTCCAATACTTTGGCCACCTGATGCGAAGAGCTGACTCATTTGAAAACACCCTGATGCTGGGAAAGATTGGGGGCAGGAGGAGAAGGGGATGACAGAGGATGAGATGGTTGGATGGCATCACTGACTCGATGGACATGGGTTTGGGTGGACTCTGGGAGTTGGTGATGGACAGGGAGGCCTGGCATGCTGCAGTTCATGGGATCGCAGAGAGTCGGACATGACTGAATGACTGAACTGAACTGAACTCTATGCCACTCCTAGGCAAAGAGATACATGGAGAAATAGGACCCAACACAAGCTTCAAAGAGCACACAATCTAATTGTGATACCGACCCATCAGTGGATAAGTATGTTGAGACATCTTCAGTGCAATGAACAAGCAAGGTGTGGGGGCACAGGGCCAGTGTAGCCAACCCAGTTTAGAGTTTGGGGAGAGTGGAGGGTGGCTTGTCAAGAAAGGCTTCCCAAAAGAAGTGACCCATGAACTAAGCCTTAAAGGACAGTAGGGTTGGCCAGGTACAGGTGAAGGAATGGGAGGGTCGTCTAGCAGAGGGAATATAATGAATAAAGGCAAGAACGGAGGCAGCTCAAAGGAACTGCAAATACTCCTTGGTGATTGAAGTGTGAGGGGTCAGGTAGGGACTGGTAAGGAAAGGAATTGCAGGAGGAAGCTAAAGCCAGATCACAGATGGCAGTGCATGTCATGCCAAGCAGCTGAGACTCAGTTCTGTAGACTGTGGGAGTCGTCAGTGCAGTGGGAGTGTGATATGGGCAGATTCATGTTTAGAAAGATCACCAAGCAGCAGCTATATGGACAGATTTAAGGGATCCAAGCCTGAGATCAGACAATTTGGAAGCTTCCAAAGCAGTCCAGGCTGGATCAAAAGACTGAAGTAGAACAACTGTAGAAAAGTGAAGAGAAAGGAAATTCCAGAAACAAGAGGAAATCTTGGCAAGGTTTGGAACCTGATGACATGTGGAAAGTAAAAAAGAGAGAGGACTTGAGAATGACATCAGCCTTCTAGCTTGAGAAGTTGGTGACCCTCTCTCTAAACCCATGGTACTCGGGAAGAGAGCCATGCCCTGCGTGAGAGATGGATTTAGAGGAACAATGGTGTTTGATTTTGATACTTTTCAGCTTGAGGTGTCCATGGACCTTCCAAGTGAAAGTGTCTATTAGATAGAAGAGTCCAAGCTGCAGGTTCTAGATTTGAAAGTCATCAACAAAGAGTAGTTTTTACACTATGAAAGTAGAGGTGAAGCTTCAGGAAGAATATGGAATCCTAGAAAACTGCTGCCAAAGATAGATCTCTAAAATTCTGATATCTAAAGCCTTCAATTATCCCGATGAATTTGGAGGGTGCGTTGCTTAGAGAACTCAAGGTGTAAGACTTGAAAAGTATACTCTGGGAAGGTGATGAGGGTTTGGATTGTCATTAGAAAAATGAGAGTTGAAAATTGAAAGTTGAAAAGCATTTACGGGATTGATGCGGGATGGTTAGATTGGAGATGGTGAATTTGTAGTGATGGAATCTGCATGACCATCAAAATTTAACTGCTCAGGCATGAGGGGAAAGAAAGCACTAGACTGATCTAAATTCAGAGCTGTGCTGGAGGGTATGCACAATGAGATTAATATACAATATTAGTAAGAAAATAATTTAAGTCATCAATCACAGAATCTGGGCTGTGAGCTGGAAAGAAATGACCAAGCCCAAAAGTGCAGGTGCATTATCTTCCCTGTGACCGTGAGAAGGGTATGGCAGGAACGCCACAGGTAGATTCCTTATCTATCCATGTCCTGTTCAGAGGCTTGGTTTTTCTGTTTATCCCCACTGGAGGCAACTCTCATGGCCAAACTGAAGCACCTGGTGAGGGACCAACTACGTCTCTTGTGATATATCAGAAAGCAGTGGCCATGGTGGTGACATGTTCCCCCTCACTTGTCTCCAAATTTGCCTGTTTTATATACAAGGAAGGCACAGAAAATGCAAGATCACCGAGTTAATGATATTCAGGCTGGGCTGAAAACTTGCACTTGGTGGCATCCTGCTCATTTGGTATTTATCAAATAGTTATTGGTATTGTACCTTAAGATTGAAGGCAGGAGGAGAAAGGGAAGACAGAGGATGAGATGGTTGGATGGCACCACTGACTCGATGGACATGAGTTTCAGCAGGTTCCGGGAGTTGGTGATGGGCAGGGAAGCCTGGGGTACTTTCACACATTGATGGTAAGAATGAAAAATGGCACAACCACCAGGGTAGAAAATCGGAAGATGTTAATAAAAATTCAGCGTGCTATCACCCTTTGATCCAGCAGTCCCAGCCTCTCGATCTATCCTACAGACCCTCCTGCACACATGTGCAAGGCTGATGTGAAAGTCATTCACTGCGGCCTTGCTCATAACAGATTTAGAACAATCCAGGTGTTCATCATTAGACAAAACCGCAAAATCTGATATGAAAATAATACCCCCTTTTCCAGACTTAAATGAGATCACCCATGCCAAATTCCTAGCACAGTACCTGATACATAGTAGGATCTCAGAAAATGGTGATTACAGAAGCAACACCCAATTGAAGTGGAGGTAGAAAGGCTTTAAGGAGGAAGGAGAATGTGATCTCAGCCTGGAGGCTGGGGAAGATTCCAAGAGAAGTAGAGAAATAGAGAGACTTCCCAACGAGGAGTGAGGGGCACAGGGAACAAAGCTGTGAGGGCAGAATGGAAAGAGGAAGGAAGGTTCTGGACAGCGAGTGGCCCAGGAGATGAGAGCAGAGAGGTACTTAGGAGCAGTGGGAGGTGGAGTTATTGAGAGCAATCGGGGCCACAAGGGAAGGATTGAATTGTATCATGAACTTGAGACTTTCTTCTTTGGGTCATAAGAGTAATTAACTTATATTTGTATTGTATCTTATGGTGGAAAATCAGACCTTACTGGTTGGATTTGGTACCAAACAAAATGAATGTTATGAGCCTCTCAAATATTCTTGGGCTGGAAATGACCTAATAAGGGACATCCCCGGTGGTCCAGTGGCTAAGACTGTACTCCCAATGCAGGGGGCCTTGATTAAATCCCCAGTTAGGGAACTAGATCCCATATGCTGTAACTAAGATCTGGTGAGCCAAATAAATAAGTAAATATGTAAATATTTTTTAAAAAAAGAAGAGGAAATGACTGATAGACACGGCAAATGTCAGAGTGTCCCTCTTAAGCAAGAGTGGTCCGAGTTGGTCATCACCAAGCTGGCTCAGTCTGTTAAAGGTTTTCAAACCAAACAGTGATTTCACATGTTTTGATGTTGGTCATGGCTTTGGATTTTATTGGATCTTATTTACATAAGAAAAAACATTAACCAATTTAAAACTGAAAGAGGGAAGGGAAAATGATCATCTAAAAGTCAATTGGTTTAGGGCCTTTCTCTCTGCTAAAGGTTCCAAAGTTCAAAATAACAACTAAATCCCACAAGAAGTTGGGCCCAGAGGGCTAAACAATAACAAAAGTCGCTTGTCTCCCTTTGGACGGTTTCCAAATTTATACAACAAAGTTCCCCTTAAATATGCAGGAAGTTCTGATTATTTATGATGTAATTTAATATTGACATGTTATTAAGCGAGCTGACCCTCCTCCAGGCCTTTGGAATTTCACATCTAATGACTGCAGGATAACTTCTCTACCAAGGCTCAGAGGTGGGTCATCAACAGTTTTCCTCTGCAAGATTTTTTTTTTCCTTCAAAAAGGAATTCCAATAGGTTGACTGTACCCTCACTGTCTTGTACATTTCCTGAATGTGTGCAAGAGGATTTCACGGAGAGAGAGATTTCTATGGCCTTTTTAATGCTGAGCAGGCTAAGCTCCGGAGACTCACGGCCTAAACCCATTACACACAGATCACCTAACGCTGTGACTGGGTTTGTGACGCCAGATTAATTTACCCACACACCAGGTCGGGAGAAAATGACTTTACACATCTCCTTTGCACCAGCAAAGAATGTGGAGATCATTTTACAGGAAAGAGAAAGACAGGTCTGTAACGAAGGCTGGTGCAATGTGTTTGCTGTTTATATGTACCAGCTTGCTTCAGACAGCCATGGTTCCTCATCAATTATTTTATTTCTTAAATCAGCAGCAAAGAATGTTACAAAAACTAACTTGCCTCTTAGACAAATTACTTAGGCTTTCTGCAGCAGTTGTCTCATCTGTGAAACAGGAATAATGATACCTGTTTCCTATGACTGTGGTGAGGATTAAAGGAAATAATGCTTACAAAGCAATGGGCTTTGAAATAATATAAACATTATCAATAATTTAAAATAGCTACCATTATTACCTTTATCATCATGGTAAAAATCACTGTGAATTCTCCTCCCCCAGACTAAAGTTTTCTCTCTCTGCGTTATGTTTCTGTCTCTCTCTCTGCTTTCATTGTGAACAACTGTCATGCCACAGGAGCAGTGGAAGAGTGAGCACATGTGAATTAATGATCTGTGCCTGATGGTTCACGTTTTAGTAATAAGGATTATACTTACTCTTCATATGAATAGCTATCCATAAATGACATAAATTTAGAAGCCTGTTATGAGGGTGAGATAAGCTTGGCAAGCCTTCTATGGTGCTTGCTAACCAGATTAACATATACATACAGAAAAAGACAAGGCAAGCTCCTGAATCATCATCCTTAATCTTGCTCACACCCTACCTAACCAAGTGTTTTCTCTAGGTTGGTTAAAATTATTTCCAGACAGCCTCAGCGCTAACACGCCGTTCCTAACAGAGCTCCCTGAGTCCCTGTGTCTCCCTCAACCTCACGCCTTGCACTAGCCACCATGCTTCCCTGCATCCCCTCCTCTGTGTCCTGTTCTCTCCCTTGACCACATGTTGACCAGGTCATTTACCAACTGCCTGCTCCCCGATGCTGTCCGTCCCATCCTGGGAGTTCTGGGTACCACATTTTCCAGGAGGAATGAGAACTCTTTATGAGTTTGGACAAATGTAAAATGACATATATCTACCACTATAGTATCACATAGAATAGTTTCACCGCCCCCCAAAATCCTCTGTGAAAAGAAAAATAGAAACTCTTTGTTTCTGACTCCACATCACTGTCTCAGCCTTACCACTTCTGTAAGGGCTACAGAGACCGGGGCCCGGGGTCCAGACAGGAAGAAGACGCCAGGGGAGGAGAGCTGGGGACTCTGGCCGCTTGGGACAGAGGTAGGAGCCTGGAGAAACCTCCCTGAGTTCTGGATTCAGCCTTTACATTCACACTTATGCCCGAAAGGGAGGGAAGCAAGTAGGAAGAGCTGCTGGGAGCTAGCGGCCCCAGTGAGGGAGGTTTACGAGTGGTGGTGGGGATGGAGAACAATTTACACTGTGTTCTTGCTCACTGTCCCTCGCCTCCCTGCACCAGGGACTGCCTTAGTTAGCGAGGGAGTGGGATGGAGAAAGAGACAGATTTTCTCTACGTTTCTCCAGGCTGCCAATGTAAACTGGCCATGGGCTTCTCAACGTGCTTTCAGGCTAATTCAATCTAAGGGGTCAGTAACTGAGACCAGCTTTGTAATTGGTTCTCCTGGGATCTCAGGCCATCACTTTATAGGAGCAGACTTTTGAGTGCTACAGCAGGCACCCCTGGAGATATTTTGGCTTTGGGGGTTCTTCTGTCTCCTCCACCGCTGTTCGGATTACAGCACATGTTTGGCTCTGTGCTGCCTACATTTAAGGCCAAACAGAGGAGCCCTGGTGGTCCATGGGGTTGCAAAGAGTCAGACACGACTGAGGGAGTAAGCATGTGCGCCTTTCTCTGGGGCCTTCCCAGGTGGCGCTAGTGGTAAAGAACCTGCCTGCCAATACAAGAGATGTAAGAGACATGGGTTTGATCCCTGGGTCAGGAAGATCCCCTGGAGGAGGGTATGGCAACCTACTCCAATATTCTTGCCTGGAGAATCCCATGGACAGAGCAGACTGGCAGGCGACAGTCCAAAGGGTCTCAAAAAAAATCAGACAGGACTAAAGCGACCTCACACACACACACACACACACCCTTTCTCTGCTTGCCTGGTGGCCGCTAATCTCCCTCGTGACCAGCAATGTGTTAGGGACTGAAATTAGCAACCTCCCCCCCTCCTACCTGGTCCCAGACTAGGTGTGGGCATGAGAAGACCTTTGGAAGAACCCATTCACAGGCCCTCTCGATGTCTCAGACCCCACCTGCATTCAGAAACACCTCTTGGCCTACTCTCTTTGTTTTCATTTCATGGATTTATCAAAAGGCTCAACGCTGAGCCAATTAGCCCCTCCTGCAGCCCAGCTTCTCTTGGGCCCCTTCACAAAGGGCTTCCACCTTGATTAAAGGACTGTGCCTGGGGAGATCTGTGCTTAGGATTTTTCGAAATGCTGGAGGAGGAGGGCTGTGGGGCCTTTCTCAAAAGGAAGGGAGGAATGGACGTGGGGGCATTGAGACTTAAGTCCCAAAATAAGCCAGAGCAACGCAGAATGTCAGGACTCTGGGACTTTTTTCCGCAGTGAGATCATTTCCTTTTTAACCATCAGAACAAAGCCTCTGGGGGCTATACATGCCCATCAGGTCCAATCCCCTGCCTCCAAGCATGAGGCTGGCTCAGGGGCAGCTAGCTCCTCTCACAGGTCCTGTTTACCCTTCTCTCCCCATGTCAACATCTTGCAGCCTGATCTCAAGGCACGTAATCCTGAGGACCCCTTCCAGGCCCAGAGGTCGGCTTCACCATCCTTCTACACAGGCAACATTTCAGAATGTCTTTGGGATGTTCAGCCCAGCTGGATTCCTGTTGGTGAACCCTGCAACCCATCTGGAGTCACCAGGAAGGTGGCCATTCTTAAAATTCTCTTTCTACCAAGATTAGCAGCCCCAGTCTGGAGAGTCAGCCCTGTGTTTCCTCTTGAGCCTAGGTCAGTGCACACTTCCACCCCATGGCTGCCTCAGAGATGGCTCAGAAGGTGCTGAGCTTAGCAAACACTTGGAAAAAACAAGGCAAAGGCTAGAAGAAGATGAATCGATCATCATCCTTCTACTGTCCTCTTTTCCTCTATTTCTTTCTCTTCCTGTAAACACTGAAACTGCCGTAGTTCTCCACAGAGCTGATTAAGTGTAATTAAATTATTCAATGATATTTACTAAGTGCCTACAAGATATTATCAAGATTCTACACTTCTTTGTGTGTACTTCCTACTTTGCTGCTTTCCTGGGTGGAGTCCCAGGAAGACACATGTATCTTCTCACTATTTGAGCAGTCAAAGACCCACACAAAGGCTTATCAAGCTTTCTCTATTTGTTTATCACTAGCTTAGCACTCATAGAAAGACACAATAGCATCTCTGCCCTTGAGACATTTAGTCTTTTTTAGTGTGATAACATCACACTTAGCTAGTACCTATTATGTGCCAGGCACAGTTTGATAGCACTCACTCCACATTCCCCTGAAACAGGTATATTATTCCCGTTTTATAAATGAGGAAACCAAGGCTCAGAGACGTTGAGTAACTTACCCAAGGTGACGCAGCTAGAGATATAGAGCTGGACTGAAACCCAAGCAGGTGAACTTCAGAACAAACACACACTTAACTCTTAGGCTTCATAGCATTTAAAATGTGGTCTCCACAATGAGAAAACCCAGCAAAGCAGCATCGAAACAAGCTTTCCAGCGGTTCTGGTGAAGACTGAGGCTATGGGTTTAAAGATCAAGAAAGAAATGGTCCTAGAGGAGAAAGCCACGGAAAGAACTCGGTTGGACTGTTTCAGGGCTTCCCAAGTGGTACTAGTGGTGAAGAACTCACCTGACTGACGGGTTCAATCCCAGGGTCAGGAAGATCCCCCCGGAGGAGGAAATGGCAACCCACTCCAGTATTCTCGCCTGGAGAATTCCCATGGACAGAGGAGCCTGCCGGGCTACAGTCCATGGGGTCTTAAGAGTCGGGTAGCACTGAAATGATTTAGCACACAAACGGGCTGTTTCAAAGCTAACAGAAGACCTTGGTCACATTCAGAATGAAGGAGATGACCTGGAGCTCTGAAGAGAAGCTACAGGGGAGGGTGGGAGACTGGCCTGACTTAAGAATAAGGAAAACAGGAGAGCTTCACTTTCAAAAATGATGGTGCTAGGAATGCCTGCCTCCTGGTTTTGTGAGGATTAGAACAATGCCTTGTACGTAGTCAGTGTAAGTTTGGGCTATACCATTATTATTATTCTTCTTGGATGAACTTTCACTTTGGGACTTGCTCGAGGTGGGGACTGGGGAGCCTGGCTTATATTATGGTGTCTTAGGCTAGTGACTGAAACACAGTGAGAACCTTTGTTCCTGGCAAGGCAGAACTATGCTTTCATTTCAAACCCACTTATAAATCCTGCAATGGAAAAAACAGAGCTGGCCCATAGGGAACTCATTGAAAAGGTCTAACACTTGGGCCACACTTTCACGAAATCCACTGGCAGAAGGCCTTTAGGCCACCCAGCCCCACGTGTAGGTGGGAGGTGATTAAATGGGCGATCTCACTGGGTCCCTCCTGACTGAAGAGAGGGCCCAAGCCCTCGGTCCTGTAAACAGACTCCTATCCACTGCAAACCACGGGCGTTTTTGTGGATTGTTCTTTGTTCAGAAAAAGCCAGAGCAGTTCCGAGGAGCCTGCAGAATGTTAGAGCTGTCACTCCCAAAGTAACAGAACTCTTGTTACCCAGCGGCTCAGCAGAGCAAGGGAAGGTATCCATCTCCGTGAGTCGGGGTTTACGTAATATTCACAACCCTGGCAGTTTTTTGACTGATGAAAATGTTTTGCAAACAGAACCTGGTCCTGTTTTTCGCCTTGCTCCTTCCCCTGCCAAACGTCGAGTGAGAGGTTGGCAGAGGCGGTGCTAAACTAGTAGGGCTGATGAGATAGTATCTCCGTCTCCTTGTAACACAAAACATTTATTTTGCAGCGAGTTGAAAACCAAGCTGAAAAGGGTCCAAGATTTCTGGGAGCAAAAGGCTTGATCTTCCCCCTTGCTGGATGGCCTGGTTTGTTGACTTTCTGCCTTTCGTCTCCCCCACAGCAATGCACCAGCTCCACCCGAAACTCTGGTTCAGTGATAAAGAACCCACCTGCCAATATAATGCATGAGATGCAGGAGACGTGGCCTAGATCCCTGGGTCAGGAAGATTCCCCTGGAGAAGGAAGTGGCACCCCACTCCAGTGTTCTTGCCTGGGAAATCCTATGGACAGAGGAGCCTGGTGGGCTACAGTCCATGGGGTCACAAGAGTGGGATATGACCGAGGGACTAACCAACAACAAAGGTGTGAGTAGCGTTCCCTCTTTTCCATCCAGGAGTCACCAACACCGGCTCTCGGGGGCCTCACTGTGCCCACAGGCTGCGCCCTGGTGCCTCTTTTCATGAAGGCCCAATTTCCTCTTAGCTCTGAGCAGACTCTGTGTTGTCTCTGAGGCTCCTCGGGTTCATAGTTGATTTTGGTCCCGCTTCTTCCACGGGCCTCCCAGCACCAGCCGGTACCACTCGGCCTCAGCCTGTCTGTTCCGTTACTTAAAACAGAATTACTATCCAAATTCTTCCTCTGAGAAAACAGAAACACCCAAAGAGCTGGTCCCGAGGGGACTTGCAACCACACTGCAGTGGGCCTGCGCCAGAAAGTGCACCATCACCTCATGACTTCTTCCTCTAAGTCAGGTTTCCTGGGAGCTGTTGATGTCAGAGCTTCTCAGCCTGAGCACTGTGGGTATTCTGGAGCAGATCAGTCTTTGTCCCGGGCACCCTCTGAGCAGTGTCCCCTGCCTCTATCCACCAGACACCAGTAGCCCCCACTTGTCCAGTCGTGACAGCCCAAACATCTCTGAGACAAGCCAGTGTCCCCAGCGATAAGGTTGTTGGATTTAGCAAATAAGAATACATAGATACATCTTATCTGCCACCTTATTCTGGAAGTAGGCCACCCCATTCAGGAAACATTAGGTTAGGCAAGAAACCCTGAACCTGTTGGGTTTACAACCTCTTACTCACATGATAACTGTGTCAGGCACGTGTGAGCATCCCGTTCCAAAGATGAGAAACTGTGGTGTCCTAAATGGGAGGGAAATCCAAAAGGGAGGGGGTATATGGATACTGTACGGCTGATTCATTTTGTTATGCAGTAGAAGCTTCCCAGGCGGCTCAGTGGTAAAGATTCTGCCTGCCAGTGCAGGAGACACAGGAGACTCAGGTTCGATCCCTGGGTCAGGAAGATTCCCCTGGAGGGGGTCATGGCAACCCACTCCAGTATTCTTGCCTGGACAATCCCATGGACAGAGGAGCCTGGCGGGTTAGAATCCTTGGGGTCACAAAGAGTCAGACATGACTGAGCTCACAGAAGCTGACACAACATTGTAAAGCAACTATACTGCAATAAAAATTAATTAATAAAAAACAAAGATGAGAAACTGAGTCTTGGAGAGAAAGTGGTTTGACCCAGTCGGCCAGGTGGGTGACTCATTTCAGTCTTTTTCTGTTCCATTAGAGTCTGGATGGTGCTCATCCCTTTGTAGAATCTTCCGTGTTTATAAACACAGAGGAGCCCCCATTCCCACACATTCCAACCCTTCCGATGCTCTGATAACTGGGGCGTTGATTGTACAAAAGGACCAAACCGGACCCTGTCCTACAAACCTCTCCAGCCTGCATAGCTCTGAAAGCCTCTCTCGGAGAGATGGAGGGGAAGGAGAAGAGCGGGGGCGGGGGTTGGGGCGGGAAGGGGGCGGGGGGAGGGGGGGTCCCTGCCTCCCACTGCTCCGCAGCCCAGGCCGGGAGAGACAAAGGGCGCGCGGTGAGGCGTGATCGCTTCCCGGGCTCCGCCACCCAGTCAATGGGGCATCCTGGATCCCTGCCCTCCAGCGCTCTGGGGCCTTATTAACAGACCTCAGCTGTTGCCCAAAGCCCTTACCTCACCCGAGAGGGCTCTATTTGCATGATAATGCCCTCTTTGGGGGGATGATTGCTTAATTAAAGAACAGCAATCTCGTTAATTAGCATGTCTCCTTGCGCCCCGGTCCTTCGTCGGATTCCAACGAGCTGCTCATTAGGTCTGGGCACTGGGACAAACCCGGGGCCTCTGGCAGTCGGAGGAGGCTCCCAGGGCCGGCGGCCACAGTCAGGACCTCGGGGATGGGAAGCCCAGACAGCCAGCAGCGCAGCTCAGGCTTTGTGAGGAGGGCAGCTGACCGGGCCTGGGCCAGCAGCACCTTCTGGGCCCACGACCTGTGTGCAGGGGAGGGCCGGGCCTGGAGGGTGGCTTTGCTGGCTTTCTCTGGGCTCCTGCTCATCCACTCGGCCACACTTCCCTTCTCGGCTCCTTTGTCCAGAACCTTCTGCGGCCCGACACCGTCCTCCTCCTCCCGTGAGCCACTTACTGTCACCCACAACCCATATCTCTTCTCCCCCAGCCCGATGCTGGAATCTATTTTCATCTCAGTGCCCCGCAGAGCCCTCACTCCGCGTTTTAGGGGCTGATTTTCTCACTTAACAGGCTGTGTGGGGGCTGGAAGGTAATACCAAACAGAAACAAACAAGAAAAAACACCTGTCCTGATCAAGAGATGGTCCCCTGCCCCAGGCAAGATCACCACCTTTATTTAACTTCTCTCCCCTGAAATCCACGCCCCTGAAGAGGATTTCCAGAAATATGGGCCAAGGTGGATTCTTACTGCCAAAGCTCACCCTTCCCTGATTATTAATAAAATAGAAGGTGTTATGTTGGCTGCTGGACAGACACTTCTTGTACCTTACAAGGGATATCAGCTGAACTATACTTTTATATCTCTCTTGATGTTTTCTGGAAGATCCTTTCTAGAATAAGGACAATAGCCTTCCCTCTATTTAAGAAGGAAAGCTTATATACTTCTACATAAGACAAGAAAAGATTTGTCTTCTGCCTGGATGTCAATGTACCTAAGATCAATTGACCCCCTTCTACATTACACACACTCTCTCCACACTTCAAGGACTGTGTCTGTAAGATTCTATTGCAAATAAAGGTAAAATACACATTTTAAAAGTAATGAGAGAAATAGCCCTGAATTAGCACTCAAAGAGATCTGGCTTTCAGTACAAGTTTAGCATTTTCTGGGACTTTCAAGTAGAGACTGAGATGGACTTCCCTAGTGGTCCAGTGGCTAAGACTACACACTCCCAATACAGGGACCCCAGGTTCGATCCCTGGTCAGGGAACTAGAGTCCACATGGCGCAACTAAGAGTTTGCATACTGCAACAAAAGATCCTGCATGCTGCAATGAAGATCAAAAATCCCGCATGCTGCAACTAAGGAAGGCCGGACCTGGTGCAACCACATAAATAAATATTTTAAAAAGAAGAGAGTGAGAGGCTCTCGGACTCCAGTCCCAGAGAGGGACCCAGCCCAGCCTCCCCGCTCAGTTCAGGGCCCTCTCGTCCCTCAGCCTGGCCAGCGCACACCCAGCCTTTAGCATCTCCATCTTGCTCCCCTTGGTGCCCCTAGACAAGCAGACCTGGGCACCCCATCCCTGGAGCCTCCACCTTTGCCCGTGTGGCATGAGAATTCAGAGGAGGGGAGAGGAGGTGTCCGGGACTGACTTTAGGGACTTAGGTTGGAGAGAGAAGGGGGAGGGGAGGGAACACACGAGGCGGGGGTCTCTGGGGAGAAAGAGCCCCACTCCCCCTGGGTATGGACCTGTGGTGAGAGTAACAACAAACCAGGGGTAAATCCACTTCCTGGCAGGAAGCTGAGCCTGAAACCAGATGAAGCCACGGCAGTTCAAAGGGAGAGTGTCACCCAAACAAGAGAGCAGCTCTTAATCCCGCAAGAAAGACGAGAATGGGGGCTCAGGCCCGGGAGGGAGGCGGCCCGGCTTTGTTTAACCAGGACTGAGAACACAGCCCTATTGAGAGGCCGGGCCTCCGAGACACAGACCCCGAGGGGTAGTTGCCAAGTTGAAGGCAGCCCAAGGCTGCCAGCTTTCACCTCTTTAGTTCTGGGCTTGGCAGTAATGAGGCGAAGGGCCAGGACTTTTAACTGGCTGGGTCAGAAAGGTTTCCTCATTAGACAAACAGTTGGGGGTGAGGATGAGGGGTCGGGGGGTGCGTCTCAGTTTAGAAGGAGCTTCCAGAAAAGAGGCAGAACCCGGGGCCTGTGGGGCAATCCCCTTCCACCCCCTCCCCACAGACTCCCCAGGCCCTTCACCTCCACCCCAGCCCCATCCACGCCATCTCCACCACAGCCTGGAGGAATGGAAGCCATGGCCAGTGGGCAAGGAGAGTCCAGACAGACCAACAGGTGGCCAGGGGAGGGCCCTGCCCCAAGGCTGGTTCTTGACCTGTGAGTCAGCACCTGGACAGCCCTGGGCTGGTGGGCAGACAGGCCCGCGGAAGGGAGGGGTCCCTCTCTCCTGGGCGGCAGCAGGTGGCTACTGTGGCCCAGCCCCAGCCCTGGGGTCCGAAGCCCCACACCCTGCTGGGTTTTCTCCAGAGCTCTTTGTCAGCCTGCTCCCGGCAGGGACCTAAGGCTTAGGAGGAGGTGATTCATGCAGATGAGGAAGGCGGTGGTCCAAGCTGAGTGAGGGGTCCCACCCTCTTGTCCACACGTCTCTACCGGATGTCTGTTCACATTGACTTGATCTGCCTTTCCTGTAAGGTGTCAGCTAAAGAAACAATCACAGAATCTAGAAAGTCTGAGATGCACTGCCCTAAGGGGTAAGATCCTCTGTCGTCCCCTTCTCCTCCTGCCCCCAATCCCTCCCAGCATCAGGGTCTTTTCTGACATGACTGAGCCACTGAACTGAACTGAACTGAAGGGGTAAGATGCTCTGGAGGGGAGATTCATACATCAGTTTCCAGGACTGTATCTCTGCAGAGTTGGCATTCAAATGTAATTCATTAAATGTTTATTAAACACCTTGTTTAATATTCCCACTAACTCTGCAGAAGATTTGAGGCAGCTTACGAAGAGATGTATATAAAAAGGAGAGATAGGGACTTCCTTGGTGGTCCAGTGGCTAAGACTCCAAGCTTCCAGTGCAGGGGACCCTGTTCAATCCCCAGTCAGGAAACTAGATCCCACCTGCCACAATTAAGACCTGGCATAGCCAAAAAAAAAAAAAAAAATTAAAGTAAATATAAATGGGAATAAATGATCAGGACCAGAGAAAACATACCTTACCTGACATCCAGACTAGGGAAGAGAAGTATATAGATGCAGATGATAAAGTTCTATTTATTTACTATAACTGAACTCCAAATTGACTTCTGAATTTCCTATAAGGGAGAGAGAGTATCTAGCTCTAGTATCTAGCTCTCCTTATCAGAATGCAGGGATGATACCAGCTTCTCAGGCTAAGCAAAAACCCTTTCCATCTTAAAATTTTAGAAGTAATTCTCACAATGAATGTCATATAGGAAGTGTTGTGTAACATCTTTAGCTGGCTCCCGAAGGTATTGGACTCCTGTGGCAGCTTCTGGCCATAGTCAATAAAAACTAAAGTCATTAACATTAAAATGCACCTCTGTAAAAACACGCTGATGGGGAGTCCCCTGGTGGCCTAGATGGTTAAGATTCCAGGCTTTTGCTGCCATGGCTCAGGTTCAATCCTTGTGGGGAGCCTGAGATCCCCCAAGACTCAGTGTGGCCAAAAAAAAAAAAAAAAAAAAGCAGGTCGATGAATATTCAAGATAAAGCAACCTGAAAGAGTAGCTTTGTGTTGCTTTAGTTGGCTCCAAGTGTAACCCATCTGTCTTAGTTTGGGTTCCTCTAGGAATAGACCTTAAGAAAAGGATTCAAATTCATGTCATTTACTTGAGATACAATCCCAGTAACAGTGGTAGTGGGTGGGCAAGTGAGCCAGAGAAGGAAAAGAAGCCCTGCAAAAGATGTATGGTCAAGTTAGTTGCTACAAAAGTAGATTAAAACCTTCCCATTGGAAATGTGGGGCTTGTTAAACAGCCTCAGAGTTATCCTACCTGGGTGGGGAAGGAGCTGGGGCATTTGTATACCAACTCTCATCAGTCATTGGTTGAAGGCTGCTCCTAGAAGCATTAATCCCCAGGCATTTTCAGCCTACCAGGCAGGTGGAACAGAGCAAGCTCCAGGAGGCAGAGAAAGCCTTTAGGCAAAGAGATGCAGATGCTGCCGGGGACTTGTGGGCCAGCGGGCCTTGAAGTAGTCAAGGAGGTATGGGAGGGGGCTGACAGCATCCGCTACACCATCCTGCTCTGTGACATCCGCCCTGGGGGACACGTGGTGACACTCAGCAAAAACGGTCTACATCCTCCTGGCTCTTGTTCAAACCCGCTGATGCAGGACTTCTAGTTCTCTACAAAGTCTTCCCATAATTATTCCTAAAAGAACCCAGGGAGCGTTTTGCATGTCCTCTCAAGCTAGTCCAGTCAGCTGGGCAGTGCCACCTCTTCTGGGAACAGTTTATCCTAAGTCCCAGGTCCACTGCCTTTTCTGCTGGTTCCCAGCAACGTCACAGGGAGCACCCGACCTGTTCAGCATCATAGTCTGCTGGACATTGACCTTTTTCCCTTCAAGTTCAAGGTGAGACGGAGCTCT
Source organism: Dama dama (assembly GCF_033118175.1). Taxonomy (NCBI): domain Eukaryota; kingdom Metazoa; phylum Chordata; class Mammalia; order Artiodactyla; family Cervidae; genus Dama; species Dama dama. Next base: position 21,412,380 of record NC_083682.1, on the reverse strand, counting down.
CAGTAGGCCCCCCCACTGAAAGGGGAAAATGTCTTTCTCTCCATCACATCATATCTCATTAGAGATCCACCAACACAATGCAGTCCTGATATGGACCAAAATTTTAATGAGAACAACTCTTTTACTTTTTACATGAAGCTACCTCTTTTCATTTCTTAGGCCCAGACAAAGCAGGGGCCAACCCAAAGAATATTGTACACATGATTGTTCCTCCCGGCCCGACAGGGTGGATTCAGAAGTCCTCTCTCTTCACCTTTGTGATACCGAGCTTTGTGACGAGGTCAAACCCGACTTCCTCTCTTTTTCCTTAGGACTATTTCCTGGGAGGTGCCTTGGTCCTTCACACAAATAGATTTCTAGACAGTTTGTCTCACCGGTTTTGCCAAATTTGCTTAGACTTGTCTCAAATTGCAGCGGTAGATACAGCATAGACCAGAACTGGCATCTCCACTTAAAAAAGATAGAAATTTTAACATTTGAAGAAATGGATAAATTCAGTATTTCTCAGACAATCTTCCATAAGTGTCACCTTTCAAAGATGCCAGATGGCAGGTAGTTCAATATTATATTCCATAAAGAGACCCTGGAGCTATGACGTTCTTTGTTGAAGAATGGGACTAGATCCGTAAGCATGGAAACCAGTTGAGCAGGTTACAAGTTTGATGTTGTTTTTAAGGTGTCTAACCAGGACTCTCACCTGCATGGAGAGTCACACAGAAAGGCTGGAGGAGCACCCACAAGTAAAAGTTTCTATGGATTTTTCCTTAGACACACATCTTATTTTGTTATAGTCCATGAACAAGTGGTCAGTGAATTTCCAAAGTTCCACACTGTAGAAATTATCCTACCTTTCTCTTCAGAGCAGCCTTTATTGAAAGGCATGTGCACTGGGTTCTTTATTTTTTTAATGTTTCTGTCTGAGTCCCTACATAGTTTTGAGGCTATGTAGGGGAGACAAGTGCCATTATAATGTGAACATGTCCTCTAATGAATGGACCTCTCATATAAGCAGCCTCCCTCCTAAACCTAGCATTCATCTCTTCATCCCCCACAGCTGCATCTACATCCGTGTTCACAAGCCTGCCTGGTGGTCTGAGTGGTAGATGTGGTGAGTAGCTGACCCCAAAAGGCAAAGACAATGGCAAGTCTGGCACAAAATGCAGGGATTTTATGAAGTCAATGAAAGTGGTGTTGGATAAACCACTGAAACTCATGCAAAGCCCTGAGAAAACCACAGGTCACTCATAATTACAGAGAAAATTGACAAAATTATTAACTTGATAGGTGTTCTGAAATAGAAGTTTTTAAAAAAAAATTTTTATTTATTTATTTGGCTGCACCAGGTCTTTGTTGCAACAAGTGAGATCTTCAAATGTGGCCTGCAAACTTCTTAGTTGCAGCATGTGGTATCTAGCTCCCTGACCAAGGATTAAACCTGGGCCCGCTGCGTTATGAGCTTAGAGTCTTAGTCAGTGGACCACCAGGGAAGTCCCTGAAAGATAATTTTTGAATAACAAAGGATTTAATTCCCTTGAGAAACATAACTTTCTTTATGATCTTGCTGTGAAAGTCAAAAGGGAAAGTGATGTCTCAGGCCATGTTATATCCCGTCAGAAATCTTCCCAAAGTGAAGATTCACTTAAAAAAAAACAAAAAAAAAAAATTTGCTTTTTTTTTTTTTTTTAAATACTGCATGGTTGCAATTAGAACGTAACATTTTGTTAAATATGGGGTAAAATGAACTTACTTTTCACATTTTTTGCATAGTTTTCAATGTAAAATTTGAATCTACCCTTTCCCCCTGCTATTTACTATGAAATAGTTTTGGTCCTCATTCTAAGTGGATTCATTTTGAGTGACCATTTCCCAAGATCAGTGAAAGATCTGTGTACCCTGAGAAGTCAGAGACAGGTAGCTTATCACTAGTATGAAATCCTTTTAAAGTTTCACACTTTATCTTAAAACTTCATGAAACTATTTTTATACTCTATAATTGCATCTGACAAATTACTATCTGTTCAGTTACTCACACGATTCACTAAAGTTTCACTGTATGTCTTTATGAAAAGGATACTCTCAGAAAATGAGTGTATTTATCCCGCAATTTTATAGGTTCCCATGGCATGTCGCCTATTTTCCTCCGGATATATGAATTTCATTTGAAATGCATGGCCATAAAGAATGATCAAAATTATTTGGGTCTTGACAATGTCCAGAGGGGAATGTTGCCATTAATCACTGTACTCAGTCATATAATAGAAAAAAAATCTCAAAAATGCTCCCTTAGGAGATGTAGCCTGGAGCAATGTTCTTACTCTAGAAGGAAATTAATTATAAATGTACTCCTAAATTGCTAGGCTGATTCATCTGTGGGACTATCCTAGGTGATACAGTTCAATTTTGGAGGATGATACGTACAGATGTGAGAGTTGAACCATAAAGAAGACTGAGCGTCCAAGAATTGATGCTTTCAAATTGTGGTGCTAGAGAAGACTCCTGACTCCCTTGGACTGCAAGGAGATCAAACCAATCAATCCTAAAGGAAATCAAACCTGAATATCCTCTGGGAGTACTGATACTGAAGCTGAAGCTCCAATACTTTGGCCACCTGATGGGAAGAGCCAAGTCACTAGACAAGACCCTGATGCTGGGAAAGATTGAAGGCAGGAGGAGAAGGGGTCAACAGAGGATAAGATGGTTGGATAGCGTCACTGACACAATGGACATGAATTTGAGCAAGCTCCAGGAGATAGTGAAGGACTGATAGTGAAGCCTGGCGTGCTGCAGGCCATGGTGTTGAAAAGTCGGACATGACTTTGTGACTGAACGACAACAAATCTGCCCCAGATAGTAATTCTGTTATAGAACAACAGTGTGTCACTCAGCATGGTATTCTAGGACCCTTGGTCCCTTCGATATATCTACTCCTAGATCGTGGCAAACAGAAGGCCTATCAAATCTGTAGTCAGAGGACTCCTTCCCCTCCTATTTTTAAAGCAAGAATATTCATCCATAGATAATCCTAGAGCAGATTATGGGGTATACTTTTTAAAGTTTTAAATTTAAGGAACATCGCTGGCAATCCAGGGGTTAAGACTTCGAGTTTCCACTGCAGATTAGATCCCTAGCTGGGGAGCTAGGATCCTGCATTCTGCATGGTGTGGCAAAAAAAAAAAAAAAATTAAATTAAAAAAAATCATACTAAAGTTTTAAATTTAAAATGTGCAGAAGGACAAAAGAGAAAAAAGAAAAAGAAATCAAAATAGTGTTGTGGTTCAGAATGTTCTAAACTGTTATTAGCTCTGATTCCTGAGAACTTTGATATTCATGGTGGTGCCCAAAATTAGATTAGTGTAAATGTTGACAGCTCGGGATTTGTCCTGTTCTTGCATGAGTGCTGGGTTGCTCAGTCATGTCCAACTCTTATGACCCCATGGACTGTAGCCCACCAGGCTCCTCTGTTCATAGAATTTTTCAGGTAAGAATACTGGAGTGGGTTGCCATTTTCCTCCTCCAGGGGCTCTTCCCAACCCAGGGATGGAACCCACATCTTCTGTGTCTCCTGCATTGCAAGCGGATTCTCTACCCGCTGAGACTTCAGGGAAACCATCTTTTTCTTCTGTGATCCATTTCCTGTCCACTGAGTCAAGGCCAATAAGGAGCTGGTGGAAACCTCAAACAACCTACATTGGCTTTGACAGACTCCTCATAACCACAGGGAAAAAAAACAGTCATTCATGTGGAGTGGATGTGCTTGAAAACTCCAGATGCTCCCCAAGTAAAATATTGCCCAGGAAACACAAAACTATGACTTGCTAAGAAGAAAGAGTGCACAATTTTATTGAATGCAATGTGTTTCATTTTATTGCTATAACAGAAAGAATGTTCCATATCATCAAATGCTTACCAAAAAAAAAAAAAGTTGTGTAAGATGAAAGCTGAGAAGAACCTGTAGGGTCTCCCTTCAATTAGAACAGAATATTTGAGCCCTGGATAGTTATGTGGGAACTGAATCTTGAACTATGGTCCAGTTGAAGACAAGCCCGGTGAAACCACTGGTATTTGAAGACTGGTTAAAGGGTGTGATGGTCAATCACATCATAAAACTAATCCAGGTATTAAGTTTAAGATGGTCTGGTTTAATGGAAAGAGATTGAACCTTATGGTGATTCCACTACCTCTGGCTGCGTAGCTTTGGCAAAATTGCTCATCCTTTCTGTTTCTCATTTGTAAAAAGAGGGTAATGTTGAAATAACATCTACCTTCTGGGCTGTCATGAGGATTAGAAATCTGCCAGCCTTGTTTCTGTTAAAAGCGTGGTGAAAAGAAACTGTGATTTTCACCATGAGAAGACATTCTAGACTTCAGAAGTGTTGTTCCCGGAGAAATGCTTCCATTAAACACTGTTTTAATGTCTTGATATCAATTTTAATTGAGGATTATCATAGAAGTTGTCATAAGAATTCTGTACAATGTTATTCATTCTGGGTCATTGGGATTCTTTTCCAGGATAGGACAAATTACTTCAAATTTAGCCCCAGAAAGAGGTGTCCTATTTTCATTTGCTCTTTATCAATGAGAATCACAGTGTTTAAAATTTTTGTTTAGTTGCCAGGAAGTCTAGGACTAAACCAACTAAACTAAATAAGTTTTTGTTTTCCTCTTCCTCCCTATATGGTTTTGGGGGTTTTACTTGTATTTTAAGTCTTATTTTCTATGTGTATATTACCACTACTATTACTTCTACTTCTGATCCCTTGGAGAAGGAAATGGCAACCCACTCCAGCATTCTTGCCTGGGAAATCTCATGGACAGAGGAGCTTGGTAGGCTACAGTTAATGGGGTGAACTAGAGATCTGAAGCCAGATTCTTTGTCTTTTTTTGTTTCAAGTTTCTCTGAGGTGCCATGAGGCATGTGGGATATTAGTTCTCTGACTAGGAATTGAACCCACACCCTCTACAGTGGAAGCACAAAGTCTTAACCACTGGACCACCAGGGAAGTCCCCAGATTCTCATCTTTAAGTCCTGGGTTATTCTTGCAGCTTCATCACTAATCTTTTTCGGAAGTGAACAAACTGTATATGAATGACTTGCACTGTCTTTCTGGTCTGTTCCACCCTGCCCAGATGTGATTACTCACATGCATTATGATGGTTGGTGTTTGTCTGTTTGAACAGCATACCCGGCTGTTCTGGTGATTAAGGACATCCTGCCTGGGAAGATGAGGGATAAGCCCATGTATGGAGCTCCTCAAGGAGTAAGCCCTCTGTACACAAGAGCATCACCGCTAGGCGCCAGGCTGGATATGTGACCAAAGTCCTGTCCTGCCTGGTTCCAAAGCATTTGTGGTTGACCTTAGTTACTTCATTTAATCTCTCAACAGCTTAATGAGGCAGGTGATGTTCTCCATTGTCCAGACAGGAAAACAAGGGTTAATTCTTTGACGACTCTGTCTGTGGTTTCAATAATATTAATTACTATATACCAGAGACAAAAAGAACACTGTCAGTTATGGATTATTATTCTCATTTTTTGAGGAGGAAATCAGAGAGATTAAATAATTTAAATCATTTGCCCCAAATACAACAGAGCCCAGTCTTTACTGGATCCTTCTGAGTTCTTCTTTTCCTCCACCTCTTGCTCTTACTTCTGTTCTTTATCATGTTTTTTTTTTTTTAATAAAATTTTCCTGGCACATAATTTAAACATACCAAGAGTTCTGCAAGGCTTGGTAAGAAATACAGCAGAGTCCCTGCTCCAGCCAATTCCTTCTTCAACTCCTTTTAACTGATTCTTTACTTTCATATTGTTAAGTAGCAAGATTATACCACTACTTTTAATTTTTCAATGTTAGGCATTTCTTAAAAATTTTAACGTAGGCATTGCTTTATTCCCCATTATGGAAGAAAAGGATTTATCTGTCTTTGACCAAATCCCCCTGCCCTGGTCACACACCCACACACGTTTTCTGACCCACTCAGCCTGTCTTTTCCCAGTATAACTGGATCATGTTTTGAGTTAGATCAACATTCAATATTTACCTTATTATGAATATATAAACACTATTCACAGCCAAGTCATAAGTACATAATGATTGTTTTCCTTTTTCTGCTAAATTTTTCTCTTAGTGTTAAAAATCATTTTGGTTTATTTGTTTAGTTGTTTTGTTTTCTATGTGTTTGTCACTTATTTAGTCCAAACTCTTCCCACATTGAGTGTTGCTTCTCATTTATCTCAAATGCTGAAACTTCTTAGGTATTTTATCCATCTCATTTTCTTTTCTTTTTTTTTATTTTTAAAAATATTTATTTATTTACTTGGCTGTGCCAGGTCTAGCAGCACATAGGATCTTCAGTCTTTATTGCAGCATGCAAAATTTTTAGCTGTGGTGTGCAAACTCTACCTGCAGCATGTGGGATCTAGTTCCCTGACCAGAGATTGAAACTGCACCCTCTGTATTGGAAGCACGGAGTTTTCACCACTAGGCCACCAGGGAAGTAAGTCTCCCTTTGGAAAACTCTCGATGTCATCTGATAATATTTCTCAGAAAAACTTTATTTGGTCTCCTCCCTGGAGAGTATAAGCCTGGCTTTCACCATTTATGGGAAAAAGACTGGTGGTCTCCACATTCAGTCTGTAAACTGGCACTTAATTCCCATGTGTTCATGTACCTCTGATTGTGCATGATATGCCTCAGTCTAGAAACTATCTGTTTGATCTCCTCTTCTCTAGAGAGGTCCAGTCTGTGCTAGGGATGGGAATGTAGAGTAAGGGAAAGGATCTGGGTCTCGTCGGCTTTTTGAACAAAAATTTTTTTATGAGCTGACGTTCAGAAAAATAATTTATTTTTGGCTGCACTGGGTCTTATTGCTGTGCATGGGTTTTCCCTAGTTGCAGCAAGAGGGGGCTACTTGCTAGTTGTAGTGCACGGGCTTCGCATTGCGATGACTTCTCTCTTGAGGACCACGGAACCTAGGCGTGTGGATTCAGTGACCCACATGTGACCCAGTGTGGGTCATGTGACTGGTCATCTTTAACCAGGAGTTGTGGTACATGGGCTTAGTTGCTCCACAGCCTGTGGGATCTTCCCGGAACAGGGATCAAACCCATGTCCCCTGCATTGGCGTGTGGATTCCCAATCACTGGACCACCAGAGAGGTGTTTGAGCCAACTTTTAATCTCCTTGTTCTCAGTGCTAACTTTGCCCCTCTCCTTTCTAGAATTATCTTATATCACTAATTCCTGAGTCTTTGGAAGTTCTGAGATACAATTTGCGGTGTTCATGTCTGAATTAGGATTTAACTTTCTCCATCCTGCTTAGACCGTTTCCACTTATTAATGTGGTATTTATTACATGTGCTTTCTAGCCTCCAAAATTGTGTTGCTATTGTCTCCTTTCCCATGTCTTTGTGGGTTTATACTTATGTTTGTTTATTTGTTTCCTTTAATCGTTTTTTAGTGGGATTTGAGGAGGAATGAAGTTAAGGAAGTTAAGGAATGAAGTTAATGTGTTCAATCTGCCTTCTTTAACCAGGAGTTGAAGCCTATGCTTGGATATGATCTCCACTGTTCTATCCTGCCTGCCGAGACACAGCCATAGTGATGATAATGATGGTGAAGATGATAAGACAATTATTCAGCTTTTATGATCTGTCAGATACTATTTTAAGCTTACGAACAGTAACCATATACTAGTTGGGTCACTATGAAAACGTGAGGGTCCCTTAATTTTTGGCTTCACCTCTACCAGCTTTGTAACTAACTTCTCTCTGCCTTAGCACCTATCTACCTTTCAGGGCTGTCTTGCAGATTACATAATATAAGACGTGAAGTTCTCAACACAGTGTCTCCAAGTAGTGAGTATTCAGAAAACAAAAAACGCACTAGGGTAGAGAAAACAGAAGGACTGTCCCCAAAAGAAGTCACGTGTGTGTGTGTCTATGTGTGTGTGTGTTCTGGAGATAGACCCCTGGGTGGGGGATTTTGGTTCCCAGGAACCACCTGAGATTTCCGAGTCTCCATGTGTGTCCCCCCGCCCTGTGACTGGACCTTCCTCTGTCTCTCTCTGGCTCTGCCTTTTTTCTTCACCATGCTCCTCTCCATGTCCCAACCCTTCTGTTAATAACTTGCGTGTCTTTGTTTATTTGCTCATTCAACCCACATGCAAGCCCTGTAAGAAAAGCATTTCTATCCTCTTTTGCAAATAGGGAAACTGAGGTGGAGAAGAGCCATGGCCAAGGTCACATGGTACGTGGTACCCAGGCTGGCCTTAATTTTCCCAGAGCCTCCTTGTCTGTATTTTTGATCATCCTTTCTTCTGCCCACCAAACCTACCGACCATTTTGTTTTCATTCTTCTTAGGTTATTTCCTTCTCCATGAACCTTTCTCGTGCACAAACTTCTTGTCTCATCGCTTTGCCTCGTTTCTTGCTCCCAGGGGAGTTTTCCAACATGTCTTGGGCTCAGAAGCCTAATATGTAAAAGTGGGGCTTGGCAGGGCTACAAGAAGTCCTCCTCGGAGTCCAGACCTAAAACCACACACACACACACACACACACACACACACACACACACACACTGCCCTCAGGCAGCTGTCTCACTCCCCTCACAAAGCAGACGGTCGAGAAGTCCCTGCTCCAGGTCACACGTGGGGAACCCTCGTGATTCTATACGTCAGCTATGATCAGGTTTGATGTCCGCTTGCCTCATCTTGTGGTTCCTGAATGTACTTGAAGACCGCTGCCATTCTCCTGCGTTCTTCTTTCCCAACATCTGGTGACTGAGATATTGATCTCCTCTGTGGAGAGCCCTGGCAACAGACCATCCAGCCACCCCCTCTTCTTTGGGGTGACTGGTCTACGCGGTCGTTGTCAACCAGAATCTCTGCCTCCGCTCCCAGGAAACACCTTCTCCTGATCCCAGCTCCCCAGGGGTCTCTCTATGCATCTACTCCCCTGTCCTCTAGCAGATCATGTTAATTCCCTTCACTGGCTGTAGGGATGAGCCACAGAGGGACGGGAGAAAAAGATCTCCTATGGACTCAGCTTTCTTTCCATACATGACTTACTCATGGACTCCTCGCCTTGATCCTCATTTTATATCATGAGAAACCGAAGCCCAGAAAGGCTCACGAAGAAAATGTTCCTAGGTGCTGTAAGGTGATACCGCCAGAAAATGCTAGAACTGGAATTCCTCTCATCCTTGATTTCAGAGAAAGTGAGACAATAAAGAGAGAGGATCGTGGGAGTGGTCAGAAGGGAAGCTTCTGATGTGGACACTCAGAGGGTACTTGGAGAAAGAGGGCTGGTGGAGACCTCAGACCACGTTAGCCTGGTCAGACATTGTAAGTCTGAGCACTGTGAATGTAGGAAAGGGGCAGAGGCAGTGGGGAGATGCCCAGCCATGGGGATCAGGGCTGAGGGCTTCTGCTGCCATTAGGACCTGAGCATCTGATGCCTAGCAGGGCCCCCAGATCTTTTTGTCTGTCCCCCAGTGCTGGGCACAAGCTCTGGAGTTGGGAGTCAGCACGGGCAACCCTGGCTGCTGAGGGCTCGGTGTCAGCGGAATCCAGGAGCACGGAAGAGGGCAGGCTGAGCTGCCCACGCTCCCCATGTGGGCTGAGGCCTCCATGGAGTAGACAGCCTTGGCCTCTGAAAGGCAGCCACTCCAAAGGCTGCATTGTTCTCTGGTTCTTCCTCTGGGACTCCAGGACCAGGATGAGGGAAAGCGGCATTTGGGCAGGAACCTGGTTTACATTTCAGATAGAGACTCTAATTGATTCAGACCCGAGCCTCTTCATTTCTCATTATCCCTGGAGCCACTGAGTTCCTTTCATGTTCCTGGAGACCCAGGCTTCCCCCTCTCCAGCAAGACACCGGGTTAATCCATTCCTGGCATTCAGATGTAAACATGTGTCCCCGGGCCACTGTTTGCTGGCAGAGGAGGGGCGGTGGGCAAAAGCTGACAGCATCAGCAAGTTATAGAATCAACACCCACTCTGTTCCTCCATGTCAGGCTCCCCCCCCCTTGCTCTTGGGCCCGCCCCTGGTGCCGTCTGGACTGGATCCCCGTGGGTTCCCACCACCTCCGTCCATTGCTGCTAGACTGGACAGATATTGAAAGAAGGCCAACTCCTAGGCAGTTTGAACATCAGGCTCTTATTTTTTTGTGATTTTGTGCAAGTCATTTAATTACTTTGTCCTCCATGTTCCTTACCTGCAGACTATGAGCATTGGGCCTTTTCCTTCCTGAGTATATTCATTTTTTATTTTTTTATTACAAAAGCAATGCATACTTTTGGGCTTCCCAGGTGGCTCAGTGGTAAAGAATCTGCCTGCCAACGCAGGAGACATGGATTGGATCGGGATTGGGTCAGGAAGATCTTTTGGAAAAGGAAATTGCAAGCCACTCCAGTATTCTTGCCTGGGAGATCCATGGACAGAGGAGCCTGACAGGCTATAGTCCATGGGGTCACAAAAGAATTGGACACAAGTTAGCAACTAAACAACAACAACAACAATATATACCTTTGTTAAAAGAATTTTTTAAAGTATGTACATATATAGAGGTCATCCTATTTGACAGTTTGGTACAAAGTTTTTCCAACTTTTTAAAAGTAAATTTTAAATATATATATATATAGCTTTGTTATACATAAATACTATATACAGACTATTCTGAAACATGTTTTATTTAATATATTATGGATATTTTCCATCTAAAGATGTACAGCTCTTCTTCAATCTTTTTAACAGCTGCATAGGATTCTGTGAGAGGTACCATAATTTATTCACCTATTTTCCTGTCAGTAGACAACAGAATGTGTCTAAATGCCATAATGAGATTGCTTTGTAGTGGACTTGATACAGGGTGATCGTCCAGCTCAGGGTTCACACGGAGGATAGTTACGTGATGACCCTCTGTCTCGGGGAACCGTTCCCTCCTTCTCCATCCTTTAACCTGTTGTCCAAATACATGCAGGGTCATGCTGCTTCCAGGGTCCTAGGGTGGTGAGCGTCCCGCAAGCTGGACCAGAGTGGAGTCCATTCCCAGGATCCTTCACCCCAACCTCCTCCAGGAGAGAGCAGCCTTATTTTCTTTCTGGTTAGGAAACCTGGATGACAAAAACCCAGGAGCTACCAGGGGGCTTGAATGAATGAAACTAATACACAGAGTGTGAGAAATAAGGAAGATTTCCTTCCTTCCTTTTTTAAAAAAAATATAGGGCATTTTGGCCATGGTATAGATTTCATTTATTTATTTTGGTTGGAATACATGGTATGTGGGATATTAGTTCCCTGACCGGGGTCGAACCTGTGCCCCTTGCAGTGAAAGTACAAAGTCTTGAGCACTGGGCCACCAGGGAAGTTCCTGCTTCCTTTCTTTTTAACCAAAGGTCTAGATCACTTCTAAGGTCCCCCAGCCTCTTACTTTCTGCGACTCTGAGAGGGGGACTTCAGAGGGGACACCAGAACTCCTCCTGGGCTTCCTTTCTGCTCCATCAAAGTCTCTCTGACCCCCCAGCCCTCCACCACCACTGCCAGCTGGGAACCCCTGAAGCCTTGGCAAGCCCTCTTCTCCTCTGTCCTTATCTCTTGGGTCTTCCCATTGCAGAGTCTCCAGGGTCTGCTCACTGGAATGGCATCTGTGACACAAGAACAGACTCCTTTGAGGGGCATCATTTGAAAACTATCATCAGTTACTTACATGTCAGTGTAGCTTTCAGTTCTTTTCATAAGAGCAAGTATAAGGCAGGGAGATCAAGAGAACCCTGGGCACACTCAATCAGTCAGCGAGCATTTACTAGGCGCTGCCAGAGCTCCAGACACTGGGGAGAGAAAGCTTCAAGCTCCTGGTCCCCACACTGTGGGCTCCTTTAACCACTGGCTCCGTGGTAGCTTCTGCATTTCCACTCCTGCCGTCCCTTAAGGCAACTATGAGTACTCCGTCTCATATCCTTAAACCTCTTGCATCTAGAACTCCTTCCTCCTCTGTTCCTTCTTCCCTACCTGCATAAAATGAGGGCAAGAGCACCTACTTTGTAGGGTTCTCAGGATCAGATGATCTAGTGTATATGGATGTGCTTTGTGAAGGGTGAAGCACTGCGGTTGCTAATACCCAGGAAGAGAGGAAGCGCAGAAGGGAGGGGGCAGAGGATAATTGGGAGGGCAGAGAAGGGTAGGCCCAGAGGACCCCACACTGGTGGAACTGGGCTGCCAGGGAGAGGTGAAGAGCTGTGGAATGCAGAAGGGATTCAACCGTCAGCCCAGGGGTCAGCAACCCCCCTCCAACCCCAACATTATTTATCTCCCTGGAAAGGGTGGCCTCAAGAGGCTTCTAGGACCTATCTTTAGCAGCGGATGCAGAGGCCTGGCAGCCTCTCCTGTGGGACATCTGTCTGTCTGTCTATGTATCCATCTCTCAAACCCTTGAGGAGCAGGCAGAAGTCTCAGCCGAGCTCCCCCTCCCAGCCCCCCTTCCCCAGGGCCTATTTCTCAGACTTCCTGAGATCGATGGAGATGGACAAGGAGATGCAAGCACCTGGGAGCGCTGTTAGGGCTGGGGTGTCTGCATCTGGACTTTTCACTCTCTGCCCCCCCACCACCACCGCAAAGGGTCACCATGGGGCAGTGGGGCCAGACAGCTCCGGGATGCGGGGCTCCCCGGAGGCAGGGCTGGGATATCAAAGCTGGAAGCGCGGGGCCTGTCCACCGGCTTTGTGAGCCCGCTCCCATCGCGGCAGGAACGCCTGGCTGTACAAACTGCATTCGTGCCGCACTCCCAACCTGCATTCCTGATTGGTCACGGCCTGGCCCCAGCTGCATTCCTGGGCTAGAGGAGGCAGAGGGGCCTGGCCTCTTTGTTCTTCCCAAATCAGGGCTCAGAACCATGACAGGCTGATCACATTACCCCGCTGAGGTCAGCCTGGCAGGAATGACCCCTCCCTCTCCTCCCCCACCTTATCAAGATGGAACTGCCCGCCCCGCACCACCTAGCTCCCTTACCTGGGTCTTTATAACAGGCTCCGGTGGGTCTTAGCTGAGGAAGGAAAACCTCCCAAACCACAGCTCTGCAGCCGCCTTCCAAGGTCAGATGCTGGGAGCGCTGCCCAGACCCTCATTCCAGAGCTTGTCCAATTCTGGGCCATCTCTGAGGCCTGCAGCTGCTCTGGGTAGGTCTAGCTGTCCTCTTTGTTGTTGGACCCTTCAGAACCCCCATGTACCTGATAACATTTAAGATCTGGGCTCGGCATCAGAACGAGCCCAGCTTTCAGAATTACCATAGTTTAGATGCTATTCCGTCATAAGCCCCATTTGAACCACTGCCCACTTAACCTGAGTAAATTCTTACCACCTCCCTTCCTGTCCTAAGCCTGGTTGCAAAAATGCAAGCTTTGACATCTGGCCTGCCTCATTTGATATCCTGGCTCTGCCACTGACTTGGTGTGTGACTTTGGGTGACTTATTTAACCTCTCTGGGCTCAGGTTCCTTATTTGCAAAACTGGAAGATCTAACTGAAGATTTAAAGAGATGTTGTGTGATACGTTTCTGGCACATTGTGGACACATGACAAATGTGACTTTTCCTGCTGTCTTCCATCTCCCTGGAAGGAGTGACCTCAAGCCGAGTCTTCACGAGGTAGCTAATACCCTTTCCTCCTTTCTCTGAATTCCTGAAGCCTCAAGGGTGAGGGCCAGGCTCTCTGGAGATGGGCTAGACACAAATTATCCTGCGTTGTGCTGAACAGTTTTCTGTGTCAGTCTTTGTCTCCCCAGAGAGCTTGCTGGCATTCCAGGAAAGACCTTTTACTTTGTTATTCCTCTAACAAATATGTGCTGGAAAAGAGCTGCACCGGGGCCACCGGGGACTAAGCAGTGGGGAAGCCAGTCAAGTTTCCTGCTGTCACGATGAAGCTCCAATCCATCCCATGAGGAGCTGCAAAATGTTTTCCCCGGATGCAATCACTGCTGTGATGGGAAAGGACAGCCACCATGAGAACATTACAGGGAGTTCGGGGGTTTTGGGAAGCCTCCTCTGAGGAAATGACATTTAAGCTCAGATCTGAAACCTGGCAGGGATAAGGGGGAGGACTCCAGTCCTGGCTGAGAACGGAAGCACAGCTGTGAGATGGTGGCGGACTTCGCAGCCCCGTAAGGAAGCTGCATTGTGTTCTAAGTGAAATAAGAAGCTGTGGTGAGGCTTTGAGCAGAGGAATGGCGTAATCCCATGTCACATGGTAGAGAAAAGAAAAGAGGTGGGGTGGAGGGTGGTGGCCAGAGTGGAAAATGGTGGGATTTCTCAGGCTGCTCAAACGGCAGTCCAGGCTGGAGGTGCAATATCTTTTTTTGTTTTCCCCCTCCTTTTTTTCATTGTTTTTTCTTTTTTAAAAAATTTATTTATTTTTGGCCATGCTAGGTCTTCGTTGCTGCTCGGGGCTTTCTCTAGTTGTGGTGTGTGGGCTTCTCATTACGGTGGCTTCTCCTGTTTGAGAGCACGGGCTCTCTGGTGTGTGGGCTCAGTAGTTGGAACTCATAGGCTCTAGAGTTCAAACTCAGTAGTTGGGGCGCATGGGCTTAGTTGCCCCAGGCGTGTGGAATCCATCAAACTCATGTCCCCTGCATTGGCAGACAGATTTTTTTTTTTTTTTAATTCCCTGGAGGGGGTGCACCATTCCTGGAAGTACTGCAATACCACGTGATGTGTGGAGTGGACGGAGCAAACTCCTGTTCCAACTCCCTGCACCAGTTCAGTTTAGTTCAGTTGCTCAGTCGTGTCTGACTCTTTGCAACCCATGGACTGCAGGACGCCAGGCTTCCCTGTCCATCATCAACTCCCGAAGCCTGCTCCAAAACTCCACTTAATATATTGTCCTCGGATAGAGGATGTATCAGATATTAAAATGATAACAACAGATGCTACGCTTGATCTTAGCCAAAAGGCTGAGAAGTGATGGAAGACAGATTCTTAACCACTGGACCATCAGGAAAGTCCTTTCTTTTCTCTTTTCTGGCATCCAGTCCCATCAATTTATGGCAAATAGTTGGGGAAAAAGTGGAGGCAGTGACAGATTTTATTTTCTTGGGCTCCAAAATCACTGCAATGGTGACTGCAGCCCTGAAATTAAAAGACACTTGTTCCTTGGAGGGAAAGCTATGACAAATCTAGACTATGTACTAAAAAGGAGAGACATCACTTTGCTGACAAAGGTCTGTATAGTCAAAGCTATAGTTTTTCCAGTAGTCATATACAGATGTGAGAGTTGCTCCATAAAGAAGGCTGAGCACCAAAGAAGTGATGCTTTTGAATTGTGGTTCTGGAGAAGACTCTTGAGAGTTCCTTGGACTGCAAGGAGATCAAACCAGTCAATCCTAAAGGAAATCAACCCTGAGATTCACTGGAAGTACTGTTCCTGAAGTTGAAGCTACAATACTTTGGCCACCTGGTGGGAAGAGCTGACTCACTGAAAAAGATCCTAATGCTGGGAAAGATTGAAGGCAAAGGGAGAAGGGAATGGCAGAGGATGAGACGGTTAGATAGAATCACAGAGTCAAAGAACATGAATTTCAGCAAACTCCAGGAGAGAGTGGAGGACAGAAGAGTCTGGCATGCTACAGTCCATGAGGTCACAAAAGTCAGACACGACTTAGCGACTGAGCAACACCAACAGGGAAATGATAGCTTTATTGCTTTGCCAGGCAAACGGAAACACACTGGGCTTCTACCTTGAAAACTATGTGTCCCCTGATATCTTTTTAAATCTTCATAGTTACCCTACTTTTACAAATGAAGAAACTGAGGCCCACAGAAGCTAAGTAAGTCATCTGAAGTCACACAGTAAGTCAGTACAGAACCACCCTGAGGAGGTACTGTGGCCTGAATGCCTGTGTCCGCCCAGATGCATATGTTGAAGCCCTACCGGCTCCCAACGTGAAGGTATTTGGAGGTGGGACTTTGGGAGGTGACTAGAGCTGGATGAGGTCATGAGACTGGGATCGGTGCCCTTATAAGAAGATAAAGGAAAGCTCTCTCTCTCTCCATGTGTGTGCATTGAAGAAAGGCCATGTGAGGACATCGACAAGCCAGCAGGAAAGTCCTCGCCAGGGACCAGATTGACCAGCACCTTTATCTTGGACTTCCAGTACCCAGAATGGTGAGAAATGAGCTTCTATTGATTAAGCCATCCAGTCTATGGTATTTGATTATGGCAGCCCGAGCTAACACAAGAAGTAGGCTGGATATTGTCCCCAGTCCCTCCAAACCCACATTACTCCCGGATCGCCCAGCCCTGGACCTCGAGGTCTGACCTGAAGGACTGTATCAGTGGCTCTCCACCAGCCTCAAGGTGGGTGCTGCCAATGGGAGCCCCTGGCCTGGGCAGAGCATCAGCTCCCTCCCTGATCAGCCACCATGGGCTGGCTGATGCTGTGACCTCTTCCAAAGGCCACAGAGCCTGCCAGGCAGCCCCTTCTGTCACAACAGGTCTTGCAGGGGTCCGGTTACTGCCTCTTTCCCTTGTCTCTTTAGGGCTCGGGTGGGTGAGGTCTTGAGATGTTGTCATTCGTGTCCCTTAATCCTGCCAATAGTTTTTTTTTTTTTTTTTTTTACCATATACATCTATTCTTACTCAAATTCTTTTCCCATTTAAGTAATTATAGAATATTGAGCAGCGTTCCCTGTGCTATATAGTAGGTCCTTTTTGATTATCTGTTTTAGATATAGCAGTGTGTACATGTCCATCTCAATCTCCCAGTCTATCCCTCTCCCTGAATGCTCCCTTCTGGTAGCCATAAGTTCCTTCTCTAAGGCTGTGAGTCTGTTTCTGTTTTGGAAATAAGTCCATTTGTATCTTTTTTTTCTTTTTTCTTTTTTTTGAGTCTGCATATAAGCAATGCAATATCTGCCAATAGATTTTTCAGTAGTCCCTTCTTAAATTCTCAGTTACCCAGTTTCAATGAGCCATCTGTTCCTGCTGGGAACCTGACATGTGAAAGGTCAGGAAAGCTTCCCAGAGCGGGGATATTTAAGTTGGGTTTCTGAAGGATGAACAGGAGTTAGCCTTATGACAGAAAATGTATGATTTCTGTGAGACATGTCTATAAACACTAAAATAGCTCCCCCAAAACTCCAAGACTGCTTCCTGGGACACTTGGAGACTGGGGATGACCCGGTCGGAAATCACTGGCCTGGAGACCTACGAGGCTGCACAGACCCCAGTTCAGGGAACGTGGGGAAAAAAAAGCTGGGGGCCGCACCCAGCGATGGCTGTTTTCAGTCGCTCAGTCGTGTCCGACTCTTCGCGACCCCGTGGACTGCAGCAAGCCAGGCTTCTCTGTCTTTCACTGTCTCCTGGAGTTTGCTCAAACTCATGTCCATGGAGTCGAGGCCATCCAACCATCTTGTCTCACCCGGCGGGGCAGAGACCCAGTCACCCCACTTTGTGACTCTCCTGGGATGCCTGTGCTCTCAGAGAGTTGGTGGGATGCTGGTGGAAATGATGCCTTGGGAAGGGACAGCCCGTCCATCCCCCACCCCCTCCTATGGTCCATTAGGCTGAGGGGGACAGCTGCTTGAAAGATCAGGTTTCAGGACAAACAGGCCTACTTCCTTCTGCCTGCAATCCTGGGCCTTGGGACACCTGCCCAAGGCCCACTCTATCCCAACCCCTCCGGCCCGGCTGTGGGTCTGTCGTGCTCCTCCCTCCCTCCCCACCAGCCCCAAATCCAGTCCCTCTCCCGCTCCCTGTCACCTCCAATTAGACAATGCCTGTTCATGCTCTTCAGAATCAGGCCCTCCCACCAACTTGATCCTGCACCTGCCCAAGCCTACCCCTCTCCCAGCTTCCGTCTGCAATGTCCCGCTGACCTCACCCTGTGTGTCTTTGTGACCACGAACCCACCACTTACTCTGGCCCCTGGGTTCTGCCAGGTCCCTTCCTCTACCTCCTGATCCCCATCCCTCTGGTAGTTAGGCGTCTCCCCTGCCTTGAGGAGGCCCACTCAGACTATCAGCTATGATCTTCGTCCTCTGTGAAAGTGAAAGTCGCTCAGTCGTGTCCGACTCTTTGCGACCCCATGGACTGTCCATGGAATTCTCCAGGCCAGAATACTGGAGTGGGTAGCCTTTCCCTTCTTCAGGGAATCTTCCCGACCCAGGGATCAAACCCAGGTCTCCCACATTGCAGGCGGATTCTTTACCAACTGATCCTTGATGAAGAATTTAAAACTACCCCACATTATTATTCAATAATAACATAGCCACTATTCTATTTTTCTGGCTCTGGCACTATGTGATGAGCCAGGCTTCAAAATCACCCCATCAGGCAGATGTGGTCAGATGTGGTCACGGCAGTAACTGAGAATTTGGGTAACTTTCCAGGCTGAGGAGCAGAAGAGGGAAGTCTTAAAGTCCCGGCTCTTGTTGCTCGACACACCGCCTTGCCGTGTCTCCCCAGCTCTGTAGTTCTCTGTGGATGGAGTCCATACCGGGCAGTGACCGTGTATCCCACACCCTGTCAGGCAGCTCTGGGCACACATCATGCCCACCGCCGAGTAGCTGCAAAGACCATTTAATACCTGAAGCAGATCATGGTAGCCCTTTGCTCAGAAACTTCCACAGTCTTCCCTTCTCACCCAGGATACAAACCACAGTCTTTTTGATGGCCTGCAAGGCTCAGTCAATCCTAAAGGATATCAACCCTGAATATTCACTGGAAGGACTGATGCTGAAACTGAAGCTTCAATACTTTGGTCACCTGATGGGAAGAGCTGGCTCGTTGGAAAAGACCCTGATGCTGGGAAAGATGGAGGTGGGGAGGAGAAGGGGTAGGCAGAAGATGAGATGGTTGGATGTCATCCTCGACTCAATGGACATAAGTTTGAGCAAACTCCAGGAGATAGTGGAGGGCAGAAAAGTCTGGAGTGCTGCAGCTCACGGGGTCACAAACAGTCGGACACAATGGAGCAACTGAAGAACAACAAGGAGCTGATCGCACCCCGCTGCTAACAACCAGCGAGGAAACCAGATTCTCCATCTTTCAACCACAAGGAACTGAACTCAGAGACTCAAAGGAGGAGGAGCGGATACATCCCAGAGCTTGTGGAAAGGAATGCAGCCTGACCGACACCTTGATTGCAGCATGTGAGACTCTAGGTAAAGGACCCACCTGAGTCACATGGGCTGAGTTCTGACCCACAGAACTTGGAGTTAATGAATTTGTATTGTTTAAGCTGCTACCTTTGTTGCATAGCAATGGAAAAATAATACAATAAATATGTCCCAAATATTGCATGGGATATACTTATACTAAACAGATACTATTATTGACCTGTAAATCAATTTTAACTGGGTCTTCTGCAATTTTATTCTCTAAGCCCTAAAGCCCAGGTAGGTCACAAGGACAGATTATTTAGAGCTGGGCTGAGGAGCCACTCAAGATTCCCCAGCAGGCACAGAGCTCCACAGTCTGGAAGTGGTCTGCACACCCCTTACCACCAGGGCAAAAAGAGAGGTTTCTAGTTCTGTTCCTAAAGCAGTGGTTCTTAATCTGGAGTCTTGACCTCTGACTCATCCACAGAATTCTGGGGGCCTGGGAACACGATGGGGGGGAGTGAAATCACACCTTTATGTTCACAGTTCTCTAACTGAAACATGACATTGCCTTCAGTTAAGACTGTCCATGGACTTCTCTGGTGGCACAGTGAGTAAGAATCCGCCTGCCAATGCAGGGGACATGGGTTTGATCCTGGGTCTGGGAAGATTCCGCATGCCTTGGGACAACTAAGCCCACGTGCCACAACTCCCACGCCTGCGCTCTAGGACCCGTGCCCAGCAGCAAGTGAAGCCGCCCCATGAGAAGCCTGTGCGCTGCGATGACGGGTAGTCCCCGCTCACCACGACTAGAGAAAGCCCAGGCAGCAACGAAAACCCAGCACAACCGCCAGTTACATTGAAATATGGTTGTCAAAACATGGAGACGTGTGACATAGTATACACATGCTTTTTATGAACACATTAAATAATAAGATCTAATAACGATCCTAATTTCAAAATGGCAATGGATGCAAAAATATTTCATGATATCAGAGAAAACTGCTGTGTGATTTCTCCTGATGGTAAAGTTGTGGGTACCGATAACATGGGTATTCTTCTTTTTTTAGTTAATTAATCAATTAACTTTGAAAAGAAATTAATTAACTAAAATGGTATTAATTAACTAATTGAAGAGAGTTAATTGGTTTATCTAAAAGAATTATCTGAAAGAATTACTAAGAAGAAAATTAACCAACTAATTAAAAGAATATTCTTTAATTTAAAAGAATAGTAATTAATTACCTAAAAATATTAATTAATTAACTAAAAAAAGAATATCTGTGTTATTAAAACCCACAACTTTGCCATCAATAGAAATCACACAGCAGTTTTCTCCGATATGAAATATTTTTGCATCTATCAGCATTCTGAAACTACAATAGTTATTAGATCTTGCTATTTAATGTATTCATAAAAAGCACATATGATACTATATCACATTCCTTCATGTTTTGACAGCTATATTTCAATGTAATTGGTTTCCTTTGTGAATCTATTCCATTCTTTATAAAAACATTATTCTGAGAAAGTCCTCTCAAGCTTTAACGGACTGTGCCCAGGGCAAAAAAAGGTCAGACCTTGGTAGAAGCATTGTTTTATAATGCAAAAGATGTCAAAATATCAGAGAGACTGGGTTCAAATCCTGGCTCTAATGCTTGATCGCCATGACAATGAGGGCCTTTACTTAACCTTTCTGAGCTTCAGTTTCCTCACCTGTAACATTGAATTATTGGGAGAATTAAAGAAACAGTATATACCAGCCACACAGCTCAGGGCAGGCCCTTAAAGAATGAATGCTAGTCATTACTAATAACAATGTTGCTGCTGCTGCTAAGTCGCTTCAGTCGTGTCCGACTCTGTGCGACCCCGTAGACGGTGGCCCACCAGACTCCCTCATCCCTGGGATTCTCCAGGCAAGAACACTGGAGTGGGTTGCCATTTCCCTCGCCAATGCATGAAAGTGAAAAGTGAAAGTGAAGTCACTCAGTCGTGCCCGACTCTTAGCGACCCCATGGACTGCAGCCTACCAGGCTCCTACATCCATGGGATCCTCCAGGCAAGAATACTGGAATGGGTTGCCATTTCCTTCTCCGACTATTAACAATAATCATGGCCAATAACTGTAATCCTAGCTTCACTGGGGGCTCCCCAGGTGGCGCTAGTGGTAAAGAACCCACCTGCCAGTGCAAAGATGTAAAAAGATGTGGGTTTGATCCCTGGGTTAGGAAGATCCCCTGGAGGAGGAAACGGCAACCCACTCCAGTATTCTTGCCTGGAGAATCCCATGGACAGAGGAGCCTGGCAGGTCACAGTCCATGGGGTCGCACAGGCTCAGACAAAACTGAAGCGACTGAGCATGCACGCACTGCTTCATTTGTTTCTCTTTTCCTCGTGTCTTTGCAGAGCTGCCCTTGGGCTCCAGCAGGAACCGTGGCTTCCTGAGGCCTCTGAAAGCTCTGCCCCACGTGGTCGCAGCCCCGTCCTGGGTCCCGCAAGCCCCATCCCTGGCCCAGCCTGTAGGTCCCCACCGCTATCTACCCACGGTTCCAGCAAATAGGACAAAAATGCACATCCACCCCATGGTGATGACATAGTGCCATTTGCTAATGAGAAACAAGTGGCCTGCTATGCTCCATGCGGAGGGAGGGGGACAGACTCCCACCGCAGCCCAAAGTCACATTGCTGAGGCGGCACAGGGTGACCCGGCCGGAAGGTGCCAGGGCTTCTCGGCCTGGACGTCTCCTTCCACCCCGAGGCCCCCGACCACGCCCTGTCCTCTGCACCCACACCACAGCCTTTCCTGTGCTGGGGCACTGGACCCGCCCTGGGCGTGGGCAGGACAGCAGCCAGGCCTGAGTCACTGGGAGGGGACAGCTGAGTCCTGAGCTGTGGTCTCTGTGGGGAAGACTGAGAGGACGGGAGGGGTGCAAGCCCCTGCCTCCCACCCAAATCCCTGTGGCCCCACGTGGGGTGAGCTGGAGCCCCGCCCCAGGCCTGGAGCCCCAGGCAGCTGTCTCACTGCCCTTCTCCTGTGTGCCCTGCACTGCCCCCGGCCACCTGTTCTCTCGGAGCACCAGTACCCAGCCGCCTCATCACAAGCCCCTTCTCTGTCCCCAGCATCACTCGTCCAGCAGGAAAACAGAGGGTTGCTCGCTCACTCCAGATAGCAGGGCCGTGTGAGGACCAAAGGCCACTGCCCTGGACTTTGGGTGGAGCTGGAGTCACAGACTGGAAAGAGGGGCCATCCCTGAGGCCACGTGGCCCGGCGTGCCTCTCCCCGGCCTGGCCAGTTGCTTGCCTGCAGCCCTTGCTTTCTGTCCCACGCCCAGGCCGCTCCGTCCCCATCCTTGGCTTCCCACCCTGGCTCCTGCTGCCTGGATCAGGCGTCCACCCCACCACACGCTGGGTCCCCCATCCTTTTGGATGTGTTTGTTGGACATCGTGGCTTTGGGTCCTCTGCCCGCCTGTCTTACCGAGGCTTGCATGGCCCCGGCGAAGAGGAGCAGATTTGAATGCCTGCAGCTTGGTTTCCAGCACACTGGCAGGGACTTCCCCCACAAACTATTCCTGTTTATAACTGCCTTCTTGTGCACCAGGTGGGAGTCAGCCATCCCAGCCCTCACCCCTGATCTCTGGGCTCAGAACCCTGCCGTCTCCTTTCAGCTGTCAGCACTGGCCCTGCCCACTCGAGTCCAGACAGGTTCTGGGCTAATCCTAACAAAACCAAGAAGCACATTAGTCTTAGGGGAAGGGTGTGGAACCATCTCCCCTTCTGGGGAAGCAAGAGTTCTGTCAGCCACCTCCCATGGGCTCTTAGACACTATTGTTTCTAAAGAATATCTTGTGTGTACGTGCTAAGTCGCTCGGTCCTGTCTGAATCTTTGCAACCCCATGGAATCTTTGCAACCCCATGGACTGTAGCCCACCAGGCTCCTCTTTCCATGGGATTCTCCAGGCAAGAATACTGGAGTGGGTTACCATGTACTTCTCCAGGGCATCTTCCCAACCCAGGGATCGAACCCGCGTCTCATACACCTCTTGCGTTGGCAGTTGGGTTCTTTACCACTAGCGCCACTTGGGAACATCTTAGTTACTCCTTACTTGTTGTTGTTCAGTCACCAAGTGGTGTCCAACTTTTTGCGACCCCATGGATTGCAGCACGCCAGGCCTCCCTGAATCTGCAAAATCGGTATGTTTTCCATTTCACAGATGAGCACGCCGAGGTTCAGCGAATTCTCGAGCTTGTCCAAGGCTGAGTGGTGGAGCCGGACATCCAACTGTGTCTGCTTGCTTCTCCACACTGGACACTCCTCGGCCTGCCCACCCACTGTGTCCCCCGAGCCTCGGCTAACTTGGTCTTGTCTCAGTTTCCCATTTGGCCTTTCAGGGCCTCCCTGGGGACAGAGCCTCTCCTGAATCCTGTCCAGTCTGACTGACGCTTTGACCCACCACCTAATGCTGGGCAGGCTCTCTCTCTGGGACCTGTCCCTGTCCCCCGGCCCCTGGGGCCCTCTCACAGCCCAGAGGGCCCCTGCAGTCTATTGGCTGATCCCCAGAGCCTTGCTGATGTTGTCCTTGCTGACTGTTTTCCTGCTGGTTTGGTCCATCCACAAGACTGAACCTCTTTGAAAGGCACTGGCCCAAGAGAAGGCTGACGCACTTTATTCTCCTGGATGCTGGCCGTGTGACAGCAGACTACTGCCCTCAGGGCCCCGCCCAGTGGCTGCCTGGCCCGCCTTTTCCTTTTCATCCCGGGTCCCATCACTCTTGGGGGCCGAGCCTGCAGGAGCCATGATGGTGGCAGTTTCTGATTCAGCCACCAGGTTCTGAGTCTGACCCCACTTCTCTCTCCTCCAAGCAGTCCCGTGGGGAGTGCCAGTCCTGCCTGAATATCTGGGTCAGTAGAGTACCCAGGCCTACCTTGTTCAGGGGGTGGGCACCAGGCCTGATCAGAAACAGCTGAGGACAAACTGGGGAGGTAGTCTGGAAAGGCCTTTCCGGAGGGTGTGGCTGGAGACACTTGGTAGAGAGCAGCTGGCAAGAGCTGCCAGGCCTCCTGGGCAGGGAGGGAAGGAAGACCCGAGGGCGGAAGGGAGTGGGGGAGCCAGGAGACACCCTCACCTCCCGTGGAGCTGCCTGTTTATATTCCGTCTGCTCACATGGCCTTTTCCAGACGGCTGGCCCAGCTCCCTCCCAGGCTGTGGTTGTCAACACCCTCCCGGTTGCCCCATGTCCCCGCGGAGGGTCACTGCTGTCGGTGATGGGTCTGCGGCACCCACAGCCCGGGGAGAAAGGACTGGGGCAGCGAGGGCCCTGGGAAGCCAGGGTACCCGGGTACCTTACAGCCCCGCCTTCTGGGGAACTCCTCAGCTTCTCTTTGCTTCTCTTGCGTGGCTTGTAGCTCTCTTGCCCTGGCTCTGTCACTCTACACCTATCTCTTCTCCACAAGTCCAGGGAATGAGCGCTCTGGGAAGTGGAGACGACACACTCCCACACACAGGGAATGTCAGGATCAGAAGCTTGAATCCTAGGACTTTCCCCGGTGGTTCAGGGGTTAGGACTCCATGCTTCTGGACTCCTTCTACACTGTTGGTGGGAATGTAAACTGGTACAGTCACTGTGGAAAACAGTGTGGAGATTCCTTTAAGAACTAAAAGTAGAGTTACCGTATGACACTGCAATTCCACTCGGGTATATATCCAGAGAAAACTTGGTCCGAAAGGGTATATACACAATACACCTCAGTGTTCACTGAAGCACTGTTTACAGTAGCCAAGACATGGAAGCAACCTAAATGTCCATCGACACATAATAAAGAAGATGTAGTGTACATATACACACACAACACACACACACACAATGGAATATTACTCAGTCATTAAAACGAATGAAATAATGTCAACTGCAACAACATGGATGCACCTAGAGACTGTCATACTGAGTGAATTAAGTCAGATAGTGAACTATCATCTGACATCACTTACATGCAGAATCTAAAAAGAAATGATACAGGTGAACTTATTTACAATACAGAAAGAGACTCACAGGCTTAAAGAACAAAGTTATGGTTGCTGGGGTAAAGGATGAAAGGAAGGGATAGTTGGGGAGTCTGGGATCGACATGGACACACTGCTGTATTTTAAATGGATAACCAACAAGGACCTACTGTAGAGAACAGGGAACTCTGCTCAATGTCATGTGCGGCCTGGGTGGGAGGGGAGTTTGGGGGAGCATGGATACACGTATCTGTATGGCTGAGTCCCTTCACCGAGCACCTGAAACTATTGCAACATTGTTCTGCGGCTCTTCAGTTCAGTTCAGTCGCTCAGTCGTGTCCGACTCTTTGCGACCCCATGAATCGCAGCACGCCAGGCCTCCCTGTCCATCACCAGCTCCCGGAGTTTACCCAAACCCATGTCCATCGAGTCGGTGATGCCATCCAGCCAGCTCATCCTCTGTCATCCCCTTCTCCTCCTGCCCTCAATCCCTCCCAGCATCAGGGTCTTTTCCAATGAGTCAACTCTGCATGAGGTGGCCAAAGTATTGGAGTTTCAGCTTCAGCATCAGTCCTTCCAATGAACACCCAGGACTGATCTCCTTTAGGATGGACTGGTTGGATCTCCTTGCAGTCCAAGGGACTCTCAAGAGTCTTCTCTAACACCACAGTTCAAAAGCGTCAATTCTTCGGCGCTCAGCTTTCTTCACAGTTCAACTCTTACATCCGTACATGACCACTGGAAAAACCATAGCCTTGACTAGAACCCCAATACAAAAATAAGAAGTCAAAAAAAAAAAAGAAAAAGACTTTGTGCTTTCAGTGCAGGGAACACCAGTTCAACCCCTGGTCAGGGAACTAAGACCCCACATACTACACAGCATGGCCAAAACATAAGTTTTTTAAAAAGAAAGAAAGAAAAAAAAAAAGCTGCTTCATTAATTTTTTTTTTTTAATTTAAACCTATGTTTAAAAGAAAAAGCCCACATCCTTCTAACCAGTGTCTCCCAGAAACTACGCCCCTCCTTCCCAGGGGCCTTCAGCAGGCAGGGAGCCAGTCTGTCAAAGAGCCCAGAGCCTGGCTGAGCCCTTCCCGAGCCCAAGGCCAAGTTTCTGCACTTTCCGTGCTCCCATCCCTTCTGGGACATCCTTAGCCAAGGATGCCAGGAGGAGTTGAGGGAGGGCTGTCTCCACCTACAGCACACAGGGAAGCATAAGCAGTTATTTCCTGGGAGAAGAAAAATAGAAAGGCCCAGAGACAGGCTGAGGAAAGACAGAGATAAAAATGACAGAGAGATCCGAGCTGGGGGAGACAGACAGACAGACAGAAAAGCACCATGAGGCCCAAATTGACACCACATGGCCGCTCTGCTGGACCCCGGGGCCCAGCAAACAAGGTTTCGTGCTGAGTCAGTTGCCATGGTGACAAACATGCAGGAAATATCCAAGATAACTAGAATAGTGGCAATAACATGTGTTTTGGATAAAACCTCCTCCTCACCCCACTCCTTCCAAGATATTCATTGCATTTCTTGAGATAAATTTGGCTTTTGCACAATCACCTTTCCTGAGAGGCCTGGGGTGGGGATGCAAAGATCATTGGGTGAAAGGAATGGCTGCCTTAGGGAACCAGATGGATGGGAACCAACTTCTGCTCTGGAAAAAAGGATACGTTCCATGCCTCTCACCTCGCTTCTGCCTCTCAGGTCTAGATTTGGGTTGGGTTATCTTGCTCCAGAACAGAAAGGCTCAGAAGAGTCTAAATTACTGTTTGAGGTCATATAGTGAGTCTGAGGGTCAAAGTCACATAGTGAGTCTAAATGTGGTGGGTAGGTACTGGGGGTTCTTTACAAGTCCCGAAGCCTCCAACAGAATTCAGGTTCCATGGTGAGTCCACAGCAAAAATGAAAGCACATGAGGCAGTGGAGGAGTCAAGCAGTCCAGGAAGGATGGCACCTCCACAGGGGTGACCCCTGCCTTCACTTCCAAAGCAGAGGCAAGAATACCCAGGGGAAGAAGTGGAGAAGCAGAGACTTCCCTGGTGGTCTGTTGATTGAGAATCTGCCTTCCAACTCAGGGGACATGGGTTCTACCTTTGGTCGGGGCACTAAGATCCCACATGCTCTGGTGCAGCTAAGTCCAAGCACCACCACAAGAGAAGCCTGCCTGCCACAGCTAGAGAAAGCCCACATGCTACAATGAAGACCCAGCGCGGCCAAAAAATAAAAAAAGTGGAGAAGCAGAGAAGGAGCATGGGATCCTTGGGGCAGGTGACCCAGAGAGAAAAAAGAACAAGCTTTGGCCTGGCAGACACCCAGGAAAGAGAGCGGGAAGGCCTCCCCAGGGATCTTCGAGGGCTGAGGCCATCACCAAAGGCCCAGCTGGAGGGTAGTCAAGTCAGCCCCTCATCCCACTGACCATCAGGAGGGTGCCGATCCTGCCCCCGTCTCCAGGCGGCCAGCAGAAAGGATCCAGGGAAAGAACCCAAGATTTCAAGTCAGGCCCTGCTTTTGCCTGCTGCGTGCTCAGTCCCAGGCGGGCCCCACAGCTGCCCTGAGCGTTCTGGCCTCTGATGGGTGGAGCAGAATATCCGTTATCTCGCAGGGGCAGGGTCGGCAGGAACAGAGCCCGTGAGAGCATTTGGCCCAGAGGAAAGCCAAGTTGTTCATCGTCATGACTCAGGGGAGGGGAGTGGATGGGCCGGGGGAGAAAAGGTTCATGTGAGGAGAATTTCTGGTTTCTCTAATGACACTACACCCAGATTTTCCGATCTAAACAACCAGCTTCAGTTGTGATTGCCCATCCTGAAAAGTCTCAGGGAAATGATCCATGATAGAAATGGGTTTGGGAATGGTCTGCCTGGACACAGGGGGCCTTGTTTGGTTTAAAGCATTCCCCTTGGGAATATCAGAACCACATTGTGCCTGGGGGGCGGGGGGGAAGGGCAGACACCAAGGGAATTCTACCTACTGACCCTCGTCAGTGACCTGAGTCGTGCCAGCCCCTCCTGCATTGAGGTCTGCACTGAGTCAGGCCTGGAAGTGGCCCTTAAATTACCGTCCAGGCTCAAATGAGGTGCATGGCACGGGCTCCCTTGGGAATGTAGAGGTCTCTCTCAAACCAATACCAGATTTTCTTCCTTTTGGCTCTTGGGAGCCCACTCACATCCCAGATTCAATGCCTGACTTTGGTTCCATGCCGGAAGGGAAGTGGAGGCAGAGACAAGTAGGAGAAAGCAAGAAATAGCTCGACCCTTGGGACCTCAATCTGGCCTTCCCTGGTGGCTCAGATGGTAATCTGCCTGCAATACAGGAGACCTGGGTTCGATCACAGGGTTGGGAAGATCCCCTGGAAAAGTGAATGGCAACCCAC
This sequence comes from Dama dama, assembly GCF_033118175.1. Taxonomy (NCBI): domain Eukaryota; kingdom Metazoa; phylum Chordata; class Mammalia; order Artiodactyla; family Cervidae; genus Dama; species Dama dama. The sequence continues at coordinate 21,383,923 of NC_083682.1, read as the reverse complement.
TCCAGTATTCTTACCTGGAGAGTCCCATGGACAGAGGAGCCTGGAAGGCTACAGTCCATGGAGTCACAAAGAGTCAGACACGAATGAGCGACTAACACTTTCCCTTTTCTTGAGACCTCACTCACCAGGGACAGCCAAGCAAGAGGAGGAATCGTCTTCTGGGAAAGAATCTTGTTTCCCAGATCTGAGACTAGGGGTCCTAGAAGCAGGGGCCTGGCAGCCCCTCCCAGGTGATCCGTCAGTTGAACAAGCAGGGAGAAAGGCAGACCAAGGCTGGCCTGGACCCCCACCCACCCTCCAGTTCCAGGAGGGACTGGCAGGAGATCTGCAGGGGTGGGGGGGACCTCCACCTCCCCCACTGGCTGCCTTCTCCGTATCTGGTTTCACTCTCTCCTCAGCTTTTTCCACACTGATTCTCTTTGGCCTGGGGGTGATTTTTCCAGCTCTTCATCTGTTTCTGTGTGGTACCAGCAAGAGAGGCAGCTGGCACTCTGGCAGAGGGCTGACTCTGTATGTGTGTTTGTGTGTGTGCGGGGGGCAGAGGTGGGTGGTGGGGTGATGGGTAGAAGGAAGGAGAAGGAATTACTAGCCCTGGGCTTCCCTGGTGGCTCAGTGGTAGTGAATCCACCTGCCAGTGCAGGGGACCTGGGTTCGATCCTTGGTCCGGGAAGATCCCACATGCTGCATAGCAACTAAGCCCATGTACCACTACTACTGGGCCCACTCTCTAGAGCCTGGGAGCTGCAATTGCTGAAGCCCATGTGCCCTAGAGCCTGTGCTCCACAACAAGAGAAGCCACCACAATAAGTCTACCCCCTGCAACTAGAGAAAGCCTGAGCCGCAACGAAGACCTAGAACAGCCAAAAATAAATAAGTATAATTAGTAGCCCAGCCTAGCAATCCTGGCCTCTTCTTCAAACATTGTCAGGACAGCCCACAGCCTGTTGGAAGCTAGAGAAGCCTGGAGCCTGGAGAAGGCAATATACCCACCTGTCCTCTTTTCTTCATAATTCTGGGTTTTTGAGAATCGGGGTAAGTCATAGATTACATAAGAGCCTTAACCTGAAAAGGAAGAACTGGTCTCCCTTTCTTACCCGACAAGCTCAGCTGGGATCACAGCACCGACACCTGTGAGCAGAGCGCTGAGACCCAAAGCCCGCCTGGAACACCCTGAGGTACTGCGTCCATGGTCCCCAGCAGGGGCGGAGGGCAGGCACTCACTCCTCTCTGCTTGCCAGGGAGGTTTCTCCTGGGGGATTAGCAGGGCCTTCCTGCCACCCCTCCTGGCTGGTGTCAGAGCCAGAACACCAGCCCTGGCTGCCAGCCAGCCTGTGTTTGGGGGGCCGTGCTCCCTTAGAGACTTGCAGACACACTGCTGGGGCCTTGGGGCAGTGCAGAGGGAGGGAGATGCCTCTGGTGAGTCCCTGGGGCCACCCAGCTGGGAAGAACCAAGCCTGAACTCCAGCCAACTCTGGCTTCTGGGGGAATAGGCCTGCCTGGCCTGTAGCCGACGGCGGACGGGGTCTTGGGGAGGGTCTCTTGTTGGTTTGTCCCCTTTCTTTTTCTCTCTCCTGAAGTCAGAGAACCTGTGGCCAATATATAACCTGGAGGATGGATGGATGGGGGGCGAGGAGGCTGTGGGCCTCAGCCTCACACAGATGCGCTGCCTGGTTCAGAGGCTGGTCTAAGCTCGGGGTGGGGGTACGGGGGTGCTCTTGGGTGAGGAGGGAGTGGGGTGAGACCAGAGCAGTGGCTCGGGGCTCACAGGTCCCAGGGGATGGGAAGCAGCTGGTGTGTGTCTCCAAGTCTTAGGAGAAATGACACAGGGCTGCAAGGAAACTCTGAAATCACTCATTCTACAAACGAGGAACCAGGTCAGGCCCAGGGTGGTTAAGTGACCTGCCCAAGGTCAGTGGAGCCCAGCTTAGAATCAGTTATTCTGTCATTATACTCCCTCCCCTCCTGGTTCTCCTCCACCTTCTCTCAGGGCCCTGCCGCCAGGACACCCCCCAGCACGAAGGGAAGTACTGAGTGTGTGCTCAATTGTGTCCGACTCTTTGCAACCCCATGGACTGCAGCCCACCAGGCTCCTTTGTCCATGGGATTTTCCAGGCAAGAGCACTGGAGTGGGGTGCCATTGCCTTCTCCAGGTGGAAGATGGGGGATTAGCAATTCTACGCTGCTTGGGCAGAGGATCCCCACTAACTGGTAAGAAAGGCACACCTGAGCCAGTGGCCCTGAAGGGGGCGCTCTCAAACCAGCAGCACCCAGGACTGGGACCCTTCAGAGTAGCCCCCAGGACCAGCTCCAGTTGTTCGGAGCCTGCACTTGTCTCTCGCCTTGTCCTTCCCTGCTCTCTGCTAAGTAAACAAACACGGCACTCAGGCAGCTCTCTGCTGGCAAACACCCCCGACTTAGCAACAGCTCCTAGAATAAATAAACACGCTGCACGCTTACGCACGCCTGTGCTCCCTGCCGTCCGCAGAGACCCCATGGGACCCCGGCCCTGACAGGCTACCTTCAGCCTTGTGGCTGACGCTGCCATCTTCCACCAGGATGCTGGAACATCAGGGACCCCTGGGCTTGGAGATCCAGCCCCCAAGCTCCATAGAGGCTGGCTCTGGCAGCCCCGGCCCCAGCCTCTTCTAAGAAAGGCGTGAGGTCAGCCCTGAGGATGGCCGCAATATGAGGGCACCTTCGGGATGATCTAGAAACTCCTTCAACTAATGGGAGTCCTGGGAGAGAAGACAGCTTCCCCAAGATCTTAAGAATGGGGCTTCCCTGGCAGTCCAGTGTTTAAGATGCAAGGAGTTTCCAATGCAGGGGGTGAGGGTTTGAACCCTGGTCTGGGAACTAAGATCCCACATACTGCGTAGCCAAAAAAAAAAAAAAAAAAAAGCTAAATAAATAAATAAAAATAGACTGCCTAGCACAGAAAAAGTACATAGTAAGTATTTAAAAAAAAAAAGAATGGGGCTTCAGGAGGCAGGATCAGAACTCTTTCTACCTCCCCCAAAAGACTGCTTCCCCTGCCAATCTTCCAGGTCATTTTCACTCAAGGTGGCCCTCTGTAGTCAGGACAGTTTAAAGCGGAGGAGCACCATCCAGACAGCCGAATCTCAACAGACAACCATTAGATAGTAACCTCCCTGCCTTGTTCTGGAATGATGTCCTCCTGGGCGACCCGGAAGAAGAGTCCTCATCGTGTTCATACTGGCTTTACACTGGGGAAACCCAGGGGTTACCCTGTCTTCCCCTCAGGAAGGACGGCACAGCTGAGCGCCAGGCACCTCACCATCAGTAAGTCAGTTGGAAAGGTTCATTACCTACAGCTTGAGTTCCAGCTGGGGAACAGCAGAGGCGAAGTCACCTGAGGCCAACGGGACTCAAGATGAACACCAGGAATTTGTGTTTAATGCACAGGAAAATCAGGGGACTTCCCTGGCAGTCCAGTGGTTGGGACTTCTCCTCTTAGGGCAGGGAGCTAGGATCCCACATGCCTCTCGGCCAAAACACCAAAACATAGAACAGAAGCACTATTGTAACAAATTCAGGAAAGACTTTTAAAGTGATCCACATTAAAAAAAAAAAAAAGAAAATATTAAAAAAAAAAAAAAATAAGGAAATCAAGACTCCTGAAGGGTGTGGGGGAGTGGGTGGTGTTAAGCCTGTGTGGAAGGAAGCCCAGAGCCCAGGTCAGGGCAAGGGGCAGTGGACAGAGCCCAGGGCCATAAGCGCTAACACCAAGCAGATCTGGTTTCAGGTCCTGGCCTTTCTGTTATTAGCTTCAGGACAGGGTGCAAGTTACCGGACTCCTGTCTCTAAAATTCTCATCTTAGGTGGTTGTTATAAAGATGAATCGAATGCCTTACATGAGGTCTCCAGCACCCCTTCTGTTGCGGTCTGCAGTGATGGACGAGGATGGCATGGTTTCAATCCCAACTCTATTCCCCCTTATTGTATGAATAAAAAAATGAACCAAATTGGAACAAGATAAAATGTGGAAAAGTGCAGACCTACAAAATGAGGCATTAGCTTTTAAAAGTTTCCCTGTTGAGATTAATCAGTGTGTTCCTGAAGTCCAAGTTTTCTTCATGAGTGACTGCATATTGTAATATAATTTCTGTAGTCAGATATTAGTGATCATTAAGGGCAATCAAAGCTGGATTTAAAGTATTAATCCTGCTGTCAGGAATATGTTCCTTGTACTTTCATTGTAGCTTTGCCGTAAAGACCAACAGCAACGGAGGGAGAAAAAGCACAGGGTGGGTCTGTGGTTCAGAGTCAGGCGTGAACTCTGCAGTTGCGGGTGTGGAGGACCACCGACTGGAGACCTCTGTCCTGGGTTTCCCTGATCAGCACTCATGGGTCTTTCCAAGGCCTCATTCTCTGTCTCCGCCTGCTCTCTGGTCCCTGAGCTGCTGTCACTGTGAGGAAACAAGGTCTTAACTCAGGACGAGGAGACTCAGAGCAAAGCGAGGAGGCCCTGGGCTAGGCAGCAGGCGTGCTAAGAGTGCTGTGTCTATGCAGGAAGTGTTCGGATCAGAGCTGGGGGTGTGGCCGGGCCTGGGGTACACACCAGCTCAGAAGGCCCAACACAGACCTACTGGCTAGGCAAGCCTGGGAAGCAAGCATCCTTGAGCGTTGATGGCTTTACATCTGCAGGTGTCAGGAAGCAGAACTCATTATTTTTTGTCTGTGTGGTTTTTTATTTATTGGTTTTTAATTAAAAAAAATCAAATTGAGGTATAATTGACATATAACAAGACATTAGTCTATTTTTAATTTTTGAATATAGAAATAAACATTTTATTTGTGAAACTCTAACATCTAACTCTTGGGAAAAACAAAACTGATTGGAGAAGGAAATGGCAACCCACTCCAGTATTCTTGCCTGGAAAAATCCATGGACAGAGGAGTCTGGCAGGCTGAAGTCCATGGGATTACATGACTGAGCATGTGTGCACAAGGGTGGAGGGAGATGGGTTGGTAGCAATAAACTGGTGGAACTAAAAAAAATAAAAAATAAAAAAGAACAAAACTGATATATAATAGACTTAATAGTAAAAGAAAAAAATCAGAATAAAACACCCCAAATAGAAGTGAGGACAGGAATTATGAATTATGTGTATTTTCACTTTTCTTTTACAGTGAGCAGAACTTTTTCTTTTTAAGTTTATACAACTTTCAAAGGTTATTTTCCATTTACATTATTACAAAATATTGGCTATATTCCCCATGTTGTACAATACACCCTTGAGCCTGTCTTAAACCAATAGTCGTACCTCCCTCTCCCCCATCCCTGTATTGCCCCCCCACACACACTGGTCACCACTAGTTTTTTCTCTGTATATGTGAATCTGCTTTTTTTTTTGTCACATTACTAGTTTGTCTTTTCTTTTAGATTCCACATATAAGTGATATCATACAGTGTTTGCCTTTCTCTGAGTTATTTCATTTAGTATAATGCCCTCCAAGTCCACCCATATTGCTGTAAGTAGCAAAATTTTGCTCTTTTTTATGGCTCAGTAGTATTCCATTGTGTGTGTGTGTGTGTGTGTGTGTGTGTGTAAAACATAAAAAGCATAACTGTTAGCCAGAAAACCAGGCATTGGATCTAGAGGAGTCTGGGCAAGGTTGTGGGACTCTAGCAGCAAGAAAGGATTTTGACTTGGGAGAAAAGCCTGGCTGAACTGGGAATGCGGAAATCTCATTCACCAAGTGCCAGCCTCAAGGCCCAAGGTAACAGGTAGAGGCCCATTAACTGCAAGTACTGATGGGCTGAGCAGGGTGGACAGTGTGGAAGGCAGTTCCTGGGAATGACACCAGAAGCCCTGCGCTGAGTGTTTAACCACATGAAGGGCTGCAAACAGCAACATGCATGCACCTTTAGGTGGGAGCATGGTTCACACTGCCTCTGAGGCACTTACTAGCTTGGGAGAGTTGCAGCTCTCCTCTAAGCCTCAATTTTCTCATCTATAAAATAAGGATGGAGACTTCCCTGGCAGTCCAGGGATTAGACTCAGTACTTTCACTGCTGTGGCCCGGGGTTCAATCCCTTCCAGGAACTGAGATCCCGCAAGCCATGTGACACAACCTGGAAAATAAAATACAATAAAATAAAGCAAGATAAAATAGGAAAAGGACATCTACCTCATGGGGTGATTGTAATTGTGTGAACCAAATCACATAATGAATTAGAGGGCGTAGCACTCCTTCTGGCCTTAGTAAAAGTGCTTAATAAAAGCTAGGCATAATTACCAATTAAACAGTTATCAAGTACCTATTATAAGGTCAGACCCTGCACTTTGTATAAAAGGTACAAAGATGAAAAGATCTGGATACTGCCCTCTTCTCGAGAGGCTTAGACTCAGAGGCCCCAAGTTCACATTGGCACTAAAAGTGAGGTCCTGATTCACATGGGGGCAGGGGTGAAGTGCAGCAGAGGGAGATGAGGGAAAGAGCATTCCAGCTGCCTTGAGAAATCAAGGAAAGCTCCCAGGAAGAGGCAGCACGTTAGTTGCACCTGGAAAGATGAATAGGAGTTTTCCAGGCAGACAAGCCAAGAAACAGGATCATAGACAGAGGCAGGAGCAAGAGCAAAGACGCAGAGCCACGAGAAGCCCTCCGGGTTCTGGGAGGTAGAACAATGAACTTCAACGTTACCGCCTAAAGATGAGGGGTGGGAAGAAGAAATGAGGCTGGACAGAAACCAGATCCCACAGGACTTTTTGTGCTGAAGGGTTGAGATGCAATCCCAAGAGTGAAGAGAAGCCACTGGAGAAGTTTAAGTAAAGAACTGAAGGACAACATAACAACATCGCTCTTACTGCCCTGTGTGGTATGGATGGAGCACCGCCAAGACCGGCTAAGGGGAAGCCAGCTAGGAGCCTGTAGCGATAGCTATCAAGAAGTGAATTCTCCATAGTGCATGACGTCATTTAAATGAAATACACAAAATTGACAAATCTACAGAGACAGAAAATAGACTGGTGTTTGCCTAGAGCTGTTGGGGGAAGTTGTAGAGAAGTAGGGAATGATTTCTAGTAGTTATGGGGTTTCTTTTTAGAGTAATGAAAATGCTCTAAATTTGATTGTGAGAATGGATACAAATATTTGTGAGTATATTAAAAAATCATTGATTTGTATACACTTTCAATGGGTGAATTGTACAGTAGGTGAATTGTAACTCAATAAAGTTGTTATTTATTTTTTTAAGGTTAGAAAAATGGTAAACCATTAAGATCCTTCACGTTGTACTTTAAAAAAAATGTTTTTCCCTTTGGCCATGACCTACAGCATGTGGGATCTTAGTTTTCCAACCAGGGATCAAACCTATACCCCCTGCATTGGAAGCACTGAGTCTTAATCACTGGACCTCCAGGGAAGGCCTGTTCATGTTGTACTTTTATAACCACACCCACCTTCTTCCCACCCACCTCTCCATCCTCATTTCTATTCAGTGGCAGTCGCTAGTTGGCCCTCCATTTCTAAAATTTTGTTATTTCAAAGATATCACACACATTGAATTATACACAATGTGACTTTTGGGGATTGACTTTTTTCACTCAACACAATTTCTTGGAGATTCATCCAAGTTGTTGCATGTAGCAATAATTTCTTTCTTTCTATTAATTACCATTAGTATGGATGTACCATAATTTGTTTAACCATTCACCTATTGCAAGACATCTGAGATGGTTCCAGTTTGGGGCTATTAGAAATAAAACTTCTATGAACATTCATGTGTTAAAAAAAGAATACGAAGGAGTGACTGCTGGACCAAGACTGGAAAAGGGGTCAGTGGGCTAGAGCAGCAGGGAGGGGTGCTGAAGGGATGGAATTGCCAGGGCTGAGTTGGAGATGAGGTGGCAGCCCTGAGGGGAAATGACGACACCCTCCTCCAAGATGGGGGTCTGCCCAAGGGTGAGCAGATTCAAGGGGAGAGAGAGTCCTGCTCAAGAGTCCTGCTTGATCTCAGAGAACTGCAGGTGGAGTTCGGAAGAGAAACCTTGGCTGGAAGTACAGATACGGGGTCATGGGCATGAGGGTGCAGCTTTGCCAGAAGAGGGGAGTGGGTGGTGAGCAGGGAAGGTGTGCAACCCCCCACCAACATGTATGGGTCTGGTGGGAAGGGGGTGGAGAGTCGTGGAAAGAGACTCAGGAAAGAGCAGTGCCCCCACAAGCCAAAGGAGCAAAACAGGTCAAGACTGAAAGGCCAGTGGTAACGAATGAAAAAATGAAGAAAGTCACTCAGTTGTGTCCAACTCTTTGGAACCCATAGACTATAGCCCTCCAGGCTCTTCTGTCCGTGGAACTCTCTAGGTAAGAATGCTGGAGTGGATGGCCATTTCCCTTTCCAGGAGACCTTCCCAATCTAAGAATTGAACTCTTTGGGACCCACAGACTATAGCCCACCAGGCTCCTTTGTCCATAGAACTCTCCAGGTAAGAATACTGGAGTGGATAGCCATTCCCTTCTCCGGGAGACCTTCCCAGTCTAGGGACTGAACCTGAGTCTCCTCAGGCAAGCAGATTGTTTACCATATAAGCCGCTAGCGAAGATGTGGCTTTGAGTAACCTCTGACCGGTTAAGTAAAAGAAAGACTGAGGCGCGCCTGCTGGTGGTGACTTGGGGGAGTGCACCTCAGTGTTGACTGGATGCCAGCTCCCGGGGTTGAGGGAGTGTGAGATGAAGGGCATGATGACAGGTCACTCTTTTGAGAAGCTTGACCAAAAGGGAGGATGTGAGGGGTCATCGATAGAGAGAGCCTGTAGATATAAGCAAAGTTTAATTTTCATGTTTTAATATGGGAAGGATTTGAAGATGTATATATGCTAAGGAGAGGTGGAATTTGAGGATTCAAGGGGGGAAAGAGGAGGAAATGAAATGGAGGAGGAGATGGGATACCAGTTGCACATTTCTTATGCCTGAAACACTCCCTCTCTCAGGTCAGGTTCCCCAGGAAATGGACTCTGAGATGTTCTTGTAGGAGAATGACCAGGGGTGGACCTTGGGGACCATACCTGCTGAGCGAGGGAGCCAAGAAAGCAGGCCAGGCAGAAAGAAGTTGAAGGTGATGCTGCTGGCAGAGAAGAGGGCTCTGGAGCTGGGCTGACCCTTCAGAAGTGGCCCATGAGGAGGAGGGGTGCAGAGGTAGGCAGGTTTGCAGAGAGTGACAGGCAATGGAGGAAATGGTCTTGATGGATTCTCCCCTTTTCTCTGCAAAACAGAAAATTGTTGAGAAAGAGACCCCAAGATGGGCTGAGGTCTGGAAAGGCCATGGAGACTGACCTGATGGGGTCTCCGTGTACACTTGGGGCTGCACCAGAGATCAGATGTCATAAATCTGTAATGACACCATCTCCCAGGCTGGGTGAATTTCTGTAGCAGGGTTCAGCATTCCAGAAGTACAAGCAGGATGGACATTAATTAATTGAGGTAGGTTTCTGGGTTTTGGGGGCTCTCCCTGCCCTGACGTAACTGCTGTCCCCAGGTAGATCTAGGGGAGGAGCCTGCAGGTCATGCCTCTTCTTAAAACTTGCTTCTGTCTCTCTGCGAAGCTGTTTATTTTGTTTTGGCCAACTCACCAATCTAAGAGCTGATATATATCAAATCATTCCTAGAGTCAAACATTAGGATAACTTATAGCTCGGTGAATCAGTTGCATGTGGGTTGCATTTCCTTCTAATGATATGCTTGGTTAGAAAACACTAGCCTGGGATTTGGGGGTGATGGGTGCTATTTGGGACACTCATATAATTATGAAGTCCTTGAACACTGAACAGTGTTTGAACATCTCATTCAAGACTGCATAAATTCCCTTATCTGCACATCACTGGAAACTTCTAGAGGGTAAGACTTGACACCTTGGTAATAGCCCAACCAACCCAAACCTCTCATGGATTCAGCCTGGTGTGAAAGTGGCCCATATGGCTGGCTACCCTCACCCAGCCTTCTGTTTTAGTGGGGTGACCTTGAGACCACAAGGCAAATGTCCACATGAACTCAAGAATGGTAACTCAAGTAGGTTCAAATTACTTTTGGGTTAATAAGCCCACCAAAAAAGGATCCCCAGGTTAGGTAAGGGGCTTTTCTGGAATCAGTGAATTTGAGGTGAGCATGGAGAAAAGGAAATGAATGTTTTGTCAGGGACAAAACAATCAAGAGATCTAAGACCTCAGTCTGGCTCTGTGATCTTAAGAAGGTCACTTGGGTTGCTGTCTCTTCAATGTTTTGGTGCCTCCCTTAAAGAATTATAGGTTTGAATTAGATGAGCTGCAAGGAGATCAAACCAGTCAATCCTAAAGGAAATCATTCCTGAATATTCACTGGAAGGATTGATGCCAAAGCTGAAACTCCAATACTCTGGCAACCTGATGCGAAGAACTGACTCGTTGGAAAAGGTCCTGATGCTCGGAAAGATTGAGGGCAGGAGGAGAAGGGGATGACACAGGATGAGGTGGTTGGATGGCATCACTGACTCAATGGATGTGAGTTTGAGCAAGCTCCGGGAGTTGGTGATGGACAGGGAAGCCTGGCATGCTGCAATTCATGGGGTCGCAAAGGGTCAGACACGATTGAGCAACTGAACTGAACTGAACTGAAGGCCTTTTCCCATCTTACTTAACCAGTTCTCTATCCTTTATGCCTCAATTTAAACTCATCCTTTTCTGCCTCTTCCGTGCAAATCTTTCTTCTTCCCCAAAGGCATGAGGGCATCTGATGAGCTACACTATCTTGGTCTTATCTTCCTGTCTCTTGCTGAAACTTCAATCAGTTTTCTAAGATACCACCCATCCCTGCATTCATTCATCTTTTCATTCAGCGGAAGTTCATTGACTCCAGTCTCCTTCCACCACTCCAGCTAGAACTGGGCAATTAGACACATGGAAACCTCCTGGGGAAGGAAACAGTAAGTCCACCTGGGGCGTCAGGTTCGGGTGAGATAATGTCCAATTGTATCAGGTTAGGTTAGGTTAGGGGTGGGCCCACTTGGACCCCAAGCTTCCTCCTACTCAGCCATGTAAGAGAGAAATCTCTTTTTCCAGCCCACGTTTCCTCTGCTCTCCCCGTGATCAAAAGGAAGAAACATCCCTCTTCTTGACCCCAAAATGAGGAGGGAGAGAGGAAAGGCTTAGGCAAAAGCGATGAGGCCTCGTGTGAGGTGGCAGTAGCTGGCAGTCCTCCGCAGCTGGATCTCCAGGCCACGTTCCCTCAAAGGAATGATGGTGGGAGGGAAGTCAGCAAGGGATCCTTGAAATGGAGTGCGAGAATTTGGGGATGGAGGGGTGCCACAACAGCTGTCCTACAGATGGGGAAGAGCATTTGAACTTAGCGTTTATATTTCTAGAAAAACTCCACACTCCTCACACACCCCCGACCGCCCCCTCTCCTTCTCTTGCTTTATTATGGGGCTTTTGTGAGGTTTAGAAAAATAAACAGATTCTAACCATAACTGTCTGAAAGTGCTAAATTACCGAGGAAGACACAACAGATTAGCTGTGCAAATGAGGCCTGGGTGGGAGGTGGCCGGCACACTGGGGAGTTAAGAATCCCCCAGGAAAGCGGTGCTTTCCTGTCCCCCACCCTCCTCCGGGGTGAGCTGACCTTGGCCACTGCAGCTTCTCTGGTGGGACTGAAGACTGGGTCCAATTGTCTACAGAGATGAGCTTTACAGAGGGGGCCCATCCACCCTGTAAGTAGCCACACCTCCAGGCTTGAAGAAATCCAGCCAGTGACATCTCATCTGTTCTCGCCTTTCTCTTTTTTTTTTAATTTTTTTTTTTTTTTGTTCTCGCCTTTCAAGGAAGGTGGCCCCTCACTCATTTAAGTTGGAGGTGAAACTTTTTTCTGTTGTCTTATTTTTAATTATTTGTTTTTGACGGCGCTGGATCTTCACTGCTGCACGCAGGCTTTCTCTAGTTGTGGCGAAGCAGGGGCTACTTTCTTGGGATGTGTGGGCTTCTCACTGCCATGGCTTCTCTTGTTGAGAGCAAGGGCTTTTGCCCAGCAGCACATGGAATCCTCCCAGTCCAAGGATCAAACCCATGTCCCCTTCTTTGGCAAGCGGATTCTTAGCTACTATACCACCAGAGAGGTCTTTGTTTCCTGTTTTAAGAGGTGACTGTCATTATCTTCCCCTGGAAACTGTTGGGGTGGGGAGGCTAATGATGTAAAACTCTTGCTGTGTTAGAGTTGAAAGTCATCCTAGAACACTGGTCCAACCCTTCGCTTTACAAAGCAGTAAACAGGTTTGTGGAGAGGAAGCCACTTGTCTAAGGTCCCTCTGCTGGTGAGTGACAGAGCTGGGACTGGAGCCCAGGTCTCCACAACCCCAGGAAAGATGCATTTTCTGCCATAGCTACCTTCAAGCCTCCCACCTAATTCCCACCCAAGTCATCTTTCCTTTCAAAAGCCTGTCTCTTCTGTAGTTTTCCCTGAGCTCTGCTCCGTGAATTCACATACTTTTGGCCAGTCTGCCAGTATAACTTCTCTGATTTTGAGCCACAAGATGTCAAGGTTCTAGTCCAAGTCAGCCTGCACTTAAAGAGCCCCTACTGTTTGCCAAGCACAGCGTTAAGCACCAGAAATGCGAAGATGAATAAGCAGAGTCACTGTCCTTAAGGGCTTCTCTGGTGCCTCAGTGGTAAAGAATCTGCCTGCCAATGCAGAGGGTTTGATCCCTGGGTCAGGAAGATCCACTGGAGAAGGCATGGCAGCCCACTCCAGGATTCAGCCTGGGAAGTCCCACGGAGAGAGGAGGCTGACAGGCTACAGTCCATGGGGCAGCAAAGAGTCAGACATGACCTAGCAATTAGACCAGCACCACTACCGCCATCCTGAAAGATTCACATGTGGCAAGCAAGGGAGTGTCTGGAGTTCTTTCGACAAATAACCTGAACCCCTCCTGTTAAGTATTTTCTCCCTCTAAATCTTTAGGATGTGTGCAGGGAAGCTTAGGATGTAGAGGTTACCTGATTAGGCTGCCGTCTGTAAGGTGCTATTCTGGGTTTGGGGGGAGAGAACTGCCATTTCCCCATGCTCCAGGGTGAGAAAGAGAGGCTTCCAGCTTACTAATAGATCAAGAATCAGATAACCTGGATTTGTGGAGAAGGCAATGGCACCCCACTCCAGTACTCTTGCCTGGAAACTCCCATGGATGGAGGAGCCTGGTGGGCTGCGGTCCATGGGGTCGCGAAGAGTCGGACACAACTGAGTGACTTCACTTTCACTTTTCATTTTCATGCATTGGAGAAGGAAATGGCAACCCATTCCAGTGTTCTTGCCTGGAGAATCCCAGGGATGGGGGAGCCTGGTGGGCTGCTGTCTATGGGAGTCATAGTGCTACCATTTACCAGCTATAAGACCGTAAGCAAATTATCTAACTTTTCTGAACCAAGGCTCATGAAACCTCCCTTGTAAGACTGTTATGCAAACCAAATCAAGTAAGTAACTTCCCCAGCCCCTTGTCTGGCACACAGGGAACCTCACTAATGCTACTTGCCTGATCTTTCTCTTGAGTGCTGGCCTTACTTGGTTTTGTGCCATCCCCAGCATGATGCCTTCTGAAGTTTCAAGGTTGTTTGTTGAGAAACTCACTGTTGATTCCCTTCCGGGCATGAGAAGGGGTTGATGTACACCTTCTTCCTTCCAAGTGTGACTTTTGACCTCAAGTCTGCCAGACTTAGACCCTCAGCCCCTCACTCAACACAGCATCCCTTCCTGTCATCTACATGCCTTCCAGCATTGCCAAGGAATGGGCCACCCTGATCTAAGCCTCAATTCTGTTTTGAAGAAGTAAAACTGAAGAGAAGGCATGTGGGAGATGTTTTCTGCAAAAGAGAAAACCCTCTTCCACTTGATGCATTGTGAAAGACACACAGGATTTAAAGTCAGAAGACACAGGGAATCCTCTGGTGGTCCAGTGGTTAAGACTCCATGCTTCCAGTGCTGGGTTATGGGTTTGATCCCTGCTCAGGGAACTAAGATCTCACATGCTGTGTGGCATGGCCCCCCAAAAAGTAATCATAATGATAAATAATAAACTCAGAAGACACATGTTAGATACTCAGTTCTTCACTAATTGTCTGGGTGACTCTAGTCATGCTAAGCTTGGGCTTCTTTATCTGTAAAAATACAAAGCTATTTTATTTAGTCATCATGAAGATTAAATTTGAAAAGACCTATGAAGGATCATAACAAAAAGGAAAGTACCACATCAATATTACTATTCTGCTTCCCTTCCTGTTTCCCTAACACATCTCAAGGACAGGCCTGGGCCAACTTTAGGGGAAAGCAGTTTTCTCCTTGCGGAGTTTGAGTCCTGCCTCACCCTCTGCAATCTGAAAAAGCAGTGTCTTCTTCTCTCTGCTCAGCTGGGGGAGGCAAGGGTGGGCCCTGGAGCGGGGATCTCAGAGCTGTCTCCTCCATCTGTCTACTGGGGAGTGCTCTTGGCAAGGAGCAACCCTCCAAATGCCGGAGGTGAAATCCATCATGGGGCCCCGAACTGAGATAAGATAGAGGAGCGTAAATCAAGGCTCCTTGAGATAAGCAGGCAGCCTGGGGCCTAAAAAATGCAGCTCTCCTGCCAGCTGCCCCCTTCTACAAAGCTGCAAAGCAAAGAGCTATACTAGGCGGGGAGGAAATCCACACCCTGGGCTCTTCTTAGAAAAGAAGGAGGGACCCAAACCTTCTCTCTCCCTGTCACCAAGTTCCAGCCAGAAAGGAGAAACAGGCATGTTTACTGAGCCCCTTACAGCAAATAAAAAAAACCAGAAAACAAAGATACTCCTCCCACCCACCACCAAAACTGTGAGGCCTTCTGGCATCAGAGACTAAGGGCCAAGTTTTGGGGGGAAGTCAGGCAGCCTGGGTTCAAATCCTGACTCCCACTGTGTAATCTTGAACCCTTGAACCATCTCCCTCATCTCTGTGAGCATCAATTCCCAACAGAAAGGATACTAATGCTACTTTATCATTTTTGTAGAGCATTTGTAAAATGTCATAGGAAGTGCTTCATCAATGGTAGCTATAGCCATGCATCATGTAGTTGTATATAAGACTGGCAGTGATCGGGGAAACCAACACGTCACTAACTGTTCGTCCAGTTTGTATAGAATTTCTCTAATTCTCTAAACGATATTCCCAAGAAATGAATCTGGTTGAGTGTTACTGAGGAGCGGACTTTCTCTTTGCCACCCTTCCCCAGGCCATGACAGGAATATCATCACGATATGTAAAGAGTTGCTTCTCCCCACCCCTTCCCCCTTATCGCATATGTGTATGTGTGACAGAAAACCTGTTCACAGACACCTAGAGAGAGCTCTGGAATGGAACTCGCTTGTAAGTGCAATCTCTTCATAAGTCCAGCAAACTTAATCGAGGTACCCAATTAACACAATCGGCTACACAGTACTGTACTGTACTCAGTTCAGTTCAGTTCAGTTCAGTCGCTCAGTCGTGTCCAACTCTGCGACCCCATGAATCGCAGCACGCCAGGCCTCCCTGTCCATCACAAACTCCCGGAGTTTACTCAAACTCATGCCCATCGAGTGGGTGATGCCATCCAGCCATCTCATCCTCTGTCGTCCCCTTCTCCTCCTGCCCCCAATCCCTCCCTGCATCAGGGTCTTTTCCAGTGAGTCAACTCTTCGCATCAGGTGGCCAAAGTATTGGAGTTTCAGCTTCAGCATCAGTCCGTCCAATGAACACCCAAGACTGATCTCCTTTAGGATGGACTGGTTGGATCTCCTTGCAGTCCAAGGGACTCTCAAGAGTCTTCTCCAACACCACAGATCAAAAGCATCAATTCTTCGGCACTCAGCTTTCTTCACAGTCCAACTCTCACATCCATACATGACCACTGGAAAAACCATAGCCTTGACCAGACGGACCTGTACTGTACTAGGTTTATAATATTTTTCCCACAAATAATATATAATGAACAAACACACAGACACACACAAGGAAAACATTTTTAATCTTCCAGTCCAGTACCTTGAAAAGTGCAGCAGTACAGTGCAACTGCTGGCAGAGGGGGTCTGGCCTCGAGTGAACCGGCAGGAAGAGTTACTGATGCAGAAGGGAGATGGGGTGGGAGAGGGTAGAGCTGAAGGATCGTCAGCAACAGGAGACAGAGGACAAGATGGAATGTCACTAGAGCCTGACGTTGATGGAACACACGTTCACATCTTTGAAAGTTTGCAACTTGGAGGTTTCTACGTAGGGAACTTGTTGTAATGACCTGGGCGGGCATCCCCACGGGCAGACTCATTTCTGCCTTGGAAATAATCCCTCATCTCCTTAGCTGTCCTCCTAGCCATGTAGTCATGCTTCCCTCCTTCATTATCAGTCAAGGCAAAAACACTTACTTTGTGCCTGGGTTGGGAGGATGGTGGGGGAAGTTGGTCTCTTGGTCCCTGATCTAAAGATACCAATCTGATTTGAGAGGGAACCAACAAACTTGAGATATTTCCAGGAGTTAGGAAACCGGGACTCAGTCCTATACAAGCTCATGATAGAGTTGAAATGGGTTCATGGGGACTTGGAGGAGGGGATGTGGGCAAGTACTGGAGGGTCCTGAAAGATGGGCAAAAGCATGAGAATGGACTGACCCTGTCAGCCAAGGGGACACTTTATGGCTTCTTGAGCAAGAAAATTCCTTGAGGGATGTGGCGTGTCTGGTGGGGCAGACTGACAGACCACACAAGAAAGTCAAAGAGGGGCCATAAGTTCAAGGCTTGGCTCAGCCACTTCCTGACGGTGTGGGTGACGCCCGGAGAGTTACCTGACCTCTCTCTGGGGTTTCCCATTTACAGTAACAAAGCCGAGCATCCAGGCTTGTCGTGAAGCAGCACGGTGACACACAGAAGCCCACTTCCTGCAGATGGATGGGTTACGATGGTTGGAATGGTGTGGGGGCCCTGCAGGGAAGGGCACTAGCTGGGGAGGGGCGGGCAGTGATGAGGGTGGGGTTGGGGGTAGGGAGTGTCCCCTCTGCTGCCCTCCTCTGCTGGGGGCCGGGGAGAAAGCTCCCCTCCCGGAGATTTGAGCCCTCTCTGGGGCTAAAACTGACAGTAAGAGGCAGACAGCTGAGCAGATCAGGGAGTGACAGAACATGAGTGGATATACAAATAGACAAGATGAACGATCCCCATTGTATACACAAGAGGCTTTGGTAACACTCAGCCAATTAGAAAACTAATCTAAACAGCCACTGGCTTCAGAGCTCCTTCAAACAGCTGTTCAGTCTGCACTTGCTGCCGCTCCCAGCAGGCGCCCTGGGTCTGCTCTTCCGTCTGGTTCCCCACTTGAACCTCAAGGGCTCCTCAAGAGCAAAGGATCGTGTCTTCTCCACCCCCTGGACTTCCTCTAGGGTCCCGCTTACTGCTTGAGCAGTGCTCCTTCTCTGTCGTCACCTCTGAAGCCCTCGCCGGTGCCCCAGTCACAGGGACTGTCTAGTCCTGCCCAGGTTAAAGTGCCCTTCATCTGGGAGGCAGAGAAGACGGGGTGGGAACAAGGCCTTTAAAGTCTGACAAATGTGAGTTCAAAATCTCCTAGATCTCTCACTACTGTGATCTCTCTGAGACTCTGTCGTCTCACCCAGAAAGAAGGTAGTAAGTGTACCTCCTAAATAGGGATTGGGCTTCCTTGGTGGCTCAAAGAGTGAAGAATCTGCCTGCAATGCAGGAGACCAGGATTCGATCCCTGGGTCAGGAAAATCCCCTGGAGAAGGGAATGACTACCCACTCCAGTATTCTTGCCTGGAGAATTCCAGGAAGAGAGGAGCCTTGCGGGCTACAGTCCATGAGGTCGCAAAGAGTCAGACAGGACTGAGGCACTAACACTTTTCAATTTTTTCAAATAGCGATTAAAAGCAAACATATATAAAAAAACCTAGCCCAGCTCCTGGCACTCTATAAGCGCATGTAAGTACACCACATTTGCCATAACTATTTTGATGGTCATTATTAACTGAAGGTCATTGTCTTCTGACGGCAGGAAACCATTGGACTTGTGTGTCAGTCAGACTCTCAGATGGTCCTGGACAAGCCACATGTCCTGGTAGTCACATTTCTGTGTAATCCCCTCCCTTGAGCCTGGCAGGATCTATTACTTGCTTCTAATCAACAGAACATGGTGAAAGTGATGTGACATCGTTTCTATTATTACATTACATAAAGTTGTGACTTGCTCTTGTTTAGTTGCTCAGTCATGTCTGACTCTTTGCAACCCCATGGACTGCTCCCACCAGGCTCCTTTGTCCATGGGATTTCACAGCCAAGAACACTGGAGTGCGTTGCCATCCAGGGGATCCAGGGGATCTTCCTGACTCAGGGATCAAAACCACGTCTCCTGCATCCGCAGGCTGATTCTGTACCTTTGAGCCACCTGGGAGGCCTTACTTGCTAGCCTACTCTATTGCCTCCAGCTTGTGCTTGTGGCAAGGACTGAGAGCAGCCTCTGGCTGAGGACAAGTTGGCCACCAAGGCCCTCAATCCAACAATTCTTGATCAGCTAAACTCTGCCCACTATCATCTGATCCCAGAAGGGGATCCTTCCCCGGTGGACCCTGCAGAGGAGGCTCCAGCCCTGGTCAAAGCCTTGATCAACAGCAGTGTGAGATCCCCTGAAGCAGAGGGCCTGGCTAAGCTGTGCAAGACTTCTGGCCCATAGAACCCATGAGAAAATAGACATGTGTTGCTTTAAGCCACTGAGTTTGATGGTAATTCGCTACACAGAAATAGATAGCTAATACGATTTCTTGTATTTCTGGCACAGCATCTGGCATAGGGTAGCAGTTAAGTGTGGGTTGAGTGGATAGATGAATGAATGATGGTGACAGGTAAACCCATCAGGGTCTAAGGAAGTCTAGGCAGGGTTCCACCCCAAAAGAGGGCTCTTTCCCAGATCTTTTACCTGTCTTTTGTCCCTTTCTCTCCCTCACCAATGACCCCAGGTTCCCCTTCCCTTCTCCAGTCCTCAGGACCTTGCTCTGCTTCTAGTTCCTGCCTTCAGTCATTCCCTCTGAATTTTCATTTTCTTCCTTAAAAAACAAAAACAAGAAGCAATCCAACTCTCTATAAAATATCTGACCCTGGTGAATTGAATAATTTCTGATGGAAAGCAGTCTTGTCCAGAAAGCCTCTTACCCACCCTGTTTAGGAATGTGGTTGCTGCAGATATTAAAACAGACCTGCAGGCGTCTGCAACAAGCAGGGAGCACGTGCCAGGAATGAGGTCAGCCTGCACAGCAGGGCTTTTTACCTATGAAAATTGCTGCTGCTCTGGGCTGGGGCACAACAGGGCCCTCCCTTTCCCAAGCCTTCCCCTTCGAGGTACCCCATGGTGCTCCCCTTGTTTAAGGTCTGAGCCAGAACTTCTTGCCCAGTGCTGGTACTCAAGGTCAGGAGGACTGTGGCCTCAGGCCTGCTAGAGAGGATGCCAGGATGCCTTCGTCCAAGTGGCTTTGACTGAAGCATGTGGCCTCCTGGCTGGCAGTAGGCAACCCCCACCCCCCATCCTGACTCCTTCCTCTTCTCGTCTCCTGGCTCCACTGTTACCCTCCAGATAGTCAGAGGGACCTTGTTCAGGTGGAGAGGTACCAGGCTTCATTCCTCTGCAAGAAGCACTTCTCAGGGAAGCCAGAACTCCTGGGGCAGAAACAGGAGACTAGAAACCCTCATCCTGAAGGCTCCTCACTGTATAGCTGAGCTCCCACCCAGGCCTTGGGTTTTGCCCTAATTCTGCTCCTACAGCTGAATCTGGATGAGCCCAAGATGAAGTAGAAGCCTTGTCAATGATCAGACTTCCCTCTTCTGCTGAGAAGCTCAGAGAACTAGGAGAACCCTAACTATTTATTTGTTGTTCTTGTTTAGTCACTTGGTCATGTCTGACTCTTTGCGACCCCATGGACTTGTAGCCCACCAGGCTCCTCCGTCCATGGGTTTTCCCAGGCAAGAATACTGGAGTGGGTAGCCATTTCCTTCTCCAGGGGATCTTCCAGACCCAGGGATCGAACCTGAATCTCCTGCATAGACAGGAGAATTCTTTACTGCTGAGCCATCTGGGAAGTAACTCTAACTATTCCAGTCTTCAAACTCAACAGCCTTACCCATGACAATCCTGATAATCATAATAACGACTAACATTTGCCTAAACAATTCCTATACACAAAGTACCTTCACATGTGCTATTTCTTACAAGAATCCTGCAGTATATGTAGCCCCATTTTATAGGTGGCTTAGAAAGACTGTCACGTTTTCCCTGTTACACAGGGGACAAGACTAGGAATCTAAACCCCAGTCCGTTGACTCAGAGCCGTTTGTTCTTCCCACTGCTCACTCTGCCCCCCATCTGTAATGCTCATTAGCCTCTAATTTTGCACCTCATTTGTACACTGATCACTTTATGTTGAAATGGACCCACCGTCTTGCCCAATTCCTGCCCCTTTTGCCTTAATCTTGACCCCTGCCAGCCTGCGGAGAGCTGGATTGAGTGTCCTCATCCAAAAGAGCTATGGCTTGACCCCTGGCCTTGAAATTCTGCCTTTGGCATGAATGAGGGACATGACTCTGAGTGGGTTGCCTCATTTTTCTAGGTATTGTAGTGTGGAAGTCTCAAATAGGCTGCTGTTTGAGGTCCTTTCTTGCTCTGAAGCTGTAAATCTGGTTCTTTGACTCAACTTCTGGTTGGCCTCCCTCTTGGGGAGGGATGATTTCCCAAGTCACTGGGAAAATGACTCAGCCCATTGCCATCTGGAGATTGGGCTGGGAGAGAGGAGGACTTGGCCAGCTATTCCAAAGAAGATAGGAAGACACTGTTCCCCCCATTCCACCCCAAAGAGTCCTCCTATCTCCCTTTCTCCAACCTTCCACAACATCAATGTGATGTCTTTTAGTTTAGAATACAAGCTCTTAAAGGCCTCTGTCATTGTCATTGACCAGCCCAATCTGGGTACCATACCAGTCAGCCTGGCACGCCGCTGATCTCACCGGATGTCTGTGAGCTTGGGCTGAAGGTTAACCACAATCCCCATGCCTGGGGATCCCCGGAGGCCCTGCAGCTGCTCCCAGCTGTACAGTTGAACAATGCAATGCCTGTCAGGTCTCCCACTGAGCTTCTTTTAGGGAGTATTCGGGTTGCAGCACTAACTGGAGGCATCTCAGCTGCTTCCTGCCCCTTGAGTCCCTGCACAAATTCTTAAGCAAAGATGACAGTCCATCCAGCTCTGTATCAGATCACAACCCCAGGAGCTGGGGGTGGGTCACCAAAGAATTTCCCCATCAACTCAAAGCAAAGAGACAAACTTTCTAGGCTGGATAGATCTCCAAGGATAAAGTGCACCTGGGTCTCTGCTTCCAGGAACAGAGGCAGAAGCATAGCTAGATTTTCAAAAATCTTTGGGCAATGCTGTGGCCTCCTAGGTCACACTTTCAGAATTTAATTGCTCTGACAACTGTTCTCCCCATAGTCAAACCACTCACACGAACTACTTGTGCTACTCACACTAATTCAACCCTCCACTTCAGCAAAACGTAGCCTCCTGAGTGTCTCCCCAACTCAGCTGTGCCCCTCCATTACCAAGCCTGGCAAACACTGTCACCCAAGAGCAAATAACCACCAGCTCCCATTCAAAATACCAAGCCAGATGACTCACAAGCTGGAATCAAGACTGTCCGAGGGAGCAATATCAACAACCTCAGATATGCATGATACTCCTCTAATGGCAGAAAGGGAAGAAGAACTAAAGAGCCTCTTGATAAAGGTGAAAGAGGAGAGTGAAAAAGCTGGCTTAAAACTCAACATTCAAAAAACGAAGATCATGGCATCCTGTCCCTTCACTTCATACAAATAGATGAGGGAAAAATGGAAACAATGGCAGATTTTATTTTCTTGGACTCCAAAATCACTGCTGACGGTGACTGCAGCCATGAAATTAAAAGACACTTGCTCCTTGGAAGAAAAGCGATGACAAACCTAGACAGCATATTAAAAAACATAGATCATCACTTTGCCAGCAAAGGTCCCTATAGTCAAAGCTATGGTTTCCAATAGTCTTGTACGGTTGTAAGAGTTGGACCATGAAGAAGGCTGAGCATGGAAGCATTGATGCTTTTGAACTGTGGTGTTGGAGAAGACTCTTGGACAGAAAGGAGATCAGATCAGTCAATCCTAAAGGAGATTAGTCCTGAGTATTCATTGGAAAGACTGATGCTGAAGCTGAAGCTTCAATACTTTGGCCACCTGATGGGAAGAGCCAAATCACTGGAAAAGACTCTGATGTTGGGAAAGATTGAGGGCAGGAGGAGACGGGGACGCCAGAGGATGAGATGGTTGGATGCCATCACCGACTCAATGGACGTGAGCTAGAGTAAATTCCAGCAGATAGTGAAGGACAGGGAAGCCTGGCATGCTACAGTCCATGGGGTCACAAAGAGTCAGACATGACTTAGCGAGTGAACAGCAGCAACTCATTTCTGTAGCCACCTTAGTCTTCTGGGCTTCAGGTCTCAAGACTTGAGACCTGAGTTTGCAAGACTTATCTTCTCCCCAAAACTGCCGTGAGTGATCCCAGCAGACTCAAGCTGGTCTGTTCATTCCCATGGTTCTTTCTCTGCCACCTCCTCAAAGCTAAGGGCTTACTTGATAATTTTTGCTGATGCACTGACCTTTGCGTTATCTTTTCTCAATTTTGTTTTCATGCTTATGTCAGTGTCTGTCCCACATACTCCATAAACCGGGAGCACCTCCAGCATGCAGACCAGTTCTCCTCCTTCCCCTCTCAACTGCTGTCAGTGTTTGCCTTTTTGATTATTGACTCTCGGCAAGTTCCACCTGAGAGCTACCCTCTGACTGCAGCCCCAGCTCACTTTCTGTTGGGCTGAGGCCTGGAAATGTGATAAGGTTTTGGCTGGCTGCCAAGGGACTGGTTGGTCCCTAAGGCCAATGTGGGGGAGATGAAGGGGAAAATGACTCCCATGATATGAATAGTGTTTCAGGTGGAAACGAAGGCCGTCCTACACCCTACCCACTCTAACCCTCCTCCTTACTTACACCAGGCATCCTGGCCTGCCAAGACGGCAGTGCTTGTACAACACCCAAAGGGAACATTACTTAGGGCAGTTGGCCCCAGGGATGTGTGGAAGGGAAGAGACCAGGCAGGAGACATACAGAGGATTAGCAGAGGTGAGACCCAAGCCAGGTGCCCAGCTCCACCCCCTGCTGCCTCCACGAACAGTCTGGTTTCTTTAGGGCTTGTCGTGAGTCTTAATGAAAAACAAGTTGGAGCAGAGATGGGGGGTGGGGTTTGCAGAGCCAAGTTTATAGGCGCTCGCATATTCTCAGTAGCTCCCTCCTCACACATTCCTCTGCATTTTTCCTTTTATTAACGTGGCATCTTTCCCAGGCCACTTTATGGAACCATCTATGTTTTTACTTATGCCCTGATTGGGTCCGATCGTGTCTCTCCCTCTGAAGAACCCTCAGATCTTGTTCAAGGCCTCCCCACAGCCCCTGTAAGTACATGCCAGTCACCATGGGATCCTGGGGCTTCCCTTGTGGCTCAGCTGGTAAAGAATCCACCTGCAATGTGGGAGACCTGAGTTCAATCCCTGGGTTGGGAAGATCCCCGGAGAAGGGAAAGGCTACCCACCCCAATATTCTGGCCTGGAGAATTTCATGGACTGTATAGTCCATGAGGTCGCAAAGAGTCGGACACGACTGAGTGACTTTCACTTCTTCACTTCATGGGATCCTTGGCTCCATCAAACCACAAGGGCTCCTTTGTGTTTTTGATGACCCCAGGTAGTTCAGTGAAGGAAGGTCACACCTCAGTTGGACCCGAAATAATACAGCCCAATTTGATGACTCACCCAAATCTGAAATGGCTTCTGGCTCTTGCCCGAAAGATCGAAACTGCCCCAGATGATGAAGATGAAGATTTACCACAACGGAAGATTTCCCAAGGAATATGCTATAAGCCCCGGAGGCCATTGCTGGAGAGCAGCTCAGATAAACACCAGCTTTCTAAGGACCTGCTTTCAAAGTGTGGCCTGCATTTCTGAGCCATCAGACTTTGGCAAGTTTATTTTTAAAAAAAAAATACACTTGTTAGTTTCAGGAACTCTCCTCTTCGCCTTTCCTTCTTTAGACCATCAGTTGGGCTTCCCTTGTGGCTCAACTGATAAAGAATCCACCTGCCATGCAAGAGACCTGGGTTCAATCCCTGGTTTGGGAAGGTCCCCTGGAGAAGGGAAAGGCTACCCACTCCAGTATTCTGGCCTGGAGAATTCCATGGACTGTACAGTCCACGGGGTTGCAAAAAGTTGGACACGACTGAGCGACTTTCACTTTCACTTTCCGAGAGGACCAAGACCACAGTCTGAAGTTGACTGACACTCTTAGAGCTCCGTTTCATCCCTGTTACCCCATGTGTGTTAGTCGCTTAGTTGTGTCCAACTGTTTGTGATCCCACGGACTGTAGCCCACCAGGCTCCTCTGTCTGTGCGATTCTCCAGGCAAGAATACTGGAGTGGGTTACCATTTCCTTCTCCGGGGATCTTCCTGACCCAGTGATTGAACCCAGGTCTTCTGCATTACAAGCAGATTCTTTACCTTCTGAGCTATAGGGAAGTCCCATAGTGGTCCCCTAGTATCTGAAAGACATTCTGTTCCAGAGACATGAAGCAGCAGGCAGGGTGGCATGCCCGTGGTCATTGGAAAACTACTTGCCCTCTCAGAGCTGCATTTTCCTCCTCTGGGAAATGAGGAAAGTCATGCTTACTCTGGAGGGTAGTGAGAACTAAATGCAGACGTTTGCAGGAGGGCTGCTACTTTGTAGGCATTCAGTAAATGGTAGGGATTTTTGTTACAATGGAGATAGGGACCTCTTTTTGAGAATATGCTTTTGCATATTCTCCCTATGTTTGTCCTAGCCTCTCCCATCCCTCTCCCACTGCAGGAGTCCTTCCTGAGATGTCCATGGACAACATCGAACTCCTCAATCCCTTCTCGACAGCAAACGTCTCTGAGTCCTTTGGGAAATGTCATTCTGGGATTGTTTTTCCTGTTGTCAGCAGGCTCTGGAAGAGGCTTTAGCCCTATGGGGCTTGATGTGGGAAGTTTTTACAGGTACCGCTCATCTGGCTCGCAGATGGAGCTTCGCTGCAAGATACAGTTCTGTCTTCCAGATGGGAGGTAGGACCTGGGGTGGGGCTGGTCTCTCTCTGCTTGGAGCCAGTGTGAGGTATACTCACAGTCTGTCACCCTCTTCCAAACCTCCAAGTCCCTGAATCAACTTAGATGGGCATAATCATATCTTTGACCCTCAAATTCACATTCCAGCAATCACCTGACTATCTTTCCACCACCCAGCACACACACACACACACACACACACACACACACAAGGTGGTATTTCCATTGTGCATGCCTATTCAGTAGCGTCCAGCTCTTTGCGAACCCATGGACTGTAGCCCACCAGGCTCCTCAGTCCATGGGATTCTCCAGGCAAGAATACTGGAGTGGGTTACAGTTTCCTCCTTCAGGAGATCTTCCCAACTCAGGGATTGAACCCAAGTCTCCTGCATTGGAAGGCAGATTCTTTACCACTGAGCCTCCTGGGAGACTAGAGTAATACTGGGTGACAGTTGTGGATACAGTAGATATTTCTCCACCAAGAATTACATTCATTCCAACACTCTCTAGGAGGTGAAACAGGATACAGAGGGTCCCCACAGCAGAGGAGCTTTCTCTCTGACGGAAGATGGAGGAGTAAGTCGTGGTCTGTAACTGAGTTCTCTTTTTCTAGTAACATGGCATGGGAAAGCAGTGGTCCCTAAATTCTGCCCCCAGAGTCCCATCTCTGCTTTGACAGAGTAGGAATGTATCTTGCCCATTGGCAGCTCTGGTCCAGTCTTGTTTGAGTCAGGCTTGTTTGGGGACTTTTATGCTAAAACACTCCCTTTCTCATCCCTTCTGGTCAAAGTGCTTTGGGTCACGAGGGGCAGAAACCCATTCACATACAAAAAGTGGATAGGGACTTCCCTGGCGGTCCAGTGGTTAAGACTCTACACTTCCACTGCAGGGGATGTGGGCTTGATCCTTGGTGGGGACACTAAGATCCTATATGCTAAGCAGCCAAAAAAATCTATTGGAGGACAAATAAGTGAAGAAACAGGCCTCATAGTTCTCCTCCTGGGCTATAGAGTCTCCTGTCCAAACTTTTCTGTGTGTTACTTGGTTTGCTCATGGTTTTACCCTAGAGGTCCTGGCTCAAGTCCTCATTGAAAAGGAAGTTTTAGTCCAGCTCTCGACAACTAAATGGCTGAAGAGTCTATGATTTTTTATTCCAAGCTTTAAAAAAAATTATTTATTTATTTTTGGCTGCTCTGGGTCTTCGCTGCTGCGAAGGCTTTCTCTAGTTGCGGTGAGCCCGGGTCTACTCTTGGTTGGGGTGCGCAGGCTTCTCATTGCGGTGTCTTCTCTTGTTGCAGAGCCCAGGCTCTACATGCATGGGCTTCAGTGGTTGTAGCTCACGAGGTCAGTAGTTGTGGCACATGGGCTTAGTCACTCCGCAGCACATGGGATCTTCCCGGACCAGGGATCAAGCTCATTTCTCCTGCATTGGCAGGTGGATTCTTTGCCATTGCGCCACCAGGGAAGTCCTTTATTTCAAAATTTTCAAGAGGAAAACCTGAGTGGCTATAAGTCCTGCCAGTGCCCCGCTGACCTCAGGCATCTACTCCTTGTCGAAGGCACTGTGGCAGAGATTGGAGCACGATGGACACAACCCATATGAGGGAACAGGGGGTGAATGTGGGAAACTGCTCCCTGAGAAGCAGACATGTCCCTCCTGGAGGTGTGTCTCACCCCCATGTGGCGCTGGGGTTCATCAAGGGATGGGAGGCGTTCATACTCAGAGAATCCACCCCACTCAGGAGCAGATCTCAAAAGCTGGGAACTGGAGTCCTATGCAAACACTCTCACCTCCACAGCTCTGGGAATGGGGTGAAATTTCTCATGGAGAGCTCAAAGGGATGGTGTCTTGGGAAAGCAGCGCTGGACTAAGAGTCCAGGGCCCCGCTTCCGACTCTAGCTCAGCCCCTAACCCAAAGAATGCCCTCGGAAAAATAACCTTCACCCTCTGGCTCTTGTAGCCATCCTGGTGGCTCAGTCGGGAAAGAATCTGCCTGCAATGCAGGAGACCTGAGTCCCATCCCTGGTTCAAGAAGATCCCCTGGAGGAGGGCTTGGCAACCCACTCCAGTATTCCTGCCTGGAGAAGCCCATGGACAGAGGAGCCTTGCAGGCTACAGCCCTTAGGGTCACAAAGAGTCAGACACAGCTGAGTAACTAATACTTTCTACTTTTCTGGCTCTTAGATTCACCATCATTTAAAAAAAAAAAAGTAATAAATTTATAGTGTTGAGTTTAAACATCTTCAAGGCGCTTTCCAACCCCTGAGAATTCCCTACCTTCACCCGCCAGCCCCTCCCACCCCCCCACTGCCAGCAATTTCCCAGAATGGAGCTCTGTGACCCATGACTTTGGTGGGGTCCCTGCCAGCCGCGTCTGTCAGGACAGACCACCCATCCCTGGTGACCTGTCCCTGCCAGAAACTTCCCAGCCTGGCCCCGCACTCATCCAAGAAAACCCAGGCAGGGCGTCCCACGGAGAAGGGTGAGGAACCCACACTTCAACAAGCCCATTTATTTCTGTGCTTCAGAGAAGCTAAGGACAGGTCCTGAACTTTTGCTCTCTGACCACGCTCAAGAGGGCAGGCGAGGACCCCTCTAACAGGGGGTTTTCCAGCGGGCCCAGTGAGGCCCGGGAAAGCTGAGGGAGTGGGTGAGCAAAAGCCGCAGAGGGCAGGGATGGCAATTCACAAGGAATCCCAGAGGGAGAGAAGAAAACATGGGTCCCACGGAAAGATGGCAAGGGCAGTTGTTTGCGCCTCTGGGCTGGAAATGAGTTACATTCAGAGAAAATATGCAAAATGCCACGCTAATCAGCACCTGTTCACTCGGGAGGCAGCAGCCCTGGCCCTCGGCGTCTGAGGTCGAGCCTGGCTCTGGGTCTCCCCAGGGAAGGAAATCCAGTACATTGAGATCCACTCGAGTGTTGAAAGAGGCCGTGGTCATAAGTGGGGTGGAGAGAACGAAGGTGCCTGAAGCCTCCATCGCTCTATCCTGGCCCCTAATGGTCTGTTACGCAAATCTCCTCTCCCCCACCCCGCCCCAACCACGGCCCCAGGCAGATGGCTGCAAATTCTGCAGGGGCCTCTGAGCATTCCCTTGGCTCACAGCCACATTCCAGAGCAGCATATGTTTCATCTCAAGCCCACAAGGTCTGCACTTCCAAGTGGAGCCAAAGAGAAAACCTTGGCGGGGCTGCACATGCTTTCGGAGAGGTGGGGGTGCTGGGGGCAGCAGGGGGGCGGGAGCTGTCACGGCGAGGAACATCTATGGGTGTGTCAGTCACTCAGTCGTGTCCGACTCTTTGTGACCCCGTGGACTGTAGCCCACCAGGCTCCCCTGTCCACGGGATTCTCTAGGCAAGAATACTGGAGTGGGTTGCCAGGGGATCTTCCCAACCCAGGGATCGAACCTGCGTCTCCTGCACTGCAGGCAGACTTTTTACCATCTGAGTGCAAAGCTATCCAGCATCAGGGACACCCTCCTTCCTAACTCAAAACTCCTCCGGGCACCCACCCAGGAGCCTGTGCATCCCTCCGACCTCATATTCCAGTTCTGCACCTCCATCTCAACTCCTGCCCCTCCTAAATGGAGGGCTTTATAGCCCAGGGCTGCGTGGAATGAAGAAGGAAAGGGGGGTGCACCCCAATGCCTCCGTGTCCCTGTAAAAATGCCTGGATCTCATCCTTCCTTGCCCCATTGCTCTGCTCTGAGGGGTGAGAGCCCCTGACCTTAGGCTGCAGAGAGACGCCAAGTCCGGAGGAGGATTAGGAAGGATCCAGGGTTGGATGGAAAGAGACAGGAGGAGGAGGAGAACTGGGGTGAGGAAGAGAAAGAAGAGGTCAACTGGGAGCTGAAGCTCGGAAGGGTCTCTGGCTGCAAGAGAGAGGTGGGGTCTCCTCTGGTGGGCGGGGAAGGAGGGGGTCCCCATCCTCGAGGGGTTCTGCTCTGTGGTAAGTGAGGGGATTTCTGACAGCAAAGTAAACTGTGGTGTGTGAGTTTACCCAGCTCCAATAAGCAGTGTTCGGAGTGTTTAATGTTTCCGTCCCGGCAAATTAGTTGACAGGCGCTGAACTGCAGCCAGCCCCTGGCTGTCTTTTGGGAAGGGACAGCATGGGGAGGTGAGGAGACCCCTGTCAGCAAAGCCGGGGTCCCTGACACAACCCAGGAGGGCAGACTTGGGTGGGACCTGGAAGTCAAGCTATCACAGTCCCCAAGTTCCCCAGCAAGGAAGAAGAGCCTGAACTGCAAGTCTCCCCTTCATCCCACCCCCTCCCTGCGTTGGGCCCAGCCCAGCCCGCACAGGCCACCTTCTACAGGGACTATTTGTTTTCCTCATTGTAGTCTCTGTATGAAATGCCCGCCTGTGGGCTACGGTGTCAAACAGCCATGTGGAGACAGGCGGAGGGCACATGAACCACAGAATAAATCAGGAAGACACCAGAGCCAAGCGCCCAAGAACAAAGTTAACTAACCCTGGCGTGATGCCCGGGGACGATGTGCCGGTGGGTTTTGTGCTAAGTATGGATGAATGGGTGGAAATATTAGGGGAAAAGAGCTCTACTCTTCTTCAACCCAGGGAAGCTCCCGGGAAGAAAGTGGTTTCTGAAAGGCCCTTCAAATGAAACAGAGAAGAAAAGTTCAGACAGAAGGGCATTTCCGGGACTGAAATGAACCGGACACAGAGCAGGAGGGAAGAGAACCAGGTGGTGCCTCTGGAAGTGAGTGTACAGAAGGGCAGGGACAGGTTCGGAGATGGAGGAGATGGGGAAGAACTGAGCGAGCCGTGGGCACAGAGCCAGGCACTGGTCCCAGCTCAGCAGCAAAGGGTTTATCCTCTGCAGTCCTGGGCTGCCGCTGCTTCCTCCTCATCACACACGCAGGGAATCAGAGGTGACTCTGGACCTACAGGGGCTTCCCTGGAGGCTTAGACAGTAAAGAATCCGCCTGCAATGCAGGAGACCCAGGTTTGATCCTTGGGCAAGGAAGATCCCTGGAGGAGGAAATGGCAACCCACTCCAGTATTCTTGCCTGGAAAATCCCGTGGGCAGAGGAGCCTAGTGGGCTAGGGGGTCACAAAGAGTCGGACACACTGGACCTACAGAGTAAGGGGAGGTGGGCAGGTGATGGGGAAGAGGGATGGCACCACGACATAGCCCAGGCTGAGGTCTAAGACGTGGGATCCCTATCGAGCTGTGGGCATGGAGAAGGGCATGTGGCCATGTTGTTAGGGCAGGCGCAGCAAGGCATGGGAGCAGCCTGGACCTGTGAGGTTAGAAAGAAAAAAAGCAGGCGGTGGTTCGGGACAAGGGGACTGGGGAGAGCTTGAGGACGCAGGTTGGGGCAATGGTGTGTGTGGAGGTGTGTCAGCGTGACTCAGCTGCCAGGATATCGGCACCAACTCAGTCTAATTTAACTCAGACTCCTGAGTCACAGCTCTTCCACCTCTGCAAAAGTGTTTTAAAATACCCTCCTAAAAGCGGAGAGGTGGAGTAGATTAGTAGCTTCAGATGGGCTCCCAGGAGTTTCTGGGAAGCCAACAGAGGATGGGGATAGGAAGAGGCTGGCGTGGGAGGGACGATGCTCACAGCTGGGAGGGCCTGCATCCCACTCCCCTTCTCAACCGGAGCAGTTCCATGTTATCTGTGCATTTGTTCATGCTTTTGTGCAAGATTTCCCTGAAAGAAAGGCTTATCATTGCAAGCCTGTATGAGTGTAGTTTGCAAACCACTAAGGTATAATTTCTCTTGGGAGTCCCTACCAGCTGTAAGAACTCTGATTCTGTGAAGGAACATGCATGCAGTAAACACACAGGTGAGCTTTGAGGCACATTTCCCAGATTCAAATACCCCATCTCGCTGTCAGATTGTTCAATTTCATTTTTTCTTATTCAGAAAAAATATAGTCAGCATAAGCACTGTAAGTCTCACCTCTTTTCATCTGGTTCAGGAGTGGGAGAAACAGCACCGATTTTTATCATTCCTCCAACCTGGACCCTTGGCAGACGTCATAAGTCAATAGCAACACTCAGAAAAATAACAACAATGACAGTCTTGGGATCAGTCTAAACAGAGTGTTGCAGACACCCACCTTCCCAGTCAGGAAGAGCCAGGACACGAGCTTAAATCTCCCTGCCTGCCCAGATTTGGTTGGTGTCTGACTCCAAGAAGGCTAAGCTAAAAGGACCACCACCATCACTGCCCAAACCAATGTCCTTTGTGGTCTCCAGGACCTGTAGGACAAGGTGCTGGCCCGTAATGACAACAGGGGATGAGAGTTGGCCTTAATTTGGGAGGGAAGTGCTTCAAACTTGCCTGTGAGCCCCCTGGGCCCTGGAGAAAGAGGCCCACAGTGCAGGGGAAACACAGCCATTTTTCATAACTTGCACTGTTCAGAGCCAGGGACAGTTACCATATATGACTTTGAACTCTAGCTCTATATCCTCAGACTGCCCCCATCTGTTTATCCTCTACAGTTACTGAGGAGCTTAGGAAAAACTAAAGGACTTTGAACTTGTTTGAAGGGGAAGTATAAAGGGCTGATGGACTTCCCTGATGGTCCAGTGGTTAAGATTCTGTGCTTCCCGTGCAGGGGGCACGGGTTCCATCCGTGTCAGGGAACTACCACATGCCTCAAAGCTCAGCTAAAAAAAGAATTGTTGTTGTTGTTGTTAAAGAGGGTGGGCTAGACAGACTGGTTTCCAAATCAAAAGTCATCTTGGGATACAGCAGTCTCCTACTGGGGGTGGGGGTGGAGAAAGCAATCTCCTATGCCCGCTTCCCTTTCCTTAGGAAGAAGGAAGAAGAAGTCTTGGAATGATATGGAAAGTGGGCACAGCAAATGAAACAAGACAAAAAAGTTGAAAACAAGGTGTTGAAGGGGATTTGACTGATGGTTTTTGTTTTAAATCAAGTGAACTATCTTTTCAAAAGAAATCGGACCAGGAATCTGCCAGGATATAAACAGGTCAAAGGAGCTGCTCTGGTCCAGCGTGGCTCTCTCTTGGTTCTGCTCCCACGCTCCCACCCCGGACTCAGAGACTCAGGGCCCTGCGGGCATTTCCTGGGGTCACCAACCTGTTGATTCCAGAGTGGTCGCATCCACAACCCCCCAGCCGGCTTTGCTCCTTGCTTCTGTCCAACATCTGGCATCGTGTCTAGCACATTGAGGCCCTTGGTAAGCGTTTGTGGAATAAACGGATCCACCACAATTATGCCACTGATACAGTTTACACAGCGCTTTCACAGGAGTTTTCTGGGCTGAAGGTCAACCTTCACCCCACTTCCATGGGCCGTCTCAGCTGGGCCGGTCCCTCTGCAGTTGAGGGCAGGTTCCACTGAGCGTCAGCCGGTATGAGCTCTGGCCTCCCCGTCTGAAAGGGGCTCCAGGGGCCAGGAACTCGAGGCTTCCTCTGAGAAGCCACCTTCCTGCCTTGTCCCTGAGCTGTGACCTGGCCTAGAGACCCTCCATTCCTCGCCCCCACCGCCTCTCCTCTGGGTAGAGAGCATAAACACTTGGGAGAGGCCGTGGAGATACGTGGTCCAGCAGGAAGTAGACGGTGTCCTGTGGGGCCCGGGGAGAGAAGGCCGTGTCATTTTCGGGGGCGAAGGGCGTCCACCCGTCTCAGGCCCCCTCTCTCATGCCACAGAAAAGATTTGTGTGTTCTCTCCAGGGCCTTCAGGACCCTCTCCCAGTCCCTGGCGCAGGCCCTCCGATCTGGGGACATGAGAACAGGCCAGGTTCTCCGCGGGGAGGCCGGGGGGGCGGAGCCAGGCCTGGCTGGGCCTCCAGGCCAGCCTGCCCTGGCCCCGGGGTTTAATAAACTCCGAGAGAGGTTTTCAAAGGCCACTTGATCTTCCCCATCAGGCAGCCCCCGTCTCCCTTTCAGGGCTGCAGGACTGGAAAGAAAAAACCGCTCAATGAACAAGGCGGCCAGAGAAAGCCGAGCTGCAGGGCACCTTCTATGAATTTCTGATGAGCACTCGGTCCTGACTCCTGGGTCCCGGCCCAGTGCAGTCAGGGATGTTAGTTTAAGTCATTTCGCACGGTTCACTGGCTCTCTGAGAGCCGCTTGTCTCCAGCCTGGCCCTCTCTAACAAGCTCTTTTTACTCGGGGCTTCTCTGAGCAGAGACCTCAAACAATAGCAGCTTTCAAGGGGCTCAGCCCCTCCTCTGGCGGCTTCCCTCTCCCGCCCCCCGGACCTGCTCCGCCCTGCTCTCTGGCCTCTCTGCCTTGCCCACCTGAACGTCCCACCCAGTCCAGGGCCTGACACAAAGTAGAGATTCAGGGAAAATGTGCCCCTTCCTCCCTTCCATCTTCCCTTCCTCCCTTTCTCTGTCCCTTCTTTCCTTCCTTCCTCCTTCTTCCCTTCCTCCTCTCCTCCCTCCTCCTTCACTGTCCTCGTCCTTCCTCCCCATGAGTGGGCACACGTTAAGTAACCATGCTCTCAAGAGCAGCGCCTTGTCCCTTGAATACTTCCGTGGCTGACGTCCCCTGGGCTGTGCAGTGAAGAGGCCAAGGACATCTCACCTGACACTCTAGGCCTGTTGGGCCCCTCAGCCCTCTTGAAATTTGGAACAAGCTCCTCCTTGCTCTACTCTGAGCCCGGGGGCCTGCAGGGGCTGATCGAGGCAGGTCCCTCTGCCCCCAGGGCAGATGGGCATGTCTCCCATCTGGCAGGAGCTCTCTGTGTCCCCTGTTCCAGATGCTTTTTCTCCACCGTCCCCTTGGTCGCCGAGGAGAGTGAGGAGCTAGCTCCCTGCCCTCCCCACCCCTGGTCTCCTTGCTGGGTAACGAGTCTGCAGAGGAGACTGCTGGAGAAGAGGAGAGGCTTATCAGCAGACGTTTAGATTAAAACTCCGGCCAAAACAAACAAACAAAGTTCCTATCAAGACAAATCACTATTTTGGCTTAAGGAGAGCATCACCTTAACTTTTAGGTCCTTTGTTGATGACCTTTGACCTGGGGACTCTGGATGGTGACCTTTGACTTGGGGACTCTGGAATGCTTTGGACGTTCACTCTGGGAGAGGTTCTGCCCCACTCCTGAGGCACCTGTCAGCAATTAAAGGTCTCCTCCCCAGAGGCCTGGGTACCGCCTTTGGGGTCCAGGGTCACTTCTCTTTCAAGAGTCCCAAGCAGGGGGGCTGTGTGTGTCCCCCACAGCTTCCCTCCCATACAATCCCCGCCTCTCCCGGCTTCACACCCGTCATGTCTCCACCCCCACGTCAACAACCCAGCTACTTCCAGGAGTGAGGTTTGACCCGAAGGAATGCGGCAAGCTGAGGGACCTGTGAGCTGGGGACACAGACCCCAGCTCTGCCTCAGGCCCAGTCTGGCTCTGTGACTATGGCTGGGTTCCTTGTTCTTTACCATCACCTCCTTAGGACAGGGTTGGGCTAGGTCAGTGTTTCCTGGAGATTAATCCCCAAACATCCAGGCTGAGACTCCTCCAGATGACCCAGAGTTTAAATGCAGGCTCAAAGTCCTGACCCAGATCCACAGGGAAGCAAGGTGTCTGGGGACGAGTTCCTGCCCACATTTTATACACCCTCTAGGTGTGTCTTGGGCCCCCTAAGGGTTGATAACCACCGTCCTGGTCTGTTCAAACTACAGCTTCCACTGAGCATCCAACTATCTGCTCTGTCTGAACTGGCTTGAGCTCTGTTTGGGGCAGATTTTCCAAGAACTGAACGACCTTTGCACAGGCTCCTTGCATAGGCCTTGGGAGGGGCCCTGGTAACTCTGTGTTTTTACTTGTGAATTCTTTTACTTAAAGAGAGCCTAACCATCGCATGATAAAAGCTCAAGTTCCAGAAAACCTGGCCTGGCCCCTGGTTGACCTAGTTGATTGGTGACTGTTTATAGGGTCTTAAGCCTTTGTCCACGCCCCCTCTGATGCTAGGCTGTGTCCAGTCTCTCTTACAACTCCTTTCCCTCGTAGTCTAGTATCCTTTTCCAGTGAAAGCTATAACGGCACCTCTGACAACCACTGAGGTAAGCCCAGAGGTCAAATTCCAATGACCACCTTCCCCGCCATGGCCAGAGGTAGAAATGATCCCAGAAATGAAGAGGCATGTCCCAGGCTGGTTGATGCCTCCACACACACTCTATTTGTTGTTTTGTGTTTTTAAATATTTAGTTCTAATTATTTACTTATTTGGCTATGCAGGGTCTTAGCTGAGACACCCAGGACCTTCTCGTGCAGAATCTTTTTAGTTACACCATGTGAACACTTAGTTGCAGAATGTGGGATCTAGTTCCCTGACCAGGGATTGAACCTTGGCCTCCTGCATTGGGAACAAGGAATCTTAGCCACGGGACCACCATGAACGTCTCCTCTATTTGTTAAAAAGAGTTTCATTCCCACCTGTTGCAACAGGAAAACTTTGAAGGGGCCAGGTGGAGAAAGGCAGATCCAGTTTTTAAGCTCATCAGCCATTCTTCACATTAGATCAGACTTGGGTTCAAATCTTTACTTGGTCTTTATCAGCTGAATGATATTGGAACCTGAGACATGTCTGTCATGAGGAGCTGATACCCCTGCATCTCCAGGGCTTTGGGGAGGGTGGCTGAGACTGGAAATAAAGGCCTTTCAGAGCCCGTAAGTACTAACCAGTTGTAAGATATCACTAATCAGGCAATATTTAGGCCAAAGGGGCCTTGGGACAATCCGTGGTCAAAGAGTCTGGGATACCTAACGTCATGTGTATGTGTGTGCTCTGTCGCTTAGTCGTGTCCAACTCTTTGCAACCCCGTGGACGGCAGCCCATCAGTCTCCTCTGTCCATGGAATTTCCCAGGAAGAATACTGGAGTGGGTTGCCATTTCCTTCTTCAGGGGATCTTCTCGACCCAGGGATAGAATCTGCATCTGCTGCATTGGCAGGCATGTTCTTTACCCTGGAGCCACATGGGAAGCCCTACTTAATGTTATTCAGTTCAGTTCAGTCGCTCAGTCCTGTCTGACTCTTTGCGACCCCATGAATCACAGCATGCCAGGCCTCCCTGTCCATCACAAACTTCTGGAGTTTACTCAAACTCATGCCCATCGAGTGGGTGATGCCATCCAGCCATCTCATCCTCTGTCGTCCCCTTCTCCTCCTGCCCCCAATCCCTCCCTGCATCAGGGTCTTTTCCAATGAGTCAACTCTTCGCATCAGGTGGCCAAAGTATTGGAGTTTCAGCTTCAGCATCAGTCCTTCCAAGGAACACCCAGGACTGATCTCCTTTAGGATGGACTGGTTGGATCTCCTTGCAGTCCAAGGGACTCTCAAGAGTCTTCTCCAACACCACAGTTCAAAAGCATCAATTTTTCGGTGCTCAGCTTTCTTCACAGTCCAACTCTCACATCCATACATGACCACTGGAAAAACCATAGCCTTGACCAGACGGACCTTTGTTGACAAAGTAATGTCTCTGCTTTTTAATATGCTATCTAGGTTGGTCATAACTTTCCTTCCAAGGAGTAAGCGTCTTTTAATTTCATGGCTGCAGCCACCATCTGCAGTGATTTTGGAGCCCAAAAAAATAAAGTCTGACACTGTTTCAACTGTCTCCCCATCTATTTCCCATGAGGTGATGGGTCCAGATGCCATGATCTTAGTTTTCTGAATGTTAAGCTTTAAGCCAACTTTTTGACTCTCCTCTTTCACTTTCATCAAGAGGCTTTTTAGTTCCTCTTCACTTTCTGCCACATGGGTGGTGTCATCTGCATATCTGAGGTTATTGATATTCCTCCCGGCAATCTTGACTCCAGCTTGTGCTTCTTCCATAATGTCACTGGTTGTACCCAAGTCCTTCTGGGGCAGCTCTGTTGCAGGAGGGGCCGAGGCCCCTGCAAGCTGAGCTCTCAGGGGTGAGATTCCTGCCCGGGGTCACCCTCCACCCCTCACTGCGCTGAGCTGTGCATAGTCACTTAGTCATGTCCGATTCTGTGACCCCATGGACTGCAGCCCACCAGGATCCTCTGTCCGTGGGATTCTCCAGGCAAGAGTACCGGAGTGGGTTGCCATGCCCTCCTCCAGGGGGTCTTCCCAACCCAGGGATCGAACCCAGGTCTCTCGCACTGCAGGTGGTTCCTTTGCCAGCTGAGCTACCAGGAAAGCCCACCACCCCTCACTGCTGGCACTAAACGGACACCCTCTCATGCACTCCTTGCTTACCCTTGGCCTGGGCTGAGGAGCTGGGCAAGGAAGCAGAGGATGGGGAGCAGGATGTGGGTGGAGGGCCTCCCCTCCCCCTCGGCCCCCTGCAGCCCTTGGTAAAGCAGGGGAAGAAGGAGGAAGAGGAGGACAACGCCACATCTGGTTTGAGTGAGGCTCCCAGCAGGGAGAGCAGGGCCCCCGGACATCAGCAGAGGGGCCCGGCACTGGGGAGGAAGGGAAGTAGGGGGGCTGGCATGGGCCCTGGCAAATGTGGGAGAAGAGAGGGAAAGTGGTTGGGACTCGGGGGAAGCAAATAAACAGAGCGGTCGAGACAATAATAATAAAGAGAAGAGTCACTGAAGTGAAGAATGGAGATGGTGTCACACCCAAGACAAACAGAAAATAAACGGCCAGCAGATCTACGCTACAGATGTTTGGCACCAAGGCACGACAGAGTTAAGATGCGTGGAAGATGCCGCGGCCAACCAGGGCTCCACCAGCAGCAGCTGGAGAGCAGGTGGACAGGAGTCCCAGCCAAAGGCCTTCGTGGCTGGAGGGGAGCCAACCCCAGAGGCCAGCACATCCTCCTCCAGCCTTAGACAAGCCTGCCCTTCGCTGAGCCCAACACGGCGTCTGCACTTACCAAGTGGGAGAAGTGGAAGAGGGTTGCCATCCTTCCTGGACCAGGTGGGTCCCTGGGCAGGGGCGGCCTCCGGTTCCCCAAGACAGTTTCTTCTCTTCAAGAGGGACCCAGAGCCCCCAGTACTCAGATGGAGTGACTTCTTCAAGTGGCATCAAGGAAGCAGGGACTGCCTTTCTAAGGTCTGGTCGCCAGCTTGCCGCATACTCATTTTAATGACCTCGGGGACTCAGCATTTTCCCTTCCTGGCATTCTCAGGCTTCTGAGCTAACCTTTGACCTGCTCCAGTGTGGGGGCTGGGGGCTCATTGTGCAGGGGATTCACTACCTCATTTACTCAACAGTCATTTTTGTGTGCCTGGCTCCACAGGAGGCTCCTTGAGGGTTATAGAGATGGACCAGATGCCATCCTTCCCCTAAAAGGATTTACAGTCCAGGGATAGAGAAAATTATTTTTTGAGTGGCCATTACCATAATAAACACTCTGCTAGGTGCCTTCAAATGGTCCACCTTGTGTATTCGTTGCAGTAACCGTGTTAGGTAGATATGATTCCCTCATTATTCGCACAGAGATTTGGGACTTTTTCTACAGTCACAAAGCCAGGAAAGGGATCAGACCAGGTTCATCTGGTCCCAAAGCCCAGTGCTCTTTCCCTGACACCATAAACGGCCATAAGGTGAAGAGGAATTCAACAACCACCAGATAAAATCGCATGCTCTTAAAGATCCAAGAAAGAGGTCTCCTGTCTCACACCCACCTCTGCTCTCTGCCCCCTTAATTGGAACCAAACCTCATCTTTCTGTTCCATGCACCAGCAGGGAGGAGCCAGCCCAGCCCAGTCCCAGCCAGGGCCAAGAGCCTGCAGGTGTCTGAGGAATGCTAATACCATGAATTGGGGGAGGGTCCCCACCAGGCTCTTCTCTGGCATTTGCTTCCCATTAAGCCCTCTCCCCCTTCCTCTCCAGACCTGCCCTCCCCCTCCAGCAACATGCAGCTTTCATGAGCCAATTAGCATGGCCAGGTTGTTCTTTTCCTCCGAAGCCACTGGCCCTGCTAACCAGGCACAGATGCAGCAGGGAAAGCCCTTTCTTTGCCCCGAAGGACCCCAGGTAGACAGAAGGAAGGTTGGACAGTCCAACCTCAACTCAGCCCCCAAAGGAGGGGGAGGCCTCAAAGGGCAATATGGTTATGAGTGGTCTCAGAAAGGGACCTTCCCAGGGCTGTGGAATCATGGTGGATCTGAGAGACAGCAGGGTACCTGAACAGGAAGGTCCAATATCGGACTTCGACATCCCTCCTGGCTCAGTGATTAAGAATCCGCCTGCCAGTACAGGGGGCAGGGGTTCGACCCCTGGTGCAGGAAGATTCCACATGCCACGGAGCAGCTAAGCCCATGGGCTACAACTGCTGAAGACTGCGTGCCTAGAGCCCAAGCTCTGCAACAAGAGAAGCCACCGCAAGGAGAAGCCTGCAAACTGCAATGAAGAATAGCCCTGCTTGCCGCAACTGGAGAAAAAGCCCACACGGCAGCAAAGACCCGGCATAATCATAAATAAAAAAAAAAATTAAACAAATTAAAAAGAAAAAGACAGGCTTGAGGGAAGATACAGAGCAGGGGTGGGTCCCTTGAAACTTTTAGTTAACACACAGGTATCCAGGGTCTAGGTAACTTAATTCAAAACAAATAGTTAAAACCTGTTCAGAAACTAGTCCAACAGGCTGGAATCTCCTATTTTCCTACTATTTCTTAGATCTCCTCAAAAGCTTCACCATACTCTCTGTCTCTGGAATTTCTACTCAGACTTAAGCCTCAGTGACCCATGAACTTCCCAGACTTTCCTGGGCAAAATTATACTCTGGTTGTGTTTCTTTGAATCTAGAGTCACTGTAATATATCTGAATACAGATTTATTTACGTATGTCCTCCTCAGAACTCCCAACATTTCTTTAACCTGAAGATGAATGTCTTCTGTCATTTCTGGAAAATGAAATATTGCCATCCCCCCCTTCTCTATATTCTTCTCTTTCTGTACCTCCCTATAGAGTAGTTTAGATCCCCTTGTTCTCCCCTCCATGCCTCTTAGGTTCTCGTTCATATTTTCTCTCTCCTTATCTTTCAATGCTGCATCTGGGGTAATTTCCTTTGATCTTTCAGTTCACTAAATCTCTGTTCAGCTTTGTCTATCCTGCTATTTGACACATCCACTGAGCTTTTATGTCAATGACTATTTTTTTTTTTCACTTCTAGAAAGTTCCATTTGGTTCTCTTTGTAAATTTCTGTTCTCTTTCAAAATATCCTATCCTTTATTTACGGTTTGTATTGCTTTTTCACCTTTTAAATCATTTTAAACATGGTTACTTTAAGGTCTCTTTCAGATTTCTATATTATTTTATGTTATCAGAATGTTGAACTAGTTTGTTATGTTTGCTGACTTTCCCTACAGGCATATTGTTTCCTTGTGTGGTTTGCAATTTCTTTTTATTGTTAGTGCAGCTTCAAAGAGGATTATATTTTGCTGTGAGAATGCTGTTTCTCTGAGGCACATTCTTCTAGGATAGTCTTGTCTTTCTTCCTCTTGATATCCCATGAGTTTTACTGGTCTGGAATCTATTTTTACATTAATTTCTCAGCTTGGAAATTCCAACAGTGGAAATTCAGACACTATAGTCACATATGGTTTGGATCTGGAGCTTCTTTTTCTCACTGGAGACTATTTTCTATTCAGAGCCCCGGTATGCATAAGCTTAATTGTCACTACCCTAAGGACCTGAGTGATATGTTTCTTGTCTTGATTTCTCTGGAGACTCATCCCTCTCAGGGTCTCAGCTTTTTCAGAGGTCTCTATTTAGCTATCTGCCTCTTATGAACTAGAGATCTTGTCATCTACACCCTTGTTGGCCTCAAAACCAAAGTCCCTAACACCTCAGATTGCATCTGATCTAGTAACTCCCTAGGCACCGTTATCATGACTCAGTTAGTAGAACTTACTGCTCAGACTTTAAGCTCTGTGTTTACCTACTGGTAACTTTTTTATTGTGCTTTGCATTCTAGGTCATGAATTTTTGCAAACAGACCAAGTACTTCTTGAAAAGCCTGCCTGCTTCATCTCTGTCCCTCCTGTAGTGCCTAGCACAGCATTCTGTCCCAGCCTTCTTATTTATCCACACAAACAGACAAAACCCTTAGGTACCCACACACGACCCCTCCCTCTATGCGGAATCCCATATGCCAGGGGTATGCAGGGTGATGATCATGGGAGGAGGAATGCAGAAGCAAGCGCTGGCCCTTGCTTGCTTCTTCCCAGGACACTTCATTGTTCTCTTCCAAGCCGCGGGTTCTTTCATAGGAGGCAGTGCAGGTGGCAGTTTGGATCAAGAGTTAGACCTCATTCTAGTCTGATCTCAGGTACTTCTGAGCCCAGCAGACTTGGAAAAGTCACTGCACTTTTCTGAGGTGTTAGATTCTGCATCTGCAAAACAGAGGCAGGGGAATGGCCTGGGTGATCTCCAAGACCTTTGTCAGGTCCTTTGAAGCCTTGAAGCTGCAAGGTAAGAACATAAGCTAGAGGAAACAGCCAGGCTGTCACTCGAGTGTCCTGTGGATATTCCCCACCCCAAATCACCTCTCGGAGTGGACTCTCTTTCCTCCAACACCTAAACCTCTCCGCCCTCTCCAGCCTCCTTGCACTGTACCCTGCGGTTTCAAGTCCACTGCCTGGGAGGCCTTGGTCCCATTCCTGTGTCTTAGGAAACTGGGGGTGGGGGGGGTGGGGTGGAGGCTGGGCTGGAAGTCAGTATCACCTCCAGCAGTGGGGATGAGCCCCATGGGGGATCAGGGGGGAAAGCAGATGACACGGTGACCCACCAGCACCTGGGTCTGCAGGATCCCCATCTGTCTTCAGCTTTAGGGGTTTCCTGAGCCTTGGGCTCAGGACCCTGCATCTTAATGAGCCTCTTGAGCCAGTGCAGAAACAATGAATCAAATCCAGCTGGAAGCTGCCCTCCGACCTGCCTAATGACTTGTTTATTGTCAGAGCAGCAGTGCGTCATATAAGGGAATTTCAAAGTGTCACTAATTGGCAGAGGGCCAGTAAATAGCACCATATAAATCTGAAGCCGCTTCCACTGGGGCTGAGGACTGTGGAGCAGACACAGAAGATGCGGGAGGAAGAAGGGTACCGCCAGGGCGGGGCTGTGGGTGCAGGCTGTAGTGCCTTGTCAACTGCCGCTGCCCTGGGACTCTGCTACCCAGGGAGACTGGAGTGTTTGTTCTGTGATGGGAGAAAGGAAAGGAAAAGTCCTACAATGGTCCTTGTGCCCTCATTGACATTATCTGCCTGTCCGCTACCCCATGATGCCTGGCTTCCTACTGTGCTGTGGGAAAAGATGCCTTCTCTCTGAGAAAAGGACAGAAGCTCTCACTTGAGGCAGGATTGATGGAGTATATAAAACCCTGGATCCATTACACAGAAGTGTTCTGCTTACAGAAGACCCTTGACAAGACCCCTACTCCAGGGCCTCTTAGGGACGGAGCTGGCAGGACCAGGCAGGAAAGACAAATAGGGTAAAAAGAGCCTCTTCTCACTCAGGGTAACCCATGAGTGCCTCCTGGGAGCAGGACCAGATGATGGGCCAGAGATGGGAGATCAAGGGTGTTCCTTCCAAAAAAAAAAAGGGGGGGGTGTTCCTTCCATGCCCACCCCACTCCTCTCACACCCACGTTGCTCTGTAGATTCAAGGCGAGGGGTGAAGTGGAGAAGAGGCAGCAAAAGGGAAGGAGAAACGGGACTTCCCTGGTGGTCCAATGGTTTAGAGATGCCTTCCAACGTAAGGGATACAGGTTCCAAATAAACATTAGAAAAAATAGAGAGAGAACGAGAAAAGGAGAAAGG
Organism: Dama dama; assembly: GCF_033118175.1. Taxonomy (NCBI): domain Eukaryota; kingdom Metazoa; phylum Chordata; class Mammalia; order Artiodactyla; family Cervidae; genus Dama; species Dama dama. Next base: position 21,341,048 of record NC_083682.1, on the reverse strand, counting down.
AAGGAAGGCATAAAGTGGGAAATGAAAGACGGGTAGGAGCGTGTGGACACTCTGGCAAGACCGCCTCCAAGCATGGGCCCTGAGGCTGTCAGCAGGCCGGCAGAGTCTGGAAGCTTTGCCTTGAGGTCCTTCTGGGGAGCAGGGGGTGCAGGGGATGGGGCAGAGGGCTGAGTCCTTGGGGTAACTACTTCGTGTCTGGGAGCCATAGGCCCTAAAGTTAGGCCTAGCCTAACGCCAGCGAAGTCTATGACCCGTGACATCAAGGAGCCATGTGGGAAAGAGACAGAAGATAACATCTGTACACGGTAGAGCTGACATCAAGGTCAAGGGCCAGCACTGTCCACATGTATCGGGCGTCCGTCAGGGCCCAGCTGAGTCTCCTGGCACAACCCAGATGATTTCTCCCACGTGGCGCCATTATTTCAATCCCCATTTTACAGCTGGAAAACTGAGGTTCAAAGAGACAGGACCTATCAGGGCCTGTCTAGGAGGTCCTGAGAGCTAAGAGCCACTCACTCACTCACTCATGCTTTCTCAAGCGTTGATGGAAAACCCAACGATGTTCTGGGCCCTGAGCTGGGGACCCTAGAACTAGTCTGAGCTGTGGTCTTTGTCCTTGGGTGACTTCTAAGTCAATAGCGGGTGTAGCATCCAAATGACTAGAGATAATGTAAAACAGGCTGGAGGAAAGAGCTAGATTAGAGAAATGAGTGAAAACATATGTGGAAGGATAGGGAGGTGAATTCTGATTTGGTAGGCAGAGATAGGACTTCACAGAGAGGTGGAATTTGAGCTAAACCTTGAAGAAAAGACATGCATGCATGCATGCTCAGTCAGTAAGTCGTGTACATCTCTTTGCCACCCCGTGGACCGTATATATATACATACATACATGCAATTGACTACTACTCAACCATACAGGGCTTCCCTCCTAACTCAGTCAGTAAAGAATCCCCCTGCAATGCAGAAGACCTGGGTTCAATTCCTGGGTTGGGAAGATCCCCTGGAAAAGGAAATGGCAACCTGCTTCAGTATTCCTCCCTGGAGAATCCCATGGACAGAGGAGCCTGAAAGGCTACAGTCCATGGGGTCATAAGAGTCGGAAAATGACTTAGCAACTAAACTACCACACCACTCAGCCGTACAATAAGAATGAAATAATGTCATTTGTAACAACATGGATGCAACCAGAGATTTTCTTACTAAGTGAAGTAAGTCAGAAAGACAAATACCATATAATATCACTTATATGTGGAATCTAAAATATGGCACAAATGAATCTACCTATGATTCAGAAACATAATCAGGGTTATAGAGAACAGTCTTTTGATTGCCAACGGGGACAGAGGGCGAGGGAGGGATGGATTGGGAGTTTGGGATTAGCAGATGCAAACTATTAAACATAGGATGGATAAATAACAAGGTCCCCCTGTTTAGCACAGGGAACTATATTCAATATCCTGTGATAAACCATAATGCAGAAGACTATGAAAGAAAAATAAATATATATATAAACTGAGTCACATTTCTGTACAGCAGAAATTAACACAACATTATAATTCAACTATACTTCGATTAAAAAAAAAAAAAAGCTTAAGGTTTGCTGTCCCAGTGTGTTTCCTTGTATGTTTCTAATATTTAATTTTTAAATGTTATATACATTTTTGTATATGTTTTGTATAATGTAGACACAGAACAAGAATCAAAAAGACCTGTGATGGAGTGTATTCCTCCCACCCCTGCATGTGGCCATTGCATTCCTTTTCCTGTTCCCAATATTCACAGAGCCTTGTGGATCCTTTCTACCTACAAGTATTCTTTAGGGAAAAAAAACACCTTTCCCTGCTGAAACAAACTTTCTAGGCTGTCTTGGGTCTTCCCTGCATCGGGGCAAGTGGGAAACATACATAATCCGTGTCTTGACCCAGGTAGAAGAGGACACACCTCCCTGAGACTCTATGTACAAATGCACATTGCTTGTCCTCAGGATGATAACAGCTGATAACATATAACATGTTACAGGCATTCTCTTTTGTCAAAGCTCAGTATTACTTCCATCACACCCATTTTCCAGACATGGAAACTGAGGCTCAGAGCAGTTCAGAGAAGTTCCCTTGTCAACCAGCTGGCAAAGAGTAGCAACAGGATTTGCACCCAAGCCTGTCTGATTCCACTTCTTTGGTTCTTAACCACTACACAACCGATTCAAGAAAGAGGAAGTGGAAAGCGCTTTGGATTTTGCAGACTGAAATTCAAGGGTGGAGGAAGTTGGTGTACAGAGAAGAGCCTAAAAAATCCAGTCTCAGATGTCCAGGGAGAAATCTGCCTGCAAAGGACATCTTAAGTTCCTCCTGAGATATCTCTTGCCCAGTTCAAGTTTTGCACTGAATTTTAGGAAGGGAGAGAGCTGTGTGCAGGCCCACAAATACCTTCTGGGTAACCTGAGTTGACAGTGGGCAAATGCCACCAGGAATGGAGTTTCTTCACAAAGACCAGGGCTGGCTTTGAGGGAGAAGGTGTTAGAGACCCATCTTCGGCATCTTATCCATCAGCGCTGCCTCCTTTGGGCCCTGAGAAGACCTAGGCAGTCCCCCCACACCCACAGCCCCTTTGTGCTAAGGACCACAGCAGAGAAATGCCCTGGGCACCCTGAGGATTCAAGGCAGAGTTTCCAGGGCCTCCGAGGGGCCTCTGTGCAGACAGGCTTCCAGAAGAAGCTCAGGCCATCATGCCAGACAGAAATGATTGTGCTAATAAGGAGAGAGATGGCCTGCAAGGGCCCTGCCTTGGCCCCAAGCCTTCAGTTAATGAGACTTCACGGGGAGAAAGAGCCTCTAGGCTGAGGGGGTGGGGCCCAAGGGGCCGCCGAACAGCTGGAAGCCAGCCTCGGCTGAGGCTGTTTATTAGGACACAAAGAAAGGACTTTGCTCCCTGCGTGGAGGTCAAAATCAAGGTATCCCAGGGAAATGGCAGGGGAATTTATGAAGTGAGGAGGCAGCCGCTGTGACAGCTGTCTGCTGGTCCTGCCCCAACCTCGTTGCCTCGACCCTGAGCTGCCCTGGAGAACGTTCCCCTCAATGAAGCGAGATTCTCACCACCAAGTGGGGCCAGTCCCTCGGATTCCTGGCCCCCGAAAGAGCTCCTGGGAGATGATGCTCAGGTGAGGGTGCGGCCTGCAGGACAGGTAGGAAAGGGGAAAAGGTGGTGACAGCCACGCCTAGGCGCCCGCTAAGGTCCACGGACTTCCCGACTCCCTCTCACTCAGACCCAGGGATAGCCCCGGGGCTGGACGCGCCCCCAACTACCGCACAGCAGCCGACCTCTGAGGACAGGGCACCTGGGTCCCGGCTTTGTTACCACGAGGCAGAAGTTGACAGGGCTGACCCCCTCTTTCCCACCCCGCAATTCTGGGGCACCTGAGGGGGAGGTGTGTGGCCCCTGTCCGGGAGAGAGTGGGCCCCCAGGGACTGCGCAGGAGGGACTCCAACGCTGCACTTTGGGGCTCTGCGGAAACAGGTGGGAGGAGAGACCTGATTTACATCCAAGAATGTCAGTTTAGACGCGTCAGACCTGTAAGTGGTCAGGTTTCCATGGACACCAGATTCCCTCTTTTTAAAAAAATAAAAGGAGAGAGAGTGTGTGTGTGTGTGTGTGCGTGTGCTGCCTTTGGACTCCATCCTTCCCCAACATGGGCACCCTGGAACCCACATAAAAGGCAGGCAGGTTAGTCCCTTAGGAAGCCCAGCAACACAAAATGTGATCCTCGCTGGGCACATTCCCCTGACAATCATTTACGCCCCCTCCCACATGGGACCTGTCCTTTCTCTCTCCCCCTAGGCACCCACCGCTAGAGCCCTCCCAACAGCCCCTGCCCCCCACCCCATGGACACTTCAGTCGCCAGAGTTCCTCCGCCCTCAGCCTGACCTTGCTCGGCAGAGCCTGGGCCCCGACCCCCAGCAGGGCGGCTTGAGCTGCTGCCAGGGCCCATCCATCAGGCCCAGCCCCCTCCACCCCCAGCCCCCGCCACACCCGGCCTGTGAACGTCAGTGCTGCCATCAGAGGGCCCACAGGAGGGACTCCCGGGGTCTATCTGCCGCCAGTACCCCCTCCCCAGCCCCTTCGGGGTGACAGCTACTGGACAGAGGAAAGGGATGACCCCTCCCTTCCCATCCTCCTCTTTCAGAGGCTGCCAGCCCCCCTCCCACCTGGTGACCTGCTGGGACCTACAGAGACCAAAGCTTCCAGTCAAAGATAAAAAATGCCTGGCTATTGACTAAAATACAATAAAGGGCCAATTTGCATTTTATTTGCATAACCAGTTAACACCAAAATGGACCGAATGCCCCCCACCACCTCTACGGCCTTTCTCCGCACCCGATCTCCAATCTTTCCTCCCCAGGGCTGCCCGCCTTCCCACCCTGCAGAGTGGACTCTGTCCAGCATCAAACTCGTGCTTCCACCCCGCCCTCAGGGTAAGGATCCGTTCTGGGTATCCCCGTGGATGACAGGGGTCCCGAGTGCCTGTGCCCCTTCTCTGACACATTTCACAGCACCCAAAAGCCCCTCCCCCCGCCCCTGCCTCCAGCCCCTGAGACCAGCTCTGTTTGTGCAGGAGACCAGAGCATGAGAAGCTGATGTTCCTGCGGCTGGGCTGTGTTTGGGCTCCAGCGCCGATGAGAGGAGGGCGGCAGGCCAGGTCAGAGAGTGCAGAAGGGCGAGGCGGGCAGCGGGATGCACAGGACCCGGCAGTCACAGCTCACACATGATGTTTCTCCCCGCAGTGTTCTCTGCTCCAAGCCTGTGGGCCACGAGTCAGAGGCTTCTGGGGCTGTAAGAAGCTTTAGTTTATACACAAACAGCTGCGTTTTCCTACTACTGTTTATTGCAAGGGGAGCCAGGCCGAGCGTCCTCCCAGCTCCACTTGGCCTCCGTCGTGGGTTTGCAGCTTGCTTGGCTGGTCTAGGAGAGCAAGGACGGCACAGTCCGTGATTGGGGAGCATCCCAGGGTGGGGGTGGAGGGGAAGTCCTGGGCCTGTTACTCGGTCTCCTCCTGTTTCTCCATCCTCCTGGACCTTGGATTGCCTCCAACACTGCTCACGCCTCTCCCTGATGAACACACGGATAGAGGGGAAAAGAGTTGAAGAATGGAGGCAGCTGCTGTCACCTCCATCCGAGGTCAGGTGTCCCTGCCACGCTGCATGGTCACCAAGGCCACTACAAATGCCCTGCGCCCTGGGGCTGCTGTGAGCCTCCCTTGTGAGTCACGCATGAAGCTCACAGCCCTGGAATCCAGGCCACAGGGTCACCCTGCCACCACCGGGCCCGAGGGAGGCAGGAGAAGGGAGGGGCCCCCCTCCCAAAGCAGGGCCAGCCTTGCCTCATCTGATCTCTAGGTTCCCTGCAGCTGAGGGATGTGGGGCCACCCCCTGAGGACCAGAGGATGTTGACCTCCCCCCACTCCAGCCAGAGTGTAGCCCCCTTTGGAGACGTGGCCACGGAGCTAATACTGGAAGCATTTCCCAGGGGCTGCGTGGCCCAGTGGTTAGTGCCGGGACCAGGAGGCACACGCCAGGCTCCCTGAGCGAGTGAGAAGTTACTTAGTGTCTCCCTGCCTCAGTTTCCCGCTTAAAATCAAGTGAGGCCCCCTTGCCGTGACTAAGGCAGTCACTCGTCTGGGCCGGTTGCAGTGGGCCTGGCACACAGCGGGTGGTCAGTGATGGGCTGTTGGTATCTCAGCACAGGCCAGGGTCGGGGGGTGGGGTGGGGGCGATGCAGAGGAGGGGAACCGGATCTGATGCAGACATCACCATTTCCGTCTTCACTCCGCTAGTGACATAGAGTCACCCGCAGCAATTTCATGTCTCTCTTCCCAATCTTTTTACAGAGAGAAAGGTAGAAGAACCCAATTTCCTCATCTATAGGCTGATTTGAAAGCCCCTACTCCTCATCCTGCTTCTCCATCTGGTGTAAGGGGAAGGGCAGGCTTTGGAGCAGACAAACCTGGGTGAGATCCCAGTTCTGCCTGGAACTGGTGCGTGGTCTTAAGGGAGTGCCTCGTGACCTAACTGTTGTCCAGCTCTGAGGTCCCGTCCAGCAGTACCTGTTTTAGCAGGCCAGCCCCTGCCGGTGGCCGCACCTGATGCCTGCAGAGCCGTGGAGTGCCACCCGGGGCCAGGCCCCCAGCCTCTCCAAGTCAGGGGCCTCTCTCGAATCTGCTCAGATAATAAACAGTAATGTTCACAGGGACCTCAGGTGGTGAGCAGGGGGCACCTCCAGAAGGCTGGAACCCAGTCAAGTCCCCACCCCCAGGCGGACTCTCTCAAATGTGGCCAAACAAAATGCAGGTGCCACAGTGAGGACAGTGCCTATGACGAACGACTCATCCTATGCCTTCCAAGGAGAGAGAGGGACTGATCCATGGCATTCCTCAGGACTCAAAGGGTCACACATTAGGTGGCCAGCTGAGTGCCCTGGCTGTGAACACTGCCATCACTGCCGTCCTGACCAAAGCATCTCTGTCCCCTTCCACGGGGACCCCGTTGCCATCCCCTGCCGCGTGAGGACCTCACACACATAGGAACCTGTGTGCCCCACCCTCCCACTGGGCACAAATGCAGGCCATCCACCCCCAGCTCCTGACACCAGGCGGGGGCCCAGAGAGCAGAGTGCCCAGAGGACAGTGCCCACATGGGCCACAGCCCGTTTTCCTCTGCAGGGAGAGAGGAGGAAGGGAGGGGCCGTTTAGGGAGGAAACAAACTTCAGACTCATTATCCCCCAGGCCCACCCCCAGCCCCAGCCCCTGTCTGCTCTCAGAGCAATTAAAGTTCTCCAATCCGGAGGGAAAAGTAGACACAGTTCTCCCCTTGTGCCCGGCCTCCCCAGTAAGGGCCCTGGACCCAGGCTCCTGTTTTCAATACAAATATTCAGTTAAACTTTCCAATATTTCCAATATCCAATAAACTTTTAAATATTCAATTAAACTTTCCCGGTGTGTGCTGTGCTTAGCTGCTCAGTCGTGTCCGACTCTTTCCAACCCCATGGACTGTAGCCTGCCAGGTTCCTCTGTCCATGGGGATTCTCCAGGCAAGAATACTGGAGAGGGTTGCCATGCTTCCTCCAGGGGATCTTCCCAACCCAGGGATCAAACCCAGGCCTCCCGCATTGCAGGCGAATTCTTTACCATCTGAGCCATCAGGGAAGACCAAGATACTGGAGTGGGTAGCCTATCCCTTCTCCAGAGGATCTTCCCAACCCAGGAATCGAACCAGGATCTCCTGCATTGCCAGCAGATTCTTCACCAGTTGAGCTACCAGGGAATCCTAATTGGGTCCCAAAGGGGAAGCTTCCCATTGGGACTGGGACCCAGAAGGTGCAGATGGACAGCCCCAGGCAGACTTGTTTTGATGGTCGAGAACCTCTTTTTTAGAACTCTGTGCCTACATAGTCTGCTTTCCTTTGAAACGGGCCCGGGAGAGGAAAGGAATCTTCAAACACAGGCCGTGGAACTCCCCGGACTTGCCTGGACTCAGTGACTTCCGGCAGGTCCGGCCTTAGCCACTTTCTCCAGCCAGCCGCTCTCGCCCCCAGAGCCAACCATCCTCTCCATGTTTTAAGCAAAACAGGCCAGTGAAAGTTGCTCACTCGTGTCCGACTCTTTGTGACCCCATGGACTACACAGTCTGTGGAATTCTCAAGGCTAGAATATTAGAATACTGGAATGGGTAGCTATTCCCTTCTCCAGGGGATCTTCCCAACTCAGGGATGGAACCCAGCTCTCCTGCATTGCAGGTGGATTCTTTACCAGCTGAGCCACCAGGGAAACCCCCAAACAGAAAACAGACCAGCACCACCACAAAATCCTATAAGCCATCATCCACCTCTCGTAGGAACTGCTGCTAGCAAGTCACTCCTTTTCCGGCAGTCGCTTATCTGAAGTGCCTTCAAAACCAGAAGTGTTCTCTGTCTGTGAAAACCCTGAGACCCAACGAGGAGAAAAATCTGGTCCAAGGCCACCCTGCAAGTTAGGGCTCACGCCTGGCCGGTCCTCCAGGGCTCCCCGTGGCCTCCTGGTTGTTTCTACCCCGTTAGATCCAATGGAGGCTGGAACACAGGGACGTCTGGGTTCCAGGCCCAGCCCCACGGCTGTAACACAAAGGAGAGAAACCTGCTTCCTCGGACAACCTCCAGGAATCAGTTTCCTCCATCAGACACTTTGTCCTGTGAATTCTAAGGACATTTAAAGACACCAGGAGTCAAGAAGTAAGACCTGGCACAAAGTGATTTTTAGAACATGGGGAGGGAGTGAAGGTTAGTAGTCCTTCTATCTTTATATTTTTTTCTTTCTTTTCAATTTATGATTCCATCTTAAAAAGTCAAGTTACAAGCCAGGGGGAAGGGGAGGGGGGTTGGGTAGTGAGGGAGCCAGAAAAGACCAAAGAAGGAGGCCATCTGGCCCTCCTAATTACAAACCCTAAAGCTTTCTTGACAGATCGGCTTGACAGTGCGGGGTTGACTCTTCCCATTGAGCACAGGCTGCACCTGGAGGCCCCTGCGCCTGACCTCCAGCTGAAGGACAAGGTTGACTGGAAAGGGAAGAGGGGAGGACTTCCCTGCTGGGCCAGTGGTAAAGAATCCGCCTGCCACTACAGGGGACAAGGGTTGGATCCCCGGTCCTGGCAGATCCCTCATGCCTCAGAGCAACTGAGCCTGTGCATTGCAATTGCTGAGCCCGTGTGGCCACAACTACTGAAGCCTGCTCACCTAGAGCCTTGTGCTCTGCACCAAGAGAAGCCTCCGCAACGAGAAGCCCGTGTACCACAACTAAAGAGAAGCCCCTGTTCACGACAACTAGAGAAAGTCCACACAAAGCAACAAAGACACAGAGCAGCCAAAAATAAACAAATAAAATTATCAAAAAAAAAAAGGAGGACGAGAGGGGAGGGGCCAGGAGCCCCCTGATCAGAGTGGCAGAGAGACAGACACTCAGATGGACAGCTGGACATGGAGGGAGATCAGCTCCCTTGGAGGGGCCACAGGAGGAACGGCTGGACCTGTGTGTCTGGGCCTCCACTTGAGGAAAGGGGAACTGTAGGTAGATTTCACCTAAACTCCTGGTTTGATGCCTATCCGGGTTTCTCCAAATTTCGTCTCTCAAACGTTCCCCAAGATGCTGGGTCAGCATCTCTTGATCCAGCAGCCCCAAGTTTCAGAGGGCCTTGAGGATTATAGTTCAGCCCAAAGATGCTTACCCTTAGTAACCAGAGCAGGCCCAAGTCTGGGCCAGGCAGTCGAGACTGCCCGGCAGGAGCCAGAATTCAATGCGTGATGAAGTCTGGGAGAAAGGGCGGGCAGATGGGAGACGCTCCCCGTGGCAGGGAGCCCAGGAGGCAAACGCTGAGCCAGGAGCTTCCAAGGGAGTCTGGCTCAGGGATTTACGAGTCTCTTGTTCCCATTAAAAAAAGACTCTAGGCCTCGAGTGCTCTGGAGAGGATCATCACACGGAGCCAAGACCCAAGGCAGGAGGGGGGCTGGCTTTCTTAAGAGGTACCATTCTCTCCTCTCTGAGACCAGATTCAGGACTCCTTGACTCCCCCATCCCAGACTGGAGTTCAGAACTTCTCTATGATTTAGGACAAAGAAGGTGCAGGAGAGAGGGAAAGGGCGGTGTGTCCTTGGCCCTGAGCCCAAGAAGGAGCTTGAAGTTCTGAAAAGTGGCAGTGAAGGTCAAATGTGCTGAGATTCTTGGGCCATCTGATCCGGAAGGGTAAGCATCAGTGTTTCTGACCTTGCCTTCTTCCCAGGATCGCTTTTCTCAGCGATTCTAGAAGTATCTCCTTTGTCACCCAAATTGTGCTGGCAATTCTCCGTGCTCTTCAAATCCCCTCTCCATTTCCTATGCTAGGGTTTGGGTACCACAGAAAGCCTGTGGTTTAGATTCCACACAAATCCCAGTTTGGGCATCACATTGTCAGAAGACGCTGAGTGTTATGGTGTGCAGCCCCGGCCGGTCACAAATGGACACTGACCACACCTGCTGTTATGGCCCATTTATCTTGAATTTGTTGAAGTCTCTGGGCTGTGGACCCTGCTTTGAGACAGTCCCAGGTGGACTAGGACTCAAAGAGAACAAATGAGAGAGATCTTGATGAATAGTTTCGTGAGAAAATGAGCTGTTAGTGGAGGAGAAGGAGTCAACCTAGGAGGCTCTAGACTAAAAGTGAGAAAAGAGCTTCTGGAATCAATTTACAGGAGTAGGGGGAGGAGCAAGAAACAGGAAAATGATGGCAGTGGGGGTGAGCAGATTAATAGGCTCCCAGCCACATTGCTATTAGATAAGGTGCAAATCCAACAGGAGACAGGCTATTGCAGGAGTCTGTTTTCAGTGGAATAAAAATTCCCTGGAGATGCTTGAAATCCGTCTTGTAATCAACAGGTGTCACCAACTTTAAGATATTTGCAGGGATCTTTTCCTCTGGGGCAGAGAAAAAGAATTGCAGAAAGAGGTAAACAGATCCCCAAACTTGATTTGTGTTGGGAGGGAGGCCTCCATATCTTTTTAAAGAAATATGTATTTGCTTATTTATGTTTTGCTGCATCCAGTCTTAGTTGTGGCAGGCGGAATCTTTTCATTGCATTGCAAGGGCTTCTCTCTAGTTGTCAGGCTCAGAAGTTGCAACTCGAAGGCTTAGTTTCTCTAAGGCTTGTGGGATCTTAGTTCCCTGACCAGGGATCGAACGCCTGTCCCCTGCAATGCGAGGTGGATTCTTGGCTACTGGACTGCCAGGGAAGTCTGGGGCCTCCATATTTTTGGAAATGCCAGTCCCTCTGCTTGGAATGCCCTTCCTTCCCTTCCTGCTCTTTGCTCCCACTCTGCACTAAGCTAGGTGGTCCTTCTTCATGCTCATAGAGCTATTGTGAGAATTAAGTGAGCAAATTCATATAAAATTCTTAGACAGAACCTAGACTGGAATACTCAAAGATGAGTGCCCTTCGCATACCTGTACATGGGTCTCAAGGGTTGGTGGTCACGTGTTGGTCCATCACACCTACCTGATTGGAAGTTCTCAGCAAGCAGAAGCCATCTTTTAGATGTTTTTCTACCCTCAGGACCTAGAATATAGGATAGTTTAGTGTCTGGTGATCACTAAGTGATCATTAAATGTTGAATGACTATATAAACAAAAAAATGAATGCCTATGCATTTTTCAGATGTACTAGGAGCAAAACATGTGCCTGCCATGAGAGGTGGGCATATCCCCTTGGACATATGTGCCTTCACCCCTCACCCACTGGCTCAGGCACTCAGCCAACAGCCTGTGGTTCGCTCTCTTAGGGAGAGAGTTCGTTTTGCTTTTCTCCAAGGCAGCCAACATCAACAGCAACATGGAGATGGAAAACAGACCAGGACCAATGAAAGTGGCTCCTCCTCCAGCTGAGGTTCCAAATGTTTTAATTCCACTAATGAGGTCCAGGGAAGAGTAATCAGGAAGTGTCTAAAATTAGCCATTTTAATTTAAGCAAGAAAGAGGGGGACTGGTTGGGAAGGGGGCACAGTCTCTGGTGGAGAGAGTGGGATCCCAGGGAACCCCAGGAAAACCAGAGCAACATCTGGTGCTCCAGGACCCCAGAGAATGCATGGATGGGCTGAAGATCCATGTGATTCAACACGTGGTCACACATATTAGAACAATTCACTGGTCAATTGTCCCAGAATCCATTGTGTTTCAAGTAAGCGGCCATGCCTCCAACCTGGAAAACATTAGCTGGAGTTGGACGATGGGAGACCTTTCTCTTTCCCAACTCACCCTTTTCTAACCTCATTATTTCAGTTCCCAGTTTTCATCACTAAAGTAAGGTGTATGGTAGGAGCCTCACTGCCTTTGTCAAACCTCCTGACTGTTCTGGCCCACAGGGGTCCCTCCATCCCCTGAATTCCTAAGAGAAACACACAGTCTTTGTATTATTTTGTAAATATGCTGTTGTTCAGTTGCTAAGTCATGTCCGACTCTCTGGGACCCCATGGACTGCACCACATCAGGCTTCCCTGTCCTCCGCTATCTCCCAGAATTGAATCAAACTCATGTCTATTGAGTCGTGATGGTGATGCTAACCATCTCATTCTCTGCCACCCCCTTCTCCTTTGGCCTTCAAGTTTTCCCTACATCATGGCCTTTTCCAATGAATCAGCTCCTCTCATCAGATGCCAAAGTATTGGAGCTTCAGCTTCAGCATCAGTACTGAAATTACCATTCATTTGTTAATCTATCAAACATTAATTGAGCACCAAGTGTAAGCTAGATACTGAGGTAGGAGGAGGGCTTCAGACAAAGAGAAAGAGGATGTTCTGTCTTAAGGAGCTCAGTCTGCTGGGGAAACAAAATGGAAACAAACAGCCATGATAGCTCAGGGTATCTGATTCACTTAGCTGTACAGTAAAAGCTAACACAACATTGTAAAGCAACTATACTCCAATAAAAATTAATTAAAATTATAACAGATATATTAATGAACAATCTTTAAAGTAATGTAAGCATGTATATGCTTTTCTTTTAAATTCTATGTAATGAATAAATAAAAGTATGGCTATATATTGAAATGCACAATATACTTGCTATGATATCTCAGGATAATTGCTATGTTGAAGTAATGTGTGTACCAGGAACAGGGGAACACAGGCAGGGAACACCCCAGATCTGTCCAAGGGGATCAGGAAGATTTTGTTTGGCACTAACTTAGCATATATTTCCCGATGTTACAAGTATTCTTTTTTTATGTCCCGACTCAGTAGATATGAGCAACTCAAAACCAAAGAATTTGCCTTCTATTTCTTTATCATCAGGTCAACACAGACACTTCACAAAGTAAGAGTCCAACAAATGTTTTTTATCAGTGATTGCCTAAGAGTGTGGACATCTTTCATTACGGAAAATGGTGGCTGTTTCCATTCCTTTGAGAATATACAAAAACAAGTTGAAACTATAGAGGAAAAGAACTAGGATGAGGTCTCCTGTCAACCAACGTATGACCCAGTGAGGCGGTAGGATTCGGGTTGGGGGGGCAGGTAGCCATGCCATGGGGCATGTAGGATCCTAGTGCTCCAACCAGTGGTTGAACCCACACCCGCTGCATTCCAAGTATGGAGTCTTAACCACTGGACCACACAAGTCCCTCCTTCTTTAAAATGCCTCAAATATAGGAAAGTTTCTCATGTGTTCAGGACAACTTAGATCTGGTGCCCCCAAGAACAGAAGAATGGATTAGATGACCTTCCAAAAGCCCACTGGCTCCGAGGATTCTCTGGTGTTCATGGGCCCCCAACAGAAGGTCAAGGACCAAGTCCTGTGAGGAGAACTTACAAGCTAGAGGAGTAGAACCAAAATGAAAATCCAAATCCTCTGGCTTCCACATCCCTTCTCTGCTGGTCCTAGTTCATCTCTCCATCTCGCCCTGGTTCCTCTCCTGGACATGCCGACATCACTCCCACTTTGACCTCACTGCTTCCCAGACTCAGCGGATCTTTACAACCCTGTCCCTCCTACCCACTTAGGACATCCTCTTTCTCCTTCGCCTGAGAACAACTATGACCCTTCCCCAAACCAGCGCCGGGGTCACCTCCTCAGCAAAGCATTCCCTGACGGTCCCAGCATAATTAGTCCCTCGGTTCACCCAGCGTCTCTAGAGCTTTATTTCTGTCTCTATTGTGACACTGCCATGCTGTATTGTAAACAAATTAATTAGGATGTTTGGGTTACAAGGACCAAAGTGAGCTGGCTTCAAAGCCTGGACAACATTCAGGGCACAGCTGTGCTCATGTGATCTTCAGACGGAAGCTCTGGTCTTAACAGTAGTATCCATACAGCAATCTCCTCCTAAAATCCGATGTCCCTGGACATCTCATCTGGCGAGTCTCCATTTCCATCACTTACATTCCTGTCTTCATCATCAGTACCTCCCTGCCCTGCCCACCAGGCAACACTTCAGGTCCTAGAAACTGAAGCCCAAGGTCCTTCTCTGGTCTGTCCACTTCTTCTTGCCTTAACTGCCACCATCTTCGTCCCAGAGGGTCTCAACCCTGAATGCACATGAGCGGCACCCAGAGAGCTTTTACAAGCTGCCAGTGCCTTCCCTCCACTCCTCGGTTAGAGGCCACAGCCTTGCCTTGGCGCCACGGCCCTCACGGTCTGGCCCTTGCCAGCCTCTCCAACCTCGCCTTGGGCCCCTCTCCTGCGCTGTCCACCCTGGCCTTTCTGCTCCTTACATGTGACATGTCCTTCCCTCCTGGAGCCCCTCTCAGGGGTGGTTTCCTCCACCAGGAGAGTATTTTTTTCCCTTTCTCCCTACCTAGGTAGCTGCTCCTCTCCTGCTAGAGGCAGCAGAGGTTAAGAACAGGAGCTCTAGAGCAAGACAGCCGAGATCCCAAGATCCTGAGATCCTGCCCCCAGCTCCATGGCTGCTTCCTCTGCATAGGAAGCCTCAGGAATGGCTCCTGACTCCTCAGCCACTGTCTTCACCACGGTGTTGCTCAGAGCAAGGTGACAGTGGGCAGAGGAGTCGCCTATAGGAGAATGGCCTGGTAAATTATTTAGATGTCTCTCTTCCTCCTTCCCACTACACTAATGGAAGAGGCTTGTGAGTTGTTTATCTTGTACTTGTCACTATGCCTGACACTTGCTAAATAGCCATTGTTCTCTTTTTTTTTTTTTGGAATAAGCATGAGTCCTACCCAGGTTCCTAAGGCAACACCCCCCTGCTTGGAGCTTCCTCAGTTCTTCTGGTATTTGGGTAATGGATCATCTCCAGCTTTGCCCAAACTGGGCAATTTACAGCTAAAGAATCGTGACTTCCTCTCTCTCCCCCGCCGTAAAAAAGCAGAAAGCGAGTTAGACATCAAAAGCTTCTTTAAAACCAACATTTTGATGACTTAAGAATAAATGAATGAGAAACATACGGCTTAAATTTCCTTTATGATACACAAGGGCTCTTTCTGGACTCACTTTCCATTGCTGCCAAGCTCGTGATGAGTGGAAGTTGCCCAATGTTCACATCATCAACAGATGGCTCCCCATATTTGGAAAATGTTCACATGGCCAAGGGAGGAAGCTGCCAGCTCCCCAAAACAGTGATGTGCCCAGTGGTGCTTTTGCCTGTTTCTACATCAGACCCTGGTCAAAAGCAACTCCACACCCAGTGGTCCCAAAACCAGGGCAGTAGGGATTGCTTTCCTGGAGCTAGCTAGCATTGGGGCATAGCAGAGGGGTCTTGGGCCCCAGCAAAGATGGGAGACCCCGAAGTCAGTTCCTATAACTTCCTTGAGCTTCAGTTTTGTCAACTGCAAGATGGAGATAGTGATCCTTACTCTATCCAGGATGGAGTTGTAAGGATAAATGAGATGACATACAGATGACATACAATATACTGTCTGTCACATAGCAAATAGTCAATACTAATTGACTAAAATTGAATGCAAGTGTAAGGGTGCCAGGAATCTTAACATTCTATGTTGAGTACAGAGTCATTTGCTGACTTCTTTTATTCCCCTTAGTTTTGAGGACTTGGCATTGCTCCAGCGGGATGCAAGGAGGACCTGGGAGGTTGGCCTTGTTCTGGTGCTGTGATCAGCAAAGGACCACGTGGAGGTACAGAGTCCAGGTGGTAACTCCCAGAATACTGTGTTGTCAGTGTAGTGAAATCCCCGATTCCCCAAGGCTCATGCTCACTTTCAGAGTCATTGGTAGATGGCTGTGATATGTCATTTTTAAATATTTGTTTATTTCTTTGGCCACACGGGGTCTTAGTTGCTACATGCAGGATCTCTGATCTTCATTGTGGTCTGTGGGATCTTTAGTTGTTGCACACAGAATCCTTTTTAATTTTATTTTTTATTTTAGTTGCAGCATGCAAAATCTTCTGGTTGCAGCATGTGGGATCTAGCTCCCCAACGAGGGATCAAACCCAGGCCCTTGTATAGGAGCTTGGAGTTTTAGCCCCTGGGCTACCAGAGAAGTACCTGAATGGCATTTTTAAAAACCTTCCCAATATTGACTTGCTTGCTCTGAGGGACCCAAAAAAAAAAAAAAAAAAAAAATCTCAGAGTCACAGCCAAACCAAGCTGGCAGGCTTGAGGCAGAAAGCATCAGTATCCTGCCACAGAAGGAAAGCCTGGCTGCATTACCTGGGCAGCGCTGTTCTCAGACAGGGGCTGACCTGAGCTCTATGGGCCCTCATTTCCCGTTAACATTAGGGGGTGGCGAAAACCAGTTCTAGTGAACATCAAGCAAAGCCCAAGGAAAGGCAGAGAGAGATGAGTGACTGGGGTTGGGGTTGTATAGGCAACACATGGCAGCTGCCGCTCTCCTTCTGCCACCTACTGTGTGTGTGTGTGTGTGTGTGTGTGTGTGTGTGTGTGTGTGTGTGTGTGTGTTAGAAGCAAGTTTTGGGTCCATATCATTTTATTTTATTTTTGTAATTTATATATTTTTTGGCTTCACCACATGGCAGGTGGGATCTTAGTTCCCTGACCAAGAATTGAACCTGTGCCCCCCGCAGTGGAAGTGAGGCGTCTTAACCACTGGACCGCCAGGGAAGTCCCCACCTACTGTTTTCAAAATCTATTTGTTGATTTTCTAAGAGGAGCCTCCTCTGGGCCGGGCTGGGAGCTGGGTCAGAGCAGAGAACAGGTAAGGGCCCTGCCTTTGTGGAACTCATAGTCCAGCAGAAGCCAGACGAGGAATGAGCTGCTCCAAGGGGACTGAGCATTTAGTAGATGGGCAAGGTGCTCTAGGAACTTATACCAGCTGGACCAAATGGTCTGGGGAAGCAGGGGAGGATTTCTAGAAAGAGCGATGTTTAAGCTGAGACTGAAGGATCAGTAGGAGTTTGCTCGCACAGGGATCTGGGGGGAGGAAGGGGGCAGGGGCTGGGAGGAGTGTTAACAGGTGTTCGGGAAAAGGGACTGCAGGTGTATAGGCTCTGGTCAACACTTTAGGCTTTGATTTCTTTTGGTCCCATTTTGCCTCCCTGCATTTATAGATTTTTAGATGGATCTGGACATCTGTGTAGCTATTTGAGTTCTTCCCCTGAGGTTCCTGGGTCCCTTGCAAATGGGTTTGTATGGTGTGAAACAGATGATGTCTCTCCCTTCACATTCTAGCGTATTGGAACCTTCATTCTGACACAAGTCACTCCCTGCTTCCAGGCTTCTCCACGTTTATCCCCTCGGCAGTATTGCCCCTAAGTCTTTCCTTCCCATCATTTTAGTGAATGATTTGGATGAAAACATAGGGATTGCATACTGTTGCAGTTAACAGAAAGGCCTGGAGTCAGATAGATGGGTTCACAATCCTGCTCCACAATTTAACTCTTGTAACCTTGGGGAATCCTGTCTATCTATAACATGAGGCCAATAAACGTACCTATCTCATAGGCTGCTGTGAGGATTAAAGAGGGATTAAAAAAAAAAATCCACGTAAAGTGATCCTCATACACAACCCTGATGCTGGGAAAGATTGAAGGCAAAAGGAGAAGAGGGCGACAGAGGATAAGATGCTTGGATAGCATCACCGACTCAATGGACATGAACATGGGCAAACTCTGGGAGATAGTGAAGGACAGGGAGGCCTGGCGTGCTGCAGTCCATGGGGTTGCAAAGAGTCTAATACAACAGAGCGCCTGAACAACACAAAGTGACCTGGCACACGCTGAGCACACAGTACATACTGGCAATTTTAGAGAGAGGGTCAGAGACAGGCATGAGTCTGAGAGCAAAGGAAAATTTCTTGGTCAAAAAAAAAAAAAATCCAGATCTCAATAGCACAAATTGGGCAAGATGCAATTTAATAAGAATAAATAAATGCAAGGTCCTGGGACTTCCCTGGTGGTACAGTGGCTAAGACTCCATGTTCCCAATGCAGGGGGCCTGGGTTCAATCCCTGGTCAGGGAACTAGATCCCACATGCTGCACCTAACAGTTTGCATGCTGCAACTAAAACCTGATGCAGCCAAGTAAATAAATATTATAAAAGAAAAAAAAAAAGGAATAAATGCAAGGTCCTACACTTACATCTCAGTCTCTGTCTCTCTTGTACATACACACCCACCCAACCACCCACACACATACACACATTTATAAGGATGAGATAGGGAAGCCAACAGAACATATTTGGGAAGAAAAACCTCTGAATTTTGGTTCATTATACACACTACAGGAGGCCAAGGTATCTACAGCTGTTAAAAACCTCAGAGTGCCTTCTAGAAAAGCAGTATCCATACTTGGCAAAGTGACAACATAGCTCAGCTTCGCGGGTCAAACCACACTGGAGAACGCTGGGAATTCTGGGTGTCAAAACTTAAGAGGGCTTGACTGAAAGTAGAGGACAAGACAAGAAGTGAAAATCATGTCATGTGAGCGATGTTTGAAGGATCTGGCATTTTTAGCCATAAAAGAAGAGGCTATGAAAAGCTATGTTTCATTTATCCCTTGGAATTATTATGGAATGCCTCTTAACTGTCAGGTGATATGCTGGGTGTTACCGTGGCAACCAAAAGGCCTCCCAGCTACTGGGCTTGGGAGGGGTTAGTGGCTCATACCCTGACCCTCACTGGATGGGACTTGCCAGGCCCAAGGTCAGACTTCCTCCCAGGAGTGGCCTGCTGGAGAAAGAAAGGCCTGGTGTCCTTGCCATCTCTGGGCATCGCAGCTTAGGTGCCTCATGGGACCAGATGAGGGGATTGGATGCTCTGTCCCTCATCCCATCATTTTCATTCACTTACAGGGGTGTCTCCCAGCAGAGTTTGGGCAGTGGGCAGAGGCAGACAGGCAAGCAGGCAACCACAATCCTTGAAAGACTAGGGATGGGGGCAGCCCAGGACACTATGGTTGTATGGACCTAGGAGGGCACCTGATTCAGACTTGGGGGATCAAAGAGGTTCCCAGAAGATCTGATCTGAAATGAGATCCAACATGGGGCATGGGTGGGGTGGGAAAAACAATTTTTAACCTCTAATTAGTCTTAAATGGGGGTTTCCCTGGTGGCTCAGTGGTAAAGAATCATCTGCCTGCCAATGCAGGAGACTCAGGTTTGATCCCTGGGTTGGGAAGATCCCCTGGAGAAGGAAATGGCAACCCACTCGAGTAGTCTTGCCTGAAAAATCCCATGGGCAGAGGAGCCTGGTGGGTTACAGTCCATGGGGTTGCAAAGAGTTGGAAACAATTGAGCAACTAAACAGCAACATGTCTTAAATGGAAAAGGAGAGACCCAGTCTCCTTACTATGAATGCAAGCTGGGTGGACACCTCGGAGGAGTGGCCCTCTCTGCCTCTGCTCCTTCAGCCTTTCCTATCTCTGCCCAGAGCCCGCGGCCACAGGACAGGGCCCTTGCTCTCAGCTGCTGGCTCCACCAGCCTACCAGAGCACCCCAGGTCAGAGCCAAGGGGCTCTACTTTTGAGGATTTTGTTTTTCTGCCCCAACCCCACCCCATCTTAAGAGAGGTTGAACTCGGAGTTTAAAAGGCCTTCCCTTACAGGAAATGAAGAGCTGTTGCCAGGACCGCCCAGCCAAGAAAATACGAACAACATGCCTTGCTCTGCCGCCGAACTCCCAACTCTCAGCGCCTCCAGGGAGGGCAGGGAGATGGCCACGGCCCAGGCCCTCCCATGCTTGCTCTCGGCCGGCTTCCCCCAGCGTGTGGGAAGTCCCTGGCTGTGGTCGCACCCACATAAAATGTCCTGGCTCCCATGTCCATAAATTGACTCCATCCAAGGGGTGGAGAGGCAGGGAGTAGTGATCTGGAGAAGGCACGGGGCTCCAGATCAGCCTTGCAACCCATTGGCTGTGTGACTCTGGTTAAGTCTGTCCACCTCTCTGGGCCTTGGTTCTTATCTATGCAATGAGAGGGTTGGGTTTCTGGACTTCAAAGGTTTCTTCCCTCTAATTCTAATTTCTGAGGAAGGAAATGGAAAAGTTTATCAAGATAACTGGAATCTCAGAGCCCAACAGCTGAGATCGCTAATCCTCTCCTTCAATTTCTGCTCCTCTCCTTCCTAAAAGAGAGGAGAACACAGGGAAATTAGTGTGATGTCTCTTTGAAACCATTCTGCTCTTTCTCCAGGCCTCCAGGTCAAGGTGAAGACTGATGAAATCCTTAGACTGCAAAGGCTGATGTTTTCCTTGCAGATCCGGATGCTAACTTGGGTCATCATCTCTCGCTACACTCTTGGCACGAGTCCTCTTCAAAGGCCTGACATTGACTGCCCCTACTTTTTGGGGCCAGGTGGACTGTCCTGAAATTTAAGTAATAGGTGCTCTTGATGGGGCCTGGCACTTCTTCATCAGCCCCAGTTTTAACTTCAAGAATGACTGGATCAAATGAATTGGCAAACATGTACTGAGTAACTACTAACTACAAATATATATGCTAGAGGCAGGGGGCTAGCAAAGACTATGAAACAGCTCCTACTGTGAGTAAGGGCAGAGGAAACTGTGGGGCTCGAGTTTTCTCTTGCCTTTACTGTATCCTGATTGTCATCATCAATTCCCAGGTGGTATCCCCTAGATTGGGGCTGTCTAGGTGGCCACATTTTCTAGCTGGGTAGCTCAGCCAGGACAAGATTTCCTCAGAGAGGGGTTGATAAGCCAAGAAATTAACTTCTGCAAATGATAACAGCCAGCTAGTACAGATGGTATGAGAACTTCTGGGGGCAAGCCCCACAGTCTGGGAAGAACATCCTTTGTGATAAAGTGACACAGCATCAGAAAAAGCTAATGAGAGATGTGTTAGATGTTCATTGCTGTGTAATTACTACAACCTTGGTGGGTAAAGCAATATACATTTATTACCTCATGGATTCTGTGGGTCAAGAATCTAGGCTCAGGGAATGCATCATTTCCTAGGACAAAGATTCTTAGGGTGCATGAATCCCTTGGAAGTGCAAAATAGTACGTGGGAGAGCATTTCTTAGTGCTCTTCTTAGTGCAATTTCTTAGAAGGCCAATAGCTTTCAAACAATTCTTCCAAGGGTCCAGGTGACAAATAGGAATCACTGGCCTCAGGCTGGATGGAGGTGGAAGGGTGGGAAAGTGTGTCCTGTGAAGCCCCTCGAAGCCTCTTTTACACCTCTTCCCTTGGGCCTTGTCCCCAAGTCATGGGAGGAGAGTGGCTTCGCCCAGCCCCATCCCCCGAGCCCCCTCCAATTCCTGGCCCATTCTATTCTCGGCTCTATTGTTCCCACTGTGGTGTGGAGTCGGGTTGCCTGCAGCTCCCCGCAGAGCAGTGCTCTGACCACAGCCTGGAACCCCTGCTAAGACCTTGCCCAGTACCTTCCCCACTGGGACCCTGCTGTCCCTTGAGACTCCCCAGGTAGGATTGCTCTCACCATTAACTGGGAACCCAGACTCCTGGTTTTGAGAGCCCCCAACTTGTGGGGGTGACCCACAAGTAGATAACCACAGTCCTGGACACCTGCGGACAGTCTTGGTTTAAGCTTGTGTTCGGGAGTGATTGCTGAGTGTCAGTTTTGTTCTCAAAACTATCCTTGTTGGTAAGACACTTAATTGGCCCCTTGCCTAAAGTGGCTCAGACAGTAAAGAATCTGCCTGCAATGCAGGAGACCCAGGTTCCATCCATGGGTCAGGAAGATCCCCTGGAGAAGAGAATGCCTACCCCCTCCGGTATTTTTGCCTGGAGAATCCCCATGGACAGAGGAGCCTGGAGGGCTACAGTTCATGGGATCTCAAAGAATCGGACACGATTGAATGACTAACACACACTTTTGCCTAAAGGGAGAAGGGACTCCAGCCTTCCCGTGGGCAGGATGGCTGGGATGGCCTTCCTGGCGCTGTGTGAAGACCCCACACCTGGGATGTTGCCATCCCTCAAGGTTCAGGTGCCCCAGCCTCACCTCCCGCATCATTTATCCTCAGCGAGGAGCCTTCCCAGGCCGCTCCCTAAGATCTCTTTGAGAGCAGTGGTGAAATCTGCAGACAGGGCAGCCTTCCTTCTCCTCCTCACCCTGAAAAACCTCAGTTCCTCACATCTCATTTTTACCCTTCACCAGCTCCTCATCCTTTCTGCTTCCTACCATCCCACACCGCAGGCTCTCCACTTTATGTAGCGAGCTCCTTCCAGTAGTCATGTACGGATGTGAGAATTGGACTGTAAAGAAAGTTGAACACTGAAGAATTGATGCTTTTGAGCTGTGGTGCTGGAGAAGACTCTTGAGATTCCCTTGGACTGCAAGGAGATCAAACCAGTCAGTCCTGAAGGAAATCAGGCTTGAACATTCATTGGAAGGACTGATGCTGAAGCATCAGCATGCAAAAAGCTAATTCACTGGAAAAGACCCTGATGCTGGGAAAGACTGAGGGCAGGAAGAGAAGGGGACGACAGAGGATGAGATGGTAGGATGGCATCACCCGACTCACTGGATGTGTTTCAGCAAGCTCCAGGAGATGGTGAAGGACAGGGAAGCATGGCATGCTGCAGTCCATGGGGTCGCAAAGAGTCAGACACAACTAAGCACCTGAATGACAACAAAGCTAGCACCTATATAAAGTAGAAGGTGCTCCAGAAATTATTCTTTTTGAAAAGTCATTTTTGAATGAATCAAGTGTTGGTAAAATTATGCTAAATCTGCCAATGCATCGCCCTGGGCATGGGCCCTGCAGAACCCAGCTTCTAGGCAGGGGCAACCCTGGATAACACCCTCTTCAGAAGATTAGCACTGAGGGTGGTGGATCCCACTGAAACCTGCCCTGCAGGATGCAGGCAGGAGGGCGGCAAGTCAGAGGGAAGGGGCCCTTCATCTGGCCCCAGAGCCCTGGCCCACATAGGACCCTCCCCAGAGCCTGTCCTTTTCAGCCAAACCCACTTCTTCTGCTCAAAAGAAAAAGGAAAAAAACCTCTTGTTTTATGAAAGAGCGTCCAGTGTAGAATGGGCCACCTTATACTTTGCATCGAGGGATTTTTCCAATTTCTTTTTTACAGTATTTACTACCCATCCAATGAGATTTTATTAAGCGTATCGTATGCATCAGGCCTGTGCTCAACCCTGGGGATGGAGTCACAGACCAGATCAATGTCTCGGCCCTGTGGGGCTGTGTTAAGTCATGGCATCCAAAGCTGCCCCCAGGACTACATTTAGAAGGCAGTAAGACCATGTTTTCTTGGTTCCTGCACACTGGATATCTCAGTGTTAATGAGACCTTTACATCGGTCTGTTGCAGAGAAAAAGCCAGTTCTGACTCCATGTTAGAACTGTTTCTTTGACTTGTTTTTCTTTGCTTTTGTTATTATAATCATACAGAATGGCTTGACTCAGAGAACCCTGCCCCTTTGCCTGACTGTTAAACTAAAGTGCCTTTTTGTTCAGAACCCTGTCCACCTGTGGATGGTAGGAAAGAAGAAATTAACACATCCCCTGACTGAGGCTTGCCATTCATTCTAGGAGATGTTTGCAAGATTAACGGCCTTCCTCACCTCTCGCCATCTCTGATCTAGAAAAGAACCTGGTATCCCGACCCTGATAAGATGCTTATCTTGAGGCTCTAGCCCTGCCATCTTCTCGGTCAGCTGGCTTTCCAGAAAAAGTCTCTTCCTTGCCTCAGCACCTCATCTGTTGGATTCATTGGCCTGCTGGGCAACGAGCAGAGTGAGCTTGGACTCGGCAACAGGTCCATAAAGGCAATGGAATAGTATTTACTTAACGGCAGAATTTTTGGAGTCAGGTTGAATCATTTTCAAATCTCAGTTCTGTGTCCTCTTGGGTGAGTTATTAATATTTAATCTCCATCCCATTTTTGAAATACAGATCGTGCCGTCTACCCTGCAGGATTACAAGGAGGGTCCATCAGGCTGACAGCTGTGAAACAAAGCTCAGTACTTGACACGTGGGGACATCCCGTAAACAGAGCCAGGGACCATCCCTGAGAACTGAAGTTCCCTCGCCCGGTGAGAGGATGACTCTGGCCAGGCCACGTCGCTCTGTGGTCCATGATGGTGGTTGCTAAACTTGGCTGTGTTTAAGAATCGCCATGGGAACATTTTAAAACTACAGATTCCAAGCCCCACCTCAAACCTGCGGCTGTTGTTTAGTAACCCAGTCATGTCTGACTCTTGCAACCCCATGGACTGTAGCCCACCAGGCTCCGCTGTCCATGGGATTTCCCAGGCAAGAATACTGGAGTGGGCTACCATTCCCTCCTCCAGGGGTTCATCCCAACCTGGAGGTAGAACCCGCGCTTCCTGTTTGGCAGGTAGATTCTTTACCACTCAGCCACCAGGGAAGCCCCCACCTCAAACCTACTGAACCAGAAACCCCAGGGTTGGGGCTTGGGAGCTGGCATGTTTAGAAGTCTCCAGTTTTGCAATCTATGCCTCAGGGCTTCCCTGGTGCCTCAGCTGGTAAAGAATCCTCCTGCAATGCAGGAGACCCCAGTTCCATTCCTGGGTCAGGAAGACCTGCTGGAGAAGGGATAGGCTACCCACTCCAGTATTCTTGGGCTTCCCTGGTGCCTCAGCTGGCAAAGAATCCACCTGCAATGCAGAAGACCTGGGTTCGATCCCTGGGTTGGAAAGAGTCCCCTGGAGAAGGGAACGTTTACCCACTCCAGCATTCTGCTCTGGAGAATTCCATGGACTGTATATTCTATGGGGTCACAAAGAGTCAGACACGACTGAGCGACTTTCACAGTCCTCCTCAAATCCAGGCGCCCCACCCACCTTCCATTCTCCAGTGCCCCAGGGCTGGGGTGAACCCTAGCCTGTGCCCTGGGCCCAGCGCTGCTTCTCACCCCGACCCTCCCTGACCCTCTCAGGCCAAGCATCCCCAAGCTGCGGTGGGTCCCTTTGGAGGCAGGGGCCGCTCTCGTAAAGCTCCTGGTGAAAGGCAAGATGGACAGGAGAGGTCAGAGTTCACACAAGCTGGGCTGCCTTCTGTTTCATTTGCAAGTGGCAGTCACCTCATTAAACCCAGGCCCCTCCACCCACCCTCTTCACCCCCCGGCCCTCCCAGCATGCCCGTGCCCTCCTCCCTTCAGTCCTGGCCCATGGGCAACACAGCCTGGAGAACAGCAGTCCCGAAGCAGACAGGTGGCACCCTGGAGGTGCCACCCACATCCCGGTCTTGAACTAGCCCCATGCCTGGGGTAGAGAAGATGCTCAAAACAAGTTTGTTAGACTTAGGCATTTATAAATGCAGAAACTGCGGGTTGAAGGCAGGAGCAGCCTGCATTTGGCAGTCGGCCCAGATGCCTTCAGGCAGTATCCCAGGAGAGGTGGGCGTGGAGAAGAAAGGCCACCCCAGCAAGGCCGGCAACTTGCTGTGTGTCCTGGGCCGACTGTTTCCCTCTCTGATCCGTGGTTCCCTCTTCTGTTGTACCACGCTGTTTTTGGTCAACCCTCCCTCCCCCAGCCCACAGAGGGCAGAGTCTGAAGGGGACGCACAGAGGGGGCTGTGACACAGTACAGGGTCACCTGGGGATGGATGCTGTGGCCAGCCGTGCCCCCTCTGCCCTTTTAGTCTTCAAGCCCGTCTTTAGAGTCAGAGCTCGGTGTTCCCCCCAGGAACCAGGCACACAGCACCTCCTCCTCCCCTTTCCTTCTGTCTCCCCTTCACAACAGAAAAGGCCCCTCCATGAGTGGGGTCTGAGGACACAGTGTTGGGTTGGGGACATACAGGATCAGCCCCTCTGGAAAGGAGGCGCGGGGACTGGTCTGGAGACCTTAACCCCGGCAGGCACCTGAGCACTCAGATTGTTTGCCAGGGGAGCAGGGGGACACTTTCAGAGGTTAAAGCCCATCGCCCACTCCCCCACCACGGGGCTGGCTTCCCAGCGCCTAGAGGAGAGTCCAGGGTCTCCTGTTTCTCCGTGAGGGGGTTGGGGGACAAGTCTCCTGCTGAACGGGGGCAGGGGTCGGGGGGGCCAGCGGAGAGGATGTGGCTGAAGTTGCGGGTGGAGGAGAGGAGGGACTTCACACAAGCGAAGACCATCAGGACAGAGAAAAAGAGGGAGAGGCAGAGAGAGAGAAGGGGAGAGGCGGGTCTGCCCAGCAAGGAGAAGGTTCCAGAGAGGGACCAACCAAAGGGTGGATGCAAACAGCCTAAGGCTGAGAGAGACAGAGACAGACAGAGACAAAGCGAGACAGACGCAGAGAGAGAGGGGGTAAGAGGAGGAGGGAGACAGAGGCCACAGCGGAAACGATGGCAGACGCAGGGCGACAGACACAGGGCAGCCGGTCACACTTCGGAGCCTGACTTTGGCCTCCGCGCTGGGTCAGGACCCAGGAGTGTGCCTGTCAGTGGATGCCTTCCTTTCCCGTCTTCCCGACTGGAACCCTAGAGACCTTTGCAACCCTCTCCAGGCTCTCTGTGCAGCTCCAGGGGCAACCAGAGACCCCGGGGTCTGGTCAGCTGGGCGGCTGGTCTGCGGGGCCCACCCGGGGCCAGCTTGGGCAGGAGGGGGAGGCTGGGAGCAGAGCCCCTGGAGGTCACAGCAAGGACCCTGAGAACCACCAGTCAGATGGATGCTCCCAGGCTCCTTCCAGGCCCATGTGGGACACAGCAGGGCCGAATAGGGTCCTCAGACCCAAGAAGAGACAAGGACAGGGCATCTCTAGGGGGGCTTTTGAGACTGAGAGGCAGCCTGTCAAAGCTGCCAGTGTCCCCCAAGCCCAGGCCTGGAGCCCACCCTGGTTGATTTTAGGGCCGGCCAGAAGGAGGGGGTGAATGAGAACAGCAGGAATGAGTCACCTTTCTTTGGAAAATGTGAGACAGAGAAGGCAGAGTACAGTTCAGTGGCGACTTTCCTGCTGAGCCCATGGCCACACTCAGCTAACAAGCCAGCGCATCAGAGCGATGCTGTCAGCCTCTGTCGCCCGTCCCCGCCTGCAACTGCAGTTACCCAGCCTCGTGGTTTAGGGATGAGCTGGGATGGGGCTCAGGGCCTAGAACCTCCATCCCCGGAATGTCCTCACCAGGCAGAAATGCAAGCCCAGTAAGGTCCCTGCTCGTGCAGGGTTGCCAAGCCACGGGGACCAGGAGGACTTGGGGACCGCGAGGAGGCTGGTCCCCAGGTGCTTTCTGCTCCTCTCTGGTGGGGGCCTGGCTTCCTCCCAGGACAGACCCACGTAGGGATCTGTGGGTTGCCCCCAGGAAGATGACCCCACGTTCACAGGCTTCCCAACTTCAGCTCCAGGAGCTGGCAGGCTGGTTGGCATCGCCCAGTACAGTGTTGAGAAGCGAGGCCGGGAGGGCAGGCGCTGGATGACGGCCAAGACAGTCACTGTCACCTGCTTCTCCTTGAAGCTCGTCCCCATCTTCATCCCTGCAGGACGAGCTCCCTAGAGAAGCTGAGAGCCTGGTCCCAAGCGGGTGCCAAGGTAGCGGTGGAGTGGGACCCCAAGTGCCAAGTCCAGGTGTGGGAGGCAGGTCAGGGGCAGAGTCCCCTGCAAGAAGCCGTCCATAGCCAGGGCTGGTCAGGGATGCACAAAAGTTGCTCTGTTCCCACCTCCACCGCCCGCCTCGAGCCCTGGACACCGCTCTCCCAGTCCTGTCTTTCCCAGGGGTCCTGGGCTGCCTGCCTTATCAGCGCTGGCTGGGACTGGACCCCAGCACTGACAGCTCTTGTCATAGCCCGTCAGGCCTCATTCTTACTGGGGAGGTGAGGACAGCTTAATTCCCTGACCCAGACACAGGGCGGCAGGCCGTGTAGGGTCGGGGGGGGGGGGGGCACGGATAACCCCTGTCCTTCCCTCCCTCAAAGGAGGGTGTGAGAGACAAAGCTGCCAGTGTCCCCCATGCCCGGGGCGCTCCTCTCCGTCCTCCCACCTGCTCTAACTCCCCTTCTGTCTCCTGTACCAAAAAGCACCCCTGATGGCAGCTAAACTGCCCAGGGATGAGTGATGTCAGGTGCTGAGTGAACCTGCTCAGAGGATGGGAAGGAAAGAACGCTTTTGATAGAGCAACCTCACCCCTCCTCCTCTCATCCCAGGAAGGATTTGATGCTGGATCTTACGGGTTCCTTTGGCCCTGGCATCTTGGGCTTCTGACCTTCAAATCAGGAACCCAAGAGTCCTGGCTTCATATCACACCTACAGATCAGCTGCACACCTCTCAAGGGATCCACAGCCCTTCGGGGACTGCCCGTGACGCTGTGCTCTCCCTCGAATCTACACAATTCCTGGCCAGGGGCAGGGGAGGGGGCTTGGCTGGGGGTGACTGCCATGTCCTCCACTCCTAGCATGGTCTCCAGCTCCATCTTTGGTGGGCCATCCAGTTTGGGGCACACCTGCATGCTTACTCTGTTCTCAGTGTGAGCCCCTGAGCTATACTGCAGGTCTCCTCACATCCCCTCCTGGGGATGTGACCTGCTCGGTCACTGCCTGGCAACTCCCAGAACCAGCTTGACTGCAGTCTTTCTGGAAATAAGGAGTCAACTTCCTTTCCGATGGCTCCCCTAAACTGTAGAAAGTTTGCAAGCGTGCAGGGCCAGGCTGGGCCTTGCCAGTGAGGAGCGTAGCTGAAGGCGGAGACCTCTCCCAGTCCTGTAGAGAGGACAGGACAGTCAGGGCTACTCTTCATCCCCTGGGACTCTGGGGGATGACTCTGCGTTCTTGCCTGGGGAATCCCATGGACAGAGGAGCCTGGCGGGCTACCGTTAATGGGGTCGCAGATTTGGACACGAAGTGACTTAGCACGCATGCGTGCAAATAAGTTAACTCATGCAAGAGGCTCTGTGCAGGCAACAGGTGTGCCGTTGCATGTACTCAGGCTCCAGGACCTCCGAGCAGGAGGAGCAGAGACAAAGGTCAGCCTCGGGTGTGTGACCACAGGCCCTCTGCCTACTCGCTCTCTCTCTCTCTAGCTTTTCTTCTCTAGGCCAGCGAAGTAGAAGGACAGGGGAAAATCTGGTTTATGAGTCCAGAAGAAAAAAAAAAAACAGGGGAACTTCTGGAAAATTCTGTAACTTTAGACAGGAAAAAGGCCAGACTCTCCGACTGGGCCAGGATGAACTGGCAGCCGTTCAGGCCTGGCTGTAGGAGGTGTGGTGTGTGTGTGTGTGTGTGTGTGTGTGTGTGTGTGTGTGTGTGTGTGTGTAAAACTTGGGCCACATCCAGAGGAACCCATGGTTCTCTCCCTCCGTCTGTCCGTCTGTCCTCCATCTCGCTCCCTCCCAGTTCTCCCATCTCCTCCCCCCACCAGTGAGCATGGGAACTACCTTTCAGGAGGTGCAGGGCCAGGCTGGGCATGGCCTGCGAGGAGTGTAGCTGAAGGCGGAGGCCTGTCCCAGCCGTGCGGTTCCTGGTTCCGAAGGGAAGGTTCTCTCCTCTGACTCTCAGATCCCATGCTTCCTGTAGGAAGCAGTCACCACCTGCCCCTTAGAATCAAGCGGGTTTGGCCCCCACCCCAGGGGCTCCCTGCTTCGTCCCCCGCCCTCCCACTCCCTCAATCCCCGTCGGGGAGGGTGTGCAGTTAGGTGATGATGGGTCCACAACTGGGGCACGGGCTGGAGGAGTGGGACCAGGAGCCCAGGGCAGCCCAGAGGCTTGGGCGGAGACATGGCCCCAGAGCAGGGAGACAGGAAAGGGGTGATGAAGGCAAGCTGGTGTCACCGTGGAAGCCTAGCTGGGAGAGGAGATTGCTGCCTGCAGCCCGGGCCTGGCCCTCACCTCCTGCTCCCCCTCTGACCCTGTTGCTCACATCAAAGTGGACACCCGTCCCCTCGCTCGCTCCCTGAATGGTCCAGGTCATGGCTCCTGGCTCCTTGAAGCTGCTGATGGACAGATGGTAATAGCTCCCAGAGTGTTGAGAGACGGGCTCCGCGTTAGCACAACCCCCGCCCACAATCAGAGCTGGTGCTCAGGGCTCCCTGCCCCCCACTCCTGCATCCACTCTTGCCCCGGGACAGACGGGTCAGCAGGTGTTGGGGAAAGGGGGTGCACGGTCTGCTCTGATGCTGAGGTTCAGGGCCCATGGATGTAGGTGGGAGGTGTGGAAGAGGCAGGAGCCTGAGGACTCTGAAACCCATTTCAGAAAGGCTGTGGGGAGTAGTGGGGGACAGGGAAGAAAGGAGGGGCAGCTCCCTGCCATCTTTATTTCCCCCCATCATTTATCAAATCGCATTTTATCGGCCTGCTTTTATTAGTCAAAATCATACATATCACTCAGTGCTTCCGATCAACAAAGAAATTGCAGTTTTTTACTACGATGCACTGGGTCAAAATAAAAGCAGCCAACTGCTAAGCATGCTTGACATTTCAGCTGAGCTCTGCAACCACGTGGTGGGTAAATGAATATTTCCATTAGGCTTTTTATTTTAAACAGTGAAAAACTGAGAGCAGCCATGTCTTATAAATGAAGGGAGCACGCCTAATATGGAAGGGGTCCCATTAACAGAATTCACAGGTAAATTCAGCTGTCTCTAGGCGATCCGGGAGGCAGACAAAGGTGGCCCTTCAGCCTTGGTACAGTTGGGAAGCCTGGGGGTGGTGGGGTGAGAAAGGAGCAAGACCCCTCCCGGGTAGGTTTAGGGAACTCAGAACTGCTCATACTTTGAGAGGCCAGTGAGTCAGAGCAGAAGGTGTTTATTCCTGAAAGGAAGGTGGGCCTTTCAGATTCCTACTCTTCCACTTCTCTCTCTCGCCTCTCCCCTGGTGCTGCAGGTGGGGCCCCATAACACAGACCTGGGACTGATAAGGCAGTGCTCCCACTGGAGGGCTGGGAGTCACTGTGTGTCCCACCTAAGATGTTCTCCTATCTGAGTGTAGTCATTAGGCTTTTCCATAACTGAGAGCAGCTTGGTTATACTTTCTGCATGTCTGTAATGAACTTGTAGTCCTCTTATAACTGAGTGTTTTTAAGTCTCATTCTAGGACTCACATAGGGAGCCTAAACCATGACCTCCCTTCACTATCTCACTCTACACCTGAAAACAGAAAAATTTAAATTTGAAACTAACTTAAAAAATAAAAGGCCCGAGATTTACAACACTGGGGGAGCCAATGTCAAGAGTATCTGGAGGTTAGAGGAAAACAGGGAAACACTGTTGTGGAAGATGCTTGATTAAAACCTGTTACTGCTTTCAGGCCAGAGAGAGAGAATAAATCTGGGAGACTGCTGCCATCTGGTGGTAGAACGAGAAATTGCAATTATTTCTCATTTTGCTTCTTTCATATTAAGACTGTAATAAAACTAAATCTTACCCGGCAAAATTATACATCCTAAAGGAAATCAGTAATGAATATTCATTTGAGGGACTGATGCTGAAGCTGAAACTCCAATACTTTGGCCACGCGATGCGAAGAACTGACTCATTTGAAAAGACCCTGATGCTGGGAAAGACTGAAGGTGGGAGAAGGGGATGACAGAGGATGAGATGGTTGGATGGCATCACCAGCTCAATGGACATGAGTCTAAGTAAGCTCCGGGAGTTGGTGATGAACAGGGAAGCCTAGATGTGCTGCAGTCCATCGGGTCTCACAGAGTCAGACACGTCTGAGTGACTGAACTGAACTGAACTGATAGTCCCAAAATGTAAGAGCTAAACCTAGAAAACTATTAAGAGGGAAAAATAGGTAAATCTCTGTGAATTTGGATTAGGCGATTTTTAAATATATGACATCAAAAGCACAACAAACAAAAGGAGATATATTAATTAAAAATGGATATTGAGTTTCTTTTTTGTGAGAATTAAAATATTCTGAAATTAGATTGGGGTGCTAATTGTCCAATTCTAGGAATGTACTAAAGCCACTGAATTCTACACTTTAAATGGGTGAATTTTATAGCATGTGAATACCATCTCAATAAAAATGGCAAACTTAACCTGCTTTAACCTAACATTACTGGATTCCTAGGTGGTTCAGTATTAAAGAATCTGCCTGCCAGTGCAGGAGACACAGGTTCGATGCCTGGGTCAGAAAGATCCCCTGTAGAAGAAAATGGTAACCCACTCCAGTATCCTTCCCTGGAGAATTCCATGGACAGAGAAGTCTGATGAGCTACAGTCCAGGGGATTACAGAGAATCAGACACAACTTAGTGACTGAGCACACACACACACACACAACCTAATATTACATTAATTGGGTCTTTGCCATCTGTCAGGAACTCTTCTGGGAACTTAATATGAATTGTTTCAATTAATCCTTCAAAATATCTATGTCATAGAGGTACTGTTATTATGCCCATTTTGCAGGTGCATGAACTGAGGCTCAGATAAGTTAAATTATCCACAGTCAGCCAATAACTATCAGAGCCATCATTTGAACTGAAAGCCCATCTAGATCCAGAGTCTGAGAGCTACTGGAGTCGGGAGACTGCCTTACTGTTCAGTAGTCACTTTTCAAGAGTTTACAGGTATAGGGCTTGGGGGACAAAGAGGAAAGCACTGTGTCTGCCCACGGCAAGCTCACAGGCTGGGAGGAGATAGGTATAATTACAGGGAACGATTAGGATACGAGACAGGAAGTATGGAGTGACGAGCACTTTTCGGGGCTCAGGGCACACGGGGTAATCGCCCTCCCCAATGCCCCTCTGGATACATGGATTTATGACAGCACTGACACAGGCTTGGGAGGGGCCCCCCAAACCTCTTCCTCTTCTGTTTACTGTCAACCCACCTCATCTACCCTGCTACTCAGATAGGCTCCCCGGGAGTCACCCTAGATCCTCCCCCTACCCCATCCGAATCAACTCCCAGTCAGCTCTATCCCTTCTTCTTCCCAGCAGTATTTGGAGCCTGTTTACTGTGCCCCCAAGGCTTCCCATAAAGAATCCGCCTGCAAGGCAAGACAGGCTAGAGACTCAGGTTCCACCTCTGGGTGAAGACCCCCTGGAGGAGGAAATGGCAACTCACTCCAGTAGTCTTGCCAGGGAAATTCCATGGACAGAGGAGCCTAGTGGGCTACAGTCATTGGGGTAGCAAAGAGTTGGACAGGACTGAGCACAGTTTAGTGTGACTGGGAACACAGCAGAGAACATCCCCAGGAAAGCAGTTTCACCCTCCCGGGTGATCAGACGTGATTAAAACCCCATTCTCACTGCCGTGGATCACAGCAGGTAAGTGTGTGCCAAGTGGGGTGCGACAAAGGAAGTGAACAGAAGTATTTCAAGGCCACTGGTCCAAGAGAACCTTAAGGCCCAAGCTGATGGAGGCGTATACACAGAGAGCCATCAAGGAGACCGAAAGGTGAAGGGGTCCCTATCTAGGACATGGAGATGATTCCAGGAACAGGAGTGCAAGGGGCAAAGATGTTGTGTAGTAAGGAATTTACCTGGCTTTTGTCCCTGCCTCCTGGGAGGAAGCCTTTAAATCTTTGGAATGATAGGAGTGTCTTTGTTACTTAGGATGGGTCCTGACAGTTTGTATAACCCCTGGGGAGTGTCAGGGTGCAGGCCTGTCAATGGTATGTCAATAGACCAACCATGTGATTGGACTAAGTTCAATAACCAGTGATCTAATCAATCCTGCTGATATGATGAAGCCCCAATAAAGACTCCAGGCATTGAAGCTTATGTGACCTTTGTGGTTGGCAATATACATCTGTGCTCCTGGAGGGTGGTGTTCCTGAGTCCTCAGGAGGGGCCAGGGTAGCTTCATGTCTGAGACCCTCGAAGACCTCCACCCCATGAGCCTCCTCTTTTATTGCCGTAATAAAAACTGCAATAGCAAGTAGAGCTGAGTTTTGAGAGTTGTTCTAGTGGATTATCAACCCTGAGAAGATAATGGGAGCCCCTGACTTTATAGCTATCTGGTGATGGGTTGGGGACATGCTACCCCAAAACCTGGCACCTTGAATATTTTTTAAAAAACACTATCTTTTAAAACAACTTTTAATTAACTTATTTTTAGATGTACTGTGTTTTGGTTGCTGTGCAAGGGTTTTCTCTAGTGGCTGCGAGTGAGGGCCCCTCTCTGGTTGTGACGTGAGGGCTTCTCATTACGGTGGCTTCTCTTGCTGTGGAGCGCACACACAGTGACCTCATCTGTGCTTCTGAAGTTAAGTCCATGGTGCAGGGTAACAGGTATTGTGGAAACAGGAAAGTGGGTTTAGAAAGGTTTTTTCAACATAGAGAGAGCACCTAATGGGGTCTCTCCCCAGCTCTGCCGTCATTCCGAGTTTTCTCAGCTCAGCCAAGGTAGCATGAGGTGTATTTGTTTGCAAGATTGTACTGTTGCAAAAAATCAGACAGGAGCGAGCCGGACCACTACAAGGGGCGGTTAAAATCATTTCCCCCCAAGTAGTGCTTGGCTCAGCCTCCTGAGACCCAAGGACAGGCTTGCTTCTCAAACAACGAAGATTTGAGAAATGGCAGCTCCCTTACACCACCAACTACAGTGTTTACAGACTAACCAAAGCCATCCCCTAGTCTAGAAAGGATAGATGCTACGTGAAGCTAAAACTTCAACCACTGATGCAGAACTCTCAAGATGGCCCTTTCCCAAACGTCTACACCAGTCTTTAAACATAGACTGCAAACAGACAGCCTGCAGATGAAACCCAACCTGCAAATGTGATCTGCTAGCCTACCCAAGCTAACTAAATCCTGATGTAGCTAGCGAGATGCTGGCAGATTTCACACGAACGACTGGGTTTCCTCACTCTCGGGAAAAAGTTATGAAATCTGTCCCCCCGGGGTGACACTCAGCTGGGGCTGACGGCCGCCCTCTTCAGGTACGCGGGTGCTCCCATCACAGCTCCCACCACGCCCAACACCCTGCCTGCTCCACCTGCTTTTGTTACCGGCCCCTCCCTTACGCCTGCTTTCCTGGCTCACTGAACACCCCTCTCAGGCGCCACCATCACTTGCCCAGCGAGGCTCCTGGACTGAGCCAGGCGAGAACCCGTGTTGTCTATGACCACTGTCTACAGAATCTATGACTGATCCATCAACAGATGAATGGATAACGATGTGTACATATATACAATGGAATATCACACATAAAAATGAAAGAAACTGGGTCATTTGTAATGATGTGGATGGACCTAGAGACCGTCATACAGAATGAAATCAGAAAGGGAAAAACAAATATCGTGTTAATGCATATAGATGGAATCTAGAAAGATGGCACAGTTGAACCTATTTGCCGGGCAGGAATGGAGACGAAGATGTAGAGAGCAGACATGTAGAAATGGGGTGGGACGGAGAGGGTGGGACGAGCTGGGCAGTAGCACTGACACATGTCACCACCATCTGGAAAACCTAGACAGCTCATGGGAGGCAGCTGTAGAGCGCGGGGAGCTCACTGGTGCTGCGGTGACCTAAGGGGCGGGATGGGAGGGTGGGAGGCTCAAGAGGGAGGGGATACATATATACGTAGAGCTCATTCACTTGGTGCAGCAGAAACGAACACAGCGTTGCAGAGCAGTCAAACTCCAATAATAATATTTAAAAAAATCTGGGACTGAACAAATCAAGCAGAAAGGCTTTGCTGAGCGATCCTGTGACTCCATGAGGAGGACAAAATCTGCTCCTGAATCCCTCTCTGAGCTAGATGACCATCACGTTCTCTCCAACCACAGGAACCGTCCTGATAGATCAGGCGTCCATTGCTGGGTAAACACCATGCCTGATCAGCGATCCTTGGCTTCAGCTCTCCTGGTCCTGGGCTCCTGTCGACTCGGAGGCAGGGAGCTGCCCGCTGGCTTTCCCAGAGTGTGGCCAGAGTGGTGGGAAACAGATACTAGCCTGCAGTAAAAGCCCAGAAGCAGCGGTTTCTCCAACTCTTCACACCTGGCTCTTCTGGAGTCCGGCCTCGGTGAGAAGTCGGCAAAGTGAAGAGTTCAGGACAGACTGCCCGACCGTCTTCACTGGGCTCCTGGCTGTGTGGCTTCCTCGTCCGCACCGTGGTCCCGACTCGGCATCTTTAAGCCCAGACGGCGCAGGGAGTTGACGAAGTAGCGAGGAGGCTTGCAGAGCAAGGTGAGCTCTTCCGTCCGGGGCTGCAGGGCCGGCAGGGTCAGCTGGCAGGCGTGCAGGTGCAGGGGGAGGTGACGGGCCTTGGACTGCTGCAGCCCCAGCTTCTTCAGGATCCCGGCGGACAGCTTCTGCACAAAGGAAAGAGCTCGTGAGAGCCGGGCTGGCGGCCTCTCTGACCAGCAGTCAGGGGCAGAAGATGTCTACTTCCAGGGCCCCATCACTTATCCCCTAGATGATACAGTGAGGGACAGCCTGCTTCAGGGTCTCTAGGAAGGGTTCAGAACCCACGTGACAGAAAACCCACCACACTGGGAAAGCTCTCTTTGGCCAGTTCTCTGGCTTTCCAAGAGAATGAGCTGTAAGAGTGAAAAACAAGTTTCCACCAAGGCTCTTTAGCAATAGCATGAAAGGCTGCTTCGAGCCTTCAGAAAGTCTCCTGTCTGCTTCTGAATTTCTCCCTAACTTAAAAGAGCTAGCAGGAGGATTATTGTTGTTTAGTTGCTTAGTTGTGTCAAACTCTTTGTGACCTCATAGACTGTAGCCCGCCAGGCTTCTCTGTCCATGGGATTCTCCAGGGAAGAATACTGGAGTGGGTTGCCATGCCCTCCTCCAGGGGATCTTTCCGAACCAGGGATTGAACCCGCGAGCCCCACGTCTCCTGCATTGCAGCTGGATTCTTTCCTGCTGAGCCACCCGGGAAGCCCAGCTGGCAGGGTGCTGTGTCTGAAAACAATCAACACGCCTTTGCTGCAACTGACTTTAGGGATTTAACAAGGGGAAAGCATAAGTTTTCTCCCTTATTCTGTTGCATCATGGGTCAAAAAGATATTACCTGGGGGGCCAGCCTGTTCCAGTCTGAGTACTTGTGATCACCAAGGATTGGGCAATCCAACCCAAAAGACAGATGAACGCGAAGCTGATGTTTTATTCCTTTAAAAAGAGAGAGGGAGGAGACTTATGAGTAGCTATAGAAACGATACCACTGGCGGCATCTGCTTCTAATCATATTACATCAAAGCACAGTAAAACTGGCAAAATCCCAACTATAATGAAGTGTAAAGGATAATATAACAAATGATAAGCTATTAGGAAAGAATACCGTTAAGCCTCTAAGTACCCCTCCCCGTCACAGTTCCCTTTCCACCACACATAACCACTACAATCAACTTGAGGTCTATCGCCACCATGCTTTTTTAAAAAATAACTTTACCGTATAACATTAAATAGTACTGCTTGGCACATTTATTTTTATATTATGGCAAAATATACGTAACATTTGAACTTTTTTAAAAACAGAATTTGAAAGTAGTTCATTAGGAATTCTCTCTTTCTTAAAAGGCGGCACAGCACGGCATGCAGGACCTAAGTCCCCCAATCAGGCATGGAATCCGTGCTCCTGCACTGGAAGCTCGAAGTCCTCACCGCCGGACCACCAGGGCAGTCCCAAGGTTTACCATTTTAATCCTTTTTAAGCGTTCAGTTCAGGGGCATTAAGGACATTCACATGGTTGTGCAACCATCACCACTGTCCATCTCCAGAACCCTTCTGCCCCAAACTGAAACCCTGTCCCCGTAGACCATAACTCCCCATCCCCTCCTCCCTCCAGCCCCTGTAACCACCACTCTGCTATCTGTCTCTGTGAACCTGACGACTCTAGGTATCTCACCTAAGTGGAATCATACAGTGTGTGCCCTTTTGTGCTGGGCTTATTTAATTTAGCATAATGTCTGTAAGGTTTGATCCAGCTGAAGCACATGTCAGAATCTCCTTCCTTTCTGTGGCTGGGTAATATTTCACTACATGAAGGACCACTGTGTCTTTCCAATTGTCTGCTGATGGACATGTGGGTTGTGTTCACCTTTTGGCTATTGTGTATGGCGCCGCTATGAACAGCGGTGGACAGACATCTTTTTGAGGAACCCGTTTGC
The DNA here is from genome assembly GCF_033118175.1 of Dama dama. Classification (NCBI taxonomy): domain Eukaryota; kingdom Metazoa; phylum Chordata; class Mammalia; order Artiodactyla; family Cervidae; genus Dama; species Dama dama. Next base: position 21,303,204 of record NC_083682.1, on the reverse strand, counting down.
AAATGTTTAAATAAACGTAAGCAAACTGTTCATATCCTTATGCCACTGTTTTTCACAATCATCCCCATGGGAGCTCCCAGCCGTGGATCAGCACTGGAAGCACACACTGGTATAACCTCAGCGCCCCCATGATACTGGGGGCTCGGAGGAAGGGCGGGGCCCAGCACGAGGCCCTGGGTGAAGCCCTGAGGGGCCCTGGGGCTCTGCCACCCGCTGCAGAACAGCGGCGCCCTCACCGGTAACAGGCTGGAGCTCCAAGAGGGCGGCAGGCAGGCTGCTGCTCAGCACCCGGTACTGAGTCAGGGCCAGCTGCGCGTTCCGGCTGCTCCGCACCCGCACCATCTTCCCGTCGTCCATGCGGTAGCTCGGGGACAGCGTCATCTGCAGCCAAAGAAATCGAGATGTGACTTCAGAGGACGAGCAGAAAACCCGTCCCTCCAGAGGGGCTCGCCCGCCCACCTTGTGGTGATGCTGCTGGCCCTGCGCCTCCTTCTCCACGATGGGGATGTCCACGACTCCCGCTTCAGGCACCGGGACGCGCACGGTGACGGCCCTGGGGGGACACACAAACCCTGGCCTGAGCCGCAAAGGTGAGGGAAGCGCTCCCTGGTTATTTGGCTGCTTAGAGGTTTTCATGCTGGCCTTTCTGCACTGCTACTGTGAGTGCTGAGGGTCAGAGGGTCCCAGATAATCTCTTGGTATACAGTGCTTAGCCTGATAGCTATCACTAGTCTTACAAACCTATCTTTTTTGCTACGAAAGTAAATATGCTGATTGTAGAACACTGCGGGGTAAAAACAGGGAAAAAAACAAACAAAAATTATAGTAATAACATGGTCTTTGATCCAGCCTTTAAAAGTGAGTATGGGCAGTTTCATTTTAAAGGAGGGTAACACAGTTTTGTATCTTTTCTTTTTTAAGGGATAAAAGATGATAAGTTCAAGTTGCATAGGAAACAAATAAATAAATAAAATGAACTGAATGAAAAATTCATAGGACTGCTACTGCTCTATTTGCCAGGTAGATAAAACAGGTAGGAAATGTGCTCCAAAAGTCACACGAACCCCAAACACAGCTCAGTAACTCACTCCCAACCTCTCTTGTTGGAGGTCCATCACACCGCAGATAGGTAGAAGACTGATTTGTCCTTACATTTAAACCTCCTCCAGGTCAATCAGCCTAACACAGAATCGCTGGCTCAGGAGTCAAATCCCTCTCAGATATAACATCTCACACTCTGGACACCCAGCTGCAGGTTGGTAGCAGTTTAGACTGCTATCTGATGCATTTTATCATACTTACACTGATTTATACCGACTAGATGACCCTTCCTAATGACCTAACGCTCCTGCTCAAAAACATACAGCCAATAAATATTCACTGAACATAAACAGGCACTGATTTAGGCAGGCACTGGTTTTATACGGATGAATAAGACAAAAATCCCTATTGGTCAGACTTTCCTGGACACCCAGTGGTTAAGACTCCGTGCTTCCACTGCAGGGGGCGTGGGTTCAAACCCTGGTTGGGAAAATTCCCTATGCCACACTGTGTACACCGCATGCCCCAGCCAAAAAAAGGGAAAAAAAAAAAAAAATTCCTGCTCTCAAAGAAGAGAGGTTCAATAATTTACCTAAAGTCTCACACTGGTAAATAACACAGGTGAGAGCTGAATCCAGATCTTTCTGAGCATTTAGCTACCATGCTAAACTCGTTCCACTACCTGTCATCTCTCATTGAGGTGATTCTTAAAACTTGATTCCTCATCAGAGTCATTTGTGGAGCTTTTTAAAGATACAGATACCTAAACCTCACACCCACCAGACTTATGAATCAGAACCTCTGTAGGTGGATCTCAAGCATATAGATTTTTTTTAAGGTTCCCAAGATAGCAAAGCAACTTCAAAATCTATAATACAAAAAGGACTGACATCCAAAATATGAAAAGAATGCTCACCAATCAAAAAGAAACACAGGCAAAAGAAAAAGTCTGTTCACAGAAAGGAAAACTCAAACCCCCGATTTTGTTTTGTTTACACACAAAACCAGCCCACATCACTAGTTAATAGGGAAACAGAAAATAAAATATATGTATTTTTTACCCATCAGAGTGGCAAACCTTTTAAAAATGAATTGGTCAGGCATAATGGGAAGCGGATATTCATCACTGCTAATGGGAATAAAAACTGACATCATCATTTTGGAGAGCAACTTGGGTAGTAACTATTCAAATTTTAAAAAGTGTGCACCCTTCAACCCAGCAATTCCATTTCTGGGCATGTGTCCTAAGGATATACTCACATATTCTTTACAAGAGGCTTTGAAAAATGGAAAGCTACCTAAACATCAGTAAGGAAGCTATGATATATCCACACAACAAATACATACAATAGAGCCACTGAAAAGGAGACAGCTCTAACGGTACAGCACAAAAGGCCTCCAAGATATGCCGTCCAAGTGAAAAAAAGAGGCTGCAAAGCAATGCAAAATATGCTGCCATACAATCACCTGCTCATACATAGCCCACATAACTCTACAAGTTTACACAAGACACTAGCAACAGTAACTGCTTCAGGAGCAGGAAATTGAGTAGATGGGGGATAGGAGTGGTTTCGTTTTTGCTCATGTGCCTTTCTTCTATTAAAAAACTAAGGATGGCAAAATTGAAAAAGACACATGTATCCCACTGTTCACTGCAGCACTGTTTACAACAGCTAGAACATGGAAGCAACCTAGAGGTCCATCGACAGATGAATGGATAAAGAAGCTGTGGTACATATACACAATGGAGTGTTACTCGGCTATAAAAAGGAATGCATTTGAGTCAGTTCTAATGAGGTGGATGAACCTAGAGCCTATTATACAGAGTGAAGTAAGTCAGAAAGGGAAAGATAAATATCACACACTAACGCATATATACGGAATCTAAGAAGATGGCACGGAAGCATTTATTTGCAGGACAGCAATGGAGAAACAGACATAGAGAACAGACTTATGGATATGAGGAGAGGGGAGGAGAGGGTGAGATGGAAAGAGTAGCATGGAAACTGACATTACCATATGTAAAATAGACAGCCAACGGGAATTTGCCGTGTGGCTCAGGAAACTCAAACAGGGGCTCGGTATCAACCCAGAGGGGTGGGACGGGAGGGAGGTGGGAGGGAGGTGGGAGGGAGGTTCAAAAGGGAGGGGATATACGTACACCTGTGGCTGACTCATGTTGAGGTTTGACAGAAAACAACAAAATTCTGTAAAGCAATTATCCTTCAATTAAAACAATAAATAAATTATATATATTAAAAAAACTAAGATTGGGACTTCCCTGGTGGTCCAATGACAGGGGCCTGGGTTCGATCCCTGGTTAGGGCACTAGATCCCACATGCCACAATTCAGAGTTCGTATGCTGCAACTGAAGATTCCACATGCCACAGTGAAGAACAAAGATCCCGCATACTGCAACTAAGACCCAGCACAACCAAATAAATAAAAACTGAGGTAAATCTACAAGCACCAACATGGAAAGAGCCTACAGACGAAGAGTTAAGTCGGAAAAGTACAGTGTACTGTACAATGTAACACACACACAGTGTACATATCTGTGCGCTCAGTCACTCCATCGTGTCCTGCTCTTTGGGACCCTGAGGACTGTAGCCTGCCAGGCTCCTCTGTCCACGGGATTTCCTAGGCAAGAATACTGGAGTGGGTTGTTACGCCCTCCTCCAGTGGATCTTCCCAACTCAGGGATGGAACCTGCATCAGACATGTACGTAAATAGGATGAGTAAGCTCCACAGGAATAAAAACCAAACTACCCCAAGGGAAGGAATGAGAATAATAGAATGAGTGAATTCTCCAGGACTTTTTTTTTTGCTTTATCCTTGTTGTCTGACATTTTACCACAAGAATCAAACCATATTACTTGCATAATTAATTTTTAATAATTTTTATGTACAGCCATAATTAGGAACCACTCTTAACAGTCTAAGCACTAAATCTATTTCCGATAATTTTTATATGTCTAGAGATCCTAATACCAATCCCAAAGAAAGGTAATGCCAAAGAATGCTCAAACTACCACACAATTGCACTCATCTCACATGCTACTAAAGTAATGCTCAAAATTCACCAAGCCAGGCTTCAGCAATACATGAACCGTGAACTTCCAGATGTTCAAGCTGGTTTTAGAAAAGGCAGAGGAACCAGAGATCAAATTGCCAACATCCGCTGGATCATCGAAAAAGCAAGAGAGTTCCAGAAAAACATCTATTTCTGCTTTATTGACTATGCCAAAGCCTTTGACTGTGTGGATCACAATAAACTGTGGAAAATTCTGAAAGAGATAGGAATACCAGACCACCTGACCTGCCTCTTGAGAAACCTGTATGCAGGTCAGGAAGCAACAGTTAGAACTGGACATGGAACAACAGACTGGTTCCAAATAGGAAAAGGAGTACGTCAAGGCTGTATACTGTCACCCTGCTTATTTAACTTATATGCAGAGTACATCATGAGAAACGCTGGGCTGGAGGAAACACAAGCTGGAATCAAAACTGCCAGGAGAAATATCAATAACTTCAGATATGCAGATGACACCAACCTTATGGCAGACAGTAAAGAGGAACTAAAAAGCCTCTTGATGAAAGTGAAAGAGAGTGAAAAAGTTGGCTTAAAGCTCAACATTTAGAAAACTAATATCATGGCATCCGGTCCCATCACTTCATGGCAAATAGATGGGGAAACAGTGAAAACAGTGGCTGACTTTATTTTTCTGGATTCCAAAATCACTGCAGATGGTGACTGCAGCCACGAGATTAAGACACTTACTCCTTGGGTGGAAAGTTATGACCAACCTAGACAGTATATTAAAAAGCAGAGACATCACTTTGACAACAAAGGTCCATCTAGTCAAGGCTACGGTTTTTCCAGTGGTCATGTACGGATGTGAGAGTTGGACTATAAAGAAAACTGAGCACCGAAGAATTGATGCTTTTGAACTGTGGTGTTGGAGAAGACTCTTGAGAGTCCCTTGGACTGCAAGGAGATCCAACCAGTCCATCCTAAAGGAGATCAGTCCAGGGTGTTCATTGGAAGGACTGATGCTGAAGCTGAAACTCCAGTACTTTGGCCACCTGATGCGAAGAGCTGACTCATTTGAAAAGACCCTGATGCTGGGAAAGATTGAGGGCGGGAGGAGAAGGGGACGACAGAGGATGAAATGGTTGGATGGCATTACCGACTCAATGGACATGGGTTTGGGTGGACTCCAGGAGTTGGTGATGGACAGGGAGGCCTGGCGTGCTGTAGTTCATGGGGTCGCAAACAGTCGGACACGAGTGAGCGACTGAACTGAACTGATCCTAAGACAGTGCCTTCTGTCAGCAGGGATTCCTGACATAAGAATAGCTAAATAAATGAAAGAGGGCCTACACCACCTCAACCGCTATCAACAAGTTTCATACCAGTACTTCTTGGTCACCTGACGGGTTCTAAACAGCTCTTGGACTTGATGGGCCACTTCTTTTTCCCAAGCCAACACCATCACACCTGTGGTTTCCTTGTCCAGCCGATGGCACAGGTGCAGCGGTTTTGCCTTGTGGCCGTGGAGTATCTTTGCCAGGATGGGCAGTACATCACTGATGCAGAGCTGGACCCCAGGGCCACCTGAGAAGGAAAGACCCAGCATCTGAGTGGCCATGGAAAGATCCCACCAAAGACCTCTATGTGGGAAAAGCACATACTGGATTAACAGCAGATGCTCTTGAGGGCAGCAAAACTGAAGTGTGGTTCAGGGACTAGCAACATGTCAGTACACCCAGGGAATCTGCCAGATAGGAATCTCAGGTCCCCCAACCCAGATAATGAATCAAACTCTGCATTTAACAAAATGCCCAAGTGACTCATATGCATAATAAAATTTAAGAAACACGATCCCAGGGTATGTGGCTTTCTCCTCAGACATATACAATTTTTTAAAGGTACTTATGTACTCAAACTAAAATTAGCAACCAAAATGAGGAGGTCTGATATTTCACTATACAAACACAGGCTTGAGAATCTGCCAAGTAAACCCTAGTGAGAAGTGCGAGACCATAAGGCCCTCCTGAGGCATTACTGAGGAGATGAAAGGATGGGCTTTGGGGTGACGCATTCCTGGATCCCACTTTATGAAGCCTCCTAACTAGCCATTGATCTTAGATAGATTACTTGCCCTTTTCAACTTTTAGTTTTCTCATCTACAAAATGTAAATATCGGGATAATAATTATTTCTTGGGGAATGAAAAGGCAAGAAACTAATGGAAGGATCAAAAGACAAAAATATACACAAAGCACTAGGCAATGTCTAACTTAATTCCTTGTTTTCATGTACAACCATCTCCATATCTCCCCCTAAAGCATTTGTACTTCTAGCTAAAACATGCCTTTTCCTCCAGCAAAACCTCTTCCACAAATGCATTTTCCCTATCAATCTTTCCTGACTCACTCCAGCTATCTCTGACAACTACATTTTAACATTTATTTAAAAAAAAATCAGGGTGTCCATTAAGGTCGAGGTGCCCTGGGGTTTTGCTAGGTATACACCAACACAGGTTATGTCCTTCTTCCCAATTTTGATGGAAAATAATTTGAAGACAGGAACTACACAGCCTTGGTCCTCTATAGCAACCCCTGGTGGAGGTTGGCACACAGCAAATTCACTGCTGGCTGCCAGATGCCTGGAAGATGGGGACCGTCTTCTTTATTTCTGTGTCGTCTCTGGTGCCTTACATAGGTCAGTACCCTTACAAAAGTCTAATTACTTTGAAAGCAAAGCTTCAGAAAGCCCCAGGGGTAATGCCAGAGTTGCCCCTCCTTCTAACAGAGAGCAGCAGCGCCCCCCCCCTCCCCGCCACGTGCTCCTCACCATGCACAGGGAGACCGTAGGGCTTATTGATGACCACAAGGTCCTTGTCCTGATGGACAATTCCCCGGCTCAACGCCTTTGCCAGCACGTTGGGGTGGACGCGCTGTAGCTGCTCTGTGAACCGCACTAGTTCTCGCACTCTCCGCTGAACGGGGTTTGTGGGCGCCTACGGGGAGAGGAGAGACAGGAAATGCCCGGTGAGGAGGTCTTTCACTAAATCTGGGTGAGAATTTGGGAAGGGAAAGCCTGTATCTCTGCACTAGACGCGCGCCTTCCTCGAGTAATTTGAGAGCAGGGGAGCGTGTCTGTCTCACTAGTATCCAAGTAGGGCTTAAGACTGGGGTCGGCAGGAGCCAAAGACCCAGCCCACAGGAAGATCCCGCACCCTGCTGAGCTGTCCCCTTCGCTTTCTCCTAGTTCTCCCACCACAAGCCCCCGACATTTACCTGACAGGTGTCAGAGGACCCGCCTCCCTCCCTCCCTCACCCCAGTGAGCGCACTGCCTCTTGGGAGTTGTGGTCCTTCTGGACTCACCGGCTCCTTCGTATTTTGTTGCTGTTTCTGGGCCCGGAGTCTCTCTGCTAATCTCTGAGCATCCAGGGGCCGAGAGGCAGCAGCAGCAGCGGAACAAAGTGGCTTCGAGAAGAGGGTGAAGAGACTCCCGAGACACTGGCCGGAGCCCCGGACCCAGAGACCAGGCGCGCTACAGCCGGACGCCGCCATCTTGCCGAAAAGGGAGGGACGAGACAAGGCCACGCCCAGAGGAGAGCAACGAAAGGGCCAGCGGGAGGACGGGTGGGGCGGGCCTGCAAGTCACGTGGGCGGGGAGGGGCGGGGCCCTGGGCGCGTCACGTGGGGGCGGGTGCGTGCTGAGTGCGGCTGCGCCGGCCGGTAGCTGCAGCTGGAGCGGTGGCGTTTGGAGGAGACGCGGTGAGTGTGTGCGAAAGCCGGGTCGGGGCTGCGGAATGCCGGTGCCTCAAAGCTTTAACGTTGCTGCGGACCCAGGGCTTCCGTTCTCGGAGATCCCTGTCTCGAGAAACCGTTTTTCCCTTTGAGAGACGACCCCACTCAAAACCACCTCCCCGCCCCCGCGCCCGGTAGAGAGATGCCCCATGAACGCTCGCCCCCAGAGCCGTCTTGAGGCGCCCACCCCGTCTCTCTTGCTCCGAGGGACGCGTCGCGTCCCTTCTTTCCTTATGGCTCGACCTTCGGAGATGCGGGATCAGTGAAACCTCTCCACCCCTCACCTCCTGACTCCCAGCCTCTTTGTTTCACGTTATAACTAGTCCTTCTCTCCCAGGGGTGACGGGGAGCCCCTTCGGTTACCCAGGGGCCTATATTTCCTTCCTAGCGAGCACCTTGAGTTTCTTCTGCCTTTTTCAAGAATTCATTTCTTGGAGTCTCCTCCTTCAACTCCCCTCCCCCCCGCCACACACACACACGGCTTCCAAAGAGAAGACAAAGTACAGAGCAGGAACCTTCCCTTCCCTTTTCTCCTTCCTCCATTTCCCCCTCCGCCGTTTGCAGTCTCTCCCGACCCTCTCCTTCTCTTACACGGTGCAGCGTTGGGACCCCCATGCCCAAACTGCCTGCGACTTCGCGAAGTCGAGACTTTCTGACTTCAGTAAGGGGTGGCAGGGAAGAGGAGCGTCTGGTTGGGATGGTTATAAAAGTAGCTTGGGACACACCTGCCGTTTGTTAAGGATGATGCCCTAGCCCTAAAGGGTTGTCAGAAAGCGAATGAGTCTGCGCTGACGATAGAGGAACCAGTTACTGCCGAGCATGGAGGCTGCCAGACGAGTTCGTGGAATTAGGCTTGTATCCTACCCCTCTAAAACGGATTGCATAAAACAGAGTTGAACAGGTAAGTGGAGCTAGCCTGCAGAAGACTTTCACCTGAAGAAGAGTTTAATCTAGATGTCAGTCTGTGATCTAAGGAGTCTGTGAATTTTCTGGAGCAGGAGGGAAACTCCTTGAAAGGTAGAAACGAATCTGGCAGTTGAACGCAGGACTCATTGAAAAGGAGGGAGCTCTGAGAGCAGGGAGATCAGCTAGGATGCTGCAGTCTAGGTGGGCAGTAGTAAGTGGTCTTCTTCCCTACACCGTCCTGTCCTTTGAGTTTAAATTGATTTTGAGTTGTGCAGGTCAAGATGTATCAGTTGGCAGCTGCTGTTGAAGGGTTCATTCATTCATTTATTATTTTTTTTAAATCCCCCCCATGTGGTGCAGTGCAGAGTAAACTCACAAATATCCCTGGACTGGGTGAGGTGCATCGTAGGTTTGTATTAGGTGTGTTTGAACATTTTGAATCATCTAATTTCTGTCCATTTTTAATCTAAAGAGTGGAGGAAGGAGTAGATGTATTTGTAAAGAGGGGAAAAGAAAGCCTGTGCGTGTTTCTGTTATGAGAGATGATGGTTATAAATATGAAGAATTTCAAGGGAGACTGGGGAAACAGCCTCTGTCTCTCCTACTGTTTTTCCCCCACAGATTCACGGGAAAGACACAGATGTATAGAAGTTGAGAATTACCACCTTTTACTGATAATGCCCCAGCCTCAGTTTCTAATTTCAATAAACAGTCCCACATCACATGTTACGGAGGTGCTTGAAGCCTCCTTTCCAGGGACTCTAAAATTTGGACATCAGGACTTAAGTTTGTGTCGTTATGTTAATTACAAGCCTGTTTTAGGTGAAGGACTTCTATGGTTTCGCGTGGAGGCCGGGGAACCTATTTCTGCCTTAACCTGTCCTTAATAGTGTTCAAAACGTGACTCCTGTTCCTGCAGAATTTTCTTTGTGGCAGGAAACAAAATGAAGAATCAACTCAGATGTTATTGCCAGTGACTCAGACCTTGTGTTCTTGGGTTTCATGTTAACCCAAGCCATACACTATGGTGCCTAGGAATAAAAACACTGGTCACCCCCCACCTTTTTTTTTTCTGGAGAAGGAACTTTTAGATTTTTCTTGTTGAACCTTTGTGAGAGAAATTTGAAGAGTTTTGTTTGCTTGATATCACAGTAAAGCTTTAGCCAATATGGATACAGAAGTTTCTGTTTCCTTAATGTTTATCCTATGAGCCTAGGCACTTGCTGGTTATTGAAATAAAGTTGCTCTCAGGACACAAGAATTTATGCAGAGATACATATTGTCTTTTTCCTCTTTCTCATTCAGTTGATCCTGTCTTGGTAGCTCATTTTTCTGCTTCTCCACCAATCTCACATTCTCTTTTCGGTTGGGGCCTCTTTTGTCTGGACTGTTTTCTCGGTACAAGGAGGGAAATTTTATTAGTGATGTCTTCATTCTTACAGAGTACAAATATGGCTTCTATACATAGATCTTGGTATACATATCATATATGCCCCCCCATAACTATATAATAAAGACCATGATAGTTTGCTTTTAAAAATATTTTCTATCCTATGCAAGAATGACAAAGCCTCCTTTTTAATTCATAAATATAAACAGGAACTGACTAATAAAGGAGATTGTGTTTAAATATCACAAATTTAAGGTTAATTAGTGGCGTGAGGTTAACTTCTGGTTCCTTGAGCAGTGGTTTGCTAGTTGCAGATTAACCAGCGATTCAGTTTCCCTGCAAAGCAGGAAGTACTTGGAGATTGTTTTATGGTTTTAGAGAGATTCAAAGAGGCAATTAGGAAGAGGTCTCTGGAGGTGTCCTGGGAAGTGCAGTTGTTGGCAGCTGGGGACTGGCCCCAGTTCAGCTGCTTGTGAACATAAGTGAGTAATTTGAGCTTCAATTTATTGTTTTTTTCGGAGTTCCCTGGTGGTCCAGTGGTTAAGACTCCACACTTCCAAGGCAGGGCTCCAGGTTTGATCCCTGGTCAGGGAACTGAGATCTCACTTGCCGTGAGGTGCGATAAAAAATTTAAATAATAGTAAAAGAAGATCCTTGCCAGCTCTAAGCTCCTACTCTGTGAAGACTTTCCATCCACTGACACTTAAGTATGTCTTTCTTATCAAGTGGAATTTATGTCAGACTTACCTTGAATACGTTTAGCATTGGCACAGGGATTCGGGGTTTTGCTCCTGTTCCCACAGTGTAACCTTACGCTCCTGAGCTAGCATTTATGTTTGGAGGTTTGCTTCATTGAATGCTGTTGGAATATACTTTCAGATTTCACGGGTTGGGTGTGGGCGGGAGTGCAGATAGGAAAAAAAGAACGGAAACAATGGTATTGACCTATAACACGGTGTGTTAGTTCTTTTATCTGTGCCAACATTTCAAAAAGAGATTACAATGTACCGTTGCCCCTTGTTACACGTTCATCTGGTTTTGAGCAAGGATCAGGACAGTTCGAGCTTAAGCCAGTACTTCCCAAACTTTATTTTCATATTGGCTCCCCACTCCAATACTCTTGCCTGGAAAATCCCATGGACGGAGGAGCCTGGTGGGCTGCAGTCCGTGGGGTCGCAAAGAGTCGGACACGACTGAGCGACCTCACTTTTACTTTTCTCTTTCGTGCGTTGGAGAAGGAAATGGCAACCCACTCCAGTGTTCTTGCCTGGAGAATCCCAGGGACAGGGGAGCCTGGTGGGCTGCCGTCTGTGGGGTCGCACAGAGTCGGATGCGACTGAAGCGACTTAGCAGCAGCAGCAGTGACATGTGGAAATTACTGTTGTGTCACTGCGGAAGAAGACAGCTGTCCTGGGAGCTGTGGCTGTCCTGTCCCCAGCCGGCCATACACAGGCGAGGAGGAGCTCCCTGTGCTAAGGTCCGTGCGAAGGGCAGCCTCACACGCTCAAGGTCTTTGTCCCAAACTCTGCCTAACTCTCGAGTAATGGTGTCACTAGTTAGTTTTGTTCTGTTTTTAAACCAAAGCATGTTATATATTATCCCTCGAATCATCACCATTTTTACCTGACCATATCTGTTTTGGGGGTTTGCATTCTCTTTACTATTATTATTATGTAAGTTTCAGTTGTACAGCATCATAATTCAACATGTGTACACGCTACCAAGTGATCACCGCCATTAGTCTGATGACCATCGTTATTTTTTTAAATCTGTCTGTAATATGTTCTGCGTTCATGTGCCTTTGTGCTCTTGGCCCATTTAAAGGCCATATTTGGGGACTTCCCTGGTGGTCCAGTGGCTAAGACTCTGTGCTCCTAATGCAGGGGGCTGGGGTTCTGGCCTTGGTTGGGGAACTAGATCCCACATGCTTCAGCTAAAGATCCTGCTTGTTGCCATGAAGATCAAAGATCCCATATGCTTCAAATAAGACTTAGCACAGCCAAATAAATAATAAATATTAAAAAAAAAATAGACCATAGTTGTCCTCAGAAAGTGGCCCATTTTAAAGTGTATGAACGGGTAGTTAACTGATTTAGAGGTGGGAAATGCTTTTGTCATGATACTTTAACCTCATTAGATTATGGGTGGACTTGCTCTGGCTCTTTTGAGAAAATAGGGAATTTCTTTAAGTAGCTTATTTTATGTTTTCCATTATAAAAGTTTTATAGAAAATTGAAAATAAAAAAGTAGAGGAGGGAAAATCATTCATACTTCTGTTTTCCAAATACTGTTAATATCATGGTTTTTCTTGCCTTTAAAAAAAAATCATAACAAGTGGTGCTGGGAAAACTGGTCAACCACTTGTAAAAGAATGAAACTAGAACACTTTCTAACACCATACACAAAAATAAACTCAAAATGGATTAAAGATCTAAATGTAAGACCAGAAACCATAAAACTCCTAGAGGAGAACATAGGCAAAACGCTCTCCGACATAAATCACAGCAAGATCCTCTATGACCCACCTCCCAGAATATTGGAAATAAAAGCAAAACTAAACAAATGGGACCTAATGAAACTTAAAAGCTTTTGCACTACAAAGGAAACTATAAGTAAGGTGAAAAGACAGCCCTCAGATTGGGAGAAAATAATAGCAAATGAAGAAACAGACAAAGGATTAATCTCAAAAATATACAAGCAACTCCTGAAGCTCAATTCCAGAAAAATAAATGACCCAATCAAAAAATGGGCCAAAGAACTAAACAGACATTTCTCCAAAGAAGACATACAGATGGCTAACAAACACATGAAAAGATGCTCAACATCACTCATTATTAGAGAAATGCAAATCAAAACCACAATGAGGTACCATTACACGCCAGTCAGGATGGCTGCTATCCAAAAGTCTACAAGCAATAAATGCTGGAGAGGGTGTGGAGAAAAGGGAACCCTCTTACACTGTTGGTGGGAATGCAAACTAGTACAGCCGCTGTGGAAAACAGTGTGGAGATTTCTTAAAAAACTGGAAATAGAACTGCCATATGACCCAGCAATGCCACTCCTGGGCATACACACTGAGGAAACCAAATCTGAAAGAGACACGTGCACCCCAATGTTCATCGCAGCACTGTTTATAATAGCCAGGACATGGAAGCAACCTAGATGCCCATCAGCAGACGCATGGATAAGGAAGCTGTGGTACATATACACCATGGAATATTACTCAGCCATTAAAAAGAATTCATTTGAACCAGTCCTAATGAGATGGATGAAGCTGGAGCCCATTATACAGAGTGAAGTAAGCCAGAAAGATAAAGAACATTACAGCATACTAACACATATATATGGAATTTAGAAAGGTGATAACGATAACCCTACATGCAAAACAGAAAAAGAGACACAGAAATACAGAACAGACTTTTGAACTCTGTGGGAGAATATGAGGGTGGGATATTTCAAAAGAACAGCATGTATGCTATCTATGGTGAAACAGATCACCAGCCCAGGTGGGATGCATGAGACAAGTGCTCCGGCCTGGTGCACTGGGAAGACCCAGAGGAATCGGGTGGAGAGGGAGGTGGGAGGGGGGATCGGGATGGGGAATACATGTAAATCCATGGCTGATTCATATCAATGTATGACAAAACCCACTGGAAAAATAAAAAATAAAAAAAATCATGCATTCTTTCTTAATTGTGGAAATTTTCAAGTATTTGCATGATAGAAAAAAACTGATAAACCTCATGTACCCATTACTAGCTTCTGGAGCCAACCAACACCAGGCCAGTCTTGTTCTCCATCCCACCCTTAACTCCCAGATGGTTTTGAATCAGATCCCAGAAATAATCATTTCATGTGTAAACACTTGGGTATGTATCCGTGAATGATAAGGACTAGTTTTCAACATAACCACAGTCCTGTCATCACACCTTAAAGAATATGTTCCTGGGTATTGCTGAGCAACGAGCCAGTGCACAGATTTTCCTGTTGGTTTCACTTTCTGACAGTTCATTTGTTTGAATCATCTGAATTCAAGAAGGGTCCATGCATCGTGTGTACACTTTTAATTAGAAGACTAAAACCATATGGGCATTCAGAAGAGATAATGTGGACTGTCAACCTTGCGGATGCTAAGAGCTTGCACTTCGCAGTCAGACAGACTGGGTTTCAGACCAGCTCTGCTGCTTGCTAGCTGTGTAACCTTGTGCACGTTACTTAACCTCTCTCACTTTAGTTTCTTATTCCTGTCAAATGGAATTAATATATTCCCTAAGACTGCCGTGAGGATTGAGTGCGTCAGTGCAGGGTAAAGCACAGAGCCCTGCACAGAGTTAATAAGGGGAAAAAAAAAAAAAAAAAGCCAGCTCTGTCCAGCACCTAATATTGCACCAGGTGCATAGATTTGTGGAATAAAAATAGAATGGGAGTCAAGAGCCGAGGAATTTGGTCCAATTCTGCCATTTAGGGGAATCACTTCGAAGTTTTGGACCCTAAATTTCTCATTAGAAAAGAGGACAGAGTGAACAGCTAGATGATCACTGAAATTCCAGAACTTGCAGGAAATAAGGCAGGCGTGATATTTTAGAAACAACATGAGCTTCTAAAACAGACTGGGGTTTGCATCTTGTACTTTATTATTTACAAGCATTTAATCTCAACCTCAGTTTCTTCATATGTGTAATGGAATTAATAATACTAACTTAGTAAAATTGTTGCGATGAGCAAGAAGATAAATATGTCTGGTTCCTAGTGTGTAGTGGGTACTCAGAGTATTAGCATTTTATGATTGTAAAACAGGAATGTTACATTGGAGCATTTTCAGCATCTTAAGAGCTGTGTGTTTTGTGGCATTTGTATAAAGATGACCAAGTGTCTTATGGCAGAAGGAATGTACACTGGAAGGGTGAACCTGGAAACTGTTTCCAGTACATGGATGATGGAAAATTAAGGGACTATTCAATGCTGTTGAGAAAAGCCAAAGGATATGAGGATCACTGGAGAAATTCAGGAATGTCTTTGCAACAGATGATTACTTAAGTTGGATAAACCTGTTTGCTGTTGTCATTTGAAAATTTCATGGTGAGTCAAAAATGGCTTTTTAAATTGCAATATATGCAAGCATTATGTTAGTTTCAGGTGTGCTACATGGTGATTTGATATTTGCATGTTTTATGAAATCACCATAATAAGTCTAGTACCCATCTGTCCCCATACAAAGTTACTGGACTGTTATTGACCATATTCCTTATGCTGTATAGTAATTACATCCCTGTGCTTGATTCATTTTTGTTTTTGTTTTTTTTTAATTGCATGTATCAGTGAAATCATATGGTATTTGTCTTTCTCTGATTTATTTCACTTAGCATAATATGCCCTCTAGATGTTGTCATAGGTGGCATGATTTCATTTTTGTTTGGTCTGAGTAATATTCCATTCACCTATCAATGAACTCTTAGGTTGCTTCCATATTTTGGCTATTGTAAAGAACGCTGCAGTGAACATTTGTGTGCGTGTTATCTTTTTGAATTCATGTTTTTGTTTTCTTTGGGTGAATACCCAGAAGTGAAATCTCTGGATTATTTGGCAGTTCTATTTTTAGGTTTTCGAGGAACTTCCATACAGTTTTCTGTAGTTTACAATCCTATCAGCAGTGCATGAAGGTTCCCTTTTCTCCATGTTCTCAACAAAATTTGTCATTTCTTGTCTTTTTGATACAGCCATTCTGAGAGGTACAAGATGGTATCCCATTGTGGTTTTGATTTGCATTTCTCTGATATTGATGTTGAGAATCTTTTCATGTGCCTGTTGGCCATCTGTACATCTTGGAAGAATGTCTGTTCAGGTCCTCTGCTCATTTTTTAGTTAGGTTGTTTGTTTTTTTGATGTTGTGGGAATTCTTGTATATTTTGGGTATTAACCCTTATCTGATGTGTTTACAAATACAGTATCTTTTTTTAAGGAACTATACTTTAATTCTGATTGAAGCAAATACAGTATCTTCTCCCACTCAGGGGGCTGCCTTTTTGTTTTGTTGATCATTTCTTTCACTGAGCAAAGACTTTTTTAAGATTGATGTAGTCCCATTTGTTTATTTTGCTTTTGTTTCCCTTGCCTGAGGAGACAGATCCAAAAAAAATTGCTAAGATCAAGGTCAAAGATCTGCCTGTGTTTTCTTCTAGAAGCTTTTGGTTTCAGATCTTACATTTAAGTCTTTAATCCATTTTGAGTTTATTTTTGTCTGCAGTGTAAGAAAGTGGTTCGGTTTCAGTCATTTGCTAGTTGCTGTCCCGTTTTCTCAACACCATTTATTGACAAAGATATCTTTTCCCCATTGTGTATTCTTATCTTCTTTGTCACAGGTTCATTGACTATATAAAAAGATGTCGACTGGGGGTGTGTGTGTGTGTATCTTTGACATTTGAAACATGCTGCATTTGCCCTAATGATATTTTTGGTTTAATGAAAATAACTTTCATTAGCTGTTAAAAGGAGGGCTGCACTATTCACTGACTTAGAAAAGCAAATCAATTCTGAGTTTACTGATCCCAGTGTACTGGTCAGCGTTTCCCCAACATGCTTGATAAGAGTCCCGTGAGTTACTTTAAAGCTACACCAGGTCCCTCCTCTTGGAATTTCTGCTCAGTGGAGGCTGGGTCGGGGCCCAGGAATCGGTGTCGCTCCCTCCCCCTGCCCAGGAAGCTCCCCGGTGCCTGCACCTCTGCCCGGCGTCCTTCACCGCTGAGCAGGTGCTCCTGGTCTGCTCATCCATGTGTAGGTTCTCCTTTGCCTGGCTTTTCACTTGCCTGTGTTAACTTTTTTCCAGATGCTCCAAGGTAGGAAACACAGTCTTATCAGTAACATCATCTGTGTGCTCACTTCCATTTTTTTGTTGGAGCCTGCAGTCTTCTTCCTCCTGGGCTGGCTCCCATGACCTCGCATTTCTTGGTTACGTCCTTAGGCCCTAAGAAGTATCTGAAGGACTTTATTTTGCCCACAAACTTGTTTGATAGTTTGGAAGTGGAGTCGAGTCCCAAGCCAGAAGTGATTTTCTCTCAGAGTGTTGAAGGTGTCCTTATATTTCCCAGGGTCTGTAAGTGCTTTTGAGGCGTGGAGGTTCACACCCTTTCTGCATACCCTTGTTCTGCTGGTTCGGTTTTCTTTTCTCCCTCACTGGGAGTTTGAGGACAGCCCCTCCATCCCTGGTGGTCTGGAGTTCCATGATGGTGTACCCTGGTGTGGGTCTTTCCTCTTCTGCTATTCTTGGTCCACAGTGGATCCTTTTATTCTGAAAACTCATGTCCTGCAATCCTGGGACATTTTCTTCTATCATTTCTGTGACTTTTCTCCCCATCTTTTCTTTTCCTTTGATCTTTTTTCATACTATCCATTCTTGTCATATTGGATACAATAGCTACAAAGAGGGCCCATAATTTTCTATAAGACATTAAGGTAAACAAAGGAAGAAAAATTGAAAACAAAACAAAACCACGAAGGGGACTTGGATATAAGAAAATGTATCCTGTAGAAGCAGGGGCAGGCTCTTAAGAATACTGTTTTTTGGATTGATGTCAACATGAAACCAGGATGCTTTAACTTGCCCCAGAAGTTCCTCCTGAAAACTGCTTTTCTCCTTACAAACGAAAATACCCACAGCAGTTCTCTGCAGGTGGGATCACTTGCTCTTTCTAGTTCACTGTCCCTTTCGTATTCCCCAGTGCCTACATGCGACCTGCCCTTTTCTCAGAAAGGAAAGGTCTCCCCACCCCCACCCCACTCCTGTGCAGTGTCCCCCTGGCACCCGGGCCGCCCAGCCCTCTGTTGGCGCTCCCTCTGACTCCTCGGTCTTGCATTGACCTCCTTCGCTCTTGATGAAAGTATGTTTTTAGGTCTTCCGAGCCTGTTTTGCTCTCAGCTTTTCTCCTCAATTATTTTCACTGGCGACTTTCTAAGACCGACTCCACCTACTCTGCAACGCAGTGCTCTTCAGGCTATTTCTTCTAAGTCAGTCTAGTCTTTCTAGCTCCAGTGGCCCTGGTAGCAGATAATAGCCTCTTTCTGGAGCTTTCAGATTCTAGTTTCAGGTATAAACAATGTTTTTATCTCTCAGTTCATTTGCAGATAAAAGAGAATATTTTTCAGTTAATTTTTATTAACAGAAAAAATCCTGAAAAGAATATTGGCTAATTTACAGTCATAATGGAGTAGGACATGGCAATCCACTCCAGTATTATTGCCTGGAAAATCCCATGGACAGAGGAGCCTGGTGGGTTACAGTCCACAGGCTCACAGGGTTGGACATGACTGAGCATGCACACGCAGTCATAAGCTTAGCCACTTCCCTGTGTTCTGGCTGGTCTGTCTTTCTCTTGTTCTTAAGGAATTACTGGAATTGATCCAGGGAAGATACTCGCAAAAACTTTGCTAAAGTAGAGGACAGTTCTTTCAAAATCAATAAATACTTGCGTTAGTGCTTGAGACAGAGAGGAGGAAATAATCATCAATAATCCTATCACCCAGAGCTTATTTCTGCCACTCAGAGACCTCCAACACAGGTTAAGGAACAGGGTGTCAAATGATGCTTTGATCTTTAAGGTTGAAATAGGACTGTCTAAAAGTGTGTTTGTGTTTTGAAGGGCTGTGTAATGAAACTCTTGAGTAGGTACCTCATGGGTCTGAAACACAGGCAAGATCTGGGCTGAAGACACAGATTTGGGAGACATTAGCATTTAGTTGGCATGGTGAGCCACTGGACTAGATGCGGTCGGGAGAGGAGGGAATGGGTAAAGTGGTTGGACTGGAGAGCCTCAGATGGTGCCCTAAGGACGGCCCTCATTCAGGGAATGGGCAGAGTAAGAAGAGCTTTCCCTACAGGAGTGGGCGGAAGGCCGGGAAAACACGGCATCCAGAGGAGATGAGAGTGGAATTCAGTGTTAAATTCCAAAAGGTAAAGGAGGATGAGTCCTAATGATGTCATTGAATTTTACCACAGTGATATCTATTTACCATAAAGTTTTTCTTGATGTTACTCAAACACAATTGTTAATTTCCTCATACATGCATGCTAAACTTAGCACAAATGTATTTTATTGGGTTGGCCAAAAAGTTCATTTGGGTTTTCCCGTACCAAGAAAAACCTGAATGAACTTTTTGACCAAGCCACTGTGTGTGTGTGTGTGTGTGTGTGCGCTCACAGCTCCACTTCCCCTAAAAGGTGGAGACTTCTCAAAGGTATGGCCCTTAAGGGCATGATGTTAGTCATCTTTGGTCAGAGAGTACTGACTTGTGTCTCCACAACGTGGACGCTGCAGTCAGCATCCCTTGTCTACTGTGTAACTGCCATGTGAGTACTAGCAAGCTATTTAATGTCTCTGTTATCTGTGACATACACAATGTGTAAGGATGATGGTGGTGTCTCCTTCATAGGGGAGTGAACATTCCTAAAGTGCAGAAAACCATGCCTGGCTCACTGTAAATGCTACATGGTGTTTGTTGGAGGTGAACTGGATGTTGTAATAATTGTATCAGTTTTAGTGCAGTGCCTGGCATTTAACAGGTATTAACATGAAAATTCAACACCTTATACTTAATACAGTTCTTGTCATTTTAAATGCTACCAGCATATACAGAATATATTTGGTCCAGGCCAGAGGGAAACCTCAGTGGACTGAGAATTCAGTGCATGTAACTTTGTTTTATAAAACAATCTATAGACTTTTTGCAAAGGTTCTGTGTAATCTTTGTGTTTTTTTCATGTAGTTGGGAAAAAGAAAGCTGAAAGGTAAAGAAGACTCCTGCAGAGCAGGTGAGCATGTTCATATGTGGGAGCGAACATAGCCTGAAACAGCTGAGTGATGCACAGCCCTCACAGAGTGAATTTGGGGTGAAAGAAACAATACTGCACTGTACCTAGTCACCCTGGTTTTTTTGTTTTGTTTTGTTTTTTACAGCTCATAAAATTAAAAGTATCAGTTGATCTTTTAGACTTTGAATTAACTCCTGGTGGGTACACACTCATTCATTCAGCAAATATTTAAATATTTACTCCACCGTGTAAACACGTACTGTATGACAGAAACTGTGGTGAGGGCAAGTGTTAAGAAAGATGAATAAGGCGCTGACAAAGAAACGAGGCCTCCGCGGGAAGGGGAGACTTCAGGGATGGGGTGGCGGGGGCAGAGGTGCCCATAGAGGACAAGGAGCACCTGCCCTTCTAAGGGAAGCCTGTGTGAGCCGGGAGCGTGGGTGATGTGTCCTGTGTGGGCAAGGCAGGGGGCTGGAAGGGAGGCTGTCGAGAAGACTGCAGCGCCAGGCCAGGTCTTTCCGGCAGGATGAGGAGTTTCCTATTATTAAATACAGAGAAGCCATTGAGTGATTTTTGAACCATGACTTAATCCAGTTTGTGTTTTGAAATCCATTCTGCTGCTGCAAAAGCCTTTCTTCTCTATTTGTAAAATACTTTAGATTTAATATAGTAAATAAAAGTAAGTGATTTATTTTAGAATTTTATTATTTAAGTGTCTGGGTCAGGTCTCAGTTGCGGCACGTGGGGTCTTAGTTGCGACATGTGGGTTCAGCTCCCACCCAGGGATCCAGCCTGCCCCCCTGCACGGCAAGGTGGACTCCCAACATCCACCGGGGAAGTTCACAAAGAAACAGGTATTTTTAGCTCTGAATGTTGACGTCTTTGAGTTGTTTACCAGAAAGAGTTATTGCATTAAGAATCCACATTTAAAAATCAGTCTAGGGACTTCTCTGGTGGTCCAGTGGTTAAGATTCTGCAAGCTCAATGCAGGGGACCTGGGTTCAACCCCTTGTCAGGGAACTAGATGTCAAATACCACAGCTAAGACTGGGCACAGCCAAGTAAATAAATAGTTTACATCTTAGATGTCAGAAACTTGAGTTAGAAAAATAAGATGATATATATCGAAAAATGTTCAGTTAGTGTTGGAGAGTGTTCTTAAAACTTGAGGTCTGAAATCCTTTTGCCTGCTGGAATCAGATTCCCTTCAGCCCCTGTTCTGATTGTTAGGGTATCTGAAAAGCGATATAGTCTGAATGTTAATTTACCGTGCACACAATTTTCACAGGAATTTGTCTTTTCCCACTTGTTCCATTTTAAAAAGAAGTCAGCCTTTTATGGTCCTGACTGCCTTAAAAGCAGTAATAGGATGTTTCTTTTAATTGGAAATGCTTTGTCTGTTGCACAATAAATTTCTTTCTTGTAATTGTGATCATGAACAACATCTTACATTTCAGTTAGTTCATTCAGGAAGTATTTGCTCACCTGCCCTGTGCCAGGCACTGGTCTGGGATCTGAGGATGCTTGTGAACTAAACTGAGATCCCTACGTTTGAGGAGTTTGTATTCCAGTGGGAGGAGGCAGATGGCAATTAATAAGCATAATTAGTATCTTTATTATACTACTAATAAATATAATAATTGTGCTGGGGGTAGTACATGCTGTGAAATTGTGGAGCAGCTGGTGCAGGGAGTGAGGAGGCTGCAGCTTTAAATACAGTGGTCAGGGTAGCATCATTGAGAAGGTCTGAGTGGAGCAAAAGATTGGAAACTTGTACCGATGGGGGGTGGGGGTGAGCAGATCCAGCAAAAGAACAGTCAGCACCAAGAAAGGCCCCAGGCCAGGGTGCTCCAGGCCTGTGTGGAGAAACCTGCAGGTCTAGAGGGAGGGAGGGAGTTCCTCTGCCTTTTAGGAACAGGCTTCTCAGTCAAATTCAAGAAGTTCATAAACCAAAATAAATGAGTAAATTAGGGAAAGAATTTTCATCCTGTGAACGCTCTGCAGGTGGTAATCTATAAATACCCCAACTCATGTCTTAACTTGAATTAGGTAATTCCTAAGTAACACAAAAGTTTCTTAAATTCATTTCATAGGGCAGCTAAGCAAACAAAAAAATCCTTTTCTTCAAATAAGAAACTGATGTTAGATCACAAGCTCATATGAACTAGCATTTAGTAAAAGGTGAAAATTTACCCTTCCAGTGGATAGATTTCCAAAGCCAAAGGCTTTGTTTTATAGCAGAGATTGGCAAAGGTACCTAGCACACTTGTCTCAGAGAGGGGCGGTGATGGAGGTGAAGATTGGGCCGAGTCTGGGGGACTGCACTTTTAGAGCAGGTTTGGTTACCTCCCTTCTTTCTTTCGGGCTCAGTAGCTCCAGATTCTTTTATCATGTTTATTTGGTGATCTGTGTTTTCTGTTCTTTAACTCAGTGAGATTTTCTTTGTGTTTCTTACGTTTGCAGCCTAAATTGGGTACACTGCTTTTCATAAGGTCCTGTTTCCAAGTCAGGGCCGGCTGCTGGCTGCTCAGAAATCAGTACTTGAGAGAGAGACAGATGTTAGTCGAAAGGAAAATTACTGCTAATCAGAGTGCTGACAATATGCAGATATGGTAGGCTCAGAGTCCCTCCAAAAACCATTTCCCAAGGTTCTGCTTGGCCATGGATGTTTTTAAAGGGAAAAAGGAAGTAATCTCAGTTAATCCTTGAGATAGAGAGTCAGAGTCTTCCTCCTACTGTGTGCAGTTTTGTCTCCCCCCACCCTCACCCCTACCCCACCCCACGTCCGGCTCTGCAGCTTGAAGGATCTTAGTTCCCTGACCAGGGATTGAACCTGGGCCACGGCAGAGAAAGCACCAAATCCTAACCACTGGACCACCAAGGAATTCCTGTGGTTTTTCTTCAGATGCTGTCCTGTTCACAGTTTGTTCCTGGGAAAGCTGAAGGAGAAGCTCAGGAGGAGATCTGGTCATCTGTTAGTTACTTATTCTTAATTTCTACTCCTTTGATCTACAAAAAGATCCAAGAGATCAGGATTAGGCAAGGTGTCCTGTGGTCAGAAGATTTGAAAGGCATGCTGGGGCCAGAGATGAGTAGAGCATGGGGATGGCTGGCCTAAGAGGGGCTCCTGCAGAGAGCGCTTTCCTGCCAAAAGCTGCTTCCACACCCCTACTTGTGAGAACATCATTCTGTTTCTATGGGATCATGGGTGAAGGTCTGACTTCCTGCTGACATGCAGTGTTGTATCCTTAGAGCAGAAGATGTCCACGTGGGTCCCTTGCTGACTGTTGCTGTTGCCATTTACATAAACAAGCAGAACAAGCTTATGAGCAGTAGAGTTAATCCCATTTTCTTAAGGTCATTCCTTGGAGCTGTTTGCCATAGGCTCAGTACTGCTCACGATGGAGCAGTCTGCAGTCTGGTGTGTACAACACAACAGGAGTGTGCAGCCCACACTGCCCCTGTGGCTCTATGTCCCAATCTCTAGCTGTCTGAGCCTGCTGCTTTGTAACTCAGGGAGGCCTGGGAGACTTCAGCTTCTCTACAGACAGGAGGCAGGGACCTTTATCCTTGGGTAGGTGGGGGCAGGGGATTAGGCACAGGGTTCTGCTCCTTTCCAGTCCTAATCAATAACTGATACAGTAGAATATTGTCAAAGTCACGTGCGTTATCAAGTGTATTATATTGGTGTGTATATTCAGCATCACCTTTGTTTCGGCTGCATGGTACTAATTGTAAAGTCAGCCTTAGTTTATCCAGTGAGATACTTGAGGTGCTCCAGCTATGTGTGTGTGCTGAGTCTCTCAGTCGTGTCCAACTCTTTGCAACCCCATGGACTGTGGCCCGCCAGACCTCCATGTCCATGGGATTCTCCAGGCAAGTATACTGGAGTGGGTTGCCATACCCTCCTCCAGGGAATCTTCCCGACCCAGGGATTGAACCCGGGTTCTTTTGTCTCCTGCATTGGCAGGCGGGTTCTTTACCACTGGCTCCACCTGGGAAGACAGAACTGATCTTTTCTCGTGTTTCTGAATTTTATTTTTCAGAGTATCCTTTTGTGGTTTCTTAAGCTTTTTTCTTACTGATTCCTTTCCTCATTTGTCATGGTTATTTCATACATGAGTCCCCTCTGCAAAATTGCTGTTCATTGTTTCTAGCTTAGTTTCCCATGAGGTTGAAGCCGAGGTATGATCACTAAAGAAAATGCTAAGACGCACAGTTCTTTGACTTTCTGAAGCAAAACATTCTACGTTCATCTCGCAGTAAAAAAGGAAAATGATCCAGGTTAATATAACTGAGACTTAGAAGGGCCCTTAAAAAATTGTCAAGGCCTTTTCTCCCTTTTTAAAAAATAGAACTGTGTGTGCATCACCCCCAAATGTAATTGCCCACCCTCTTTTTCTTTAAAAGGAAATGCCATGACCTCTTTAGGTCTCCAGTTCCAGTGCCATCCTGAGTGGGAAGTTCAGGAGCCAGTGTTTTGTAGACATTTGATGCTGTTGAATGACAGGATAAAAAGATTGAATGCACTCAAAGCAAGCTTATTCCTAAATCTCTCTTGACTGGATATTTTGATAATTGAGTTTTAAACATAAGACCTCAATTTCTTTATGCATTCTATGCAAAAACAGGTCTACTTTGTTTATCTTTCTTATATTCTGCCCTTGGTTTGGAGTGAAATGGGTTTTTGTTTTTTTTTTTTTTAATGGGGTTTGGATTACATGGCCACAATGTGGGGACCTTTGAGGTGTCTAACCTGGTGTTGACAGTTCACTTAATCACTATTAACATCCAGCTACACTTGAGGTTTTTAAGCATAACATTTGCCAAGCTGTATGTCAAAATGCAACTTAAATTCCCCCCCACCGCCAAAATCATTGCTGTTTAAGTCATGACAGGAAAGTCTTCCCTTTAAGACTTGTCAAATTCCAGCTCCGAGAGAGATCCTCTGTAATGGTGACAACTTGTGGGCTCGCCCAGACTTGAAGGAATCTGCATCTGTTCGCTGTCCTTTTGTTCTCATGAGAAGTAAGCAGTTGAGGGCACAGTCATTCATAATTCACACTGCCTTATTTGGAGGAGTTCAGTTTTTAAGGACTGGCTAGAGTGTCCAGTCTTACCCTTGAAGATTTATTTACTCTCGTTTTTAATGAATTGCCTAGGTCATTTGTGAGAAATTTGTTTGCACGGTCATACTACTTGGACGTGGAAAATTTTTTCATTAAATATTTTTAAAGCCTCCTTGTTTAGCATCATGTGTCATTGTTTTCAGCATGTACCTTCTCAAAAACTTAACGGGAGGGAAAGCAGTAACACAGAAGGAATTTATCAGTTATCCTTCTTTGCACAGTAAAACCGTCGACATCCATCACCAGCTTCTACTTCAGATCAGATTTTAATCTGGATGTTCCATTACTCCTCCTTGAAACAGTTGTTCCCTGTACATGCTGTGTTACTTTGGTTTTATAATAGAAAATAACTGATATAAACAACATCTGAGCTCTTGAGCCTGGAATATCAGTGTAGTTTATTTTGGGACTTGAGTTAAAAGGCTTTCTAGAATTTGTGATTATACCTCTCAATCCTGAAAGTCTTTCCAGAAACCCTATATCTTATGAGTTCCTTCTCATATTTTTCATTGATAGGTCAGTGTTTGCTGGTGAAATCCCAAGAATAAGTTGTATCGATCTGGCATTTTATCAGTGACTGTATTAAAGCAAATTTCTGGGAAATGAGTGTGATACAGGTCTCATCTGACAGAAGGAAGGGGGCGTTGGTCACATGCAATTTAGGGATAAACGTAGGAGCAAACTAAGTTAACCAGAGGTAGAGGAAAGACTTCAAGACTGGGGTACACAGAGGAATCACAGTCGAGGCACAGCTAAATACAGTTCATATATATATGTGTGTGTGTGTGTATATAATTGGAGTACAGTTGCTTTACACTGTTGTGTTAGTATCTGCTCTGTGACACTATCAGCCACATGTATACATATATCCTCTCCATCCTGCACCTCCCTCCCAGCCCCACGCCCGTCCCACCCCCAGGGGTCACGGAGCGCAGAGCCGAGCTCCCTGCACTATGCAGAGGGCTCCCACTAGCTCCCTGCTTTAAACTGGGCAGGGTATGTATGTCAGTCCCAACCCCCCACTTCATCTCCCCCCACCTCCCACGTCCACATGTCCTCTCTCTATGTCTGCGTCTCTGTCTCTATGCCTGCCCTGAGAATAGGTTCCTCTATGCCATTTGTCTAGATTCCTCGTACGGTTCTTATATATCAGTTCCTTTTCTTTGTGTGAATGAGAATGGCAACTTTGTTCTACGCAAAACAGATAGGATAGGCTGCAGTCTCCAATAGAACTGAATTCATCAACTGCCTTAACCTGTTTTAGTGAAGTGTTAATTGTCCGCAAGCTTGTTGGGTGCCCTCTTGTAGTACCTTACACTGCCTGCCTCTTCCTTCCTTCCTCTCCCCATAGTTTCTAATAAACAGATGTGTTGGAATTAGTCCAAAAGCCACAATCAGAGGGGCTTGGGTTCTTCCAAGTCAGAGGATGACTGTCTTTTCCCTTAGAAAACAGAGTTAACCCTTTTCTTTGTTTATGCTGGAGAAATAAACCAGTCTATTCCGGTCACTGTTTTATTTATTTATATTTTTAAATAGAAAAGGGTAAGGCTTGCTATAAATATAACTGATCTTTTAGACCAAGCAAGGACCTCCTTCCCTAGCTAGTCATTTGTACATCTTTTGTTTTTAGGCAAAAATGTCATGATTAGAACTTTTCTCTTTATTTATTCCATCCATTTGTATCTGAAAATGTATTATTCTGAGTTCATTGTGCATGCCAGTGGTTCGTTAGAGCCGAAGACCACACACTAGAAGCAGAGGGAGACCCCCAGATCAGCATGAGGAGAGCAGGCGAGAGGCCCCACTCATCCCTCTGTGGACAAAGAAGCCATACTTTGCCATCTTTGTAGAACCAAGATGCTGTGACAACAGGGACTTCTGGAATTCTTTCATGCTTTCAAATCTGTAATTGCTATCTTATGTAATCTTAATTTCATTCATATAGCCAATTCTTTTTCTTTTATCCTTTTTCCATATCTCTTACTGGATTTTTCCTAGAACACTGGCCTCAATTTTTCCTTTTCATCCACCAGATATAAGCATCCTATTTCTTGCCAAACTGACATATTTCGAAGTAAAAGTATCCTATCTGATATGAGGCTTTAGGCCTTAAAATTTTGGCTAATAAGGTTACTTGTCTTGGCATTTGATGAGTGTCTTTTATTTTGTTGAACTCTGTTGGCCTTGAGGGATTTCTCAGTAGCATAGCAGTAATTGGGGTAATGAAGACACTGGCCTTTGTTTTCTTATGGCAGAAAAGCTTTTCCCAACCTCTGTTAAGTCCTACTGAAATGAAAACTCCAGTGGTGATCACTTAAAGAAATTAATGTGTGAACTAGTTGATGCATGTTAGGAATTCTGTGCAAGATTTTCACAATTAGAAGTTCTTTAGCAGTAGCTGCACTTTGTTTAGGGTAAATGCTAAACCAGAGTTATTTTTTCTGAAAGTGCACTCTAGAAGGAATAAGATATGGCTTATGCTTAGATGTCACTGGGGTGTGTATGTAATATTGTATCATATGAGACATCTTTCAGACTGAAGAAAAAATGTTAGAAGACAGAATGAGTATGTGATCAAATATAATATGGGCATATTGAATTACTTCGCATTTAGTTCCTAAGTAAAAGGACCCAGAACATTCCAGTAACAACTTGTCAAGAGCTGTTGGCCATATTTAATTCTCGTAAATTATGTAGATTGAATGGACCTTAGAAATAGTTGACTCTGTGAAGAAAAAAAATGGAAAAGCTTCGTATTCAGGTGTCAACACCAAGAATCGACCATCTGTCAGAAAAGAGAATCCAGCAAAACGAGTGCATTTTCCAGGGGAAAATGATGGGCTGAGCTGGGGCTCTGGTTACTTGGTAGTGCTGGGAGATTTGTAACATGTAATGCTTATCACCTGAAAAAAATGATTTCCTTCAGCTCCTAAATTTAACTGAGTGCTTTAACTGTATCAGCAGAACACCTAGTCATGTAGCAGCTCTAAAGCATCACAGTTGCTTCACCTAAATCTGAATGTAGGTTTTGGTTTTTAGATTT
Source organism: Dama dama (assembly GCF_033118175.1). Taxonomy (NCBI): domain Eukaryota; kingdom Metazoa; phylum Chordata; class Mammalia; order Artiodactyla; family Cervidae; genus Dama; species Dama dama. The sequence goes on along the minus strand of NC_083682.1, from coordinate 21,275,070 downwards.
CTAGAATGTGGGAGCTCCCTTCTTTGATGGTTTTGAGCTGCATATTAAAAATGGGGTGGGGGGGGAGGTGAGAAGATAATACTTGGACAACGGTTTTAGGTTGTAATAGTGCAGCTAAGAGCGCGGGCCTGGGAGGCAGACTGCCTTGGTTTGAATTATGGTACCGAGAGTCAGACACAACTTAGTGACTGAACACACACATGGTGAGCTTTCTGTGCCTCAGTTTTCTCATCACTAAAATGGGGCGATAGTAGTACTTCATAAGATAATGGGGATAACATGAGTTAAAATTTGTAAATTGTGTTTGGCACGTGGTAAGCATTATTATAGAGTTTGTTAAAACTCTGATTTAGTAGCTGAATTAATCATTGGACTTAATTTAATAAACATTACTTCCCTCTGTATTTTCATCTTCTCAAGTCATCTTTCTCAATTTTTTATGTGAGTGTACTTTGTCCAGATTACAGATGTTTATAGAACCATTGTTAAGGAAAGAGAGTAAGCGTATGCTTAGCTTGAGAGTCATGCTTCCCCGCCGTGAGGAACCAGTTGTTCAGAGACAAGGAATGTCCAGCAGTCAGCAAATTAGTATTGATTATCCTATTGTTGATCCAATGATTTCTTTAGGTGATAGTAAAGGATGTTAATAATTGGGGGTGTGTAGCACAATCATCCATGGGTTTTCCAGGGGAAAACCCCAGTCTTCCCCAGACCTGTCTCAAGGTAGAATAGCAGGTATTTCTTAGGCTCCACAAAGTGATGGCCAACGATTGACATGAGTTGATGATGGTTTGGTTCTGTTCTGTTTGTTTCTGGAGCGGGGTGGGGGAGTGTGGGGGAGCCTTCAGAACATATATTTAGCTATATATATCAGATAACAGTATAGAGCTTCAAAACCCTAATTTCAAGGTCACTTTCTTTTGGATGAATTTAATCCCATAAGTTTGGGACACTCATTGATTAACGAGTTTCTGTCAAGCCAGTTATACCTCTAAATTGCTTTCAGGATGTACAGCTTATTAAAAACTATTTAATGCATATACTCTTTTGAATAGTGTACTTTACACATCTCATTGTGGTCCATGGTGTTTAATCTATTTTAGAAACTGGATGGCTTCCACAGGGAGCCAGGCCTCGGATATAGACAAGATTTTGGGGTTCTTCAGTGATGGCGCACCCCCCACCAAGAAGCCCAGGTAAGCAAGGGGAGGGAGCCTGAGGAGCAGAGCCGGTCACCCTTGGTGGCGGCTGACGAAAGTAGTGAGCTTCCCTACCTTCCAGTCGGCTTCGCTAATTACTACTGGCCTTCAAGAAGGAAAAAGAAAACACTGGCCTTTGTATAAAAGTCCAACTGTTTTATTTTGCATTCAATTTTTATTTTTATCAAGGTCACAAATGTGTATGATTTTAAGTCAGTTCTTCAAGGCTTGCAGTGCCTCAGCCCTCCTTGGAGCTAATCACTTTCAGCTTTGTCTATGTCTTCTGTTTGCTTCCAGATTTGTAATACTCTGTTTACTGCTGCTTTTTTTAGTTTTTGGTTTTATCTATTTCTAATTATGGAAAATAAGGATTAGGTTTGTTGTCACGAATCCTCCCCTCATAGCTCCCAACACACACACACCCCCAAAGCCTCTCCCCACAACCTCCTCATATGTTTTATATCACAATTTTTGGTTAGATATTTACATTGTATGACTGTATACATAGTATTCATAGCTGAGCCTAACATGTGATGATTACATTTCTTGTCTTTTTTCCCTTCTGTTTATTAAGCGTGTCCATTTTTTTTTTTTGGCTTGCTTTGTTTTCTTTGAGCCTGTTAATTTAAACTCAGACTGTGACGGAAGAGTAAACCTCCTACTCCACTGACCCACGCCAGGGACATACCAGCTTAAAACGGTTCTATGGACTCTTCCCTCTGACAGTCGTGTTCCCGGCCTGCCGCCTTGCAGCTCTGCCATTCCCTTTCCCGTCTCCCCGAGAACTCCTGTCACATCTTCCTGTGTTGCATTCTCTGTTTCCTGGATCGTCCTTTTCAGTGTACACCTTCATTTTGCTGAAAAATGTCTCATCAGCTTCTTTAGTAAGACTGAGAGGAAAAAAGTTTGGGGAGACATTTGACAATGTCTCATTGTACTCTTACCATTGATTTGATGATTTGGCTGAGTAGAAAACTTTAGGTACAGAATCATTTTCCTTAGAGTTGTGAGATCGTTGTCCATCCTCTGCTAACGTCTAAGTGCTCCTGCCAAAATAGCCACTCTGATCTAATTCCCAGTCCTTTGTAACATATGACCTCTTTTTCTTTTCTCATTAGACGCTCATAAGGATGGTTAATTTTTTCTCAGTAGTCTGAAATTTCACCGCAACGTATCTTCATATGAATCTAAGTATCAGGTAGCTCTTTTAAGCAGACTACTGGTGATTTCACTTTGGAGACATTTTCCTGTTTTACTTATTTGATAATTTCCTTTATGGTTCTTTTCTGTTTTCTGTCTTGATAGAACTCTGGTATTTAGACCCTGGACCTTCTGGATGAGGCTCTAATTTTCTTGCAGTTTTCTGTCACTTTTGTTTTTATCAGTCTACTTTCTCAAAGATTTTCTCAGTTGTATCTCCCACCTTATGAATTTTTATTTCTGTTATGTTTTTAATTTCTAAGAAATCTTTTTGTTTGCCCAGTTTTTTTTTTCTCTTTTATAGCATCCTGCTCTGTTTCACAGATGCCATGTTTTAAAAAACCTTTGTGAGAATGTCCCTTTTCCCTTTTCAGTTTTTCTTCTCTTTCCTGTGTTGTCCCTTGTTTTCCCCAGTTCCTCCCTATCTGCTGGCTTGCTTGGATGTAACTCTCATGCTGGGAGTTTGTTCAAGGTAAGGCGACCGTTTCTGCTCCTGTTTAAGAGAAAACACTAAGAAGCCCATTGGAGACTCTGATGAGGGGCTTGGTCGCTGGCAGGCCCCTGTGGGCCTTGTCTCTCCTGTGGGCCATTTTCCCCAAAGGGGACTCCTCCTACCCCCTGACCCAGTAGGGTTGGGGCACAGGTCTGAGGCTGACTGCCCACGCCTGGGAGTCGTCTTTTAGGAGGGGAGGGCAAGGGAAAGTCTCATATTTCTTGTACAGAATTTACACAGCCACCTCCTCAAGCTGGGCCCTGTGTTGTCAGATACAGAAGCCTCTGGTCAAACCTCCCTAGGAGATAGGCCTCCCTTCCTAGAGTTCTAACCACGTCTGACACAGCCTTGCAGTGAGTTGACCCTCTGCCTTCTGTTGTACCCGAGCATCCCCAAGCTTCTACCCAGGGACTCGGCTCTTACTTGACAGGTTCTAAGCTCTGTTGACCTAGTTTGTCTACTACTCCTATTTCCGTTATCTTTTCTGATTTGACTTTTTATGAACATATGCCTTCTTTAAAAATTACTCTTACTTAGTGTTTTAGGAAGAGCTGAAAATGAAACAACTGTTACATTTTACTTTTGTAACCGGAAATGTTAAATTTGGAAAAATCATACCTCACATCTATAATGTCTGAGGTAAACAATTCAAATAGTACAGCACATTCAAGTTCAAAGCAAAAGTCCTTGTTCTCCCCAACCCCCAGAGTTAACCACTATGTACAGTTCTTATAAATCCTTCTAGAAATTTTCTTAAGTATATGTTTCTGTCTGCTTCACTTCCTTGAGCCCCTTGAACTGAAGCACACTTTTCATTGTTTGCTTCTAACCTCTATTATCAGTCTTCCCCAACAGACAAAGCTTTTGCAGTCAAGGACTCCATTGTGTGTGTGGTGCTTGATGAGTTTTTCATGAAGTTGGGAGTAGGGAAGGCAGTTCTAGAGGTAGAAAACCAGGTTTCAAAACCAGGTTTCTCAAGGCTAAAAGCCCTGTTCCTTTCTTGCGTTAATGCCAGCATACAGATCCTTTTTCTGTTCATTTTATCATTTGGACAAAAGGCTGAGAAGGGCAGTTTCTTAAGAAAACACATGCCATCAGCAAAAACTAAAGTGCATAAACATATTTCAAACAGGTTTTATTAATAATACAGTTTCAGGATGAAGGGGCGTGGAGAAACAAAACATAAAACCTTGCACCTGTGCTGTCTCACACAGAAGTCAGGATAGAACGCAGTGCTTATCACGGGAAGAAAGGAATGTTTTCCACCTTGCGTCATGTCCGTTGAATAGTTATTTCTTTATTTAGGTCTGTAAGGCTCTTGTGTTTTCGGAATTCTCTTGGCCACTATTTCATTTTATGCCTGAGGATGTCTAGAACAAAACCAAAGGCAAATTTGTTCCCATATTTGACTATCTCATGCTCAACTTTAGTCATGCCCATTTTCATCTTAATGTTCTCAAATTTGAGGCTTAAATTTGTATTGGCTTTTCTTTTGTCTCCTGTTTTACATTTCTCAACGGTAGGAATTTCATGTTGGAGAGGGTTCTTTTCTCTCTGGAGTCCAAATCAAACATGTCTTTTTGAAATGTATGCTGATTTAAAATATAGTTTAGTTATCAGAACTCAGCTGAGCTGTGATAATCAGACCGTTAGTGGGTTTTCTTAGGTTGTGGGGATTACAAAAGAGAAGATTGATCTCATCAGGCTCTTGAGGATTCCCACAGTAGGATTTTTACTCTGTTTTTCAGCAAACACTGGCCTGGTACTCTGGTCTTTTTGCTCACTCTACTTTGTAAAGGCATTAGACCTATGCTTGTCATCTTTGCGTCTGCAAGAGGGGAGCTGAAAACCGTGGCTTAAGATGGTCTTGCTCTGTGCCTCGTGTCTTTGGGTGTTCCCAGTTGTCTCATTCGTTTGACCCTTTCAGGAAGCTGCTCCCAAGCCTGAAAACTAAGAAGCCTCGGGAGCTCGTGCTGGTGATTGGGACAGGCATCAGTGCTGCGGTCGCACCCCAGGTCCCAGCCCTGAAGTCCTGGAAGGGGTTGATTCAAGCCTTACTGGATGCAGCCATAGATTTTGATCTTCTAGAAGATGAGGAGAGCAAAAAATTTCAGAAGTGTCTCCATGAAGACAAGAACCTTGTCCATGTTGCCCATGACCTCATCCAGAAACTATCTCCCGTGAGTACTCTGTATGCCTTGGTATTTGATCTTCCCTAAAATAGGACACGTGTGCTAAATGCAATAAGGATGTTCGTTTCTGGTTTGTAAATTTGTTTAACATTTGGCTCTTCTCCAAAATGTCTGTCCACGGACCTGATTAGGGTAGTTACCTTGACCCCATTTCAGTGTGGGGATGGGAGTGGTAATGATGATAATGTTTTGTTGAAGCCTTTATATATACAAAGTGAGGCCACTGTCCCATTATTGCTGTTTTAAATTTACTTTTTCTATAGTAGTAGTATACTCACTACTATAAAAGCTGTGTTCCCTGGCATCCATGTCTTTTAGAGAACCGCAGGACGATCAGAGATAGTTCTTATTTTGTGGATGAAGCCGTGCCAGTTTTTAATGTTTCTTTTAAAGGCAGTCATTCATTCATTCATTCATTCATTCATTCATATATATATAGAGAGAGAGAGACAGAGAGAGAGTCATGGTTTGTCAGACGGAGCTGGAAATCAGTTCCTGAATGATATAAGGGCCTTCTTGTCTTGCTTTGTTTTAAAAATGTTTTAAGAATCAGGATTCACTTAAGATATATTTGGATATAATAGAGTAGCCAAAGCATGTTTTAAAGTTTGGTAAATTAAGTGCACCTTGGAAAAAAATATAATTCTTAACTCCTTTAAAAGTCAGTTATCCCCATTGCTTTTTGCCCTTACGCCCTAGGGCCTATAGAAAAGATGTGCCATCAGGTGTTAGCCTGAAAGGCATTTAAAAGTCATTCCCTTCTGGTTCCTGACTCATTCAGAAACTTAGGGCCTGTTACTTCCTCTTTTCATTTCATTGTCCTTAATTGAAATAAAATGTTACTTACCTAGAACAGTATAAAGAATTAATAGACTTTAAGAGTTCTTGGTACCTCTACCTCATACCATATACAAAAATTAACTCAGTAGATTAAAGACCTAAATGTTAAGAGTTAAAAGATATAAAACTTTTAGAAGAAAATATAGTTTTAAAGCATCATGACCTTGGATCTGGCAGTAGTTTTTTAATTGTGACACCAAAAGCCTAAGAAACAAAAGAAAAAATAGGTAAACTGCACTTCGTCAAAGTTACAAAAGCTATTAGGCTCACCAAACATTATCAGGAAAGTGAGAAGACAGCCCCCAGAATGGGAGACAATGTAAACAACTCATGTGTCTGGTAACAGTGTGGTATCCAGAATATAGAGAGAACTTAATAATGCAAAGAATCCAATTTAAAAAAAAATTGTTTTAAACACAGTTTATTTACAGTGTTCTATACAGTTTCTGGTGTATAACAAAATGATTCAGTTGTACATATATTCTTTTTCATATTCTTTTCCACTATAGTTTATTACAAGAATATTGAATATAGTTCCCTCTACTATACAGTAGGATCTTTTTTTTTTTTTAACAGTAGGATCTTATTTGTCTGTCTTATATGTACTAACTTGTATCTGGTAATGCCAAACTCCCATAACGGTAAGTTTGCTTTCTATGTCTGTGAGCCTGTTTCTGTTTTAGAAATAAATTCATTTGTATAATTTTTTAGATTGCATCTGTGTTACCATATGATATTTGTCTTCTATATGATATTTGTCTTTATCGTATGATATTTGTCTAAGTAAGTCTGACTTACTTAGTATGATAATCTCTATATCCATGTTGCTGCAAACGACATTATTTCATTCTTTTTTATGGCTGGATAGTATTCCATTGTATGTATGTATATACTGTATCTTCTTTACCCATTCACCTGTCAGTGGACATTTAGGTTGCTTCCATGTCTTGGCTATTGTAAATTGTACCACTGTGAACGTAGAGGTGTGTGTAATTTTTTGAATTAGAGTTTTCTCCAGATATATACCCAGGAGTAGGATTGCTGGATCACATGGTAACTCTATTTAAGGAACCTCTATACTGTTTTCCATAGTGGCTGTACCAATTTAAATTTCCACCAACAGTGTAGGAAGGCTCCCTTTTCTCCACACCCTCTCTGGCATTTAAAATCAGTTTTTAAATGGCAAAGGATTTGAATAGACATTTCTTCAAGGAAGATATACAAATAGCCAATAAGTACATGAAAAGATGCTTGACATCATTAGTCATTGGAAAAACACAGATCAAAAACCAAGTCAGGGGCTTCTGTGACATGGTCCAGTGGTTAAGAATCCACCTTCCAATGCAGGCGACGTGGGTTCAATCCCTGGTCAGGGTACTAAGATCCCATGTGCCATGGGGCAGCTAAGCCCTCACACCACAACTAGAGAAGCCCCCATGCACCTCAGTGGAGACCCAGTGCAGTCAAAAAAACCCGTACCCCTTCATACTGGGATAGCTAGAATCAGTCGGATCGTAAATGTTGGCGAGGCTCTGGAGAAATTGGCACCCTCATTGCTGGGATTGTGAAACTGTACAGACAAGGTGGGAAACAGTCTGGCCATTTCTCAAATAAATACAGAGTTGTCATGTGACCCAGCAGGTCCATTTGCATATGCGTACATATCTACACACCCAAGAGGAATGAAAGCATCTGTCCATGCCAAAACCTTATAAATAAATGTTTATAGCATTATTCATAATGGACAGAAGGTGAAAATAGTGCAGCTGTCCATCTGCTGTCAAATAAACAAAATGTGACATTCTTGCAGTGGACTATTACTTGCTAGTAAAAAGGAATCAAATTACTGATACATGGTGCAATGTGAGTGAACCTTTAAAATATTATGCTGAGACAAATGGATAAGAAAGCTATGGTACATATACACAATGGAATATTACTCAGCCATTAAAAAGAATACGTTTGAATCAATTCTAATGAGATGGATGAAACTGGAGCCCATTATACAGAGTGAAGTAAGCCAGAAAGATAAATACCAATACAGTATACTAATGCATATATATGGAATTTTAAAAGATGGTAACAATAACCCTATATGCAGGACAGAAAAAGACACAGATGTATAGAACAGACTTTTGGACTCTCTGGGAGAAGGCGAGGGTGGGATGATCTGAGAGAATAGCATTGAAACATGTATATTTTCAAGGGTGAAACAGATTGCCAGTCCAGGTTGGATGCATGAAACAAGTGTTCGGGGCTGGTGCACTGGGAAGACCCAGAGGGATGGGATGGGGAGGGAGGCGGGAGGGGGGATCAGGATAGGGAACACATGTAAATCCATGGCTGATTCATGTCAATGTATGGCAAAAACCACTACAATATTGTAAAGGAATTAGCCTCCAACTAATAAAAATAAATGGAAAAAAAAAACCTAAAAATAAATAAATAAAATATTATGCTGAGTGGAAGACAGTCACAGAAGACCACATGTTAGAAGATTCCAATCATATGAAGTGTCCAGACCAGGGAAATTTGTAAGAGCAGAAAGCAGCCTAGTAGTGGCCTAGGACTGGAGCAAGTAGCGGGGGTTGGTGGGCAGGAGGCGAGACTTCCAGGGTACAGGCTTTCTTCTTGAGACGGTGAAGATCTTCTAAAATTGACTGTGGTAGGGAGTTCCCTGGCGGCCTGGTGATTAGATTTTGGGCTTTCACTGCTGCAGCTGGGTTCAGTCCCTGATTGGGGAACTGAGAATCCCGCAAGCCACATGATATATGGCCAAAAAAAAAATGACTGTGATGACAGTTGCACATGTTTGTGGATCTACAGATAACCACTCAGCTGTGCACTTCAAATAAGTGAATTGTATGTGAACTGTATCTCCATAGAACCGTTAAAGGTAAAAGGATGAGAAAATTATGATTTGAACACTAGTCAGTGAAAGTGAGAGTGACTGTGTTAATACCTGACAAGTGCACTTGAGACAGAAGAAAGCATACGTAATTTTTTAATGTTAAAAAGATATGAACTTTTCATATAAAATGGTAATTAAAAATTATACAGCCCCCAAATATAAGGGAAAAGTATTAAAGAAGTATGTCAGCCAGTCAATTAAAATGTTGTCAGTGAGAACCTGCTGTGTAGCTGAGAGAACCCTGCTCGGTGCTCTGTGGTGACCGAAGTGAAGTGTCAGTCGCTCAGTCGTGTCTGACTGTGACCCCACAGACTAGCCCGCCAGGCTCCTCTGTCCATGGGATTCTCCAGGCAAGAATACTGGAGTGGATTGCCATTTCCTTCTCCAGAGGATTGTCCCAGCCCAGAGATGGAATCTGGGTCTCCTGCATCGCAGGCAGATTCTTTACTATCTGAGCCACCTGGAAAGCCCTAAATGGGAAGGAAGTCCAAAAAAAGACGGGATATGTGTGTACATATAACTGATTGACTTTACTATACAGTAGAACCTAACACAACATTGTAAAGCAACTGTACTCCCAATAAAAATTAAATAGATAGCAATAAAAATGTTGTCTTTCTAGGGGGAAAAGAAAGCTCATGAGGACAAAGAATGCTGTATTATGTATTAGTCCAGGAAGACTTGGTAGCATGGACTTGTCTGCCATGACGCTTGTCTGTTGGAGTGGTCTTCAGAGAGTAGAAGTATGACCTTGTTAGTTGGGTTAGTTACGACTGAAAGTAATGAGGGAACTTAAAGTCAGTGTCAGTGTATACTAACCAAGTCATGGACTGGACTGAACGATTATCTCTGGATGAAGATTTATCACTCACCTTAAAGTGTAATTGTCAGTTCCAACAGAGCAGCAATTTTCAAACTTTTTGGTCTCAAGACCCTGTTATACTCCTAAAAATAATTGAGAATCTCAAACAGCTTTTGTTTCTGTGGGTTATATCTCTTTCATATTCACTATTAGAAATAAAAACGGAGAAATTGAAAAAATAGTAAATTCTCTTAAAAATAATAAACCCGTTACATGTTAACATAAATAACATGTTTATGAAACACAACTATATTTTTCAAAACAAAAATAAATTAGTGAAAAAGAATAATAAATTAGTGAGAATAGTGGTATTGTTTCATATTTTGCAAATCTCTTCAGTGTTTGGCCTAATAGAAAACAGACCCTCACATCTGCTTTATGTAGTCAGTTTGGTGTGTTTGTGGGGTTTTGGTATAACTGTATGAAAAAAGTGAGGTCTCACAGGTACACACTTGGAAAAAAGGAAAGTATTTTAATACGCTTTTTGGATAACCATAGATATTCGCTGTTGATACTACACCAAAATTTTGTAAGTGATGGCTTCCTGGAGATAAGTAGCCATAAGGAATCTGAAAGTCAGATTATAGCCATGTCAGTGGTGATATAGAATCTGAACTTCCCTTACTCTGATGTGTTAATGATCCATCTTGCATTTAGAAGAATCTTCTTATTCTAGAGTTTGACCCATTTCATTATAACATACAAAAAAATGCATCCTTTAAAATCACTGCCAGTCCCATCACAAAGATATTTGGAAGCTGTCATGCTCATGGTGGCAGGTAAACATTTTTTAGAAATCTGATTCTCACTGGAAAGCTCAGCTTTTGTGTTTGGCAGCAATAGCAGCAGTCATTGGGTTGTTTCTCCTCAAAATGACAGGCTCACTTCATTTATTTTTGCAAAAATGGTCAGAATACTCAAATCTGAATAATCATAGTTTGTCTACCAGTCATTCTTTTAGGTAAAAATGCGATTTGATGACAAAAGGTGGCTAGTTCAGCTTAAAACTCAAAATAGTCACCAACGTTTTGCCTCAAGACCCACATCAGACTCCAGTCTGCAAGTGAAGTGCTTCATGTGTATTTCTGTTCTTTACACAGAATATTAGGAGGACATGTACTCAAGGGTCCGTGTTTAATACAATTAATAGTGTTTACTGATTTATTAAGGGGTTCTTAAGTGAAACTGGCATTCTTCTCTTACTCTAAGTCTTTGGTAATGAAGAACACTGTGATGACTGGCAAGCTGGGTTCCCTGAGTCCTGAGTCACACCACGACACCAGCAGTTCTTCCTTTCATTGCTTTTGTGAAAGTGAAAGTCGCTCAGTTGCGTCCGACTCTTTGCCACCCGTCCATGGAATTCTCCAGGCCAGAATACTGGAGTGGGTATTTCCCTTCTCCAGGGGATCATCCCAACCCAGGGATTGAACCCAGGTCTCCCGCATTGCAGGTGGATTCTTTACCAGCTGAGCCACAAGGGAAGCCCGTTGCTTTTGTACCATCAGTGCAAATATCAACATGCTCTTAAAAGACAAATATCGCCTTCATGTTGTTATGAAAATAATTTTGACTTTACAGACTTCTTAAGGAATCTTAGGGATCCACAGGATCCATGGGCCGCATCTTGAAAACCAATCCAATAGGAGATATGTACGAAACACACACACAACGCATTTGGGGAAATATGAACATGAGTACTTGCTATTCAGGAATTGGTATTATTGCATTTTTTAAGTTGTGATAGTGGTAGTGCAGACTTTTTTATATGTCAGCAGAAATCCTTATCTTTTAGGAAACTGTTGAAGTATCTGAATGATATGATGCTTGGAAAAATTTCAGTGAAGGGGACTAGGTTATGGTGAAGGGAGTTTAGGTTAAGCAGGATTGGCCATGGGTGATGATTGTTGAAATTGGATGATGGTTATGGGGGAGGTGTATCGTACTCTCTCTCTTTTTTTTTTTACTTTTGTGTGTCTTTGAGAATGTCCTTTTTTGGATTTTGGAGTTTTTTGTTTGTTTGTTTTTTTAAGAATCTTAACAAACAATAGTAATATGACAAGGCAAAACAGCCCATCCACTGAGCCAGTTTCTTACAGTAGGGAAATGACATTGCAAAGACCTTGGATTTCAGGAGCAGAAAGACTGTCATTTAAAGGCACCGGGACCCTGGGCACATCATTTAACATCTCAGAATCTATTTTTGCTCCTGTAAAGCTGGAATGATGTTACTTATCCCACTTGAAAAATAAGTGAGAACATTTTCTGTATGTGAAGTGTCTGGTACATACTATAACGCACAGTAAATGTTAATAACCTTTTTGTGTTGTTTTTTTTTACTGTCTGGGATCGGAAGGATGAGAGTTACAGGGTAGGAGGAAATGAAGCAACCTTGGATGCAGTCCATTGTTTTAAATGAGTGAGAAAATGTCCATAAATGTGTATGGGAGTTTGGCATTTCCTTTTGACCAGGGAACCTCCTTATTTGTTTTCATTCCTTTGTCTTTACTTAGGCCACTGGTGGGAAATTGAGTTCTAGGGTCACCTGTTTGAAGAGAGAAGAGATTGACGGCAAGTCTGAGGGAATTGATGCTGCTCCAATAGCTGCTTCCTTCCTCTCTGTGTTGAGATGCAAAATGTAATAACCGAAAGAAGTAGGACCCAAAGATAGTCAGCTAAGATATGTGACTCATGCTTTTTATTTCCAGGCTTTGACCTTCTGTATTTATTTTCTTAGAAGCAAGGAAGTATATCCATGCCCATGCTTACCTGATTGTATACCCAGGTGTTTCTGTCTGTGTGCATAATGATTAAATTGGTGCTGGATGACCTTGTTGTTTAACTGTGTGTGTGTGTGTGTGTGTGTGTGTGTGTGTGTATGCACGCACATGCATCAGAGTACAAAATGAAGGTATAAGAGACGACAAGGCAGTTCTTAAAGTCACTGTATTTACTTTTAAACATAACCTGGTTTTCTGAACGGGTACTGTTTACACGGATTGCAGAAATCAAAATGACGAAAAAGGTTTAACATCCATCATGGCATCTCACTCGCATCCACAGCTTTGTCCAATTCCTCTCCCCAAACTTGCCTTCTGTGGGTCCCCACTGTCTTGAGGATCATTCCAGTGTTTCTTTCTGTGAAAATACGCAAATAGGATTCTATTTATTCTTACCTCACTGCTTCCACCCCCATGTCAACAGGTAGCACTCTAGACATACAGATCTGCACTTGTTTGTTCTTCCTAACAGTATATCCTGGGTCTTTCCATACCAGTTTCCTGTATATGGATACTTGGCTTGTTTCCAGTCTTTTACTGTCACAGATAACACAGCAGTGATAATGTTGCATAAGTCATTTTATTTGTTTGTAATTACATCTGTGGGATATATTCTCAGAAATGAAATTGTAAGATTGTAGGATAAATGGATTGCAATTTTGATAGACATTAAAGGGGCATTGTATTTTTGATAACAAATTGAGAAAAGTGCATGACATTCATTAGTAGTTGACTTGGGACTTCCCTGGTAGTTCAGACGGTAAAGAATCTGCCTGCAATGCAGGAGATCCCCATTCTGTCCCCTGGAGAAGGGAATGGCTACCCGCTCCAGTATTCTTGTCTGGAGAATTCCATGGACAGAGGAGCCTCGCAGGCTACAGACCATGGGGTCACAGAGTCAGACATGACTGAGCGACTAATGCTTTCACTTTCCCTTGTACATAGTAGAATTCAGTAACTAGAGTTTATTTCTGATCAGGTCATTAATTCTTATAGAGTTCCCAGTTGGTTGTTCATGGGCTGCTAATATGTAATACTTTATGCCATGATATAAAAGAATGAGCAAAAGCTGAAAAACGTGACACATAAAGAGAATGAGCACAAGTTGAAAAATGTGACACACGTCCTTAGCTGCATAAATTGTGGGCTCTACCATCCAGTTAGCCCTGGAAAGGAGGCTGAGCCTCTGACAACAGGGTCAGGGTAGATGCAACATACAGTGATCAGCAGAACCAGATAAACTCCTGGGTGTGTCATCACCAGGCAGAGGTGCAGTTCACTTTTGTGCTCTCATTTTTCTCCTGTGAAAGTAATTTACCCTGTATTTGGCAGATACAATGAAAAAATGGGTGATTTTTATAAAACACTTTGAAAAATAAGAGGTACATTTGACAAATTGAAGTATGTTTTATGAATCTGTTTACCTGGTTCCATGGAACCAGATCTTTATTGGAGCACAGTGCTATTGGGACAGTATACAGGTGAAGCCAGGAAGGTAAGGGGGCTGCTTTGAGGATTAGCAGAAGGGTATTGCTGTCTGCTATCTAGCAGCTAGCTGCAGTTACTTGGAGTTTGAAGGGGGAATAATGGGGCCTTTAAGAACTTATTCTCTGTTTAGATGTTATCTAAGGAATGGTGTTGCAGGAATAAGATACAGATCAGATATTTATTATAGCATATTACATAGCTACTTCCCTGTTTCAGATTCCTTTGGCCCCGGGGATTACTTGGTCTTTTAAGTTAGAAAGCCAGCTTCTCACTTGAGATTGATACTGTTTCCTCACTAGTCCTCAGAGATTTTACATGTATTCAAAACAAAGCTGGGAAAGCAGTTATTTAAATGAGCCATATGGTAAGAAATAAGGAATCTGTTCAGAACTGATTAGTGTTTGGTATTTTTACCAGTTGCAAAATGCAGGATTTTGGAAACCTTTTATCGTATAATAAATATTCTTCCTGAAAGACTTGTAAACAAGCTGCTGGATTATACCAGGGAAAAACAGGCGTGGAGAAGTTAAACCACTTGTCCTGTATCCATCAGCATCTGTAAAAAGCACCTGGGATTAGAAAAAGACACATTAAGCCACTTGGAGAGCTTCTAGTGGTTATTCCCCAGGAAAGGGAAGTTTAACAGAGAGTGTTGTCTTCTGACCCGAGGCCTGTTTAAAGGGTGGTTGGTGCTCTGTCTTCCACCTCCGCTTTCCTCTAGTCTGTTCGCAGTCACCTCTCCTAGCCATGCCCACTGTCTTCATTCATAAATATGCCTATTTACAGAGGCTTTACATATGCTTCTTGGCATATGATGTAATAGTCTGGGTCACTTGACAGAGACTGAGTGTTGTGTTGGCACTTGGCATGTATCCTATCCACCCTGCAAGGGAGACAAGTATTTTACCTGTAAGTGCAAAGTACTTGTCAAAAAGTTGCTATTATTTAATGAAAACAAATGACCTACCAAAACGCCTGGAACTAACTTTTCCCTTTTATATCCCTCCCCAGCGTACTAGTAATGTCCGATCCACATTTTTCAAGGACTGTTTATATGAAGTATTTGATGACTTGGAGTCAAAGATGGAAGATTCTGGAAAGCAGCTACTTCAGTCAGTTCTCCACCTGATGGAAAACGGAGCGCTGGTGTTAACTACAAACTTTGACAATCTCCTGGAGCTGTATGCGGCAGATCAGGGCAAACAGCTGGAATCCCTTGACCTTACTGATGAGAAGAAGGTAAACAAGAAAGGGTTAGGTAAACAAGAAAGGGTTAGCTTGTCTCTTCTTCAGGCCAGCAGATTGAATCCTCATCAGAAGTAACTGTTTTCTGGTTGGGATGTTGTATAGCACTCTGTTCATGGAAAGGTAGAGAGGGAGACTCTTATCCCTGGTTGGATTTGTGCTTTTTGAGATTAAATCAGTGTACAGTAAAAAGCACAGATCTTAAAAGTATTCAGTTCTGTGAGTTTAGACAGTTTCACCCAATTTTAAAGCAGGATTATAAGAAGCCATTTGAACTGTAAGATGTAAATTATTAACACTTGATAATATCAGGTGGGTGTGGTATTGATTTAGTTTCTCTGTTAGGACAGATTCTTCTTGGCATCTGTTGGAAATGTACAAAAACTACTTTCTGATGTCTGACAATCAAGTTTCAGGCCAAGTGACAGCTGGATGAGGTTAATATTTAAAGGATACGTCAGCAGACTTTTCTTTTATGTAGCCCCTATTATATCTAAGTCATCTCTCATAGTAATGAAATTATAGATGTCCACTTGTGTCATCTAATGAGAGAAGGCTTATATTACAATGGTCGCCAAAGCTTGCAATTGGAAATCTAGCATGAATAGGAGAGCCTATAGATGACATCATTAAATTGATTGATGAAATACACTGAAGCCATGAAAAGGAAAATGTTTTCATTGCCATAAAAAGATGTCAGAGATTTAATGATTGAAGGGGAGAAAAAAAAAGGATTATAAATGTCCACTGGGTCTCATTTGTCCTGCCCTGCAGATTTTGTAATTTTACTTGTATACTTTGTTTTCCTGGGAACCTGCCTTTGTGTCCCACTTAGAGCCCATCTAGGTAGAGTTGGGACAAACCAATGATTTCCCCCACTGGCACTCATGGTCATAGCACTGCCCTGGCCAGAGCAGGGCTGTAATACCAGTCTTGTGGTTTTGCTGGCCTTGAAGTCAGGTTGTAAAAGGAAATCCAGTTCAGAGAAATGGTGCTGTGAGGACTGGTTTTGTCTGGCTGGAGTGTTTTCTTCCTGCCGCCCCCATGCTTTGTATGGCCTGCTCCTTCTTCACCTGTAAGACTCCACTTGTGAATCACTTCCTCCGAGAAGTCTTCTCTGATCACCCTAATTTAAAAGGGACCCACCCTTATTTTTGGATTCAGTTTTTCAATGGAGTTTGTGTTGTAACTTTCCATTTTCATCTTGGTTTGTTGTCTGCCCTAGAAGAATAGCACCTTTATTTGGACAGGGACCATGTCAGCCCTTCTTACCCTGATGCCTAAGAAAGTATTTGGCACATACTAGTAGGTGGTCAGTAAATATCTTGTGAATGAATAAACGATTGAATGAAATTTAAAAATGAATGGCAAGAAACAACTTCCATCCTGTTTCTGACATAATCTCTGAAGATCATGACCAGCATCAGACACATAAGGGTCTTTTTTAAGTTAAGGATTTCCTGGACTTCCCTGGTGGTCCAGTGGTTAAGAACCCACGCTTTCATCACAGAGAGCACAGGTTCAATCCCTGGTAAGGGGACTAAGATCCCACATGCTGCGAGGCGCAGCCAAAAAATAAAGTTAAGGATATCTATCAGACTTGAAATTTTCCTTCTCATTTTCATCCCGGAGTCGCAAGCTTTGCTTTTGTAGTTAGTCCACATTAGGGGCAGTATTGAAGTTAAAGGGTTAAAGCCACTGACTGGTAGTCAGAATAGAGCCTAGTAATACTTGTGATTCTAAATCTCTATGCCTCTTTCTTCCCTAATCCATACCTTATTTCTCTAGAGTGTTATAAAAACAAATTTATAGTGTCTCAAGTCCTTGGGAAAATGGAAACCATGGGACGTGGTTGGTTCTTACCATTGGAATCTAAGTGGTCGTTCTTCCTTGGTGGCCTCTTAGGTAACTCACAGGTGACTGAAGTGATTCTTTTACTACTTATCAATTGCTGCACAAGAAATCACCCTGAAAACTTTGGGGTTTAAAACACCACTTTATTTGCCCTTGATAATGTGAAGTTGCCACCTGAGCTGGACTAATGGGCTCCGCTGGGCCATTCTGCTGGTTTCGCAGGCAACCCACATGACTGTGGCCAGACTGGGTGGTGTGAGAGAACCTTGCTTGTGTGTCTGTTGGTGCGGGCTGTTGGCTGGGCCGTCAGACTTCTTCACATGGTAGCTGCGTTCCAAAAGCAGCAAAAGGGAAAGAAGGCACATGTGCCAACGTTTCCCAGCTGCTTCTCCTGTTTGCTCATGCCCCATTCTCTAAAGCCAACCACATGGTCCCGCCTGGAGTAAGTGTGAGAGGGGACTAGACCAGGCAGTCGTTACAAGGCTTGACGTCTTGGGGGTCCTTACTGAAAGGGCCGTCCGTGGCTGTCACATGGGTCATCAGTGGAAAGAGCCCCTGTGGTTTCTGCAGATGATGACAAACTCTGATTTTTGACTGTTTCTTTGCAAGAGAAATTATCAGACTTGCCATCCTTCCTGACTGTCATGCCTGAAGTACAGAGGCCACATCGAGTGGCCACACTCTTGCCCTTGCCCTTTGATATCCTGGAGCTGGAGAGTTGTGTCAGAAGCCTGGTTGTCAAAAGACTGTCTTGCCCACTGGGGCCTTGAAGCAGGTGCTCGGCCCTGCCCCCCGTGTTAAGCTGTGTTTATGTTGTGCAGGTCCTTGAGTGGGCTCAGGAGAAGCGGAAGCTGAGCGTCTTACACATCCATGGGGTCTACACCAACCCGAGTGGCATTGTCCTTCACCCAGCTGGTTATCAGAATGTGCTCAGGAATACTGAAGTTATGGTAAGTGGTGCTGACCTAACTGCTCTCGGGAAAGCCTTCCTGGGAGCCTTCGGAACACACCACTGAGCTTCCAGGCTTAACAGTTCCTTTTCATCAGTTAAAATTGGAAGGCCAAGCATTCTTTCCTGTGCTTCTTAGCTTGTGGATGTGTATGCCGTCTTGGGAAATGTCAGACATCTCTTCAGGCCCTGTGGTTTTACTTTGTTCTTGATTGACAGCCTGCAGATGGCATTGTTCACTGGTGTCAGCTTCACATACAAAGAATGTACATTTGTGTTCATCATTTGGTGTATATGGTAATATCTTCCCAGTGACACAGCGGTAAAGAATCTGCCAGTGCAAGGAACACAGGAGACACAGGTTCGATCCCTGGGTCGGGAAAATCCCCTGGAGTAGGAAATGGCAACCCACTCCAGTATTCTTGCCTGGGAAATCCCATGGAGAGAGGAGCCTGGGTTCCCGAAGAGTCGGCACGATTGAGCCGCTGAGCACTCACAGACATACATACACGGTGTCAGTAACCAGGGCTATGCCAGGGCTAACTTGTGCAGTTTTTCACTGACCAATTACTACTAGAGCATACATTCTAAAGAGTTTTTATATAAATGGTGGTGGCTTTGTATTGAATCACCATACTTATTCACTTATCGAGCACTGGAAAAAATTTTTTAAAATTTGAATAGGGTAATAAAATGGAGGCTTTGTGAAAAAAGACCCAGAAAATGTGATGTTTTCTAAAGCCCAAGGGGACTTTTTGTCACCTGTTCTTTCTCTCACATCTGTTACAGCTTTATCTATAACTGACACTGAGTGATCCCTTAAGCAAAATCATTTCTAATACTTTATACATATGTAGTGTGTGTGATTTATATGTACATACATGTGTGTATAAATGTGTACACACAGGGACGTCCCTGGCAGTTCAGTGGTTAAGACTTTGCCTTCCAATGCAGGGGTTCAGGTTCCATCCCTGGTGGAGAATCTAAGATCCCACATGCCTTGTGGCTAAAAACACAAAACATAAAACAGAAACAATGTTGTAACAAATTCAATACAAGACTTTAAAAATGGTCCATATCAAAACAATCTTTAAAAAATGTCTTAAAAGTATATACACACATGTACATGAAAAAATATATACACAGATGTACATTAGTGTTCTAAGGGTCAGGTTTTCTTTGAGCAGCTCTGGTGATGGAATTCTCTGGTTATTCTTGGCTCAGTCTGTAAAGCCGAAAAAGTAGATAGAGTCAAGAAAATGGAAAGAGTAAGATACATTGAAGACTACTGATTGCCTTAATGGCCTCTGGGCACACAGATCTAAAAAATAAACTGTGAGATATAGACCAGTGAGACCCTGAATAGAGACCCTGCAGGAGAATGCCAGGTAAAGATACAATTTTAGAATAGTCACCAAGTTACAGCAGTAAACAGTGAGAAGATCATACTCCTTCATGGGAGTGTCTCTCCTCTGACTCTTAACCCTGGTTCATCGGTCATCACAGTCTGCTAGATGCAGTAGTTATGACCCTGCTGATTCTTCTGTTTCATACTTGTCTTCACAGTGTGATTCACATGTTGTTTCTGTTCCCACCAGAGAGAGATTCAAAAACTCTATGAAAACAAGTCGTTCCTCTTTCTGGGCTGTGGCTGGACTGTGGATGACACCACTTTCCAAGCCCTTTTCCTGGAGGCCGTCAAGCATAAATCTGACTTAGAACATTTCATGCTAGTTCGGAGAGGAGATGTGGATGAATTCAAGAAGCTTCGAGAAAACATGCTGGACAAAGGGATTAAGGTCATCTCCTATGGAAATGACTATGCTGACCTTCCAGAATATTTCAAACGACTGACATGTGAGATCTCCACGAGGGGAAGGTCAGGTAAGTTGCATTTGGAGACAAAGAGGGGTCGGAGGGCAGCTGTTCTTCAGCCTCTTAGGTGTTTGTGGTGGGTCAGGTCATCACCAAGATGCAGAATATAATCCTAACCAGATTATGAAGGGAGATCATGGTTAGTTTTCAGGTTAGACTAATCAGTGAAATGCAATTGAAATTTAGATTTCAGGAACTTCCCTGGTAGTCCAGTGGTTAAGAATGCACCTTCCAGTGCAGGGGATGTGGGTTTGATGTCTGGTTAGAGAACTAAGATCCCACATGTTGAGGGGCAACTAAGCCTGGAGCCTGTGCACCGCAACAAAGACCCAGGGCAGTTCAGTTCAGTCGCTCAGTCGTGTCTGACTCTTTGTGACCCCATGAACCGCAGCACGCCAGGCCTCCTTGTCCATCACCAACTCCCGGAGTTTACCCAAACTCATGTCCATTGATGCCATCTAACCATCTATCCTCTGTTGTCCCCTTCTCCTCCTGTCTTTAATCTTTCCCAACATCAGGGTCTTTTCAAATGAGTCAGCTCTTAACATCAGGTGGCCAAAATATTGGAGTTTCAGCTTCAGCATCAGTCCTACCAATGAACACCCTGGACTGATTTCCTTTAGGTTGGACTGGTTGGATCTCCTTGCAGTCCACGGGACTCTGAAGAGTCTTCTCCAACACCACAGTTCAAAGGCATCAATTCTTCTGTGCTCAGCTTTCTTTATAGTCCAACTCTCACATCCATACATGACTACTGGAAAAACCATAGCCTTGACTAGACAGACCTTTGTTGACAAAGTAATGTCTCTGCTTTTTAATATGCTGTCTAGGTTGGTCATAACTTTCCTTCCAAGGAGTAAGCATCTTTTAATTTCATGGCTGCAGTCACCATCTGCAGTGATTTTGAAGCCCAGAAAAATAAAATCAGCCACTGTTTCCCCATCTATTTGCCATGAAGTGATGGGACCGGATGCCATGATCTTAGTTTTCTGAATGTTGAGCTTTAAGCCAACTTTTTCACTCTCCTCTTTCACTTTCATCAAGAGGCTCTTTAGTTCTTCTTCACTTCCTGCCATAAGGGTGGTGTCATCTGCATATCTGAAGTTACTGATATTTCTCCCCCCCAAAATAATAAATTTTAAAAAAGAAAGAATTTAGATTTCAAAAATAGGGAAGAATGGTGACTCCCTTTTGGCTAAGGTTGTGAGGAAAAAAATATATTTGTGCAATTTTGGTGGGAAGGTAAAGTTAGTACAACTTTTCTGAAGGGTAAATTTGGAATATGTTGAAAATTTTAAAACCTTTGACCCAGAAATCCCTTTTGATAAAATCTATCTTGGAAATTTTTTCTCCTAAAAGAGATCACTGGACACTTAT
Source organism: Dama dama (assembly GCF_033118175.1). Lineage (NCBI taxonomy): Eukaryota > Metazoa > Chordata > Mammalia > Artiodactyla > Cervidae > Dama > Dama dama. The sequence goes on along the minus strand of NC_083682.1, from coordinate 21,253,808 downwards.
ACAATTATACGACACAGTTGCACAAAGATACAGGTGTGGGGATGTAATCAGGGTTGTAGATAAATGGCGAAAATTGGAAGCAGTCTAAAATGTTCCAGAAAATAGGTGATTCTATAAATACACCATTTATTAGTTAATGAAATATTAAATACGTATGAATCCATAAAATAAAAAATGCTTTTACTGCCTAAAATAATGTCAGAGATACAATATTCTGAGTGGAAAAAGTTAAAATGCAGGTTGTAAAATGTGTTTTTGCATCCCAGTCCCTGGCATACAAGATTGTAGATGTTTTCTGTTTTTGTTTGGTGTGCTTTATGGCTTCTCTGGTGCCATAAAGAATCTACCTGCCAACGCAGGGGATGCTGGTTCGACCCTTGGGTAGGGAACATCCCTTGGATGGAGGAGGAAATGGCAGCCCACTCCAGTATCCTTGCCTGGGAGATCTCGTGGACAGAGGCACCTGGCGGGCTACAGTCCATGAGGTTACAAAGAGTTGGACATGACTGAGCGACTAAACAATAACATAGAGAAATGTCTGGCATGATGCTTAGAAAATTAACCGTGATTATCTCTATGCAGAAGGAGTTAATGTGTTTTTTTAAAATATTTTTTCCTATGTTATGAAATATGAAAATCCTATTTTTTATGATTATGCTTTGTCTTTATAAACAGGAAAAAAAAACCACTTCAAAAATGTTATGTGGAAACTGTTGTGGTGGCATTAAAGTCATGTTAGTGGTACCATTCACTTGACGTTTTACCTCTCAATTCTACTGAGAAAGCCAAATGCGGTTAAAAGTTTCCATTTACTAATGGTTCCAGGCAAGCTTCCATCAGCCTACCAAATGCAAAGCTTTTTGGTATAGCTAAATCGGAAAATGCTTTTTAAAAGTGTAGTTTGAATAAAGCCGGGCCCCACGGTCTGCCCATTCTGACTCAGCACACAGTTCCAAGAAACTTTGCTGTTGTTATGTAGAATATGTTCTTGAAAAGTTATTTGCTAATATGCATTTTCATGGGCAATCTGAATGCATCTTAGGGGCCTCTTAAAGGACGGGTAGTTTAATATAGAGAGAACTTGTCCTATGCAGTGGGATTCTCCTGTGATGAGAAATTCCACAAACTGTGATTATTCATGGCTCTGTTTTGATGGAACAAGATTTGTAGAAGGCATCACCATAACTAAACATTTTGAAAACTAAGTCTACCCTTTTTCCGAAGACTTTAAAAACCCTTAAAAAAGGAAATTTTCCGATTTATCTTCTTTGTGAAAGCAGTTTGCTAATCCTTCTTGGGGATGTTTTCTGCTGTCCTGCAGTATTCCAGATTCTCTTCTACTGTTTGCCCATAGGCGGGACTCAGTAGGCTTTCCCACCGGGCGAGGAGTACACACTTCGTTCTTTTGATCTGCGTTCTTGAGATCTAGCCAGGGAAGATGCTAACGGGGAAGAGAACAAGATCCTGCCGGACAGCTCTTCCTACACTAAGTCTTTTATTGACAAAAGTCATCAGAAGTATTGCGAAGCCGCACAGACTGTCCTTAGTGGCATGGGCTTCCTGGCAGAGCGACTCCCCATGAAGTCACCACTCTTTAGGGTATTGTGAATTGTTAAACATCGAGGATGTTCCGTGTGGCCAGGGGCTTTAATTAGAATGGTCAGCTGAAGTTTGTGATCTGAAACCTAGCAGAGCAGTTTTAGGTTAAAAGCACTTCAAGTCAAATTTACCTTCCATCCACAATTATGTTTTGAGTCTATAGATAAATACCAATGAGAGGTCAGAGGTCTTCTCACTGCTGTTGTTTTATAACCCTGAGCTCTTGCTCTCTACCGGGCATTGTGCTGTGTCCAGACTTTTGCATAGTGAGAATTACTTAGGTTGAAAAATTCTGTAGGCTGCAAGTACATTTATTTCAGGAAAATCAAGTAATGGGGGAAAGAAGGTAATTCTTTTATAATTCACTATTACAAAAGCAGTTACTTTGGTATATTTCAGTTAACTTTTCCTTGTGCATTTCCTCATGGTTGTAAACAAAATCTATATTCAGTCCTGGTACTTTTTAAATTCAGTGATACATATCATACATTTCCGCACATGGCTGCAATCTTCATAGCCAGTAAAAGATAGTTATAATCCACTGTGTCACAGTTACCTAATTATTCCCCTGTATTAGGCAATATCTAGTTTTTTTCCTACTCTAAGCACTGTTGCAGTGAATATATCTTCATCCCCGCAGTTTTTACTTTTGCCAGTAATTTCCATAGGCTGGATTCTCAGTATAATTACTAGGTCAAAGGTAACATTTTAGTGACTGATAAATATTACTCTAGTGTTTTCCAAGAGGGGGAATCCCAATTTGTGTGTTTGAGCGCTGTCTTATTTTTACTCCAGCTGTCCATGTTTCTGTCCGCTATTATTTCCTCCTGTGTATTGTTTTAAACTTCTTCCTACACGTTATTTGTTCCAGTGCTGTCCAACAGAATTTTCTGCACTGACTGAAGTATTCTGTCATCTCTGTCCAGTAGTACTGTAACCATGAGCCACACGTGGCCATTAAGTTTTGAATTGTCGTAAGTGTGACTGAGGAACAGACTTTTTATTTTGGCCACATCATGTTGCTTGTGGAATCTGTTCCCCAACCAGAGATCGAACCCATCCCCACCGCCCCCCCCACATCGCCCCCCCGCCCCCCCACATCGCCCCCCCCCCCCGCCCCCGGTGTGGAGTCCTAACCACTGGACTGCCAGGGATGTCCCTGAGAAACACAGTTTTTAATTTAAAACTAAATAGCACATGTGGCCAGTGGCACTGTATCAGACAGCAAGGCTCTAAGCTCATTCTGTACCTTGGGGGTGTTAGCTCAGCTATTAGTCACTCTTCTGCTTGGTTGAATTTGCCCCCTTGCATGCTGCTTCCTGCCCCCAGCTGGAGTAGTTTTATTTACCTAAACTTGGCCTTCTGGACTAGTTAGGGACACACTTGTTTTTTCTTAAGGAGTGTTAGTACACTCAGGGACCTCAGTGCTTCTCTATCATCTAGTGCAACAGTGTGAAGACTAACCTGGTTTATGCCCCTGCCTAACTGTGCATTAGTAAACAATTTCATCCTTAGTCAGATCATGTGCTCCCACCTCCCTTTAGTTGGCTGCTTTCCTGTTACTAAGTTTTAGCTGTTTGGTCATATTATCTGATACTGATGTGTGTTGTTTAGCAGGGATTGTGAGAGAAGGCCAGCTGAATGGCTCATCTGCAGCACACAGTGAAATAAGAGGTAAGCTGTTTCCTGTTCTACCGTTTGTCAGCAGAAAACGTTTTCCCAGAACTGTTAAGACCTTGGAGAAGAATGACTTAGCTCTCCTTCCTGTAGAGTCTGGATTTTCCTGCCAAGTCCATTCACAGGCTTCCTAGTATTTGGTGTCTTGTCTTCAGAAGGATTAAGCTTGAGTTCAGTTTCTGCAGCTTTAGATGGACAAACCTGATACGTGAAACTTCACTTACCATCTTTTTTCTCTCTGCAGACCATAGTACCTGAGAGGGCTAGAGGAACCGGCACCATTAGATCAAGCTGTAAGGGCCTACCGTGGAGTGTTTTAACAAGTGAACTTACAAGAACCCGAAGCAGCTCCTAGGAAGTACCAATACCCAGAGGCTAAAGGCTGGGGGTTAGCGGAGATGTCCAACTTAATCCTTCGTGCCAGTTGGTTCCTCTGCAGCCTGTTCCAGTTCAATATCCAAGTGGCCCAGATGGAACCCCTGCCCCAGCCCAGGCTGGACAGGCTGTGTCCACACAGCGGGCCAGCAGGACACTTCCGCCGACCATGGCTGTGCGGGGGACTCCGGCTCTCGATGCCGTGGGTTCTCCGTGGCCCTCGTGGCAGTTTTGTACTCTATACTTGGTTTTTCAATTAAGCTTAATGGCTTTTTTAAAACGTGACTTGAAGCTCTAGTTTTCTAGACCTTTTACAGTGTACAGTATTTTACATAATTGAGCTGTAATATTAAAAGCTTCTTCATTTACTTCCCAGGGCCCCAGCTCTACTTTGAGTCACTTTAGAAAACTCCTGACCTGCAAAGGTACAGGCCGAATTTAAATTTTAAAAGTTCTATTCTTGTACGCTGTGGGGAAGGTGATCTTTCTTGGGACAAGCGCTGATTTTCACCTGATTGCTCAACATTATCAATTCCCGTTTCCCTTCCTGCCATGTTCCGAACTCTAGTTAGTGTTGCTGTAGGATTTTAGCTTTGAATCCCCTGTAAAATGACTCCAAGACCTAAAAGGCAATTTACTTATGAAATTTATTTTTTCATATAAATTATGTATTTCTCTGGGCAGACAGCCTTCACCTTATTGCACTAATAGCACATCTGTAATACCAAGCTACAGGACAAATCTTAACAAGGTCTGTATTCTTCAACGTAGCACTTGTCTACCAGGCACTGTAGAGGAGGATGAGGAGCCAGGATCCGCTCGGGAGCAGGAGGGGGAGGGGGCAACATGTACCCCTTTGGACAGTTGGTTTTCTCCCGGGAAGGGGAACATGCAGAGTTACGTGTGGATTCTGGAAGTGGGAGGAGGTCCTGGAGGCTGAGAAGCCCAATGCAACACTGCAGCGTGGCTCCCTTCCCTTCTGGGGGAGGCGGGGACCCCTCTCACTCATCTGTAACACATCACCCTGGCCTCGCTGAGGCTTTGGGGAGAAGGGGGGAAGGGATCATTGAATTAGCAGCAATTAAGAAGAGGCCATACACTGCCACAGTGTGGGGGTGTTATCCTGGCCCTGCAGACGTGAATGCTGTGTATCCTACGGAGAGGGGCCATTCGAGACCCAGAGCAGGCTCTCAAGCCTCTTTACTGGAGCGGGGGACGGTGCTCAGGCGTCCGTGACCACACTAACTAGCAGAGCTCTGGTGCTGGATCTACTAAGAGCTGGTCAAAGCTGTAAGGAGACCCCTGTAGGCGGAGTGAGGAATGCCGGGTTAGGGAGGGGAAGAGCACGGGGGTGGGGCGGGGCGGAGGTGGGTAGTGGGCAGTGACTGTAACATGATTAGGCCCTCCTTGCAGGTGGGGGCTGGGCTGAACAGAGTGGGGTTAGGAGGGGCTGCAGGCCCCGGGGCGCCCCTCACTCTGCCTTTGAACTACACTGAAGACAAGTTGCTCACATACTCTAAAGCACATTCTTGATACAGGGATGGGGACTTTGGGGGAAGCGGTGATTTGGTATCAGGCGAGAGCCACATTAAGCCTTCATGAGGGCAGCCACCACAGCCTTGGCGTTTAGACTGCGTAGGTCACAGTAGGTCTGGCCAGTGCCCACGAAGACGATGGGTTTGCTTGTGATGTAGGTCATAGAAATCGCAGCTCCCACCTGAAGCAGAGACAGGATACCCAGTCATCTCTGGACCCTGCCTTCTCACGCCCTCAGCAACAGGCGGCTCTGGAACCTGTGTGCCCTTAGAGCCTCCGCTCCCCTGTGAAGGAAGGCCATTCCCCGTCCTGGTCTCACTCTGCCCTGTGTCGTCCATGTTTACCTTGTCATCAATGGTATCAAACTTGGTAAGGACAATGCCATCAATGAGCCGAGGTGTCTGGGCCATAGAATGGTCAGCCAAGGCTCTGTTGAACTTGACCTGAAAGGAGAAACATGATATAAACGTAACACACACAACTGGCCAGAGCTGAGGTTGGGAAGAGAACCAGGCCCAAGCCCTCACCAGCTGGTCCACGGCCTCGTTGCCTACTAAGGCCTCCCCCACAAACAGCACCAGGTCGGGGGTGTTGACAGTGATGAGCTTGGCCAGGGCAGTCATCAGGGGAGCGTTGTCTTGCATGCGGCCAGCTGTGTCCACCAGCACCACATCAAAGCCTTGGTTACGTGCTAGAAAGAAAAAAGTGGTCAACTCAAAACTCCTGGACTGTTACACTCATTTCCAGCTTCCTCTCAACAGGTCCTAAACTGGCCCTATTAAAAGTCTGCCTGTTTATTTCCTTAGGTTCTGAATCAGGTTACAAGGTAATGTAAGGAACAATTTCCCTACTCTGTCATCAAGTGTATTTAGGGAAAGGCAGGCAGGTGGGTGTGCCTGTATGTGCACTCAGCCGTGTCTGACTCTGCAACCCTGTGGACTGTAGCCCGCCAGGCTCCTCTGTCCATGGAATTTCCCAGGCAAGGATACTGGAGTGGGTTGCATTTCCTCCTGCAGGGGATCTTCCCGACCCAGGGCTGGAACCTGCATCTCTTGTGTCTCCTGCACTGGCAGGCAGATTCTTTACCACTGAGCCACACCTGGAAAGCCCTAGCAGGAGGATAAAGGTGACCAAATATTGAGGTAACGAAACAAATGTTTGAGGTTTGCATGCAACTACACGTGTTACCCCAAAGCGGAGCATGGCATGGCACAGCTCTAATTCTGAGCTGTTATTGAGCAGAAAGTTGGTGGTACGGTAACCCTGGTCCTCTGCAAGTTCCAAGACAACCCCCGGAGCAGAGAGGCCCCAGAAGCTCCCCGCTTCCTGTGTACTGTACCAAAGGCGATGGCCTCCATGGCAATGCCAGCAGCATCCTTGCCGTAGCCCTTCTCAAACAGCTGCACCATGGTGCGGCCGCCATGGTTCTCAGGGGGGTGCAGGGCACTCAAACGCCGGGTGTGCGTCCGCAGCTGTTCTACGGCCCCGGCACGAAATGTGTCACAGGCAGCGATGAGGACACTGAAGCCGTTCTCTAACAGCCAGAAGGAGATCTGCAAAAGAGGCAAAACTGTCAGCCAGCCCCAGAGCGGCAAAGAAGTAAAAAGTGGAAGAAACAATGTCAGAGACAGGCTGGGGAACCGCACTGACCTTGGCAAGGTTGGTAGACTTCCCCACGCCGTTCACACCACAGAAAGTGACCACGTACGGGCGCTGATGACGCTGGGCATCCATGATGTCCCGGAGCATGTCTACACGGCGCTGCGGCTGTAGAATCTGCACCAAGGACTCCTGCAGAGCTTGCTTTACCGTGGAAGTCACGGCTGGGGGGGGGGCAGGGAGGTATACCCATGAAGCCCAAGTCAGGTGCTCTGAACACCTGGCATCTGGCCGAGTTAAAGGGAACTAGGATCCTGCCCAGGAATCCACACCGTATCTGACAGCCCTAAGCACCTGACAGGTAATTTATTCAAACCCTCTTTTTTTTTTTTTTTTTTCATGAGAGACCTGTAATATTTTATTTGTTAAAAATGAACAGCTTCAGAGCTAAAGGTAACTTTTCCAAAAAACACCAAAAAGTACAGTGTAAAGCATCTCCTCGTTAAATACAAACGTTCATTTTGTGATGCACTGCATCAATGTTTTTTATACACCTTGATGCAAAGGGAAATTTAAGTTGCATCTTGTTTAAAAAAAAAAAAACTTTTAAGAACTGAAAAAGGATGACTACAACCACATCTAAGAAAGGAAAAATTTCCTCCAAAAGAGCATATTCTTTTGTTTTATTCAAACCCTCTTAAGTTAGGTGTCACGAACACCTGAAGTCTAAGTGAAATGACGGAAATTTAGAGATTATAGTTTGTCAAAAGTCACGCATGTAATAAGAATGGTGGTGACTTCATAACCTCCACCCCAGCACTTTGGGATCTGGGGAGATACTTACTGCTGAATGTCCCCATCACCTTCCCTTCCAACTTGTTGGCCACGGATTCACAGAGCTGGACTGCAATGTCTGCTGCCACGTTCTTAGCTAAGGAGGGGGGACAAGCGCGGGGTGAGTGCCCCGGCAGGACTGAACGACCCCCATGGTACAGCCCTTCTACCCCACCATCCTTACCCCAAAAACACGAGTCTACCCTGTCCTGACTCACCAATGAGATGGTCACGCATCTTGTCCAGCACAGATTCCATGTCTTCACGAGTCAAGCTCTTGGAACCCACAAGGCCCTTCAGCATCCCAAACATGCCACCCAGAGTCCCCTTGGTAGCACTGCAGGCACAGAAAACCACAGATGCCCAGAAAGCCAGCAGGCAGCCAGCAAGTCCTGTCCCTTCTGGAGGCACAGCCACCACCTGCCACCTGGAATCTCATACCTAGGTTTGGTGGAGTTCTGAGCAGCTCCTTCATCATCTGAGCTGCTGCAGTCCAGATCCTGAAGCTGCCTCCCAGACCCAGTCCCTCGAATCTGGAGGGTATGGGGAGAGGAAGAGCGGGTCAGCAAACTATAAGCTGGCAGAGAGGGAAGCGTGGAGTGACCCTGTCTTACACTGCTCCGCCCCTTTGACTCCAGAAGCTCCAAATGTAACCCACCCTCTAGCTCCAAGGAATCAAGGGGACTGCCCTCCTCATCTCTCCTTCCTCCCCTGCTTCTTATTACCAGTAACCCTCACCCTGGCCCCTGCTACCTCTTACCAAGTTGATATCCTCGGGCGGGGCCACTTCAGGGGCTCCGTTGGTGGTGGGAGTGCTGTAGTCCAAAACTTCCTTGTTAGCAGAGCCTCCCAGTGCCCATACCCGGGGTGCCTTTTTGCCCTTCTCCTTGGGAGCATCTGACTTACTGGACTTGCTGTGAAGGGTTACAGTAGAGAGAGTTATAGTGGAGAAGCAGGACAGGCAGCATCCACCTCAGAGTCAAGGACTCCCTCTCCCCAGAGTGTCTGGATAGCAAAAGCTTAGGGCAAAGCTGGGCTGCTCACCCGGACTTCTCCATACCCCTCCCATGCTTCTGAATGAACTCTTCCCGCTTCCTGCGGATCTGCTCCTCTTTGGAAAGTTCCTCCCCGTTCTCAGGTCCTACTGGGAGACCTGACTTTTCTGTGGGGGCTGCCTTGCTAGTAGCCAGAGGGCCATCAGAACCTGTCAAGGAGAAAAGTCACTGAAAAAAAAAAAAAAAAAAAAAAAAGACCAAATTCCAACAAAATAGACAAATGGGGAAAAGCCTCCGAGATCATTCAGAGAAAACCATGAAGAAACACCTGGGGGATCACCAAGACTGGGGACGATGATGAGGGTGGTGGCATCTGCGCCAGGGAGGCAAACGATGGCAAAGGGAAGGACAGGGAACCACTTCAGTGCCACCTTAACAACGTCTCATGCCCCTGGATGTCCAAGTTCAAACTCACCTTCCTTCTTGGCCCCCTTGTTTTTCTTGTTATTCTTGGCTTTTTCCTTAGGTTTTTCACCCCGTGTCTCAATCATGGATCTCACAGGTTTCTTGGCCTTTTCAGAATCTTCAAATTTCTTCATGGTAGTGGGAGCACGGATCTTACTGCTCTCCTCTGCTTCACTAAAGAGAAAAGTTCGTGCTAAGCCGCTTCAGTCGTGCCTGACTCTGTGATCCTATGGACAGAGGAGCCTGGTGGGCTAGGCTCCTCTGTCCATGAGATTCTCCAGTCAAGAATTCTAGAGTGGGTTGCCATTTCTTTCTCCAGGGGATCTTCCCAAGCCAGGGATCAAACCTGGGTCTCCCACATTGCAGGTATTCTTTACCATCTGAGCCACCAGGGAAGCCCAGAGAGAAAAAGTGGACAGTCTAAATCCAGGGGAAGGGCCCTCACACCAAGAAGGTAATCAGAACCGGGAAGCTAACTCAGGAGCCCCTGTCAACCCACAGCATACTACCCACCCTTGGGAAGGAAGGGAATTCATCAAGTCTCAGAAATTGATTTTGGAGAGGGGAGGCCTCTCACCGAAGGAGCCGCAGAAAGTCATTCTGGAAATCGAAAGTGCCATTCAATAGACTCAAGGCACTCTGCTGTTGGATCTCAGTGCGGTACTTGTCTCGGAACAGCCGGTGAACGTCGTCTATCAACTTGTCCACATACGTCAGTGTTAGGATCTTCTGAAAACCTACCTGTTCAGGGGAAGGAAGAGAGCCAGCAGATCTGCTTACGCGCCAGCCCAGAACAGAGGGAAGCCAACTGGACCCAGGCCTCCAGGGACTGGCTCAGCACCCTGGCCAGCTTCCCTGACCTGAGGAGCAGCCAAGCCCTCTGACTGGGCCCAAGAGCGGCTTCCCTTTCCCCCTCCACCCTCCTTGTTTTCTCAGTTACTTCATCGTAGACACTGGGTGTAATTAATCAGGATCTTCTGAATCATCAGGACTGCCTGTCAATGTAATCGTTATCCCTCTAAAATACCCTCACTTACCACAAACACCAACTCAAACTGGTTGTCCAGTTTATACTTGAGAGTGAGTGCCTCATGGGTGAAGGAGTTGTTACCTCCTCTCTCCTGGAAAAAGAGTATATCTCATAGTTCAGACTGTCCCATCAAACACCTGGAGTTGGGCCCCTCCAGGACTGCCTTTGGGAAGGAACCAGACATTCCCCTAAACTCAAACCTGTCCCCCAGGGCCAAAAGATTCAGGGGCACTGCTCTCCAGCATGCACCTGGGAGAAAAGTGTATACACCCAGCTGGGGGGAAGGAGGGGAAAGGTGGGAGGGACCGACAAGGGCGAGCGAGAAGGGAGTCCTCATGTAAACAATCAGGTTTACCGGCAGCCGGACACTACCTACACTTCTTAAAAGACGTTCTTTCATCCTTTATCTCATCCAGCCTTTGCGACAACAGAAAATCAAGCCGCTGGCAGCGAAAGGGGAGAACGAAGGGAGGTCTCAATAGACTACGGAATCCGGCCAGAGTCCCAGAAAGCGGGAGGGGGGGAGGGGACATAGCAAAGTTGCGGGACGGTCTGATGGGGGCGGGAGAAAGAAGTGGAGTCCCGGCTACGAGCGAGCGACCAGTTTGAGGTGGGCCGACAGGGTGAGAGGGAGGCCCGGGATCAGTCGAGGGGGATTAGGGGTCGGGTCAGGGTGAGGGGGATAAGCCCGAAGTTCTGATCCCGCGGGGGCGGTACCTGCAGCAGCACGGAACGAATTAACGCGTTAACGGGCCCGGTGCATGAGTCGCTCACTCCCTGAAAGCACCAGAGAACGAGCCCGCCTTTGGAAAAAATGGTGAAGAAGTCGAGCATGGCGGCAGCGGGAGAGGAGCCGGGGCCGGCGCCGGGAACTCAGGCCTCGATCGCCGCCGCTTCCTGCTGCGCCAAGCGCGGGACACGTCACACCAGCGGCCCCGGAAACCAGCGCAGCCGCACTTCCGCTCATCGCCGCCCGGATCCCTCCCCGGCTCCGCCCACGGGCGCGCAGGACTGACGTAGACTCCAGGCTGGCCAGTGGAGGGTGGGGGCGGGCCTGGGCGGGGCTCTCAGCGTGTCACGGGAGGGGCCAACCGCCTATAGGGTGGGGGGGGCGGGGCCCGGAGGCGTCGCTGGCCAATGTGCTCGAATGAACGACTGGCGGCGCGTAGCAGTGACTGCAGGCTGTGACTATACCCAGGGAGGGTGCCGCTCTACTAGCGGCCAGGAGCAGCAGGGCCATGCTTCAGAGGGCGCTGCGGCTCCGCCTGGGCCCGTACCTCTCCGGACGGGGGCTAGGCACATACAGAGGAGGCTCTACTCTGGGTAAAGTTGAGGGCAGCGGAGGGTATCATGGTTCTGGGGTGTCCCCAGTCTCCAGCCTTGTGACCTTCAGGACTCAGAATCCCTGCCCATGCTGGGAAGACAGTGGGTCGCTCGGAGTAGGGAGTAACCTTGTCTGCTGGAGCTTGTAGAGCCTGGACAGGGGTATGGATCCCAGAGTTGCCCTTCTCAGGTGACGCATCCCAGATCATTCTATGCCTCAATTTGCCACCAGAATAGCAGCCAGGCTGATTCATTGGTTGCACAGAAATTAATGAAGTCCTGCTCCCATGCAGGATTCTGTTTTGAGGCCGTGAGGAGGAAAGAAGAGAAAGAGAGGATTTGATACATGTCCTGGAGGTGTCTGAGGTGTAGCTGGAGAGGGAAGGCTTTGTAGACCAGTTGAAAACTGAAGAGAAGCCAACTGGGACGATGTCCTGCACTGCCAGTACATAGTGTTGGTAGCCATACATGGAACAGGTGGGAACTGAGATCAGCCTTGAAAGATGATGTTTACTGGCTCAAAGAAAGTGTGAGTTCCAGGTTCTGGAGAACTGAGCAAAGGGTAGGAAAAAGTATTGTTTTTGTGCAAGTAATTAGCAAAGGCCATCCGGATAGAGAGTTGAGTAGTAGTATGAAATGATGGGTAAGGTTAAGTGCAGATCAAAGAAAGACTCGAATGCTGAGAAGAGTTTGAACTTGGAACTGGAGACAGTGACAGAAGACTTGGAGATTTATGAGCTTGGTGTGCAAGACAAAATGATTCATGTATTCAAGGCACTTATTGGGCACTTAGGATGTGCCAGGCACTGTGCTAGGCTGGAGATTCGGTGGAGAAGGTAGACATAGCACAGTATGAAGCAATCACAAATGAGTTCAAAGTTGCAAGTGTGCTGTATGTTGCAAAAGAACAGTTCACTGAGCTATGAGATAGTAATAGGAGAACTTGACATAGGCTAGGGGAGGTCAGGAAAGGCATCCCTGAGAAAATGATAACTGAGCTGAGATCTAAAGGAACCAAGGAGTTAACTGGGCAAAGAAGTGGGCACAGTTTCAAAGCAGAGAACACCTGTGTGGGTCCTCTGTGGCAGAAATGAAGGGGTGAGGTTGGAGGGTTCTGGGAAGACAAGGTGAACAAGAGCTAGATCGGGCAGTGTCTCACAGGCCACATGAAGGATTTCGAACCTTTATCCTTAGAGTGATGGGAAGCCATGGAAGGTTCTAAGCAAAAGAGTGTTTGATTAGATTAATGGTCAGAAGAGGTCATTCTAGCTGTGATAGACTCATTAGAAAAGACCCTGATGCTGGGAAAGATTGAAAAGGCAGGAGCAGAAGGGGGCGACAGGATTAGATGGTTGGATAGCATCATCGACTCAGTGGACATGAGTTTGAGCATGCTCTGGGAGTTGGTGATGGACAGGGAGGCCTGGCATGCTTCAGTCCATGGGGTCGCAGAGTCGGACATGACTTAGCTATTGAACAACAACAACAAAGCTGTGATAGAGGAAAGAAGTTGGGGGGGTAGGACAAGAGGGGAATGAGTGAAAATGGGAGCTCTTAACAGCCTTCGCGGGAAAGACATCGTTGTGGTTTGGTCCAGGGCAGTGGTGGTAGAGATGGGGAAAAAAAGGGGACAGATCGGAGAGATATTTAAGAGGCAAAGTCATAAGAACTTGATAACAGACAGGACGTGAGTGTAGATTTGCTGGTGGTGATGAATATCCAGGAGAAGGTGCCACTCAGAGGTCCATGCTTCTGAGGGCCCTGTGGCTCTAGATGTGCTGGGACCTATTGGTCCAGAAGCCCAGGAGAGAAATGTGTAAGTCCCCTGGCCTAGGGAGAGTAGAGAGTGTTCATTTCAGGAAGCTGAATCTTGCAGTGCTAGGTATGATGCACTCAAAGGAAGTGAGACTCGGGCGCAGAGACCGTGAGGCAAAGCTGTGGAATGCTGCTGGGTGCCAGCTGACCTTGTGAGGACTAAAAACTCAGTGTCAGTTTAGCCCACCTTCTCCTATGCCCATCCTCCAACCTCGGCACACACACACCCCACCCCGCATCTTGGAAAGGAGATTCATGGCCCTCTCTGACCATAACTGCGTCCCACAGACTGGGATGGAAAGGTGTCGGAGATCAAGAAGAAGATCCAGTCCATCTTCCCTGGCGGGGCTTGGAGCCCTCTGTATGACACCAGCCACCTGCCCCCGGAACGCTCAGATGTGGTGATTGTAGGGGGTGGGGTGCTTGGCCTGTCGGTGGCCTACTGGCTGAAGAGGCTGGAGAAGCAGCGAGGCGCCATTCGGGTGCTGGTGGTGGAGCGGGACCACACGGTGAGGTCTGGGGTGGGGCAGGTCAGGCGACTCAGAGTCAGGGACAGGGGAGGAGAAGAAAGGCCGAAATCTCTGAAGGGACAGGACTTTGGCCCTTGTTGTGAAACAGCCCCAGGTTCTTCCTCAAACTAGTGACCTTGACAGTAAGGTTTTTGCTTTTGAAAGCAAATTTCACAACGTTGTGCGTTTTGAGATTGCAGCGGTCTGGCCTGCATTCTAGCTGTAATCAGCTCAAACAGTTATTAAAACCCCCTTGCAGGCGTCATTGTTTCTGAGGTTTTTGTGCTTTAATTGTTCCTGTTTACCACTGCTGGCTAGTCACAGGTCTTGCTCCATTGGCCATGTCCGTCTATTTTCCAGTTAGTAGAACCAAAAGTCAGTCTCCAATGTTGGACTTCAGAGCCATTACCATCTTGTAACATTTCGTATGAGGGTGTCCTGCCCTTTGATACTGACCCTTTGCTCTGTACCTATCCTAATAAGGATTTTAATGACCATTGTCCTCACTGCCTTCATTTGGGTTTGTTCACTTCAGCTCCTCTTAGATTATAAAATAATCTAAAATAATTTGAAGGTAGGACTCCCCTTCAACTTTGGGCATGTGACTCTCACCCTGCACGAGAGTATTCTGCTCGCGTGGGACAGGGCCCGCCTCACCTTCTCTCGTCTCTGCAGTATGCCCGGGCCTCCACCGTGCTCTCCGTGGGCGGGATTCGCCAGCAGTTCTCATTGCCTGAGAACGTCCAGCTCTCCCTCTTTTCGGCCGAATTTCTCCGGAACATCAATGTGAGATTGGGGGGTGGGGGTGGCGACCCCTCCTTTAGCCCAGAGAGGGGGGCAGTCCTGCTGGCAGGGGAGACAGGGCAGCTAGGAGTTGGAAACGCCAGTTTTCTTCTCAGTGGCAGTGCCTGGAGGGGGCTTTTCTCCGGGTCAGGGCACTGAGCTGAGGGTTGTGGTAAGAAAGCCAGAAAAGCTCCCTCTCTTTTCGTTCTTTTTTTTTTTTTTTTTTAATTAATTTATTTGGCTGCACTGGGTCTTAGTTGCAGCATGCAGAATCTTTGATATTTGTTGCATTATGCAGGATCTCTAGTTACAGCTTATGGGATCTCTAGATGTGGCATGTGGAATCTAATTCCGTGACCAGGGATTGAACCTGGGCCCCCTGCATTGGGAGCTCAGAGTCTTAGCCTTTAGACACCAGGGAAGTCCCACTGCCTCCCTTCTTGAAGTCAGTTTCTTGGACGAGCTTTTCTTTGCACACAGGAGTACCTGGCGGTGGTCGATGACCCTCCCCTGGACCTCCAGTTCAACCCCTCCGGTTACCTCCTTCTGGCTTCTGAGGAGGGGGCTGCGATCATGGAACGCAATGTGAAAATGCAGAGGTGGGCGCCTGGCGTAGCCTCCGCGCTGCATCTCAGCCGGCCTCTGACTCACTTTGGAAGCCAGGGTGACAGAGCTGATGAGACGGGCCCTGCTCCCTAGGAGCTCAGTCTGGCAGGAAGATGGACACGGGCAAACCCCCAGTGTCCCGTGCTAAGTGCTGTGTCCAGACATGGACAGTAGCTGTCACGGTGGTTCCTAAATTCCCAGGCGATGAGAACCCCCCAGTACACATCCCTTCTACCACGTCACACGAATCCACACGTGTTTTCTCTAACAGCCAGAGAGTAGAGCTTGTAGGCTTTACAGGGCACTTGTGTCAAAGGCTATGGGGGTCTCATGACCAGCCAGTCAAGAGCGGGCACCTTCCCCAGACCGTTCTATGACTTTCAGTAGTGACATCAAGTCACGTCCTCAATGCATTACAAATACTAACTCGTTTAGTTGGCAGAACATCCCCATTTCCCACATGGGGAACCTGAGGTACCCGGAGCTAGTAGGTGGTGGCGCCAGGATTTGAACCAGACTGCCCCGTCCGGCTTGTGTGTCCTTTGGGCACCCGTGATGCTGCCTTTGGGCATCAGGGTCGCAGAGGGGACAGTTGTGTGGTGAGCAGGACTGTACTGGATGGTGGATGGGGAGGGCCCCCTGAGTAGAACAGAGTGACCCTCCCTGTTGTGAAAGCACAGGGTATAGTTAGGGGGTGGCAGGGGGCTTGGTGTGGCCAAAGGGAGTCTAGGGTGTCAGACTGGAAAGGGAGGGCAGAGGCTAAAGAGTCTTGACCAGGCAGGAAGGAGCAGTGATGTGGGTGAGGTGACCGTGGAGCCAGGCCCACTCTTGTCTCCCCCCTGCCTCCCTGCCATACACACCCTCATCAAGCACACGTGCGCAGACCCACACATTTCTCCAGGCAGGAAGGAGCCAAAGTCTGTCTGATGTCTCCAGAGCAGCTTCAGAAAAAGTTTCCCTGGATCAACACAGAGGGAGTGGCCTTGGCATCATACGGTGAGCCTTGCTTGGAGAGGGGGTCAGAGGTTGAGGGGCGCCTCAGGTTAGAAGTCTCAGCACCCCGCAGCCAAGGAAGGTGTCCTCCTGGCTGGCAGGACCTCCCCCGGGCCAGGCCAACTCTCTGTCCTTTCATAGGATCTAGCTCTGGTGCAGTCGGTCAACATGACATTCCGCAGCTTACGATTCCTGAAGAAGAGTCAAGGGGTGTGGGGAAGACAACAGGAGAGGAGGGTCCTAGGCCCCCTTCACGAGTCTTCTTTCTCCTCACAGGGCTGGAGAACGAGGGTTGGTTTGACCCCTGGTGTCTGCTCCAGGGGCTTCGGCGAAAGTTACAGTCCATGGGGGTTCTTTTCTGCCAAGGAGAGGTGACACGTGAGTCTGCGGCCCGGTGCCCACGGCTTGTGTCCTCTGCCGGCGGGGAGGCCAGCCCACACCGGATCTTGCCTGCACACACAGGCTGAGCAAGGGGAGTGGGGGCTTCTCCCCAGGTCTGGCCCTGAGCATCCTGACTCTAGCTCCTAAGCAGATTTTTCCATGACTCGTGAGCTGCTTGAAGTTCCGGCATCCTCCTGTCCTCTGTGGCCAAGTTCGTCCCGGCTGCCTTGTCCCTGCTGGCTTCTATGTCTGTGGGACAGCTCCCAGCCTTCAGCTTTCTGTCCTTAGGGAACCAGTGGAAGCTCCATTTCCTTCCTCTTCGAGGCCTCAAGGACTTATCTTCTCCCCTTTTTCCTGCAGGTTTCATCTCTTCTTCCAGCCACATGGAGACTGGCAGCGGGGAGCAGGTGACCTTGAAAAGGATCCATGAGGTCCATGTAAGTTCCCAGCCCAGGGGCCTCCTTTAGCAGAGTGCAGGGTGAGGAAGGTCATGACTGCCCTTGTGTGTATGCATTTTGATTAAATTGTTATAATTATAGAGGAAAATTGCTTTACCATATTGTGTTGGTTTCTGGTATACCACAACGCGAATCAGTCATAACTACATACATCCCTGCTTTCTTGATCCTCCCTCCCCCCTCCCATCCCACTCCTCTGATAGTCACAAGACGCCAGGCTGGGCCCCCTGTGTTATATAGTCCCATCCCACTCGCTAGCTATTTTACACATGCCTGTCCTGATCTTCCTCTACTCACTCCCGGTGTGGGTAAACCAAGGCTGGGGAAGAAATGGACAGTTCCCTCCCCTCCCTCTCTGGCGCCCGCAGGTGAAGATGGACCGCAGCCAGGAGTTCCAGCCGGTGGAGTGTGCCATCGTGGTCAATGCAGCGGGGGCCTGGTCTGGGCAAATCGCAGCGCTGGCTGGCGTTGGGAACGGGCCACCGGGCACCATGCAGGGCACCAGGCTGCCCGTGGAGCCGAGGAAAAGGTGACTCCCCCAGGGCTCTGCGGGGGTGGTGACAGGAGGGTTGGGGCCGGGGGGGTCACTGTTCGCGCCACTTCTCACGCTGCTGGTCATGGCAGGTATGTGTACCTGTGGCACTGCCCCCAGGGACCAGGCCTGGAGGCACCGCTCGTCGCAGACCCCAGTGGAGCCTATTTCCGTCGGGAAGGGTTAGGCAACAACTACCTGGGCGGCTGTAGCCCCACAGAGGTAAGCTCCGTGGGGTCAGGGTGCCGGCGAGGAGACGGAGAGCGGGTGTCACTCAGGAGTCAGGCTTCCTTGGAGGGCCCCATGCGGGTACTGATGCCACAGTCCCCTCTGGCTTTGAACTGGGGTCTCTTTCCCCCCAGCCCCCGCTCACCAAGGGGTCCGACTAAAGAGGTGGTGACGTCTGGATCTGCCCTTGTTTCCTGGACAACGTCAGCCCTGTCCCCACCTCTCCCTACCAGGAGGAGGAGCCAGACCCAGGGAACCTGGAAGTAGACTACGATTTCTTCCAGGAGAAGGTGTGGCCCCGTTTGGCCCGGAGGGTACCAGCTTTTGAGACTCTAAAGGTAACTGGACAGATGACCCTGGAACGTCTGGGCCCGCTCCCAGAGCCTGCCGGCCACCCCACGCAACAGGGGCCTCCACTTCACAAGGGCTGAGGACCATTCCGTGGGCCCGCTCAGCGGTGGTAGGGGGTACCGGGAGTGAGGTGGGGTGCACGGGCAGCCCTCCCAGGAGCCCCATGTCTCGTGCCCCCACAGGTCCGGAGCGCCTGGGCTGGTTATTATGACTACAACACCTTTGACCAGAATGGCGTGGTGGGCCCCCACCCCCTTGTCGTCAACATGTACTTTGCGACGGGCTTCAGCGGCCACGGGCTCCAGCAGGCCCCCGCCGTGGGGCGGGCTGTGGCTGAGATGGTGCTAGAGGGCCACTTCCAGACCATCAACCTGAGCCCCTTCCTCTTCAGCCGCTTTTACTTTGGAGAGAAGGCCCAGGAACAATGTATCCTCTGAGCTCAGGAGCGCCTCACGGGCCCGCCACTGACTATTACCCTGGGCTCTGATCCTGGGCATGCTCATACCTCCTCACCACTTGGGTACTCCCCAGCACCCAGCCAGGATCTCCTCCACCCGCCTCTCATCCAGGGCACCCTGCCCCATATGGGCCCAGGCCCAGGCCCAGGCTGCCTGAGAATGATGGGGCGGGACCCCAGGACTGATCACAGCTCAGGTTGATGCCGCCCACCAGTAGCCCAGCGGGACACAACACCTCAGGGGACCTGAGCACCAGGACCCAGGACTGGCTCCTTCTTGGTACCAACCTGAGAGACTGCCTCTGCCTTTCTCCACAAAGCCCAGACCAGAAGCAACCTGGGGCAGCTTGGCCTAGGTCTATTGACTTTTCTGTTTACCCTACTCATTGATCAATAAATGTGATTAACTCCTTCCTTTTAGCTGTCCTCTGTCCCGTTGTCTTTTCACCTAATGGCAGTCGCTTTTGAAACACCACTCTAGCGGGAAAAAAAAAAAGATGGAGATGGCCCTCCCAGATCATCCACTGGGAGAGGGAGGGAGGAGAGGGCGGTCGTGCTGCCAGGGGGGACAGTGGAACCCTTGAGTAGAGGGTGGGTAAGTGCCAGGACTTATCAGGTGAGCAGAAGAGGAACAGCCACCTGAATGCGGAATGAATGCAACAAACTCGCCGAAACACAGGAAGGAAGTTGCCAGGGGCAGGGGGCAGGGATGGGGCAGGCTGAACCCAGTATCTGTGTTAACCCTATGAGGCTGTCTCCTTCAGTGTCCAGTATCCACTCACCCTTCCTTCTGTACAGACACCCCCACCTACGGTCAGAGGGAAAAGGCCTTCATCTGGCTCCTCCTCCAGCAGCTACTTCCTCCAGGACTATAAAGGCGGCACTTGTTAGGAAGGCAGGAATGAAACCTCTGTGGCTCAGATGGTAAAGAATCCACCTGCACTGCAGGAGACATAAGAGACAAGGGTTTGATCCCTGGGTTAGGAAGATCCACTGGAGGAAATCGGATTTTCCTGGGAAATCCCATGGACAGAAGACTGGTGGGCTACAGTCTATTTCAGTTCAGTTCAGTCACTCAGTCATGTCTGACTCCCTGCGACCCCATGGACTGTAGCATGCCAGGCCTCCCTGTCCATTGCCAACTCCTGGAGTTTACTCAAACTCATGTCCAACGAGCAGGTGATGCTATCTAATTATCTCATCCTCTGTCATCCCCGTCTCCTCCTTCCTTCAAGCTTTCCCAGCATCAGGGTCTTTTCCAATGAACCAGTTCTTTGAATCAGGTGGCCAAAGTATTGGAGCTTCAGCTTCAGCATCAGTCCTTCCAATGAATATTCAGGACTGATTTCCTTTAGGATTGACTGCTTTGATCTCCTTGCAGTCCAAGGGACTCTGAAGAGTCTTCTCCCCCTTGGCCCTATTCAACCACCTCCACCCTCCAGCATTTGAGGTGCACAGCAGTAGGAGGGTTTCCCACACCGACAAGCCAAGAGCACTGCTCAGGAAGATACTGACATTCCTTCCAGGGGAAAAAAGCTCAGAAAATGTCACTCCCTATATCCCCCGCGGCTGCTTCACACGACCATCAACATCCCAAAGCGATGTCCCTTCACTCTGTTTAAACCAGGACTCGCCACCGCTTGCCCATCTCACTTGGCCTGGCTTTAGTGCCTGCAGGGCAGCGCCTGGCCAGTGCGCTTGGACTTGAACGTGAACTTCAGGGGAGCTGGCCAGGCCTGGCCGCCCCAGGGGCTTGCCTGCCTCTCCGCTGTTACCACCGAACCAACTGTGCCTGGACCTTGGAAAAGTCTGGCATCATTTCCCTCACTTGCCTGAAAAGAAAAAAAGGTATAAACGCTTCCCTGGCAGGGTGTTGGGACTTCCCTGATAGCTCAGTTGGTAAAGAACACGCCTGCAATGCAGGAGACCCCGATTCCATTCCTGGGTCGGGGAGATCCGCTGGAGAAGGGATAGGCTACCCACCCCAGTATTCCTGGGCTTCCCTTGTGCTCAGCTGGTACGGTGTTGAGAGGACTCAGAAGTGAATCAAAGGTACTTTCCTTGTCTGACAGAGAACAGCCCCGAGGCTGCAAGTTCCGCTGCTCGTTTCGGGGAATCGGAAGGAAAGAGTTCGCCAAGCTTCCGCCGGCTCAGTGGCAGCGCGGATGCCCGCGAGCCTCCCCGCGGGCCCGAGGACGCGGCCGCGGAGGACGTGGCCCGGCTCCCGGCGCGGGAGCGGCGGGCGGAGGAGGGGCCGCGGGGCCTGGCGCCTCCGCGCTTCCGGGGCAGCGGGCGGCCGAAGGCACTTCCCGCGGACGGGCGGGCGGCCCCGCGCCGGAGTCCGCGCCCGGCACCGGTGGCATCGAGGCGGCGCCCGGCGCACCCGGGCGCAGGTGAGCGCTCGGGGCCCCGCGGGCCGGGGTGGGCGGGGAGAGCAGGGGGCGGGGCCGGCAGGACCCCCGCGGGCAGTGGGAACCCCCCAGGCCCGCGTCCGACCCAGGTGGCGGCCGATGCCGGTCCCTGCTCCCGGACTTGCCCGTCCCCTCCCTGGGGCACCTCTGCCGGGTTCGCCGTCATTCCCTCTCCGCCCCTTCAGCTGGCCGCCCGTAGCACCCACAAGGCTGAAACGGGGTGAAAAGGCCCTCGGAGAGCGCTGTCACCTTCTCTGTTGCCAAGAAGCTAGTGCAGAGAGTCCTTGATCCTGGGCAGCCTGGCTCGCTCAGGTGGCTTCCGTTTTGAACCGTAGATTCTTTTCCCTCCAGTCTCCTCGCCTCTTCTCTGCTCGCAGCTTCTCTCTCCTCTGATGGCCTTTGTGACTGTGTTTCCGCAAGAGCAGGGCTTTACTTAAGGGTAAAGGGTCTACGAGGGGGGATCCCTTCCACAGTCATTTCGTGAACCTAGGCCATGGGCTGGGCATCGCTTGACAGTACTGAGCGAGACAGAGTCAGCCCCCTGTCCTCCTCCTGGAGACACTAGGAAACACACACACCCAAAGTGCAGCTAAGAAAGGGGAGGATGGGGCACACACTCATTGAGCTGACCCAGGGCCAACTGAGAGTCAGAAATGACCCACCATCAGAGGAAGTCACGGTCTAGTTCGTTTTAAAACCTTTTGTAAAGATTGAAGTTCAATCTACACACAGAAAAGTGCCCAGATCTTAAGTGTACAGCGTACCCAGTGTCACTGCAGAATAAATAAAAACATCACTCACACTCCAGATGCCCTTTTGGGGGAGGTGTCTTCCAGTCACTTTCACCCAAGGGTGACTGCTACCCTGGCTTTAACATCATAAATAATTTTATTTGGTTTTGAACTTTGGAAACTTGGGGTCATACTTCTGTACTTTTGTGTGTGGTGTTTTGTACTCAATATGTTGATTAACTCTTGTTGTATTTAGCGGTGGGGCTTCCCGGGTAGCTTAGCAGTGAAGAATCTGCCTGCAATGCAGGAAACTCGGGTTCGATCCCTGGGTCAGGAAGATCCCCTGGAGGAGGGCATGGCAACCCACTCCAGTATTCTTGGCTGGGAAATGCCATGGACAGAGGAGACTGGCAGGCCACAGTCCATGGGGTCGCAAAGAGTCAGATATGACTGAAGTGACTTAGTACACATGCGTGCATTTATTGGTAGTTCATTTATTCTCATTGATGTGTAATTTTGCGCTGTATGGATAGACACCAGTTTATTTCTACATTCTACTGGATACATAGATTGATGGATATGGACTGTTTCCAGCATGGGGTTGTTATGAATAGTGCCGCTGAGGCCTTCTTATGGTTGTCTTTTGGTGAGCATATGTAAGCACTTCTGCTGAGTATATTCCTAGAAGTGGAATATAGCGCCAAACAGGTTTTCAAAGTCCCTGAACCAATTTACACTCCTACAGGCGGTGTATGAGTTCCCGTTTCTTCACGTGCTTACCAGTACTTGATACTGTCTGTCTTCTTCATTGTAGCCATCCTGCTGAGTGAGGGGAAAGTCAGTTGCACTGAGGTTTAATTTGCATTTTTCTGATGACTGACGAACTGTGCACCTTTTCATGTCTGCTGGGCACTTGGATATCCTTTTGTGAAGCGTCTGTTCAATTCTTCTGCCTGTCTTTCCAACAGGTTGTTTCTTTTTTCCTTACCAGTTTGTTAGAGTTCCTAAATATTATGGATATGAGACATATTGGATATGTAATATTTTCTGTCTCAGGAGATTGCTTTTTCACTCTCCTGATGATGTCTTTTGAAGAACAGAAGTTCTTCAATTTAACGCTGTCCAGTTTATCATTTTTTCCCTTATGGTTCTATTACTTAAGTTTTTTTCTTTTTTTTTTTAATCGTTACCTACTGGGGACATAGGGAGTGTGCGAAATGGGTGAAGGTGGTCAAAAGGTATAAACTTCCAGTTATAAAATAAAGAAGTTCTGGGGATGTAGTGAACAGCATGGTGACTATAGTTAATAATACTGTATTGTATATTTGAAAGTTGCTAGGGGAGTAGTACTTAAAAGTTTTGAGGACAAGAAAAAAAATTGTAAGTATATAGTAATAGATGCTAACTAGACATATTGTGATGATCATTTCTAAATATATACATAAATTGAATCATTATGTTGTTCACCTAAACTAGTACAATGTTAGATGTCAATTATATCTCAATTTTTAAAAATCAGGAAAATAATCATAGTCAGGAAGATAATCGCCTATATTTTCTTCTAAAAGCTTTGTTGGGATTCTCATGTATATCTACTATCCATTTGAAATTACTTTTTTAGTATGTTGGGGTATGTGCGTCGAGATTCATTTGGTCCTACAATGCGGTCTAAATTGACCCAGACCACCTTTCCCACTGCACTGAAGTGTCAGCTTTGTTATAAACCAGGAGACTGTATAGATGTGGGTCTGTTTCTGAACACCCTATTCTTCCATTAGTCTGTCCTTGTACATGAATATCATTGTGCCTTAATTCAGTTCAGTCACTCAGTCGTGTCCGACTCTTTGCGACCCCATGAATTGCAGCACGCCAGGCCTCCCTGTCCATCACCAACTCCTGGAGTTTACTCAAACTCATGCCTATTGAGTCGGTGATGCCATCCAGACATCTTATCCTCTGTCATCCCCTTCTCCTCCTGCCCCCAATCCCTCCCAGCATCAGGGTCTTTTCCAATAAGTCAACTCTTCGCATGAGGTGGCCAAACTACTGGCCACTCAGCTTCAGCATCAGTCCTTCCAAGGAACACCCAGGACTTATCTCCTTTAGGATGGACTGGTTGATCTCCTTGCAGTCAAAGGGACTCTCAAGAGTCTTCTCCAACACCACAGTTCAAAAGCATCAATTTTTCGGTGCTCAGCTTTCTTCACAGTCCAACTCTCACATCCATACATGACCACTGGAAAAACCATAGCCTTAATTACTGTTGTTTTATACTGTCTTTATTATGCTGGTAGTGGAAGTCCTCTCAAAGTTTATCTTTAAAAATTTTAGGTTTTTTTTTTTTAATATCCGACCTCCCCACCCCCAAGCCTTTTTCAAAAATATATAAAAAGCAATCATTTTGAAAGCTCAAAAGGAAACTAATGTATAAAGGCATAATTTATAAAATGTATCCATCATTAAATTCATTGCTACCACAATCTATATTACATTCAATGCCTGTATATTTACATGAGACCTACGGAAAAGCACATAAAAAGTAAGTTCACACCATTTTAGTTTAAAATGACCTTTAGTACATACAGGATATAGTTTTAAAACAAAGGGAGTTTTTTAAAACATAGGAACTGTTTTCCAAAGACCAGTTTGCTACATTTGGCAAAATATAGCAACACATTAAAATACTTCCCATTCATGTTTAGTCAGTAAGCTATATTCCTATGTGACTGAAATACAGCTAAGGTTTTAGATTTTAACAACCAAAGTCACCATGCTTTTGATTTATAATTCCGGGAGTTCCCTGGTACATGGACTAGTGGTTAGGATTCATCGCTGTCACTGCTATGGCCCAGATTCCATCCCTGGTCTGGGAACTGAGATCTCATAGGCTGTACAGTCAAAATATAAAAAAATAAAATAGTGGGTGCTTCTACACACACACACACACACACAGACACACACACACGAAAATTTTGACTTGCTCTTTATTTATTTTTAGCTATGCTGGGTCTTCATTGCTGTGCAGGCCTTCTCTAGTTGTGACAAGCAAGGG
Organism: Dama dama; assembly: GCF_033118175.1. Classification (NCBI taxonomy): domain Eukaryota; kingdom Metazoa; phylum Chordata; class Mammalia; order Artiodactyla; family Cervidae; genus Dama; species Dama dama. The sequence continues at coordinate 21,229,068 of NC_083682.1, read as the reverse complement.
CTCCTCTCTAGTTGCAGTGCGTGGGCTTCTCATTGCTGTAGCTTCTCCTCTTATGGAGTATGGGCTCTAGGTGCTTCGGCTTCAGTAGTTGTGGCATGTGGGCTTGGTAGTTGTAGCTCTGGGGCTCTAGGGCACAGGCTCAGTAGTTGTGGCGAACAGGCTTAGTTGCTCCTTGGCTTGTGGGATCTTCCCAGACCAGGGGTTGAACCCGTGTCTCCTGCATTGGCAGGCAGATTCTTTACCACTGAGCCACCAGGGAAGCCCTTGACATGTTTGGTGGTGGTTTAGTCACTAAGTTGTGTCCAACTCTTGTGACCCCACAGACTGTAGCCCACCAGGCTCCTCTGTCCATGGGATTTTCTAGGCAAGAATACTGGAGTGGGTTGCCATTTCCTTCTCCAGGGGATCTTCCCAACCCAAGAATCGAACCCCGGTCTCCTGCACTGCAGGCAGATTCTTTACCGACTGAGCTATGTTTAAAAGTCTTCAAAATTTACAAAATGTAGTGCTGAGAGCATTTTTACTTTGTTATATATTCAGCAAGAAGATTTAGCTTAATATAAATTATAAGACTTCAGTTAATTACCCAGAGTTCTATGACTATTTTCTGCCTGCTAGAGTCCCATCTTAAATTTGACTTTATAGCAAAATCAGTGGTTTGAAATTTATTTCACAAAATCAATCTCAAGAGTTGCTGGGCACTTTTCAATTATTCCACTGCTTATATACATCGAGACAAGTGGTTCCTTGTGTCAGAATTACCTGTAGAGCTCTTAAGAAATACAGATTTTCGGGCCCCACTTTATTGAATAAGAATTTCCAGAGGTAGCTATTTTTTAATTAATCAATTATTTCTTATTTTTGGCTGTGCTGGGTCTTCATTTGTGCATGCAGGCTTTCTCTAGTTGCGGCGTGTGGGGACTACTCTCCAATTGCGGTGTGTGGGCTTCTCTTTTCTGTGGCTTCTCTTGTTGCCAAACACCAGCTTTAGGGTGCACAGGCTTCAGTGGTTGGGGCATATGGACTCAGCTGCCCCAAAGCATGTGAGATCTTCCTGGAGAGGAAATTGAACCCATGTCCCCCCTGCATTGGCAGGCAGATTCTTAATCACTGGACTGCCGGAGAAGTCCAGTAGCTATATATTTTTTTAAGTCTTCTCCGTGATAATGATATGCACCTTCATTTGGGAACCATTGGTGCAGCCCACTAGACCAGTCTTTAGGTGCATGAGAATCCTGGAGTATTTGTTTGTTGTTGTTGTTGTTAGTATTTTTCAGTGTGTGTGTTTTGTTTTTTGGCTTTTTTGTGTGTGATTTTGTTTTTTTTGCTTGGTTGGTTTTGTTTGTTTTGCCGCAATATGCGGCTTGCGGGATCTTAGTTCTCCAACCAGGAATTGAAACCAAGGTCCAAGCCTTGAGAGCACCGAGTCCCAACCACTGGACCGCCAGGAATTCCTTTTTGAAAACCGGCTTCCCAAGTCTTCCTCCCAGAGAGGTGATTCAGTGGATTTGGGGTGGGGCACAGGAACTGGCATTTTTAAACTCTTCATTGTCATTGGGCCCTGTGTTCACTTCCTGTGATGCATGATGAATTACTACAAATTTAGCAGCTAAACCAACACCTGTCTGTTACCTCAGAGTTTCTGTGGATCAAGGGCTGGGGAAAGGCTTGGCTGAGTCTTCTGCGGGGGTCTTACCTGGCCGTGGTCCAGGTGTTAGCTAGGGCTGTGGTGCCATCAGAGACGCAAATGGGAAAAGAATCACTAATAAGTCCCCTCAGGTTATTTGTTGGCAGAATTCATCTCCTTGAAGTTGTAGGACTGAGGTCAGTATTCTTGCTGGCCGTTAGCAGGACACCACTCTGGGCTTCTCACGGCTGCCCGAGGTTCCTTGACACCTGACTCTCTCATGACATAGGAAATTCTTCCAAGTTAGCAAAGGAGTCTCTTTCTAGTTTGCTAAGATGGACTTTTACACCCACTCCCATGCATACACATAACATCTGTATTAATACACAATATCCATATATTGTGTATTATCTATTCATCAATAGGTATTCATTATACCTATTGATACATACATATAGTATGTATTTTTGCTATATAAGATGTATATAGAAATATTTAGATATTTATATTATATTGTATGTGAATAATATTTATATAAATATATAAATAATATGTTTATATTATGTATAATTTATATAAATTTATAAATATTTATATGTACATATATAGCAAATATACATTTTGTATGTATCAATAGGTATAAACATATATACACACATGATTATGTTACTATGTATATGATGTGTATATGTGTATATACATTTATAAACATGTGCACACACACAAACATACCATACAAATAGTAACATAGTATGTGAGTGACATACCACACCTTCACCATACCCTATTGTAAGAAGTTACGTGTCCTGTCCATGCTTACAGTTGTGAACATTGGGGCCACCGTAGTGTCCATAACTGTATTGTGCATATCAAGGTATTAACAGTTAATTTCAGCACTTTAAAAAAAACACTTATTTTGACTGCACAGGTCTTAAGTTGCAGCATGCGGGATCTTTAGTTGTAGCATTCAACAAACTTTTATGTGGGATCTAGTTCCCTGACCATGGATCAAACCTGGGCCCTTTTCATTGGCAGCGGGAAGTCTTAGCTACTGGACCACCAAGAAAGTCCCATAATTTCAGTACTTTAAGGGACATTGTCCTGTAAGTTCTAATGAATCCTGTCCTGACAAGTGTTTCAGCAAGTGTTTGAGCCTTTGAAACCAATGTTCTTAATTTTGAAGTCAAAGATCAAATGAAGTGTAGATGATACTATATCCATCAAAGAAGTGAAAAACTCCCTCAAACAGTTTAGATCTGTAAGCAGACCAGTTTTTAGCACTTAGAATCAATGCTTTCTCTATTCAGTAGCCTCATATACAATCAAAGATTGTGTATTACTTTCCCATTGCTTCTGTAACAAAGTACCACAAATTTAGTGGATTCATACTGAACACATTTATTATCTTATAGATGCTATGCATCCCTTCTGGAGTTTCTAGGGAGGATTCCAGGTCTTTGCCTTTTCTGACTTCTGGAGGGTGCCACATTCCTACTGATAGCCCCATGTTGGCAGAGTTCATCTCCTTGAAGAGGAGCCCCACATTACCCCGACCTCTGCTTCTGCTGTCCCATCTCCTCTCACTCTGACCCTTCTAACTCTTCTAAGACCTTTGTTGATTACATTGGCCCACCTAGATAATCCAAGCTAATCTTCCTATCTCCAGACCCTTAATCACATCTGCAAAATCTGCTTCTTCCAAGTAAGGTAGCTTATTTTCACCCAGGATTAGGATGTGGACATCTTTGGGGGACCACTGTGCTGTCTTCCACAGATAATATTTCCTGTTTAACAGAAATGGAATTTGAATTAGGTAAGATACATAACCATATATCTTCATGGGTTTCAGTACATTCCCTATACAATAGATACTGGAGACCAGTTAGATATTGAATAATACTTAATACACTTTGGGTTTTATTCAGTGAAGCTTTGTAGTATTTACCTCACATACTAAGTTCCTTCTTATAATATTGAAAAAGTATTCTAAAAACACTGACAGTAACATGCTACTGGTTTTTTTGTTTTTGGTTTTGTTTTGAAGAAGCTCTTTTCTAATTTTCTATCAAGTTTTTGTAATTATCTACAAAGTAGGTATTTAGGTCTACATCCTTCTACTTGATGAACTGTTTAAATGAACAGGGAAAAGTGACTACAGAACAAATCACAGAATAGACAGAGCGAGTGATGAGAACTTCCAGTTGGAGATTTGCGTTCATTAGCTTCTTGTCTCCCTGACAAGTATGTCTCCTACATCTAATACACGACTATTACTAAAGCTTGTCAAGATTAAAGCATATCTGCGTGTGATCGCTTCACAACCTCAGCTGCACAAGAACTGAAAAGAAACAAGGCAAATGCAGTAGGGTTTCAGATTCTAGGAAACAGACAGTGTACACAGTTAATGGAACTGATCTTCATTCTTGCTCAATTTTCCTTTGTCAAAGATGCTATTTCCTGTGTTTGAACTTTTCCATAACGTCAGTCACTAGGGCTTATACCAGTCCACTTCCAGTGGCTATTGGGCATTTGGATTTCTTCTTAAACAAACAATGAAAAAACACAGCTACCAAAAATCAGCCTGTAGTGTCAAAAGGGTAAGTCATTTGATACACTGAGAAACTGAACCTTAAATCTACATTGATTAAGTAGACTGAAGTTTTATGTTAATTTTGAACTTTTAAGCTGTCATAAAAATATCAAATCAGTCTCCAGTTTGTGTGTCAAAGCCAAATAATGAATTTTCAAATTAAAACACAATTGAAAAAAACGTTTAAGATAAAAAGTAAGTAGCATTGTGTCTACTACTTCGGGGGCTGGGTGTGGGGGGGTGGGCAGGGAGGGGAAGGACATCTTGAATAGTTGAAATGAAGATGTCAAGAGACAGCAACTGCTAGACTTCCTTGGTGGTCCAGTGGTTAAGACTCCGTGCTTCCAATGTAGGGGGCCTGGGTTCGATCCCTGGTCGGGGAACAAGACCTGGCACAGCCAAATTAAAGCAAAAAAAACCCCAACAACTCCCAAATCTAACAGTGGTTACTAGGCACTGCCTCAGCCTCTCCACTTAGGGGGTCTGAAATATTAGGTAGGAAAAGAATATTAGGTAGGAAAAGAAACACACATCTTTGCTAATGTTCCCATTTTCGTGTCCCTTTGACTGGCTTAGCAGCTGTCTGCTTTGCTCTTTCAAACATGCCTCTTCCCAAGCCCATCCCAACTCCTTCTGCCCCCGAACACCTGCCCCACCCTCTGCTGCTGCAGTTCAACTTCTCCTTTTTTTGAACTTTTATATGTTTTCATGAATCATCAGTACCTCTTGTCTTCTCTCCATCGGCTTGGCATAAGGGTGATCAGCATTTAGCTGAATGAAGCATGTTTGTCCAACACTGAAAGACTTTCTTCAGCTTTCGAAAACTCTTTATCTCAGTGTGTTTATTCAGACGTGTCCTTTCTCTGTGGCTTCCGGGGGCGGTGGGCGGGGAGGGGACGGGGCAGGGTTGTCTTGACCTCTGCAGATCCATCACATAGTGACAGAGCAGCCCTTGCTCTAGTGCCAAGTTCTCTACCCACCCTTCACCTCCAGAAGCCACTAGATCTCAGCGACTCTGTCTCAGATCAGGGTGGGCTCTGCTCCACACAGTATGCTCCCAGAAACCTAAGCAAAACGAGTCTCCGCCGTCAGGGACATTAGGTCATTGTGGTGGGAAGGGAACACAGCGAGTTGCCATCTGAGGTAGTCTTGGTCCTTTGCATTTCCATATAAATGTGGATGCCTTTTGACAATCCCTTCCCTCCACCTCCAAAAAGCAAACCAAAAACCTTCTGGAATTTGGAAGAACATTGAATATATCCCTCCAGTGTCTGGCTTGTTTCAATTTTTAAAATATTTATTTGCTGCATTGGGTATTAGTTGCATCATACAGGGTCTTTCACTGTGGCGTGTGGACTCTGTATTTGCGGCTCTTGGGCTTATTAAGTCTGTGGCATGTGGGATCTAAGTTCCCCCTCCGGGGATTGAACCCAGGTCCCCTGCATTGCAAGGTGGATTCTTAACCACTGGACCACCAGGGAAGTCCCTGGATTATTTTATTTTTTCATATGTATTTATTATTTTCTCTATTTGTGAAGAGCAGGTGCTCGGGCTTCTCACATCGGAGGCTTCTCTTGTTGTGGAGCGCTGGCAGGCTCTAGAGTGTGCAGGCTTTAGTGGTTGCGATTTGCGGGTTCTAGAACACAAGCTCAACAGCTGTGGCAAATGGGCTTAATTGCCCCAGGCATATGGAATCTTCCTGGACTAGGGATCGAACCCGTGTCTCCTGCATTGGCAGGCAGATTCTTTACCACTGAGCTACCTACCAGGGTAATTTTTTTCTGAGCATTCTATGCCATGCACTTTACGTAAATCATCTTGTGTGGTCTTCACAATAATGCTGAGCAGGTTGTAGTATTATTCCCATTTCACAGATGGAAAAACTAAAGTTTTGCAAGAGTAAGCAGTTTACCAGAGGCCACAGTTCATAAGAGATCTAGGAACTCTGGCTGCATAGTCTGTAAACTTAACCATTTTGTGCAGCTGAGGGAGAGATGGAGGGAGAAAGGGTTGGATGGCTGGGGGGTGGATGGAAGGAGTTATTTGGGGAAAGGCAGGCTTGGAGGAAAAGTCCACCAAGGTTTCTTACATGTGCTGGCTCTCAAACTGCAAAATATCTGTTTACCTTGATACATAATTATTTGTTCAAATAGCAACGGACTTTCTTCTCTGATTTCAGCTTTTACACAGGAAGTTCCTACAACAAGGTGCTTGCCAGTCACCCTTCCCCAGATCCCGAATGCACCCCTGGCCAGGTGGCACAGAGGACAGTCATTCTGCTGGTCATGCTGAGCTCATACTCTGTAAGTTTCATCATTACACAGATTGGGGTTTTGCTAGAAACCAGCTTTAATCCCAGTGGTGGCTGACCCTAATCCCATAAGGGACCCATTTAGAGACTGAGCCTCTGTCAGGCACCCAGAGAAGAATAACTCCCAGAGCCCATGCCCTGGGACTGGGAGTAAGTTAGATCCAGCTTTTGTGACCCTCTCTCTCTGTCTTTTGTAGGATGGCTGCTCCATGAGGTCAAGACTGGGGCCCCTCCCTTCTCCCACTTTACCAATGCCTGGTCTCATGGGGTTAGTTTGGAGCCCACAACGATGGCATCATCAACCTCCTCCCCGGCTCCTGGCTCCAGGTCCAAGAAGTCTCTGGGCAAGATGGCTGGTGAGTGGACACAGACTCCTAAATCCAGGAGGCTGCCTGGCCCCCAAACACAGGCCCTGGAGAGATTTAAAGGAGGCTGATGGTGTGGGGGGAGTGATCCTGTCTTGACCTCAGTGCCCAGGGCTCTGTGGGGAGTGGGGCGGTGTGCCTCTGGGAGCCTTCAATCATTTTGGCTCACTGGTCTCCCAGGTGTGCTCAGCTAATCTTCCCAGCCTGGAAACCACCGTGCTGAGTACTTGACTTGATGTCTCTTGTCCTCTAAATCACTCAGAACCATTCAGAGGAAGGAGACAAGCAGAGCAGAGAGAGAGGACACCTCCGGAACACCAAACTTTCTATCCTGATCAAAAGCTAGAGAAGCTGAGTTGAAATCATTTGGAGTACTCAACAATATGCCAGATAAGGCATTATTTCCTCTAACCTTCAACAACAACTGAAATGAACCCATTTTCCAGATAAGGAAGTGGAAACATAGACTGTCTTGTTTAAGGTCATCCAGAAAGCAAGCAGTCCACCATCAAATTTGTGTGGCCCTCTGAAGTGTGGTTTGGAATCAATCAAGTGCTAAAGTCTTCAGGAGCTCTGGACAGTGACCTCCTTCCACATTCCCATTTTACCCATTTGGCAGGAAGCTAGGATTTCTCAGGACTTCCCAAGTGGTGCTCGTGGTAAAGAACCTGCCTGCCAATGCAGGAGACATAAGAGATGTGGGTTCGATCCCTGGGTTGGGAAGATTCCCCTGGAGGAGGATATGGCCACCTACTCCAGTATTCTTGTCTGGAGAATCCCATGGAAAGAGGAGCTAGTGGGCTACAGTCCACAGGGTCGTGGAGTCGGACATGATTGAGGAGACTTAGCATGCACGTACGTAGCACTTAGGATTTCTCATGGCCAAACAGGTGCCAATCCCTGCCTCTCTTTTGCTCCCCGTGATCTAAATCCACCTCCCCTCAGTGCTAAAAATGGGTTTGGGGACTAACTGACATTTACCAGCTTAACATAATTCTGCTTACAGGCTCACAGATGGTTGATTAGTCATCTTTTGGGAAGTTCTGGTTAGGCTGGGGGTATCAGAAACCAAAGGGCATGGAGCAGGCGAATCTGTCTTTCCTAATCATGCTGGTAAACAGCTAGAGTTGTTGTTGTTTTTTCTCATATTGTTGCTATACCAAAGTTTTTTTTTTAATTTTTGAGGTATAATTGACATATGCTATTCCGTTAGTTTCAGATGTACAACATAATGATCCAGCATTTGTATATATTGTGAGATAATCATCGCACTAAGTCTAGTTGGCATCCATCACCTTACAGTTCCTTCTTGTGATGAGAACTTCTATGATCTACTCTTAGGAACTTTCAAATATGCAATACAGTAGGACAAGCTGGTATCACATCTCCGCTGACTTATAAAACTGCCAGGCTTCTTTATTTATTTTGGCTGCTCTGGGTCTTTGTTGCTGTGTGTGGGCTTTCTCTAGTTGCAGTGCATGGGATCCTCATTGCGGTGACTTCCCTTGTTGAGGAGCTTGGGCTCTAGGGCATGTGGGCACCAGTAATTTCTGCTCATGGGCTCCAGAGTGAGGGCTGGAGCTTAGTTCCCTGGAGGCATGTGGAATCTTCCTGGACCAGGGATGAAACCCATGTCCCCTGCATTGGCAGGTGGATTCTCAACCACTGGGCCACCCGGGAAGTGCAAACAACCAGCTTTTATGTATTCCCCAAACCTTTAAAGATAAGGGGAAGTTTGGGGCAAGTCCCGAGGGATGGACACAGTACACAGAATAGCTGGTGTGAGAAGGTGGGCAGGGGAGACGGACTGGGGTCCATCCCGAGGTGACTCTTCTCTGGTGGGGTCGGGAAGAAGCCCCTGCTGAGAACTCCAGGCCTAAGCAATGCCTCTCCCCTCTGCAGGCTGGTTCAGGCAGGCCCTGTCGAGGAAGCCCACGAAGAAGCCCGTCTCCCCAGAAAGCGCCCCCAGCGCCGTTTCACAGCCGAGCTCACCGGACAGCCCCCCATCCCTGGGCCGCAGCTCAGAGGCGTCTCCCGTCCCTACACCGTCGCACGGGGGCGCCGATGGCGGCGGCAGCGGCGGCCGCTGGAGCAAGGACTATGATGTGTGCGTGTGCCACAGCGAGGAGGACCTGGCGGCCGCCCAGGAGCTGGTCTCCTACCTGGAGGGCGGCGCCGCCAGCCTGCGCTGCTTCTTGCAGCTCCGCGACGCCACCCCCGGCGGCGCCATCGTGTCCGAGCTCTGCCACGCGCTGAGCAGCAGCCACTGCCGCGTGCTGCTGATCACCCCGGGCTTCCTCCGGGACCCGTGGTGCAGGTACCAGATGCTGCAGGCGCTGAGCGAGGCCCCCGGCGCCGAGGGCCGCACCATCCCGCTGATGTCCGGCCTCAGCCGAGCCGCCTATCCCGCCGAGCTCCGATACATGTACTTCGTGGACGGCCGCGGTCCCGAACGCGGCTTCCGCCAAGTCAAGGAGGCTGTCATGCGGTGTAAGCTTTGGGGAAGGGCTTGCTCTCTCTACCTGGGCTTTTAGGAGACACCCAGTGTGGCCTAGTATGGGCTTCACTCTATTTTATCTTTTTAGGAAAATATTTGTCTGCCCAGCATCTTTTAGCTGGCGGGGATCTTCCTTGAAGCATGAAGGCTCTTTCAGTTGCCACCTGAGAACTCTTAGTTGCAGGGAGGCAGGATCTAGTTCCCTGACCAGCGATGGAACAACCAGTTCCCCCTCCACCCCGCACTGGGAGCACTGAGTCTTAACCACTGGATCACCAGGAAAGTTCCTAGGCTTCACTTGATTGCAGTTGGCAAATGCTGCGTTTTGGTTGTTTTATTTTTTTATTTTTATTTTTTTACAAACAGAAGGTTTGTGGCAACCTTTCCTGGTCAGATGATAATTAGCATTTTTTTTTCTTTTTTGGCACTATGTATTTTTAAATTAGGGCTTCCCTGGTGGCTCAGTTGGTAAAGAATCTGCCTGCAATGCAGGAGACCCGGATTTTATCCCTGGGTGGGGAAGATCCCCTGGAGAAGGAAATGGCAACCCACTGCAGTATTCTTGTCTGGAGAATTCCATGGACAGAGGAGCCTGGTGGACTATAGTCCACGGGGTCACAAAGAGGCGGATATGACTGAGCAGTTGTTCCTATTCCTATTTTTTAATTAAGGCATGTACATTTTTTTAATCAACTTTTTATTGAAGTATATTTGATTTACAATGTTGTGTTAATTTCTGCTCTATAGCAAAGTGATTCAGTTATACATATATTTTTAATCTTCTTTTCCATTATGGTTAATCATAGGATATTGAATATAGTTCTCTGTGAAGGGATGTACATTGTTTTAAAAACATCATGCTTTTGAACACTTAATAGACTACAGGAGAGTATAAACATAACTTTTACATGCACTGGGAAGCCAAAGAATTTGTGACTCACTTGACTGCAATATTCGCTTTATTATGGTGGTCTGTAACTGAAGCTGCCGTGTTTCTGAGGTCTGCGTGTAGTTCAGAATGCAGGCTCTGGAAAAGACCATGTTACCTGGGTGAGTTACTTAACTGCTCTGTGCCTGGGTTTTCTCATTGGTTGAATGAGAATTATATTATATACCTAAATAAGTATGTACACTAAGTAGGTATTCAGGACATTGCCTCCACATGTAAAGTACTCTTAACAGGCAAGGCCTAGCACATGTCAAGTCCTCAATAAATATTAGCCATTATCATCATTATTGGGACTTCCCAGGGGGCTCAGTGGGTAAAGAATTAGCCTGCAATGCAGGAGACATGAGTTGGATCCCTGGGTCAGAAAGATCCTCTGGAGGAGAAAACGGCAACCCATTCCAGTATTATTGCCTGGGAAACCCCATGGACAGAGGAGTCTGGTGGGCTACCGTCCATGAGGTTGCAAAGAGTTGGACACGACTGAGCGACTGAACATACACACACATATACACATCATCATTACTAGTATCAATAGTATTAGATTTCTCTCATTGAGGTCAGGTTGGCAATGTCCACCAAGAGCTAAGAACATGCCAGGAGGGACCCTGGTTTAGTGTTGGTTTAGTAAAGCCAACAGGTGCAAAATAATAGGGAAGAATTGCCCATGATAAGCATATCCAGGGAGGGGCAATATATAACAGTGGGTTTGGAAGGTAAAACAGATTAAAAGGCAGCGGAGGCGGGGAGCTGTTGGGGGGAAACAGAGATGCTGGGACCTGAGGATGGTGACAAGCCCTGTGCCTCTTGGATCTCTTTCAGACCTGCAGACCCTTGGCTGATGCTTGATCCATCACCACTGCGCCCAGACAGTTGGAGAAAAGTGGGAAATGGGGTTAGAGGGCCCAGGCCCTGGGATTCCAGCAGACACAGAGTTGTAAGGAGTGGGTTTGCAGGACACTGTATGTGACCCAGGGATCAGACTGTCTGTGGCCTCCATATCCTTGGGCTCTCAGGAAGGACCCAGGGAAGTTGGGGAGCCCCTCCAGGAAGGCCTGGCGAGGCTGGGGACTCCCCCAGGAAGGCCTGGGGAGACTGGGGACTTCCCCAAGAAGGCCTGGGGAGACTGGGGATCCCCCAGGAAGGCCTGGAAGAGCCAGAAAGCGGAGGTGGGAGGAAGTGCTGATACCAAGATATGGCCCACGTGATGCCGCCTGCGTGACTGGACATGAAGCCTGGCAGGTCATATCTATGTCTCCATCCCCTGGAATCGGGCACTGGTGTTGAGGTGCATTCCTCTTGAAGAGGTGGCTCCCCTGAGTAAGGAGCTGGAATCCTGGACCACTTGCCTCAGCTGCGTGGTTTTCCCAGGTGCCGGGGAAGCCCTGAGCAGGCGTCAGGACAAAGCAACAGGTATGCTGTCTTTCACACTCACACTCCTGCCGGGGTCTCCCTGTGATGTTGTTCACATCTACAAGGTATGTGGAAGATGCCCTCAGCACTGTTGTTTGTTTCCACTGCACGCCTGTCATTCAAGACCCACACCTAGAGACCATTCAGAAGAGATAGGAGAGAGCGGGGAGCAGGTGGGGCAAAGAGAAGGGAAACTCAGACCTTTTAGCTGGGATCAAAAGCCCTCTCACCGATCACTGACATGTGGGGGCTTCATCAGGGGTCTGGCCAGAACTCAGGCTTTCTCATGCAGAGAGCCCCTCACCTCTGCACTCAGAGGAATCAGTGTATTTCCTCTGGAGGATGGTATGTTTTCAATAAAACTTGTTGTTGAACTGAAATGAACTTATTATTTCCCTGATGTATACTTTGTGTCTCTTCCTCCACTCCCCACCCCCCCCCCCACCCCGCCACATCTTTTACTGAAAAAAATACACACATATATATTTTTCTAAAAACTGAGAGATAATTGACATATATTAGTTTCAAGTGTACATGATGTGCTATCTGCATATATGAAAAAACCTTTAATTACAAATTTTCTTATTACATATGAAAGGACTAAAGAATAATGTAGTACACTCACCTACTCTACACCCAGCTTATTTTTTTTTATACAATACATTGTAATTTTTACTTTTTTTTTCCAGTTTAGGATTTTTATTATTTTTTTTTCCATTTATTTTTATTAGTTGGAGGCTAATTACTTTACAATATTGTAGTGGTTTTTGTCATACATTGAAATGAATCAGCCATGGATTTACATTACACCCAGCTTAGAAGCAAACCCTCACAAGCCCCATGTTGCTCCCTATCTGTCCTTAATTATATTCTCCTTCCTTCTCCCACTAGAAGTAACCACTATCCTAAATTTTGAATGTTACCACTCTTAGCTTTTCTCTAGAAATTTATTACATATGTATGCATCCCTGACAGCATACTTTTACATGGTTTTGTATTGTAAATAAGTGGTGTTATGTTTACAGATTATGCAAATTCCTTCCTTGGGCCATATGTTTGTAAGATGTATCCACGATGATGCATGGAGCTCCAGTACATTCACTTTCATTCCATTATGTAAATATATCACTGTTTAGCTGCACAATCTTTTACAAATGGACACTAGGTTTCCAGTTTTTTGGTTTTTGTTTTTTTTTTTTTGCTATTGAAAACAATAAGCCTGTGAGCATTTTTATTCTTGTATATGTTTTCCAGGGCAAGATCTTCTAGGATTTAACCTAGATGGGGAATAGTCAAGAATATCCAGTGGTTTTGGCAGAAGATATGAAATTTTCCTCCAAGTTGATTCTGCCAATTTCTATTCCTACCCTGTGTGTAGAAGAGTTGCCACTTTTTCATCTTCTTGCTAACAATTAGAATTATCAGATTTTTTAATTTGTATTTTTTGTTGCACTGCACAGCTTTTGGGATCTTACTTCCCTGACCAGGGATTGAACCCAGGCCCTGGCAGTGAAAGTGCTGAGTCCTAAACACTGGACTGCTAGGGAATTACTTAGAATGATCAGTTTTTTAGGGCTTCTCCAGTAGCTCAGAAGGTAAAGCATCCGCCTGTAATGCAGGAGACCAGGGTTCAATCCCTGGGTTGGAAAGATCCCCCTGGAGAAGGCAATAGCAACCCACTCCAGTATTCTTGCCTGAAGAATTCCATGGACAGAGGAGCCTGGTAGGCTACAGTCCAAGGAGTCACAAAGAGTCAGACACAACTGAGTGACTAACACATACACACACGTCAGTTTTTTAAGTGTGTGTTAATTTGGTGGGTGAATACTGGTATCCTATTGTCATAATATTCTTTCTTCTCTTTTGCCTTTATTATAAAAAATATACACTAAAAGGAAGGAGGCAGTTTGACAAATCCCTGTATACCTATCACCCAGTTTCAACAATTACCAACTCAGAGATAAGCTCTTATCAACAATAACCCGACCCATAAGTCCCCTCCAGATCCTTTGAAGCAAAACCCAGGTGTTACTTTATTTCTAAATATTTAAGTATGTCTCTCTAAATTATTAGAAGTTTAAGAAAAAATATGACCACAATATAACAGTATCTTTTAAAGAAATTTTTTATTTTTTAATGTAAACACTTTTATCTATTTGTAGTTTGTGCTTTTTGTGTCTTCTTTGGGAAATCTTGTGTACTCTTGTATTTTCTTATGGAAGTAGTTTACATTTGGTTCTTTAATCCAACTGGATGTGCGGTTTGGGTTTGTTTTTGTTGCTCTCGATTTGTAAGTCAGAGATCCATTTCCCCCCCATTTGAATTGCCGTTCTTTGCTGCCTAGTCCATCCTCCCCACTGACTGTGCCGTCACCGGTGTCATGTTTTGTCATATGTCATACGCCTAGGTTCTCCAGGCTCCTTCCTTCATCTGTTCATGTACCCTGTCCGTGGCACCCTGGCTTACTGACTGTGATTGTTAGCAAACCTTGATAATTTACAGTCCGCTCTTCCCACTTCTTTTATTCCTCAGAATCACTTCAAGCCTTCCCGTTCCTTTATTCTTTCATATAAATTGTTTATTCACTGTGTCAGATTCCAGGAATGGGCCAATTAGTATTTTTATTGGACTTACATTGAGTTGAGAGATTAATTTGGAAAGAATGGATGTTTTAATACTTTACAAAAATGTTATGACTCCATTTCTTTGTCTTTAAATGTATTTCAATAAACTTTACAAATCTTTTCCATATTGGTCAGTCACATTTTTTATGAGATTTATTCCTTAGCATGTCATATTTCTGTTGCTAGTGTAAAAGTTATTTTTATTTATTTTGTGCTGCGAAAAGCTTCACTTTTTCCATTTGGTCCAAAGCTTGAGAGAGGGCTCCAGGCAGAAGCCCTGGTGTTAGCAGGGCTCCAAATAGGCCCCTGGGCTCTAGAGGCTCCTAGTCTTGCTTGAGGGTGAGCCTTTTGAAGAGATATTAGTCCAGTCGTGCCTGGGGACCAGCCAGCCTGCAAAGGTTGGTCAGATGGTCCCCTGTCTTTTTGATGAGTTTCACCTCCTTAACTAGGAAGTGGTTCTCCAGGAAGTCACAGATGTGGGGACTTGTGACAGAACCCAGACCATGCAGATCCAAAATGGCCTGCTCTAGGTTCTTCTCCAGGAGAAGGGCGGCTTCAATAGTGTCCTGGGTTTTACCCACCTCGTCTTGAGACGGCTTCTGCACCTCCAGGAAGAGGGTGCGGCCACTGTGCTGGCTTGGTATTTTCAAGAAATGCTCGAGGGTCCTCGCGCTTCTCCTTGGCCAATTTGCCAAAGAAATGGCCCACAACCTCCAGAGCCACAATGCTGCGGTCCAAATAGAAGCCCAGAGAGAGGAAGGTGTACAAGGCCTGCAGTGTAAGTGACTGACAGCGACCACTACCTCGGTGGAATAATTCTGACCAATCTGGGAGCTCATGGTTGATCGGTAATAAGGAATTAAGCTCCAAAAATGGAGATGGCTGGTCCTGGTGATTGTGGACAGCTGAGTGACTGATTCTGAAGGCTGCCACTGAAAAAAAGATTGGAGGGTGGTGGGAGGCTGGAGCAAGGGGCATCCTTGGGTCTGTTCTGTCCAAGCACTGTTGAAGCAAGAGACGGATCTGCGAGACAGTCGAGGGAACTACAAATAATTTTTAAATTATATTTTTTATCTGTCACTGGTGAGCTTCCCTGGTGATTCTGCCTGCCGATGCAGGAGACACGGGTTTGATCCCTCTGTGGGAAAGATCCCCTGGAGAAGGGAATGGCTACCCTCCAGTATTCTTGCCTAGAAAATCCCATGGACAGAGGAGCCTGAAGGGCTACAGTCAGACACAACGGAGCGACTAAACAACAACAACAAGAGGTGAAGACTACAAAACTGGCTGAAATAGATTTTTCAGTTTGAATTCCTGAATCATGTAGGCAGTATCAATCTGAATTCTAAACCTGAATGGAAATTGACCTGTGATTACAAGTTTTCAGGATTTGTTTTCCCCCTTCTCTCCAGAGCCAGATGTTGAGGCAGATAAGTTTCCTAAACATCTTGTTTCCTCCAGTGGGACAGCTTTTAAAAAAAAATTTAGGTAGCTGGCCTTTCATTGAGGCGGTGGCCCTTTAGAGATGTTGCAGAGAAATTATAATTTTTACATGGCAGTCTCTCTAGCCCTCCTGTTTAGAGACCTGCTGCTTTCTCTCTTCACTCAGCAGCGGCCTCCACGAGGGCGGGCCAGCACAAGGGGATCAAGAACACGGAAACTCGAATTAAAACGCTGGATGGGAGCAGGTCCCAGGATTCTGAGCTCCTAGGCTCCTTAGCGCCGGAAGAGCCCCCGGCTCTGGGCGCGAAGCACGTCGGGAGTTGCAGTCGCCACCCCTGGTGGAGGTGGGAGGAGCTTGTGAGGAGGGGTGGGGCCGCGGCAGGGCTTGCGCAGGCGCACACCTTCCGCCCGGCAGCATGGCGGAGCTAGCGCATCAGCAGAGCAAGAGAAAGCGCGAACTGGACGCCGATGAGGCGGAGGCATCCAGCACAGAGGGAAAGGAGGAGGGCGTTGGGAATGGTACCTCTGCCCCTGTCCGCTTACCTTTCTCCGGCTTTAGGGTGAAAAAAGTGCTGAGGGAGTCTGCGCGGGACAAAATCATTTTCCTGCACGGGAAGGTACCAATAGGCAGTTCTGGGGAGGGGATACGGAAGGGGATGACCCAATCGTCGCCTCGGAGGCGGATTTTTTTTTTTTTTTTTTAATAGCTTCTTCGGAAAATACCAATCGCATTCCTGGGACGGGGGAGGCAGAGTGCGCTAAAATGCATCCGCGGGTTGGTTCGTGGAGGAGACAAGACTATCCGTGAAATTAACTAAGGGAATTAACACGCGTAGGGCTAAATTTCCTAATTCCTCTTTTACTAAAATAAAGAACTAACACCAGTGGAGTGTATTGCCGATTAAAAATCACATGTTGAAGTCCCTAAGCATTCATTGTTAATTCATTAAACCTGTAAGATGCTAGTGAAAGTGAAAGTGTTAGTCGTTCAGTCCTGTCCGACTCTTTGCTACCCCATGGGCTGTATCCCACTAGGCTCCTCTCTCCATGGGGTTCTCCAGGCAAGAATACTGGAGTGGGTTGCCATTCCCTTCTCCAGGGGATCTTCCCAATCCAGGGGTGGAACCCACCTCTCCTACATTGCAGGCGGATTCTTTACTGTAAGATGGTAGTTCAGTTCAGTCGCTCAGTGGTGTCAGACTCTTTGTGACCCCATGGACTGCAGCTCACCAGGCTTCCCTGTCAATCACCAACTCCCAGAGCTTGCTCAAACTCATGTTCATGGAGTTGGTGATGCCGTCGAACCATCTCATCCTCTGTCAGAAGCTAGTAAATGTTGCTGGGTGGTCTTGTTCATCCAGGTCCCAGGCAGTGACATAGAGACTGTGGGAGGTTTGATCCTTGTTCTACAGGACTCCACCCCGACAGGGGAGACAGTTTATTCAAATGCTGGTCCAGTTATACATGTTATGAGCTGACAGGCCAGCACTGATCTAGGTGCAGGAGACCTGATGAAAATTACTATCATTGATCTAAAGGAGTGTGCAGTATCTTCCAGTAGACAGACACCGCTGGCTCAAATACTGTGTGCTCAGCTTTCTAGCAGGGACTGAGGAGAGACTGAAGACCACCCCAAGAACTAGTGAGGAGGCCGTCCGAGGGTTCTCCAGAACTCCTGGCAAGAGCTTTCACTTTTGGGAGCTTCGGGGAACCTGTCTGAGGCATCTGAGCCTGTCTCTGTGTCTCATTTTTTTGGCCATGCGGGATCCTAGTTCCCTGACCAGGGATGGAACCCACACCTCCTGCATTGGAGGTGCGGAGTCTTAACTACTCGACCACCAGGGAAATCACTGCATCTCTTGTTTTTTTAGCGAGGTTCTGTCTGGTTCTCTAAGCCCACCTGTCTTTAGTCTGCGATGCCTGCTGAAGATTTTAGCCAAGAGAACCTTTGAGCTTGAAGCTAGTTGGGATACCCAAGAGATTCTACTTTCTGTTTCAACATTGACTATTTGTGTCGCTTCAGGCAAGTCACTTAATCTTCTCTAGACCTCAGATTCTTCATCTGTAAAATGGGGAGAATTTGACAGGCCTTGTGAGCCTAGAAGAGAAGATAGCAGAGAAGCTTTGCATCTTTCTGAAGAAGGATGCCACAAGGATTTGGGCTGATGAGATGTTTTCTCTGGGAGAGGAAACATGGGCACCTTTGGCTAGACTTCCCCAGAGGGAAGACTGCAGGGAAGGAAATCCCGAGTATTGGGATTGCAGAGTCCCTGGGAGCGTTTACATTTGCTCTCCGGGCCTCCCCTGTGATTCTGCCCCTGGGCCCACTGATGGTGTCTCCCCCGCAGGTGAACGAGGCATCTGGGGACGGGGATGGGGAGGATGCTGTCGTGATCCTGGAGAAGACGCCATTCCAGGTGGACCAGGTGGCCCAGGTCCTGAAGGGCAGTCCTGAGCTGCAGCTGCAGTTCTCCAATGATATCTACAGCACCTATCACCTGTTCCCTCCAAGGCAACTCAGTGGTAAGCTGGGGGTGGAGGTGGCTGCCTGCAGGGGGGAGTGTGATGGTGGGGAAATAGGGGAACAGTGGCCACTCCATTACAGATTTGCATGTTCAGTTGCAGTGGTTCCCTCTGAAAGGAGGCGGGAACGCTTGGCATTCTATGAAGACATTTTTGGTTGTCAGAACTGGGGAGTTAGGGTGTTGCTGGTTCCTAGAGGATGGAGGCCAGAGATGCTGCTAAATATCCTACAAAGCACCAGATGGGCCCCCACAACAAAGAAATGGCAGTAGTGTCAAGGCTGAGAAACCAGGCTCTAGCATGGTGTGCTTTGGGGCCGGAGTGTGATTCATAGGAATAATAGTAATTGTCCATACTTCTTAAACCCTTTTTGTTGTACTGGCCACCAGTCTTAAGTATTCTATATGTGTCATTGTATTTAATCTTCAGAGCAGCCCTGTTGTGGTAGGGCTTTACAGAGGCAGAAACTGAGGTTTGGGAAAGTTAAGAAAGCTGTCCAAGATCACACAGCAAATAAGTAGCAGAAAAACTCAGATCTTTAGTTGACCAAGGAGTTGCTTTCACCACGTGGCTATGGAATGAGCAGTGTGCTGGGTGCTGTAAGATCAGTTAGTTTCTGGAAGGAACTCACTGTCTAGGGTGGGGAGACACGGAGTGTAATCAAGGAGGGACTTGAGAAGGGGAGGATTTCGTGGGTTAAGAAGCAGAGATTTTTGATCGTTTATGGTTGCCTGAAACACAAGACCTTGTAGTCAGCTGAAATGTGATGTGAGACCAGGCAGGCCTTTCCTGAAGAGGTTGGGGAGGCCAGCCTTTCTTCTGGAAGGAATGGCCTGAGCCGTGTTATGGGCAGGCCAACTGATGTGTACAGAGGTAGGGTATCACTTTTGATCTTTTGTAGTTTTATTACACTTGAACTGAGGGGGAAAAAAAGCAGACATTTGGGGTTTTTTTTAACGATTTTTTTTTTGGCTGCCCTGGTTGGCACGTGGGAGATCTTAGTTACACAACCAGGGATTGAAGTGGTGCCTCCTGCAGTATAAAAGTAGATGCTTAACCACTGGATCATTGGGAAAGTCCCAGAGATTTGGTTTTGATCACAGTATTAATACTTTTTAATTTATTAAGAAGAAGAACTGATTCATTCTAAAAGACCCTGACGCTGGGAAAGATTGAAGGCAAAAGGAGAAGGGGGCGACAGAGGATGAGATGGTGAGATAACATCACCAACTCAATGGACATAAATTTGAGCAAATTCTGGGAGATAGTGGAGGATAGAGGAGCCTGACATGTTACAGTCCATGGGGTCACAAAGAGTCCAGCATGACTTAGTGACTGAACAAGAAGAGGAAGAATATTCCATGCCAAAAGCTAGACATGCTGTGAACTCTTTTCCTTTCGATGGTGAGATTCAGGAGGCAACTTTGTGGAAAGCCTGAGGGAGGCTAGTTGGCCTTGAAGGTTCCTTCCAGCCAGGAAATCCTGGGATCTGCTTTGCAGCACAGGGCAGTCTTCTAATGTCCTTCTGCCTTTTTTTTTTGCCCTCCAGCATTTAGGAACAGCTTGGCTTTACAGATATCCTGCCACAGTCTTTTGGATAGGCGTAGTCTTTTCTGTATCCCCAAGAAAGGGTGCTGTTGTCCTTCGGAAATATATATGAACACTTGATGTGAGAGAAGCCAACCTTTCATGGCTGAAAGCAAAAACAGCCTGATCTTTTACTGAAAGAGGGTCAGGTTGATCTGTTCCCGTTGACGGAAATAGACAACTTTATTTGCTTTCTCAGGTGCTGACGTTTAAGCAAAGGTAGTGCTCAAGGTGAGATGGCAGAAGCGTGCCAGGGGACACTGTAGCTGCCCAGGACTTGGGACAGCCACCACCTACAGGCTCTGGGGTCACCACTCTGCTGTGAGCCTTTCCTTCTCCTTCCCCTCTTCTCTCCCCATCCTCTGCCCAAATTCAGAAGGTTCTGCTCCACAGGTATACCTTGTAGAATTTGCAGCCTCTCCTTTTCATTTTATTTTTCCAACACATGTTCTTCTGTGGTGCTATACACAGTTGGTGGTGGCCGCTGCCCCGTCTTTCTGTTTTTGTCATTTTTCCCCCAAGATAAGCACCGAAAGAGACAGTGGGTTGTCAAGGTCACAGGTGTCTGTCCCCACTCAGCCCTCTGCATGTCACACTTCTTCCCCAGTGGTGTACACTCTCAACTGTGAGCCTCAGGTTTTAGCTCCTCTTTTCTAGGGCTCACTCTCTTCAATTTCTATTTATTTTAATTTTTGTTTACTTGGCTGCACCAGATCTTAGTTGTGGCATATGAACTCTTAGTGGCGGCATGTGGGATCTAGTTGCTTGACCAGGGATCGAACTCAGGCCCCCTGCATTGGGAGTCTGGAGTCTCAGCCACTGGACCGCTGGGGAAGTCCCTCATTGTCTTTTTAGCATAAACACAGAGACAGTGTGTTACACTTTTATCTTTCTGACTGAAACTATGCATGGTGACTTGGAAGTGGTAGCAGTCTGGCTCGGGGCTCCACCTACACCCCTCGCTCATTTCCTTGTGTACCTTATCCCTGGATAACATCCAGATCAGGGGTTGGCAGACCTTTTCTGTCAAGGACCAGAGGTTAAGTATTTGAGACTTCATGCGTCACTGTAATCCTCTCTGTCACATGTTATTTTCTTCTTTTAACCTTTTTAAAAATAAAAATGCCGCTCTTATCTCACTGGATGCAGGAAAACAGGCCACAGGCCAGATTTGACGTTCTGGCCATAGTTTGTCAACTTCTGTTCCAGATTTTTCCCACCCACAGTGTGGTCTGTAGACTAGGAACGTTGGTACCACCTAGGAGCTTGTTAGAAACGCAGCATCTCAGAGCCTGCTCCAGACAGGGCAGAATTAAAATTTGCATTTTAGCAAAAACCCTAGGTGAGTCACACACACATGAAAATTGTTGAGAGGCACTGGTCTATAAACACCATCTGTGTGGGGGTGATGTTCACATTTATTCCTCCATCTCTGACCTCTCCAAGAACCCCAGGCTCATACTGAAATAATCACCTACTTAGCATCTCCATTCGGTGGGCTCATGGGTACCTCAGAGGTGAATCGTGAGGATCCGATGGACTGTTTTTAGAGGCACCTGTGTGCGTGCTCAGCAGTGTCCGACTCTTTGTGACCCCATGAACTGCAGCCCGCCAGGCTCCTCTGTCCATGGGATTTCCCAGGCAAGAAAACGAGTGAGTTGCCAATTCCTTCTCCAGAGGATCTTCCCGGCCCAGGGATCGAACCTGTGTCTCCTGCATCTTTTGCATTGGCAGGTGGATTCTTGACCTCTGAGCCACCTGGGAAACCCCCCTGCCCCCACCACTTAGCAAACAGCAACAATTAGAGGCACTCAGCACGTGTGAAATAGTAGCCGCTACGACTGTCCTGACGTGCTGGGCCCTGTCCTGGTGCTGGGGCTCCAGAGATGAGTGACATACCATCTCTGCCCTCTCAGGCCCATTTGAGGGAGGTGTCCCCCCTCAAGTTAGTTGAAAAGGGGGAAGTAAAGCTGTCAGGGGGGTCACTGCCTGGATGTAGGGGACAGCGGTCCTTGTTGGTTGGAGCCTTGTCAGCCTCATTTCCAGTCCCCAGCAACCAGGCCTACATCAAACACTCAGTAAATGACCCCTGAAGAGTGGATCCCACAGACCAGCCCATCCTTTCTTTCCCACCCTCTGGGGGCCACGCATTCCACAGCCACCAGGGGGCAGCAGGGCCACAGTGTCCTGCGGCCGGCTCCTCTGGCCTTAGTCCTCAGGCTTCTTGGCCCCGCCTCTTGAATCCTAGTCATCAGCTTATTTCTGAGCGGGCTGCCCTCATGATCTTTTCTGGTATTTCTCCATTCTCTGGCCAGTTTCTTCTAGCCTGAGGATTTGCTATTTCCTCACTTATCTCTTCCAGGTTCTCAGCTGACCACAAGAGCCCACCATGGGGCCCCCCACCCAGTTGCCCTAGGAGAGCACTGGGGGTCGGAGTCCCACCCAGCCAAGCGCCCAGACTTCCCCGTGATGGGCCAGGGGCAGTACGTGCTGTCTGAGTTTTCCTATGTAGTGCAGGGGTCAAGGGCGCAGGCACAACCAGGCTGGGATCCTGGCTTTGCTCTTTACCAACCATGAGGACTTGAGAGTGTCTGTATTCATCCAACAAATTGGGAAGTTGTTGGCCACGTGACATGAAGAGCTGACTTATTAGAAAAGAGCCCGGTGCTGGGAAAGATTGAAGGCAAAAGGAGAAGAGGGTGAGGATGAGATGGTTGGATGGCGTCACCAACGGACATGAATGTGAGCAAACCCCGGGAGACAGTGAAGGTCAGGGAAGCCTGTCGTGCTGCGGTCCACGGGGTCGCAAAGAGTCGGAGATGACTCAGCGACTCAACAAGAACTGCGCCTGGTGCCTGCGGGGATCAGATAGTGTCTCCTTTGGGCTCACGGGGGGAAGGCAGACGGCAACAGGGAGACGCACGTCCACACGGCCTAAGAACAGGAAAGGGGCTGCTCGGGCCGCAGGCCAGGAACTCTGCGGACATGACCCCCATGCTGGGGCCTGAGCGATGGAAAGAAACCAGCTGTGCAGAGAGCTGCTGAGGGGGTGGGGAGAATGTTCTGGGCTGAGGCCGCAGCACGTGGTCTGGGGGAGGAAAGAGGAAGGGAGAGGAGGCCCCTGTTTCAGGAGCCTGGTGGGCGGGTGCTGACCAAGGTGTCTGAACCCAGATGAGGCTGAGGAAGTCGCTGCAGTTATTTTCTTGTTAAATTAGGTTAGTGCCTGAACCTACGTCAGGATAAGACAGAAAAGGGCATTGTAAAGTTTTTTAACCTTTACCCACAGTGAGAGGATGTATTTTACATTTTGACCCAGAACTGGGAAATAAATATACGTGAATCCAAGGGAAAGAAAAAGTTCACAAAACAATGCCTTTACATTGTGCGACACGCTCTAGTATACTCATCTTCATTCCAGTCTTGTCTGTTTCCTTTTTTTTAAAAAAAAAATACTGGTCTTAACCTCCTAAATTAATTTCATCACCACTATTGTGGTTTATGACTCACTGGGATAAGGTATATAAAGCCCTTGGCACAGTGGCATATGGTGTGTATTCACAAACGTTTGTCATCTTTTATTGTTCTTTTCCCACCTCTAAAATTATATGAGCCTTAAGTGGAACAATATACGTAACATATGGAGAAATGCCTGGCTCTGACCGTAGGTGTGTTTCCTTTGTTCTCCCGTGGCCATGTGGCCGGTGTGAGGACCGAGCGGGCCAGGTGGCTGGGTCCAGGCAGGTGGAGGCGGGGTCCCCTCCTGCTCTCGCTCTCATGCTCCATCCGTGGCCGTCAATGGAGCCCTTTCATTGAGAGCTGTGTTTCCTGTCCTGGGGAAGAAGGGGCAGACAATAGGGAGAAGGGTGTGACTCAGTAATCCAGACTGCCTCAAAGAAGGCCATTGTTTTTCTGCTGCTGTGGGGCTGGGGGGGTGCGTGGATCTCAGGTTCAGGGCAAAAGGCTTCTGTGAGTGAGTGAGGCCGGGCCACGGAGAGAGGGATCCCGGGAATCGCAGCATCTCGTGGCTGTAGGGAACTCCCGGAACTCTAGCCCGTGTGTTCCGTCGCGTCCAACTCTTTGCGACCCCATGGACTGTAGTCTGCCAGACTTCTCTGTCCATGGGATTTCCCAGGCAAGAAGACTGGAGTGGGTTGCCATGTCCTCCTCCAGGGGATCTTCCCCACCCAGGGGTTGAACCTGTGTCTCTTGCATCTCCTGTATTGGTGGGTGGATTCTTTACCACTGGCTCTACCTGGGAAGCCCCAGGAACTCTTAGCTACTGGCCTGGTGTTCCTCCTGTGCCCTGTGCAGAGGCAAAACCCAGGCTCTGGAGAAGGAGCACTTTAAAGGGCCAACGACTCCTGGAAGAGTTTTCCTGGCAGCACAGAAGAAAACTAGAAAACAGTCCGGATAGCAACTGACAATAGAGTCTGTAAGTAAATCCTGCATGGACTACTTCTCCATCCAGTGAACGCTGAGGAGCTGCGGCTCCATACACTCTTCCTGAAGGATGACTTCCCTGCTCCTGCCTCCACCCCCACCCCCCTCCACCCCTCCCACCCCCCTGCCACCCAGAGGGCAAGACAGAAAGTTTGAGTTGCAAGATTCCGATTAGATAAGGTTGAAAAACAGAACTAAACAATACACTGCTTAGGATGCACACAGGCCTCATTAAACTAGGAAGATAAAAAAAGAAATGATCAACCCCTAATTCAGCAAAATGATTATCCCTATTGGGGGTGACACAGAGGTCAGGTATTATTTGTTTCTAGGGCTGTGTGCTCCATACACGGATGTTCCTTTAGGTCTTTAAACGGAATATATTTTGTCTTTATGGACATATATACGTAAAATATTTGTGTACTTAGCGACTGAATAACTCTCAACATCCGTACATGTGAGAGTTGGACTATAAAGAAGGTTGAGCACCAAAGAATTGATACTCTTGAATTGTGGTGCTGGAGGAGACTCTTGAGGGTCCCTTGAGAGCAAAGAGATCAAACCAGTCAATCCTAAAGGAAATCAACACTGAATATTCATTGGAAGGACTGATGATGAAGTTGATACTCCAGTTCTTTGGCCACCTGATGCAAAGAGCTGACTCATCGGAAAAGACCCTAATTCTGGGGAAGATTGAGGGCAGGAGGAGAAGGGGACGACAGAGGAAGAGATGGCTAGGTAGCATCACTGACTCAGTGGACATGAGTTTGAGCAAACTCCAGGAGATAGTGAAGAACAGGGAAGCCTGGCATGCTGTAGTCCATGGGGTCTCAAAGAGGTGGACACCACTTAGCGTGACTGAACAACAACATATATATGTGTGTGTGTATATATGTATACATATATGTGAACATAAAATGTTTGTATATGTGCATATACACATGTGTTAAGATGTGTTGTATATTTCCCAATTAATTAAAAGCTGGCAGGTCCTTAGAAGAACTAAGAATATACCCTGCTACATTATAGGCCTCTGCCCTCGTCCTCCAGTTTGGTTTCTAGTCACTCTTGCTGAAAGTGAAAGTGTTTGACTAAGGCCCCTTCCTCCCCCCGGGTTTGGGGCACCAGGAGACCTTTGGTTCTGCTTCCCTTCTTCTCCTGTGGACGAGGGAGCCCTGTGGTGTGCGGTGCCCACTCAGGGCCGACGCGAGTGGGCAGAGGGGGATCGCGTGTGGTCCTCCTGCCAGGAGGACAGAGCTGGCACCAGGCTCTGTGGCTCCACTCCAGCACAGACTGGCACTGGCCTCTCACCCATCCCTTTGGGTGTCCTTGGCGGCCCTCCCAGCCTAGCTGAGCCAAAGGACAAGCGCTATCTGAACAGTGACCAGCAGAGGAAGCCTGGCCAGACAGGTCTCGGCTGGCCAGCCCGGAGCAGGGTGTGGAAGGGCGCTGGCGTCATCAACACAAGACATAGTCCAGGCTCAGGGCCAGTGGGCACCACCAGGCCAGGTCTTGGAATTGCTCTGAGACTCAGTTTCTCTGAATGAAAGTCCACATCAGGGGGCTTCTATGTCACAGGAGCTTGGAGAACCATCATTTCTCAGCTTTGAATGGGACGCAGAGGAGATTTTATTTCTGTGGTTCTTAAAAGCGCCTCGGGGCTTCCCTTGTGGCGCTAGTGGTAAAGAATCTGCCTGCCAATGCAGGCGACGTAAGAGATGTGGGTTTGATCCCTGGGAAGATCCCCTGGAGAAGAAAATGGCAACCCACTCCAGTATTCTTGCCTAGAGAATCCCATGGACAGAGGAGCCTGGAGGGCTGTAATCCATGGGGTCGCAAAGAGTCAGACATGACTGAAGCGATTTAGCACAGATGGTTTTTAAAGTAGCCCAAATCATCAGAATTTCGAATGCAGAGTCTGGACCTACTAAATAAGAACGTCAGGAGTAGGCTGGGGCATTTAACAAAGTCACGCAGTCACATGGTCAGATAATCAAATGGTGCTGAGGCTTATCTGGACAGACAGGCTCTAATACCACTCTCCCCCACCCTGGTTCTGCCTTCCGGAAGTGACTACCATTAAGACAATTTCTTGGATTTAGTGCTTCTAGTGATTTCTTCCAGACACATAATTGAATAATATGCTTATGCAACTCCTCCTTGATTTATCAGATTTTGATGTTGTTAGTTTCCCACAGTGGAAGATGGAAGCCTCCTTTATATTTTCCTCACCCTCCTCTCCCTCCTTCTCCCAGTTTTTGATATTTATATTATTATTTTCAAGTTATTGTTGTTGTTGTTTAATTGCCTTTGGAATCCTAAATGTATTGAAATCTTTAGTCCTTATTCCACATACTCTGGGCTTCCTTGGTAGCTCAGCTGGTTAAGAATCCTCCTGCAATGCAGGAGACCCCAGTTTGATTCCTAGGTTGGGAAGTTCCCCTGGAGAATGGATTGGCTGCCCACTCCAGTATTCTTGGGCTTCCCTGGTGGCTCAGCTGGAAAAGAGTTTGCCTCCAATGTGGGAGACCTGAGTTTTATCCCTGGGTTGGGAAGATCCCTTGGAGAAGGGAAAGGCTACCCACTGTAGTATTCTGGCCTGGAGAATGCCATGGACTATATATAGTCCATGGGTCACAAAGAGTCAGACAGAACTGAGAGACTTTCACTTCCACATACTCTTTAAGTTGTATCACTCTGTCGGGAAATATTGAAAAGCCTTCCCTTCCCTTCCCGGCACTTCTATCCTTTGCTGTCCGTCAACTTGTCTGTCAGCCGTACTTGTATTTTCCAGGCGGTCCCAAGACACGGGGGCAAACCACTTATAGCCATCCGGTTTTTAACTTTCAGTTTAGTATTCAGTTGGGCTTTCCTGGTGGCTCAGACAGTAAAGAATCTGCCTACAATTTGGGAGACCTGGGTTTGATCCCTGAATGGGGAAGATCCCCTGGAGAAGGAAATGTATTCTTGCCTGAAGAATTCTACAGATAGAGGAGCCTGGTGAGCTACATGGAGAAGGGAATGGCAACCCATTCCAGTATTCTTGCCTGGAAAATCCCATGGATAGAGGAGCCTGGCGGGCTATAGTCCATGGGGTCGCAAAGAGTTGGACACGACTGAGCGACTAACACTTTCACTTTCATAGTATTCCTTTATGTGAGATTCGTGACACTTTATAATAAAACAGACTCTATGTTAGATGGTGGTGCCCAGCTGTAGACTAAGATAAATGTTCTGAGCATGTTTGGGGTAAGCTAGACTGAGCACGAAGCTCGGTAGGTTAGGTGTTGCAAATGCATTTTCAACTTAACAATGGGTTTATCTGCATGTAACCCCATCGTAAGGTGAGGAGGATCTGTACTCTGTTTTTGAAAGTACCTAGTCATTTAATAATTTGTTGAATGGTATTTCCTTTTTTCCTTCTGGAAGTTTTGTTTCCGGAACGCTTTTTCCTGGCTTCAGTCTGGAGACCTGGTTCTTGAGGCATGCCTCAGACTCATAACAGACTTCCCTCCACAGCTTTCCTGGGTTAGAGCCACTGTCTGTCTGCCGGGCGCTTTGTCTTTTTCATTTTGGTTTTACCCTGGTTTAGCTGAAGTGCAGTCCTTGTTTACTTAAAAAAAAATTTCTTTTTTTTGGAGTATAGTTGATTTACAATGTTGTGTTGGTTTCAGGTGTACGGCAAAGGGAAATCAGTTGTGCATATCCATATCTCCACTCTTTTTTAGATTCTTTTCCTACGTAGGTCATTCCAGAGTGTGGAGTAGAGTTCCCTGTACTATACAATGGGTCCTTAGTAGTTAGCTCTTTATATATAGTAGTGGGTATTCGTCAGTCCCAGTCTTCCAATTTATCGCTCCCTACCCTCACACCCTGGTTGGTTGTTCCCTGCATCTGTGACTCTGTTTCTGTTTTGTAGGTAAGTTCATTTGTACCCTTTTTTAAGATTCCACATATAAGTGATGTCATCTGTGACTTAACTTCACTCAATATGATCATTTCTAGGTCCATTCATGTTGCTGCAAATTATATTATTTTGTTCTTTTTTATAAAATGCATTCTTAAGTACGTTCTCACAAAGAATAAACAGGAGGAAAACTTTGAGTCTTTTGTTTTGCCCTCACTTTTAATTGATGATTCGACTGGGTACAGAATTTGAGTTTATTTCCCCTGCAAACATCAGATGCATTCATCTCTTGTCTTGTGGCATCCATTGTTGCTCGTAAGATACCCCATGGATTGTTGCCCGCCAGGCTCCTCTCCGTGGGATTCTCCAGGCAAGAATAATGGAGTGGGTTGCCACGCCCTCCTTCAGGGGATCTTCCCGACCCAGGGATTGAACCCGTGTCTCCGGCATTGGCAGGTGTATTCTTTACCACTGAGCCACCAGGGAAGCCCAATAAGATATCGAGCACCAGTTTAATTCTCATTTCTCTGTAGTGAACTTCATTTATTTGTTGTTGGATTTTTCTGTTTTGTTTTGCTTTATTAGTTTCCTTCTTTGGAAGCGCATAAGATGGCCTCTGTCTTTTGTGTACTGGGGTTTTGTAAGGTTGTGTTCGGTGAGACCTTTCTTTTTTCATTGATTCTGCTGGGTACTTTTGGACCCTTTCAGTTTAAAGTGTTATGTCAGCCTTTCACTCTGAACATTTTTTCCTGTTATTTCTTTGATAATTTCCTTTTCTCCGTTTCCTTCATTTCCTCTTACTTGAAATCCTGTTAGTTGTTAGACATCCTAGATCAGTCCTACGTGCTGCTTCTGTCCTGCCCCCGTTCCCATCTATGTCTTTCCTTTCTGGAGTCTTGTGGATGGTCTTAACATTGTCCTCCAGACCTCCTAGTAAAGGAGCCTCATTTGGGAGCCTCATTTTTAATTTTTCTCCCTCTGGTCCTCTGAGTCTTTCATTTTCATAGCATCTTGCTTTTGCTTCACAGAGGCCAAGTTGGGTTGACATTCTCTGACATACTAATTAGAATTGTTTTAAAAATTATCTCCTGACCCTCAAATGTTCCCGTTTCCTCTGGGATCTGGTTCTGGTTGTTTATTTTGGTCTTTCTTTTTCAGACGGCTGGCTTTCCCTTAGTGTCTGGTGAATGTTAGTTCAGTTATATTTATTTTTTTTAAGTTTAAAATTTTTTTTTCGGCCATGCAGTACAGCTTGTGGGATCTTAGTTCCCTCAGTAGGAATTGAACCTGGGCCCTCAGCCGCAGAAGTGCAGAGTCCTATCCGCTGGGCTGCCAGGAAAGTCCCAGTTCGTTTGTGTTTAAAAAATGAAGAACCAGGCTGATAGTCTGGCAAACTGAGTTAGGTCTATTGCCACCATAGGTCTCTCTTGGACGGCTAGCTGTGTAGACAGAGAGCAGGGCTTGCTGGCCTTGCCTGAGTTTGGAGGTACCAGCCCACTCTGGAGTCTGTATACTCTCTAGTCCACCGTAGCTCATGGACCACATCTGGCCTGCTTCCTTTTGTGAGGCCTGTGAGATAATTGTGGTATTTACATTTTTAAAGGGTTAGTTAAAAAGAAAACAAAGAAGAATGTGCCAAAGAAGCTGTATGTAACCAGCAATGCCCCGCAAATTGACTGTCGCTCTTTGTACAGAGAATTCGTCTACCCCTGCTCCAGTCAGTTCAGTTACTCAGTCGTGTCCGACTCTTTGTGAGCCCAGGGACTGCAGCACGCCAGGCTTCCTTGTCCATCACCAACTCCCGGAGCTTGCTCAAACTCACGTCCAACGAGTCGGTGATGCCATCTAACCATCTCATCCTCTGTCGTCCCCTTCTCCTCCTGCCTTCAATCTTTCCTAGCATCAGGGTCTTTTCCAGTGAGTCAGTTCTTCGAATCAGGTGGCCAACGTACTGGAGCTTCAGTTTCAGCATCAGTTCTTCCAATGAATATTTAGGACTGGTTTCCTTTAGGATGGACTGCTTTGATCTCCTTGCAGTTCAAGGGACTCTCAAGAGTGTTCTCCAACACCGCAGTTCAAAAGCATCAATTATTCAGCGCTCAGCTTTCTTTATGGTCCAACTCTCACATCCATTCATGACTGGAAAAACCATAGCTTTGACTATATGGACCTTTGTCACTAAAGTAGTATCTCTGCTTTTTAGTATGCTGTCTAGGTTGGTCATAGCTTTTCTTCCAAGGAGCAAGCATCTTTTAATTTCATGGCTGCAGTCACCATCTGCAGTGATTTTGGAGCCCAAGAAAATAAAGTCTGTCACTGTTTCCATTGTTTTCCCATCTGTTTGCCATGAAGTGTTGGGACCAGATGCCATGATCTTAGTTTTTTGAATGTTGAGTTTTCAGCTAGCTTTTTCATTCTCCTCTTTCATTTTCATCAAGAGGCTCTTTAGTTCCTCTTTGATTTCTGCTATAAAGGCGGTGTCATCTGCATGTTTGAGGTTATTGATATTTCTCCCAGCAATCTTGATTCCAGCTTGTGCTTCATCCAGCCAGGCATTTCGCATGATGTACTCTGCCTATAAGTTAAATAACCGAGGTGACAACATACAGCCTTGACGTATACCTTTCCCAATTTGGAACCAGTCCGTTGTTCCATGTCTGGTTCTAACTGTTGCTTCTTGACCTGAATACAGGTTTCTCAGGAGGCAGGTAAGGTGGCCTGGTATTCCCATCTCTTTAAGAATTTTCCACATTCTTTAAGAATTACCCTTGCTCCAGTCCGAGGGTTAATATCTTTGGAGCATAATCCTCTGTTTTCACCTGCATTAACTGCCTGCCCCTACCATGAAAGTAGGCAATGGATGAAGCTAGCTGGTACAGCTCTTCTGTAGAGGGGCTCTTTATTATTTTTCTTTTTAAAGAAATATTTATTTACTTAGCTGCACCAGATATTTGCTGTGGCCTGTGGGATCTTTACTGAGGCATGTGGGATCCTTATTTGTGGTCTGTGGGACCTAGTTCCCTGACCAGGGGTCGAACTCAGGTGCCCTTGCATTGGGAGCATGGAGTCTTAACCCCTGGGCCACCAGGGGAGTCCTTAGAGGGGCCCTTAGTTGGTCCCGGTTTCCAGCTCTGATTCCTGTCCAGCCCTCTGTCCCTGCTTGTTCAGAGCCCACATCCTCTTCCGGGTTTGTGTGGGGAGGCTGGCGATGCCCTGCGTGTGGCCCTGATGGTGGTCCAGGCTGCAGCTTCCTTCCCTGTGGTCTCATCCACTCACACCCTGCCTCCCACTTCCTAACCTTGGGACATGAATGGCAGTCTCTCGTTTTCTGCTGCTTTCCCCTTCTTGTTCCCTCTTGTGGGCTTGTTCCTATTTGTATTTCATCATTGCATTGCAGTGGGTTTTTGAAACGGTCTGAGGATCACTGTTAAATAGGAAATGGGGGCCCTCCTCACATGTGTCCGTATGCCGGGTGGGGCTTAGGCCACAGAGACGTTAGTCCACTGAGGCCACAGCCAGATGGAGCCCGTGTTGGTGAGCTGAGACAGACGCTGCGTTTCTCCCTCACTCTCTTGCACACACAGTGTCCTCCATGCTCGTGCACAGAGGGCGGGATGCCGGCTCGACGTGGCCGGATCCGTAAGGTTGTGAGACCTGGGTCCCTCTGACCTTGCGTTTCTGCCTCCAGGGGCCTGACCTAGACAGTCACTCGTACACGTCAGGAAGAGCGGGCCAGGGTGTCCATTGTAGCACTGTTTGTGATCGAAAAATGAAAAATAAGAGCAAAAACAATCTAAATGGCCCTGTATGTATGAAGGGGTTAATAAGGTGTGGTATGTGCATACTGATTGTTACAACGGAGGAAGATGATCTCTCTGGACTAACGAGGGAGGGTTCTGAGGTCACAGGTAACATAAAGGGTCATCCCTTTTGTGCTCAAAAAACACCTTTATATATATGTTCATATATATCTACATTCATTAAATGTCTACATTTATTCTACAAGAATATCTACATTCATCCATCAAAAGGCTGGAATAATGAGCACCCTCCTAATATTGGTGATTTCCTCAAGGCAAAGGATTGGGGGCTAGACTTCTGAATTATTTGAGACTGTACTCCTGTGATGTTCTGATAGAGATTGTTTAGGACTTTAACCTCATCCCCAGACAAACTAAACAAAGGAGCAGAGCAAAAGTTTCGCCTGGGGACGTCTCTGGTGATCCAGTGGTTAAGACTCTGCACTTCCACTGCAGGAGCTGCAG
The DNA here is from genome assembly GCF_033118175.1 of Dama dama. Taxonomy (NCBI): domain Eukaryota; kingdom Metazoa; phylum Chordata; class Mammalia; order Artiodactyla; family Cervidae; genus Dama; species Dama dama. Next base: position 21,196,530 of record NC_083682.1, on the reverse strand, counting down.
GTTCAGTTCCTGGTTGGGGAAGAAAGATCCCACATGCCGCATGGTGTGGGCAAACAATAGTAAAAATTATTTTTAAAAATAAATCAACCCCAAAGATGAGGTGGAACTGGGGCCTCTGGCTTTGTCTTTACTTCACAGCCTGGATGCTTGTCAGTTCATCAACAAGTGCTCTGTCCTCCCAAACACACTCACTCCAAACTCTGGAGGTTCTTCGTACCTGCCGACAGTGCCGTACCTGGGAGATGATGGTGAGGAGCAGGTGGCCATGGAGGGGTGATGCTGGGATGGTGTGGACTGTGCCGAGGCAGCGCCTCCCACACTTGGAGACGGGGAGGCAGGTGGGGGCAGCAATGTGGACAGGGCAGCAGAGTGGGCTCCTGGCATTAGCTGGGCTTTGAAATGGGGCTGCTGCTTCTCTTTTTTGTTAAAAAAAAAATTTTGTTTGGCTGCGCTATGCCTTATTTGCAGCATGAAAACTCTCAGGTATAGCATATGGGATCGAGTCTCCTCACCAAGGATCGAACCCAGGGCGCCCCCACCCCACCCTCCGCTGCATTGGGAGCGTGGAGTCTTAGCCTCTGGGCACCTGGGAAATCCAGAAAGGGGCTTCATTTTTTTAAAAAATATTTATTTTTTTATTTGCCTGCTGCTGCTAAGTCACTTCAGTCGTGTCCAACTCTGCAACCCCATAGACAGCAGCCCACCAGGCTCCCCCATCCCTGGGATTCTCCAGGCAAGAACACTGGAGTGGGTTTGCCACTTCCTTCCCCAATGCATGAAAGTGAAAAGTGAAAGTGAAGTCGCTCAGTCGTGTCCGACTCCTAGCGACCCCATGGACTGCAGCCTACCAGGCTCCTCCGTCCATGGGATTTTCCAGGCAAGAATACTAGAGTGGGGTGCCATTGCCTTCTCCGCCGGGTCTTAATTGCAGCATGCAGGATCTTTAGTTGCAGCTTGCAAATTCTTGGTTGCAGCATGTGGTATCTAATTCCCTGACCAGGGATTGAACCTGAGCCTCCCGCATTGGGAGCACAGAGTCTTAGCTAATGGACACCTGGCAAGTCCTGAAAGAGGGCTTCTTTAATGGAGCTGGGGAAAGGTGAGTGAGCCACAGGAGTCTCTCTTTGTCAGTAGAGGCCACCGAAAGATGGCCGAGTTCTGCTTTTCTCCCTGGGTGCTTCAGGGCTTCCGACACCAGGGAGCCAGGGCCCCCTCTAGGGCTTGGAGGGACAGTGGGATCAGAGCAAACAGAAACTCGAAGATGGGAAGTCTACCACCCGAGTAGAGTTCTTGACCCGGAACGGGCTCTGCCTTCCTCTCGGCTGTCTCACTGGGCTGTACTCATCCCCTCTGCCAGCTCCGCTCCGAGAGCCCGTGAGTGCAGCCTCCTGTGTGCCCCCGTCTCCTCCCCGCACAGGCTGGAGCAGAAGCCTCTGTTCAGTTCTCTATTTAGGCTTACGGCTTCCATGAGGCTGGGAAAAGCTGTTGTGTTCAGAGCCTGTGTAGAAGCAAATAGAGCCCGAGCGCCTGAAATGTGGCCACCACCAGGAGGCCTGTGTGTTCTTGTTCACTCTCTCTCAGAGGGGGCAGGGCGCCAAGACTCTGTGGCCGTCTTCAGACTCGAGTCAGCAGAAAGTCCGCTCTCTCGGGGCCAGTGGGCGAGGGTGGATTACCCATGGGATGGCTGCTCCACTTCAGACTGGGCAGCCCGGTTCTGATCCCAGCTTCTCCGTGCGTGATGGCCTGGAGTTCCGGTAGCCCCGACTCCCAGGAAGGCCTGTGCCCGTGGCCTTCTCCTCCCTTCACGCCAGCACTCAGGCTGCCCTGAGGCTTGGCACCTTTGCGCCTCTCAGAGTGAAGCCAGGTGATGCCTTTAGACAGGAAGTTGAGATCGAGGCCATGTTTTGGGACTCCTGAATAGTCAGTCTAATAGCTCTTATAGGGCTAGTCTGCTGGACCGCAGAACGGTTTCTTCCTGCCTGTGGGGGAGGGGGTCTCGCAGCTCTAAGACCAGGACTGCTGGTTGGCAGTTCCGTTACCTCGTTACATAGCAGGTCTCTCCCTTCTGTACAGAGGGATCTTTGTGGTGTACCATCCTGCTGCAGCCGCCCCATCCCCGAAGGATGTAACCCCTGGGGCTGCATCTAGAGTCACTGAGTTTGTGGCCTGGGCCTTCCGGTCTCATCAGAGCCCCCTCACGACCCTCCCGGGCCTGGGAGGACCGAGGAGGGGGCAGGGAAGGAAGTTGCCAGAGCCAGGATCTTGCTACCATCAGCATCTGCGTCTTCCCCGTCTCCAGCGGCATCTCTGTGCTTTTCGCTGAGACGGATAATAAGCAGTTTGGAGGTTTGCTGTGGGGTGGTTGGAGCTTCCAGTTAGATCCTGACCACGCCCTTCGGCCCTGTTTATCCTTGATCCGGACGGAGGTCTTTTCAGGCCTCACTTGAGTACTTCCAGCATCCCCCAGCGGGGGAGAGTGCACACCCCGCCCCAGGCCTCCTCTGGCCTGCTCTCTGCTCACCATGATGCCAGGACTGAGGAACGCGTCGTCCAGCTGGGGGAGGTCCCCAAGAGGAGGAATGAAGCTGGCAGGTCCTATGAGACCCCCTTGCCGGCCTTCTCTTGGGGTGCTCCAGCGGGGGGGGTGGGGGTGGGCCCTGCCAGCCCAGGCCTGCAGCCCATCGCCCGTGAGGCTCTGCATGGCTTCTGTGCAGGGAGGGGCAGGGTGGGCTTCACACCCCACTCACGCTTCGCCCTTGCCTCTCCCCTGCTCCCTTGGGCTTGCACATCTGAGTCAAATAAGTTGAAACTGGCCCACGATAATGCAGGGGGAGCCGAAGCCACAGGCCTGGCCGTAGCAGTGACCTCATCGTGGAGAAGCCGGCAGCCGTGCTGGAGAGCAGGCTTGTCTGAACATGTGTGTGGGAAGGCGGGCAGACTGTCTGTGGTTTGCATTTTCATGTTCCATGTGCAGCAGCATTTTCCTGGGGATTTGGCTAAGCCCGCTCTGGCAGAGAGCAGGAAAGACAGCTGCACTCTCCTTCCCGGAGCCCTGCCTGCCTCCCGTCTCCGAGAGAGATGGCCTTCGTGTCTGGGCGGGGTGGCAGGGCTGGCTTCAGTCAGCAGAGAAGGGCATTCAGAAGACCCTCACCAAGGTGTGCCAGCAATGGGCACGCCGGCCCGCTCCTCAGGCTGCGGCGAGAGGGAGCGGGTGTGGACAGGGCTGGCTGCTGTCACTGGGGGCATGTTGCTGTGACCCTTTCCACCGCCACAGCCTCCCTGCAGAGAAAGAACAGCTACCCTGAGTCCCACAGGGGCTGCGACCACCCCGCCCCAGGCCTCCTTCCCCACCGTCCAGCGCCGTCAGCCTGGGAGGGGGCCAGGGTGCTTGGTACCACCCTCGGAAGTTGAATGAGTCATGGATCCCTGTTGTGAGTGGGGTCATCCTCGCTGGTCCGTGCTCCCCTCTGGAGCCCGTTCCAGCCCCACCTCTGGCTGCACACCCTGTGGGGGCCGCTCAGACAGCCCCCCAACCCCGGAGGGGAGCGTGCCCCCACGTGCTGCCCTCCCGGGGGCACTGTGGCCAGCAGCCCGTGGCCGGCCTCTGCTCGCGCCAGCGTCCTCCCAGACCTCCCAGTCTGCAGCTCCCATCGCTCTGGCTCCTTGCTGAGCTCTTCCGTTTTGCTGACAGCTCTTCCTGTGTCTCTGGGAGGGGCTGGAACGAATCCTGTTTCTCCGATCTGACAGGGCTGCTTTTGGGGGAAAGTGGCGGCACCACAAGTTTCTCAGGAAAGGGCCTGAAAGAGGCTGGCCCTGGGGCAGGGAAAACCATCTTGCACAGAGGAGTCGGACTGCTTGGGTTCAGGTCTCAGCTCCACCCCTTGCTGGCTGTGTGGCCTTGGGCAACTTACTTAACCTCTCTGGGCTTCAGTTTTCAGGGGCAGCTTATTTTTCTGTTCTTAATAAATGTGTTATAAAGTGATCCATAATTGTTGTAGAAAATGGAAACAAAGTTGCTCAGTCGTGTCCGACACTTTGCGACCCCACAGACTGTAGCCTGCCAGGCTCCTCTGTCAATGAGTACCCTGAAAAACTAATTTTAAAAATTACAGTTACATTCAACTCGACTGCCCAGAGATAGGTCACATCTCAGAATATGTCCTGACTTTTTTGGACGGTTCTCTGGGTGCACTTGTGTGTGTAGTGGTGCATGCACACACTCTTGTAACAGTGGCTTGGCATAGTATATATCCTGTCGTGTAGACCGTGTTACAGTTCGTGTCGGGTCTGTTTCAGGCACGGTACACCCAGTGCACGGAACAGCGTTTCTGCTCTCAAGGAGCTGATGTGCATGCAGTTGCAGGAGGGGAACATAAAGAACAAATAAATAGGCCAAGTGGCAGTAAATGGCCAAGAAGAAAAAATAAAGTATGAGGAGGGAGACGGAGGACAGGGACCTGGGCTTCCAGTTAAAAGCGGGCAGTTCAGGTGCCCAGCTGCTTCCTTTAAAACCCTCACTCAAAATGGCTTCAAAGGAATTGCCTTTAAATAAAATCAACCCATAAAGACTTGAAGGAGAGGAGACAAACCAAGGAAGCGAATGGAGGAGGAACTGGCGTGGCAGGCTGGAGAGGGGAAACCTGAGCCGGCCAAGTCCACTTCACACGACTAGTCATCACTGGGGAGGTTAAAACGGAGGGCCTAGAGATTTTTGGTGTCAGCGGGGTCGCGGCACGGAAATGTAGGGGGTTAAGTAGAAGTCTGCAGATTCGGTGAACCCTGAGAGGAACCCTGCCCGCCCTCCCTCCGCCCACCTGCTTCTCTTTCTCCTCATTCAGTGCTGTCTGCCAGACCCCTACCTCCATGTGTGAAATTGGAAGAATCTTCTGGGGAATCTGAGCCGCCCAAGGGAAGAGACTTCAGCTCTCAGGGGCTCCATCATGTGCAAAGGAATAGCCTGATGGTCATGAAGCTCTCCCGTGTCAGCAGGCTTCCCTCCAGCATCTTCACACTCTAAAATATGAGTGAGTGGATAGACCGGTTGGCCAGACTTTTGAGTAATGCCTCAGTTGAAAAAGAAGGGGCAAGGAAAAGGAAGCAAGGACAAGAAAGAGACTTGGAGGAGATAGAAGCTGTTCAGGGAGAAGAAATTTTCAAAGATATCATTTATCTCAGAGAGAAATTATAAAAGCAAAGAAAGCAAAAGATAAGGTTAAACTCACTGTCGAGGTAGGAAACAAATTTTATTTAAGTGTAGCTCATTATGTTTCCACATAGTCCAGGCCTGAGTCATGAAGTCTTCCAGACATGGAGATTAAAACATCATGGCGGGGGGGGGAAAAAAGCAAAAGAACAAAATACTATCAAAAAGGAAGTTTTTTAAAGCTCTTAGGAATAAAAATATGATGGAAATGAAAACAGAAGATGAACACTCTCTGAACAGTAGAGCAGAAAGACGTAGAGCTGGAAAATGGGAGAGAAAGGAAAACTACAAGATGAATCAAAGAAGTTGAATATCTAAATAGTGTTCCAGAAAGATAGGTCTTGAGAAGATGGGGAAGAAAATGATTGAAGAAACAGGTCCCAGATATGTATACCTCTGGCTGATCCATGTTGATGTATGGCAGAAACTAATCACAATATTGTTAGTTCATTATCCTCCAATTAAAAATAAAATTAAAAAAAGGAAGGAATGAGTTCCAGAACTGAAGAACATGATTTTCAAGATTGAAAAGGCCTGATACTTGACCCAGCTTGATGGATGGAAATAAACCTGCTTTAAGACCCATCAGTACAATCAGGACACAAGGGACAGAGAGGAAAAAAACAGGTTAGTACAGAGGCTTGGGATTAGAGTACCTCAGACTTCTTAGTAGCAGCAGCACAATCTGGAAGGTCACAGAGATTGCTTCCAGACTTGGAGGGTCATTGCTACCCTAGAATTTTCTAGCCAAGCTCTTCATTAAGCATGAGAGTAGAATAAAGACCTTTTCAGATGTTCCAAGCCTCTCAGTGTATCTTCCTTGTGCCATATCACTGGACACATCTGGAGTTTGTACTTTCGTTCTTGGTGCATGGTCCCCAGACCAGTGGTAGCATCTTCTGGGCACTTGTTAGACATGCAGGGCTTCCCTAGTGGCTCAGTGGTAACGAATCCACCTGCCAATGCAGGAGACACAGGTTCTATCCCTGGTCCGGGAAGATCCCACGTGCCTGTGTGCCCCAACTACTGAGCCTGTGCTCTAGAGCCCAGGAGCCTCAACTGCTGAGTCCACGTGTTGCAACTACTGAAGCCTGTGTTCATTTGCCACGACTAGAGAAAGGCCCACACAGCAACAAAGACCAAGCGCAGGCAAAAATAAATATAAAATTAAAAAAAAGAAATGCCCCGCCCCAGGCCTCCTGATACACGCTGAAGCTTGAGAAGCACTGCTTCAGCAAAATGAGGACAAACATGTGACAGAGGAAGATAGTGGATCCGGGAAACAAGGTACCCAGCACAGCAAGGGGGAGGGCCCCCAGGATGGCAGTGCTCGGAGTTCCCAGGCCACAGCTCTGCAGCCTCAGGTCACGGGCTCCGTGATCACACTGTTGTTCTTGTGTCTGATGAATTTTAACATCAAAAGGAGACATTTATAAAAAGGGAAGTGGTGGTGGGTATAAAACTTGTGTGACAAGTTTATAGAAAAGTAAACAAGTAAATGTTAACTCTGTATAACAGAAGTTGTGCTGAAAGGAAAAATAGGAAAAATACTCATGGTGTATTCTTTAGCAGTGGACAGCATTGACATCATCATAATGGTGTTGATAATGCTGAGTACTGATTTATCCAACATTGTGATCTGGTTGTGTTGTGAGAATAGGGTAGAGAAGAGCATGTGTGTGCATGTACATGTGCGCTCACACTGTTTTGTTAGAGAGCTGGTTGTTGTTCCCTTGCTAAGTTATGTCCAACTCTGTGACCCTGTGGACTGTAGCACACCAGGCTCCTCTGTTCTCCACCATCTCCTGGAGTTTGCTCTGATTCATGTCCATTGAGTCAGTGATGCTAACTAACCATCTCATCCTCTGTCACCCTCTTCTTCCCTCAATCTTCCCCAGTATCAGGGTCTTTTCCAGTGAGCTGGCTCTTCCCATCAGGTGGCCAAAGTATTGGAGCTTCAGCTTCAGCATCAGTCCTTTCAATGAATATTCAGGCCTGATTTCCTTTAGGATTGACTGAGAGCTGATTTAAAAAAAAAAAAAGCTAAATCCATATCTTCCCTAATGGGAAGTTAATAAGTAATAAAACTGAAAAATCAAAGTGAAACAAGGTATAAAAATATTTGTAATTTGGAACTGTGGAAGTATGAGACCAAAGAAATGGCCGGAAGAGTTGACACTGGTGCTCAGGAAGAAGCAGAAGACATTTAAAAACAAGCTTTGTTCGACTTTTATGTGCAAGATACACCTTAAAACTAAAACTAAAACCAAATTTGAAAAAGCATGGCTGAAAGGGAGGCTTTGTCAGGGAAGCTCTCTTAATAAACTGGTTATTTTTGAGAAATGGGCTTTAGAGGTTTTTTTTGTTTGTTTCTGTTTTTTAAGAATGTCAGCAGGAGGGCAGGGTCAGGAGATTCCTTGTTGCTTCTATAGCCACTAGGAAATGCTTCTGGGCTGGGAGGTGCCAGGAACTTCTCATCCTGGGCAGGGGGCCCCTTAAGTCATTTTGCTGGACGGGGTTGGCAGAGAGGGTGCCAGGCAGGTGGTGAAGCACCGTCTGCTGACCTGCGGGGGCCACCACGTGGTGCCAAGGCCAAAGCCCAGCCCTGGCCTCAGCTTCCCTGTGAGTGGCCCGGGTACCAGAGTGAGACCCGCCTCACACTGGCTGTGGGGAGTGAGTGCGTTAATGTGCATACAGGGGTCAGAACACGGCTGGTCCTTCTGCTGGCAGTTAGCGCCCAGGGAGTAGAGGGTACCCACATCTTTTTATTTATATTTTGAAAAAAAATTTCAACCTTATAGAAGCATTGTAGAAATACTACAAAGAACTTCCTTAATAAAAGCTCTTCAGGGGACTTCCATGGTGGTCCAGTAATTAAGAATCTGCCTTCCAATGCAGGGGACTCAGCTTCCATCCCTGGTTGGGGAACTAAGATCCCACAGGCTTCAGGGCAGCTAAGCCCACACGTTGCAACTAGAAAGGAAGACCCAGTGAAGCCAAAAAAAAAAAGGGGCTTTTTTTTTTATCACCTTTTGATAACGTGGCCACATTTCCTTTTTCTCTCTCCACGTACACATACAACAATATCTTGTCACCGTTACCTCTGTTATTGAAAAGTAAGTTGCAGACATGTTAGCCCCTCATCGCTAAGCATGTCAGTGTGTGTCTCCTAGGAACCAGAGTAAAATGGTCAATTTGGGGAACTTTCACATTTATACAAAACCGTGGTGTGATGTGGAAACCGTTATTAATCTTACTGTTGTTTCAATGCCATTTTCAAGCAGGAAGCTTCCCTTGCCCCATCCTCCGCAGTCCACGATCCAGTCCAGTCTCCAGTGTCCTTTAATCTGGAGCAGTCCCTCAGCCCTAACTTTGACACTGTGGAAGAGCTGGGAAGCCACTTGTCTTGTCGGGCGTCCCTGGGTTTGGGAGGTGATGTCACCTTGCGATGGGATACAGGTTATTCTGGCAGGCACCCCATGGCACGGGCTTCCCAGGTGACCTCAGTGGTAAAGAACCTGCCTGCCAGTGTAGGACACTTGGGTTTGATCTCTGGGTCAGAAAGATCCCCTGGGGGAGGAAATGGCAACCCACTCCAGTATTCTTGCCTGGAAAATTCTACAGACAGAGGAGCCTGGTGGGCTGTAGTCCATGGGGTCACAAAGAGTCAGACATGACTGAGCAGCTGAGCATGCACCACGGCACGGCTCAGGAGGTCTGTGCGGCCAGTTCATCTCACGGGGGTGATGCTCTGGTCACTGTGTGTCCCTGTCTGCAATTAATGAGTAATCTCAGGGGAGTTGTTTTTGAGGCCCTGGGTCAATATCCTGTTCCCCTACATATTTTCATCTGATTGTTTGAGTGTTTATCAGGCCTTGGCTCTTGACCAGATTCCTCATGAAGCTCAGTTGCAGGTCATTTGGATAAACACCAGAGCTTGCTTTTGGCTGCCAGTGAAAAACTTAGCATTGGGAAATATATTGACTTTTTTTTTTCCCCAAGAGAGGTATTATTCCATTTAGAATAAGAAGTGCACTTCCTGGCTTTAAAGTCTAAAAAGGTCAGATTCATTCTTTTGTTTTTGTATTTGCTGAGTGCCTAGAGTATACTGGACACTCTTCCGGGTGCCGGGGATAATGTGGTAAAACACAGGTAGACAGACGTCCCTGGGGGGGATCAGACAGGAAACCTGTCCTCGGTGGCCAGGTAGTGCAGGGTGAACCCCAGGGTATGGTGAGGTCGGGGGTGCCTTGCTTGGATGGAGACCTGAGCGGGTGAAGCAGGGGAACAGGTCCGAGGCCTGGAGATGGGAGTCCTGGAGCGGGTGTGAGGAGGTCGCTAGGAGGTCGCTAGGGCTGGAGCTGAGACGGCCCGGGGAAGGAGGACGGTCAGCGGGGTTGCAGGGAGGCCTGGGCGAGACTGGGGGGCAGCGTCCATTCGGATGCCGGCAGCGAGGGCCTGACTGAGACCCGGCTGGGAGTGGTGGCTCCTTGGGGCTCACAGCACAGCGAGGAGGGTCTCCTCCGGGCAGAAAGGGGGCAGTTGGACAGGGCCTTTTCATTCTACCCTGCTGCTCCGGAAAGGACAGGAGGGGCTGGCCTGGCGAGGGGCCCGTCTCCCCACCTTCCCAGCGGCTCGGACAGTCTCTGGCAAGCCTTGGCAGGCGGGCATGCCTGCAGGCCCTGTGGCTTTCCGGCCTGGAATGGCCGGGGAGTCCTGGGCTGGGAGCCCAAGGTGGTGCATTGCCAGTGGGCACAGCTCTTATCCAGGTCATCCCTGCCCATCTCCCCGTGGGAGGGAGCGCCAGGGCTCACAGCCTTGGTCCCCACGCCCCGCTCAGGCAGCCCGGGGGAGTAAGCTGAGGACATTCGAGGAGGACTTTTCCGTGGGGGTGCAGGTGGGATGCAGTTCTGGAGACTTCCCACCCTCTGCTCTTTGGCATCTCGGGTGCCCGAGGTTACAGAGTCAGGATTTGAACCTGGCTAATGGATGTCACAATCTGGCCCTTCTCCACCAGGCTACACTGCAAGGGGCCAAGGGGGTGATATCACATCTATTTCAGGCAGTCCCCTGCCTCCTGAGATCTTGTTTGTGCTTGATCTTTGACCTCCGGCCTGTGACCCCGGGGCTATTAGAGGGTGATGGGCGTGAGAAGGGCGCCGAGGGTGGTGAAGAGGCCTCTGTGCCTCCCTTTCGGGGTCAGATCAGAGATTCCCAGGAAGCGGGGTGACATTTACTTAGCCCCTCCTGTGGTTTTGAGGACACACCTTGCTTAATGTTCACAGTCACACTGAAGGCTCAATTTTAGGACCATCCTTAACAGATGAGGAAGCTGAGACTCCGGGTTAATGACAGCCAAGGTGGCGCAGCCGGGAAGGGGAGTCGTGTGTCAGCCCACGGCCCCGCACGGTGATGCTTCGCCTGCTATACCTGATGGGCCGGTGCCTTTGGTCCTTCCGGAAGTCACGTGCTTGGCATGGCGCCTCTGGATGCCTGCACTGGGCTGGCCTGCCGCACAGCCGATGCTGGGCCTGAGGGCAGGGGTGGAAAGAGCATGGACCTCAGGGTGGGAAGATGGTGGCTCCAGCCCTCCTCTGCCCCGTGGCCCCAGCCCCGAGTCCCTGTGATCTCTTCCCTCACCTGTGGAATGAGCTTCACCTGCATCCTCAGACCAGACGTGCACGTGTAGGTTGTGGTTCTCAGCTGGGTCTCGAGGTGTGCAGGCGAGCCTGAGAATCTTCTGGAGCGTGCGGTGCCCGCGCTGGGCGGCCCCCTCTCAGGGGCCCCTCCAGGCAAACAAACACATATGAATCTGGTGTCGGGGAGGATGTCAGTCTTTTGAGAAACATCCCAACTGATTTTTAAGACACTGTTTCCTTTCCTGCTTTTAGGATCTACGTTCAAGCTGTTGCGGCAGATGTTAATAGAAATAGGGAAAAGGACTTAACCAAAACCAGGTGGTGCTGGACAAGAATCCTACCCTGGAGTCTCTTTAGGAAAATGACCAGGTTTCCTTGCGATGGACACAGTGGTTCTCAACTGGGGGGCGGGGGCAGTTCCCCCCCACCCCGGTGGGGGGCATTTGGCAATATCTGAGGCACTTATTGTAGTTGTCACAACTGGAGAGAGGGTTTAACTAGCACCTCGGAAGCCTGAAGTGCTGTTCAGTAGCCTGCAGGGCACGGACAGCCCCCACAGCAAAGGATTACCTAGGCTGAAACGCTGATGGTGCCAAGGTCAAGGATGAGTAACCCCGCGTTGAGAATAGCCAGTACTTAAATAGTGTTTATTATGTGTCAGACGTTGTTGGTTTAAGAGCTCCACAGGTATTGACTTGCTAATCCTCCCAACCCTCTGACGTGAGCTGTTATTATCCTGAGCTGACAGATGGGGAAGTAGGGGCTCTGGGAGCTTAAACACCTGGACCCCCAGGTAGGGGTCCTGAGGAAGGAGTAGGCAGGACCAGGACTTGGCTTCCCTGGAGTCTGTGCCTTCACCCCCCGCATTAAGGGAGTCTGTTTGACCTCAAACCAGATTTTCAGCTTTGGGTTCAGAAGGCCACACTGGAACGTTTGCTATCTGAGAAGAGTCAGAAACCTTTCATTCCTGTGCCCAGAAAGGAAGAGAGAAGGGCTGGAGTTAAGGATGATGGGGGGCCCTGTGATCCATCCATGAACATCTTATGTTTTCCATATTCTGGGAGTGATTCACCTTCATGAATTTAATGGCATGAGACACCTCATGGGAGTGGAACACAGGTGAATCATGACTTCTTAGCCTTCGGCTCCCATCACTGGGGAATCAGAGACGAGACGGGGGCCACCTCCTCCCCGTGGTGCCATGGGGGCCGGAGGGTGGCAGGACTGGGTGGAGAGCGTGGCTGATGGCGGCTGGGGCTGCACTGTGTCTTTGCAGAAGTGAAGACAACCGTGGTTTACCCCGCCACAGAGACGCACCTACAGAAGTATCTGCGCCAGGACCTCCACCTGGTCCGAGAGACGGGCAGCGACTACAGGAATGTCACCTTGCCCCACCTGGAGTCCCAGAGCTTGAGCATCCAGGTACCGGCCACCACAGCTCAGGCAGGTCCCACGGGTTGGACGCGGAGTGCTGTCCCTGGGGCCAGCGTTTATCTTCTCAGGCATCGGTCCAGATGGTCCCAGGGGCCAGCGGTGTCCCTGCCTTCACGCCGCTTACCTCATGTGCAGGCGTCAGATAGCATGCGAATGTACACGTAACCACACAAGGCGTGAGACTGTGAGTGCTGTGGAGAGGAATAAGCAGGATAAGTGGCAGAGAAAGTGCTGGGTGAGGTGGTTGTGTTTCACGGACGACAGTCACCTGCATGGATAAGGGAATTGACGCTGGTCTCAGGCACACCACCGAGGCAATCTGGGATCTCAGAGCAGTCCAGTCCCTGGGAAGAACTTCTGGCTACTCTGTAGTAGCACTGATGCGATCTCAAGAATGGCTTACCCAGACCAGAGGTCTATAAATGGGTAAACAAATGCTGGTTAGGCCTTCCCCATCCCGATGCCCATTCCTGGTTTCACCTGCAGCTAACCAGTCTCCAGGAGTTGAGTCCCAGGGGAGAAACTTCCCCTCCCCTTATGCCCCCTGCATCCATTCTGAGGGACAGGATCAGGAGGGAGGGGCTGGTGCACGGCCTCTTCTTCCAGGGCTGTGTTCACAGGTTGGAAGCATCTTCAGAGTGTATTCAGTCCCTGGGCCAGACGCAAGGCCATTTCGCTAACAGGTCTGATTCTATTTGGGTCTATGCCCAGCATCAACCAGATCCTTTTCTGAAATTGGCCCCATGTGCATGCTCAGAGTTAATATGATGGATGAGTTGTTTTCCTATCCTGTCTCTTTATCACTCACTCCTGTTCCCTGAGCATTTGTATATAGAGAGTGTGGCCACGGTGCGGCAGGGTGTCCTGATATGTATGGGAAGCTCATGGCCTTTTCTCCCAGGCACAGAGGAAGGGGGGGGTGTCCTGGGTGTGGGGTCCTTTGAGGTGGATTGTCCTTGGGAGGAGGAAGGACAGGAGGCAGACAGGGGCAGAGGGAGGTCCCACGGGGAAGACCCGGCCAGGCTGTTAGCCATGGTCCCCACACAGGATTTGCACAAGACTTCTCTAGCTCACTCTGGCTTGATTTTTTTCCCCCCCTTTTTTAACAAGGACATCTCAGCACTTGCTATGTCTTCTCAGTAGGAAGGAAATTGGTCTCCATCTTCCTAGAAAGCATCTTGGATCGTGAAACGGATGTCCTGGAATGTGTGTTTTGCTGCACTAGTTGCACATATATGTGATTCAAGAGAGGAAGTCCTTAATACAGTTTCGGCGTGAGTCATATATGCACCTTCTTAAAGACCACTGTACACAGCCTCTTGGGAAATAGCTCCGCTACTCTACCCACTTCTGTGTGACACGAGTGTTCATGTGTTCTTTATTATTTTAAATTGGCCGAGCTGTGTGGCTTGTGGGATCTTAGTTTCTTGACCAAAGATTGAACCCAGGCCCTCAGCAGTGAAAGCACCAAGTCCTAACCACTGGAGCACCAGGGAGTTTCCCCATGTATTCTTTTTTGACTATTTCTAGCAAGTTTACAAGCACTCGGCTTAATTGGCAATCAGTTCAGTTCAGTTGCTCAGTCGTGTCTGACTCTTTGTGACCCCATGGACTGCAACACGCCAGGCCTCCATGTCCATCACGAACTCCCGGAGTTTACTCAAACTCATGTCCATTGAGTCGGTGATGCCATCCAACCATCTCATCCTCTGTCGTCCCCCTTCTCCTCCCGCCTTCAATCTTTCCCAGCCTCAGGGTCTTTTAAAATGAGTCAGTTCTTCACATCAGGTGGCCAAAGTATTGGAGTTTCTGCTTCAACATCAGTCCTCTCAATGAACACCCAGGACTGATCTCCTTTAGGATGGACTGGTTGGATCTCCTTGCAGTCCAAGGGACCCTCAAGAGTCTTCTCCAACACCACAGTTCAAAAGCATCAATTCTTCAGTGCTCAGCTTTCTTTATAGTCCAACTCTCACATCCATACATGACTACTGGAAAAACCATAGCTTTGACTAGACAGACCTTTGTTGTCAAAGTAATGTCTCTGCTTTTTAATGTGCTGCCTAAGTTGGTCATAACTTTTCTTCCAAGGAGCAAGCGTCTTTTAATTTCATGGCTGCAGTCACCATCTGCAGTGATTTTGGAGCCCCCCAAAATAAAGTCTGTCACTGTTTCCATTGTTTCCCTATCTATTTGCCATGAAGTGATGGGATCAGATGCAATATATATTGTAATGAAAACTGACCTTTTCCAGTCCTGTGGCCACTGCTGAGTTTTCCAAATTTGCTGGCATATTGAGTGCAGCACTGTCACAGCATCATCTTCTAGGATTTGAAATAGCTCAACTGGAATTCCATCACCTCCACTAGCTTTGTTTGTAGTGATGCTTCCTAAGGCCCACTTGACTTCACATTCCAGGATGTTTGGCTCTAAGTGAGTGATCACACCATCGTGGTTCATGAAGATTTTTTTTTGTTCAGTTCTTCTGTGTATTGTTGCCACCTCTTCTTAATGTCTTCTGCTTGTTAGGTCCCTACCATTTCTGTCCTTTATTGAGCCCATCTTTGTGTGAAATGTTCTCTTGGTATGTCTAATTTTCTTGAAGAGATGTCTAGTCTTTCCCATTCTATTGTTTTCCTCTATTTCTTTGCATTGATCACTGAGGAACTCTTTCTTATCTCTCCTTGCTATTCTTTGGAACTCTGCAGAGCGAATTGGCAATAGCTGTTATATTTATTGAGCATCCCCTAGGTCCCAGACCCTGTGCTAGGGTCTGGAGGGTCACCAGATAAGCACTGATAATGTCCCCACAGTCTTGTATGGAAGGTGGGCATGCAATATAATGGGATGAGCACTTCGGTGGTTAATACCCCAGGTACAACTGTGACACAAAGGGAAATGGTCAGCCCAGATGCTGGGGGGCTTCACTGGGGAGAGGATCCTCCGGTTGGACCTTAAAGGACAAAGAGAAGTTTGCCAGGTGGACAGAACAAACGGCACTGCAGCCAGAGCAGAGAGAAACTCCAGGCCTTGGAGGGCTGGACTCTGATGCGTTTGGGGAGCTAGCCAGAGAAGACAGGCAGGGCCCAGGAAGAGGTGTGTGCACTTTACCCAGGAGACCAGGAGTTCCCAAACCTGGCCAGTCATCAGCATGGCCTCTTGAGGTTTTATAAAATTCAGAGCACAGGGCGCTTCTCGGTATCTCCTGACTCAGGATGGACCTGGGAAATCTGGATTAGGAAAAAATCTCTTGTCAGATTTGAGGATGAGTGCCATAGGCAGTGAGGGTCCTGTAAATAGTTTTAAGCACGTGGGTAATGTGATGAGATTTAAAGAAGCAGTTGGAAGTGGTGAGAGTGGAAGGAGGAAGAGGCAGAGGGGCGCTTCTTTTTCGATTAAGAGTCTGGGCCTAGATGAGGGCTGGCTTGGAGCAGCAAGGGGAGGGCCTGGGGTGACTCCAAGGGTACCTTGGGCAGTGAGTGGCAGATGGGAGGATGGTTAACCAGCACAGGGGCATGGACGGCAGAGTGGGTTTCCGTGGAGGACAGTGAGTTAGCTTGGGATGTCTCAGCACTCACGAGGTGACTTAGAACAGCAACGGTCCGGAGCATTTTTCGGGCGCCGTGTCTTCAGCAACAAGCTTTTGGAGACTGGCTTCAGAGCCAGGTGGCCTGGCCCCAGTGTCTGTGCTGTTAGCCATTGACGCTACTTGGATACTCAAATCTGAGGTGCTTGTAATTTCCCAGTTAAAAAAAAGAATGCAATGGGATGTCTGGATCCAGAGTCTTAGAGATCCATTTGTGAGCCCAGGGTTTGGCCTCTTGTCCTGACACCTTAGCGCCTCGAGAGCTTGTACTTCGTTTAAAAATAATTTTTGTTTTGTTTATTTATTTTTGACTGCGCTTTGTTGCTGAGCGGGCTTCTATCCAGTTGTAGTGCATGGGCTTCTCATTGCCGCGGCTCCCTCTTGTTGTGGAGCACGGGCCCTAGGCACGCACATGGGATCGGTAGTTGCAGCTCATGCAGCTTTAGTTGCCTCACAGCATGTGGGATCTTCCCAGACCAGGGATCGAACCTGTGTCTGCTGCTTTGGCAGGCAGATTCTTATCCGCCACACCACCAGGAAAGTCCTCGTCTTTCACTTTTGAGTCCCAGTTTCCCCGTCTGGAAAATGTGACGGATAGCACCTCCCTCCTGGGGTCCCGGCGGAGGCTGAGAGCCAGGCCACATACCACGTGCCTGCTGCTGTTCCCCGCACAGAAGAGGTGCCAGAGGGGTGGCCACTGTTGTCCACACGGAGGGGGCAGTTGCGAGGAGGAACAGGAGGGCTGAGACACGGCGGGGAGGGGCGGCCAGAGGAGAGGGGCCAGAGCCAAGGAGCAGGAGGACAGGGAAGAAGGAGGAGAGAGGCTCCCGGGGCAGTTGCCAGCATCACCCACAGGGAGGACGTCATACCCAGATGGGTCCAGAAGCTGCCAGTGTCCCCAGAGCTCCGTCATCCGTGGGGCCGAGGCTCCCGGGCTTGCTTTCCCAGGGTGTCCCTCCCTGTGATGTCACCCTGTGATTCGTGTGAGTGGCGTCCCCCAGTTCTCCTCCCACGTCTGTGCTGAGATGTCCTGTGAGTCCAGGCCCCTCCCGCTCTCCCAGGGGCCGTCCCCACATGGATGGCGTGGAGCTTGGTGGGCTCTGGGGCCGGACGCTGGGTCGGGACTGTGTGAACTTGGGTGCACATCCTTGCACCTGCGGGCTTGCCTGCCCCCGAGATGCTGTCATCATACCACGCCTTCATCACACCACACCCTCCCAGCCCTCGGGCGCCCCTCCAGTCTTACACGTGGTTCTCTCTCGCCCCAGAATCAACGCACTTCCTTTGCTCTCATCCACTCTTTCTTTTTCCCTTCCCACAGCTGGTCTTGCAGCCTCAGGCACGCCCAGCCTGACCTTTCCCAGCAACTTCTCTGTTTTCCGCTGCCTCCCTGGGCAGAGCTCTGTGTTGGACGCCTTTCTGAGCATTTTCTCGCTTAGTCCTCACCGCAGCCCTAACCTGTGGGTATAATTAGCACCTCTTGACGAAGGAGGA
Source organism: Dama dama (assembly GCF_033118175.1). Taxonomy (NCBI): domain Eukaryota; kingdom Metazoa; phylum Chordata; class Mammalia; order Artiodactyla; family Cervidae; genus Dama; species Dama dama. The sequence continues at coordinate 21,179,174 of NC_083682.1, read as the reverse complement.
AGCCACGGCTTAGATGAAATCAATCACTTTGCAGCGTGCAGCCAGTTAGTTAGTGTTGGAGGTGAGAGATGAACCCCGTGTTGTTGGGCTCCAGAGCCCATTCATCCTCCCCCAGATGATATGTTGTTTTCTAGGCGGAGGCAGGAGCTGTGGGGGAAGGCAGGGCCCTGGGGTGGCCTGGCCTGCTGTGGGCTGGGCAACCCAAGGGCTGTCTACGCAGAACCACCATCCCCTCCCTCCCATTTATTTTTGGGAGACTTCCGATCAGGATCCGACTGACTTTTTTTTTCTCAAGTGGCACATTCCTAGAGAGATGTCCAGTTAGAGAGGCGATGCTTCCCCTGGGAAATTCTCAACTTGCTGGGCTGTGCATTGCTCTGGCCCCAGGGTTGCACAAAGAAGCCACTGCAGGGTGGCCTCCAGGCCTCACCAGGAAGTGGCATGGCCAGGCTTTCCTTGAGAAAGCCCCACTTTTCTAGTGGGTTGACCTTACTGTGACTGGCCTGTGGGTCTTACTGGGGGGCCTGGGAGGCCCAGATCGTCCCTGGCAGGTTCCCTCTGCCTCTTCCCTCTCTGTATCAGATGGTTGCACTTGGCCTTGGCTATGCTGGCCGAGAGTGCAGGATGCGGACTTGGGGGGTGGTGGGAAGGGAGCCCGCAGGAGGTTGGGGGGACAGCCCTGGCTCTCGCTGACCCTGCCGCGCCAGCACTCCTGGTGGTGGGCTAAGGAGCCCCGTGTTGGCTGGCCGTGTCGGTGCCCTGTCCTCCCCTCCAGCCCTCGTCAGCTCGAGTGCCTTCCCTACCGTGGGGCAGAAGGGGCAGCTGGGTGAGCCCAACTCCGGCCCCCTCTCTGGCTGTGCAGCCCGGTTCACTGTCAGAGTTTGGGCAGGAAGGAAGTCACGTTGGCAAAGGGTTCTCAGTGCTCAGGGGCAGTGGGGTAGAGTGGGCTCCAGGGGTTGGAGCCCCGTGAGAACAGGGCCTTCATGTCTTGACCTCCAGGCTGCAGGCTGGCTTCCTCAGAGAGGCCACCAGGACCTTCATGGTAAAGTGATGCCCTTGGGGTCCATGCAGTGCTCAAGGAAGGGTCCTTGAAGACGGTGGACAGCAGCTGATCAAAGGGCATGAGAGAGCTGGCAGCCCAGGGTTGACAGGAAGGCAGGAAGGGTCTGTGTCATTGCCTCTCATGTGGCATTTCTTCTGCTTTGTCGTGAAGGGTCCATGTCAGGGGGGGTAGAGGTGCTAACCCCACGCTCACAAGAATCCCAGGGGGGCTGGGAAACCCAGCACAGTTACTTCCATAACACACGCCCTTCCTTGCCCTGGCGCGTGGCAAGCTCACTCTGCAAAAGGAACTCCCAGCAGACTCTCTGCCCCGTGGTCCTGTCGGGGTGCCGGGACACTTCACCAGAGTCCCGTGGGCAGTGGAAGGGGATGAAGACCAGGCCTGTGAAGCCACAGCAGAGGATGTACACAGGGGTGGCCAGGACGGGTCTAAAGAGTGAGCTCCGTGTGGACCCTTGTGGGGGCAGCTGTAGTGACCCCCGTGGGGATGGCCATGGTCTTCCCCCACTGGGTGGCCGTGGTGGGAGAGGGGAGGTCTCTTCTGGACCCAAGAGCTGATCCCTGGGACAGGATGGCCTGAGTGTGGATCCCCTGAGCTTCATGCCCCTTTAATATTGGGTGTCCTTCCCTGAGCCTGCCTCTCCCAGCATGGGGTGTCTCTTGGGGAAAGGACTGGCCTGTGAGCCCCATCTCTCTGCCCTCCTTCCAGTGGGTGTACAACATTCTCGACAAGAAAGCTGAAGCTGACCGGATTGTCTTTGAGAACCCGGATCCATCCGACGGCTTTGTCCTGATCCCCGACCTCAAGTGGAACCAACAGCAGGTAAAGGATTTCGCGTGGCGCCTCTCTGGTCTCTGAGTGCCCCACTCCAGCTGCCGCTCCTTAATCCTGCCCTTCTTCCTCCTGCTGGTCTCTTCTCTCTAAGCAGATTATAATTAACCGACAGGGGAGGCTGAGCTGTCTGCAGTGGGAGCAGCTACACAAATGTTTACCCTTCAGTGGGCCAGTTAAAGCCCCTTCTGGCTTACGTCCCACGCTAGGGGTGAGGATGGGCAGTGTTTGCGTCATGACGTCACGGGCTACTCCTTCATCAGCCAAGTGCGAGGCTTCCACCCTCCCTTCCAGGGGCGCCCAGAGCCCTGAGATGGACAGTTTACCCCTCTCCACGCCCTGGACACCAGCACATCCAGGCAGGCCTGTAGCACTGGCTGGCAGAAACCATAGGGACCAGCCGGAGGAGTCCCTGTGGGCACTGCCCGAGCCACAGAGGGGGCCTCCAGTGGCTCAGGCACCGACCCCCTAAAGCCTCTCAGCTCTGCTGCCTGGCCCCGAGCTCCCCCCTCCCCTGACCTTTTTGGGAGCGGGTTCCCCAGGAGCTGTCTTCACTCACACTGCCCCTCCCGTCCTCGCAATCTCTGTGCACCTCCTCACCTCCTCCCGCATCTCACACCGAGAGGCCCATCCCCAGGCTCCCTAGCTATCGCCTCTTTGGGTGGACTGTCATGCCCCGAGAGTAACAGGAACCAGCAGGGCACCGGGTCCAGGCAGCGCCGCGCCCACACAGACTGGAGCTGGGCCCGGATAAATCCAGGCTCTGGGTTCTGTGTTCCTCACATCATTGTTAGGTCTCCCGGGGATGCTAATCTGGAGTGGCGGCCCTTCCCGCCTGGGCAGACACCTCCCGTCTCACTCTGCACCCTCCGCCGAGCTCATCTGCATTCTTTTGGCTGGATGGGGTGGGTTTCCCGACCAGCCACACCACTCCAGTTGCCAAGAGATGGGGGAGCCGAGAGCCTGTGGCTGGGGTGAAGGGGACAGAATTCGGGCTCAGAGGCACAGGCAAGCCCGTGCCAGCTGTCTCCCGGGGCGGCTCATAGGACTTCCTGGATGTGGCTGGCGGGGGAAGGAGGAGGCAGGTAGGGAATCTGAAGGGAGTTTCCAGAGGTCTCAGCGCTGAGCTGGGAAGGTCAGAGGAGCCCGCCCTCCCCTCGGTGATGATGTGCAGAGGCCGCCCCCCCCACCCCCCCACAGCTGATCCCCATTCAGGCCATAAGGGAAGGCAGCGGACCAGAGAAGGGACGAAGCCAGAGCCCCCGTGGGGTAGGGACGCCGGGGGGCTCTGCCAATCCCGTCCGCTCCCTCGGGCAGCCCTGCACTGGCCGTTATGCATCACACACATGGTGCAGGGAGGTGGGGGCAGGTGGGGGGCGCCGGTAGGAGGAGTTTGGACTCACGAGGTTCCTGAAGAAGACCTTGTGATTTGCAGGAGGTGGTGGTCCGAGAGCCACGTGGGGCCAGCCGCAACCTCCCCATTCAAGGAGCCGTAATGCTCTGGTGCCCATGGCACCGGGACCAGGAGTCCATGCTCCTCTTTACCTGGCACCGGCAGGCGTCCTGCTGGGCCTGCCCGGGGCACTGCCCACTGCCTGTCCCCTTAAGAGAGGACAGGCTTCAGGCGCCGCAGCAGGGTCCCAGCCGCACCGTGGCGGGGTGACTCACCCTCGGGCTGTGAAGGGACCAGCTTGCACATCAGGCTTTTAACTTGCTCAGTGGACAGGTGTGACCGTCCCTGACCTTTGCTTCATTTCCACTTATCTCCTTGTGGTGCCACAATTAAGGGCCTTACATCCCTGACTGTGATAGAACACTGAGGCCCACGGCTCCCTAGAATTAGGCAGTGTGTCCAGCAGGGAGATGGGCCAGGCCTGGACTTCTGTCCTTCATCCTCATCCACCAAAGAAGGGCAGAGGAGAGGGCGGTCTGGCATGTGCGCTGAGGGGACTTCTAGCCACCCTGGCGTCCCCTCGTGCCGCTGCTCTGCCCAGAAGCGTGTCTTTTTCCCCTCACTGATGGCCCAGGGTTAAAAAACGTCCATCCATCCATTCGTCTGTCCATCCATCTCACAAACATTTTGCTGCTGTTGTTTAGTCACTAAGTCGTGCCTGACTCCTCTGGTAGCCCACCAGGCTCCTCTGTCCATGGTATTCTCCAGGCAGGAATGCTGGAGCAGGTTGCTGTTCCCTTCTCCAGGGGATCTTCCTGACCCAGGCATCGAACTCACGTCTCCTGATTGCAGGTGGCTTCTTTATCACTGAGCCATCAGGGAAGCCCCACAAATATTGATCAGGTCCCTAATGTCTGCTGGAGATTCTGGCTCCCTGGAGACTAGAGAATCCCTTCTTCAATTCTCTTTAGAGAGAACCTGTATATTCCTTTTCATTGTCTTATTTGAGGGTGTAGGGATTGGTCTGGTTAATACCCGTGCATGTGTGTTAGAAATTCGTTCATGTCCAACTCTTTGCGACCCCATAGACTGTAGCCTGCCGGGTTCCTCTGTCCATGGAATTCCCCAGGCAGGAATACTAGAGTGGGTTGCCGTTTCCTTCTCCAGGGGATCTTCCCAACCCAGGGATCAAACCCACATCTTCTGCATTGCGGGCAGATTCTTGACCATCTGAGCCTCCATGGAAGCCAGCACCAACATGTACATGGTAATAGTACAACCAGCACACAGAGTGGGCAGTGAAAGTCCATTCCCTCACCCGACATTCCTCCACGTCCCTGCCCCAGAAGAGATGGTTTGTCCTTCCTCCATGGTCTCTACATATTATACATATCAGCATGTATGTGCATGTTCATGTAGACGCACAGACACCTTCAGCTCATGGAATGTAGATCCTTGTGTCTAAGGCACGCAGGCAGGAGCCGCGATCTCCGCGTCTCTCCTGAGGTGGGGCCATGGCTGTCCGGAGCTCCAGCCGTTCTCCATTTTGCCCCTCACTAGGAGGCTATTGCTTTGACTTTGCTGCCCTGCCTTAGAGTAGACAAGGTTGATGGCCTCTGTCTCCCCAGAGGGATTGATGTGCTGCCTTCTGGGATGCCAGTCTGGGACCTCGCCAGCCCCTCACCTGTTTTTTCTTTCCAGATAATTTTTCTGGGCATCCGGGGCCCTTTGGGGAAAATCCGGGGTCATGTCTGCTGTCAAAGGACAGGTTTGTTTTCCTTCCCTCACTCAGCCTGTGAGCTGGCACCCAGCGCAGGCTTCATGCTTCATTCCATGCCAGTGGAGCAGAGAGGTGTGACTTAATGTCATCCTTGGGATTTGTCAACAGATATCATCTAAACAAATGTCACTATTGTTTGGAGGGCCCGTGACACTGACGACGTGGAACTGCTGAAGACACCCCCCCACACACACACTCCTAGTTCAAACAGCTTCGTTTTCTGCTGCTCCTTGGGTCTCAGCTTGTACAAGAGTCCTGGACACAGGCCATGAGAAGGAAGAGTCCAGAAGGGACTTGCAGAGCTGAGGCCCAGGTGGGCACCGCTTAGCCGTCTGCTGGCAGGTTCCCACCGTGCTCGTGTGTGGCCGGTCTGGGGCAGAAAGCCTGGCTCTTAGGGCTCTGGCGGAGACGAGTGCATGTGGCATGAGAGACTGTTGGCATGAAGAAGCACAGCTGGACATCAGGCACCATCTGGAAAGTCTCATTCCCAGTTTTTTAATTTGGGGCCCTTGGGGACCTGGCCTGGTGACTCATGGTCCCCAAATTATCTCATTGAGGAATCTAGCAGCTTGGCCTGCAGAGCTGAGGGCCGCTGGATCCGCACCAGGCCCTGGCCCTTGGAGCCCTGGTGTCTGGGGCTTGCTTTGCACGAGGATATGAAACTGGCCAAGGCCAGGGTTTGGGCAAGGGGAGACTGGGACAGGAAGGGTTTTCTGGGCAAGAGGAAGAGTCCGTTTGCTCTCTGGCTCAAGGTTCTGGCTCAAGGTCTTGTTGGCCTCGGGTCTTTGTACCGTTGTGACCCCCAGGTCTTCGGCCAGCCGCTGTTTTCAGGAAGGACAGCAGGAAGGGCTGTGAATGAGCCCTGTGAGATACGGGAAGGGAGACAAGGGTGAAGCGAGGTGGAGCTCACTGCCCCCCGCACTTGCCTCTCCACCCCTCACCTGCCTGACTCCAGGCACACGGAGTCCCCCTCCCTCCACCAATGCCTCTGAGCCTTTTTCACTGTTCCTCTTGCTCAGTGCCCTTTTCCCAAGCCCTCCCTCTTCTTTGGGACCCAGGTCCCCTGTGTCCTGTCCCAGGACGCCTCTCTGATCACCCTCACTAGTCTTTCCTTGTTTCTCCTGCACTCTTCTCCCCTTCTGTCTTACAGCACTTACTTCAGTACATGTGATTAGACCATAAAAGTGGCTCATGGCATTTTCTTGAACCACCCCACTTCTGCCCCCCTACTTCCCCATCAGCTGTGAGTATGTAAATACTCTCATGTGATATTTTTGAGCGGAAAGAATAAACACAGGCTTCTTCCCTTACACTACCCTCGCTCACCCGGGGCAGGTGGACGCCCACCTTGCCTGTGGTTGGGTCCAGCCATGGTGTCCCTGGGATTGGCGGCGGCTGGCCCTGCAGGCCTTGGGGAGGGGGTGCTTCCTGACTTCTGGAGGGCAGTTCCAGGATGGGCAGTCTCCACGGTTGGCCCCCTGCTGAGCCCAGTTCACCCCACCTGTGTCTGCACAGCTCGATGACCTGTACCTGATCGCCATCTGCCATCGCCGGGGCATCAAGTCGCTTCGGGACCTCACCCCAGAGCACCTGCCGCTGCTCAGGAACATTCTGCAGGAGGGGCAGGTGAGGTTCCCGGGGCTGAGTCCACACCAGGGCCCAGAGGGGTTATGCTCCGATTCCCGTGTGTTCCTGGGCTGCTCAGGAACATTCTGCAGGAGGGGCAGGTGAGGTTCCCGGGGCTGAGTTAGACTCCTATTCCCGTGTGTTCCTGGGCTGCTCAGGAACATTCTGCAGGAGGGGCAGGTGAGGTTCCCAGGGCTGAGTCCACACCAGAGCCCAGAGGGGTTAGACTCCGATTCCCGTGTGTTCCTGGGCCCCTTTCCTCACTCCACCCTTCTGTAACACGGCTTCTCTCTAGGTGCCCTGTAGAGGCCTGTGAAGGCTCATAGATGGCCTCAGGAAGCCCCTGGTCCTGGTCCCACCCTGCCTTCCAGCTCTGCACTGAGCCCCCTTGCCTCACCCCACATAGGCTTCCTCAGTTCGGGTCCTTGATTCTGCTCCTTGACGTTGTGCTGCAGGTCACATTCACATCTGGGGTGCCCTCCCATCCCGGGGTTACCCCTGATAGCTGCATCATGCCACATGTGTTTCTTGGGTAGATGGTCCACTACCTGATATGGATCTGCGTGTGTCCCCCAAGGACAGAGACTGAACGCTCTAGCACCTGGCATTCTGGGACACCTTCCCTCTGGGAGATTTGCTGAATCGGATGAAAAGGCTGCTAAAAGGAGCCCTGGGGATGAGGGCAGATGGTGGGGGAGAGGAGAGTCTCAAATCTGGGGCTGTGATCCTGGTTCTGACACTTTGACCTTAGCCCACTGGGTGACCTCGGGCAGATCATTTCACCTCTCTGGGCCTGGGTATCTGGAGGGGTCCTTCTGTAGGGTTTGGTCTCAGCCTTGTTTCCACTTGTTTCCACTCTGAGACATTGGATGGTGCAACCTCCATGCCAGGCCTGCTGTCACCAAGGTTTCCAGCAGGGGAGAGGCTCCCCCTGGTTGAGGTTCAACAAGCCCTGCTCCGAGGCTCTGCCAGGACCTGGGGGCAGGGCTCTGCCTGGGGCCACTCTCCTTCCCCTCTGGCCCCCTCCCCACTGTGCCCACCTGCCTTCCCACCCACCTGCTCATCCCACATGTCCCTGGCTGTCTTTCTCTTTTCTCTGGATGAGGGGCCCCTGGGAGGTGTCAGGCCAGCACTTGCATCTGCCCTGGCAACTCCAGTGCCCTCTCTCAGGTGGGCCAGCCCTCCAGGAAGCCTGGATGCCCAGATCCCTAGGGGCGCACCGATCAGCAGAGCACAATACAATCCCAGCGTGTGTTCTGAGCCCACTGGGGCCCTGTCTTTCTTCACCCCTGCTGCCTCAGGGATTGGCCTACATTGGAAATTAAATCTTCTCTTAATTCCGAGAGGCTTGGAGGCTCCTGTAGGCGGTTGGAGGAGAAAAAGCTCTACCACTGTGCAAGGTTGGGGTGGGCCAAGGGAGCTGGGGCCAAGGGTGATGCTTTCCTCTTCCCCCGGAAGTCCAGCGAGAATCCCGCATCCCCTCCCCTGACCTTTCTCTGCCACCAAGCCCTTAGCTCTGCCGCAGCCCCGCTCCACTCTGTTCTGTGCTGAGCGGGAGAAAAAGGCTTCCTGCCACCCACTTGATGATTTAAGTCTGGTAACTCCTCCAGGGCAGGCAAGTCCCCCAGGCTTGGGAATCCGGGCCCCGGTCCTTAGCACTGAGACTTCCTAGAGACCCAGCACCGACCGAGGAAGCGGGTGTTCTACCAGGTTGGAGCTGGGAGCCCTGATCGAGGCCACCGTCCCCTTCCTTGGGAAGAAAACCTCCACCGCGCTGCTTGTCACCTGCACCTGCTGGCTCCCTAGAATGGAAGACAGGGGTCCCGAAGCCACCCGTGGGGTGACGGAGAGGCTGGTGGGGGCTGTGGGCAGCGGGGGGTTCTGGCTGACGCTCCCGCCCCCGCTTCTCACCAGGAGGCCATCCTGCGGCGCTACCGGGTGGCGGCGGACCGGCTCCGCGTGTACCTGCATTACCTGCCCTCCTACTACCACCTGCACGTGCACTTCACTGCCCTGGGCTTCGAGGCGCCGGGCGCGGGCGTGGAGCGGGCCCACCTGCTGGCGGAGGTGATCGACAACCTGGAGCAGGATCCCGAGCACTACCGGCGTCGCACGCTCACCTTTGCGCTCCGGGCTGATGACCCCCTACTGGCGCTCCTGCAGGAGGCCCAGAGAAGCTGAGACGAGACCATCCTTGTCGGGGGTGGGGGGCACCAGGGTTTTTAGCACCAAGGGAATTTTTTTTTTTTTTAATGTATTTTGTACTGGCTTCTTCCCAGCATGAGAATAAACCATCAGTCTCATTCAGTATGGACCCACAGCGTGGCCTGGGGAGGTGGAGAGGGCAGACCCTAGCGGGGTGAAGGGGGGTGGGCACGGCCAACCTGGAGGGCTCGGGGCTTTCTGCAGGTCCCCTCCTGGCTGACTTCACTCCTTGCTGTCCTGCTGCCACCTTCCTCTTCCTTCTTCCCACTCAGTGTTTTCTTCCTGATGGTCCACATGTCTGGGAGGTCCCCGCCCCCCCCCCCCCCCCCCAAGAAAAAACCGCATACGAAGTTTTTTTGGAAATAATGTATAGTCTTTCTGACTGCACTTCCTCTTTCCCGCCCCAGCACTTAACTCACACTTCCCATGTGGGAGCCGGTCCTGTTGATAAACTCTTGTTGACAGGGCTGGAGGCTGGCCTCCTGGAAGTGGGAGGGCCCTAATCAGAATCAGATGATGCAAGCTCAAGACTCCGGCCTTTGCCTCTGTTCCTTGGTCAGTGAAACTGTGGCCTTGAGTTTGTTGTCTGGACAGGAAGACAAAACACACTGCCGGAGAGCAGCCAGAAGATAAATCCAGTGTCTCAGCAGGGCCCAGTGGCATGGCTGCAGTGAAGTCCAAAACCCCTGAGTCCTGGGGTCCAGGTGTGACCGCTCTCCTAGGGCCCTGACCGCAGAATTGTCAGGCCAGGAAGGGACTTCAAAGCGCCCAAGGCTGATAGCCTGTAGGAAGCCATCAAGGGCTTATCTGGGAAAGTGACATCTCCCACTGCTCCAGCCGAGCAGGGACACGGGTGCAGACATTGGCGACATGTAGTTAAACACACGAGGCCCTCTTCCCAGCCCAGGGGACAGACGAATCACGCTGCCCGAGAGGGGCCGGCATTTGCTCTTTGGTCAACATGGGGCTCTGAGTTACCACATCTTGCTCCCGCAGGACACACTGCCAGGGGAGGTAGGATGTTGGTCTTGCAGAGTGAAAGGAGGATGAAAACGGAGACACAGGACTCGGGGTGGCTCTTACCCTGCGTACCCTGGACTGAGAACCAGGAGGCCCGATTCACAGCCAAGCTCCAGTCACTCGTTCCTCACGTTGCTAATTAAACACGCACTGCACCAGACCCAAGGCCTCCTGAGCCTGTTTCTTTGTCAAGGGATACGGGGATGAGGATCCACCACAGAGCGATCTGCTGGTGATCATACACTCAGCGGGCCAAAGTGGCACGGTTGCAATGGAGTCCAAAGCGTTGACTCACTGCATGCCTTTTGAGCCAGACGGTGTCCTAAGGGCTGGGAATCCAGAGACGACTATAAAGAAGCTCCCAGGCTAGGGGGCAGACCGACAGTCCTCAGCCGGAGGGATGCAGAATGAGAACCGTCTTTTCCTCTGCCTTAGCTTTCCTCCTGCCTTCACTTAGCAGAACCCACCCAGCTCCCCACCTCCCCTGAGACAGCATCCTGAGCAAAAAGTGCTTAAGCCTCAGCACCGCTTGACTGATGAGCCACCGCCAGGCCTCTCGGACGGCATGGACGGTCCCTGTGCGTTTAGCTGCGTGTCCTCGGTGAGTGTCTCCTCTCCTGCAGCGGAGGTGGGTGTCACCTCGTAAACTTCAGAGGGCTCCCCACCGGCGCCAGGCCCCCGTCCTTGGCTGACTTTTTTCCTGGCTGGGTCGGGGAGGGAGGAGAGAGGTTGGAGACGTGACTGCTTTTCCTCGGCTCCTCTAGTTTGCCCAAAAGTTTCCTCATAGGGCAAAATTGCTGAGTGTTCTATATTTGTCAACATTCCTTCATGAAAATGAGAAAAATAACATTTCAGGAGGAGTTGGACAGTTAGTTCCACGTTGCCTGGTTCTGTTGAACACAGATCCCCAGAATGGAGAAACAAATCAAGAAACAGTTGCGAACAAAGTAACACATGAAAATGTTTCTCTTGTGATATTTGTACTTCCAAACAAGTTTAATGGATCTGTTTTATTTCTGAATAGGTTGATGTGGGTCTTTTAACTCTTCCTTCTCAGAAAGGACTAAATCTTTATTCCAAACATGTATATAGAACCCTAAAAGGACCTTTCTTTTGTAAGAAGATGGTGATGATTAACAGTAGCCGTTTTCAGAAAATCCTCACATAGCAAAATAAATGTTGGCAACCCTATGTTTGCTCCATATTCTCATTGAAATTACATTGGATTCTGCAGTCTATGTAAACTTGAAGTTACCAAATTTTAGCCACTGTTAAAAAATAAACATGGACTAAATTTGTTTAAAGTGTTTAAATTCAAAGAACGAGGTTTTGAACATCTACCCTCTTTTTTTTTTTTTTTAAGAAAAAGAAATCTTATTGAGCTTACAACTTAGTGAGACACATAGACATAATTGGGCTTCCCTGATGGCACAGTGGTAAAGACTTGGGTTTGATCCCTGGGTGAGGAAGATACCCTGGAGAAGGAAATGGCAACCCACTTCAGGATTCTTGCCTGAAAAATCCCGTGGACAGAGGAGACTGGCCAGCAACAACAGTCCATGGGATCACAAAGAGTTGGACACAATTTAGCAACTAGACAACAATGATAGACATAATTACAAAGTAATTCCACAAACAACTCAGTTCAGTCACTCAGTCAGTGTCTGACTCTGTGACCCCCTGGACTGCAGCATGCCCAGCTTCCCTGTCTATCACCAATTCCTGGAGCTTACTCAAACTCATGTCCATCGAGTCAGTGATGCCATCCATCCATCTCATCCTCTGTCATCCCCTTCTCCTGCTTTCAATCTTCCTAGCATCGGGGTCTTTTCCAATGAGTCAGTTCTTTGCATCAGGCGGCCGAAGTATTGGAGTTTCAGCTTCAGCATCAGTCCTTCCAATGAATATTTAGGACTGATTTCCTTTAGGATGGACTGGTTGGATCTCCTTGCAGTCCAAGGGACTCCCAAGAGTCTTCTCCAATGCCACAGTTCAAAAGCATCAATTCTTCGGTGCTCAGGTTTCTTTATAGAACAACTCTCACATCCATACCTGACTACTATGGAAAAACCAAAGCTTTGACTAGATGGACCTTTGTTGGCAAAGTAATGTCTCTGCTTTTTAATGTGCTGCCTAAGTTGGTCATAACTTTTCTTCCAAGGAGCAAGCGTCTTTTAATTTCATGGCTGCAGTCACCATATGCAGTGATTTTGGAGCCCAGAAAAAGAAAGTCTCATACTGTTTCCATTGTTTCCCCATCTATTTGCCATGAAGTGATGGGAGCAGATGCCATGATCTTAGTTTTCTGAATGTTGAGGTTTAAGCCACTTTTTTCACTCTCCTCTTTCACTTTCATCAAGAGACTCTTTAGTTCTTCTTTGTTTTCTGCCATAAGGGTGGTGTCATCTGTGTATCTGAAGTTATTGATATTTCTCCCGGAAATCTTGATTCTAACTTGTGCTTCATCCAGCCTGGCATTTCGCATGATGTTTTCTGCATATAAGTTAAATAAACCAGATGACAATATACAGCCTTGACGTACTCCTTTCCCAATTTGGAACCAGTCCGTTGTTCCATGTCTGTTTCTAACTGTTGCTTCTTGACTTGCATACAGATTTCTCAGGAGGCAGGTCAGGTGATCTGGTATCCCCATCTCTTGAAGAATTTTCCACAGTTTGTTGTGATCCACACAGTCAAAGGCTTTGGCAGAGTCAGTAAAGCATAAGTAGATGCTTTTCTGGAACTCTCTTGCTTTTTCAGTGATCCAGCGGATGTTGGCAATTTGATCTCTGGTTCCTCTGCCTTTTCTTTTTCTTTTTTTTTTATTAGTTGGAGGCTAATTACTTCACAGCAGTTCAGTGGGTTTTGTCATACATTGACATGAATCAGCCATGGAGTTACAAGTATTCCCCATCCCGATCCCCCCTCCTACCTCCCTCTCCACCCGATTCCTCTGGGTCTTCCCAGTGCACCAGGCCGGAGCACTTGTCTCATGCATCCCACCTGGGCTGGTGATCTGTTTCACTATAGATAATATACATGCTGTTCTTTCAAAACATCCCACCCTCACCTTCTCCCACAGAGTTCAAAAGTCTGTTCTGTACTTCTGTGTCTCTTTTTCTGTTTTGCATATAGGGTTATCATTACCATCTTTCTAAATTCCATATATATGTGTTAGTATGCTGTAATGTTCTTTATTTTTCTGGCTTACTTCACTCTGTATAATGGGCTCCAGTTTCATCCATCTCATTAGAACTGATTCAAATGAATTCTTTTTAATGGCTGAGTAATAGTCCATGGTGTATATGTACCACAGCTTCCTTATCCATGCGTCTGCTGATGGGCATCTAGGTTGCTTCCATGTCCTGGCTATTATAAACAGTGCTGCGATGAACATTGGGGTGCACGTGTCTCTTTCAGATCTGGTTTCCTCAGTGTGTATGCCCAGAAGTGGTATTGCTGGGTCATATGGCAGTTCTATTTCCAGTTTTTTAAGAAATCTCCACACTGTTTTCCATAGCGGCTGTACTAGTTTGCATTCCCACCAACAGTGTAAGAGGGTTCCCTTTTCTCCACACCCTCTCCAGCATTTATTGCTTGTAGACTTTTGGATAGCAGCCATCCTGACTGGCCAGTAATGGTACCTCATTGTGGTTTTGATTTGCATTTCTCTGATAATGAGTGATGTTGAGCATCTTTTCATGTGTTTGTTAGCCATCTGTATGTCTTCTTTGGAGAAATGTCTGTTTAGTTCTTTGGCCCATTTTTTGATTGGGTCATTTATTTTTCTGGAATTGAGCTTCAGGAGTTGCTTGTATATTTTTGAGATTAATCCTTTGTCTGTTTCTTCATTTGCTATTATTTTCTCCCAATCTGAGGGCTGTCTTTTCACCTTACTTATAGTTTCCTTTGTAGTGCAAAAGCTTTTAAGTTTCATTAGGTCCCATTTGTTTAGTTTTGCTTTTATTTCCAATATTCTGGGAGGTGGGTCATAGAGGATCTTGCTGTGATTTATGTCGGAGAGTGTTTTGCCTATGTTCTCCTGTAGGAGTTTTATAGTTTCTGGTCTTACATTTAGATCTTTAATCCATTTTGAGTTTATTTTTGTGTATGGTGTTAGAAAGTGTTCTAGTTTCATTCTTTTACAAGTGGTTGACCAGTTTTCCCAGCACCACTTGTTAAAGAGGTTGTCTTTTTTCCATTGTATATCCTTGCCTCCTTTGTCAAAGATAAGGTGTCCATAGGTTCGTGGATTTATCTCTGGGCTTTCTATTCTGTTCCATTGATCTATATTTCTGTCTTTGTGCCAGTACCATACTGTCTTGATGACTGTGGCTTTGTAGTAGAGTCTGAAGTCAGGCAGGTTGATTCCTCCAGTTCCATTCTTCTTTCTCAAGATTACTTTGGCTATTAGAGGTTTTTTGTATTTCCATACAAATTGTGAAATTATTTGTTCTAGTTCTGTGAAAAATACCGTCAGTAGCTTGATAGGGATTGCATTGAATCTATAGATTGCTTTGGGGTAGAATAGCCATTTTGACAATATTGATTCTTCCGATCCATGAACACGGTATGTTTCTCCATCTGTTTGTGTCCTCTTTGATTTCTTTCATCAGTGTTTTATAGTTTTCTATGTATAGATCTTTTGTTTCTTTAGGTAGATATACTCCGAAGTATTTTATTCTTTTCGTTGCAGTGGTGAATGGTATTGTTTCCTTAATTTCTCTTTCTGTTTTTTCATTGTTAGTATATAGGAATGCAAGGGATTTCTGTGTGTTAATTTTATATCCTGCAACTTTACTATATTCATTGATTAGCTCTAGTAATTTTCTGGAAGAGTCTTTAGGGTTTTCTATGTAGAGGATCATGTCATCTGCAAACAGTGAGAGTTTCACTTCTTCTTTTCCTATCTGGATTCCTTTTACTTCTTTTTCTGCTCTGATTGCTGTGGCCAAAACTTCCAACACTATGTTGAATAGTAGTGGTGAGAGTGAGCACCCTTGTCTTGTTCCTGATTTCAGGGGAAATGCTTTCAATTTTTCACCATTGAGGGTGATGCTTGCTGTAGGTTTGTCATATATAGCTTTTATTATGTTGAGGTATGCTCCTTCTATTCCTGCTTTCTGGAGAGTTTTAATCATAAATGAGTGTTGAATTTTGTCAAAGGCTTTCTCTGCATCTACTGAGATAATCATATGGTTTTTATCTTTCAATTTGTTAATGTGGTGTATTACATTGATTGATTTGCGGATATTAAAGAATCCTTGCATTCCTGGGATAAAGCCCACTTGGTCATGGTGTATGATTTTTTTAATATGTTGTTGGATGCTGTTTGCTAGAATTTTGTTAAGGATTTTTGCATCTATGTTCATCAGTGATATTGGCCTGTAGTTTTCTTTTTTTGTGGCATCTTTGTCTGGTTTTGGAATTAGGGTGATGGTGGCCTCATAGAATGAGTTTGGAAGTTTACCTTCTTCTGCAATTTTCTGGAAGAGTTTGAGTAAGATAGGTGTTAGCTCTTCTCTAAATTTTTGGTAGAATTCAGCTGTGAAACCATCTGGTCCTGGGCTTTTGTTTGCTGGAAGATTTCTGATTACAGTTTCGATTTCCTTGCTTGTGATGGCTCTGTTAAGATCTTCTATTTCTTCCTGGCTCAGTTTTGGAAAGTTATACTTTTCTAAGTATTTGTCCATTTCTTTCAAGTTGTCCGTTTTATTGGCATAGAGCTGCTGGTAGTAGTCTCTTATGATCCCTTGTATTTCAGTGTCGTCTGTTGTAATCTCTCCATTTTCGTTTCTAATTTTGTTAATTTGGTTCTTCTCTCTTTGTTTCTTAATGAGTCTTGCTAATGGTTTGTCAATTTTGTTTATTTTTTCAAAAAACCAGCTTTTAGCTTTGTTGATTTTTGCTATGGTCTCTTTAGTTTCTTTTGCATTTATTTCTGCCCTAATTTTAAAGATTTCTTTCCTTCTGCTAACCCTGGGGTTCTTAATTTCTTCCTTCTCTAATTGCTTTCGGTGTAGAGTTAGGTTATTTATTTGGCTTTTTTCTTGTTTCTTGATGTAAGCCTGTAATGCTATGAGCCTTCCCCTTAGCACTGCTTTTACAGTGTCCCATAGGTTTTGGGTTGTTGTGTTTTCATTTTCATTCATTTCTATGCATATTTTGATTTCTTTTTTGATTTCTTCTATGATTTGTTGGTTATTCAGAAGCGTGTTATTTAGCCTCCATGTGTTTGAATTTTTAACATTTTTTTTCCCTGTAATTGAGATCTAATCTTACTGCACTGTGGTCAGAAAAGATGACTGGAATGATTTAAATTTTTTTGAATTTTCCAAGACCAGATTTATGGCCCAGGATGTGATCTATTCTGGAGAAGGTTCCATGTGCACTTGAGAAAAAGGTGAAGTTGATTGTTTTGGGGTGAAATGTCCTATAGATATCAATTAGGTCTAGGTGGTCCATTGTGTCATTTAAAGTTTGTGTTTCCTTGTTAATTTTCTGTTTAGTTGATCTATCCATAGTTGTGAGTGGGGTATTAAAGTCTCCCACTATTATTGTGTTACTATTAATTTCCTCTTTCATACTCGTTAGTGTTTGCTGTACATATTGCGGTGCTCCTATGTTGGGTGCATATATATTTATAATTGTTATATCCTCTTCTTGGATTGATCCTTTGATCATTAAGTAGTGTCCTTCATTGTCTCTTTTCACATCCTTTATTTGAAAGTCTATTTTATCTGATATGAATATTGCGACTCCTGCTTTCTTTTGGTCTCCGTTTGCGTGAAATATTTTTTTCCAGCTCTTCACTTTTAGTCTGTATGTGTCTCGTGTTTTGAGGTGGGTTTCTTGTAGACAGCATATATAGGGGTCTTGTTTTTGTATCCATTCAGCCAATCTTTGTCTTTTGGTTGGGGCATTCAACCCATTTACATTTAAGGTAATTATTGATAGGTGTGGTCCCGTTGCCATTTACTTTGTTGTTTTGGGTTCACGTTTATACAACCTTTCTGCATTTCCTGTCTAGAGAAGATCCTTTAGCATTTGTTGAAGAGCTGGTTTGGTGGTGCTGAATTCTCTCCGCTTTTGCTTGTCTGTGAAGCTTTTGAGTTCTCCTTCATATCTGAATGAGATCCTTGCTGGATAAAGTAATCTAGGTTGTAGGTTATTTTCTTTCATTACCTTAAGTATGTCCTGCCATTCCCTTCTGGCCTGGAGGGTTTCTATTGATAGATCAGCTGTTATCCTTATGGGAATCCCTTTGTGTGTTATTTGTTGTTTCTCCCTTGCTGCTTTTAATATTTGTTCTTTGTGTTTGATCTTTGTTAATTTGATTAATATGTGTCTTGGAGTGTTTCTCCTTGGGTTTATCCTGTTTGGGACTCTCTGGGTTTCTTGGACTTGGGTGGCTATTTCCTTCCCCATTTTAGAGAAGTTTTCAGCTATTATCTCCTCGAGTATTTTCTCATGGCCTTTCTTTTTGTCTTCTTCTTCTGGGACTCCTATGATTCGAATGTTGGGGCATTTCACATTGTCCCAGAGGTCCCTGAGGTTGTCCTCATTTCTTTTGATTCTTTTTTCTTTTTTCCTCTCTGCTTCATTTATTTCCATCATTTTATCTTCTACCTCACTTATCCTATCTTCTGTCTCCGTTATTCTGCTCTTGGTTCCCTCCAGAGTGTTTTTGATCTCATTTATTGCATTATTCATTTTTAAGTGACTCTTTTTTATTTCTTCTAAGTCTTTATTAAACATTTCTTGCATCTTTTCAATCTTTGTCTCCAGGCTATTTATCTGTAACTCCATTTTGTTTTCAAGATTTTGGATCATTTTTATTGTCATTATTCTAAATTCTTTTTCAGGTAGATTCCCTATCTCCTCTTCTCTTGTTTGACTTGGTGGGCATTTTTCATGTTCCTTTACCTGTTGGGTATTTATCTGCCTTTTCATCTTGTTTAGATTGCTGTGTCTGGAGTGGGCTTTCTGTATTCTGGAGGTCTGTGATTCCTTTTTATTGTGGAGGATTAACCCAGTGGGTGGGGTTAGATGATTGGCTTGTCAAGGTTTCCTGGTTAGGGAAGCTTGTGTCAGTGTTCTGGTGTGTGGAACTTGATTTCTTCTCTCTGGAGAGCAATGGAGTGCCCAGTAATGAGTTTTGAGATGGGTCTATGTGTTAGGTGTGACCTTGGGCAGCCTGTATGTTGATGTTCAGGGCTATGTTCCTGCGTTGTTGGAGAATTTGCGTGGTATGTCTTGCTCTAAAACTTATCGGCTCTTGGGTGGTGGTTGGTTTCAGTGTAGGTATGGAGGCTTTTGGACAGTCTCTTATTACTTAAAGTTCCATGTAGTCAGGAGTTTTCTGGTGTTCTTAGGTTTTGGGCTTAAGTCTCCTGCCTCTGGATTTCAGTTTTACACTTCCAGTAGTCTTAGGACTTCTCCAACTATACAGCCCTGATAATAAAACTTCTAGGTTAATGGCGAAAAGATTCTCCCCCGTTAGGGACACCCAGAGAGGTTCACAGAGTTACATGAAGAAGAGGAGAGGGAGGAGGGAGATAGAGATGAGCAGGAGGAGAAAAAGGGGGACTCCAGAGGAGAGAGACAGATCTACGCAGCTCTCTGTTCCCAGAGTGTTCTCCGTAGCCCAGACACCTACAAAGATTCACAGAATTGGATTGGGAAGAGAAGGGGAAAGGAGGAAATAGAGGTGTTCTGAGGCAGAAAACAGAGAGTCAAGATTGAGAGAGAATAATCAACACACTCCTGAATAAAAATGGGAACTGAATATTGGATTCTTAAATGTTCACAATTTATATCATATACTGAAAAACAAAGATTAAAAATTTAGAGTAGAGGTTAGACTCTTAAAAATACTATATTCAAAACAAAAACCAAAACACACAAAAAAATTTTAGAAATATATATGAAGTTTGGTTTAAAAATAGGGCTTCTCTTTTTTTGGTAAGGTTATAGTGTAATGAAAATGAAAATTAAGAAGTAGTAGAGGAGTAATAGAGGACTTTAAAAGGAAATAAGAGAAAAAGAAAAATAGAAAACAGAAGAGAAAAAGAAAAAAAAGAAAAAAAACAATAAAAGAAAAAAAATTTTTTTTCGTAATTAAAAAAATCGTAAAAATCTATGAAAATGAAAGTTAAGGAGTAATGGGGGAGTAATAGGGAATTTTAACGGAAAATAAAAGAGAAAAAAGAAAAAAAATTTTTTTTTTCTTACCAAAAAAAAAAAAAAAAGTAAAAATATATCTAGGAGTTTCTCTGGAGTTGTTGCGGTCAGTGTGAGTTCAGTTCAGTTTCAGATAGCTCCTCGTTCCAGCTTACACTTCTCGATATCTACAGGCCCCTTCCAGTGTAGTCGGTGTTATCTACAGGGATTTTAATCTGTTGCACCAGTCCCTTCTGAAGCGGTTCCTTTTGTTTATTTGGCTTCTGTTTGCCGGTCTCTTCAGTGCCTCATTTCCGCCCTGACACAAGCGGGCGGAGGTGGACTCTTATTCAGGTTGCTAGTTCCCTCGAGCTGCGGGGAGGGGCTGGCGCTACTTTCCCCTTCTACGCTGCTCAGGCTCCCGGCTGTTCTAGATGGAGCGTGCCTTGCGCTGCGCGCAGTTCCAGCCCTCAGGTGTTCCACAAAAGCAGGGAACAAAAAGCTGCGCCTGCGTTTTGTGCCTTCGCCGTCCCAGTGGCTCAGGCAGCCAGGAGCCTCACGGGCGCACTCTCCCCAGGTGCGGCGGGCCTTTTCCCCTGCGCGATTCCAGTCTCAGTTTCCGCTGGCGCCAGTCGGGTGCATGTGCCTTCTGCCCTCCACGTCCCCAGCCCCAGTCCCCGCCTGCGCTGGTCGGGTGCGTGCGCCCTGTGTCTCACCGCGACCCTCCCGGCGGATGTCGACCATCCAGAATCTCAGGAGGTCTTTGATTAGAAACTGGAGGCCTGTTTGCAGTGCGGTAGGGGATGCGGTCCTTGGGGCCGAGCCTGCCCCTTCCCCTCCCCCCTGCCTCCAGCCTCCAGCGGGGCTGGGTCGGTCCACAGCCTGCGAGCTCTTCTCTGGACTTGCTCGGTCCCTTTGTTCTGTGAACGGCCAGCAGTGTGTTCAGCCGGTTAATTTTCTCTCTCTTTTGCTGACCCACAGTTTAAGTTGGTAACTCACAGAAGCTCCCTCCAATTGTCCTCAGGGCACTCAGGCCCGGTCCTTAACCTAAGCAATGCCGCCCGCTCCTCTCTGTTCCGCCGCCACTTGCTGGTGGCGGATGCGGGTGTCTGGGGTACTTTTCTGCTGGGAGTTGCTTTTAGGCACGTAAACTGTGGGTTTTATTTATTGTTCCCCTCCCAGTCAGGTTGCCCTCCGAGATTCAAACACTTCCCAGACCCGCTAGTGCGAGGGTTTCCTGGTGTCTGGAAACTTCCTCTATTAAGACTCCCTTCCTGGGACGGATCTCCATCCTTAGCTCTTTTGTCTCTCTTTTTATCTTTTATATTTTGTCCTACCTCCTTTTGAAGACAATGGGTTGCTTTTCTGGGCGCCTGATGACCTCAGCTAGCGATCAGAAGTTGTTTTGTGAAGTTTGCTCTGCGTTCAGTTATTCTTTTGATGAATTTGTAGGAGAGAAAGTGGTCTACCCGTCCTATTCCTCTGCCATCTTGGCTCCCCTCTGCCTTTTCTAAATCCAGCTAGAACATCTGGAAGTTCATGGTTCACGTACTATTGAAACCTGGCTTGGAGAATTTTGAGCATTACTTTGCTAGCATGTGAGATGAGTGCAATTGTGCAGTAGTTTGAACATTGTTTGGTGTTGCCCTTCTTTGGGATTGGAATGAAAACTGACCTTTTCAGTCCTGTGGCCACTGCTGAGTTTTCCAAATTTGCTGGCATATTGAGTGCAGCACTTTTGCAACACCATCTTTTAGGATTTGAAATAGCTCAACTGGAATTCCATCACCTCCACTAGCATTGTTCGTAGTGATGCTTCCTAAGGCCCACTTGACTTCGCATTCCAGGATGTCTGACTCTAGGTGAGTGATGACACCATCATGATTATCGATGGTGAGTGTGTGTGGGGGGGTTTAACTGCATCTGTGGTTATCTGGGTCATGAAGATCTTTTTTTGTATTGTTCTGTGTATTCTTGCCACTTCTTAATATCTTCTGCTTCTGTTACCATACCAATTCTGTCCTTTATTGTGCCCATCTTTGCATGATACCCTTGGTATGTCTAATTTTCTTGAAGAGATTTCTAGTCTTTCCCTTTCTATTGTTTTCCTCAATTTCTTTGCACTGATCACTGAGGAAGGCTTTCTTATCTCTCCTTGCTATTCTTTGGAGCTCTACATTCAAATGGGTATATCTTTCCTTTTTTCCTCTGCCTTTTGCTTCTCTTCTTTTCTTACCTATTTGTAAGGCCTCCTCAGACAATCATTTTGCCTTTTTGCATTTCTTTTTCTTGGGGTTGATCTTGCTCCGTCTCTTGTACAATGTCACGAACCTCCATCCATAGTTCTTCAGGCCCTCTGTCTATCAGATCTAATCCCTTGAATCTATTTGTAACAACAGAGATAGACATAATTACAAAGTAATGCCACAAATGTGAGTACTTTGAGAAAAGCACAGGGGGCCGTGGGCACTTATGCCAGGAGAAGCCAGACTTCCAGGCTAAAATGAGAGTTAAACGACCACTATGAGCTAAAACAGAACACTCAGGGAGACCATGGCTCAGCATGGCCAGAACCTCAAACGTGGCTTCCAGCATGTCCAGTAGCACCCTGACCAGTTTTTCCTTCAGGACCAGGAAGAAATGAAAGTCAAAACTACAGAGAAATGTATTATCGCCCTGTTGTATATTCTTTTCAGAGCCAGCATGGTCTGGTGACCCCTGCACAGAAACTGCACCATATCCAGATATAATCTCGGGCAAGTTAGGTAACTGCTCATCAGCTAGGAGTGAGTGAAAGCAGTGCTTACCCCTAGGAGCTTTGTGAGGATTCAATAAGAGGATTTTGTGTTCATGGTAAGAACTCATAAATGTTAGCTGCCATTTTCCTACCGCCGGAAGGGCCTAAAGGATGCAGCCAATATATTTGGGTTAGATATTAAAAAGGACTTCCGGATTAGAAGGCCATGAAATCCTAGACTGGGCACTGAAGTCATGGAAACCAAGACTTGAAGGCAGAAAGCGAGCCATAAACTCTGTGGTTCATTGATTGTGGCCCCAAAAGAGACGAGGGCTGTGTGCAATGACTTCTCAGGATTTCTTCCAGCCGACAGGTTCCTGGAATGCATTTTAGCCTTGGCCTTACGGCAGGTTTCTAAGACTACAATAGTGATGTCCGCTGCTATTGAGAACCCTGGGAACCGCACAGCTCTAGCGTCCAGCCATATAAATCTGATAAAAATAGGAGCTGAAACACCATCCCCAAGTTGCTATTTTTAAAAGCATCTGAGATGCTGGATTGGGTTTATTTCTTCTTCAAACGGCATCTCGCTGTTCCCTCCTCCCGGTGGGCAGGATGCTAACGTGGCACATGCGAGGGACAGGAGCCAGAGGCCTGGGGAGGCGCATGTGTTAAGGGCTCACACCCTGGCCTCCCAGCTCCAGATGCACCTGCCCCTCCCACAACCCTTGCTCCTCTGTCTCCTCCCTCTGCTCCCTAGAGAGAGAGAGAGAGGCCCCCTGGGCGCCCCGGCAGAGCTGTGTCCGCCAACTTCCTCCATAGCAGAGACAGAACCGGAGAGGTAAAGGGGGTGCTCCGGAGGTGGGAAAAGAGGCAATATGGCTCGGAAGGGGGCCAGGACCCAGACCACTGATCCTCAGGGTGTCTTGACACATCCTTGGCACAGCTGGCCCTGAAAGGAACAGTTTTAGGAGCCGGAGCTGGGTCACCCCACCACACTGCCTCTTGCTAAGCAACTCCCAGCGCCCTGCAGATGGGCAAGTGGGCTGGGAGGGGCTTCAGGCAAAAAGTCCCAGAACCGTGTTCCTCCTGCCCTGCAGATGATATGGGTTCTAGGCAGCCAGCTAAGCATCTGGCTGTGTTAAAGAACTAGAGGGAAAAGATCGTAAGTGAGCACACTGCGGCCTGAGGGGAGGAGTCTAGATGACAGTTAGCTTCTGGGCACTCAGTAACCAGGCCTGGGATAAGCTGGGGGGAGGAGAAGGGAGGAGATCTGAACACAGTTTATTGGTTAGAGGAGGGGGTGCCACGTGTGTGATAAGAGCACACGCTTTTAACAGCGCCTTATACTGCTGGAGCAAATTTATATCCGTTACCTAATTTCACATCAACAATAGCCCTTTGAATAATTTACAGTTATTTCCATTTTTTTTTTTTTCCTAACAAGAAAATTAAACCTATTTAGTGACTGAGGCAGAGTTGGAAATCAGGTCTCCAAGAGCAGAGCTGGCCCTTCAATTTGGTGTTTCCCGTAGGGTGAAGTTTACGTGGTTGAGAACAAGAACTACCAGCTGTGTTGAGATTGAGTTCATTAACGAGTTTGCGAAGTTGCAAAGCTGGGTTGATTCTCAGCTCAGCTCTGCGATTCCAGTCGCTTCGGACAATTGCTTTACTCTCTTTGGGTCAGTGTCTCCCCTCTGACCCCTACCCCGTGCACCAGGGAGGCTGGTCTCTCTCTCTTCAGCCTTGCCCTGCCCCGGCAGGGACTTGAGTCACCCTGCCAGAGCTGAAGCTGATGCCAGATAAGTATTTGTTGTGTGAATGCTTGATTGACAAAAACAAGCATTAATTACGCTTGGACACTGGTGATTTAGACACTAGTGCGATGCAGGAGTGACCTCCACCATGCACGGTGTGATTTAGAAGGGACAGCCATCTGTAGACGCGCTCAAGGCCCTTGGTCTT
Organism: Dama dama; assembly: GCF_033118175.1. NCBI lineage: Eukaryota > Metazoa > Chordata > Mammalia > Artiodactyla > Cervidae > Dama > Dama dama. Next base: position 21,155,392 of record NC_083682.1, on the reverse strand, counting down.
CACCCTGCCTCCTTCACTGTGCTGACGCAGACCGGAGTGCTTCCTCAGTTACCTCTTCTCAGACCATGAACCCTCCGGTTTCAGCTGAAATGAACTTAGAGCTGGCATTTCTGTGAACCCCCCTCGTCAATTACTCATGCCTTATACTTAGTCATATCCTGTGCTAACTTACTCTATTTTTCTTTTTAAGTATACCTATGGCTGATTCAAATGTTGATTGGCAAAAACCAGCACAATACTATAAAGCAATTACCCTTCAATTAAAAAGAAATAAATTTAATAAAAAATAAGAAAAAATAGAAACAGATTATTTTAGGTCTTATGCAGTTTAACTGCAAGAAAAAGATAAAATGATATTATAAGTACATAAGACTGATCAAATTCTTTGACACATAAGAAGTAAACAGACCAAAAATCTCTACCTAACAAACAGCTAAGGCTTCCCAAGTGGTACTAGTGGTAAAGACCCTGCCTGCCAATGCATAAGACATAAGAGATGTGGTTTTGATCCCAGGGTCCGGAAAATCCCCTGGAGGAGGGCATGGCAACCCACTCCAGTATTCTTGCCTGGAGAATCCTATGGACAGAGGAGCCTGGTGTGCTACAGTGCATGGGGTCACAAAGAGTCAGACATGGCTGAAGTGACTGAGCGTGAACACAAAAGACAGCTAGGAAAAGAAAGGTGAAAATAAAACCCTACATTTTTTCCCCTTTTTTAATGACTTTAAGAACACGGTAACATGGCATTTGCATCTGATTACACTTTGTATTAACATAAGTATTAAATGAAATCTTTTGGTTTAAAAAAAAAAAGAAGTATTGGACTATATAGTTGCTTTACAATGTGTTGGTTTCTGCTGTGTAGCAAAGAGAATCAGCTCTATGTATACCTACACCCCCAGGACACTGAGTAGACTTCCCTGAACTATAAGGCAGGTTCTTATTAGTCATCTATTTTATATACATAGAATCCAGAGTGTAGGGCTTCCCAGGTGGATCAGTGATAAAGAACCCCCTGCACTGCAGGCTACTCTGAATGATGCTATATGGGTGAGTATGTGTCATTATGGACTCCTGTGGGGGTTCCGGGGTAAAGAATCAACCTGCAATGCAGAAGATAGGAGTTCCATCCCTGGGTCAGGAATCTCATGGACAGAGGAGCCTGGCAGGCTACGGTCCATGAGGTCTCGAGGGTCGGACACTACTTAGCACCCAAACCACCACTACCATCAATAGTGTGTACAAGTCAATCCCAGTCTCCCAGTTGGCCCCACACCCCTTTCCCCCCTGGGGGTCCATACATTTATTCTCTACCTCTGTGTCTCTATTTCTGCTTTGCAAATAGGTTCATCTGTACTAGCTTCTATCCTAACTTATCCTTGAGTGGGCGTCCACTGTGAGCCTTCTCTTTGCCACTAGCTGGTTAAGCTTTCTTGGGGGTTGGGGTCTTACAGGTTCCTTGGAGTTCTGCTACCCCCTCCCCGTGCCACCCTCCTCCCCGGGCTCTTCACCTCTGAGAGAGTGTCTTGGGGTCTGGGGATTGTCCTGCGGGTGGCTTCTGGCCGGTTCTTCAGCCTGAGTAGTTTCCTGGCTTGATTGGAGTGGGTGGGCCCCAGGCACTAGGCTAAGGGCCTGGCGGGTTTTTCCCCTCGGGGCAGGATGCCTGGCGCCTTCGGTAAGGAACAGAAACTAAGACGCTTTCTCAAAGCCAAGAAGGGGTGTGCAAAGGAGGTGCAGAGGGAGAAGTTTGGGGGTGGCAGGGCCGGTGCAAAGGGAGGGCGCAGGTCTCCGACCACGGCACCAGGCCACTGTGCGTGGGAGGGGCGTGCCTCAGTTTCCCGAGGGGGAGAAAGACACGGTTCCACGCGTGGGAGAGCGGAGAGCGCTTTGTAGGGCTCATTGTTTCCAGGAGGGCGTGCATGGGCTGCGCTGGGCACATCCATCCTGGTGCTACTCACAGGCTGCGCCCGCCTGAACTCTGCGCCCTCACCCCACCAGTCTCCTCCTACCCTCCCCGCCAACACCCCCCTCCCGCCAACACCCCCCACCGCCCCGCTCTCCGCCGCCACACACACCCCTCCGCGCCCGCCCCATCGGTCTACCCATCCGCTCCCCTCGCCCCGGGGCCCGCCGCCCCCCGGTTCCGCTGCCGCCGCCGGCGCACCTTCCCGAGTCGGCGGCCACCCGCCTCGCCCGTAAGCGGGATCGCCCCTGCCCTTCCTCCTCCTCCACCCCGCCCTTCCTCCTCCTGCCCGCCTGCTCCCCGCTCGGCTCCCCGGCCGTGTGCGCAAGCGTGTCCGGCCCCCTTCCCCGCCCCACGCCGGGGCCCGGGCCCCCGCCTCCCAGCAGGCGGACTTGCCCGCTCCCAGGCCGGCCCCGCGCCTGGGACAGGGACCGGGCCGAGCGGAGCCGCCGCGCCTCCAGCCCGTGCGCCTAGCGGATCTGAGCTGCGCGCGGAGCCATCCTGCCCCGCCCCGCGCCACCCGCGAGGGTGAGTACGCGGCGGCCGGTCCCCGTGGGGCCCGCCAGCGAGGGCGGGGAGCACCTCCGGGTCCCGGCCGCCCGGTTCCCTGCCCGGCGCCGCGAGAGGGGAGGTGGTCGGGCCGGGCACGTGGGCGCCGCGCGGGTTCGGGTCGGGGTCCCGGAGGGGCGGCCACAGCCCAGGGATTCCTTGCCCTGGATGGGATTTTCCACGGAAAGCCGATTGTCTTTGCTCCCTGGGAGTGAGCGAATGGGACGGTCCTCCTCTCTGGAAAGTTTCTAGCCCCCAGCCCTGCGCCGAGGCGGAAGAGGCCCTCCCCACCCCGCCTCCGCGTTGGGCATCCTCTGAGCCGCGCTTGCTCCCCACAACTGCCCCACCAGGTCCAGGAGGTCGGCGGGCTGGCTTGGCTGGAGTTGACAGGCTCTGCTGGGGCCGCCTGTGTGCAGGAGACCCAAGGTCGCCAAGCAGAGCCCAAGCGTGGGGGTCGCTAGCTGCAGACTGGCCGTGCCCAAGACACCAGTCCACGTTCCTGGGGGTCTTCGGGCCTAGGCTACTGTGTCTGGGACCTGCCTGGCTGGTGGGCAATGGGGAGGGATGGGGTTGGGGTGGAGTTCAGTTCGGGGTAGAATCCCTGGGCTCAGTTGTCAGTGCTGGGTGCCCCTCTGGGGCCCCTGCTGGCTGGGACCTCCCTGGCAAAACCCTCAGCTGCCAGCATGTCTGTCAGCACTTGCCCCTCCATTCCCAGTCTTGGGGGAGGCTCTGCCTGGGCCATCTGAGGCCTCATCTACTATAGTGCCCCTGTCTCCCAGACTGGGTCCTGAGTGCCAGCATAGGGGGCTCCTGCCAGAGGGCTGGGGCTGCAGACAGTGTCCGGGGGCTCAGCTGTGCCCGTCTGACCTCCTGACCACCCACAGGCTGGCACACCCTCTCGCTTCTCAGGGCAGCCTGTGCTGTGGGGTAGGGGGGTGGAGGCACAGTGTGGAAGCCCAGTCCAGGCAGACTTATTCTTTGCGGAACCTAGGGAACGGGCCTGGCATAGCTAGGGTGGCAGAGGCGCAAACCAAAGCCACTCTCCTGAGCTATGCTCTGCCGCCCGCCCCGTCTAGACCCCCGCCTTGGCATCTTCGGGGGTGGGGGGGGGGTGTTGGGGAGGAATCGTTAAGGTGCTGACTGCCATGGAAGTTACCTGCACAGAGGCAGAGGTATGTGAGTATTTGCTCTTAGCAGCATTTCTCCCACACCCTCCAAAGAGACTCTCCAAAGGCTGCCCATAATCCTGGAGAGGTTGCCCGCGAGGTGCCAGCTGCTTGGGGCCTAGAAATGAACTTCCGGGGCTTCTTCTCTTTGCCGGGAGCTAATTGGCGAATAACCCCTGCCCAAGTTGACATGGCCCAGGTCCCTCTGGCCTATACCTGGCTTGGTTTGAGTCTCCACTGTGAGGGTCTTCGTGCCTCATCCCTCAGCATCCGTGTGCTGGGCGGGCGGGAGATCTGAGGCTGTCGCCTGGGCCCTGGGCCTCCCTCCCAGCACCCGAAGGAGAGCCAGGAGTCTGGACCTTTCCCCCAGAGCCCAGGTTATCAGGGCTTCAGAGGGGAGGGTGGATGGTAGGAGGAGTTAGCAAGTAGCCTGGGGTCTCGTTCTAGACGTGGAGGCTGAGCAGCGTCCGTGGCTTGGGAGTGGACTGCTGCTTGGGGCCGTAGGGTCCCTTGCCCATGAGTGGAGGCCCAGGCCGAAGCAGTCCTCAGTGCCTTCTGAGCTGATTTCCCTTTTGTCCCTCACCCGCTTCCCTTCCCAAAGCAGTGACTCACTCCCACTCCTCAGAAACAGAGTTCTTTGGCCCCTCCACCCTCCCAGCCCTTTTAGATTCCTAGGATCCAGTTTTTGGGTTTAGAACCGAGAATCTGCTCCTCTTAGAACTGTAGCAAGTCCTAGAAAGGAAGGACTTTCCTGGTGGCTCTGCCTGCAAGAGAGGAGACAGTCAAGACTTTGCCAGCAATACAGGAGACCCGGGTTCGATCCTTGCCTTCCGAAGATCCCCTGGAGGAGGAAATGACAACCTACTCCAGTATCTTTGCCTGGAGAATTCCACGGACAGAGGAGCTTGGCAGGCTACAGTCCATGGAGTCTCAAAGAGTCGGGCACAGCTGAGTGACCGACACTTAACACTTTCTTCCCCGCTTTTCTACAGCTGAGGCCAGACCTCCATTCCTGGGCCCTGTGAACATCCGTGGTTTACCCACTCTGGCCTGGCATCTATGTTACACTGGGTGCCCACCCAGGCCCTATGTGGGTGCATTTTCTGGGTGGACTCCTCCACTCAGAGCGGCTCAACAGTTTGGCCTTTCTGTCAAAGAGAAGGGGCCCCTCCATCTTGCAATAATACATCATGGTCCCAGCCCATGAGGATGGGGTGGGGACCTCCAAGTCTCCTGCAAGGGATCCTTCAGATCAGTGTCCCAGAGGGTCCCAGAGACTGAGGACCAGACCTACAGCTTGTGACAGCCGCCAGAACCCAGCTGAGTTCCCAGGCCCTGGGGGTTGGACTGTGGGTGCTAGGGAGCAGGGCAGTCAGGTAGGGGGACACCCAGAAAGTGTACGGGGCCTGACCCTCCCCCTCCCCCTGACTCCTCAGCTGCCTGGGGGTACGCATTCTTCTGCAGGAACTAGCTAGCTTCTCATACCTCTCCACCTCAGGTCCTTCTCCACTCTTGTCCTTTTGGTTTCCTTGAGGAAGTGCCTAGCGCGGGCAGATTTGGGTGCCTGTAGTCATTAATTCCCTCTCTCATTGGTCACCCTTTCCTGGAGGCGCTCAGCACTTGTCCACGCTTGTTCGGAGTGTGCCAGGAGGGGTTGCTGGCCACGCCTGGACTCCAGTTCACTCCTGACCTGTGCTGCAATCTGTGTGTGTGTGTGTGTTAGTGACGCCCTTTATTCTACTGGCGGAGGAAGTGGTCAAGTGTTTGCTACAAGTGGGAGCAGCTGTAGTGATGCCTGAGCCCCAGGCAGGTGCGACGAGCTTCCGACTGGCGCCCCTGAGGCCCGCAGAGGGGGAAGCTCTGCCGGGGGCTGCCCTGTGTTGATTGCTCTTCAGATGAGGAAGGCCATCTTGAGCCACAGGTTTTCTTTTCATCTTGGCCCCTTGCCTGGGACCAGTAGCCCTGCCGCCAGATGACCGCCCTATCTCTGCCACCCCTACCCCCCGCAAAGCCACCCTGCAGAGACATGATGTGATTGTTCTAGAATTTGAAGTCCTGGCTTCTGCCCCGAGCCCAGGAGGGAGGAGGGTGCTGCTGCGGGGGGTCGGAGGAGGGTGTCCACTTGGGCCTCGAGGGTGGGCAAGGCCTGGTGCCGCTTCACTCCAAAGCCTGAGTGGGTTGGGGACTCTGGGATCTTGCTCTCCTGTGGAGGGTGGGGAGCATGGTTGCTAGGAAGAGGACAGGAAGCTGTTTGCAGAGTGTTTGGCGGGCACACTGTTGTTTCTGCCGTGGGTCCAAACCCTCCACCAAGGTGCGGGCTCCAGGGACTTCGGTGATGCTGCTGCGTCTATGATCTGCCCTGTGTCCTCCGCCGGGGCAGACTTCACAAATACCTGGCCTTCTAGTAAAAAGAGAGATAGCGAATAACAAAAGTGGTTACAATTTATCTGTCAAGCTATCAAGCGCTTAATAAACGCCTGGCACAGCAAACCTCTACAAAAAAAAAAAAAAGCTCTGTGCTATTCACTTATTTACATTACTTCGTGTAAGCTCATGTGACTCTTTCATTAAGCCCGTTTGTAAATGAAGACAGGGAGGCGTGGGAAGATTGGACCACTTGGCCAAGGTCACACAGCTCCTAAGCAGCTGAGCTGGGACTCTGCCTGCATCCAAAATCTTGTGCTTTTCAGCCTGGTTCTTTACTGTTCCCCAAGCTCATCTTACCCTTCCCCGAGATCTATGAAGAAGGTGAGTCTTAGCGGTGTGAAAGGGTTTGCTCAAGGCTACAGGGAATTGGTGACCACGGGGAACACGGCCCTTCTGATTCGAAGTCTGGAACTCTGTGCAGCCCTCAACCCCATGTCTGACCCGGCTCGTCCTGGGCTTCCAAACCCCTGCCTCTCTCATCTGGGCAGGGCCGGGTTCCCCTTCCTCCCTCCCTGCTCCTGTGGCCCCTCCCAGCCCCTGCCAGCACCCACCTCTCCTGCTTTCCCGCTGGTAATTGCTTCCATCTGGCCTGCCTGCCGGCTCCTATTCCTTGGAAATGCGGCTCCCTGGCTGCTGCCCACAAGGCCTCATCCGGCAACAGTGGCGACACGTGGGGACAGGGAGGGGTCCTCTGGGGTCTGAGCTCGGGGACCTGCCTTGGCAGCTGTTCCTGACACCCCCAGATTCCTGCCCGGCCATGGTGCCTTTGTTCCAGGGTGCCCCTGGACCCCGTCCTGGGCTGGTCAAGACCAGAGAGGATCCTCAAAGACCCACATCCTTTTTGCTTCTTAGAGGTTGCTCCGATCAGGAGGAGGGAGGCCTGGTTGGCAGGGTTGGCGGGAGAGAAGTGGGGGTGGTGGAGCCCCGCCCTGGGGACCCCTTGCTCGAAGCTTATGGGAAGGGAACAGCGGCAGGGACCCAGGGACCTGGGAGCTCTGGGCAGGTGAGCATGGAGCCGGCTCATGTCCTTGGGTTCTGAGCAAGGAACTCAGAGCCAGCAGGACTAGAGATGAAGCTTCGTCCTTTGTCGTGATGAAAAAATAAAACTGGCACGTTTAACAATGCATCCAGAGCTCTGTGGGCTTCCTTGCCTAGGGAGGGGAGGGGACCAGGTCCTCAGTGCGGCCATCTGGAGATTTCAGGAAGAAGACTCTGCCTGGGGGTGGGCAGGGAACGTGCCGTGCCCCTGATGCTGTTCAACCGTGACCCTGACAGGGATGGTCCAGAGGCGATGCAGGCATGGGAGGGGCGTGTTTGTGGGAGGGGTGTGAACGGGTTTGGAAACTTTCAGGGCGTTTTCCTTGCTGACTCAGGAGTGGTTTCGCATAAGTTCCAGAAACCTGTCGTGCTCTTTGCCGTGTTATTCTTGCCTGGAATGGTGTCTAACATAATAAATGCTCGGTAAATATTTCTTTGCTGAGTGGATGGAGGATGTAGATCGGATATGACCTTGTCTTCACCATGTCCGCGCTCCACTTCCCCCTTTTCTTGGGGTGAGGGCTTCCCAGGTGGAGCCCGTGGTAAAGAATCCACCTGCCAGTGCAGGATATGCAGGAGACATGAGTTCGGTCCCTGGGTTGGGGAGATTCCCCTGGAGGAGGAAATGGCCACCCTCTCCAGTCTTCTTGCCTGGAGAATCCCATGGACAGAGGAACCTGGCGGGCTGTAGTCTGTGGGGTGTCAGATGTGACTGTGCACACACACACACTTTCTTGGGGTGAAGGGAGAAGAGTTTCCCCTTTGACAGGCTGTTGAGGACCTGGCCCAGCAGCCTGTTCAGACCTGGGAGAGGCAAGCAGGAGTCCCCCGAGGTGGGGATGAGCAAGAAGCTGCCCCCCAGGAGGGCCTCCCCTCTATGCCCCCACACTAGGGCCAGCTGGTCACTTTCTTGCTCCCATCCCCCTTCCTCAGCCCCGCTTTCAGGTCATTGCACAGACTGGTCCCAACCCCCCCTCCTGCCTGACACTTTATTTGGGTCCAAGAAAAGCGCCCCTGGAATGGAACCTTCTAGGGTCTCATGTCAGGAGTAAGGGCTTGGGAGGGGGTTCGCCCCCATTCTTGCTTCAACCCAAAAAACGCCACTTCTTCCTTCTATATATTGGAGTCCCATATAAAACTGCATTTGAAAGTGGGACAGGGGGTGTCCAGTAGGACTGTTCTTACACCCCCACCCCCAGCCACGTGTCCATGTCCTCAGCTCCAGCCTCTGCTTCTGCTGGCCCCTGACAGTGACTTGGGTGCCGGTGGCAGTCCCCTTCCTAGATAGCTGGTGTCCTTAAGGATCCAACTCGAGCCCGTCCCAAGGCTTCCCTGATGGCCCTGCACACCGCTCGAGTCCCAACCTGTGACATCAGGGGGCCCTGTCCCCCACTGCCCGGCGAGCCCAGAGGGCCTCAGATGGCTGGGAGGGCAGGGCTGCATTAGCACTTCTGAATGAGAGCTCATTTCCATAAACGTCCCAGCGCCTGGGGTCCGGCTCTGTAAATGCTGGCTGCCGCGCTTTCTGTGATTCAGTAAGTGGGGCCCAGAGACCGGAGCGCACTTTCTCTGGGGACCAAGGATCTGGGCAGGTGGTGTTGTCTTCTCTGCCTGGAAGGAGGGCCGAGTGCATGTGTGTGTGGATGTGTGCGCTGGAGTCAGTTCCTGTGTATTTCCAGCATTTATTCCGGGGTGTGCTCCTGCGTTTGAGCAGGGATTCATGTGTTTGTGCTCAGAGATGTGTTTGTAGGTTTTGACACACAGTGGACCAGAGCAGAGATCACCTGAGAAAGAGCTCAGAGTGTTTTCTGGGTACCTCCTGGCTCTGGGGTGGGGATGGGGCTGTGGGTTCTCAGATCTGCCTCCTTGTTTCCCCATAGGGGCTTCAGGAGCCCCTGGCTAGGGAGACTCTGGGTCATATTTGATGGGCTGAGCATCAGCCCTCCTCCCAGCAGTTCCACCTGCTCTTCGCTGGTCCTACCCCAGAGGGATCACTGCTGAGACTGGGGCGGCAGAGGGTGGTCTACACGTTCCCCAGCAACACCTAGAAGTCTAACCACCCATCGCTTTCCTCGTTGTGACCTTTACTTCGAGAGCACATGTCCAGTAACATCCCAGCACCTGCGGTCCGGCTCTATAAATGCTAGCTGCTGCGCTTTCTGTGATTCCGGATCACAGACTCTGAGGTCCAGAGACTGAAGAGCGCTTTCTTTGGGGGCCAGAAAGCTGGGCAGGTGTTGGTCTGTCTTCTCTATCTGCTCCCAGCCGTATGGCCTCTGGCACGTCTGGAGCTCTGGTTCTCCACCAGCACATCTGATAACTGGGTTAACAGTGCAGCGCATGGGATCGGTCACGCAGCACAGACAATACACGTGAGCTGGGGAGACCTCGGAGGTCCAGGCTGATGTGAGACTGATTCCAGGGCAGGACCTTTGACCACCTGACTTCCTGTCGCATCCCCGGCGCCGGGCTGGCACACAGTAGCCTCTCGGTAACTCCTTTTCACAAAGATGGTAGCTGAGACTCAGAAAAGGAACTCTGTTCCAGGTCACAGAGGGACTCTTGCCCCAGGCAGGAGCTACCTCTCCTGTGCTCCCCCCTGCCCCCATCTCTCCTTTCTCTGAGGTCCTGGTTTATTTTCTAGGTTCCAAAGATGTAGGATTGTTGAGGCTGAAATCCCTGGGGCCTGGCTGACAGAGGGGCTGGCTGGGCTGGAATCAGTTGTCTGGAAATGCTCCCACCCTGTCCTGCTTCTCCTGGACCACCTGTCTGGCTCAGAGGCTGTGTGTGTGGGGGCTACCAGGGGGCATCCTCTAGGGCTGGAGCTTCTCCTTTATGCTAAGTCATGTCCCACTCTTGGCGACCCCATAGACGGTAGCCTGCCAGGCTCTTCTGTCCGCAAGATTTTCCAGGGCACAAATATTGGAGTGGGTTGGCGTGTCCTCTTTTCCTTTAGTCCCGTCTTTGGTCCTTTTCCTCTTTCTCTTCTTTTTCTGAGCCCCCCCACCCCGCCACCGCCTTCCTTCTCTCCTCCTTCCGATTTCTTTCCCCTTCTTCTCCAACCACCCCTCTTCCTTTGTGTCTGCCTTCCCTTCTTTCCCTTGCCCCTCTGCCCCCACCCCACCGCAGGTCTCAGCACCCACACCGTTCTGCTTAACATGGCAGCCGGACCTTGGGTGGGCCTGGCGGGCGCCCTGCAGGCCGTGGAGACTCCGGAGGGCCTCCTCCTTGGCAGCCCCAGCGTTTTTGACTGAGATGGCTCGTCCAGCAGTTGGGTTTGGTGAAGGGACAGGGCCTGCCACCCCCAAGTGCCGATGCTCTCATCTTACGCTTAGCTTCCTGGGCCCTCACCTGCCGGCTTGGACATCTTCCTGGGCGGGAGGGCAGGCTCTCATCCTGGACCTAGGGCCTCCCAAGAAGCACTGGCTGGTGGAGCTTCTCTGGCCTCTGACCTCTGCCCCCCACCCTCTTCTCTCCAGAGCACAAAGGCTTTTCCCCAGAGGTATCTGGGGTGGTGGAGGCTGGTCAGAGCAGAGAGGAGAGTTCTGCTCAGATGCCTTTCAAGTGAGCATAGATGAGTGTGTCCATGGGTTGTGTGCCCGACAGAACGCAGGCTTGCATGCATGAGCAGACAAGAATAGGGTGCACTGGTGTCGGTCTGGGCACCCCTTGAAGCCTTCACGGTGCAGCCCTGTCCCAGCCCTGAGCTCCCCTCTCTGGGCTTTGGGGCCCCGGCTTTGCACCCAGGCTCTGGTCTGTCTTGGGGGCCAGCTGGTTCCCTGCTGTGATCCCACGCAATGGTGACTGATCCCTGGCCACCCGTTCAGCTGCCTGGGGGCCCTGGGGCCAGCGTTCGCCCCCCACCCTCCAAAATGGAGGCATGTGGGGGCTCCCTGCCCGGTGTCTAACCCCTGCCAAGGCGGAGGGAATGGGGAACAGCTGCGCTGGCCGTTCCCGGCTCCGTATGGATTTGGTTTGACAACAAAGCTCCCTCTGTGTGTTCCTGGGCCCCTTACATAACCAGGACGGGGGAGGCAGGCAGGAGGAGTTGGAGATGGGGACAAGGAGACACCAGGAAGGGGCGGCTGGAAAGGGGACAGGGACCAGGAGGGGAGGGGAGGGGCGCACGCGGGAGGCTGGCCGTCGAGGAGGCAGATGGGAGGGTGGAGGGAGGAGAGGCGCTTGGCTCGATCCCGCGGTTCCGTTTTCTTGCCTCCCAGGGCAGGAAGAAGATCGGTTTCCAGGTCCTCTGCCTTGTCCTGTGGATGCCTTGTCTTCCTTGTTGGAGCCCCCACCTGTCAGCCCGGGACCTGCAGAGGAGGGGAGTGGAGTGCGGGGGTGGGATGGGGCCTCGGCCTGGGAGGTGTCCTCACCCGACCTGGTCGCTGATCACATTCCCTAAAGATGGGAGTTTGTCTTCCAGGACCTGGGCCTGGGGAGCCCCTCCAGCTAGTCTCTCTGTGGTGGTTCTGAGGGGCGCTGACCCTGTCGGTGGGGGGGGGCCCAGGCCTCCCAGGTCCGGGCCCTCGATCCCTTCAGAGGCCGGTGGCCTTGCACACCGCCTCCATCAATAATCAGACCCTCTCTGCTCCCTGTGGCTGTCCTTGCAGCTATCCAAATAGAGTGAGAAGAAAATGTTCTCTTTCTAGAACAGCTGGACTGACAGGCGCGGAAGGCCAGGTGTGCTAGCCACACTGGGGTGTGTCCCGGGACCCTGATCCTGACAGCTCCTAGGCAGGATGAGGGCTCTTGAAAGAGGCTGGATGGGGCCTCCCACTTGCAGACGGGGCCAGCGGAGGCTGGCCTCCTGGGCCTTCTCGGGGTTGGCGGCTCCTCCGTGCCTCGGTTGCTCCGAGTCGGCTTATGGCCCCAGCTTGCTTGGAAGGAGCCTCGGGTGTGAGCTGGCCCCGAGGGGGTTGCTCGTGTGCAGGCCACCCTTGCAGCCTGAGAACAAGGATGGCTCTTAAAAGGGCAGAGGGCAGGCGCTGCTGGCAGAGCCCGGGGTTTTCTTGGGCCTGAGAGACGGAGCACCCAGTGGTCTGGCTTGTGGCTTGACCCTGGGCACCAGCCTCCATTAGGTTTAGGGTGCCCGCCCAGGGACGTCCCGTGGGAGCCTGGGCCAGCAGGTCTGGGGAGAGGCACAAACCCAACTCCGGAGCCCTCAGTCCCTAGGCCCTGGCTGCCCCAGTCTTGCCCTCCTCCACCCCCAGGACTGGGTGCCAGGTTGAGTGTGGAATTGCTGGTGCCTTGAGGCTTGAGCCCACACATGGGCTCGAATGGGGCAGGAGGTGGGCGGGGGCGTGTCCTGGATTTCTGTGCGGGCGGATGAAGATCAGCTGCAGGTGCAGAGAGCCTGGGACAGTCCAGGAGGGTGATGAGTGAGCACGAGGGGCTGGCGGGGGCGTCCTCCTCCGGGTCAGTGGCCTCCGCCCCCTGCCTGACCTTGGCCACCGGCTCCCCCGGGACACTCCCCCACCCCCGGGGACACCTTTACAAGACTGGATCCTCCTCCCTTGCTTTCCTGCAGCCTGCCTACCCCATGACTCACCTTCCCAGGTACCTCCGAGCCCGACAGGGGTGTGGGGCTCCTGGCCAGGGAGCTGGGCTTGGCCGCCCCGAGCCAGGAGCCCAGGGTTCCCCTTTATTGAACTTTTGGAGATGCAGAGCTCCCCAGAGGGCTGGTTCAGCCACTCCTGGCTCCGCCCGGAGCTCAGGCTCCTGGGCTGACGGCCCAAGGGACCTGCAGCCTGACAAACAAACTCCGGTGCAGCTGGAGCTGAAGTTGAAGGAAGCCGGTGGGCAGTGCCCTCCTCGAGGGATGGGGGAAGAGAGTCCCCTGGCAGAGGGCGCCCAGCTGGCCCCAGAAGCTGTATGTTGGGGCTGGGAGGAGGGTGGGCAGGGAGGAGGAGGAAGTGTGTGTGTGTGTGTGTAGGAGTCAGTTTCCATGTATTCCCAGAATTTATTCCGGGGCGTGCTCTTGTGTTTGAACAGGGATTCATGTGTTTGTGCTCAGAGATGTGTTTGTAGGTTTCGACACACAGGGTCTGAGTGAACCAGGGCTTGTAAAAGAGCTCAGAGTGTCTTCCGGGTGCCTCCTGGCTCTGGGGTGGGGATGGGGCTGTGGGTTCTCCTGCAGAAGCCCGTGGCCAAGGAGACCCTGGGTCATATTTAATGGGCTGACCCTCCTCCCAGCAGTTTCACCTTCTCTGCTCCGGCCCTACTCCAGAGGGATCACTGCTGAGGCTGGGGCGGCGGGGGGCGGTCTACACATTCCCCAGCAACACCTCGAAGTCTAGTCACCCATCCCTTCCCTCATGGGTAACCTTTAGTTCGAGGAGAGTTGAATATACCACTAATTCGTAGAAAAGCCTTACTAATGTAAAAGGGACCTCAAAAGGGTCTCTCTTACCCAATCTTTACTCCCAAGGGACAGGCCGATGCAGGAAACAGAGGTCATGTTTTCCTTCTCCACGGTTTCATTTCTCCTCTAGACACCCCACCCTGGGGGTTGTGTGCCCGCCACCAGGTCAGCATGCACAGCCCTCCGCTCTTGCCCTCCGCAGCTCTGACCCTGTTGGGCTCCTACTAGGAATTCAGACGTGGACTGAACTTTGCCCTGCTGGGGGACCCTGGGAGTTCCGGCCCTGGAGAGGGGGACACCACACTGGACTGAGCTGAGGCTCAGGTGGAGAGGGCACCGCCCCTGGAGCTGCTGGGGGGCGGAGGTGTGGCTCAGAAAAGGGGGATCGCTCTGTGGCACTGGCTCGGGGGCTGTGGCCACGCCCCGCTGGAGCCTGACATCTTCTCCAGGAGAGGCTGTACCTGCAGAGGGAGGGCAGCGTCTCCACTGAGACCTCCAGCTGGCTCCTGCGTGGGGTCCCCGTGTAGTGAGTGCAGGCGGAGTGTGGGTGTCAGTCCGTCCTTGCCCCGCACCCCCGGGCAGCAGTGTGTGTTCCATGCAGTGTGTACAGTGGACCCAGCAGCCGGGAGGAGAGGTGAGTGTGCGCGTGGTTGTGGTGGCAGGCGGGAGCTGTGGACCCCTCCCGAAGCCGGGCTGGGGGCAGACCTTGAGTGGAGAGGGACTGCCATCCGTCCGGGGAGGCCCAGACCAAGAGCGTCCTTCAGCTTCCAGGGCCCAAGTGCTTGCTCTGGGCCAGGCCGGTATGGAGGCTGCGGGCTTTCAATCCTGGGCTATGTTTTGAGGCTCCCGCACCTCCCAGAACTTGTTCTTGCTGCTCCCATTTTACAGATGGGAAATCTGAGGCCCAGGAGATGTAGGAGCTTGTCCAGAGCGACCCCAGACAGCTCACCCCAATTCATGGGTTCCAGACAGTGAGCAGTCTTGAAGTCTTTATTTCTGGAGACCTCCGGGACCCTTCATGTGTCTCTCTGTGCCTCAGTTTCCTCGCCTGTAAATCGGGATTCTTTACCACTGGGCCACCTGGGAAGCCCCACCATATAGAGTGTTTTAAAAATTAAATAGGATGACACACAAGAGCTGCTGGACAGCCCCAGGGATCTTTCTCAAACTGAATCCAGAGTGTTATGCCTCTATTAATACCCTCTGGTGACTTCTCAAGGACTGTGAGTAACGTCCAGGCTCCGGGGTGGCCTGTGACGTCCTGGCACCACCACCGGCCCTTCCTCCCTGTCTCCGGTCACCTGGGACTTGTTTCTGTTACTCATACTTGACAAGCCTCAGGGTCTTTTGCTCTTCTTTTTGGCTGGAAACTCTGCTCCCTTTAGCACCAACCCCCGCTTCCGCCCCCTCCTTTCCACGGTCTGAGGTCTAAGCCAAGGACTTGCTGACTCTCTATCCTAAGATATGCCCGGCTCTCTCTGCTCCACTCCCCTGTTCTACTGGCCTCCCCCTTGTGTTCACCATCACCGTTTCTTATTCATCTATGTGGTCCTAGGGTGTCTTCCCCACCAGGTCTGTTACCTGGTTTCCTGCTGTAGTTCAGTGCCCAAGTCAGTACCCCGGGTGCAGTATGCCCACAGTGCTCATCAGCTCGTGGTTCTTCTGTGCTGCTCGGCCTGCCCGTGTCCCCGGAGACCTCACACCCTCAACCTGCCTTGGTTCAGGCCTGTTCCTTCTGACTCGCCCTTCTGAGGAAAGCAGGGGACAGGGAGGTGTCCCCTTGGGACTCCTGGCCCCTCACAGGATCCGTCCTCAGGGTGACCTTCACTTAGAACATCGCCCAGCAGCCTGAGGTTCAGGAAGTGGGTACCAGTGGGCCAAAGGTGGCAGAACTCTTTCCCTAGAAACTACATCTGCTGGTAAAAAAAGGGTATCTGTGAGTTCAGAGGAAATGACACAGAAATATAAATACGAATGAGCGACGATGCCAACTTTCCCAGGACACCCCCCGGGCTTCAGTGTACACTCAGATCTTTGCATTGGGCTCTTTGTAACTGGGCAGGGATTACAGAGGAGTGTTTAATTACCTGCTGTAAATGAGGTAGGCTCCTAGCCCTTACAGAGACGTTATGGAAAGCAGGATGAATGACCCCTGCAATTGGACACAGCTCTGTATCCAGGTGATGGCTTGACAAGCTGAGGGAGGGCTGGGATTTGGCCCCCGCTCCCCACCCAGGCTGGGCCCTACGCCCAGGGTGCAGGGCTGTGCCCAGCTGCCCCTGTCGTCCCCTGTCTGCGGAGTGGGACGCAGAGAGAGACAAGACGGGCTCGTGTCCACCGGACCTTTGAGAGGGAAAGACCAAGTGTGTTCTGGAGTCTGAGACCAGCAGCTTCTACTTTTCTACGGTAACCACCTTGGAGCTCCTCTTACCTAGCCTATCCAGCCACCCCAGGAGGAAGGGCCTGGTTTTTATCTCCATTGGACACAAACTTGGGATCCAGAGAGGTGACTCGTCCCATACTTGTGCAGCCAGTAAGTGGTTGATCTGGAATTCAGGTCTGGGTGTGTAAGTACTCCAGAGTTTACATTCCTTATTTTTTTTTCTTCTTCTTCTTCTCTTTTCCTTTTAGCAGAACTTGAGTTGAAAGTGTATCTCACGCACCCGTTAAAAAAAAATTAAACGTCAAAGGTCTTAAACATAAAGAAGGTCTTTCACCCATTCTCAATCCCTGCCCCCTTCGTTTCTTTTGCATTCTTTGAATAATCGATTCCTGTAGAGACACAGCCACGTCAGCATGTAAGTCATTTGGCAGAAGGGCATTGGAGATACACAGAACACTGCTCTCCACCTGCTTTTTTGAAGTTTCATCGTGTGCTTGGAGGCCTCTTGGTGACATTGTGCTAACACGTGCATCCGCTTTTTCACAGCTGCGTAGTGTTTCGTGCGTTATTTGTGTGGTGTTGCTTCTAAACAGGTCCTTGTGGATTTTCGGTAGATTTTCAAGTCATTTACATTTTTCGCTGTTGCAAATGGTGCTGTGTGTAAAGATCATGATGGAAATGTTCGTGCAAACACAAGAGACTTTTCTGTAGAAGTAACGATGGAATTCCCAGGCTAAGGGGATTTCAACAGATATTGCCAAGTCACTTCCAAAAAGGTCACTGTGATTCACCCCTGATCTTAGAAAGCGCCTGTTCCCCACCTCCTCCAGCTCTGGCAGGCCTCCGGAGCTTTGCTATTAAGATCAGTGAAGAACAAGCCTTTCCTCTGTGCCATTATATTATGTATTGTAAGCTGCTCATTCATGTCCTTTGCCCATTTCTCTGTTTGATTTGTTGACTTGTTTCCTTATTGACTTGCATGAACAGATTATAAGCTAAAGAATTCTTTGGTCTGATATGCATATGTTAGGGGGATACTTTTCCTAGTTTGTCATTTGTCTTTTAATTGTTCATTCTCCCTCTCTCTCCCCCCATTCTTCCTTCCCTTCTATTCCGTAAATCTTTATGTTGTTGAATTTTCCTTTTCTTTTATAGCTTCTGATTTTTTGGCTTAAAATCTGTACTCGGTGTCTTCAATATAAAAATATTTCAAAATAGAAAGGATAACAGAATTCCATATGACAACCAGATTTGCAGATGTTAATGTTTTTGCATATTATGTCTGATGTTTTAAAAGAAATAAAGTATTTAGAAGCATAGAACGAAGCCTTGACTCTATAATCCATCCCAGTCTATTTGATCTCTTGGTGAATGTCGTAGTCACGAAGAGTTGGGCGATTCCTCTGTTTTTTGTTTTAACTTTTAATTTTATGTTGGAGCATAGCCGATTAACAATGTTGTAACAACAGCCAGGAGACTCACCCATATATGTACCTGTATCCATTCTCCCCCAAAGTCCCCTCCCATCCAGGCTGCCACGTAACGTGGAGTAGAGTTCCCAGTGTTGTACTGTAGGTCCTTGCTGGCTATCCATTTTAAATGTAGCAGTGTGCACATGTCAATCTCCGTGTTTTTTTACATTCTTATAGCTCACATACCCTCTGTATAGTCTTGTTTTAAGTGTTTTTAAAGTTAATGAGATCACACTACTTGTATCCTTTGACAGCATTTTAAAAAGCTTAAGCATCAGGTTTATCCTAATAGATCCATATGAGGAATTTTTTCAGTTTAAGTCACTGTATAGTATTTAATTGTGTGAAGATACAGAGTTTGTTCAGCTGTCCCTCCATCTGTGGACATTTAAGGCATTTCTATTCCTTTGCTGTTGCCGCAGTGCTGCGATAAACATCCTTGGTGTGTGTACACATGCAAAGGTGAGTTACTCCGGGCTGTACTGGGAAGTGGAATTACCGGATCGTAGAATATGCACACCTTCATCCTTACTATTAATAAATACTGTGAATTACTGTTCTAAGCCTTATGTCAGTGAACTCCTGCCAGCAGTGTGCAAGGAGTCACATTTGGTTTTAATCTGCGTTTGCTGGTCACTTAGTGAGGTTGGACATCTTTTCACATTTATGAGGTGTGTGGGTTTAAGCTGTGATTTGCCTTTTCCTGTCCTTTGCTTTATTCTCTTTGGTTTCTTGGTCTCTTTCTGATTGACTGGAAGGATTACTGCTATATCCAGGTATTTGTTGATGATGTGCCGTCTCGGACTTGTCCAAGGCCAAAACTCTTTACCACTGCACCACCGCCTCTGCCTGTGGCTGGGCAGTTTGGGGAGGATATGTTCTGCAAATGGAGTACTGCTCAGGAGAGGGGTCTGATCAGGGGCCTGGGCACCTTCTCTAGGAGGTGATATACCCAAAAAGGGAGAGTGGCTTCTCCAATGAATCCTCACCCCTCTTCTCCATCCCATGTTCTCCCATCCCAGCAACATACCCTGAGCCTGGCTAGGACGTGGGATCCACATTTAGTTCATGCAGAGTCTGGGTGGCAGTACTCTCTCCCTGGGCAGCTGTGTGTCCCATGTGGTGTGTGCAGTGGCCCCAGCAGCTGGGAGGAGGGGTGAGCGCAGTTATGGTTGTGATTGCAGATGGGAGCTGTGGCCTCCTCCCCGTGCTGGGCTGGGGCAGACCTTGAATAGAGAGGGACTGCCACGCGCTGGGGGCAGGGGGCGGGTGGGGAGCAGCCCAGACCAGGAGTCACCTTCAGTTTCCAGGGCCCAAGTGCTTTCTCTGGACCCAGTCGGTATGGAGGCTGTGGGCTCTCAATCCTGGGCTATGTTTTGAGTCTCCCACGCCTCCGAGAACATGTTCTTGCTACTCTCATTTCACAGATGAGAAATGAGGCCTAGGACATGTAGAACCTTGTCAAGGGACACCCAGCCCCTTGACCACCTGGGTTGAACCCCAGGTCTGTGTCCAGGCCCCTTTCCTCTATTTCTAGGAGGTCAAGCATACTTGGAGGTCTGGGGCTTGCTGGCTGGGGTGTTAGCCCAGGCTGGCCCTCTTGAGCAAGTAAGACGAAGGGAGGTTTCCTGGTCACAGGGTGTCTCCAGGCTTGGAGCCCTCCTGGCACCCCACAGGGTGTGCTGGCATCAGCTCACAGTGTGGTCCAGGCACCTTGGAGCTGGTAGTGACTGAAGTGAGCCAAAGGTAACAATAGCCAGTTCTGCAGAAACACCTTCTTGATATAAAGGTGTGTTTGTAAGCATAGCATCATCCACTTGGCAAAAAAGCATGGCCCTGGCTGGCTCTGCAAGGTCCGGAACTGAGCCTCTAACAAGCCCCCGGCGCCTTGTTTGCCCAGGTCATTGCAAAGGAAGGGTCTGGAATGTTTTAACTTGACGAAACTTTCCGTTCATACTTGTTCTGCTACTTTGCTCATTCATTTAGACATCTGTTCATTTCAATATTCGTTACTTACCCGCCACGCATCAGGTGTTACATTTGGTGCTGGAGATACTGTGGGCCCTAAGAAGTCGCTGCTTTCCTGGATTGCCAGATCTCCTGAGTACGGGAGATGGTGTGGGCTACCTGCTACAAGAGGTGAAACAGCGGTGCAGAACAGACGGTGGGATTTTGGGGGGTCTGGGACCCTGCCCCGGGAGGAAGCGTGAGTACCAGGACCCTCGAGGGGTGGCTGAGAGAGCAGCCTGGGCTTGGGTCCCACCAATGATACCAGGTCCCTCACCGTTTATATTGTAATCAACCCCGACCAGGACCCAGATGTGAAACTGTTGACTCTGACCTCGCCTCCACCTCCATCCTCAGATGGGATTAGGTTGCAGAGGGGGGCATGTGAGCTAAGATTCTTATCTTTGGGGAGGGGAGGGTGTGTTTAGGAGGTCTGGTGAAGCCTTGGGGGTTCACCCGGGACTTCCTCAGTTCCGCTGGCATACAGTTCTGCACCATGTAAGGTTCAGCCCTTAATGCTGTGCTTTCGGTCAGAAAACAGACTGAAAAACAGTATTTTTTCAGTGATGGTCTCATCTACCCACGTGCCACAGAGTTGCGGCCTTTGGATTCCACTTAGCTCACAAGGCAAGAGTCCTGTCACTCTTCCTGAGTGTTTGCTGTGTCTCTGGAGGATCAAGTAGTAAAGAATCTGCCTGCAAAGCCAGAGACCCAAGTTCGGTCCCTGGGTCAAGAAGATCCCCTGGAGAAGGGAATGGCAACCCTCTCGAGTATTCTTGCCTGGAAAATCCCATGGACAGAGGAGCCTGGTGGGCCACAGTCCTTGGAGTCACAAAGAGTCGGACACGACTGAGCGACTGACACTTTTTTCTGTGTGCATTACCTACCTTCTCTTGGTCACCACCACAACCAAACCGGTAGGGACTCTTTACCTCCATTTTGCAGATTGGGAGACTGAGGCTTAGGGATGCTCAGTGGTTTCCCCAGAGTCATAGTCTGGCAAGTGAACAAGGCGGGGTTCAGTCCTGGAGGCCAGTCCCCGGTCACAGCTTTTGGCCAGAGCAGGCGACAAGGTCCTGGGGAGGCAGTTCTGCCTGACCCGCTTGCCAGCCATCACGGCTGTCCTCTGGGCACCCAGGAAGAGCCAGCCAGGGCCATGCTTTTTTGCCAAGTGGATGATGCTGTGCTTACAAACACACTCTTATACCAAGAAGATGTTGTTTCTGCAGAGCTGGCTATTGTTACCTTTGGCTCACTTCAGTCACTACCAGCTACAAGGTGCCTGGACCACACTGTGAGCTGATGCCAGCACACCCTGTGGGGTCCCAGGAGGGCTCCAAGCCTGGAGACACCCTGTGACCAGGAAACCTCCCTTCGTCTTACTTGCTCAAGAGGGCCATGCAGGGAGGGGCTGAGAGCCAGTCCCGGGTGGGATGCCAGGGTCAGGAGGAGGTTAGGTGCGGGCAGAGTGGAGGCTGGGCTGGTGGGCCAGGTGGTACTATCACCTTGAACGGTGCCTCCGCAGAGGGGATGTAGACAGAGGAGAGGAGGGTCTTCGTGACTCTGATGCAGTTGAGACCTGAGGATGGTGCTCACTGTGATCAAGAATCAGTGTAAAGGAGCCCTTGGCCTCCCAGCCGCGGTATAGCCCTCCAGAAGCGGATTCAGCTTCATACACGCTTCTGGTGGCGCCTGGGAGACTGGTCCGGTGCCATCCAAAAGAAATGCAATGGGAACCACCAAAGCAAGTCACATAGGTAATTTTAAATTAAAAAAAATTTAATTTAGCCACATGTTCAAAAAGTAAAAATAAGGTGAAGTTAATTTTACTGTTTTAACCCAGTATAGACAAAAGACTCTTTCAGTGTGAGATCAATGTAAATAATTTTAAAAAAAAAATATGATTGCTTTCTAAAATGAGGGCTCTCAGAAGGTCAGGCCGAGGCTCTTGCCCCGGGCCGCCCACGAGGGGAAGTGTGGGCTGCTGGTTGGCCACCTCAGTGTAAATGAAGCTTCCCCGGTGGCTCAACAGGTAAAGAATCTGCCTACTATGAAGGAGATCCAGGGACCATCCCTGGGTTGGGAAGATCCCTTGGGGGAGGAAATGGAACCCACTGAAGTATTCTTGTGTGGGAAGTTCCATGAACAGAGGAACCTGGTGGGCTTTAGTCCATGGGGGTCTCGAAGAGTTAGACATGACTGAGTAACTAACGCTTTCATACTTTCACACACTTTCAATGTGAGTAATTTTTAAGGTAATTGTTTCCTGTTTTTGGTAGTGAGTCTTTGACATCCAGTGTATGTTCCCTGGCCACATGAGGCTGCGGTCACCTCTCCCTGGATGGGATGCCACAGGGCTGGTGCTGTCCACCATCTTCAGAAGGGGCATCCGGAAGCCAGAGGGAGGAAGGGGACTGGCCATACTGGTGGCTTCAAGCCCCAATTCTGTAGAGCCTTTAGCTTAGACTCCTGGGGGCTGGATTCATCGACTCCTGGGTGGGAGGCATGAGGAAGGAACTGTGCAGATCCCCGGCCACACCGGAGTTTCACTTTCTTTATTCTCATGAACCTGTATTATTGATTCTCCACCCCATCATAACACTGCAGTTTTGTTACTGACCGAATGGAATTCAGAGTTCCCGCCCCACACGGGCAGACTCCAGAAACATGATTTTCATGTGGCGTCTTGTGGTGTCTGTGGTGTCTTATGACTGGCAGCTGATAAAGTGGACAATATCAGTGTTTCTTTACAGGAGGTTGCAGGCCGGAGCTGTTTGAGATGCCGGATGTGGAGGCTGGGGTACCCTGTGGAGCCCACGGGTGGCGAACAGAGAGGCTTCCTGCCCTGGATGGGGAATCCTCTCCTTTCTTCCAAGCTTGGATGTCTGGAGAGGTGCCACATCTGCCCACTGGTGGGCCTTGAGGCAGTTGGTCAATTACTCTGCCCTTTGCTGCCTCAGAAGAGCCCGGGGCCAAAAGCAGCTCACTCCCCCCCGGGTCCTGCTGAGATCATGCTGTTCTCTTCAGCACAGGGGGAAGGCACAGTGCAGCCCGTGTCTAGCATGCGCCAGGCCAGAGGGGCTGGCGTGGGTATCTCATCTATGACTACTGCCTCTTCCCTTCTCGCTCAGCCTGCTCTGTGACACTGAAGTTCCCGACGATTAGATTCATTGATAAAGTCAACAAATTTGTCTCTAGAGCCTGCTGAGTGCCAGTCACTGTTACAGACATGGTTAATCCAGCATCAAACAAAACAACAGTTCTTTGCAGGCGGGGAATACGGGTGCGCTAAGTCGCTTCTGTCGTGTCTGACTCTATGCAACCCAGTGGGCAGTAGCCCACCAGGCTCCTCCGTCCATGGGATTCTCCAGGCAAGAATATTGAAGTGGGTTGCCATTTCCTCCTCCAGGGGATCTTCCTGACCCGGGGATCAAACCCATGCCTCATGTCTCCTGCGTTGGCAGGCGGGTTCTTTACCACTGGCGCCACCTGGGCTAGGCAGTCGAGGAGAGGGATCTAAAATGTCAGGTGTCGGGGGGATTTTTGATGGGAGGTGGAGAAGATGAGTGGAAAGCTGAATGGGGAGGTATCAAGCCTTTGTCTGGGGGAAAACATTCCAGGCTGAAGGAACAGCTGGCGCAAAGGTCGAGAGCAGGGGGTAGGCCCAGCCCAATCAAAAACAGGGAATCCTGTGTGAATGAAGCAGAGTAAATGAGGGAGACAGGGAAGGAGGGCAGAGAGGTGCTGGCCAGGAGATCGCGTGCCTCCTCACAGATCAGAGCAAGGGCTTGGCCTATCTCTCTGGGTAGACAGGAGCCATAGAGGGGATTTTGAGCTGAGGAGTGGTGATTCAGATGACTGGTCATTCTAGAGAACTGCAGTTAGTGGACCACACCCAGGAGTGGCTGAATATAACAGAGCAAGACTCTAATGACTTGTGTCCTCACCTTGCCCTACCTCCCAGCTTTATTAGTTACATTGAAGTCATCGTCCACACTAGGCCCCTGTTAAGAAATAAAATACACCTTGCAAGTTTGCTTCTGTTGGAAAATATGCAATTGGACATTCCTTATCTTTAATCACAATCTGTCCCAGATAAATAACAGTTTGGGGATGTCTATAACTTAAATACTCGTTTGGCCACCTTCAGGAAAGAAATGCAAAGAAGTAGCTGTACCTGGAAGCTAGATGCGAATTTCTGGCAGAACAGAAAATATTATTATAACACAGGCATAATAAAATTAGGAAATTAAATTAAAAACGTCACCTTCCAGCTCACACCGCCCCCTGGAATCACGGCAGGGGACTCTTAAGCTGAGGAACTGCTGTGGGTATAGATGGTACCTTCAAGATTCACACACCTCAGCGGTCTGGAGACGTGACCAGAGATTCCCGAGGTGAGGTGTTTGCAAGTAGATGTAGCACAGACCTGCTCTAAGGTTTCACGGAGTAGCCACACCAGTTCACGGTCCAGGAGACCTGGCTTACCAGCCAAGGGCTGCTGATTCCCTGCCAGGGAAGTGGCCCGACCGTGAGAAACGGAACGCAGGCTTTGCCAGCATTTGTGGAAGTCTGGTGTCCAGATGTAGGGTGATGGTAATCCCATGAACACAGCTGCGGGCATTGAGGACATGCTGGAGGACTTCCAGGAGAGCTGGGGGGTAGGGGGCGGTCTGGAGACTGTCTCACTAAGAAGCCTGCCTGAGAAGGACCGAGCGAGGCTCCTCTGAGCTCTCATAAGCCTTGCAAGAACTTTGATGTAATGGAGGGCAACTTCCTCGAGTTGCTCCAAAGGGCTACCAGTGGGCTCTCCAAGGATCTTGACATCTTTACCAGCTGGTTTAGGGGTGGTAGAGGGCAGGGATTAGGAATGTGGCCTCTGGAGCTCAGCTCCTCACTAGCTCAGCGACCCTGGGCAAGTTGCTGACCCTTTCTGCACCTCACCTCCCTATCTCCACAGTGGAGATAATAATAGTGTTTAACTCACAGGGTTGAGATCATACTTTAAAAAGAGTCTTGTGCTCGCTTCGGCAGCACATATACAAAAAGAGTCTTGCAGTGTAGCTTTCAACGTGCAGTAATGTCTGGAGACATTGTGGGTATTGGAACTGCAGAGTGGGAGTCCTACAGGCACCGAGTGGGTAGAGGTCAACGGTGCTGTAACCAGCCTGTAATGCACAGGACAGTCCCCACGGTGACGACTCCCTTGGTCCCTAAAGCAGTGGCAGTGAGGCTGGGACCTGCCCCCTGGTGTTGCACACAGTGAGTGCACAATACATTTCGGGATCACTAAGAGATGCCAGGTGGCTCAGTGGTAAAGAATCCGCCTGCCAGTGCAGGAGACATAAGAGATGCAGGTTCCAACCCTGGGTTGGGAAGATCCTGTGGAGGAGGAAATGGCAATCCACTCCAGTATTCTTGCCTGGAAAATCCCAGAGACAGAGGAGCCTGGTGGGCTACAGACCATGGGGTAGCCAAAGAGTTGGACACAACTTAGTGACTAAACAACAACAAAAACAAGGGATGTAATACATTTTAAATCTCATCTTATTACTTGTGTGTCAGATGTTTATATTGGATTGGCTAAAAAGTTCTTTTGGGTTTTTCTGGAAGATGTTATGAAAAACCCAAGCAAACTTTTTGGCCATCCCGATAAAACATCTGCTAGGTTCTAGGCACTATAATAGAGTCTGAAGATATAAAACTGGCCTGGACTTCAGAGGTCATAGTCTTATGGGCAAGATAGAAAACACTTAACAGTGTAATATAAAATTATATTATGTGATAAAGCATCTTCTTTAGGCTATGTGCTGTCATAGACTGTTGGTATAAACAAGCTTATAATTGGAGAGGTCAGAGGATAGTGGGCAAGCCATGAAAATAGTAATTAGATAATACAAAATTTTACTATCTGATAGGTGCTAAAATCAAGACATAAACAATATTGTGTGGAAAGAAAAACATTGCCGAGAATTGTCAGAAAACACTTCGTAGAGGAGGGGCTGTTTGAGCCGATGGTGCAGGGGTGAGATTGTTGAGGCTAACAGTGGGGGCCTGGGGTCTCCGTATAGGAGGAAAGCCTATGCAGAGGGCTGGGGAGTCTGTAAGAAGAAGAGGCTCCTGCAGGTACTAGGGAGGAACCAGGAGATGGACGTACAGGGCTTGTGGCCTGGGACTGAAACACCCTTGTTGTTGTTTAGTCGCTGTGTCCGACACTTTGTGACCCCATGGACTGTAGCCCGACAGGCTCCTTCGTCCATGGGATTTCCCAGGCTAGAATACTGGAGTGGGCTGCCATTTCCTTCTCCAGGGGATCTTCCCGGCCCAGGGATCAAACCTTCATTTCCTGCATTGGCAGGCGGATTCTTTACTGCTGAGCCACCAGGGAAGCCCAGTGAAGCACCCTGGTTGCCTCTACAAAGAGCTTTGGTTTTTCATTGAAGGAATGGGGAACAATGAAAGCAGGAGGGTGGTTTGGTCCACTTTGTTTCTTAGAAACACACTGGGTAGGTAGTTCTGAAGAAGTGGCTCGAGTGAAGCAAGACTTGTGGTGAAGGGACCAGTTAGGAAGTGGAGAAATTGAAGTGAGATCTAGAGTCAGTCTATGGTTCAGGAAAAGGAGAGGAAAGCTGCTTTCAGAAGAATTGGGTTGGCCAAAAATTTCCTTTGGGTTCTTTGGTACCAGTTTATGGGAAAACCTGAACCACCTCTTTGGCCAATTCAGTACTTCCGAGGCTCTAGACTATGTGACCTTCACGCTGCCCTCATCTGTATCAGGCTTTGCACCCCAGTGCCGCCACAATGTTTAGTGGGAGTTCAGCAAGCATTGCTGGAATGAGGAACCAGGGGTAGAATGGATGGCATTCAGCAGGGATGGTGTGAAGGGAAGGGGGACATTGGATGGATGAGCTGATGAGAATGTGGGGTTGGGAGGGTGCGGACAGATGGGGGTCCAGTTTTGGACATGTTAAGTGTGAAAACTTTAAGATCATTAAGGGAGGATGAGCTGAAGAAGGAAATGGCAACCCACTCCAGTATTCTTGCTTGGAAAATCCCATGGATAGAGGAGCCTGGTGGGCTACAGTCCAAGGGGTCACAAAAGTCAGACATGACTGAAGCAACTCAGCATACACACAGGGAGGGTGTGCAGTAGAAAACTGGAAATATTAGGATGGGTTCCAGGAGAGAAATTACAGAGCTGAAAAAAGAGCTTGAATCATCAGGGTTTGAGTAGTAGTTAAGCCTCTAAAGATGAACGAACCTGGCCTGGGAAAACAAACAGAGAAAGAGCAGGGGTTCAAGGGCAGCTCCCTGGAGAATGCCAGCGCTTACAGAAAGTGCAGCCGGTGCAGCGGAAACCTAGACAGTCTTGAGCTAGAAGCCAGGGAGGCCTTGGCTGATAAGCGCAGAGGCCTCGGGATGGGAGATGAGTGAAAAGAGACCTTTCTCAGGTTGACAGTTAGGAGGCCATGGAGGGCTGCGGCAGGAGTGAACTCAGCATAAAAACAAGGTAGGGATGGGGTGGTGAACCGGTAGAGGGCTGAGGGGCACGTAAGCATGTAGCACAGGTGAACGTTTGATGATTGGAGGTCGAGATGGAGATGCAAGGGTCGCTGGAGGAGGAGACAGAGGCAGAGGGTTTATTTTTTTTTAACTTTTTTTTTTTTTTGCTGTGATGGGGAGAGCCTCATTGCTGCTGGTTGCAGAGAGCGGGGGCTACTCAAGTTGTGCTGTGTGGGCTTCTCATTACAGGGGTTTCTCTTGCTGTGGAGCACGGGCTTTGGGGCATGCAGGCTTCAGTAGCTGTGGCGCTTGCGGCTCAGTACTTGCGGCTCCTGGGCCCTAGGTCACAGGCTCAGTAGTTGCGGCTCATGGGCTTAGTAGCTCCGTGGCATATGGGATCTTCCCGGATCAGGGATCCAACCCGCGTCTCCTGCATTGGCAGGCGGATTCTTTACCACTGAGGCACCACGGAAGCCCAGAGAGGGTTTTGTTTGTGTTTTAGGTACAGGGAGAGTTGAGTCTAAGTCAAAGGGAGTGGAGGAAGGGGAGAGATGGAAGCAGCAAGGTAGGGGCATCAATCACTGGTTGGGAACAAGGCTGGAAGGGTGGGCGGGGACCGGTGTCCGCGTGGTGCAGGGGGCAGGAAGGAGCAGGACTGGCAGGCGAGTGTGGAGGTGGCAGGTGGGCAGCCCCGGATTTCCACCCAGAACTGAGGGACACGGACAGAGATCGTGTGACTCGCTCAGGGTTTCTGAACCAGTAAGATCGCAGTCTCTGCTTCTGCCCCACTGGTTTTCCCATCCCCCTTCTCAGGAACATTAAGCCACAGCCCTCTGATGGGCCCGGGGGCTTGGAGGGGCCTGGCATCAGGCCGTGTCCACGGGTGACGCCCTGTCCTGTTCCTCTTGGTACAGCGGGTGCCTGCTGGGTACTTGCGGAGCGTGTGAGGCTGCCAGGCTCCCAGGGCTGCGGAAGGCCTCAGTCCTTCCCCCTCGTCCCCCAGTTCTGCCCTTCGGTGAGTCCGAGGCAGGGCTCAGCACCTCTGCAGGCGGGGACACCGTGGTTCTCAGCAGAACACTGGGAGGGCACACGGTGTTCCTGCCTTGGGGTCGGCTTTACCCGACTGAGCTGGACCTCCCGGGCAGCTGGTGGCAGGCAGAGGTTGCCACACTTTGGACATGAGTGGATCAGATTTCTGTTCCCCTGCTCAGGTACCCTTCTGTGACTTTCCTCATGGACTTTTGTCCCCAGGGGCTGTCAGGGATGGGGGACAGCTGCTGGGAGAAGGCTCCGACTGGTCTTGAGGCAGCAGCCAGCCCAAGAAGCCCGTCTTCCTAGAATCCTAGAGGGGCTGAGCCTTCTCGTGGCTTGGCCAGCCAGGGGAAGTCATGGGCAGATGGCATCCCTGGCTGGTTTCTTGGAGCAAACCCCAAGACTAGCCAGTCTACCTAGCATAAATTTAGGAAGAAAGGATAGAACTGTACTGGGCAGGAGGTTCAAAAGAGAGTAATTGTTTTGTTCCTGGAGACCCGTCATCTCCGACCAGCAAAGGTCTGCTCCATGGAGGACGGCTGAGACCTTTGACTTTTCAGTGACCGTGGAACACACTCTCTATAGTGTTCTCCATCTTGGCTGCATGTTCAAATCACAAGAAAGGCAAGGTTTTTTGTTTGTTTGGTTTTTTGCTGGCCAGTGACTGGGCCCCATCCCTCAACCAATTAAATAAGACTCTTGGAAAGTGGGACCCAGATATCAGTAAATGCTTTAACTTCTCAGGTAACTGCCCTGTGTACCCAGCGCTGTGAACTCCCAATAAAGGGAGCCGGAGTGCGATGTGCTTATTTGTGATCAGAAAGGAAGATTGAGGGCTCAGAGGGTGGAAGAAGTTGCGGTTCACAGTGTAAAGAAATGGGCGAGCCTGAAGGATCTGGTTTCGAGCTTTGCAGCTCAAAGCATGGTCCCAGTCTAGCAGCAAGCACCACTTGGGACCTGGTTAGAATGCAGACTCACAAGACCCACGGAGTCAGAATGTGTGTATTGAAGATTGAGAAGCCTGCTTCCGCCATTATCTGGACCAGTGGTTCTCAACTGTTGACTGGGTTAGAATCGCCCCGGGTGCTTGAACAAATTCCAGTGCTAGGCCAGACCAGTTCTGTCAGAATTCCCAGGTAGGGAACCCCAGATACTGCAATTCTCCTGTTCAACCAAGTTCAAGGACATCCGTCTTGACAAGCGCTTGACAAGTGCTTCTCAAACTTGACTGTGTGTGTGAATCAGCAGGAGATCTTTTGCAAATGTAGGCTCTGATTTGTGCATCTGGGTGGGACTGAGGCTGTGTGTGTTAGGCACTTAGTCATGTACGACTGTCAGTGACCCCATGGACTGTAGCCCACCAGGCTCCTCTGTCCACAGGATTCTCCAGGCAAGAATACTGGAGTGGGTAGCCATTTCCTTCTACAAGGGATCTTCCTGACCCAGGGTTGGAACCTGGGTCTCCTGCATTCTCCTGCATCACAGGCAGGTTCTTTACCATCTGAACTATAGGGAAGTCCGACCTGAGATTATTTATTTCTAATAAGGCCCCTGGTGAGGCTTAGGCTGTGGATCTGATAAATATTGATATAGTAGAATCACAAGCATTTGTTAGGCCAACTTCCCAGTTTTACAGAAACCGAGGGTCAGAAAGGGAACAGTGACTCCCCCAAGATAACCCGACATGTTATTCATTCAGTGCTTGCTGAGCACTGTCTGTGCTGGATGCTGAGGCTTGAGCTGGGGATAAGACAGACCTGATTCTTCCCCTCTGAGGGCTTATCTGCAGTGGGGGAGACAGACAGAGAGCAAGTAATTAAACGAATTTCAGATCAGGAGAAGCGTGTGAAAGGGATGATGTGGTCGGGAATGACTTGGCAGTTGCTTTGGTTGGATCGGAAGGCGGGCCACCCTTGGAAAAACAGTAGGTCTTGACTTCCACTGGGGTCTGCTGATTACAACTCTAAAACTTTCCCTTCCTGGACAGAGCCATCCTCCAACTGCCCTGGGATTCAGAGATGGGCCCTCCTGACCCTACTGAGAACATCTGACTCTGGTCCACACCCCCCTCTTCCCCTATCCGCTTTCCCTTCCCCTCGACATTCTCATTGCCTGTTTGTAGACTCAGGGTGGAGCCTGGGGAGTGCCCCCCTCCCCTGCCCAGAGCAGAGCATCGACTTCTTCATAGAACAGTGTTCAGGATAATCGATTTATGGTTTCTAACAAGAACCAGAGCTCGTCCTGATGCGGGCCCCCACCACTGAGAAATCATCTGAGATTTTTTGTTTATCTGAAAGAGAGCACAATCATGAGGGCGTCCCTTCCTTTCCTGATCTGCCAGAAGAATCAGTCGGGCTGCTTGTGGAAATGCCTGTCCCAGGTCCCACCCCAGCTGGCTGAAGCAATCTCAGGAAAAGGCCCTGGAATCTGTGTTTTTAGTACGTGGCTCTCATGATTCTTATGAACCAGATCACCGGGGGAAGTGAAAGTGGTATGGAGAGAAGAAGCTGGTGCCCTGTGTCCCATATCTCTTTGTGTGGCTCTTTGAGCTGCAGAAATGAATTCCTGGTGATTCAGAAGCATGGCCCTTGGCTGGATGTGTGATCGGAGGGATGTCTTTGTGTGCATGTAGCAACGCACGCCGCTCCGTCCTCATCTTGCCAGCCTCTAACCTTACCTGAAAGGGTCTCCTGTCTCCTCTGTGACCGACCAGACCCTTCCCACTGCCCGTGTGTGTGCATGCTCAGTCACTTCAGTTGTGTCCAACTCTTTGTGACCCCATGGACTGTAGCCCTCCAGGCTCCTCTGTCCGTGGGGAATTCTCCAGGCAAGAATTCTGGAGTGGGTTACCCTGCCCTCCTCCAGGGGATCTTCCTGACCCAAGGATTGAACCCGCGTATCCTACATCTCTTGCATTGAAGGCAGATTTTTTTAGTGCTGGGCTATGGAGGAAGCCTCTCCTGCTCCCCGTGCTCCCATTAAAACAGTCCCCTCCACTGCCTTCCCCAGTGCACCTGGGCAGTGAGGACTTGGACAACATGTGCACTCAGCCAGAGTCTAAAAGGGCTGCAGGAGGCCTCCTGGACCATCTGGTGACCCCCACCCTCACCCCAGGGTGTGGCCCCAGGGGACCTATTCGGGTGGAGTAGCTGGGAGCTTGGTGATGGAAGGGTGGGTGGTGGCCAGCACCAAAGGAATGCCTTGAATGTGCAGAAGAGATAAACTTCACTTCACTTGTGCAAATGTGAATCACACCCTTGTACCTTTGAGCTTAACTTTCATGTAGAAAATGGGTGGATGTACATCTGTTTCCTGGAGCTGACCCTTCTGAGGTCAAACTGAGGGAGAGGACAGTGAGGGGAGCCTTGCCTGGGAAGCTGGGGTGGGCCGGTCTGGCCTGGGATGGAATCTGTGAGCTGTGGGACGTGGTTTCCCTTTCTGGGGCATAGGACCCCTCCGGACCCCTGAGGTCACCTTGAGGGGTTAGGGGGACATCCAGAGTGAGGAGGGCTGCTCCCTGGATGGCCCTGCAGCTGTGCGCTTCCTGGAGGCTGGAAGAGGCAGGCGGTGGGTGTACCCTGATCCAGTGCCGAGGCTAGAGCATCCACGATGCTGACTGCATGCCTGTGACTCCTGCCTCCTAGGTGGCCCGAGGCAGCCGGGATGACAACTCTCCCCAGGAACCCTGGCACCTGAGAAACATGATCAGCAAGTCCCGTGAGTGTGGGGCAGGTGGGAAGGTGGCCTGGGGCCATGCCTGCCTGTTCCTGCGTCCAGCTCTTGTGTACATTCACCCCGCAGGCTGGAAGCTCCTGGCCATGCTGGCTCTGTTCCTGGCTGTCATGGTGTGGTACTCTATCTCTCGAGAGGACAGGTACATTGAACTGTGAGTCCATCTTTCATGTTCTTCTGTGGGTTTTTTGTTTTGTTTTTTTTTTTTAGGAAGGGGGCTCAGGGATGGAGTGTCATGGAGTGGGGACCTAGTGATAGGGAGGAGGGTTCAGAGAGCCAGGGGGTGGCCTCTCCCTTACACTATTAGCTCAGAATCTTTCTGTGAGCATGGTTGGGAGGGTTTGGGGAGGTAAGGTCTGGGATGGGTCCCCAGGTCTCTCACCCAAGGGGTTTAGGAGAAGGAAGAGCTGGGTTCGCAGTGACTTGGTTTCAAGGTGCGACTTGGGCTGAGATGATTCCAGCCTGTGAGTCACTCTTCAGGGCCTTGGAGCCTTCATGCCCTGGGAGGAGGCGGGGGCTGCCTGGAACACTGGCACCTGGGCCTGGGAGGTCTGACCGGAGCTCCTATTTCTTCTTCTTTTCTGTCCCCAGCTTTTATTTTCCCGTCCCAGGGAAGAAAGAGCCATGCCTCCAGGGTGAGGCGGAGAAGATGGTCTCCAAGCTCTTTGGCAAGTAAGTGTGTGAGGGTGGGGGGTGGGCTGAGGACAGCTAGAAGGAGGAAACCGTGCTGGAGGACATGGGTCAGGTGAAGCCAGTGAGGGCAGGGGAGTCCTTGAACGTGTGTATATGTGATATTAATCTGTGGTCTGACCCTGTTTCTGGCATCAAGATTAATCGCTGTCTCATCCCCACCCTGCCTTCACCTCTGCACAGCTACTCCCGAGAACAGCCTTTCTTCCTGCAGCTTAAAGATTATTTCTGGGTCAAGACCCCATCTCTCTATGAGCTGCCCTACGGGACCAAGGGGAGTGGTAAGTGCCTGCCTTGGGGAGCGGGGTGGGTGGGTGGAAATGGTGGCCTCACCTTGGCCACACTACTTCTCGGTCTTTGCCATCCACGGTCCCAGCACCCAAGTTCTCAGCCAGGCTCAGACACTGGGGTCAGGGGAGGGAGGGCTGGCAGCCTTCGGAGAGGTTGCTGTGGTCATCAGCCCTGTCGAATCTGGTCCTTTTGCAGAAGATCTGCTCCTCCGGGTGCTAGCCATCACCAGCTACTCCATCCCAGAGAGCATCCAGAGGTAAGGAGACATGCCTTCCTGCCTCAGTGAGAAACAGTCATGGTCCAGCACCTCCCAGTGAGCCTGCCTGTCTCCAGGGAGGTGGGGACACTGGTCCCCATGGCAACCAAGCCTGGGTATCAGGCTGCCAGAGTGGGCAGAGGTTGCTGAGGGTATTGCCGTGGTAACAGGTCGGCCTGGCGGCCAGTCGGGGACTCTGAAATGGGATTGCTTCGCAGTCCTTCCCAGGCATCTTCCCTCCTCTCCTTCTCTCTCTCCTGTGCTCTGCTCAGCTTCCTCTCCCTTGAAAGCCCAGGGCTGCAGAGTCAGCATGACCAGGAGCAGAACTCTTTGGAGATGCCTGGTCCATGTAGGGGGCTTCCCAGGTGGTGCTAGCGGTAAAGAACCTGCATGCCGATGCAGGAGACTTAAGAGACACGGATTCCATCCCTGGGTTGGGAAGATCTGCTGGAGGAGGGCATGGTTACCCACTCCAATACTCTTGCCTGGAGAATCCCATGGACAGAGGTGCCTGGTGGGCTACAGTCCATGGGCTCGCACAGAGTCGGACACAACTGAAGCGACTTTGCGTGCGCACGGTCCATGGGAAGCAGGGCCTGAGGGGGCCTGGGGCAGACGGGGGCAGGAGAGCGCGGTGAAGCCGGAGCAGGGGCTCCTTCCGGGTCTCACCATCCTGTTCCCATGGCAGCCTGAAGTGCCGCCGCTGCGTGGTGGTGGGGAACGGGCATCGGCTGCGCAACAGCTCTCTGGGAGAGGCCATCAACAAGTACGACGTGGTCATCAGGTCCGTATGGCCGCCCTTCCCTCTTCTGTCTGGGGGGCGACGGTGGGCAGACCAGCGGGGGTCAGGGTGACAGGCATCCTCCTCCCCGCCTCCCAGGTTAAACAGCGCTCCGGTGGCTGGCTACGAGCAGGACGTGGGCTCCAAGACCACCATGCGTCTCTTCTACCCTGAATCTGCCCACTTCAACCCCAAAGTGGAGGACAACCCCGACACACTCCTCGTCTTGGTAGCTTTCAAGGCCATGGACTTCCACTGGATTGAGAGCATCCTCAGTGATAAGAAGCGAGTACGTGGGGAGACTGGGAGGGGAGAGGTCTCAGCTTGTGGTGGGGGAACGCTGTCCGGGGTCAGGCCCTCCTGCTCCATCATGCGTGCCCTGAGATCCTCAGGAGCCAGTGAGGGCGAGGCGTGAGCTCAGCCTTCTGCTACAGCAGCCCAGGGCGCCCCAGTGAGAAGCCTGGGAGCAGAGGGACCAGTCTGTAGTCATCTCCGGGTGGGGGTAGGTTAGAAAAGTCGAGCTCTCTGTCCTTCTAGGCGGACACACCCCAGAAAGTCCACTCTCTCTCCTTGCCATCGGTTGAATGTTCAACTGTCCAACTGGCCATTTTCTGCCAGATGTTGACCTAGCCCCTTCTACCTGTGTGGATGTCATTGGGAGTGAGCAAGTCTTAGACCCCATACTCTCCAAACCATGTCACCTGGCCTCCCCTGGGGACTGCCCCACTCCCCTCTCTCCCTGCTCCTCCCCTCCAGTTCCCCCTCCCACCTCTCACCCCGCACTTGTGAGGACTCCGTGCCATCCCCACATGGACCCCTTTCCCTGGAGGAGCCCAGCGGCTGGACTCGAGAATCAGGTTTTGACCCACTCCCCTCTTGCCTTCCATCCCTACCCGCCTAGGTGCGAAAGGGCTTCTGGAAACAGCCTCCCCTCATCTGGGACGTCAACCCCAAACAGATTCGGATTCTCAACCCCTTCTACATGGAAATCGCAGCTGACAAACTGCTGAGCCTGCCGATACAACAGCCACACAAGATTAAGCAGGTGATGAGGGGTTGTGGACGGATGGGGAAGCCAGAGGGCTGGCGTCCTGGGTGGGAAGTAGGTGGGACTTCCAGAGGCTTGGGGAGGTCCGGAGGACCCCAGATGAGGGGAGAATACCAGCTGAGAGGGCGGCATGCATCCAAATAACACAGGCCCCAGGCACACACCTGTAATGAGAGACTGGTGCACTGACGTTTACAGCAAGGCAGAGTTTGTACTCTTTTTTTGTTTGTTTGTTTTTAAAAGAACAAATGGCAGGGTTTTTCTTTTTCTAAAGATATACTTTTATTTTTGACTGTGCTGGGTCTTTGTTGCTGCGTGGGCTTTTCTCTCATTGTGGTGAGCAGGGGGCTACTCTCTAGTTGCGGTACATGGGCTTCTCATTTGGTGGCTTCTCTTGTTGCAGAGCACAGGCTCTAGGGCATTTGGGCTTCAGTAGTTGAGGCTCAGCAGTTGCAATTCCCAGGCTCTAGAGGACAGGCTTGGTGATTGTGGCACATGGGCTTAGTTGTTGCGAGGCATGTGGGATCTTCCCGGACCGGGAATTGAACTCGCGTCTCCTGCATTGGCAGGCAGATTCTTCATCACTGAGCCACCCAGGAAGCCCAAGAGTGCAGACTCTTGAGATGCCCAGAGGCATCGCCAAAGTGGGAAGTCCAGGAAGGGTGTTGTTACAACTTGGGAGCTAGAGTTAGAGGATGGTTTTGGCAGGCGCTGATCAGAATCTGTACACTGGGGATTTACTGGGACAGGCAGCAGTCTTTTTTTTTTTTTTTTGGATTATGTGGCTTGTGGGATTTTAGTTCCCAACCAGGCGTTGAACCTACACTCCCAGCAGTGAAATTGTAGAGCCCTAACCACTGGTCAGCCAGGGAATTCCGGACAGTCAATAGTCTTAGTTTTGGAGCCCAGCCCAAATGAACATGGAGCCCAGCCCAAATCCTTCGGTTACTATTTGATCACTTTATCTGTGATCTGATCTTGGAACATGTTGGTCTAAGGGAGTTAAAAGAATTGCAGTTGGTCCTGTATACTGTGGTTTCCCAGGTATGGCAGTTTGGGGAGGCAGGGTGCCTCAGCAAGTTATGGTTTTGGTTTTGGCTCTCTAGTGGTCTCTGGCTGGCGGGCTTCGTCATACTGGGTAGCATCTCAAGCAGGTACTTCCACGTGTCTTTGAGCCCTCAGGTTGTGTGGGGTAGGAGACAGAGGTAACTATCAGACAGAGAAAGGACTCAAGGTGCTGCCTGCTGTATGGCCTTGGGCCAGTCAACCACTTAGAGCCTTGGTTTTCTTATCTGAGTGGTGAGGAAATTATCCGTACTGACCTTTCCAATAGCCATTCTGGGATTTAAAAAGATAATTATGTAATGTGCTTATCATGAAGGTTGGAACACTGTGAATGCTCAATAAATATTAGCCAAATTTTGATTAAATGATTTTATTCTTTTTTTCTTTTGGCTGTGCCACACGGTTTGTGAGATCTGTTTCCTGAGCAGGGATTGAATCAATGGCATCAGTGGTAAAGAACCCATCTGCCAGTGCAGGAGATATAAGAGATGTGGGTTTGATCCCTGGGTTGGGAAGATCCCCTGGAGGAGGAAAAGGCAACTCACTCCGGTTATTCTTGCCTGGAGAATCCCATGGACAGAGGAACCTTGTGGGCTACAGTCCATGAGGTCGCAAAGAGTTGGACACGACTGAATCGACTTAGCATGCATGCATGGCAGTGAAAGCTGGACTCCTAACCACTAGGGCATCAGCCACGAGAGAACTCCCTATGATTTTATTTTTTACTGTATATCTATTATGATCCAACTTCCCGTGTTGAATGCCTGCTTTCGTGACTGCTTAGCACCAGGCCCCAATTTTGAATACACGGGGAGTAAGACATACTCTTTACACATAAACACACGGGTTGCAACCTGGAGTGGCAAGATGCTCTAGCAGAGAGTTGTTCCAAGTGCTGTGGGGTCTTGGAGGAGGGGTGGACCTCTGCTTGGGGCTGTCGGAGTGGTACCATCAGAAGAGGTGAGACCAGAGTTGGGCCTTAAGGGGTCTTGGGGCCCAGGGAGCAGACACTTGGGGAAAGGTTTCATTAGGCAAGACCAAGGAGCACCCCGGCACTGAGTTCTAGTGCAGGAAGAGGTGGACGGGGGACAGCAAGGAGGAATTTTATGCCCCTGATGGTAGAGGGTGAAGACTCGAGAGCGAGGCCAGAGATGAGGACCAGAACCTGACTTCTAGCAGAAGGAAGAAGAAATGGATGAACCTGACATTTGTGTTGGTTTCCTGTCATTGCCTAACAAATGACCACAGTTTAGCAGCTTAAAACAACACCCATATATTGATTCATAGTTCTGGAGGTCAGGTGTCCAATATAGCATGGCTGGATTCTGGTTAGAATATACAGGCTGAAATCAAGTTGGCAGCCTGACTGCATTCTTGTCTGGAGGCTCAGAGGGGGACATCCCCTTCCAAGTTCATTCTTGTTGTTGGAAGAATTTGGTTCCTTGTGGTTGCAGGACTGAAGTCCCCATTTCCTGGCTGGGTTCAGCCTAGGGGTGGTACCCTCAGCCTGTTAAGAGCTGCCCACATATCTTGCTGTCCGGCCCCCTCTATCTTTAGGCCAGCAGTGCGTGATAAATCCTTCTTGTGTTTCACATGTCCGACTCCCTCCACTGCTGACCTCTAGACCCAGATGTTAAAGCTCATGAGAGGTGGTCAAACCCACCAGGATTGTCTATCTTCCGGTCCTCTGTGCCATATGAAGCAATCTAACACAGCGTAATATATCTCATCATTTTCATAGGTTACACACACTCTCAAGGGCAAAGGTCATTGGTGGTCACCTTAGAATTCTCCTGCTACAGCATTGATTTTAAGGTGAAATTGAGGGATGTATGATAGTTCCAGGTTTCCACCACAGCTGGGTGGATGGTAATATGTTTAACAACGACATGAATACAGGGGGAGAGGAGAGCTTGGTGAGTTTAAAAAGTCCACGTCCAGGCAGAGCTGGCTAGAAGGTGATGAATGTGTGGTTTGGCAGAGGTCTGAACTGGTTGAGATAACACAATGGAGGTCAAAGCAACAGGGTTGAAACAGAAGGCTGGGGCAGGAAGTGACAGATGAAAGGATAGGAGAGCTCAGAAAGGGGCCTGGGGAACACCTGGCCTTAGAGGGTCAGACAAGATCCGGGGAGTGGCTTGAAAATAGGAGTGGGCACTGAAGTGGTCTGGAAGGTAGGTCGTCCCAGCCAAGAAAGAGGATTTGTGAGGTTAGGCTCTGGGGTGGCACATCCCTGTGAATGAGTCAGTGGTGGAGAAACTGAGATCTTCATAGCAGCCCCTACGGTGGGGGCGGGGGAGGTCCTGCTGACCCCACTTTACGGAAGGCAGAGCCCACCCTCATGAGGGTACACAGCCTGGGAGTGTGAGCACCCTGGGGCTTTCCGGAGAGGTAAGGGTCTCCAGGATGGAGAGCAGAACCTTTCTACTCCTGCAGGGACTTGTTTGATAGTTCCAAGCCTCACTTCCCCAGCTGCATACAATGGGGCTAATAAAAGTATCCATCTCAAAGTGTGTTTGTGAGGACTGGATGAGAGGTGGTACAGTGGTAAGGAATCCATCTGCCAAGGCAGGAAATGTGGGTTCCATCCCTGGGTTGGGAAGATCCCCTGGAGGAGGAAATGGCAACCCACTCCAGTCTTCTTGCCTGGAGAATCCCATGAACAGAGGAGCCTGGCGGGCTATAGTCCGTGGGGTCACAAAGAATCGGACACAACTGAGCAAGCACACACAGATGAGATGACATAAGGGGTAAGATAACATAGTGTCTGGCACGTAGCAAGTGCTCCGAAAGCCATAGATATTATTATTATTGTTGTCATTACCGTCATTCTGTAATCATCTCCAAAGGTCTGAGCCCTCCCCAGATATATTAAGCTGTAGTATGCCATATGGTACGGCTGCCCTGGTAGCTCGGCTGTTAAAGAATCCACCTGCAATGCAGGAGACCCTGGTTTGATTCCTGGGTTGGGAAGATCCCCTGGAGAAGGGATAGGCTACCCACTCCAGTGTTCTTGGGCTTCCCTGGTGGCTTAGACGGTAAAGAATCCGCCGGCAATCTGGGAGACCTGGGTTTGATCCCTGGGTTGAGAAGATCCCCTGGGGGAGGGCATGGCAACCCAGTCCAGTACTCTTGCCTGGAGAATCCCTATGGACAGAGAAGCCTAGAGGGCTACAGTCCTCGGGGTCGCAAAGAGTTGGACACAACTGAGTGACTAAGCAAGCTTCAGCATGCCATATGGTAGCCATGAGCCATGTGTGGCTAGTTTTTGTTTTTTTGGCTGTGTCCCATGGCTTGTGGGATCTTAGTTCCTCTACCAGGGATCAAACCCAAGCTCTTGGCGGTGAGAGCTCGGTCAGAGTCCTAACCACTGGACCACCAGGGAATTCCCCACCAGAGGCTATTTAAAATTTAATTAGAATTGAATAAAATAAAAAGTTCAGTTCCTTAGCTGCATGAACCCCACGTGGCTCGTCACTGCCATATAGGACAGCACAGATGAAGAACATTTCCGTGATACTAGAAGGTTCTCTCGCAGAGCGCTGGCCTAGAGGTGCTGAAAGATTCCGGCTCCCTCTAATACCTTGCCCACCCCTTGCCCCTCAGAAGCCCACCACAGGGCTATTGGCCATCACCCTGGCCCTCCACCTCTGCGACCTGGTGCACATTGCTGGCTTCGGCTACCCAGACGCCCACCAGAAGAAGCAGTCCATTCACTACTATGAGTATATCACGCTCAAGTCCATGATGGTAAGCGGTCCCTGCTGGTGCACTGGGTGGGGCTGACTGGCCTGGGGATGCTGAGTGAGTGAGGGTGGTGCTGGAGGCCCAGAGATGACTCACCTGTGAGGTCACGCAGAGTCTGCACTGGGAGCGTGGCATCTGGACTCCCAGGCCAGCATCCTCCACATTCTGTCTTCCTTTCGAGAGCCAGCCCGGGGAACAGAGCTCCCGGGCATGGGTCACGGGAGGGCCAGAGAGCTGCCTAGAAGTTCCTCAGTTTGCTTCCTTGGCTGTCTCCACAGTGGTCAGGCCACAATGTCTCCCAGGAGGCCCTGGCCATCAAGCGGATGCTGGAGATTGGAGCGGTCAAGAACCTCACTTACTTCTGACTCGGGCAGGAGCTGTTCCCATTGGCTCACCCTGCTGAGCAGCCCCGGTCCGTGCCTCTGGGGGTGCCGGGTGCCAGCGTGGCCTGCTTGGACTCACCCTCTCCTGTGTGGGGAGGGGGCCAGGTCTGAGACGAGGCCGTGCCCCTGGCTGCTCTGGTGGAGGCCAGATGGAGTCAGGGTGGAGGCCCTGGGGCAGGAGGGGCTGGGCCTGGGCATGGGGGCTTGCTTCTGTGGCATCCCCTCTCTGCCAGTGTCGGGAGATTATTTAAGGGGCTATTTAATTAAGGGGTAGGAACGTGCTGTGGGCTGGCCCCGTGGCATCCAGAAGAGGGGGCATATGGCAGTGTCCTGCTCACTTTTGACACAGAAGTGATGCGCCCACTACGGCCTAGGCCCAGAGTGGGCCTCCCAGGAGGGCAGGGCGTCTGAAGTGGGCGGTGCCCCCCCCAGAGAGGGGCTGCTCCCTCCCAGCAGGCATGGGAAGAGCACTGGCGCAGGGGCTCCATGGTGGAAGTGACCTAAAATAGGTTACAAAGTATTAAACTATTTTTCCTAAAACAGAAGCAGCTGTGATACTCTTTGTCCTTTCAGATGGAAGAAGATGTGGATGGGGAGTGGGCCACAGCGGTGGGCCCCCTCGACTCGTAGCGGGCAGGCAGGCCAGGGTTATCTGGGAAGTCACTGTGTACTGAATACGATGCTTGGGTGACGCCAAGTCATGCATTGTCACCCTGGCAGAGCAGGCAAGCGACTGGTGCTCAGACGCCCTGTCTGCTGGACACCTAGCCTGGCTCTGCATCCTGGTTTTCTCTCCAGAGGTAGGAGGGGCAGGAGGATGCCTGTGGTTGGGAGTGGCAGCACCCTCATTCCCCTCCCTCTCCCTCACCAGCCTTGTTTCCAGAATCACATGTTGGAAGGTGTGTGTTTGAGGACAAGGGTGGAGACAGACAAAGAAAGCCAAGTTTCCTTCTCAGATTAAGTGGGAATCATAAAGTGGAGTTTACAAAAAGTCCTGCCAGGGGCCCAGGCAGCCAGAATTGGGATGGGCAGGGCACGGGTGGTGTCTGAGGGCTTGGCAAGGCCGGAGAGCAGTCGCTGGGCCAGGGGGTGGAATGATGGAATGCCTTTGCCCTCCACCCCCTCTCCCCCTGGGCCAGGTTTTTATAATCGTGATAGCCCTGCTGTCTGCTGGTCTCTGCCCGGCTTGCTTTCCCATCTTCCCAGACCTGGCTAAGCTGCCAAGTGGCGTCCCGCCACTCTCCCAGCTGTGCCTTTACATCTGGAGCCAGGAGGGAGAGCCGGACCTCCCCCAGTGGGGAGGGACTCACAGCTGTGTTCCTGGCTTTCTCGGAAAGAGTTGCAGCCTTGAGGTTTTGAGACGGCAAGGCTGGGACAGGACAGATAGGAGGGGCAGAGATTTCGGAGGAGCGGAGGACCATGGCAGGAGATGGACTTGCTCTGTCGGAAGCCTGGCAGAACCCCTCTGCTCGCTGCTGTCCTCCCAGGGGTGAGAGCAAATAGGGCCGCAGCCCCAGGCCCCCTCCTTTCTCCTCCACATGGGCGGGCTTGGTCTCCAGGCTTTGTCCTGGGGGGGCCTTGCTGACCCCGCCGGGCGTGCGTGTGTGCTGCTTGTGAGGGTTTGCATGGGAGTGTCCGGTTCCCCCTGCAGGCCACTGAAAGTGGCTGTCAGCACGTATGATCCAGCTGTCCTGGATTGGGGCCACTGCCTGTTACTGGATGTGCCTAAACTCGAGCCAGAAACCAAACTCATACCCACCACCCTCCTCCAAACTCCATAGACACACACACACACACACACACACACACACACACACACACACACACAGACATGGGAGTGATTTACATTTTGGCATGAAGCCTGTGAAGTCTACACACAGACAGTCCTCCATGATTACATCCACACAGGAGTGTGTATAGGAAGGGGGTGTGTATACCCCCCAAACTGGCCATTGCTCCTTGGGTGGGGGTATGGGGTCAGCGTTCTCCAGGGTAACCCAATCCCCGGCACCCCAATCCCCGGCGGATAGAGGCAGCACCAGGGGCCCCAGGGCAGGCAGCGGAGCTTTCATGAGGAGTTGCTGGATGGAGTTCTTTCGAGTTCTGAGAAAGGGACTGTCATTCTTCAGTTAGCCTGGCCAATGAGGATGAACTGCCCGCCAGCCCACCTGCCTGGTTCTGATTAAACCTGGCCGCCGGGAAAAGGAGGCAGGAGATAAGCAGGGCATGGCAGAGGGAAAGCACTTGACTGCCGGCCCACAAATGTGGGTCCTCCAGCGGGCTCTGCCACTTAATTCTGTACGACCTTGGGCTGATCACTTCTCCACATCTGTGCTCCAATTCCTACATTCCTTGAAATAGGAGGGAGGGTCCAGCCAATGAGGACCACCGGTGCTGAATCATCTGGGTGTGATTTAAGAATGCAGATTCTCGGGTTTTACCCAGGCCTCTGGGGATGGAGCCCAGGAATCTGGAATTTTAACAAGCACCCGCAACCACTGCTCCGGTCGTCTAGACTACAGGATAATCTCACGGGCCTCTTTCAACTCAACGGTCTGCGTGCAAAACCCAGGCTAATCCCCGGTGCCCTTGAGCCGCGTTAATTACGCGCACGCGCGGTTTTGTCCCGCGGGCGGGGGTGGAGGCCGGTGCGGCGCACGCGTCGTCGGCCCAGCGGGCGCGGGTCAGGGGCCGCCCAGGCAGAGCGGCGACCTAGGGCGGTGCACCCGGGGGCCTCCTGGGTTGCTGAGAGGCCGGCGCCTCCCTGGCAACCGGCTCCGGCCCTGGCAGTGTGCCTGTCTGTCTGCCCGGTTTGCAGGCGAACCACGGTTTTTTCCGGGGGGCTCGTCTGAAATCCCGCCGGGGCTGGCGCATGTGACCTACGTTGATGTCACCGCCGGGGCGGGGGTGACACAGACTCGGGCTGCCGGCCATCGGAGGAGATCCGCCCGGTGCGGTGTAGACCGGGCGGCCCATCTCTCCGCCACAGAGGCCCGGAGAAGAGGCGGAACAACCAGCTCCACCTCCTAGCTGGGCACGACAGAGCTTAAGGCTTTAGTCCATCATCACATCGAAATGATGTTCTGTATTCACATTAAGTGAAAGTGCTGAACACTTCGGGTTTTTATTGACACTTTCCGAGGACATGAATACGTCCAATTGCCTTCCCCCAGAGACTGGCCAGCAGCCTGCTAAAACTTTGAACTCGGAAGTGGTTTTGCCTGTGAGACAGTTACCTGTAAGCCCACACACAAACCCGTGTTGTGTCATGTGACCTGTAAAATAGTGATTACGCATGCCTGTCCCACAAGGAGGTTTTAAGGATCTAGTGGGACTATGTCTGGCAAAACATCGGGTCGACTGTAAAGTATGATGTCAATGTTAGATTGTAAAGCTACTTTTTGCACGATGAAGAATACCTGAAAGCATATGAAACAGGTGAGTTCCATCTGGAAGGTCAAACGTATGCCCAGGTAGAGCTAGTTACAGAAAAGTGTCTTCAAGTCACCAACAAGCTCAGCAGAGGAAGGTAAGAGGCTAGTAAGAGGACTCAAATGCAGGCTTCGCAGAAAACAGCAAAGAACTGTGAGTTCAAACTGCTCTCTGGCAATGGTTTTCAAGTTGAAGTCAGACACACTCAGGTGCTTTTGGAGAAAGGTGTTTCTGGGGTGGCATTATCTGTTTCTATGGACACGAGTTTGAGCAAACTCCAGGAGATAATGGAGGACAAGGAAGCCTGGTGTGCCTCAGTCCCCGGGGTTGGAAAGAGTGGCCAGGTCTGGGGACTGAACAACAATGTTTCCATGGCAGGCAGCCTCCCAGGGCAGGTTGCTAAACAAAGGCTGAGAAGTACATCTTAATACTTGGTAAGCTCTCTCCAAACCATCTGACTGTTTTGATGTCTTAATTATAGCTTCAGAAAATTATTTGT
This sequence comes from Dama dama, assembly GCF_033118175.1. Taxonomy (NCBI): domain Eukaryota; kingdom Metazoa; phylum Chordata; class Mammalia; order Artiodactyla; family Cervidae; genus Dama; species Dama dama. Next base: position 21,111,567 of record NC_083682.1, on the reverse strand, counting down.
TAGTTTTGAGCATTTCCTTGGTTTGTACCGGACGTGATTCCAGGAAATCTTTCCAACTTAAGAGTTTGAGGAGGGATCTATGTATGTCAGTAGTTAAGAGATGGTTTTCTTGACCAGATCTTTCTTAGTGACTTGACCTCTCTTGTTAGAGTTTGTGGGGATTCTGCACTTGAGAATTGAGGCAGGGAGATGAACCTTGGGTCTTATTAGATGACAGATTTTGGGGGAGCCCTAATGTATTGGGGGCTCCCCCTCTTCAAGTAAAGGGAGTGCAGGGAGCTGGGAGCAAGTTGGGGAGACTGCAGTCCTGTGTAGGAGGGTTAGCACAGAGGATTTGACAAAAGGCTTTAGGAAAAACAATACGTTGGGAGCCAGAGTTCAGATTTCCTGGGACGACCAATTTAAAGTAGTGCACCCCTCAAGAAAGACGCTGTTTCCTCTCAAGAATCTTGCAAGACTGGCAGGATGGAATTTGTGGAGGGAATGATAGGAATCACCCCAGGGAATTGAAGTTGGAATTACTTAACTAAGCTGTTCCAGAACTGTCTATTATTCTGAGGTTTCCTATAACATCATTTATGTACATCATCAACTTTAACGCTTAAGGAGTGTCTTCACTTGCCTAAAAATGTGTTTCTCTTCTAAAGAAAAATATCACAAGAGGATAAGTTACAGTCTGGTAGGGAGATTCTTTCTAGTTGTGTGCTTTTTTTTCTGTACATTTCTGTTCCACTTGTAGCCCCACATGGCAAGAGAACTAGAGAAAATTTTAATTAAAAGTCAGATAGGAAATTCTCATCTGAAAATTCTGCTGTAGAAGTCCTGAATCTTTATCTATATCACTTTATCACTAATGCCCTCTCCACTCAGTATTTCTCCTAAGTGCAGAGCCCACTAGTGTCATGAATTTGTCTTCTAATCCTTGGGCAGTAAGGCCCTGGCCCTTTAATTTCTTTACAAAGGTGATGAAGGTGGTATCTTGAACTTAGTTCCCTTGAACCTGTTTTTACTTAATTGAGGATGACCTTCCCAGGGATAAATCCCTATATTCAGCTTTTATCCTCAGTGGCACTTCTCCTTTTGTATAAGGAGGAGTAGATTTCAGGTAAGGTCTAGTTAATAAGACCCCGATTCTCCCTAAGAAGACCTGTTTCTTGAGACTTCACATACCTTGTCTTTGAATCTTAGTATTTTAGATTCACTCCAAAGAAGACAGCTATAGAGAAGCATTATGTGATTGTTCACATAGCTTTCCAAGGTTATTTCCAAGGGCCATAGTTTGAGAAGCAACGGAAGGAAGTTCCTTTGTGTGGCTGGGGCTCCCTGATCGGTGAGCACAGGGAAGATATTTGGCCCAGGGATTGAGGCCATCCCAGCCCTGTGGGTGGGCCGAGCCGGCTGGCCCAGGGAGGAGCTCTGGAACATGGAATGGCAGGCAGATACAGGCCCCAGGGATGTAGACCAGAACTCAACGATGGATCTTGTGAATGTCACGTGTTCACAAAAGGCCTTGTAAAGATGAGGGCTGTGGTAGGTGTGAAACCACAGGACCTGTGGTCCAAAAGCTTTCAGTACATGTCCAAGATTTCACCAACAGAGAGGAGGAGGAGACGGAGCCAGGAAGAACAGCAGTTAGAGAGGGAAAGTGTGGACGAGCCTCTTCCTGCAACACAAATATGTTCATCCAGGAAAACAAATCCTTATGTTTCAAAAGAAGAGTAGCTTGGGATTGTCTCATTTTTCCCAACTGATGACCTAGTTAGGAAAATGGAAACACAGGGGATCGGGGAAAAGATGAGCCTTACGGAATTTGAGAAGTAACATCAGAGCAAGGGAGTGTTTGATCAGTGAGTCTCAGAGATCCTGTAGTTTTGATTCTGAAGCTGCAAATGGCTGGCCTGTGGTTACAGCTCCTAAAAAACAGCTTCTGTAAGAGGCTTCTTTAAAGGGGAAGTAGACATCAAGATTTAGTTGAAATGTCCTCGGTTTATGTCTAAACGTTCATGTTTTTGAAATAAACATCTATATGCAAATTAGGATCATTTTTATTTAAATATTTATACTTTTATTTCAACAGAGTGTTGATTTTATAGGGAAACTTCTTAGAAGAAACTAATTACAGGACTCCCCCCTCGTGGTTTTTTCTGGTGGCATCACAAACCATGCATACGTGGGAAGGGCTGGTGGGACTCCTGGAGTGTGTACCTGGAGATTTCAGTTCTGATCATGTCGTAGCAAAGGCCATGTGCCCCGTGTATGCCCTTCCCCCATATAGGAAGTGAAAAGGAATTTTTGTTGGCTCCTTTTCTCCTGTTCTGAGAAATCTCCCAAAAGCTGCATTACGTTTGCTGTTATTTTCCGTGGTCCCCTCCACTCCGGAAGCTCCCAGGCAGCTTCAAGGCCTGTGCCTTTAAGCACTTGTTCCAGTCGTCTCCATCAGAGACGGGTTTACTGTGGTGCCCTGGTGCTTTGTATGAGACCACCTTCCATTCCATGAGAGTTGAAGACGTGGTGGAAATAACCCTGGGCTTTCCAGACTGATAATGAGCCTGAGAGTTAGAAATTGGGCCCTTGGCCAGTGACTCGGAGCCAATAACGAATTGTAAAGCTATCGGAAAGCTGGATCCTGGCCTTGGGAATGGGGTGTGGGGGGGCGGGGAGTGATTTGATACACAGACGCACTTTCCCAGGAAGTTGCTGTCTCTCCAGGTCATTCGGGGACTGGGGGTGGAGGATGCCAGTCATGCTTTCCTACTGGAGCTGCAGCCTGCCCTTCCTCTGCCCGCCCATGAGTGGGTCCTTGATTATGGCCTTCGGCACTGGGCATTTTCTAGGATGAGAGTGGCCTTGGGCTTTTGTTGTGGATGGAAACATGTCACAGAGGAAAGCATCTGTTTAATCTCATGCGCGTCACTTGTTAGCTCTGTGACCTTGGGCTGGTCTTTTGGTTTCTTAAAGCCTCACTGCCTTGTCTGTTAAATGGTGATACTTTGTAGAAATATAGGAATTAAATAAGATTACAAATGTGAAGCACTCATTTCAGTTGATGTGAAGTCACCTGCAGGGAAATTCAGGGCTTCCCACTGCCTTAATTTTTTTTTTTTTAACACTTCCCTTTACCAACTTTTTTGCCTTTCACTCCTGCATGAGAAGTAAATGGGGCCAGAGGGGTAAAAGGATGTATATAGCTCAGTCCAGCATCCTTCTCAATGCCTTGGCGGTAGAGCTTACTGATTTCACCTACCTGTGTTCTTCTCTTTCACCAGGGCTTACGTGTGATCTCGTACCCTTTCAGTGATTCTCTGCTGTGTCTATGCCTTGGAGAGGGCTCAGGGGATGGTCCCTTGTAGCCAAGTCTTCACTGTGCAGCCCCATCTTCTGTGATGTCCATAGCCCCACCCTGGGAGTGTCTGAGCCTCTGAGGGAAAAGAGGATTCTGTTCTCCAGGAGATCAGATTTCTTCCCAGGTTATTCTGTACCATAACCTTGGGTTCCAAGAAAAGAACGGGCACCTCCATCCTTTTAGAAGAACTGTGTATTCGGAGCGGTGATGATTGCGCAGGGGGTAAGGGGCAAAGTAGGCTGTGGTGAGGATTAGAAGGTCAATTTCCCACCCGCCTCCAAGGTGGGGGAGAGCAGGAGAAGTGAATGGACAGATCATCTTAGGTCACCCTCCTCCTATTCTAGCACATCAAGGCATTCTGCATTTGATCTTACACCCTTATTCTTTATTAGCAAAGGCAAAAAATATATGGGAAAGAAGACTTGTGGGGTTAGAGGGCTTGTGGGGTTAGAAGACTTAGAGGGCTTCCCTGGTGGCTCAGTGGTAAAGAATCTGCTTGCCAATGCTGGAGACACGAGTTCGATCCCTGGTCCGGGAAGATCTCATATGAAGCCCGTGCACCACAAGTATTGGGGCTGTGGTCTCGAGCTCTGGAACCACAACTGCCGAGCCCACGTGCTGCAAGTACTGAAGCCTATACATCCTAGAGCCCATAGCCGGCAGAGCCCTTGCAACAAAACAACTCACCACAATGAGAAACCTGGGCTAGGTAACAAAGAGTAGCCCCTGCTTGCCATAGCTAAAGAAAAGCCTGCATAGCAATGAAGACCCAGCACAGCCAAATAAATAAAATTTTAAAATGTTAGCAATTATTAGGAAAAAAAAATTAAGCTGGAGCCCACAGGCATCTGTGCTGGGCCAGAAATGGTACTCTGGTACCAGGAGCAAGCTGTGAGGCTGGGATGTACACTTAGAGTTCTTAATCAGTTTCTACTCCCTCGGGCTTGAGGGCTCTAAAGGAAGATATGAAGGAAATGGGAGGTTCTGAAGCAATAGGAAATATGGTGGAAGTAGATAAATCCTCTGAGTGGAGATGTTAGGAAGGCTATGCATAGAATCTGTGGATTGAGGCCGTCCAAGGAAGCAATGGTGGGGAGAAGCAGCCTTTCGTGATGAAGGTTCCCATGATGGGTAAGGACTCCAGGGAAGGTTTGAGGAGAAGAGGCTAAAACTTAGGAGGAACCTCCAACCTTCAGGACAAGGTGGCTTTCGCAGAGTGAGCATTCTAATTTGGCCCTGTTTATCCATGCCAGCGTGTCGGCCATCACCATGCCAAGCTTTCCACCCAAACAAAGCCATTCTTAGAAAGAACATCATTTGAGTCTCATAGTGTTCGGTTGCTTGGTGGCACAGGCTCTTTGAAGAGGGCCTCCTCCCCTGAACCCCCAATGGAGGGAGCTGACTTTGCAGAATACTGCCAGAAGAAAGGCCTAGAAGGACCCCACCAATGCGGTCTGGCCCCTTTGCCCCTGAGCTGTATCTGGCATGAGTCAGGTGGTTGGTGAGGCCCCGCATTCGTGCGCCTTCTGAGTTGGGCACTTCCTAGAGGAGTCTGCCTCTAGGTCCTGTTGCCATCGCAACCAGAGCTCTCCACTGCTTGGGAAAGCCGAATGAAAGCCGGGCCAGGAACCCTGGGTTCCCAAAGCATCCTCTGAGCTTTTGGGGTCTCCCGTGGCTCAGCAGGAACAAAAGAACAGAACGGATCTCTTGGAGGCAGGGCCCCTAATGTTTATTCTCAGGTGGCAGGTAGGCATGAGGAGCTGATTTGCATCCTCTGGTGCCCCTGCAGCCTTACTGAAGACAGGACCACGGTTGTGTGTGTGCCTCTAGGCTCAGCTGAGAAGGCGAGTCTCATCACTTGAAAGGCTGGCCTGCTGGTCCCCTCAAACCCCATGCATCCCCAGACACAGTCTCTCCAACCGCTGTTTAAAGAACCCTGACCAGAGCAGCTCTCACACTCCTTATATTGACTCTGAATGTGCAGGGGTGGGGGGGGAGGAGTACACGAAGCAGGGGTTGGGGGAGGCTCTGGGTCACACAGCCTGGCCAGGGGTCCCCGGGTGTCACACTCCCCCTCTTCTCCCCCCCACCACCCCCCCAGACACAGTCTCTGATTAGACCAGTCCCACCGCAGAGCTGAGGCATCCAGTCCAAGGACAGAACTGCAAGGGTATGGACACAAAACACCGAACAAATTGGGTGGTGGCCAAGGGCCAGGGCCGGTTCTGGCTTCCCAGCCTCGGCGGGTCTGGGCTATGAGCGGCAGGGGGCACGGGGTAGCTCAGTGCCGGGAGCGCTTGACCCCCTGCTCCCCAGGGCTGCGGTACTGAAGCACAGGAATGGGGGGAGGGCTGGCGGGCAGCAAGGGGTACAATTCACGAAAGCAGAGTTTTAGCTGCCTCTGGAGCCTGTGGGAGGGGCAGGTGGAGGAGGGCCTCCGGAAAAAGGCCGGGACCGAGAGGCCGGCAAAGAGCACAGCTCCTCTCGGCTGCATTCTCTGCCCGCATCTCCACCCACAAGCCCCTGTTGCGCTGCCGCTGGGCCCACGTTTTTGCTCCATCCATCGGGGCTGCGGGGAGGGTGGTGGCCCTCGGGGCTGTCCTGGAGGCGGCTGCTTCCGGGGTCCTCTGCAAAGTCTCTGCCGGGCCAGACCGAGCTCCGACCCGTCCCCCACCCTCGGTCCGGGATGCTCAGACGTGCGTCTGCATCCGCCGCTGCAGGGGCCGGCTGGGGTCGGAGTTCTGCGAGGAGGACTGGGAGTGGTGGGAGGAGGAGGCCGAGGCCTTGCTCGCCTTGTCGAACTGCACGTAGCCGTCCTGCTTGCCGCTGCTGCTGACGCTGCTGTCGCACTGCGTGTCCAGGAACGAGCTGCTGTCGCTAAGCGAGCCCCGCTGGAACTCCCGCTCGCAGAGCTCGATGGACGAGCTGCCCATGCCCAGCACGAACCTCTGCCCGTAGTCGTAGAGGCGGCCCTGGCCGCTCAGCGTGCTGTAGATGTTGGTGAAGGACATGCCGGTGGGCACGCGCTGCTTGCCCGTGGGGCGCAGGTCCGGCTGGCAGCTGGACAGCGAGATGGTGGGGGTCGAGTGGTGTTCCTTGAAGGTGTTGACGCTGTAGTAGCCGTTGGTGGGGTCCTGCAGGGGCCGGAGGGAGAGCCTTGTCACATCACTGGATGGACAGCGGGGAAGGGCCAGGGACAGACAGGAGGAAGGCAGGGGGTCAGAGTGGGGGTGTGGATTATTAGCCTGGGCAGGATGCTGACAGGTATTCAAGTAGCGTCTTGCCCAGTGTGTGCTTAATTGCTCAGTGGTGTCCAACTCGTTGCCACCCTATGGACTGTAGCCTGTCAGGCTCCTCTGTCCCTGGAATTCTCCAGGCAAGAATACTGGGGTGGGTTGCCATTTCCTTCTCCAGGTGATCTTCCCCACCCAGGGATCGAACTCCCACCTGCATTGGCAGGCAGGTTCTTTACCACTAGTGCCACCTGGGAAACCCAGTCTTGCCTGGCATGTTTTGTTATTTCAGGGCAGCTAGCTCAAGATCATGTGAGAATCTTTCATTATTTTTTGTTTTAGTCCAGAACATGGAAATTCATTACAAACGTGATTGGCAAGGAAGTTAACTCTCTCATCTCCTTGTGGGGGGAGGGGGTGATCCCAACTTCACTGAGAGGAGAGGTCCCCAAGGCGAGTTCTGGCTTTTCTCTTATTTGCTGCTGTGGTTTGCCCGGATCTGGGGCTGGGGTCATCAGCACTGAAGCCTAGAATCCAGGCCGTGCGGTGACTGTAAGCGGGGTTCTTCTTACCTTCAGGTTCTGAAACTCCTTCTCTTCTTCTTTGAGCACCTCCAGCTGCTTCAGCACTGAGTCTTGCTGGAATTCACCGCGGTCCATCTACAACCCCAAAACAGCTGCTCAGAGGGTAGGAAGTGGGCTGACTGTCCACTCCTCCCAGGGGAAAGCTGGAGAAATGAACTCAAAAGATGCTTGCCATCTCTGCCTCCCCCTCCCCCCAGAGGCAGGTGAGAAGAGTCCAGAGGAGATTCCAGATCTCACTGTTGTTCTTGGACCCTTGGACCCCTATCCCCACCCCCTCGTGAGAGCTAGAGACAAAGAGGTGGGTGCGTGCAAGGCCCGTTTCTAAGACGAACTCCCTTCCTTCCCTCCCTTCCTCTGTAGGCTACTGTTATCACCTCCAGGGATTTCACTTTGATTCAGTTCAATTGTGAGCATATACTGACTTCAGGCCAGGCATTGTGCTGAAGGCCAGGCAAACAAAGATCAAGAGACTTTATGAAACAGCTTTGCTCAGCAGGAGGTGGACCTGTAGATAAATAACTGCAGAACCTCTGGGCAGCGGGCAGGACCTTGAGAAGGAATCAATGGAAGCTACCTGCGAGGAGGTGGCAACTAGGGCCTCACCTGTTATTCACTGCAAGGACTTAGACTATTATTAAAAGTTATCTTCCTGAATGGAGGCCAGAGAGTCAGGGGGCAGGGATCTATTTCTGTTTCTCTTTGGGTCTCCAGCATGCCTGGTACAGTGCCTGTGGTCATTGACCAAAATCCTTTTGGAGTGGAATCATATTTAATTGTGTTGTATTAATTCTTTGACTTGCGGGTGCCCAGTGTGGTGCCTGCCATACAGCAGGACTGTCAGAAATGTTATGTTTATGTCAGATGAATGAATGAATGAAGGGACATGCCTCAAAATTACTAAAAATTAAAAAAATAATACTTAAGGTGAAAGATAAAGCATACTTGGCACACAGTGGGTGCATTAATTAGTCTGAATAGCCACAGTGGTGCCTGTCCTGTGGTACAGAATGTTCTTCCCATCTATCACTTCCGCACCTGACACAATCTGGTCCAGGTCCCACCCACTCTCGGAGCTGGGACGTGTCTTTTTCTTTGTGACTCATTTTCCTGATCTATTTTTGGAGCCCCGGAGAATTAATCAAGGCTGTTCCATCCTGTTAACTCCCCACTAATGCTGCTTTTTTCATTTTCCAGTATTGCTGTGGCTATCTCGATCGGGTTCTTCTTTCCCACCAGATTCAACTTCTAAGCCTGCCTCTCCTCCATACTGGGCTGTATCAGGGCAGAGGAAAGAAGGTCTCCTCAAGGGGAGCCCTCAGTGGGTTTCTCTGCTGGGGTTATCCCCTACTTTTGACTGACTGCTTAGTGACCCCTACTCTTTAGGGTCTGGACCAGAGAGTGGTGTCAAGACAGTCAGGGGAGTTCAGAACATCCCACTGGGAGGGAATGCAAGGTCCCTGGGGGATGAAGGACAGGCATGGGGACCTCCACACCAGACTTGATAAAGCTCATCAACAGAGATGTCCATTCCTGCCCAGGTCTGGGCTGTGGTCCCCTCCCTTGTAAGAATGACTGTTCTATGTGTCAGATATTGTGTTTGCTTGGGTGAAGTAGACATTAGCAGACCTTTCAGAAACTCTGGGATTCTTGGTGACTCTCACAGGTAATTAGATATATGTACTATGGAAGAGAAACATGTGGGACTTCCCTGATGGTCCAGTGGTTAGGAATCCACCCTTCAGTGCAGGGGATGTGGGTTCGATCCCTGGCTGGGGAACTAAGGTCCCACATACCACAGGATCAGACGTGCATTTTAGAAGGACTCTGGTGAGTAAAATGGTAAAAGACGAGAATGTGGGACCACTTGGGAGAATGCTGTCTGTCATGGACCAGGGAAGCCGTGAGGCCTGTGCTAAGGAGTAACAGTGAAGAAGTGGCAGAGACACCTATTTGAAAAGATGGTGAAGTGGAAATTGACAGGACTGGAAAATCAACTGGATAGAAAAAGAGCAGCAGAGAAGACATCAGTTTAATTCCCTGAATGGCGGCGAGCATCTAACAGGGACTGTGGAAGGCGCCAGGGACACAGGTCTGACATAAGGCGGCTTGCTCATCCTCTAGTGGAGGCAGATAAGGAAACAGGTGACTTCATGTTGACGTAAATAGCTCCCCTTCCTTGGCGCCCTCACTGTGTCCCACCGGCTCCATGCTCTGCAGGGGTTTACCCACTGAGCCCTCACGCTGCCATGTACAGCATGACCTGCACCCCATTTCCTAGGTAAGAAGACTGGGGCACAAAGAGGCCCAGGCTGTTAGCCCACTGGCTTGCTGCTGCTCCTCTGACATATTATAACTGTGACACACTATGCAACAGAGCATTCTAGCAGAGTTTTCCAGGGTCTGTCTGCACAGAGGGATTAGTCATGGTCCATCAGTGGAAATCAGGAGGAGGAGGAAAAGGAGTGGCCTTGGGGTTGCCGGAGAAGTTATGAGTGTACAACAGTCCAGCTCCTGAAGAGGAACCTATGCTTATTGCAGACTTCCGTTGGGGGTGGGGGAGAAGGCATGTACTGAACATTGATAATACCCGTGTGTGTATGTGTATAGGATTATATCTTATGTCACATCACATTATGACAATTTATGTACATCACTTTGCCGACAGAGGTCCTAATAGTCAAGCAGTCAAGCAATGGTTTTTCCAGAAGTCATGTACAGATGAGAGAGTTGGATCATAAAGAAGGCTGAGCCCCCAAAGAATTGATGCTTTAGAATTGTGGCGCTGCAGAGGACTCTTGAGAATCCCTTAGACAGCAAGGCTATCAAACCAGTCAACCCTAAAGGAAATCAACCTTGAATATTCACTGGAAGGACTGATGCTGAAGCTGAAGCTCCAATACTTTGGCCACCAAAAGAACTGATGCGAAGAACTGACTCATTTGAAAAGACCCTGATGCTGGGAAAGACTGAAGGCAAAAGGAGAAGGGGTAGAAGATGATGAGATGGTTAGATGGCATCACTGATTCAATGAACATGAATCTGAGCAAACTCCGGGAGACAGAGGAGCCTGGTGTGCTGCAGTCCGTGGGGTCACAAAGAGTTGGCCACGACTTAGCGGCTGAACAGTGTGTGTGTTCTCTCCCTACGGACAGCTGGGTTTTTGAAAGCTGGGAATGCATGTTAGCTGTCTTTGAGTCTCTGAGAACTTCAAACACGATATAGTAGACACACTATACACCTTTGTTGACTGAGAATACAAGCATACTTAGTTTTATTGCACTTCGCAAATATTTCTTCCTTTTTTTTTTTTTTTTTAATAAATCCAAGGTTTGTGTCAACTCTGCGTTGGGCAAGTCTACTGGCATCATTTTCAGAAAAGTGTTTGCTGCTCACTTCATGTCTCGATAATTCTCATGATAGTTCAAACCTTTTTTTTTTTTTTGGCTGGGCTGTGCAGCATATGGGATCTCAGTTCATCAACCAGGGATTGAACCCACTCCCCTTTCAATGGGAACCAGGAGTCTTAACCACTGGACCACCAGGGAAGTCCCCAAACCTTGTCATTAGTATAAGCTTTGTTATGGGGATCTGTGATCAGTCAATCTTTGATGTTCTTACTCACTGAAGGCTCAGATGATGGTTAGCATTTTTTAGCAATGAAGTACTTTTATATTAAGGTATGTACACTTTAAAAGACATAATGCTATTGTACAGTTAACAAACTAACTGTATAGTGTAAATGTAACTTTGGTATGTACTGGGAAACCAAAAATAAATGCATGAGACTCGCTTTATCGTGGTGGTCTGGAACCCAACCCACGGTGCCTCCTAGGTCTGCCTGTGGATGCCTGGCCTATAAGCGAGGTGGGGGGCCAGGGGGAGGCGGAAAAGCACATCTTGGCTGATGCTTTGTTCTCAGGAGCATCTAGAGCATCAGGAAGCCTCTGGTTCTGGGACCTTCAGGGCACAGAGGTCTGGGTGGGGGGCGGGGATACGATGATATTCTCACCATCAGCTGCTTGATGGTGGGGTGTTCCTCAGCCTCCCGGCCCGAGGCAGGCTCCTTGTGGACAATCTCCACCCGGATGTCATTCTTGGCCGACACAACACCTTTGAGATCTGGACATCAAATAAGAAAGCGTAGACGACAGACAATTGTTATCTCAGACTTCAGGGCCTGAGTTGTCAAGCTCCCCGCTCCTCTTGGGTCTACTGTCCGGCCCCTGAACTCGGCAGTTTCATGCATCCCCCCTCCACCCCTCCCACCCCCACCCCAGTAATAGAACACCTGTCTGGACGTGCTGGGGGCTGCTGTTGGGGCAGGGCCTTCTCTGAGGGCTCCTGGTTGCACATTTCTCAGCCTTTTACTCCTGCTCCCATGGCCACTGGTCATCCTACTAAGTTCTCACCTCCTTCTAGAAGTCTTCTCTGACCTGCCCTACCCAGCTCTGGTCTCTCTGTTCAGAGAATCCCACCTCTGATTGTGGGAAAGGACCTGGAGATCCCCTGGTCCAGCTCCCACCCGAAGCGGACGCACCCCTGCGCTAGTGTGGTCCAGCTTTTGTGATGGAGAGCTTAACGGCTTCTAGAGCGGGGAGCCCATTGATAACCTGGAGAGCTCTGCTAGGAAATTGCTGCTAAAATACACTTCCCTATGGAGTCCACTGAGTGGGCGGGGAGGGAGGGCCTGACCCTGCATCCGTGGGAGCCCTCAAGAGAGCAAGGCTGCTCAGCTTGGAGGGGAGGACACAGGCAGCCTTCTTCCAACACGTGAAGGCTGCCAAGTGGAGGAGGGAGCAGGCTTCCTCCGTTGATTCACTTGGTGCCTTATGCTCACAGAATGTTAGAGCCGGGTGGGACCCTGAAGGTCACTTCAGCCGACCCCTTGCTGTCACACAGGAGGAAACGGACGCCCGGAGTAGCTGTGGCTTGCCTGGGGGTCACTGGGTAGAAAAGGTGGGGCAGCAAGACTGTGTCTCTATTGTTCCCACGGCTCCACCATCCCACCTACCCTTCCCGGTGTCTGTCTAGCACACAGAATTTCAGAGCTACACTCAGGATGGAGAGTCCAGGCACATAAGATTCAAGAGGGCATCAACACCCCCACTCCATGGCTAATGACTAAAGGCCTTTTAAGAGTCCACACGAAGCAATTCCCTGAATGCTTTTGTTGTTTATTTTTGTGTGTGGGTGACCGGCTTTTCTGGTTGGACTAGCAGATCTCGAGGGCAAGGATCCCTGCCCCCCACCCCCGCCCCTCCCGAGGGATTTCAGTACAGTTCTGGAAGCACAGGGAGTGTGGTGTGTGTTCGGTCCAAGGTGCCAGACGACGGTCCCGCGGGAGGACGTCCACTTCTGTCCGGCTCAGCATCAGTCGCGTGCCCACTGTGTCCCGGATGCGGGGCAAGGCACCGCATGCAGAAAGATACGTGAGACGCGGCCCTGCCCCTGAAGCTCACAGCACTGGTGGGGCCCCTGTTGCTCCCGCTTACTTGCTCTCCGGGGCAGCCTAAGCCTGGCCTTTTCCTCTGTCCCCCTCCCCGAGCTCCCGGCGCTCCCTCCCGTACTTCTCTGGGAGCGGGCACAGCAGAAGGCCACGATGGTTGCCAGAAGGACAAGGAAGGCCACGCCAGCTCCGACGGCCACCCCGATGATGACGGCCATCGGTACAGCCTCTGCGGGAGAGAAGGAGGCGGGCTGACTGGGCAGCCGGGACAGTCCGCTCTCCCCCGGGGACCCCACCCAGCTCCTCGGGCTCAGCCCCTGCCCAGCTCTGGGCGTGGACGCGCCTGGGAGAGGCCGCAGGGGCCTGGGCAGGCTCCGGCAGAGGCCACGGGGGTCAGCTCGGGCGGGGACAGGGGTCACGTGGAGGGGGCAGGGGGACTGAGAAAGATGGGGAGCAGTGATGAGGGGGAGACGAGGCAAGCAGACACGGAGGGGCGGGGAGCGTGGAGATGAGAGGCGAGGCTGGGTGCAGCTGAGCGCCCTGCAGGCGTAAACCGGCAGAGTCTTAAGTCCCTGGCTTTTCTTTGGCAGATGACCATGGTCACTGCTGCTGCTTTTGTTTGCTCTGTCTTTTCCTTCTCTTCCCTTTCCCGGGGCTGGGGGTGGACACGGACAACCAGCTTTCAGAGAGTTTTCAGGTCTGAGGCAGTTTCAGGGCCTGGGCATCACAGGTGGAAGGTGTCAGAGGCAAGTCTTAGAGGCGGGAGGGCAGGATCAGAGCTCCCCACCCACTTCTTTTTGAAGGAAAAAAAAATTTTTTTTCCAATTTTTTGGTCACGCCGTGCAGCACACAGGGATCTTAGTTCCCCGAGTAGGGATCGAACCCGTGCTCCCTGCAGAGTCCTAACCACTGGACCACCAGGGATTTCCCTCCCCCCACCTCTTTAAGGAGAGAGACCCAGTCCTCCTCCTGCCTCTCCTGGGCCAGTCTCCCGGGCAGGAATCCTGACGCCCCACCCTGCCAGAGAGGCGCCCGGAACGCCAGCCAGGCAGGGCTTCACTTCCTGTCAAGTTCCTGAAGTGTGTCTCATGCCCTCCTCCAGTAGAGACGGGTGGGGAGGGGGAGGGTTAGGGTGACGTTAGGGTGGTGGGGTCGCTCTTCCAGACGGTCCAGACCTTTCTGTGGTGGCAGAGGGGGCCTGAGCATAAGATGTGGGGCCCTGCAGTGTCCATGGGGGGATAAATAAGGAATGGAGGGGGAGGGCCAGCTTAGGGCTCACAGAGTCCAAACCTCCCATTTACAGATGGACACCCGGAGGCCCAGAGAAGTCAAGTGACTTGGTTAAGGACACGCAGATGCAGTAGAACCAGTGCAAACCCAGGTCTCCTCTTAACTGCCCTCCTCATTCTGCCCAGCTCCGCACACTGCGTCACATGGATCTTCCACTCTCTCAGCCTTTGTACGGCCCAGACCAACCAACTTTACCTCTCCTTTCTCATCTGTAAACTGGGATGGTAACAGTGCCTGCCTTGAGGCACCGGGGGTGGGGGGGCCGGGTTGGGGTTTTTGTTGTTATTGTTTAGTCACTAAGTCACATCCGACTCTTTGCAACCCTATGGACTGTAGCCTACCAGGCTTCTATCTCCATGGGATTTTCCAGGCAAGATGACAGCGAGTTGCCATTTCCTCCTCCAGGGGATCTTCCTGACCTAGGGATTGAACCCGCATCTCCTGTATTGCAGGTGGGTTCTTTACCACTGAATCACCAGGGGAAGCCCTTGGGATTCATATAGATAAATGCAGGCAGTTAAAGGCTGGCATAGGCTGGTACCCGAAACTGTGCAAGCCTTTGCCCCCATGTCTGTGTGGGAAGGAGGACCACAGCAGACACAACGAGAGCAAAGTTCCTTTTAGAGGACTTTCGAGGTCCTCTCCCACCGCGTGTTCTCAGAGTAGATGACTGAGACTCCAGGTGTCTGTCTTCAACTGGGGTTGGCCTCTTGTCTCACTGTTGTTTTATTTAAAGAGAAGAAAAGAGGAGGAACCTGGCAGACTGCAGCCCCTGGAGAGGCTGGCGGGAGAGGGAGGGGTCCCTCTCCCAGAAGGAGCTGTCACCCTGGGATTTCCCTTCCAGCCCAAGACTTGCACACTGGTCCATTCATCACCTGCCTAGTGGTGGCTGAGACCCCTGTAGGGGCAGCAGGGGAGGCAACAAACAGGAGGTGTTGGCCTGGTCTCACGAGTCAGAAGTGAGACAATGGGCTTGACCTCAGCCAGCCCCATGAGCTGGTTCTGACAGTGAGATGGTTCCGTCTCAGGTTTCAATTCCTTGCAGGAAGGAAAACTGCTTTGGAAGTTCGTTGGTGCAATGCTTTTGAATTTGATGAATCTGGGTTGGACTTAAGTTTCTCCTAGGAAGTCTAGGAGTCCTTGGAAAACTCCAATCTTGTGTCAGCTGAGCCCAGAGCAAAGGATGAAGGTGGGGCCTCCCTGGGCCTCAATGTCCATGAAACCCAAGAACCAGGAAAGTGGTATCTAGGGTGATCTCTGCCTCTGGCATCCTTGAGGCCACATTTCCTTAAGTCGTTAACAGCTGGGTAGGGTGTGGGTGTGTGACCATCTTATCTGGAGAACTGTCTTAATCGGGGGGACGGGCAGAGGGAGAGGGTCCCGTGTGGCAGGGCACTCGGGTGGCATTCCCTCCATAAAGGCCTATGCATGTTTCCTCCTTGCCGGGTCACCTGTACAGGGTGTCCCTCTCTAGACAGGGCTTCTGGGATGTGCCTGGAGAGGGACAGAGTCTTCCCTCCACTCCAGGAGTCTCAGCCACCAAGGAAGGTATCAGGGAGCTCAGAGGAGTGTGCAGACCCAGGAGAGATGGAGACAGGGGGGACACAGCAGGAGTCTGTGTTGCCCCGTTGAGTGGCCTGTGTAGGGACTGATGCTTCTAAAGGGGCCATCTGCCCAGAGAAGGTGGGTGTGCGTGGGCCCCACCAGGAGTTTGTGGGAGGAACTGGCCAGTCCTAGCTCCTTCTTGGCCAGTGTGGTGGGAGAACCGGGGCAGAGCATCCCACATCTTCATCAGGGCCTTTGTCAACACTGAGGGGTCTGGCTTGCAAAGTCCTGATTCTCTTTGCTGGGTTTCTCCCTGGGAGTGGGGGTTTCTCCTCTTGAGGAGGTCCCAAGACAGAACAACTCAACCCAGGAAGCCTGGTGACCCCTTGGCTGCCGAAGTCCCTGGGGAGGGAGGCAGTGCCTAACGGCCTCGTGGTGAGATGACAGTTCCATGGGGAATGCAGGAGTGGCGTTAGGAGCCAGCCATCATAAAGCGTGGAGTTAGCATGGATTGTGCGGGTCACAGCAGGGCGGGACAGCCCTGGTGTCCTGGAAGCGACGGCCAAGCTGGTGGTGATGGTGAGAAGCGGGAGGAGCCGGGCAGGGCCAGCTGACCCCAGCAGGGAGGAGCTGACCCCAGTGGGGAGGAGCTGACCCCAGAGGGGAGGAGCCAGGGCTTCCAAAGAGGAAGGACGGGAGGGAGGACAGGGAGGAGCAGGAGCTGGTGTGTGGAATGCAGGGAGCCTGCGGGCGCAGCCACAGAGGAGACAGGTCTCGGGGGTCCCTAGACCTACCCTGCCTGATGACCTGGCCCTGCTGCTCACTGCACTAAACCCTCAAGATGGGGGGGAGGGCAGAGAAGTTAGCGGCCTGCCCCGGCCTCCCTACCCCCGCTTTGGGCTCCCTCCCCCGCTAGCCCAGCGGTCCCTTCCCCATCCCGGGAGTCTCATGTCTCCTTCGTACCTGCTTCCAGCCCGGCTCCCGACTTCATTTCCGAACCTGTGTGGAAATAAAGCAAGCGTCCACAGCCAGGGCCTGGCTGGCCAGGGTGGGACGGGACTGGGGGTGGTGGGGTGGGGTGGGGCAGCCATCTGGAGGGTCAGAGGGATGGGAGGGGGTGGTCCCTCCTGCATCATGGCTCTGGGCCACCCCAGAGATCTGGACTAGCCAACCTGAACTTGGAGTTGGTTCAGATTGACTTAGAGGCTCCAGGTGAGTGGGGCTAGAGAGAGAGAGAGGTGGGGTTGGGGGGGTGATTCTGAGGAGGTGGGGGTGCGAACACTAAGGGGAGGGCACAGGAGTGGGGGCATTGAGGGGAAGACACGGAGGGTAAGCCACAGGGGACCGGGAGGGTTGGGATGATGTGTGGATGATATTATGCAAATCATGTGGGCAAAGCACTATGCAAAGCAGCGCCTATCAGGGAGGAGGCGTTGGGAGCAGTGTGTGATCCACAGGGCAGCCCCGCGGCCCCCGGGGCCCAGCTGAGGCCACCTGCTCAGCCCAGAATCTCTCCCAGGGCCGGGCAGCCTGTGGGTGGGCCTTCATCTTGGAAGGGTCAGAGACTGCCAGGGCCCAGGCCCCCTGGACCGTCCTGTCTGCCCTGGACTGACCCCCTGGAAAAGGGCGAGACCTCCAGCCAACCTTAGGATCCGGAGCGCCGCTGGCGGACTGCCTGCCCAGCTTCTCTGGAATCCCCTCCACACCCCTCTGAGGCTCCCTCCTCCGAGCCTGAGCACTGCCCTCTGGCTGGCATCTCCTTCCCAGCACCATGGTCCACATGTGTCCCCCAGGGAACTGCAGACGGCTGAGCCCGGCCCCCTGCACGCCAGGGACTGGACAGTGCAAGGGTCACCCCTCAGCTTAGCAGGGGCACCCTGGAGGCAGCCCTGTGCCCCTAGGACCCTGGAGGACCTCGCCTGGGGCCCTGCCCTCGCAGGGAGCGGCTGCGGCCCATGGCCCTGGCGGTCCTGGCCGCCCCACCTTGCTCCTTGAGCCGGATGATCTCCGTGTCGGAGCCGAAGCTGTTCCAGGCGGTGCAGTTGTAGATGGTCTGGAAGTCGGCCCTCACGATGTTGCTGATGGTCAGCGTGGAGATGACGCCCTCCTCTGTGCTGACCGTCTCCACCGTGTAGCGGCCCGATGTGCCCGATTCCAGCACATTCTCCTTCCAGGACCAGGCCTGCCCAGGTGCACAGAATCAGGAGGTCATCCCCCAGGACCACCCATCAGGACCACCGGGTGACCTCCCCGCCCCTGGGTGCACGCGGCCAGGTCCACAGTCGTGATCACTGCCACAGAGCACACGTCACAACACGTGTGCACACAGCACAACATGCACACACATCACAACAGGGACACACCCACCACCCCACACACAGCACACATGCACACACACACATACCACAACACGGATATACCCATCATCATACACACAGACACACACACACACATCACAACAGGGATATACACCCCCCCACACACACACACAACATGGATACACCCACTGCCCCACACACAGACACATACACACACACACAATATGGACACACACACCACCCCCCCCACATCACAACATGGACACACCCACCACCCCACACACAGACACACATATCACAACAGGGATATACACACCCCCCCCACCCCACATCACAACATGGACACACCCACCACCCCACACACAGACACACACACATCACAACAGGGATATACACACCACCCCCCCACACACATCACAACATGGATACACATACCACACACACACCACAACATGGATACACACACCACACACATCACAACATGGACACACCCACCACCCCACACACAGACACACACACACATCACAACACGGATATACACACCACCCCTCACACATATCACAACATGGATACACATACCACACACACATCACAACATGGACACACCCACCACCCCACACACAGACACACACACACACATCACAACAGGGATATACACACCCCCCCTACACACATCACAACATGGATACACATACCACCCCACACACAGACACACACACACACACATCACAACATGGATACACCCACCACCCCACACACAGACACACACATCACAACAGGGATATACACACCATCCCCCCCCACATATCACAACATGGATACACATACCACACACACATCACAACAAGGATACACACACCACCCCACACACAGCACGTGCGCGCACACACACACACCACACCATGGATACACCCCTCCCCCCCCACACAACACGGATGCACCCACCACCCCATACACATCACACACACACACCCACCCACCCACATGCATGCACAGAGGCTGGGCCACCTCAGAGGGTGTTTCCATCGACAAGGGTCCCTACGTGGCTCTGGGTTGGAACGTTTTCCCTGGGGGAGCGGGGGCCCTGGGGTAGCGATGGGAGACCCTCCTTCAGATGGTATCCCGACAGGTGGCAAAGACCAGCCCCAGGCTGACAGAGTCTGGTTTTGTTACTCTGTATGTCTGTACAAAGGTTATGCTTGGAGAGAATCTTCTTCATCTAGCTTGGTTTAGGATGGTGATGGTTTACTGATTCTCAGACCCATTGCAGGTACACTGTACCCCACCCTTCTTGTTGCAGCGTTCAGTAACAGAATGAGTACTAGGGGATGGGGTGGATGAGTCCCAGGCCGCTTCCAGGTCACTCCTGGTTGTGGGGGGTGCCCTGGGCTCTGTGGGGGTGTTTAAGTGCATCCGACACCATCACCAAATGTTCCCTGGGGGTAGAACTCCCCCAGTTGAGAACCCCTGGCCTCGAATCCCATCTCCATGAAGACAAAGACTGTGTGAACATGTTCAGGGGTGGACTAGATATTGTCTACAATGGGACAGTGTTGATAATGTTCCATTGACAATGAAATATAATTACACTTATACTTTAAAAACAATTTAAAGAGCGAAAGGAACAGAGAAACATAGGTGTTAGTCCTATGCATGAACTTTTGCCATTTTTGTGTGACTCAGACAGTGAATGAGCTCAACCCCTGAGGAAGTGTGTAACTGTAACAACGTCTTCATCTACAGGAGGACACCTTAGTTGTCGGGCATGTGCCCTCGACCGCCACTCTGGCACCGCCGTCCCCGGGAAAGGTAAAGCTGCCCTGTGAACTTGAGTCTTCCGGCAGGACCACCCGGGCCCTGGGGCTTGCCTCTCTTTTTTTTTCTTCCCCAGCTCCCGCCAGTTTCAGCTGAACTTGGCTGAAGACCCCACTTTTACAAAGGCAAATACCCAGGAGGGCCAGGAGTGAGCTAGTTGGGCTGCCTCAGCCGCACTGCCCTGCGGGGAGCAGGGTTTGGAGGAAGGGGGCAGGGAGAATGGAGTGATTCTTTTGCAGGGAAAACTTGATAAACGGGGCAGCGTCCTCCACGGACAGCCAAGCAGAGGAGGCCTCCGGAGGTGCAGAGAGGGGTCTGCCGACTATAACTGCTTCCTGTTTACGACTTTGCTAACGGCTGGCCTTGAACCCAGGAAAGGGAAGAGATGGTTTATCTTTTCCTTCTGCTGCCCTCTTTCCCCTCTGCCCTCAGGATGCAGAATGCAGTCAGAGGCACAGCTAAGAGGCAGAGTGGAGTTAAACATACCCACGGGTGAGGAGCACACCCCATCCTGAGAAAGGAAATTGCCCGTGACTTTTGTCTTCATGACGCTTTCCCAAGAAATAGTTTTTCCCAATAAGAAAGGGAGAGCAGAGACGAGACTGACCAGCCAGATGGCTGAGCAGCTGCGGGCGGAGATGACCCACCAGACTGTCTGGTATGTGTGTGGGGGGCGGCTGTGCCCCTTGCTCACCACCACCCCCCCAACAAGCCCGCCCCCAGGCACTCACGATGCGGTCGGGAGGTGGCGTGCTCCGGATGAAGCACTTGATCTGGCCCTTTTCCCCATGCAGGGCATGCTGGGTTTGGGTGCTGGAGATGATGGGGGGTCCTGTTGGGGAGACAGCATCATATCAGAGATTCGGGAGGGGCGAGCCCCTGGCTGGACCCCTCGCGGCAAGTTCAGAAGTTTATACATCCATTCAGTCATTCAGCAAACATTTAGCAGGGGCTTAAGAGATAAAAGAGGCGTCAGTCATAAACCTTTCAGGGGAAGATGAGTGAGCGAATGCCTCTAAATCAGGATTCCCAGAGACATGAAAAGCTGTAATAGAAGATGGTGGTGGTGATAGAAAGAGGTGAGGTTGACACCAGGCAAAGTGCTAACCGACCTCACAGGAGAGAGAAATCTACCTGGCAGGTGGGGAAAGCTTTATGAAGGAGGCGGTAAACCTGAGAAGGGAGTGGGGGAGGGGTCAGAAAGGAAGGAAGGAAGGTAATGTCACCTCCCCTAACTAAAGTCAGTTCAGTTCAGTTCAGTCACTCAGTCGTGTCCGACTCTTTGTGACCCCATGAACTGCAGCACGCCAGGCCTCCCTGTCCATCACCAACTCCCGGAGTTTACTCAAACTCATGTCCATCGAGTCGGTGATGCCATCCAACTATCTCATTCTCTGTCATCCCCTTCTCCTCCTGCCCTCAATCTTTCCCAGCATCAGGGACTTTTCCAATGAGTCAGTTCTCCGCATCAGGTGGCCAAAGTACTGGAGTTTCAGCTTCAGCATCAGTCCTTCCAACGAACACCCAGGACTGATCTTTAGGATGGACTGGTTGGATCTTCTTGCAGTCCAAGGGACTCTCAAGAGTCTTCTCCAACACCACAGTTCAAAAGCGTCAATTCTTTGGTGCTCAGCTTTCTTTATAGTCCAACTCTCACATCCACACATGACCACTGGGAAAACCATAGCTTTGCCTATGACCTTTGTTGGCAAACTGAAGTCACGTCGGCCTTAGTCAGCTGTTGGATTTTAAGCCGTTCCCTCATATATCCAGTAGAGGGCGCGCTCGCCTAACAAATCAGTGTCCTTGGCCGGCCAGGCAAACCAGGCAGGAAGGTGTTCCTCCCCCAAGTGGGGAATCACCCCACATAGATGGACTGGGCTGGGTACGTTCACAGCCTCCATCTCACAGGTGTCTCAGGAGATCCCTTAGTTCATCACCTTGTCTGACTCCAGGTGCATACCAGCCAGCCCAGGTGGGACCATGGCTCCAAAGCTGACCTCGATGTTATCATATCCGGCCCAGCTGTGCATGGGTGTACAGGTCATGATCACGGATGTCCCCGGGGACACCTGGCTCATTTACCACATCAGACAGCCTGGAAGGTCCACCAGGAATCCGGCAGTGCTTCCCGTCCGTTTCTGCCTGTTTGTTTCCCCTGCATGGTGCCCGCC
Source organism: Dama dama (assembly GCF_033118175.1). NCBI lineage: Eukaryota > Metazoa > Chordata > Mammalia > Artiodactyla > Cervidae > Dama > Dama dama. Next base: position 21,089,819 of record NC_083682.1, on the reverse strand, counting down.
TGGTGTGAGACGGGGACGGAGGAGACTGGGGCTCCTGGCTAGGCTGGGCGGTTGAGGTGAGGGGTGCAGGGGCGGGAACCCTTGTGCCCTCTTCCCAGTCCCTGGGGTAAAGTTTGGGGTTTAGGTGGCAGGAAAGAGAACTAAAGCAAGGGACCTGGAGGACGGGCAGATTTATGCTGGGAACAAAACAAAAATTGCTCCAAACATATTTGCTGTATATTAGCCACCTGAATTAAAGTAGATTTGCATTTCCGAGAGTAGCTCTCAGCCAAGGGGAGAAACATCCTGGGAATCGCCGAGGTGACTCCTATTGCGTTTAGGCTGGGAAATGGCTTGGCGCTGGGTGTGGGGAGGGAACCCTCATAATAAGAACTCCCACCCTCAGGGGTTTCTCTCTTGGATCCCTCAGCTCCAAGAAGCCTTTGGCTTTTGAAAGGCAGGAGTGCTGCTGGGCTGAAAGTGATGATCCCATAAAACCTTTTCGCCTTCACTTCCCAGGAACTAGGATTTCCCTGGTAGGGGTGGGGTGGGGTGTCTTAGCTGATCTAAAAGTGACCAAGAAAGACCCTGATGCTGGGAAAGATTGCAGGCAGGAGGAGAAGGAGGTGACAGAGGATGAGATGGCTGGATGGCATCACTGACTCAACGAACACGAGTTTGAACAAACTCCAGGCGATGGTGAAGGACAGGGAAGCCTGGCTGCTGCAGTCCATGGGGTTGCAAAGAGTCAGACATGACTGAGCGACTGAACAACAACGAAATGCGTACACATATAAGGGCTTCTTATAAGAAAGCAGAAATCCGGGTGAGGGTAGACAGGGTTAGGGGAATCGGAACGCAGCAGCAGTATGCTTTCTATCCCGTTTCTGCAAATCCCAGGTTTGAGCCCATTCAGTCGAGATCTAGGCAAGTTTATTCCCCAAAGGGCGATGGCCAGCAGTAAGACCCCAGCCTGGGTGCCTTTGGATGAGAACCTCATCTCATTTGGGGTTTGTTGGTAGTGTGGGTCCCTTGGGTCCAGGCCCTTCCCAAAGGTCTTCACCACCCCTCCACCTGTTCTCCAGACACAAGTACAGGTAAGTTCATTCCCAAGTCTACTCCAGTGTGGGCTGGCAGAGTCCTCTCTGCGGGCCAGTTCATTCATCCCCCTGCCTCCTTGCTTCACTTCAGTCTCTTGGGTGTTTCCCTTCCTCGTGGCCAAGGGGAGCCTATGCCATAGGATTGGAGGCAGAGGAGGGGATTGGAAAGAAGGACGCTGGAGGGTACAGATCACACCCTGGAGAGACCCCAGGGTCCAGGTTGGGGTGTCTCATCCAAGAGGAATGTCCCTCTGAGGCATGTGTTGCCTCCTCAAGAAACTGCTTTGATGCTCATTGGAAAATGCTTGAAAGTCTGAAGTGACGCGCATTTCAGTCCCTCCTGTATCGACCGTGCTTCCCCCAGACGCGAGGATGCTCCTTGAAAAGCTTCAGGCTTGCGGGGCCATGTGTGGGTCTGAAGGTCCCCAGCCGGACTGGTCACAGGGCCATTGGAGCGGAGCTGGCTACAGTCACGGGCCAGCCCGACTCCCTGCGCCCTCCCAGGGCGGGCAGTGGGGAGGCCACTGATTTCACCAGGCCTGGCGCTGGAGGAGCCGAGTGTCAGACACCGGAGCCGGCAGGAAAAGGCTGCAGCCCGTGTTGCCATGGATATACGGAGGCGCGATCAGATGCTGTTATTTTTAGCCCTGCAGCACAAATTTATTGGTGGCATCCTGGGGACACGTAGGAAAGGCAGGAAGGCTCCCGAGACCGGGTTCTGCCCGGGACAGACGGCTCTGGGGTCTGAGTGGATTCACCCTCCCTCTGGGGCTGGGGAGGAGGGAGGAGAAGAAAGAGGCTGGCTAAGGGGGACAGCAGCGGACGGGCGGGGGCAGGGTGCGGTGAGGAAGCGCCGAGCTGGTTTGAGTTTCTAGCAAGGGGGAGGCCAGATGAGGCTGTCAGTGGGCAGCTTCCTGGGTCGAGATGAAGCCACTCGGGCTGACTTCGGGGTCTTGGCTCAGCCCCGCGCCTGGGCCCTGGCCTGCAGCCGCCCTACAGAGTTGGGTCGGTGGTTCGGTCCTTGCCGGGACTCAGAGCCTCGGGGCTTCTATCGGAGGCGGGCTATGTGGGAGCAGGGACTCACACAGAAACGAAACCCAGCAGAAGGAAGTTGATTGGAAACGGGGGGTTGGGGTGCCCTTAGCGTCCTCACCCCCTCAGGCCAGCCGAGCTGGTGCCGAGCGCACAGGACGGCAGGAACATGGGATTCCTGTCCTGCTGCTCCAGCCTTCCAGGGTCTGACCTGAGCTAGGCCCCCGCCTCTCTGTGACTTCTGCATCCCGTGATCCAGGCCCCGTGCCCTTAACAGCTCAAGTGATGGCTCTCTGGTAACTCAGATTGTGTTCTCTCCTGCTCTGCTGTGACCCTACTATAGATAATGAGACCAGTTCCCTGCCCTCAGGGGACCCCTTGAACTTGGCCCAGTGGGGATGGTGGTGGGTCTTCCTGAGCGGTTCTAATGCAAAGGGAAGAGGTAGCCCAGGAGTCGCAGAGATGCCCTCTAAAATTCCCCACCAGGGCCAAGGTCAAGGTCAAAGGGTGGATATGGGATCTACGTTTGTTGCCCATTGACCCTCTGACCTTTTTCCTGGTCAGGAAAAAATCCATCAGTCATCACTCTTAGGGCTGAGATCTTGTGGAAGGAGCACCCAGGAGGGAGGTGACCAGGAAACCAGCCGGGTCCCTCCTCACATCCGGGTTCTGACGTGGACTTGAAGTGGTGGATGGAACACTATAGACCCAGAGCAAAAATCAAGCCCTCGGAGCAATGCTTGGGACTCTCGTGGCCCCCCGCCCCCGCCCTGGCATGAGCAGGGTCTTACCATTGACAGTCAGGGTCACCTCTCGCTCCCCAGCCCCCACCCGGGGCACCACGGCTCGGCACACATATTTCCCCGCGTCCTCCTGGCGAACAGCTTTGAGGGTCAGGGTCTTCTCATTGCTCAGGACCTAGGAGATGTGGAGAGGGTCGGACACCGGGAGTAGGGGCCAGGCTCTGTCTGAACCAGAAGGGCTGAGAGGTGGGCTAGGGGGTGGTGGGGCTAGGTCTGCAGCATCTCAGCTTAACAACCATGGGGTAAGGTAGGGGGCAGAATGTCTTATTACACAGCGTGCCAGGCGGACCGTCCTATGGGGGGAGCCCCAGCACAGAGGACCCTGTGAGGTTGAAGATGCTGCAGCCCTAAGCGGTGGGTGCAGGGGGGAGGCTGGAGTGAGAGAGCTCTATCCTGAAGCTGAGGATCCCCTGCAGGAGGAAATGGCAACCCACTCCAGTGAGAATCCCATGGAGAAGCGCATGGGCAGAGGAGGCTGGCCGGGCTACAGTCCATGGGGTCACAAAGCGTTGGACACGTGAGAGACTAACACACTAACTTTTGGAGGGATGAGAAGGAAATAGGCTTTGGCATTCGATGTCTGAGTTGAGATCCCAGCTTCAGAGGTGCCTCCGGTGTGGCTCTGGCCTCTAGCTCTCTTCTCTGAGGCCCTTTCCTTATCCCTATAATGGGGCAGTGACGCTCGGAGGACAAGGTGGTGTCCAGCACACAGTGGGGGACACAGAGGTCACTTTCTCCCCTGCTTCCCTGCTTGAGGCTCTCACTGGTCCTCCTGGGAGGAGGGAGGTCTGAAACTCTTGGTACTTAAGTTGCTCAGTCGGGTCCGGCTCTTGCGACTCCATGGACTGTAACCTGCCAGGCTCCTCTGTCCATGGGGTTTTCCAGTATTCCAAGAACACTGGCGTGGGTTGCCGTTTCCTCCTCTAAAGAACACATACACTTTAAAAGAGGAGAGGCAGGGAGAAAGCAAGGCTTAACCGCAAAGCTGAAGCTGATGACTGTTAGGGGAAAGCTGAAAAACCTTTCTAGGGACTTTTCACCCCCAGCGTCTGGGTGACTACCTGCTTTTCTCATAAGGTTCACGACAGGGTGAAACTGCACTGGCTGAACGTGTTTACGGCTAAGGGGGGTAGGTGTGGGTACCTGGGGCTCCTTCTCCCCTTTCTGGGGCCCCTCTTCCTGCAGTTTATACGGGAGGCTCTCACCTCCAGTGTATGAGTGAGAGGGGCCCCGGGAGGCAGTTACCCCCTGGCCTGAGGTCCCCCCACCCCACCAGGCTTGCTGTGGTCCCAGCTGTGGACTCACCACGCCTGAGCCCCGCTTCATCCAGACGATGGTCAGGGACGGGTTGCCTGTCCAGGCGCAGCTGAAGACAGCGTCTGAGCCCAGGTCTACGAGCAGGGACTGGGGCTCTGTGGTCATCCTGGGCCCAACTGCCATGAGAGGAGGGAAGAGACGGGGCTCTGGTGGGCAGGATGTGGGACCCTCCTGTCTGCCCCTCCTCTGCCTGATTGTGCTTGCCCCATCCATCCACGCCAGCCCATTCCCTTACAGGTCAGTCCTCTACCTGTCTGGGCCTGGTCTGGTAGGTAAGCAGGAGGACCCCTCTCCCCTAGCCCAGCCTCCCTGGGGCCCACTGGGGAAGTAGGCAGCTCCAGGCCCAGAAAAAGCTGCTCCGGCCCCATTTCTGCCTGGATTTGCCCCCCAGCGCTCTCCCATCCCGTTCCCTCTGTCCTGATCCCAGGAAGCCCCACCCTGGCCCCAGGGTTTGGATGGAGGGGCCTGCCTCCCACCCCAGAATCTCTGTCTGCCTTCAAGTCAACTGCCCACCTCCTTCAGGCCTCAGCAGGTAACCTGGAGCCAAGTTTCCCCGGGCACCTAGCCCAGCTCCTGGGCCACCGCAGGGCCATTGCAGGGCTGAGAGATAAGGAGTGGGGGACACCAGGCCTCCTGTGCGGTGTCACCCCCCCCCCCAATATCCTCTATTCCGGCCCCTCCCCACCTCCTTTTCAATCACTGAAGGGGAGGCCTTCAGGTCCTTTCCCCACACCCCTCCTGTTAGTGGAGGCTCCCCTGCCCCACCCCGCCCTAACCAGAAGCCCCTGCAGACGGAGCCTGGGTCCCCAGAGCAGGTGCAGCGGTGGGATTTCAGGGGCAGTGACAGGAGGGTATGCAGAGAGCTGCCTTCAGGGAGCAGGTGTGAAACCAGGGTCCGGAGGCCCGCAAGAGTCCCTGATGCAAACAGGGAGTCATCGCGCTTCCTGCTGAGGCTGGTGGGGGCGAGGGGGCCAGGAATAAAGTTTGTAAGAGTGCTTCTGAATCTGTACAGGGTTTTGGGTGAGTTGACGGTCAACGCTGTGAACACAGCTGAGGGCTGGCTCCCCGAGGGTCCCTGCCTGGCCAGCAGTGAGGATGGGGAGTCCCTGATGGGAGGCTGACCCATCTCGTCCTCATTCTGCTGCTCATCTGCTGTGTGACTTCAGACCTCCGTCCCCTCATCTGGGTGCTGGGAATAAGAATTCTAGCCTCCCTAGGTGACTGTTTAAAAAAAATAGATTTAATAGATTTTTTTTTTTTTTGGCCATGTTGCTGTTTGTAGGATCTGAGTTCCCCAACCAGAGATGGAACCTTCGCCCTCTGCAGTGAAAGCATAGAGCTCTAACCACTGGGCGCCAGGGCAGTCCCCTCCCTGAGAGATTTTGAGGGTCAAGATAAACACGAGACAGTACGTGGGAACGTTTTCTGTAAAGGGCGTGCATTCCGAGCTCGGGAGGCATTCTTATGTCGTGTGCAACGAGCCCACGATGGTGCCTCCAGCCGAGAGCAGAGACCAGCCAGAGCGCGGCAGCCAGGGGAGGCCCGAGCCACTCACAGTAGACGTCCACCGTGCGGCTGATGTTGGTGCTGCCCAGGGCGTTGGTCACCTCGCAGGAGACGGGCTCCGAGAAGTACGTGTAGTCCACGGTGGTCCGGTACACCTCCCCCGAGGCTTCCTTGATGATCTGGCCCCGCTTGGCCCACCTGCAACACAGGCACTGGGGCTGGTGTGGACCTCCCGCCGAGGGGGGGTTGCAGGACGCGTCCCACCCGCTGGAAGATGAGGCCTGGCGAGGGGCGGGATGCGGCAGGCCCCCGAGGGGTCCCTTGGGGGAGCTTCCACAGCGGGGTTACTTCCGGGGCTCGGGAAGGGGTCGGTGGGGGGGTGGTGGGCTCTGGGCTGTGGGTCACCAGGCAGCCAGCAGCACTTGACTGATGGGTTATTCTGGAGGGAGGTGGGTTGACTCCCCAGTGGGTCTGCCCACATGGCTGGCCAGGAAATGGAACCCAATTGCCAGACCCCGGGCAGCTTGGCTGTCCTGCTCTGAGCTCCCTTGGGGGGTCTAGTCCTGGACCACACTGGAAAAGGAGGCCAAGCCTGTGACTGAAGAGGCCAAGGTCTAGTGGTGTGTGCCCATTCATGCATGTACACCTGCACACACACGTGTATACATACGCATGGGCACGAGGAAGCTTGATTTCCAGACAAGACAAGAAGCTGATGGAGAGGTGACAGGCGTGGTCTCGACTGCCCGCCCTCCTGCTCGGGCAGCTCTCCCAGTTCCCCTGTCCTGACTCCTGTCCCCAGCGTGGGTCCCATCACAGTGCCCCTCTCTCCTGAAAGCCCTTCAGTCCTCTCCCAGGCTGCTACTTACTCATGTTCCTCCACCCCCTCTGCCTCCCACCCCGGCTCTGCTCTCTGGGGACCTGGGCTGTTTCAGCACTGCTTTTATGGGACCAGGGGTTGGTGGGGGTGATGGGAAGACAGCTCTGCTGACTTCTTTCATTGGCCAGTTGACTGATGGGTGTCTTGGGTCTGGCCCTGGGGCGGTGATCACTGTCCTGGTGCGGCAGACAGCAGAGCACCCCAGGGGTGCGTGTGCCTGTGTGTGTGAGGCTGGGGGCCCTCCTTACAGCTGTGCGAGGAGAGAGAATCAGAGCTTTCCCTGGCTTAACTCTTACTATGGTTAAAACTTTTAAAAACACACTTCTCAACAGGCGCTTCCTACTGTAGTTCAGCCCTGTTTGGGGGTACATGTCTTTTTAAATTTGTTTTGTTTTTGACCACCATGCAGCACATGGGATCTTAGTTCCCTGACCAAGGATCGAACCCGTGCCCCCTGAAGTGGAAGCACAGTCTTAACCACTGGACCACCAGGAAGTCCCTGGAGCGTATGTCTTTGCCAGGGCTCAGGAAGGCCCCGTTATCCCGGGACCACGACTCCAGGTAGCCATGTTCTCAGGGCCCCCTTTCCTGGGGTCACAGAGGCCTGGCCCCTGCCCTTCCCTCCACCTGCTCCCGCTTAGCCAGGCCATCCGGCTCGGGAGGTGGCCGTCTCCCAGTATCGCACAGAGCACCACGTTGACACTGTGCAGTTATTATCGTGAATTAATGTCAGATCGTTATTAAGAAGACAATTAATAATAACAATTACGGTTTAACAACAGAGCAAACCATAGCTCCCCGAGAGCTGAAGGAGCTTCCCAACAACCCATTATGAGTTATTCATGAATCATTTCAATCTCTAACTTTAATTTTATGACCACACTTAATAGTCAGGCACAGCTCCCACCTGAGGCGGATGAGTTCAGTCCGGGACACACGGTGGGGGATCAGCGTCCAGCCCCTGCTCCACCCATCCTGCAGCCGTGAGGGATGCTACAAGGAGGGGGCAGCCGGCTGGGCTAGGAGGATACAGGTGAGACCCTCCTGCCCGGCCTGGACTCCTGCCTCTGGTTGCCCACAGCCCCAGGAAGCAGGCTCTGCTGGGCAGTCCTCTTCCATTATTGGGGGCTCCTGGGGGAAGAGGGGGCTTTCTCCCCACTCATCTGAGGTCCCTCACAGGGTGAACGCTCCCTACTGGGGCCCCCGGGAACTCAGAACAGCTGGGGCTATCTCTGGCCTGGAACTCAGCACTCCTGGCCACACGGGGCTCCTCTTCCCCAGACCAGACTGGCTTCCCCTCTCAGAGTCAAAGAAGGGAGACGGAAGAGACGCTGGGGGGCTGTGCAGCTGCTGCTCCCAGCTCCCCAGGGCTGGTCCCCACCTTAGAAATTGGGGGGGCACTGAGAGGAACTCAGAGACAGTCTTCTCCCAGGGTCCCAGGAGGCCAGCTGTGGGGCTGGGTCTCTGGGGGTCACCCTACGAGTCCCCAGCTCACATTTCACTCTGCCAGTCTTTTTCTTCCCTGTCTTTATTCCCCTTCTGTACAAAAAAAAAAAAAAAAAGAAAACCCAAAACAAAACAACAAAAATCCTCGGAGGGATCCCTTCCAGAAGCTCAGCCCATTCACTGAAGCAGCAGGCCACACGACCAGGGTGAGCCAGAGAGCAAGTCCCCCCCGGCCCCATCCCACGTCCGGTCTCCTCTCCCCTGCCATCTCCGCCCCTCCGCCCATCTCCTCCCTCCTCTAGTTTCTCAGCTCGGCCTCCTCCTCCTCTCTCCTCCAGCCCCTTCACTCTCCCGCCTCCCACACGCCCACCCCCGCCACCACCACTGTTTTCACCGCCTCGCCCAGCCCTGCAGAACAGGAGTCAGATTAAGCTTTTCCCAATCAATGTGTAATTTGGCCCGAGCAGATGTAAGAGGATTAATTATTTATATCACACAATCAGGAGGCTGGCGTGTCACTGCCAACAGGCTGTCCTCCACAGCCCCGCCTTTCACACTGGCTGGTAGACCCCCGCCCTGTTCCCTGCGTGGTGGGGTGGGGGCCCTGAGACCTCAGAGGGGAGCAGAGAGGCAGGCGAGACATGCTTTAGGTGTGCTTGACCCAGGCGGCTGGTCCAGCCAAGTGACGGCTGAGTCTGGTTAGACGGGCTCCCACATCCCCCCGGGGCCCCTTGCTGGGAGCTGGGGTGGACCAAGGCGCATCTCTGATTTCCGAGATCACAACCTCTTGGGTGAAACAGGAGGAAGCAATCAAGACCAAGGTGGAAGTTAAAAAACAAAGATCCCTTAGTCCCGTCCAGGTCAGTTGGGAAAAATCCACGTACTTAAGTGTTGAGATTGCTCAAGGCCTTTCCTCTTGGATCCCAACACCACGTTTAGAAGGACCATCTGCCTGCTGGGGGAGCCCTCTCAGAGGCCAAGGGGCTGAGCCACAGGGGGTGGGCATAGACACCCGCCTCCCCTCACCACCCCCTTCCTCCTGGGCCGCCGGGGCTCCCCAACATGTCCCTGGAGGTCCAGAAGGGCTCCCTGAAAGCCTCTGGAGCCCTGGAGGGTGCCTGATCCGCACTGAAGCATTTTTGGGGCCTCTGGCGAGCTGGAGGGCCAGGAGGGAAGGAGGCAAGTAAGAGCAGGTGCACACCTGTCAAACCTGCAGGGGACCCGCCTATGTCTCTGGCTCCTCCTCTGTGCCTGACGGTTGACCAGGCTCTGAGCTGTGGGGAAGGATGGAGACGAAGGGAAACCACAGGGACCCAGAACCTGTGGAAACCTGCAGGTCCTGGCTCATTAACTTTGTAGTTAAAAAACTAAACATAACTTTGTTATAGAAAAGTCACAAGACCGATCCAGGAAACCGCTGTACTCCCTTCGCCCAGACCCACCAAACGTGGTCAATATCTTGCCACATTTGCTTCTCGATGATCTCTTCAAATGCAGACTTATCCCTTATTATTGTCATGACATGAGGATGAATGTGGGTGGGTCTGCTTGGTAGGGTGTCAGCGGGAATGAAGGGGAGCCCAGGGAAGTTGGCACGAGAGATCGCTTCTGGGCACATGACACCTGGTGTGTGGGGCCTGTGAGCAGAGAGCGAATAGCAGAGAGGAGCCCGCCTGTGGATGGAGCCCAGGATTCGCAGGTGCAGGGTGGAAGCCCAGAGAAAAATACAGATGCTTTGGGCATCTCCTGCCGCATCTTTGCCATTGTCCCAGCCAAGCCAGACCTGCCCCCTGTACCCACAGGGCCACGGGACTCCAGGGAGGCTGGAGGTCATCTGATCTTTCTCCTGCCTTTAGCCCGGTGAATGGTTAAACCCAGAGGACACACGGTTTTCATCCTATTTAAAAACATCCTCAAGGATAAAGACTCTGTGATTTCCCTGGGCTTCTGGTTCCAGCATTAATTATCTGCACTACAGGGAGCATCGCCTGTGTCTAGCCTGAACCTAGCCTGAACCTCTGGCTGTTTCTTTGACCTGTTTCCTCAGGTTCTGCCCTCTGGGGCCACACTGCCTCTCTTTGGCTCTGCCCTCCACTCCCACCAGAGGGCTTATTTCCTAGTCTGGGACCATCAGCATCCCTGGCAATGGGCGATGCTGGGGCTTTATAACCATCTCAGTGGTGGGGGGCACACCATCAGGTCTGGGCCGAGGGAAGGAGCGGGGCAGAGTGAGGGCCGTGACGGGGAGGGTCTGAGTGTGCCCTGGAGCGCCGCTGAGGCCACTGGCGTCTGGAAGTCTTGGGCAGTGGTGGTGCCCAGGCAGGAGGGTGCCCAGAGGGGCCGCTCTGTGCGTTTACAGAGTCGGCAAGGCCACATTCTGGAGCGCTGAGTGCCTGCCACACGAGCTCCACGCTGAGAACGGTAAGTGACTAAATGGCAGTTCCCGCCTTCGAGAAGCTCGGTCAGCAGTGAGGCGTTCATCAGTGCGGCGAGCAACAGCTGCGGGGGGGTCATGGGGATGATGGATCTGGGTGCCCAATGGTCAGGGCCGGCGGTCCCAGAAACCCCACCCTGCCAGGCGACCGCTTTGGTGAGCACAGGACTAGAATCTGGATCTGAATGATCGTTCTGGCTTGTTTTAGCTTTTTCTCCTGAGTCTCTCTGCTTCCTTTCAGAAACAAGGGGTAAAGAAGCCGTGCAAACAGAAGGAGTGACACCTTCTGTCTCAGAGGAAGGGAGTGTGTGCTCATGAGGAAAGGGCGAAGTCCACCTGGCCAGGGGTGAACAGGTGTGCTGGGGAAGGGTCCCGGACACCCACAGTGGACCCAGCACCATGCTGGACACCTGGACCACAGGTCACAGCCCTGCGACAGGCGGGGGTGTCGAGGGGGCCTCCTGGCAGGGCCTCTCACCTGTACTGGGTGACCGCGGGGTTGGCCTTGGCAGAGCAGTGGAACGTGACCACGTTGTCCTCCAACACTGGCTGCGGCTCCACCGACAGGTTGACAAGTGGGGGGTCTGCGGAGAGAAGAGGTGCCCTTGCAGACTGGGGTGCTGTGTGCACCACGGTTTGGGGGAACATGAGGGTAAAGGCCAGCAATTCCACCACCAGGGTCTGTCACAGCAGCCCCTCCCCCGGGGGTCCCCAGAAAACTGGGGGCCTTAGCAGGGGGCTCCCTCCGTCCCTGGAAGTGCCCGATTCAGGCCATCCTGGAAGTGGGTTCCGGACCCCTGCTATGGATTCAAGTTATTGTTCAGTCCTTAAGTCATGTTTGACTCTGTGTGACCCCATGGACTGCAGCACGCCAGGCTTCCCTATCCTCCACTATCTCCCAGAGTTTGCTCAAACTCATGTCCATTGAGTCGGTGACACCATCCAACCATCTTGTACTCTGTCGTCCCCTTCTCCTCCTGCCCTCAATCTTTCCCAGCATCAGGGATGGATTAAAGGGTGGTGTTTAAATGAACAGCCACCCCGGAAGCAGGGCTGTCTGGGCCCCAGAGGGTGCTTGCTGCCTACCTTTCAGCTTTGGGTGAACAAACCACTGCCGGAAAGAGAGGTGTGAAAGGGCATGGAGGGGGGCATGAGGAGGATGTGGATACTAAGTCCCTTTAAATACGAACTTTTCTGTCTTTGAAATGTCCATCTTGCGTCTCTTTGTGTAACGGTTCTGGTGCCTCTGTTACCTTGGCACTTACAGCCTTCCCCGAGCCTAACCATCTCTGCTGAGTCCTGATGGGTGTCACTCAGCCCTCAGCTCTCCAGGCAGGGCTTGCCTTTGTCACTCAATACGATGAAGCCCAGCTCTCAAGGGCAAAATGGTCAGAGGTGGAGGAAACAGGAAGTCAGAGAGGTAGAGAGAGATGGGGAGACAGACACACACAGAGGTCATGCAGAAGGGAAGCGGGGGAGGGACGGGGGCAGAGAGATGCCTATGTAGGAGAGATGTGAAGATGAGGGAGGGAAGGAGAAGGAGAGAGACCGAGAGAAAGAGAGAGAGAGAGGGAGAAAGTGCAGAGGCAGAAACAGAGAAGCAAAGAGCAGACACGGATAGGCTCAGAGAGAGACTCACGTGTTCAGGGAGACACACAATCAGACAAAAATTTTAGACGTAAGGCCAAAAGACCAAGGGGGACTGAACAGATGGAGACAGAAGGTGATAAGGTGCTGGGGAAAAAGCCAAAGACAATAATGAGACATAGAGGAAAGAGACAGGATGAGGGACAGTTGGAAACAGAGGAGGTGGTATCCACAGCAGAGATCAGAGGTGGCAGATCAGCCCAGAAAGAGACCTCGAGGCAGCCTGGCCCTCCTGAGCTCGGGGGAGGCCAATTCAGGATCTGCTCTGAAAGCTGAGCATCCCTGGGCTCTGGGGTAGGCGCCCAGGCCTCAGCACCCCGGGCATCCACGTTCCAGGGGAGCGGAGACGACAGGCCTGGAGGTCTGGCTGGAGCTCAGCTCTAGGCTGGGTGAAGAGGGCAGCTTGGTCCCTGTGTCCTAGTCAGGCCCTGGGGCCGAATCTTCTGCCAGACCTCATCTATAGGCACAGCTCTGTGCTGGGAGGGCAGGAAGACTTGCCAGGGGGTTCACCCCATTTTCAGAAAGAGAAGTAAGAAAGCTGGTTTCTCAGAGACCATCTGGAAAATGCTGACCCTCTCCGGGTGCATGTGAAGGGCACCGCTGGGGGGAGCAAGACTCCAGCCGCCTGGCCCAGCTCCTGGTTGAGATGACAGACGGATCCCTGAGCCCCTCGAGAGTCAACTGCGCAGCCGCCCAGCTACAGACGGAGCCTCACCCACCCCAAAGTTGGGATTGCTTGGCAGTGTGCCCTCCCTGTGCCCTGCTGGTGTTCAAGCTGCCTACTGGGGTGACGGGCTTGGGGGGAGATGACCCATAGGGCTGCAATGGGGTATGCAGACAGCTTGTTTAAGACACAGGAGAGAATGCTGGTTCCTGACAGCAGCAGGTGGTCGGCCAAGCTGGAGCTGTTCTCCCCACATCCATTCTGGACGCGACCACAATTCTGGGAACGTCTCCTATGGCTTGCTTGCCTTTTCCTGGAGAGTTAATTGTGGGGAAGTGTTGGCTACTTCAGTGAACTCAAAGTTGGTTCTTTACTCATTTGTTTTTAAATAGGAATTATTTCAATAAAATTTTGTGTTTATTTATTTGGCTGTGCTGGGTCTTCATTGCTGCGTGGGCTTTTGTCTAGTTGCAGTGAGCGGGGACTACTCTCTAGGTGCGGCGCATAGTCTTATTGTGGTGGCTCCTCTTGCCGCAGAGCACGGGCTCTAGGGTGCGTGGGTTTCAGCAGTTGTGGCACGTGGGTTCGGCAGTTGTGGCTCCTGGGTTCTAGAGGGCAGGCTCGTAGTTGTGGTGCAAAGCCTCAGTTGCTCTGTAGCACATGGGATCTTCCCGGAGCAAGGACTGAACCCACATCTCCCGCCTTAGCAGGCAGATTCTTTACCACTGAGCTACCAGGGAAGCCCTCTACATTGGTTTTTAAAGCGTGATTCCAGCGGACCCAAAGATGTGTGGCCAGGACTTGCTTTGAGAGCTCTGCTCCTATTTCCCAAGACAGCTACACCCCCAGAACCAAGCAGACTCCTCCTGGCTATTCCCCATCATCTGAGTGGGCTGTCTGCTCGTCCACCCAGCTGAGAACCAGGGCTAGTTCCAGAGCCTCTAGAAACCAGCCACAGAACTTGCGGGGCAGCTCCAGGAGGCCGGTCCCCACCTGGCTGTCCTTTATAAAGTGGTGAGACTTCCAGGGACAGAGAGACGAAACACACATCTGCTGGAGGACCTTCCGGCTGTCTGCTCCCTTCCCCTGCTCGCCTCCTCTACCACCGAGCCGCCTTTCTCAGTTATCCTGTGGACTCCTGTCTCCAGAAGCTTTCCCACCTCTTTGCAGCATCCTCGGTACCCAGGAGAACAGGCTCCCCCTACACCCCTGGAACCTTCCACACTGGCCGGTCTCATCTGAGCCTCCACCCCAGGCCCAGAGGTATCACACCCCTCTATCCACACTTCTCCTCTGCATGTGCAGGATATGAATTTTCAGAAGTCCACCAGGCTCCGGAGGTATAAATAGTTTATGTCATATCCAACTATTAAACATGATTTTAATCCCATTTGTGATGTCGGTTGCATAACTTGCAGGGGGGCAGCTTTGATGTAGCTGGCGGAACTGAGATCGCACTGAACAGATGTTACAGCTGAGAGTCTGTTAGAGTTTCCATCAGCAGTCTGCCTCCGCACGCGTGTGTGTGTGTGTGTGTGTGTGTGCGCACGCGCGCGCGCTCGTGTGCACACACGTTCAGGGGAAGTGTTACATCCAGGAAGGGACGAGAAAGGAGAGAAACTCCATGACTCAGTGATTTTATAGCACATCCATTTGAAGCTTGGCAGCTGGATGCAGAGTCCAGATGCAGCGAGACTTTGGGGGTGTTAAGCTTTCTCTCCCATTACTCAATCTGGGGGCTTTGTCTTCCGTTGGGTAACATCTAAAGACCAAGGGAAACAAACAACAAATGTGTTTTTGCTGAGTTTGGATGCTTCTTGGTTGACTGAGAAAATGAGCAGGTTTGCAAAGGCAGCTCTGATCCAGCCTGTGGTGTCCACAGTAAACAGCTGGATGCTTATTGAATGAACAAAGGGATGCGTGGGGGGGAGGGCGGAGAGCAGCAGGGAGGGGGCAGAGAGAGCCTGCTCTTTTGCTCAGCAGGCGTGAGTAGGCACCTTGGGGAAAGGGAGACGAGTGGATGCAGACCTCCCCTCCCTGTGGGGGCTGGGTGCACCGGGGAGGGGCAGCTGCACCCCCATGACAGGTGCTGGGTGCAGCGCTGGGGTCGCTGCCCGAATGATTTAGCTGAATCCTTCCAGCCAGCGTACGAGCCAAGCACCGTTACCTCCACATTCAGATGAGGAAACTGAGGCACAGAGAGATTAGACAACCAGCCCAGCACCACTCAGTAAGTGGCAGAGCCAGAATTCCAAACAGGAAGGATGCTGCGGCTTTAACCACAACTCCGGACTGCCTTGG
Organism: Dama dama; assembly: GCF_033118175.1. Classification (NCBI taxonomy): domain Eukaryota; kingdom Metazoa; phylum Chordata; class Mammalia; order Artiodactyla; family Cervidae; genus Dama; species Dama dama. The sequence goes on along the minus strand of NC_083682.1, from coordinate 21,074,710 downwards.
ATAGGGCCCATCTAAGAAACTGGGCACCTGGATTCTCGGCTTCACCTTGACCTCATTCCTGCTGCCTCCCTCCTGGGGTGGCTGAGACGTCCCTGGAAAGAAAACCAGTGAGGCCCAGAGACCTGGCAAGGCCGGCATCCTCCTCCGGGGCAGACTGTTGTCTATGTGTCCTGGTAAATGCATCATGGCATTAGTGCACGTTCAGAGGAACGTGTTTTAATAGTTGGTGGGCTGTTGTCATGATGATGGCTTTCTTGTTGACAGAGAGGTACTGCTTTGTGACGCAGAAACATAGCTTCCCCCCAAGGCTCTCCTCCCAGGACCCAAGAGCCGACCCAGTGGGTTCTCCTGTGGGGGTTCTGTGGCTGGCACAGCCCTCCTGACCAGCTGGGTGGAGGGTGGGGGGCGACGACGGAGGGGCTGCACAGTGGCCACGACAGGCAGCCTGGTACAGGAGGCTCGGATGTCTGTGGCTCTCACGCTCATTCCTCCCGGATTTGGCTTGTGTCTGGAGAGACCTCTGATTCATGGTCAATCCCAGGGCAAGAAGAGACCTTGGATGTCACTCAGTCAAATGAGACTAGGAACTGGCGTCCCCTGGGTGACATGACCAACTCAGGCCCACACAGCTCATGGATGGTAGAGCCTTTCTGGGCTGTAGACTACCCCATCCCCCCACATCTTGCTTTCTTTCCACAGTTGGGCCTGCGGCTGATGCCATACCTACGACACATAAGAAGCAGGTGGGTGTGGACAGTGGGGCCTGGACTGGGGCAGGGGAGGGAGACATTCCTCCAAGGGTGACCTTGAACTTACACGACATTTAAAGCGAGAGCCTCCCTCCCATCACCCTGATTCTTGGCCTGCCCAGAGCCCTGGTGCTCCCGGCTCTCACTGGATGGGGAATGTAAGAGCCCTCTTCTTGGTGTGGATGGAGGTGGAGGGGGGTTTAATAGCTGGTGAAGATGGTGAATACAAAACCAAGGATCGAACCCATGCCTCCTGCAGTGGAAGTGGAGTCTTAACCACTGGACTGCCAGGGAATCCCCGGTGATGTTTTTAAGGGGATTGTCACCCTCACCTGTGACAGTAAGAAGGATAAAACGGTCCTTCGGGTGCCCAGAAAAACCTGCTAGTCCCTAGGATTGATGGACCCAGGTCCTGCCTCTAGCCGTCCTGCAGGGGCCTGGCCCTGGCCTGGCTCCTTCCCCCGACCTGTGCTCTGGGCAGGAGTGCCAGGTGGGCCCTCCCCCCGGCCAGGTCGGTACTCACGCTGGATGTCGATGGTGACCGAGGTCTCCTTCCCTCCGGGGATGGCTTTGTTCGTGGCTCGGCATACGATGCTCTGCCCGTTCTCCACATCGCCGGGGGAAATGAAGAGGGTGCTCACAATGCTCTCACGCTTGCCATCTCGGAGAAGGGTCTATGGGTCGGGTGGGGAGAAAGAAGGCCCCAGGTCACTCATCACTCATCACTGGGACAGCTGGGCAGGTGAGGCAGGACACGCGCTAGCCTTGGAGAGGAGGGAGGAGCGCTGTGGATAGAAGTAGGTCAGCTCAGGACACCCAGGGGTGCCCATCTCCATGCAGAGCCACAGGTCACGCTTGGCCCCCTGGCCCGGCTGAGCGCCAGGCTTCAGGAAGAAAAAGGAACTGGAAAGTGACTTGCCCACCCAGACACAAAAGAAACCAGCTTGGGCTCAGTGGAAACCAGGCTGCTGGTGCTATGTAGAAATGAACTTGTAACTATTCTGCCTCTGGTCTGGGGGTGACTCTGGGTCTGTAGGGAGCGCTGAGACAGGGACCAGTCAGATGCTGTGGCCCCGGGAATGATGCTGGTGCAGAAGGGTGCCCAGCTGGGGGGTGGGGGGTAAAGGCAGGGCTAGGGTGGAGATGCGTGAAGAATCAGCACACACTGACCATTTCATTACTTTACCTGTATAAACTCTCTCAGCTTTTCAATCATTTCACTACCAGACCTCACTGGAGCTCAGACTAAGCCACAGACATGACAGGTGCCATCGTCTTTCATTTAGCAGTGGAGAAAACAGGTGTGATCAAGAGAGGCTATGGAGCTTGATTAAACTCACTTCGAGTTGGTGGCGGCGATGTAAGTAACAGGATCCTGGAGTGTACTGAAGAGCATCCACCCAAATTCATGACCACCCCGAACCTCAGAATATGAAACTATTTGGAAATGGGGCCTTCACAACTTAGTTAAGTAATTAGTAGTTGGTTAAGGATCTTGAGACAAGATCACCCTGGATGTAGCATGGGCCTTAAATTCAATGATGGGTGTCCTTGTAAAAAGAAGAAAAGACAGGGAGACACAGGAAGGAGGCCGTGGCAAGGAGGAGGAAGAAACGGGAATGATGCTGCCACAAGCTCAGGAAAGCCAGGAGCCCCTAGGACCTAGAAGAGGCTAGAAGATTCTCCTTGGGGCCTTTGGAAGAAGCACAACTCTGCCCACGCTTTGACTTCAGAGTTTTCACCTCTACAAGTGTGAGCCAATACATTTTGGTTGTCTGAAGAACCAAGTTGTGGTACTTGGTTCCAGCAGCCCTAGAAACTAATGCAGGCCTAAAGGTCCCCTGTCTTCCTCTTGACCACATGCTGATTCCTCATGGTAGCTGTTCTCCTTCATTGCCGGTACCCACTCCCCCCGCGGAGACTGCTTCCAGCTACTGCCCCATCAGTTTGGTACCCTGCACCCTTGACTCCCTGGTGGCCCATGAAGGTGGGTGCCCAATGGGGAGGTGCGGTGGGCAGCAGGGCCATTTCGGTTTGGGGTAGGGGCTGGACTTGCTCAGTACACCCCAGGAAGGAACTTGATCTTATTTTCCCAAGATTGGAGCTGAGGAATAGATGGACAGACTCTACTTCCTCAAAACCTCCCTGAAAATAACCACAACATCGTCTCACAGGACCCTGGAGGGAAGGGAGCCTTGTCTCCCAAATAACTGGAGAGAAAACTGAGTTTAGAGTGAGCCAGGAACTCATTGGGAAGGGCAGGGACTTGTGTAGGAGAATGGTGAGCCCTGAACCTCGACTTTCCCACTGCAGCTTCCTGAGGACCTGTAAGCCAGCTGGGTGGCGTGATCCCCTCTTCAAGGCGGCAACAGTTAGCAGATTAAGCAGCCTCCCTTTATTAGTGACATGTAGGCAGCTGGGGGCTTCCCTAGTGGCTCAGCTGGTAAAGAATCCACCTGCAATGCAGGAGACCTGATCCCTGGGTCAGGAAGTTCCCCTGGAGAAGGGATAAGCTACCCACTCCAATATTCTTGGGCTTCCCTGGTGGTTCAGATGGTAAAGAATCCACCTGCAATGCAGGAGACCTGATCCCTGGGTGGGGAAGATTCCATGGAGGAGGGCATGGCAACTCCCTCCAGTATTCTTGCCTAGAAAATCCCCATGGATAGTGGAGGCTGGTGGGCTACAGTCCATGGGGTCTCAAAGAGTCGGTTATGACGAGCGACTAAGTACAGCATCGCCGCAGGCAGCTGGATCCCGACTCTGGGTCCGCAGTTCAGTGGCCTGCACTAGGGGATCAGGCCCGGAGCCTCCATCTAGGATAGCACATCCCGCTGAAGACAAAGCCAGACTCAGATGTGGAGACACTCACAGCTCTTCTCCTCTGCTGGAGGAAACCGCCCGGGCCCAGGCCTGCTCTCATCCATCTTCCTTCCTGGGACGTGGGGTGGGAAAGGGGAGGGTGGTCTCAGCCCTGCTGCAGAGGGATCCGGGCGAGAGCCTGGGGGAGGGTGTCATGGTCAGTTGCGTAAGCTGGAGGGCTGAGTGTCTGGAGCTCGGCCTCAGGACCAGGGTGCTAATCTGGAGGCTGGTCCCAGGGGTGGGGTCAGAGTGGGCGTGGTGTCAACAGGCCCAGCCGGAACCTCTCCGCTGCACCCTAGTAACCGGCGGGCTCCTGGCTTTTCAGCAGACCTCACGCGTCTATAAATAGCCAAGCGATAATAAGCACAATTTCCTGGATGAAAATAAGACCGCGGGGTTGGGGTAGGGGAGGTGGGGAGGAAGATCCTATTGTTCTTTCCCGCTTTTCTTTTCTTTACTTTTCCGTTGTGCTAACCAGGGACATTTACATAAATTTTAGTCTGCCAGGGTACCCTCGGATTGATCTGCTCGTGGGGTGCTGGGGAGCAGGGCCATCTGGGTGCCGGTAGGAGGGGAGTCAAGGGCCCGAGCTCCTAATTAGGCCCCTGACTGCTGCCCGCTCCCCGCACCCAGAGTGCTCCTCGCCTGGAAAGATGATTAATGACATATTTACTGTGTCCGGGCGTGTGCTTTTCTGGGAAATAAAAATTCTGGTTCAAGTTGTTTGTTCCACCTAATTAGAGATGGGGAGATGTGTTCATTAAACCGGGGGAGGGCACAGCGTCCGCTCCCCAGGGGAGGACCCCTCCTAGCTCCGGTGGGGGGTGGTCTGTAAAACTTTCATGGTGGTGGGGGAGCCGAAGTCGGGGCAAAGAAGGAGCCTGGGTCTTCTCACCTGATTTTCCCCCCTCCCTTGTTCTTTCAGCATCTCCTCACCTCTGCTTTCTTTCTCTTTTCCTTCATGCCTGGCTTGTCAACCTCCCCCCTTCTCACATGCAAATGAAGCCCTGGGACCTCCGGGGTCCAGGCCAGGCAGACACTTTCTGATTTTGTGATTCCTGTCACAGCCCCCCTTTCCCTGTCCTCCTGCCCCTTCTCTGGCTTCCCTCTCCTGAACTTGGCTCTGGGGACACACAGGGCCCCAGCACCCCCACTTCCTGCTTGAAAAACCTTCATTAGCTCGCCCTCCCCCAGAGGGTAAGTGGGTTATTAGTGGTGAGTCGCTCATTTCTGGGGCCACAACCTCCAAGTCCTGGGGCAGCGCTCCCTGCAGCTTGGTGGGCACTAGTGTGACCCTTACAGCCTCTCCTATGGGTCCCACCTGTGTCTGCAGATATGGACCAGGAGTGGGCCTATATACCTCATCTGCTCAGGGGTGAACATGCCAGGCCAGGGGTCTGCCTGGGTGTGTGTCCACTGGCCTCTGACCCACTAGCTTCCATAGAGCTTTCCCCACTGTCCCATTGGCTTAGAGCTGATCTCTAGACCCTGCCTATCCTGCTCTGCTTCCTGTTTGTGCACCCCCCTGTCGCCGACGGCAGGCACCTGGCATTCAATCAGCAGTGGTAGTTGGTGAGGGGGGTGCTGGGCTTTCCGGGGGGAGGAAGACTGCACCGTGTATAAGGTTGTCTAGTGTGGGCCGCTGCCCCCAGGGCCTCAGCTGGGCAGTCTCCAAGGCCAGAGGTGACCACTGGTGAGGGAGGAAGGAGATTTGGAGGGAGCCTAGTGGGTGGATGCCCCCGGCTTGGTGCTAAATCTGGGATGTTCATTGATATGCAAACAGCCTGGGAAGGGCTTGAGGGCCTGATTGCCTGGCAACAAGGCCCCCTCTTCTCCCTCCTCACTCACCTCGCCCACCTGCTGTGTCCCTTAATTTTTCTTTTCTTTTTTTTTTTTATCATCTCTCTTTGCTTCCCCTTTTAAGGCTGCCTGGGGAATCCACTGGGGCTTGTTATCACTAAGGGCTGTCTGAGAAGGTGGAGATTTGGGCGGTGCTTTCTGCCTCCAGACCCTGTGTCCTCACGGGCTGACCCCTAGTTTTGCGTCCTGGGGCCAGGAGGGATGCTCTTCACAAAGAAGGCCAGGATGAGTGGCAGCTGGGTAGAGGCTCCAGGTGCCTAGGATGAACAGATGGGATGCAGGGGGTGGGGGATGCTACGGGGACGGGTGGGGACAGAGTGCAGAGCTGAGCCGCAGTGAGGGCCCTGAGAGGTGTGGTGCCAGAGAACGCGTACGGAGCTTGGGCTCTAAGTCTTGTGATCCTGGTGGTGGTGGGTGGGCGCTCCTGGGGCAGGCAGCAGTCTGAAGTTGGAAGAAGCAGAGGCGCAGAGCTGGAAGGTCAGGGGCTTCAGGGCAGACATGTACACGTCTGTGGACATGCAAGATCAAGCGACCCTCCCCCTGTCCACCGTTTCAGGGTCAAGGCCTCCACCTTCCACCTGGCGGCGGCTGCTGGGGAGCAGCAGATGGAGCAGGAACCTGGCTGGCAGGGAAGGCTTTTCTCTGGTCTCAGCACAAACTGTCTTCCTTCCTTTCCCACAACCTGTCCTGCCTCCCCGGGTCTGCCTTCCAGATGACCACCACGTGGCCTCCATTCTGGTGCCAGGCCCAGAGAAGACGGCCTGAGGCTGGGTGTCCAGGGATAGAGGACTTGGAGAGATGGCTTTTCATCAACTCCCATGCTTCTGCAGCCAGACACCCGCTGGGAGCCGCGAGCGCTCACCCAGGCACCTGGACCTCGAGGGCTCTGGCTGCCCTGGGTTCAGGTAGAGGCACTCCAGCCTGTGCTGGGTTGGGGGGTGGGGGCTGGCGGAGCACCCTTCCCCTGCAGGCCACACGGTGGAGCAGCAAAATGAAACCTGGGCTTCTGAGCGACCTCTGGGTGGGGAGAGCAGGGTGGGGGAGACAGGGCTCTGGGAGGAAGGAGCCAAGGATGTTAGCGAATGTTTACAAAGCCCTGACTCTATGCCAGGTGCTTTACAGAGTACTTTCAATGCACTATTCTTTTTTTTTTTAATTTATTTTTGGCTGGGCTGGGTCTTCATTGCTGTGCATGGGGCTTTCTCTAGTTGCAGCGAGCAGAGGCTACTCTCTGCTGCAGTGCTCAAATGCATTATTCTTCTTAAGTCTTGCCGCAATTGTAGCAGGTGTCCATATTACATGGATACCTGTTATGTCATGATACCTATTATCATCATCCCATTTTGCAGATGGGGAAACTGAGGCAGAGATCTGATGTTACCATGACTTGTGATGGAGCTCAGGTGTGAACCAGGTTTGTAGGACCCCCAAGGCCTGCTCTATGATGACACTAACACTCTTACACAGAAAATGTGCCGTGCAGATCCAGTGAGGGGAGGCAGTGATCCTAACAGGCATGCTTCCCGCTGCTCATTCAAGCCTCATGACCATCCTCTGAGGCAGGTGCCATTGGTCCCATTGTACAGATGGGGACCCTGAGGCACAGCAAGGTTAGCTAGCTTGCCCATAGCCACAGAGCTAGATGGTGGTGGAACCTGGATATAGGCTTCCCAGCTGCCAGGCCCAGGGGCTTAACTACTCACCATGAAACAGACGCTGAGGCTTCAGCCTCAAGGGCTGTCAGGGTGGCCCCGTGGGATTTTTCCTGTAGACCGTGAATCCTATTTGACTGTTGCACATGTGTGTCCTCTCAGCCTCTCTCCCTGTCTCTCCGACTCTGTCTCAGCTGCTCATGCCCCCGGCCTCTTCTCTTGCACAACCAAGAGATGTTTCTCTGCCTTAGGGACATCACAAGTGCTGAGGTCAATGGCGCCTGCACTCCTGGGGGAGAGGGAGCCGCAGAGGGCTGGGCTCTGACAGCCCCCAGGGCTGAGTCCATGGGAGCTGCGGGGTCGTCCATCCTTCTCCGTAAGCCCAAGTCACAGGTCTATAGCTTGTCAGAGCTGCCAGGCCCCTGAGCAATATATATATATATTGCTGTGCCTCACGGTCCCCATCTGTACAATGGTACCAATGGCACCTGCCTCAGAGAATGGTCATGAGGCTTGAATGAGCAGAGGGAAGCATGGCTGTTAGGATCACTGCCTTCCCTCACTGGATCTGCACGGCACATTTCCTGGGTGAGAGTATTAGTGTCATCGTAGAGCAGGCCTTGGGGTCCTACAAACCTGGTTCACACCTGAGCTCTATCACATGTCATAGTAACGTCAGCTCTCTGTCTTGGTTTCCCCATCTGCTATATGTGTGTGTGTGTGTGTGTGTGTGTATTCTCCCTAGATTTCATAGGGTGAAGACCTGAACCTCCCTGGAGCATATTTGGACATGGGGTCTTTATGGAGGCAGTTTAGGTTACATGCGTGCTAAGTCACCTTAGTCATGTCCGACTCTGTGCGATTCTATGGACTGTAGCCCACCCGGGTCCTCTCTCCATGGGATTCTCCAGGCAAGAATACTAGAGTGGGTTGCCGTGCCCTCCTCCAGGGGAATCTTCCTGACTCAAGGATCCAACCCGTGTCTCTTAGATCTCCAGCTTTGGCAGGCAGGTTCTTTACCACAAGTGCCACCTGGGAAGCCCTTCAGCTCACAGCACCTTGTGTGAACTAGAAAAAAGCACTCCAGCAGGTAAGTACAGAAGGCGCAGGAATGGTAAGGGATTATGAGCTGCATTCAGCCCTCCTTGACCCCTGAGCCAGGCCCCTGGGATAGGAAACACCTAAACAGCTTCAGCTGGCAGCACTGGGAAGGTGGGCAGATTGAGCAAATGAGAATACAGACATCAGTTAAATTTGAATTTCGGTTAAACAATGAATAATCTTTAGTATAAGCATGGCCCATGCGATATTTGGAACATACTTACACTGGAAATCAACCCTGAATATTCATTGGAAGGACTGATGCTGAAGCTCCAATCCTTTGGCCACCTCATGCGAAGAAACGACTCATTGGAAAAGACCCTGAGCCTGGGAAAGATTGAGCGCAGGAGGAGAAGGAGGCGACAGGATGAGATAGTTGGGTGGCATCATCAACTTAATGGACGTGAGTTTGAGCAAACTCAGGGAGATAGTGAAGGACAGGGAAGCCTGGCGTGCTGCGGCTCATGGGGTCGCAAAGAGTTGGAAATGACTGAGCAACTCAACAACAAACCTGAGATTCACTTTTAACTGGACGTCCTGTATTTTATCTGGCAACCCTCAGCTCTGGTCACCTCTGTCCCTGAGTTGCTTCCTCTGACCACATTCCATTCTTAGGGTTGTCACCACGCCCAGCAATTCCCCCAGCAAAGAGAGGAAGAGGAGGAGAGACAGAAAAGGTCGCATAAGTAGAGCCAGAGCCCTCGAGAGAAAAATGATAGAGAGACAGAGAAAAAGAAAGACACAGAGAGACAAAGAGCTAGGAGCCAAAGGCCACACAAAGTCATACAGGCAGAACAAGAGCTGCCAAGAGATGGGGAGAGCTGCCCCTGCCCCCGGCTTCCTCCTCTCCTCCGCAATGCCCCCAAACCCCGCCTCACCTTGGAGTAGGTGGCTCCGTTGATCACCTCTCCCTTCCTCAGCCAGATGATGGAGGCAGCAGGCTTGGCATTGTCTGCATGGCAGGTGAGGTTGAGGGGGTCCCCAGCCCGCAGGCTGATCACAGGCCCCCCGAGGATCACTGGGTCGTCAGGCGGCACTGCGGGGGGAGAGAGAGGAAAGAGGTCAGGCTGAGGGCACCCCTCCTCTCGGGCAAGGCTGAGTGGATTTTATGGAGCCGCTGACAAACAGTAATTATCATCCTTTAATAAAATGTATAATCCCCTTGTATTATAACAATAACAGTGATGACAGCAGTAATCCCGACACAGGCGTCGCGTGTTTATTTGCAGAGGATGCTCATGTCATCATCTCATTCTGCGCGGCAGCCTGCGAGGGGACAGGGCAGGCGTCATTAGCTGCGATTTGCAGATCGGAGAGCGTGCCACTGCTGCCTGGATCCTATCCTTCTTTCTAACTTCTCTCTTTTAAAACAAAGCCCTGTCACGTCTGTCATCTGATTTAATCCTCACCGCAGCCTTGCGAGGTAAACATCATTATCCCAATTACTCAGATCCGGAAACCGAGGCTCAGCGGGATTAAGTGACTTGCTCAAGGTCACACAGTGGCTGAGTGGAGGAGGCCAGGGCTGGAAGCAGGTCCCCCGACACTTGGAGCACCAGGCTGGCCGCTTCCCTCGGAGGAGACAGGTGATGGGCAAACTTTCGGGGCTGAGACAGAGTTCCAGAGAGCTGTGCAATCCTGGGCATCTCCTTTGGACCTGATTCTCCCAGAGCGGCTCCAACTCCCTCCTCCCAGAGCTGGAATGAATCTCTCCTGCTTGGTCCTTCCTCTCTATTTCACGGCAGTGCGGTCCCCGCTGAGAGATGCAGGCTGCCAGGAGGAGAATGACGCCTCCCACGGAGCCCAGCTCAGGGCCCGGTGCCTGGCAGAAGCTCCATAAACATTTGCTAAAGTGCAATCACGTCTCTGACCCCCGTGACAACCACGGGATGCTGTGTGGTCGCTGATAGTGATGGATGACTACTGTTGGGAGAAGGGGCCCAGAGCCTCTTCTGAGGTTCATGCTTGTGGACCTCAGGGTCCACAAGGGGCTCGAGGGTCTCAGGCCCCTGCTGTGCCCTGCCTCTCCTTCCTGGACAAGCTGGAAGGGGCAGGGTGCTCCCTGGAGACCACCTGACGGGTCCCTGGTCTCCTCCCTGGGGAGGGGCTGGTCAGTCAGTTCTGCAGGCCTGAGGAGGGCTGAGCTGGGTGTTTGCTCAGTGAATAGATGACGGGGTCGTCAGGTGAGAGCTGAGGTCTTCACGCAAAAGGCCTTCTTTGTCCAGTAGTGAGAGGAAGTCCATCCTACCACTCGGGCCCTAAGTGAGCTTTTGCATCTCTGGGCTGAGGCAGCAGGCCCTGCTCCCTGCAGCGAGAGAAAGCCTGTGCTTAGCAATAAAGACTCAGCACAGCCATAAATAAACCAAACTTTAAAAAGAAAGAAAGAAACTCCTCTTGGCTCAGACAGTTAAGAATCTGCCTGCAATGCAGGAGAACTGGGTTTGATCCCTGGGTCGGGAAGATCCCCTGGAGAAGGGAATGGCAATCCACTCCAGTGTTTCTTGCCTGGGAGATCCCATGGACAGAGGAGACTGGTGGGCTACAGTCCATGGGGTTGCAAATGGTTGGACGTGACTGAGCGACTAACACTCTCCCCTTCTTTCCAGGAGGCTCTGGGGCAGGTAAGTACCCTAAGATGCATGCCTTGAGCCAGTGTCCCTGCCTCTCCCTTCCCGGCCTCCAGAAAGCCTGGTTCAGAATGATGGCCTGGCCGATGCCAACCCTCAAGTTTCTATTGCTGAGGGGAAAAAAACCCTTCGGGCTTCCAAGTTGCTTTCATCAGCCTCTGGCCTCTACTGTGATCCTGGCCCAGGGAGGGAGATGGCCTCATTCAACCCTGCCCAGCCTCCCAGGGGGCCCTGGCTGCAAGCAGATGGTGGGTGTGGACCGGACGATGAGGCCAGCCCCCCACCCCACCCTCCCTGTACTCCCTCATTAGTGCTGGAGGCCTCCGGGGTGCTCTGGGGCCAGAGAGCCGCAGGGAGGCGGATGAGGGCTTGCGGTAAGTGGGGGGTGGGTGTGACAGTGTGTGTGAGGGGATTTTATCTCTGTGTTTCGGGCCACCCTTCCAGCAGGGCTGGCCTCCTGCTTCCTCCCTCTGTTACCTCCCCTCAAGCCGCCCAGGATGGAGGCACTCAGACTGAGCTCGCTGAGGGCCAGGGAAACTGGAGACGACCACCCGAAGCTTTGGTAACAGCATCGGCACCTGGCCCGTCCTGTCTCCGAGGCCTCCCCAGGGTTGAGTCAAGGGGGTGGGATTGTGGAAATTGCCCTAAATCAGAGGCTGAAGTGGCAAGGCAGCCCCCTGTCCGGTTTTGTTTCCTCAGCCGCCTAATGTGAAGGTACACCAGGGGATCGCGAACGTTCCTTAGCACTGACAGGCCTTGGGCCCGAGATAGCGGTTCTCACTGCAGTTTACGATATTCCCAGAGAGGTTTTAAACGTCCTGTCACCAGGCTACACCCTGAGCAGCTGCAGCTCCATCTCAGGAGGTGGACCAGCGCATCGGGGCTTTTTAAGGCTCCTGGAGAAGGGACTTCCCTGGTGGTCCAGTGGTTAGGACGCCATGCTTCCACTGTAGGGGGCACTGGTTCAATCACTGGTCAGGGAACTAAGATCCCACAAGCCACGTGGTGCGACCAAAACCAAAAATAAATGCTCCCAGCGGGTTCTGCTGTGAGACCCGGTTTGAGAACAGGCTGTCTCTGGGCCTTTGCTCAGTAAACCAGCCTGTGATCAAGGCGTGGAGATCGAGGAGGCCTTTCTAAAAAGCAAGCACAGGGAGCCTGGACCTTTCCTTCTTGCTTCTCTGGTGCTGTGTTTGTAATACCGGGTTAGAGGAGGCGAGAGGGGAGTGGGACTCTGTTGTGTGAGTGCGTAGGCATACTCATGCTCACATACACACGCACACACACACACACTCTCAGAATGGGCCCTGATTACATCTTCCCGAATAAGTGGTTATCACGCCGGTTATTCATGTAACCATGCATTATTGATCGGCCTTCGCCTGGGTGCACACCAGATGGGGTAGGAGGGGGTGCGGATAGGGCTGGGGTGGGCGAGGGTGGCGGGGGATGAGGAGGGGAGGCTTGGGGGCAGCGGGCTGAATAGAAATCAACAGTCCTTCTTGGCAGCTGTGGCTCCCGATGGGAGGGGACCTCTCGTTACCTCCCCATTCAGACCCAGCCTGGAGCTGGGGGGCCAGGCGGGGAGAAAGTCTCAAGCAGCCGGAGCCTGGAGATGCATTATTCATCCACACCCCTCCTCCCAGGATTGGTTATTATCCTGAACCACTGTAGAGCTTGGTCTCCTAATTTTTAATCACAGGGAAGGTGGAAGCGTTAGCCTTTTGTGATTAATCCGGAGATAAAAATAGTTGACTGTTGTGGTGTTGAGCTTGTTGTCAGTCAGGGAAAACTCATTAACTGTTGGGTGACTGAGGCCTGGGAGGACCTGATGGAACCCAGGCTGAGCTGGTGCCCGGAGCTGGAAGTCAGCCCCGGGGGTCACACCCTGCCTGGGACAGGGGCTGGCTTTCGGGTGCTGCTTACAGAATGGACACATCATATGAATTCTGCAGTCCTAGGCTGGCTCTGCCATTTATTCACCTGTCATCCAGGATTCTGGCAGGTGGCTGGGGGCCTTCCTCCTTCCTCTGCCCCTCTCTGGCCACCCGCCCTGTAGATGGTACCGCTTGCATCTCCCTGTGTGGGAGGGAGCCCCTGAGGACCTTCTCCCAGCTCTGCTGCCCAGGACGAGGGGGGCTCGAGCAGAGAGGCCAGAGAGCACGCACATGGTTGGTCACTCAGTCGTGTCCGACTCTTTGTGACCCCATGGACTGTAGCCCACCAGGCTCTTCTGTCCATGGGATTCTCCAGGCAAGAATACTGGAATGGGTTTTCATGCCCTCTTCCAGGGGATCTTCCTGACCCAGGGATCGAACTCACGTCTCTTGCGTCTCCTGCATTGGCAGGCTGGTTCTTTACCACTAGCGACACCTGTCCTGCTCACTAGACACTGGATTTAAAGATATTGTGTTGATTTAGGCTTTTCTATAGGATCATATGAGAAACTCAAACACACTTTTTGACCAATGCATAGACCCCAGTATGAATGTTTTTCATAGCAGGTTCCTTTGCATGGGCAGTTCTTTAACTTGAGATGCTGGAGTTGCTTCTCCTGGATCAGTCTTACTCAGTCTTGCAGATTTAGCTAAGGGGTTACTGAGTCCATAGAGAAGATCCCTTGGAGAAGGGCATGGCAAACCCACACCAGAATTCTTGCCTGGAGAATCCCATGGACAGAGGAGCCTGGTGGGCTACAGTCCATGGGGTCGCAGAGTCAGACATGAATGAGTATATGCATGGAGGGCCCAGTCCATGAGCTCTTTCTGCATTTCCTGATTGGACCAAGTGACTGTTGTCTATGATCCCATAACATTCTGGATATCATTCTCTCTCAGTATCCCACCTCTTCTATGGAAACGGTCCGGATGTGTTTGTCTCTCCCTAGATGGCAGCCTCTTTCATCCTGGTCCTCGTCACCTGGGAGAGCACCTGCTGATCCAGGGTGGTTTCACACACGTTTGCTGAGCAGAACCTGGCTCGAGTCCACCCCTTTAAAGCGGTGCGATGTGTGCACAGAGTTATATAATTTGACAACCTTCACCTTCTTATCTGGAAAGTGAGGCAATAAAGATACCTGTGGGTTGTCGTCGGATTACTTTTATGATATGAAGAATGAAGGGGGAGCTTGATAAGGGCTAAATAAATATTGAGGTCCAGTTTTTGAGAACAATATTTAGCTTTGTTTCTGCAGATGACACTGGGCCAAGGGCCCTCTTGTTTTATTCTCAAAATAAAACCAAGTATCCTTCGAAACAGGAGAAGGAAATGGCAACCCACTTCCAGTATTCTTGCCTGGGAAATCCCATGGACAGAGGAGCCTGGCGGGCTACAGTCCATGAGGTCACAAAGAGTTGGACATGAGTGAACACATTTACACACATCCTTCTAAACAGCTGCTATTAGGACTTCCATTTTATAGATTAGGAAACTGGGGCTCCGAGAGAGCAAATGACTTTGCTAAATAACACAACAGGTAAGGGCTGGAATTTAGAACCAAGTTTATCTGACCCTGTGATATGTACACTCTACCAGCATCAGAGCAGCATACAGACCTGCCCGTGAAGCTGGAGCTCTGGTCAACCCTCCTGCCTGGGTCCTGGCTCTTTATCCCAATGCATTCAGGCCCTGCATTCCCGTCCCCCAGCCTGACTTCAGAGGGCTCAGTGGAGCACCAGCCTGGCTCCCAGTGTGTGCTGGAGAGATGTCTGCTAAGGGAGGGAAGAAGGTTTCTGCCATTCACATCCCGCTTTGCTCACTTTTTCCATTCTACCCTGCCGTCAGGTTCTGAGCCCCGTGTGATCCCTGCAGCCAGCGGCCTTGAGCACATCGATGTGCCACCTGATGGCCAAAGTGTGGAACCACAGACTGTAAAGATAGGACTGAGATGTGCCCGTTTTTAAGAGTCAGCTTCTCAGGGCCAGCAGGCATTCGGAAAATCCACGCTGAGTACCTATCGTGCACCTGGCCCTGTTTGAAGCAGCAGGGACGCAAAACTCTTGCCTGAGTGGAGTTTACATTCCAGTGGAAGAGACAGACAATAAACGGATAAATACACAGTACAGTAAGTCCCCTACGTACGAACCTTCAAGTTGAGAACTTTGAAAGATGTGAACGTGCATCGGGATCCAGAAAGGAACCGGAGCCTGGGCCATCAGCATCAGGTGTGAGTGACATTGAAGCCTGTCCTCCGTCTCCTCCTGCTGACGATCCTTCAGCTCCACCATCTCCCACCTCTTCTGCCTTCTCCCGCCAGTAACTCTTCTTGTCTGTTCCCTTGAGGCCAGCCTCTGTGCGCTGGGGTGATCTGCTACCCTGCCTGCTTGGCTCTCCTCCTCTCCTCTCCCCAACACTCTGCTCACGAGAGTGGGGCCATCACACTAGAAAGATGCAAGGGCATGAGTGTGCCCACCTGACCCCGAGTGATCATCTCAGCTGGGCACGGCCGCATCAGTGACTCATAGACTCATTATGTTTGCAAAGGCTAACTGATACGCTCAGCAGTAACCTACTGTCTGGTGAGTTCCTGAAAGACTGCCCAGAGCTCTGGGCTCCTGAAGTCGCCCCAGCACTGGGTCCTCAGCAGCGAATCTGTCTGCTCCACCCCAACCGTTTCGACCTCCCTGATGGCCGGTGACTGGCTCCATCTCTGCTTTTCAGTGTCCATTGCTCCCTGCTGCTCCAGGGTAAAAGCCAGTTCCTCCGCATGGAACCCAGCCAAGGCTTTCTTCAGCTAGGCCTTCTCTCTTCGGCTTCCTCCCGTGCTTTCGCTGGACGGGTCTGTTCATCCGTCTGCAAGGATACCCTGGCCTTTACAACGACAAGCTTTGTGAAGTTCCCTCTGCTGACAGTGTCTTCATCCTGAGATGCAACTGGCTGGGATCCTGTCCTCTCTCCAGCCCAAAGGCCACTTTGCCTGGTTAGCTTTGGTCATTCTTTTTATTTTATTTTTTTTTGGCCACACCGTGCAACATGTGGGATCTTAAGTTTCCCGACCAGGAATTGATCCCACACCCCCTGCATTGGAAGCACAGAGTCTTAACCACTGGACCACCAGGGAAGTCCGGGTCATTATTTTCTATCACCTCCTCCAGGAAGCCCTCTCTCAAATTCAGCCCCAGCCTTAAGACCATGTGCTACCTCCATGAGCTTATGTGGCTCTTGGTGCCATTGGCCATCCCATAACTGTGAGCTCTTTGAGGGCTGGTTCTTGCTGGATTCTTCTTTCTACCCCATACTCAGTAGAGAGTGCAGCTCAGAGCAAGCCTCAATACATCTTGGTTGTCTAGTGCCTTGCCTGACCCCACTGAGCAGGAAGCAAATGTCCACACTTCCTTAGCACCAGCCTTTTGTGCTGGCACCCACTGCAGTCCCTGAGACGCCAATCTGTAGAACCTGTTTCAGGTTCCCAATAGCTCCAGAGGAGGGGTCTTAATGCATCTTTGCATTTATACCACCTCCTAGGATATTACCTTGGATGTACAGATGGTAATATGAAAACAACAACAACGACAAATAGTAATAATGTAGACAATAGCTAACATTGCTATAGAGCTTACAACACTTTCAGAACTCTTCCAGTGCTCCAAAAGTCATCATTTAATCCTTTCAACAGTGCTATACAAAGTACGTGTGTGTGTTTAGCCTCTCAGACGTGTCTGACTCTTTGTAACTCCCATGGACTGTAGCCAGCCAGGCTCTGTCCATAGAATTTTCCAGTCAAGAATACTGGAGTGGGTTGCCATTTCCTCCTCCAGGGGATATTTCTGACCCAAGGATCGAACCTGTGACTTCTGTGTCTCCAGCATTGGCAAGCCAATTCTTTAACGCTAGCACAACCTGGGAAGCCTTGTACAAGGTAGACACACTTACGTGTAGTTTAGAGATGAAACAGAGGCACAGAGGGGTCAAGTTATTTGCCCAGCGTCACACAGCCAGTAAGCAGCGGAGTTTGGAGACATGTGGGGTTGCCAGATTTAGTACATAAAAGTACAGGGCATCCAGATAAGTTAGAATTTCAGATAAGTCACAGATAATTTTTAGTATGTTTATTTGAGGTTCAAATATAACCAGGCATCCTATATTTTCTCTGGCAATCCCATACATGGGTTTATTAGATAGACGTAATTTACTAAATGTAGGTGTCTTTGGGCTTCCCTAAGTGGCTCAGATGGTAAAGAATCTGCCTGCAATGTGGGAGACTTAGGTTCGGTTCCTGGGTTTGGAAGATCCCTTGGAGGAGGGCATGGCAATCCACTCCAGTATTCTTGCCTGAGAATCCCCATGAACAGAGGAGCCTGGCGGGCTGCAGTCCGTGGGGTTGCAAAGATTTGGACAGGATTGAGCACACACACAGTACAGGTGTCTTTACCTCCTCTTTGGACCCTCCCCACTCAGTCAGGTCTGCCTAAAGGAGATTTGGGTAGGATGCAAATAGGGTCTTTTTAAGGTATGTCATCCATGGATGTGGCACCATCTCCCAGACACTTTTCCTGGGAGGTTGGAGGCAGAGAGACCAGAGGAGAGGGGTCTGGAGGCTGCGTTTTAGCTCCGGCCCTGCCCCAAGCCTGGGGGTGCCTGGACTAGCTGAGCTCAGGGAACCCTGACCCCAATGACCTGCAAAGGTCAGGACACAGGAAAGCCTGCCTCTCACCCGGAGCTCTTGACAAGCGGGGAAAAGACGGGAGGCAGGTGCCTTGCTCGGCTCCTGGCAGCCTGATGGTGGGCAGGTACTTCATTCTCTGGCCAAGATAGCGTGGATGGCATAGATATGACAGTCTCTATTTCACAGGGCTGGGTGCTGATGACCCAGGTGAACACGAGCGCCTTGTCCCAGAGCTTAGTACCATACAGGGACTCAGCCCTTGTTAGCTGCCCACGGGATCACTGTCTGCTTAGCAAGTCACTCCACGTGGACACAGAGCAGCGATTACATGTGAAATCCCTTTTTCAACCTTTTGCTCTGCTGCCTCCTTGTTCTGCACCCCAGCCTCAGCTCCCTAGACAGAGGTCAGCACCTCCCCTCAAAGCATCGACAGCACCCAGGGGATGAGGAGGGGTAAGAGGCTGGGACGGGCAGGGCCCGGGAGGAGGGGTGCAGGCAGGGACACAGATGCCTCAGGGACAAAGTCAAACAAAGTCACTTGTCTCCCCCTCAAATCAGGCAGGGTGTGCACTCTGTTTCCTTCCGATTAAACCCTGAAAGGGACGGAGCCGTCTCATCAGCGAGGACCTGCTATTGAGGAGACGGATGTTCATTAATCCTGAGCAAACAAATGAGTCACAGGATGTGTGCCAAGCAGGGGGGTGGGGTGAGAGAGCAGGAGGGCGCAGACAGCGGCTCCATGCAGCAGAGGGAGGGTGTGTGTGTGCACGCGCGCATGTGCGCCTATGTGTGTACATGTGCCTGTGTGTGCTTGTGTGTGTGCCCATGTGTCTGTGTGTGTACACCTGTGTCTCTCTGTGTGTGTACATGTGCCTGTGTGTGCTTGTGTGTGTGCCTGCATGTGTGTCTCTGTGTGTGTACACCTGTGTCTGTGTGTGTGTACATGTGCCTGTGTGTGCTTGTGTGTGCCCGCGTGTCTGTGTGTGTACACCTGTGTCTCTGTGTGTGTACATGTGCCTGTGTGTGCTTGTGTGTGTGCCTGCATGTGTGTCTCTGTGTGTGTACACCTGTGTCTGTGTGTGTGTGTGTGCCTGCATGTGTGTCTGTGTGTGTACACCTGTGTCTGTGTGTGTGTGTACATGTGCCTGTGTGTGCTTGTGTGTGTGCCCGTGTGTCTGTGTGTGTATACCTGTGTCTGTGTGTGTGTGTACATGTACCTGTGTGTGCTTGTGTGTGTGCCTGCATGTGTGTCTGTGTGTGTGTGTACATGTGCCTGTGTGTGCTTGTGTGTGTGCCCGTGTGTCTGTGTATGTATACCTGTGTCTCTGTGTGTGTACATGTGCCTGTGTCTGCTTGTGTGTGTGCCTGTTTGTCTATGTGTGTTCTATGTGTCTGTGCCTGTGTGTGTGTTCACAGCAGGGGCTGACATGTAATGGTGTGTCGAGGGCAGGTGTGAGGGCATGTGGGACCCTGGGGACAGGTGTGGGGGGACATCTCTCAGGCCACCTGGGAGGTGGGTTGTCCTGAGGAGGAAGGGACTTCTCCCGCTCCAGCTTGGCTCCTGTGCAGATGGCCGTAGGGGGGAGTGAATGCCTTTCTCAGGCCCGGATCTGCCTTGCAGCATTCCCCAAATTTCTCCATCTGGTGCTAACCTTAACCTTGAATTTGGGCTTCTCCTGCTCCACCTAGCTGGGTCTGGGGTGGGGGAAGTCTGGCATGGTGGAGCAGTTGCTATATACTGGTTTAAATCTTACAGTGATCTCGTGGCAGTGGGCCTCGTAGCATCCTTATTTTACAGATGGGGAAGCCGAGGCATAGACGCAGACCACTTGGGACCAGTCACACAGTTATGAGTGGGGGGACCCAGGAATCTGACTCAGGCCGCTGAGGGCCCGGCTACCCTCACCTAGCTCGTCTAGCCTCGGTGCAGCCTGGCTGCACTCGGGTGGGATGCTGTCTGTGTCCTCTGCCCTTTCACAGCATCACGGAGTCCATCCTGACCCAGCACAACAATGCCCGAGGGACTCGAGTGGGTCTGGGCTGGTCCCATAAATAGAAAGCAGAACTGATACGGTTGGTTTTGCTACAGGCTCCCATCCAGCAAATCCGCGTCCTCAAGAGGCTCTGTGGCAGACAGAGAACAAATGTGTGGACTCCAAGTGGGGAAAAGGCAGGTGGGATGGGTTGGGAGATTGGGGTTGACACCTACGCACATGTATGCAATAGACCACTAATGAGAACCTACGGCACCGCAGGGAACTCGACTCAGGGCTCTGTGGGGAGCTGAACGGGACGGAAGTCCAAACAAGAGGAGATATATGTACATGTATATAGGCTTCCCAGGTGGTACCAGTGGTAAAGGACCCATCTGCCAGTGCAGGAGACATAAGAGACATGAGTTCGATCCCTGGGTTGGGAAGATCCCCTGGAGGAAGGCATGGCCACCCACTCCAGTACTCTTGCCTGGAGAATCCCCATGGGCAGAGGAGCCTGGTGGGCTACAGTCCCCGGGGTCGCAAAGAGTGGGACACGACTGATGCGACTTGGCGTGCACATATATGTGTAGCTGATTCACTTTGGTGTACAGCAGGAACTAACACAACATTGTAAAGCGACTACACTCCAATAAAAATTAATTAAAAAAAAAGAATCTGTGGCTTCACTAAGGAGGCAAGTAAGGTCAGTGGAACCTTCTTGACTAATACTTGTAGCTTCAGGAAATTGAGGGGCACGGGGGAGAGGGTCACCTCATTAAGGAGCTTAAAAAATAAACACACGAAATCGCAATAATTGGCCTTTAAGATGGGGGATTAGGAATACTGACTTTTGCATTGTAAAACTGTGTGTTTGTTCCTC
Source organism: Dama dama (assembly GCF_033118175.1). Taxonomy (NCBI): domain Eukaryota; kingdom Metazoa; phylum Chordata; class Mammalia; order Artiodactyla; family Cervidae; genus Dama; species Dama dama. The sequence continues at coordinate 21,054,399 of NC_083682.1, read as the reverse complement.
TGGTAGCTGGCTGAAGCAGTGTGGGGAAGACAAGAAGACAGAACGGACGGAGACCGTTCGGTTTGGAACAGATGGACGGACAGGCAGGCCGAGAGGACAAGGAGAGATGAAGCCTGGCGATGGGCAAGACATCGACTCAGGAAGCAAGATAAACAGGAGCAGAGAAAAAGAGAAAACACACTGTCCCTTGTCACGGGGAACCGCAAAGCCAAGTGGCAGCATGCCAAGCGAGGAAAAAAGCAAAATGCTTTCTCTGGGCTTCTTGCCACCAAAATTCATTTCAGGGAATCCCAGAAAACCACTAAACGTACCTTTCAACTTTATGCAAATTTATCAAATCCACTATTTGCCAGCATCCTAAGAGAAAAAAAGTCAAAGTCTTTTTCTGCTCTGAGTCTGTTTTTGAAAAAGCACAAGCCTCTAAATTCGAAAAAGGGCAATTCTTTCTGAATTCATTACAGAAAGCATTTCACTGCTCATCCGAACTTTAGCATTATAGATATTTTTGAAATCTCCTGTCTTCCTCATTTTTCACAGAGAGAGCCCACATTTCTTCACAGAAATTGGTGAGCATTGCCTCGCATTTTATATGGAGAGGGTGCATTTTATAGGCGAACATTCCTGCTTCAGGATCTGCCAGGGTGCTGCCATGCGGAACGGGAGAAAGCTGAGCCCTCTCTGCAACTGCAGGGAAATCGAGTCACGCTCATCCTCACCCTGGGGAGGGTGCGGGTGGGGGGCAGCTTAGGTAGACAGAGACCTGAGGATGCTTAGTGGGGAGGCCTGTCGGGATCAGCTCCGATGGGAGAGAGGGAGATGGGACTGGACAGAGGGGCGTCTGGCCATGGGGGCAGCACCTTGGAGATCTCAGTGGATCCGGTGACGCTGGGCGGGGGCCCTTCAGGCTGTCCCAGCCCAGGAGGGCAGGCTGGCTTCTCTGCCCTGCAGGGGCCGGTCACTGGGGGAGGGCTTCCTCCCTTTGGCCGCAGGTAATCCTCAGAAGGGGCTCAACAGAGCGCTGGCCACCCCACAGCCTAGCAGTTGGGGGAAGGAGTTCCTCCGTCCTGAAAGGGAGACTCTGGGTGGCCCTCACAGCACCCACTGCACGGGGTGCGCCTAGGAGGGGCTTGGCCTCTTCTCCCAGACGGCCACCCTTTTCTCATCACTATTGAGGGAGGGGGGTTGGGGCTGGTTTTGGGCCCGGCGTGCTCTGTATCAGAATACTGTCCTTTCGGAGGAGACCTGGGTGGTTTGGCCAGAAGAAGATGTTGGCCCACGAGGCCCACAGGGTGTCCACAAGGCCCAGGTCAGGTACGTGACTTGCAAACATTTTCTCCCATTGCCTCTTCGTTTGATTGATGGTTTCCTCTGCTGTGCAGAAGCCTTTTACTTGCATGTGATCCCACGTATTTATTTTTGTTTTTGCTGCTTATGCTTCTGGTGTCACATCCAGAAAATTGCTGCCAATAGCAGTGTTAAGGAGCTTCCCCCCCTCTGTTTTCTTCTAGGAGTTTTAGGGTCTCAAAGTCTTATGTTTAAGTCTTTAATTCATTTCAAGTTCATTTGTGTGAGTGGTGTAAATGGGGGTCCAGTTTCATTGTTCTGCCTGATTATCTGGCTTTCCCAACACCATTTATTCAAGAGAGTGTCCTTTCCACATTGAATATTCTTGATTCCCTTGTCAAATGTTAGTTGATTGTATATATATGAGCTTATTCCTCGGCTGTCTATGCTGTCCCATTAGTCCATGTGTCTGTTTTTATGCCAGTCCAACACTGTTTTGATTACTATAGCCTTTTTTACTTTTTATTAATTTTTTTTCTATAGCTTTGTACTACGGTTTGAAATAGGGAAGAGTGATACCTCCAGGTTTTGTCTTCTTTCTCAGGCTTGCTTTGGCTATTTGGAATCTTTTGTGGCTCCATACAAATTTTAGGATTTCCTTCTTTCTCATGGCTGAGTTGTGGTCCATTGTACTGTACACACCACATCTTCTTTACCCATTCATCGGTTGACGGACACTTGGGTTGCTTCTACTTTTTGGCTACTGTGAATAATTCTTCAGTGAGCATGGGAGTACAGATATTTCTACAAGATCTTATTTATTTGGCTGCACTGGGTCTTCGTTGCTGTGCTCAAGCTTTCTCTGGGGTTCTGCTCTTCATTGCAGCGTGCAGGCTTCTCATTGCAGTGGCTTCTCTTGTCGTGGAGCACAGGCTCCAGGCCCATGGGCTTCAGTAGTTGCAGCTCGTGGGATCAGTGGTTGTGGCACAGGGACTTAGCTGCTCCACGGCATGTGGAATCTTCCCGGACCAGGGATCGAACCTATGTCCCCTGCATTGGCAGGCAGATTCTTATCCACTGTACCACCAAGGATGTCCTCTACAAGATCTTGATTTCAGTTTCTTTGGATGTATCTCAGAAGTGGAATTGTTGGATCACATGGTAGTTCTATTTTTAGTTTTTTAAGCTCCTCCATACTGTCTTCTATAGGGGCTGCACCAATTTACATTCCTACCAAGAGTATATAAATATTCCCTTTTCTCCACATCCTTGTCAAAACTTGCTATCTATTGCCTTTTTTGACAACAGCAATTCTAACAGGTGGGGAGTAATATATCATTGTGGCTTTAATTTGCATTTCCCTGATGATAACTGATATTGAGCACCTTTTCATGGGCCTGTTGGTCATCTGTATGTCTTCTTTGGAAAATTGTATTCAGTTCCTCTGCCTGTTTTAATTTTGAGTGTTTGTTTTTTTGCTTTTGAATTGTATAGTTCTCTATATGTATTATATATAGAGAAAGAAAAACATATATATATAATGAAATACTATTCAGCCATGAGAAAGAAGGAAATTTTGTCATTCGTGACAACTTGGATGAAATATTGACAGCACTATGCTACACTTAAGTTTGACAAAGAAAGACAAGTATTGTATGATATCACATATGTGGGATCTAAAAAAAAGCTGAATTCTGAGAAACAGTAGAGTGATTATCAGGGGCTGGGGGTGGGGAAAATGGAAGAGGTGTCAGTCAAAGGGTACAAACTTCCAGTTGTAAGGTTAACAAATTCTGGGGATCTAATGTACAGCATGGTGATTTTAGCTAATTACACTGTGTTAATTACAGGCTGAGGGAGGGCCTGCTCTCTCTCCTCGGAACACCCATTCTTCCTTTCTGACTTGTGGGCACAGGCGTGACCTTCAGGCTTTGCTGAAGTGCCTCCCATGACCCCCGCTACACTGTGGCTGGGCATCAGAGGCAGGGAACAGTCTCGTCCCTGTGTGACCCGGTTCCTCAGCCAGTGCTGTGGGCAAAGCTGGGTGGGAGCCTCCCCTTGGCTCCTGAGCAGCTCCTGGGTCTCGAGGATGGCTGGACTCAGGGGTCTGGTTGGGGGTGACTTCTGGAGAGCAGCAGGCCTGTCATATTCCTCCTTGTCTCTCCTGCCCCAGCCGAGAGCTTGCACAGAGTCGGTGCTCCAGAGATGAGCACTGGGTAAATGAGTGAAGGGTAAGACGGGAAGCCAGCAAGAAGGGGAGCTGGGTAGGAAAAACAAAGCCTCCAGATGGGGGTGTTTGGAGAGGTGCAGGTCCGGAAACACTAATGAACACTAAGATGTCTTGAGGACCCCTTTGGCCCTACCGGCACTCCGTGTGGACTCACAGGCCAGTTTTAGGGCTTTGCCTGTTTGGAAATGACTACGGGGTTGGGAATGAGCAGTTTCATCTCTAGTAGTAGCCACACAGACCAGCCCAAAGTTTTTTAAAAAATGAAGAAAAGGTGCCTTAAAATTTTGAAAGACCATGCATTGTTCATTCATTGCATCAACAAATATTTAAATGCCTTAACTGTGTTCCATGCACATATGCACACTTCATTGGTGAAAATGACAAGGTCCTTTCAAGGTGCTTATAGTTTAGTGGGGAGTGGGTGGGTGTGTGGAATTTTAGAAGAAAATAAAACCACAACCTCCAAGATTTGGTTCGGAAAAGAGAATTTTTACATGAGGAAGAGTAGCTGGGTTCTACAGCCCTTCTTGTTCCTTAAATTTTACTTACTTTGGAGGATTCTTTTGTCTGGGCTGTAATATCATTTTCACCCTAAGTCTGCTGTTCATCATGGGTTGATAATATTCTTAGTTCCCTGGTGGTTCAGACAGTAAAGCATCTGCTTATAATGTGGGAGACCCGGGTTCAATCCCTGGGTTGGGAAGATCTCCTGGAGAAGGAAATGGCAGCCCACTCCAGTATTCTTGCTTGGAAAATCCCATGGACAGAGGAGCCTAGTTGGCTACAGTCCATGGGGTCGCAAAGAGTCGGACACGACTGAGCGACTTCACTTTACAGGTTTGGGGGCTTCCCAGGTGGCTCCGTGGTAAAAAATCTGCCTGCCAATGAAGGAGACATGGTTTTGATCCCTGGGTCGGGAAGATCCCCTGGAGAAGAAAATGGCACCCCACTCCAGTATTCTTGCCTAGAGAATTCCATGGACAGTGGAGCCTGGAGGGCTACAGTCCGTGGGGTCCCAAAGAGTCAGACATGACTGAGTGACTAAACAACAAGAAGGATTGGAGTCACCAAATGGGACCCAGGACAGCTGGTGTCCCCTGAACTTCCTGAGACATTGGACAAATATATTTTTTTACCTTCTGTGTTCTTCACTCTCCACCGTCAACCATCCCTCTCTCTGGGACCTGTCAGCTACACCTAGCGATCCCTGGATCCTTAATCACCTCCCTGCTTTCCTCTGTCTCCCTTCTAAGGTATCCCTTTCCAGTTGATTAGCAATTGACTCACTGTTGAGGGTTCTGGGCACGCTCCATAAAGAGAGACAGGACAGCACTGAGTGGCCAGGAGTGCCCTGAGATCAGAATACATGGGTTTCAGCTCTGATCTACATCACTGTCACCACGTAGGAATCAGCGCTGCATACGTGCGTGTCGCCAGGGAAGAGCCCATCAGCTGCTCAGAGAAGTGGGTGCACGAGGTGTTCAGGGCTGGTTTGAAGTGAAGTGTATTGGATGTGTCTTGAAGCCACTGTCGGCTTCTGTGATGGGCATTAATGTTCATGGCCAGAGGCATGGATGATCCAAATTTGGTATATAATTGAAAGTATAATTTGCATTTGACTTTGGAATACACCGTGTGAGTGTGTGTGTGTGTGTGTGTGTGTGTGTGTGTAGGGAGCTAAGGCGGTTTTCCTTTTTGACCACGTTTATTCTATTTTTAAAGAATTTTATTTATTTTTAGTTGGATACTTGCTTTTCAATGTTGTGGTGGTCTCTGCTGCAGATCAATGCAAATCAGTCCTAATTGCACATATATCCCCTCCCTCTTGGACCTCCTTCCCCCACCTCCCATCGGAGAGCACCTGGCTGGGCTCCCTGCACTACACAGCAGATTCCCACTAGCTCTCTGCTTCAGACGTGGTGGTGTATACATGTCAATGCCGCTTTCTCAATTCACCCCACATTCTCCTTCCCCCGCTGTGTCCACAAGTCCATTCTCTACATCTGTGTCTCTATTCCTTCCCTGAAGATAGGTTCATCAGTACTATTTTTCTGGATCCTGTCTATATGTGTTAATATACAATATTTGTTTTTCTCTTTCTGACTTATTTCATTCTGTATAACAGGCTCTAGGTTTAGCCACCTCACTACAACTGACTCAAATGGCGATGTTTACTTTTGACTCTCATTGGAATTCACCTGCATTCACAGTTTGCAGCCTTGGGCAGAGATGGGCAGGGCTTTCCCTACGGGAAACAGCCAGAGATGGGCAAGGCTTTCCCTGCAAGAAACAGCCCTCAGCTTGGCCTTGGTCACAAAGTGGGCCACTCATAGGTGCTCAGATTTCTTGGAGGCTAGCGGGCTGCCTCTGTGGACAGGTCACTGGGCTGGGGAGGTGGGCTGCGCCTGGAGTTGGACCTGGTGTTGAATTGTGGTCCTGTTACTAGCTTCCATCTCTCTGGACGCCCTGCAGTCCAAATGTGTGTTTGTTTGTTTATTTTTTTTCAGAAAGGGTGATTTCAGAATCCAGACTATTTTATTTTTCTGTTTGTTCAAAAAAAATTTTTTTTAAATTAAAAAAATATTCATCGAGTACAGTTGTTTAAGAACGTTGTGTTAGTTTCTGCTGCATAACAAAGTGAATCAGCTATCCATACAGTCTTTTACTTTCTTACTTGCCTTCAATGAGCCCTATGGCCCCCATACTTGCTTATCGTATATGAGAATGACTTATGACAGACATCCGGTCACAGGCCATTGGTACACAGAGGATGGTCAGTGTGGAGTCTCCACCTGTGCTGAAGAGGGGCTCAAATGCACTGCGAGGGAGCGAGGTGAGACGTTAGGGAGAACTGACCCAGAGAGGGGAGAGGGGGCAGGCCTTTCTCTAGAGCCTGTTTTCTTTTTTTAAATACTTCTATTTAAAAACAAATTTAAATATTTTATTTTGTATTGGGGTGCTTCCCTGGTGGCTCAGACAATAAAGAATCTGCCTGCAGTGCAGGATACCCAGGTTCGATCCCCGGGTTGGGATGATCCCCTGGAGAAGGGAATGGCCACCCACTCCAGTATTTGTTCCTGGAGAATCCCATGGACAGAGGAGCCTGGCCAGCTATAGTCCACAGGGTTGCAAAGAGTCAGATATGACAGAGTGACTAACACATAGCTGATTCAAAATGCTGTGATGATTTCAGGTGTAAATTTTTAATTTATATTGGAGCATAGTTGATTAACAATGTTGTGTTAGTTTCAGGTGTATAGCAAAGTGAATCAGTTGTACATACACATATGTCCACGTTTGTTTTTTTTTAAAGATTCTTTCCCCATATAGGCCATTACAGAGTACTGAGAAGGGCTCCCTGCGCCGCACAGTAGGTCCCTGTTGGTTATCCATGTTAAATACAGCAGTGTGTACATGTCCATCCCAAACTCCCAGTCTATCCTTCCACCCCACCTTTCGCCCTTGGTAACTGTAAATTTGTTCTCTAAGTCTGTGAGTCTGTTTCTCTTTTGTAGATCAGTTCATTTATATCATTTTTTTTTTGATTCCACATGTAATCAATATCATATGATATTTATCTTCCTCTGTCTGACTTACTTCACTTAGAATGATAATCTCCGGGTCCAATCGTGTTGTTGCAAACGGCATTATTTCACTCTTTTTCATGGCCAGAGCTGGTCTTTTTTTCCCCACCTTTAGGGATGAGTTGCATGTGGAGGGCCACATGGTCCTGAGGCAGGGGGTGGGCTGGATGGCTTCCCAAAGCCCCTCTGGGCTCGTGTCCACTCCAGGCTTGCTCATTACCTTGCCTGAAGTTTCTTCTTCCTGGCTCTCAATTAGCTCTGTCCATCTAGTTCTCTGAGAGGAGCTTTCTTTTGAGGAGGAAGAAGGCAGACAAGAGCAGAGGCCAGAGCTTCGGAAGGGACGCGGGGCTGGGGCGGGGAGGCGGGAACAGCCGCCAGGCAGTTTGTAAGGCTTCCCTTCAAACTCTGGCATGAAAGAGCCTTTTCTCACAAGTGGCGTGTGCCTGCACAGGTGCTCAGGGTGAGGTATCAAGGTGCTGAGGGGGGCTGTGAGGTGAGCCACGCATGGTCGACGCCGGGCCCTTACTGCTCTGAGTCCCCACTACCCCCCTCCATGCTCAAGAGAGGGGTGTTCAGGTGGTTGACTTGGAGCCGCGGCTGGGAGCCAGTGGCTGCAGAATTAAACAGGCCCTCTAGGCTGGTCTTCCAGAAAAGATGGACCAGGGAGGGAGGGCAGAGGGAGGAAGTTAGATATGAAGCAGAACTTTCTGACGTTGCACTAAGTGAACGGAGGCTGTGGAATGGCCTTGGCTGCCCTCACTGCCCAGCATGGGGGTGGTCATTCACATGGTTTACCTTGAACCTCATCATGACCCAGTGAGGTGAGCAGGGCAGGGGAGGGCCAGCCCCAACAGCCCTCCGGCACTCTGGAGCAAAGAGCCGGGCAGGCATCAGAGAGTTGCCTGATGTCACACAGCCAGAATCTGAGCTGGAACGTGAACTTTAGGCCCAAAGCAGTGGCCCCACCTGAACCTTACACTCACCATCCACAGTCGGCTCCTCCCTCCAAGACTCACGGTGACGGTGACCGCTGGCTGCCCTAGAGCTGGCTCATTCCCAGGCCCACCCTCCCCCAACCCGCCCAGGCCTGGGGGTCCTGGAACCCTTTTCTGGCTGGGGGCAGGTTGTCCAAGGCTGGGCATGAAGTTTACGGGCCTGCCAAAAACCTCAGAAATGGAGAGAAATCATATTTGAATGAAAATTACAAAACAATGCCAAAATGAATGCAGAAATATTCACAGTGAACAAACCACCACAATTTTAAATAAAGGCAGGCTCTTTATCTAAACTGAAATTAATTAAAAAAGACTTAAGATGGTCACTTGGTCATGAGAAATGATCAAATGTGGCCATTTTTTTCAACTGAAAGTGAGAGAAGCAGAGGAAAGCAGATTGTTATCATCATTGATGCATTTGCTTCCATCAAAGCCAGGAAAGCGAAATGACAATAAACTCTATTTTTGCTGTAAATAAAATACTTCGGCTTGAAATAATCTTGTGAGTTTAAACACACCTACTTTTAAATGTTTCAATATTTTTTCAAGTACTTCAGTGTTCTGAAAAGAAAATTAACCATAAAAAAATATGTAGAATCATGGAATTAGGGGCACACATTTTTTCCTCCCACATTCAATGACTGTTTTGATACTTTTTTCAGAAATTAAAGATTTTTGAGTTTTTTAAATATATCACTTGATTTTATATCATTTTTGTATCATCTTTGATTTTTAAAAAAGGTTGCATTAAAATATCTCGATTACCGGGTTGTGGGGTGCCCCTTACATTTTGTGCATCACCCCAACCTTGGTCCTGTTTTGATGCCCTCCAGGGAAGGAAGCTGTCCCTCTCTCCTGTCCTTTGTGGGAGACAAGACACAGGCCAGCCCTTGGGACCCACGTCGGCCGAGAATCGTCCCCAGAAGGTGAGCACTGGGGCGGGAACAGGCTGCCAAGAGAAGATGGATGGGCTGCGAGGCCCTGCAGACAGAGACGAGCATCCATTCTCGAGGCCATCCATCAAGTCCCCGGTGTGGTGACACTCGCCCTAATCAGGCCAGGAGGCCCCAGGTTTCAGGGGCGGGGAGGCGGGGGAAGCCAGGTGGGCAGAAGCTCTGAACTGGTGCCCAGAAGGGGTGAGGTTCAGTCAGGGCCTCCAGGCTGGGCACAAGGGAGGCCGCGTGCTTGGCCCGGCCCTGTTTATTCCCCATCGTCCGGGCAGGCTGCAGCCCTGCTGCTCAGACTCTGGCCCGGCTGGGGGCTGGGAGGGAGTGCAGGAGGAGAGGGGAGGAAGTGAACACAGGCGGAGGTGGACAGCTTCGAGGACACTGTACACCCTCCTCTTTGCCTTCTCAGAGTCCTCCAGGGGTGCCCCTGACTGCAGAAAAGACCTGACCCTGCTGCTTGATGTCAAGGCCCTTTATCACCTGGCCACCACGTCTCCTGTCCTCCGACCCACCCAAGGCCCTGCATGTGAGCCCACCCCTGCTGCCCACCTCCAGGGCCCCCCACCCTCTCTGGCTGACCCCACTCCAGACCCAAGTTCTGCTTCCTCCCCGAAGCCTCCCCTGACTGTCCACAGGCCTCACTGTCCCATCGATTCTTTTTTTATTGGACATTGCAAGCAGCATGTGGGATCAGAGATCGAACCTACACTCCCTGCAGTGGAAGCTGCTGCTAAGTCGCTTCAGTCGTGTCTGACTCTGTGCGACCCCATAGAGGGCAGCCCACCAGGCTCCCCCGTCCCTGGGATTCTCCAGGCAAGAACACTGGAGTGGGTTAGCAAAGAGTCCTAACCGATGGACTGCCAGGGGAGTCCCTGTCGCCTCCCCCGCAGGCTCTGAATTTCCTGAGGGCCTGGATGATGGCTTATCCCCAGGGCTTCCTTCTCAGAGCCTCGCACATCCTGGGGGTGATACCTCGGGATGAGGAGACCCCGTGGACATTCTCGGATCCGTGGTTCTCAAGTTGTGTGGAGCGTCGGAGGCAGGGGTGGCCGCTGAGGGAGGGGCCCCGTTGGTGTTCCAGTCAGGCCCGTGGAGCAAGAGGGGAGCTCAGAGGTCTGGTTGCTCCGTGAGCCTGTGTGTGGGGGTCCTGCCCCACCCCTTCTCACCTCTCTTCTCACAGAAGACATCACCCCGCCTTGCCTGAGGCCCAGGACGCTGGTTTCTACTCCTGAGGTCTCAGCAAATGGCAACTGAACCCACCAGTGGCTTGAGGCAGACAGCTTCCTGTGCCCTCGACTTTGCTCTGTCTCACACCCCAGTGGCTCTAGGTCCATATCTGAAATGCACACAGAGCTCATCACGTCTCACACCTGCACTACGGCGGCTTCTGGAATGGTTTTCTGCTTTCATTCCTGCTCCCCCTGTCTCTCCTCCCGCTACCCCCATCCCAGTCTCCCCTGATCTCTTCTCAAAATAGCAGCCAGGATGACCCTTTCCACATTACATCTCCCCTCGAAGTTTCTGGTGGCTTCTTTTTGTTTCCTTTTATCAAAAATGTTGGCCGCACCCTGGGGCACATGGGACCTTGGTTTCCTGACCAGGGATCGAACCTACACCACCCCCTGCAATGGAAGGTGGAGTCTTAACCGCTGGATCACAGGGGAAGTCCTGAGTGGTTTCTGTCTTAAGCAGAGTAAAATCTGAGATGGTTACTGTGATCTACAAGAGCCCACAAGATCGTGCTCCCTCTGACCCCACCTTCATCACTCTCTCCTTTATTGACACTGCATCAGCCAGGCAGGCCTGTTTGAGGTTCCTAGAACTCTCCTGCCTCGGGGCCTTTGCTGTGCCCGCCTCTGCCCCACCTCGGCCTGGAATGCTCTTTTCTCCAGATGTTTGCTCTGCTACCTTCCTCTCTTTCTCCTGGCCTTTGGTGACATGTTACTTCCTAAAAGAGGCCCTCCGGGGTTATCTGTATGAAGTCCCACCTGTGATCGACCTTTCTCTTCCTCCTCACCCTGCTTTGGTTTGCTTTATGACACTCAGAATGTAACAGTATTTGTCCGAGTGTCTCCTTCAGTTCAGTCGCTCAGTCGTGTCCGACTCTTTGCGACCCCGTGGACCACAGCACGCCAGGCCTCCCTGTCTATCACCAACTCCCAGAGCTTACTCAAACTCATGTCCATCGAGTCGGTGATGCCATCTAACCATCTCATCCTCTGTCGACCCCTTCTCCTCCCGCCTTCAATCTTTCCCAGCATCAGGATCTTTTCCAATGAGTCAGTTCTTTGCATTGGGTGTCCAAAGTATTAGAGTTTCAGCTTCGGCATCAGTCCTTCCAATGAATATTCAGGACTGATTTCCTTTAGAATGGACTGGTTGAATCTCCTTGCTGTCCAAGGGACTCTCAAGAGTCTTCTCCAACACCACAGTTCAAAAGCATAAAATTCTTTGATGTATCTCCTTACACTGGTGGAAACTCCACGAGAACAGTGACTCTTTCTGTCTTGCTCACTGTCGTATCTTTAGTGCCCAGAAAAGCAATGATGCACAGTAGGTGCTTAATCTGAACAGCATAGGGCCTACTAGCTGCATGATGAGTACAAAGTTCTCCCACCTGCACAGGGGTGGATGGATTTGCATCCAGCTCTCCCACCCTGCTGGAAGGCCCTCTCTGCACCCACAGCCCCTGCTTTGCGTTAGGTTGGCACTTTATACTTTTCCAAAGGCTTTCAATGCGGGATCTTACTTCCTCTTCTTGCCCATCCCTGGAGGCTCAGGTGGTAAACTGGGATGCCCGAGGTCACCTATGAGTGAGGGGTAGAGCTTGGATCAGGGTCAGGCCCCTTGGGGCTCAGCCTCGTCATCCTAACCCTCTGGTCTGAATCAGGAGCGCTCTCCAGGGCCCACAACCAGGCCAGCCCCAGGGAGGCTGCTGGGCGAAGCCTCAGCCTCTCCAGTCCGGGCACGGTTCCCGGTGTGAGTCACAGGTCTGTCACTGCTCCTGCCTGCTTTATGACGAAGGATTATTATGCTAAGGGACATTAATCACAAGAAATAAAGGCTCACACTTGGGACTTCTCCAGCCTGGTTTTGCTAAAGAACTCCGGGCGCTTCCACTTATGACACATAGCCTCTTTGAACAGTGGGGACGGACGGGAAGACTTGTTCTTCACAGACGAAGCCAGGGGAGGGGCCGGGGCAGTGGTGTGTTGTCAACCCAGCTCCCCAAACACGACAAAACACACCCAGAGAACGCTGGTTGTGGTGTTTGGCCATTTCTGTGGTGTAAGTTCTCCCATTACAGCCAGTTACGAGCTGCCAACGTGCTGTCACTGAATGCAGAGCTGGGAAAAAGGGGTGCCAGCCCCTCTCTTGGGAAGCACACAGCGCATCAGGTGACAGACCTGGGCTTCTCTTCAGACCTTCCTTCACAGTCTACAGAACACGTCGATGTCCTGCACTCATCTGATTTTCGAACAACCTTTTATTATTTATTGGGCTGTGCTGTAGGGCATGCGGGATCTTCGTTTCTCCATCAGGGGTCGAACCTGTGCCCTCTGCATTGGGAGCGCGGAGTTTTATTTTTTTAGCAACTGAACCACCAGAAAAGTCCCCATAACAACCTTTTAGAGAGGCAGCTATTATTATGCCCATTTATCAGATGAGAGGTGGCACTAGTGGTAAAGAACCTGCCTGCCAACTCAGGAGACTTAAGAGACGCAAGTTCGATCTCTGGGTTGGAAAGATCCCCTGGCGGAGGGCGTGGCAACCCACTCCAATATTCTGCCTGGAGAATCCCATGGACAGAGGAGCCGGGTGGGCTATAGTTCATGGGGTCACAAAGAGTCAGATACGACTGACGTGACTATGCATGCATATCAGATGAGAAAACGAGCTCAAAAGTGAAGTGACTTCTTCAAGATGGATGCGGAGGGCTGTGTGCACTTGCTGGGAATGCTGGCCAAGCTGGAGGAGGGAACCAGGCTGGAAAGCAGTGTTGGGCACCCGGCTTGTTTAGCCCTCTGGCCACTCCTCACTCAGTCCGAGAGGACCTTGGGCCCTGGAACGCACTGGATGATCTCAGCGGAAGGTAAACTCGCTGAGCTAACGGTGACCTGGGAGGTCACTCATCTGTTGTGTGAACTTCATTGAGAGCTGCCGTCTGCTGGGCCTGGGCTCAGGGCTGGGTGCAGAAAGCAGGGAGACCTGGTCCCTGACCACAGGGACCGTGCAGTCCGGGTGGGGAGAGACCCGCACGACGTAGGACTGTGTGGTGAGGGCCATCATGGGGAGTGCAGGACGCAGGGGAACCTAGAAGGGACCCTAAAACAGAGGCCGGGGAAGGAAGGCTGAAGCCTGGAGGGGCCTGGTGGCAGATGGGGGCACAGAGGAGCGAGGAGAGGAGTCTTCCATGCAGAGGAAGAGAGTGAGTCGGGTGGCAAATGCTTGAGAGAGGATGAGTCGGCGAGGTGGGGTGGGGTGGGGGGAGCCCAAGGTGGGGTGTAGCTGAGGCCGGAGGAAGGTGGGTCTTAAGCTGGACGCTCCTGGCCCCCAGTGCCTTTCGAGTCCTGCCATTACATGACTGCGGGCCCCGAGCCCTTCGACTCTGAATTCACTATGAGAACCTGGAGCCTGGTCAGCCAGTCAAAGCCGCATTTGGATTCAGGATCCTGGGAAAGTGACCTCCTATTTGTTGATCTTAAGTCCCAGCTCCCCACAAAGCCCGGAGGCAGGAAAGGAGTCTGCTGCCCGGCCCTCCCCACCCCCACCCCTAGAGTACCTCCCTGCAGAAGGTGGCCCCATGTATACACGTGGATTCCGGCCATAGCATGCCATGGCTGGTGGGAGCTCACGGTGCGGGCTGTGTGTCAGGGAGAGAGGCAGGGCAGAGGCTCCCCTTGCAGAAGGCTGGCCAAGGGCCAGGTGGGCGAGGCCCCACCCTGCTTGGGTGTCCCCGGGGCCACAGGGCACTTCTGGTACATCTGCCTCTGGAGGCGGGATATGTGCTTCGGAGCCTTGAAAGTATTAGTCATTCAGTTGTGTCCAACTCTCTGTGACCCCATGGACTGTAACCTCCCATGCTCCTCTGTCCATGGAATTTTCCAGGCCAGAATACTGGAATGGGTTGCCATTCCCTTCTCCAGGGGATCTTCCCGACCCAGGGATCGAACACGAGTCTCCTGCATTGCAGGCAGATTCTTTACTAGGAAGCCCTAGCAGCCATGTAAGAAGTTCAGTGCCTTGAGGCCGCTGCGTTGGAGAGACCACGTGGAGAGACACAGAGATGGAGGGAGAGGTTGAGGAGCTGGTACCCCAGGCCCCACCCCCCTGCCACTCGCCGTTCACAGCTTCCCAGCCTAGTTACCAGACACATGAGTAAAGCAGACTTTGACATGACCCAGCCTCTCCGGGGGTCTGATGGCCATGACACACCCTGAGCCAGAGCCGTCTGGCAGAGCTGGGTTTAGCTTCTGGACCTGCAGAAACTATGAGAGTTGATAACTGATCACTGCTGTTTTAAGCCCCTGGGTTTGGGGATGAGTTGTTATGCAGCAACAGAGAACCGGCAGGGATTTTGCAACGGTATCTGTGCTCAAAACATTGTGAGGCGCCATGCTGCTCATCACGTGCCTTCCCACACACAGTCACCTTTCTCTCTCTGATAACCCTGAACACCGGCAGGGCAGGTATTCTTAATCCTCATTTTATAGATGAGAAACCGAGGGTCAGAGAGGCCGAGTGATGTTGACAAGGGCAGGCTGCACTAGGGCTCAGGAGTCTGATGATAAGTCCATGTTGCTCTGCCACTCAGCCCATTCCAACTCACTGCTCACCACGTGGGAACCTGAGTCTTTGGCCAAGTTCAGAGTGAGAGTGGGGTGTGATGGAGGCAACAGGAAGAAAGACCTCTGGGGAGGAGGTGAAAGGGGGCTGGTCCTGGAAATGGAGACTAAACTAGTGGGGATATCGAAGCACCGAGGTCTAGCTCTGGACTCCTATGTCCTCCAGGTCAGCACCAAACAGGAACCCTTAGGAAAGGTGTGTGAGTTCTTGGGGTGGCAGGCATGGGTGTCAAGGCTGGGGAAGCAGGGCTCAGCCAAGAGACAGATAGAGGTCCTAAGTCCAGGAAGCTGTCTGAGTCTCTGGGAACTGGGGCGGCCCCTTCCCCAGGGTCATGATCATCCAGAACTCCTTCTTGGGGGTCCGAGAGGGCAGAAGGCTCCTGCTAGAGAGAAACCAAGGGTGGAGGGAGCAGGGGACCCACTCTTGGAGCTGGGGTGATGGTGGAGGACAGGCAGTCCTGGACTCCCCGAGAATCCTTCCAGGGAGCAGGTCAAATGCTCAGCCTGAGCAGCTGCATAAATTAGCAAATTTTACATGGGCGTGTGTGTGGGTGTGACCTTTGCAGTTACCTGAGTCTAGGGCCCGTTTGACTGTGTGTGTGCTTGTGTTCATGTGTCCCTCTCTCACCAAACAACAAGAAGGGCTGTTTTCTGGGGACCTGGCGTCTCTGCTGTCCCTTGCCAGCATAGAGCAGGTGGAGGGTGGACCTGCTTGGTAATCTGGGTGATTTAAACAAGTCCTTCAGGTCTCGCCAGGGCACCGGCCCACAGCCACCAGATTGATTGTGTAATGGCCACACTGCACTCTTCCAGGGCTGTTAGAGCCTCCCTCTGCTCAGGGAGACTGGAAGATTCCTCATGTGCAGATGCTCAAGCCCAGACAGGCAAGTTCACTTCCTCGAGGATGCACAGCTGGCTCCCAGGTTTCCTCTCTTTACGGTGAACCGCTTTGGGAAGTTGTCACTTTATTCAGCAGGTGAAGGGGTGAGGGTGCCCAGGGATGGTGGTTCTCATCTCAGCTGGCATCTCTTCTCCATGCCGGCCTGCTGCTCTGGGGAAGGGAGAGGCCTCCCTATGGGTCCTGGGTGGGAGTTAAGTGTGGTTCCTCCTCCAGCACTTTCTCTGAGCCAAGCTTGGGACTGAGCCCAGAGATTCCCAGAAAACTAAGCCATGGTGTTTGGCACCTTCGCCCCCATCCCCTCACTCCCTACCCCCAAGTCCTGCACATAACTGGGGCAGGTGTCTGGTTCAGAGCCAAGTACTGTCCCCATTTCACAGATGAGGAGGCTGAGGCTCAGAGAGCTCAGGTGATTTTCCCACATTCACACCGCAGTGAGTCCTTTGATCACATCCACTGTGTCTCTCTGGGCAGAGATGGGGTGGTCACCGAACCCCAAAAACCTGAGGTGGAGAAGCATAGGGGAATTTCAGCTTCTTCCCCTAAATGATGTCATCAACTGACACACACAAAAAGAGGTGGTTGAGGGGAAAAACTGCATTTCTGCACTCCGCGTTTCCCCCCTCATTAATTTTAATCTAATTTGATTCCTGATTCCTCAGTAAACAGCAGCCTCCCTCTAACAAGCCAGGCTCTTCCCGCCCCCCCACCCCCACCCCCGACCCTGCAATTGTATTGCTAATCAGCCAGCGTATCAGGAAAGACTTGCTGCTAATTGTCGCGGGGCCCTGTCCTATCCTGGGTGCCAGGTAAGGGACGGCGGCAAGGGGAAATTATAATCAGACCTAATTGGTAATTATAACAGATCCCGGCTAGAAACTGTCTTCAGTTAGATATTCCCAGAGAGGTGCTAATGGTCTCCGGGGCGTCTGAGAGCCAAAGACACAGGGGAGGGCGCTTGTGAAGAGGGGCTGGCCTCACACGGGTGGTGTTCATCCTCCGACCCTCCACCGAGGACAGCCACTCCAGGGACTCACCGCGCAGGGGCCAGGAGGCGGGGACAGAACCAGATGGCCCCTGGGCCAACCTGGCACTGGGGGGCGGTACTGTGCTCCCATACACCCGGGGTTGAGGTCTCTCACCCCACAGGGCTGCCCGCAGTGGGTATGCAGGTGATGTCAGTGACTAAGGGGCTCAGGAGCCCGAAGCATGGAGACTTCTGGATCATTAAAGAAGCCGGGCACCAAGGGATGTTTGCTGGTAGAATCACTGCTGAACTGAGGCATGCATCAGAGTTCCCTGGCTAACAGAATTTGAGGCGAGTGACTCTCACCGCCACTTGGGTACCCTCTCTCTGGGCCCTTACTTGCTTCTTGTCTCTAGCAAGGGCTTTGGGAAGTCTATGTTGTCCTACCTTCTGTTAACCAGGATCCAACTAGCCAGCACTTTTCTTGCTGTCAGACCCATGCCCCAAACACCACGTGGTTCTCTTCTTTGGGGCCCTCATATGTGGCGATAAAAGTCCGCAAGCACCTACGATGGCTCCCCACTGCTCACACCCAAGTTCAAACTCCTTGCACTGGCGCTTGGCCTTTCCCGACGAACCCCACCCACCATGCTCCTTTTTATCCCTTATAACCACCCCTAGGCTGACCCCTCAGTCAGGGCACGCTGTTCCTTCATCCCTCTGTGCCTTTGTTCTGGTTCTTATGAACATTTTTGTAAAAAACAACATCACTCTTTATAGTTTCCCAGTTTCAGCAAATGTTTTCAAGTCTGCATGTCTTTAGTTTTATTTATCTATTTATTTTTGGCTGTGCCGCTTGGCTTGAGGGATCTTAATTCCCCAACCAGGGTTTGAACCTGTGCCCTGGGCAGTGAAAGCAGGGTGTCTTACCCATTGGACCACCAGGGAATTCTTTGATTACTTTTATTTTTTAACTTAATGAAGTTAATTAATTTATTTACAGTATTTATTTACCTTGGCCGTGCAACCTCGGGGCATTTGGGATCTTAGTTCCCTGACCAGGGATCGAACCCAGGCCCCCTGAAGTGGAAGTGCAGAGTCTTAATCACTGGACTGCCAGAGAGGTCCCCTGATTATTATTATTTTTTATTATTTATTTATTTGGCTGCTCTGGGTCCTTATTGCTGCTCGTGGGTTTTTCTCCATCTGTGGCGAGCGGAGGCTGTTCTCTAGTTGTGGTGCTCGGATTTCTCATTGCAGTGTCTTCTCTTGTTGTGGAGCGTGGGTTCGAGGCCACACGGGCTTCAGTAGTTCCCGGGCTCTAGAGCACAGGCTCAGTAGTTGTGGTGCAGGGGCTTAGCTGCTCCATGGCACATGCAATTTTCCCGAAATAAGGATTGAACTCATGTCTCCTGCCTTGGCAGGTGGATTTTTTTTTTTTAACCACTGAGCCACCTGGGAAGCCCTGATGATTTTTAAATAATCTACCAAATAATTTAAATAAGCAGTCTACTAAAATTCTACTGTTTCTACCAAGGGAGAGTTCAATAGTCACTTCCCTCATGAAGTCCTCCCAGATTTTCTTGGTGGAAATGAACACCTTCTCTGTAACTTGTTTATACTTTTAAATACTTCTTTCATTCTCTCTTATATGATTGTAAAGAGTTTCTATGTTTTCTCTTTCCCATGACCATAAACTCCTCGAGGGCACAGATGATGTTTTATACCTCCATTCTGCATCTACATGATGCTTTCACACATAGTTGGCACCTAGTGAAGATCTGGTGAGTCAAGGAGTGAGTGAATTGATGAGAAGCCTCCACTTCCAGGCTGGATCATGACATCAGTGCAAACGCTTGTGGGATGCTGACCTCCACACCTCCAGGTCTAAACCTTTGAATCTGTGTCTAATATTGGATGCTGTTGGGTTTCTGGAATTAGGATTAGGTGGAATTTGGCCAGGAATGCCTGAATTCTGTTTAAACCAGCCTCCCTAAAGTCCCATATGGCTACTGAGCACTTGACGTGGGCTAAGTGCCACTGAGGAACTGTATTTTTAGTTTTATTTGATTTTAATTAATTTGAAATTAAAATTAAACAGCCACTTGTGGCGGGTGGCTGCCATATTGGACAGCAGGCTCTAGAGGCTCCACTGGGAGTCCTCAGAGACCCATTGCCCAGGGCAGCATGAAGGGCCTGGAACCAAAGCCCATTTTGTGTCAAATGAGGCTGCTCACAAGCTATTCCAGTGACTCACATTCATCTGATTGAAAATGGGATCTATTTTTAATGCATTGTTATTTTTTCAGTTCTGAAGTGGGTATGATGTTAACGATAACTCTCCATTAGCTGAAATGCAAGCTTAGCCGGGGAAGAGCCTCTCCTTGGCCATGTTGGGGAACATGAATTATTTAGTTCACTGCCCGTGGAGCAGATCCCATTCCAGCCTGTCCTGGGGCCCATTTCTGCACCATACTCTATAGGGGGCATTTCCAGACCAGGCAGTGAGTGGCAGACAGAGTTCAGCTCCAAGCTCTGGGCTCTTTACAAGAGATCCGCTGTTAGCAGGGAACGAACATGCTGCCCACTCTTCTGGGCCAAATTGATTAAATTGTCCAAACTCTTCTCATGCTTGAAACCTCACCTAAAACCCATTCAAGCCTGCCCTTGGTGACTCCTCGGGAATGACTGGATGCCACTGGCATTCTGTCTCCCTTCATCTCCTTTCTGTTTCTCTTTTAGCTGCTGATCCTCACTATGAGTTCCCTGAAGGCAGGTCTAGGGTTGGCGGGATCAGGGCAGCAGACTCAATCTAGGTAACAGGAATGCATTGAGTGGCCCAGGTGAATGGAGGCTGGTGACCACACTGCCATGAAGGGAGCAGCCATTCCACGATTATTGCCAAGCAAGAGCATGGATTTAATGTTGCCAGATCTTTGCAGGAGAAGCCATAAGATTTCCCTGGTGGTCCTGTGGTTAAGACTCTTTGCTTCCACTGCAGGGGACTCGGGTTCGATCCTTGATGGTGGAACTGAGATCACACATGCTGTAGGCATGGCCAAAAAAAAAAAAAAAAAAGAACCAGAAATCTGAATTTTTAATACATAACCCTCCAGAATCTAAAATGTTGGCCATGAATTAAAAAATCTCTAAAGATACTTTAGGATCCTGATGCTGGGAAAGATTAAAAGCAAAAGGAGCAGGGGGTGACGGAGGATGAGGTGGTTAGATAGCATCACCGACTCAACGGACATGAATTTGAGCAAACCCCGGGAGATGGTGGAGGACAGAGAAGCCTGGCGTGCTGCAGTTCATGGGGTTGGAAAGAGTCAGACACCGCTTAGCAACTGAATAGCATCAGCAACAAAGATACTTTAGGAGCCGACCGGACAGGGCTGTCCACCCGATCTGACCTGCCGGTGGCCAGTGGTCACTCCTGAATCTGGATTCTGTGAGTCATAGGGTCTCTGCCCACTCTGACATCTCTTATTCTTGGGCAGACCCCACACCACCTCTCACAGCGGAGGTGTTTGTCACATCTTGTTGGAAAGTTCCAGACTCCTGTGTGCGATGCCCAGGGGCCTGTCCTGGGAGTGCTGCCCACAGCCCCTCAGCCACTCCCCCAGGGAAGATGAGATGTGGCAGCTCCTCTGTCTAGCAGCCTGACGAGTCCACCCGCTCTGGGCGGGCACTCCTCGGAGGGGAAGCGATTCAGTTATGCGCTGGTCCACGAGAGTGCTCAGATCCTCCCTCCAGAGAATCACTTCCTGCTATGGAGTTCTAATACTAGCGGCTGGAGAATCCCTCTCCCCGACCTGCTTTTCTTTTCTTTTGGTGCCGGTGTCTCTAGTCAATAAATAAGTGGGAAATAAAGGATTTGCAAGAAAATAGAATTCAGTCAAAAGGTAAACTGTGAGCTTAATAGCCCCTGGGAGATTGCCACAGACTTCGAAATGATTCCTGATTTGATGCACTCTTCTGTTAAGTCCGGCTTTCTGAGCTCTGATTTGCATCTTCGATTCACCATCTTCCCTGATGGTTCAGATGGTAAAGAATTTGCCTGCAATGCAGGAGATGTGGGTTCGATCCCTGGGTCAGGAAGATCCCTTGGAGAAGGGAAAGGCAACCCACTCTGGTATTCTTCCCTGGAGAATCCCACAGACGGAGGAGCCTGGCGGACTACAGTCCAGGAGCTCCCAAAGAGTTGGGCAAGACCGAGCAACTAACACGTTCACTTTTTATACTCTTGCGTCCCAGAAAGGTAATCTTTAAAACTGATTTCCCTTGGCTGCATCTTACTGGTATAGAGACTGAACAGACTGTTGCATTACACTAATAACATCAACATTTCACCTACCTTCGCTTTAATTATTTTTCTGTCTTGCCAATGGAACTCGTTTTAATAAGATTTATAGGTGGTGGGGAGGTGGGGTGAGCGAGTGTGCAGTTCAGATAATGGGAAGCTGATTTTCCCTCACTGGGTGTCACGGGTATAAAAACATGAACTAAAAGTGTCTCAGCACTTAAGTAATAATAATGTCAACATTTCACCTGCCTCCCCTTAATTATTTTTCTCTCTCACTCTTGCCACCTGAACCTGTTCAGATAAGATTCGTGCACAGATTAAAAACCAAGGGCCTTACTGTCTTAGGCAGATACGGTGTTGCTTTCCTGTGATTCTGCGTGGAGACAGAGCTGTGAGTAGCAGAAAGGCTTTCTCTTGGATCTTCCTGGGGCGAGGTTGGAACCTGGGGATCCCAGATGCCATGGACAAGGAAGGCAGGTGACTCTGAAGGCAGATGTGGGCAACAGAAGCTGGGCACAGAGGAGGAGTCATTCTGTACACCATACGTACTCCTAGGCAGGGGTGAGTGGGTCTCATTGGACTGGCAAGGAGGGGTCCTGATGACACATACCACTAGGCAACCCCCCGAGGTGGTGGCCAAGGCAGCTGGGATATCCCTAGCTTTGCTGTGTGGCCTTGGGGAAGTAACTCAACTTTTCTGAATCATAGTTTCTTAAAAATGAAGATGTTGGTCTGGATTAGCCATTCTTAAAATCTGGGGCGCTAACTGACTTAGTCCTTTGAAAATATGAAATCTCTCCCCAGAAATACACAACTTCATTCAGAATTTCGCATCCAGTTTTATAGGGATGGAAGGCTCTGTACCCAAATCCTTGGCATCACCGTGGGCTCCTGCCATTCTCTTGGACTGCTGTCTACTGGCTCCACCGCTACCATTCAGGTCTGGGTCCCCTCACTGCTCATCTGTATCCCTGCAAAAGCCCCTCACAGGTCTCCTTCCCTGGTCCTCTTTCAGTCTGGTCTCAACCCAGCAGTCAGGGTGGGGCTTTTCAAATGTAAGTCAGAGCGTGTCACTCCTCTCTTGAGAATCCTTCAAAGGCTCTGCTTTTTCACTTCAAGTGGAAATTTTCCTCCAAGATTCACAGCTAAATCCTTCACCTCTCAAGTCTGTTCAGAAATCAGCTTCTACAGAGAAAATCTGACTAGAAACTACATCAAGTACAGAAATGGAATTAATAACGAAAAACTTCCCATAAAGAACACCGCGGGTCCGGACAATATCACTGGTGAATTCTATCAAATATTGAAAGAAAAAATATTATCAATCCTTCATAAAATCTTCCAGAAAGTAGAGGAGGAACAGTTCCCAACTCATTCTAATAAGACTAGTGCTACTCTGATACTAAAGACAGACATATCACAAAATAACTACAGACCATTGTCCATCATGAATACTGATAAAGAGTCCTCAACTCAAAATTAGCAAACTGAATGCAGCAACATAAAAATGATTATACACCATGACCAAATGGGATTTTCCCCAGAATTCAAGGTTGGTTTGACATTTGAAGATCAATTAATATAATCCATATTAATAGAATAAAGACAAAAAAAACCCCACATGATCATCTCAATTGATGCAGTAAAAGCATTTCACAAAATCTAGTATCATTCATGGTAAAAGCTCTTAACAAAGGAGGAACAGATGGATACTTCCTCAACCTGATATAGGGCACCTATGAAAAAAGTACAGCTAACATCATCCTTTATGGTGAAAGACTGTAGAGTTTCTCCTAAGACTGGGAATAAAGTCAAGTCGTCTGCTCTCAGCAGCCTTCCCAGGTGGCACTTGTGGTTAAAGAACTTGACTGCCAGTGCAGGAGACCTAAGAGATTCGCGTTCTATCCCTGGGTCAGAGAGATCCCCTGGAGGAGGGCATGGCAACCCACTCCAGTATTCTTGCCTGGAGAATCCCATGGACAGAGGAGCCTGGTGGGCTACAGTCTATGGGGTCTCAAAGAGTCAGATAAGACTGAATCGACTCAGCACACACACACACACACACACACACACACACACACACACAGCTCTCATCACTTCTATTCAACTTTGTACTGAAAGTTCTAGCCAGTCCAATAACTAACAAATGGGCAACAGATTGGAAAAGAAAAATTAAAGCTATCTTCATTTTTAAACAAAATGATAGTACACAGAGAAAATCTTAAGGAACTCACAAAAATTATTAAAACCTAAAAAATCAGTCTAGCAAGGTTATAGGATCTAAGATCTCTATATAAAAATTACCTTTCTATATATTGGCAATGAAAAATCTGAAAACAAAACTAAGAAAACAATTCCATTCAGGATAACATCAAAAAGAATAAAATAGTTGGGAATAACTTTACCAAAAAAATATGACATACATTGAAAACCATAAAATGTCATTGGAAAAAATTGGAGAACTAAATAAGTGGAGACATATTCTATTTTCATGGGTTGGAAGACTCAGTATAGTTAAGATGACAATTTTCTTCAAATTTGTCTATAGCTTTGGCACAATTTCTAGAAAAAATTCCAGCAACCATCTTGCAAATATTGACAAGTTGATCCTAAAATTTATATGGAAATACAAAGGATTCAAAATAGCTAATACCATTTTGAAAAAGAACAAAATCAGAGAACCTATCTTTCCTGACTTCAAACTTTAGTATAAAGTTCTTAGCAAGTAAGACAGTGGAGGGTTGGCATAAGAATAGACATATAGATCAATTTATCATGATTGAGAGTTGAGAAATGAACCCTTACATTTTTGGTCAATTGCTTTTTGACAAATGCAATTCAGTGGGGAAAAGGGTAGTCTTTTTCAACAATTGAAGTTGGGACAACTGGGTGGCTATATGCAAAAATGATGAATTTAGTTCCTTACCTGACATATTACCCAGAAATTAATTCAAAATTAATCATAGACTGTTTGTTGGCACTAATGAACGTATTTGTAGAGCAGTAATAGAGATGCAGACACAGGGAAAAGACTTGTGAACACAGCTGGGGAAGGAGAGGGTGGGATGAATTGAGAAAGAAGTATTGAAACATATACATTATCATGTGTAAATTAGACAGTGGGAATTTGCTGTATGATGCAGGGAGCTGACCCGGTGCTATGTGATAACCTAGAGGGGTGGGATGGGGTGGGAGGTGGGAGGGAGGTTCTAGAGGCAGGGGACATATGTATACCCATGGCTGATTCATGTTGATGTGGGGCAGAAACCAACACAACATTGTAAAGCAATTATCCTCCAATTAAAAAATGAATAAATTTAAAAAGGATAAACATAAAAAATGAATCATGGGCTATTTGTAACAGCTAAAACTGTAAAACTTGTACAAGAAAATATAAAATTTTGTGACCTTGTTTTAGAGTTTTTAGATGGAATACCAAAAGCACAATCCATAAAAGAAAAGAAACTACTAAATTGGGCTTGATTAAAATTAAAAGCTTTTGTACTTCAAAAGATACCATTAAGGAGATGATGAGACAAGCCACAGAAAATATTTGCAAATTATATATCTGATAAAGGACTGTATCTGGAGTGTATAAAGAATTCTTACAAATAATAATATGACAAATGATGCCATTTAAACATAGGCAAAAGATCTGAATAAACCCTTCACCAAAGAAAATAAAACGTGGATAATTAGCAGATCCAAAGATGCTCAACACATAAGTCATTAGAGGAATGCAAATTGGAAGTGTAGTGGAATACCACTTCAATCTACTAGATTGGTCATCAGAGAAAAGCCAAGCAATACAGTGTTGACCAGGATGTAGAGAAACTGGAACTCTCATACACTGCCGGTGGGAACAAACTAAAATGATGTAGCCACTTTGGAAACTTTGAAAGCCCCCAGTCCCAAATTAGCAAACTGAATGCAGCAACATAAAAAAAAAAAAAAGATTGAACACCATGGCCAAATGGGATTTCCCCCAGGAATTCAAGGTTGGTGCCACTTTGGCACTTTCTTAAAAAGTTAAGTGTAAGCTTCCCACATGGTCTAGCTATTTCACTTCCTAGGAATCTAACCCATGAAAAGTGAAAACATACACATATACATGGACTTGTATGTGAATGCTCTTGTGTGCGTTTGCCAAGTCACTTCAGTAGTATCTGACTCTTTGTGACCCTAAGGACTGTAGCTCACCAGGCTCCTCTTGTCCATGGGATTCTCTAGGCAAGAATACTGTAGTGGGTTGTCATGGGGATCTTCCCAACCCAAGAACTGAACCTGCGTCTCCTGCATTGCTGGTTGATTCTTTACCCACTGAATCACCATGTGAATGTGCATGCTTATAGCAGCATTAGTCATAACAGACTCAAACTGGAAACAATTCAAATGTCCATCAGGTGATGAAAGAATAAACAAAACATATCTAACTATACAATGGCAGAAAGCAAAGAGGAACTAAAGAGCCTCTTGATTAAGGTGAAAGAGGAGAGTGAAAGAGTTGGCTTACAACTTAACATTCAAAAAATGAAGATCATAGCATCTGGTCCCATCACTTCATGGCAAATAGATGGGGAAAAAATGGAAACAGTGACAGACTTTATTTTCTTGGGCTCCAAAATCATCGCAGACCGTGACTGCAGCCATGAAAATAGAAGACGCCTGCTCCTTGGAAGAAAAGCTTTGACAAAGCTAGACAGCGTATTAAAAAGCAGAGACATCACTTTGCTGACAAAGGTCTGTATAGTCAAAGCTATGGTTTTTCCAGTACAGATGTAAGAGTTGGACCCTAAAGAAGGCTGAGGGCCAAAGAATTAATGATTTGAATTTGTGGTGCTAGAGAAGACTCTTGAGAGTCCCTTGGACGGCAAGGGTGTCAAACCAGTCAATCCTAAAGGAAATCAACTCTGAGTATTCATTGGAAGGACTGGTGCTGCAGCTGATGCTCTAATACTTTGGCTACCTGATGGGAAGAGTCAACTCATTGGAAAAGACCTTGATGCTGGGAAAGACTGAGGGCAGGAGGTAAAAGGGGGCAACAGAGGATGAGATGGTTGGGTGGCATCACTGACTCAGTGGACATGAGTTTGAGCAAACTCCAGAAGATACTGAAGGACTGCCTGGCTGCTGCAGTTCATGGAGTCGCAAAGAATTGGACATGACTGGGCAACTGAACAACCAGCACCACCATACAATGGGATACTACTCAACCACAAAAAGATATGAACTACAGGACTTCCCTGGTGGTCCACTGGTTAAGAACCCACCTTCCAAAGAGGGGACACGGGTTCTATCCCTGGTCAAGGAATTAAGATCCCACATGCCTTGGGGCAACTAATCCTGAGCACCTAGAGAGGCCCACATGACACAGAGAAAGATCCTGTGTCCTGCAACTAAGACCCAATGCAGCCAAGTAAACAAGTGAATAAATATTACAAAAAAAGAGAAATAATTTATGGACACTTGCTACAACACAGATGTCTCAAAACCATGATGCTAACTCGAGAAGCCAGACACAAAGGCCACTTATTTTAAGAGTCTATTTGTATGAAATATCCACACAAGGCAAATCCATGGAGACACAAAGACGATCAGTGGTTGCCCGGGCCTGGAGATGGGAGCAGAGATTGACAAGAGATCTTTTTTAGGAAATGACCTAATAGTAGGTTATGGCCATGGTTGTATAGCTTTATATATTCACTGAAAACCATTGGGTTGTGCAAGCAAAAGGGGTGGATTTAACTGTATATAATTAACCTCAGTAAAACTCTCAAAAAATAAAGGGGAAGATGAAAAAGGTCACCTCCTCTGAGAAGTCCATCCTGACTGCTCAACTTGCCCTTTTCTCCAGGAAACCCTATCTCTTACACTCTACTTTACAGTTTTTGATAGCCCTTAACACCTTCTAATAAACTATAATGTTCTCTTCTTATATTTATTGTTTATTGCCCCACTCCCTTTGCTAGAATATAAGTTCCACGAAGGCAGGAGATTTTAATCTGTTTTGATCATATACACATTTCCCATGCCTAGGACAGTGCCAGGCACACAGAAGGTGCATACAGTTATATTGAGAAAACAGAATAAAATAGAACTTTCCTGGTGGTCCAGTGGCTAAGACTCTGCACTCCCAACTCAAGGGGTCCAGGTTCAATCCCTGGTCAGGGAACTAGATCCTGCCAGCTGCACTTGGTGCAGCCAAGTAAATAAATAAATAATAAAAATAAATATTAAAAAAAGAAAAAGAATGAAGGAAGAAGCCTTCATTGGCGGATTCCTTCTGAAATGGAGCAGGACCCTATGGCTTGTCTCCCCCATGTTCTCCACCTGCCTTTTGTCTGTAGAAAAACTTTAGCCAAAGATGAAGTTTAATCAGAGAAGTAAGAAAATGCAGAAGCAAAAGAAAATAGCTAAACAGGATAAAAAATAATAATTGCTTGCTTAGTCACTAAGCAAAGTCCAGGACTTTTAGTTTCCCCTCAAGAACTATAGATAATATTCTGAGCCATATCCTGTGAGCTGTTTTGCAGACACCAGAACCTCCACCCAGTAGAAGTTAATTACATGATGACCAGACTGTAACCATGACATAAGCTGCAACAATTCCGAGAACTGACCTCAAAGAGAGGGGAACACACTGACCTTGGAACTGAAGACTAACTGTTCTTAAAAGAGTCAAGATGACACTGGTCAGACCACTGATGACCAATTTCAAGATGACCACCTCCCTCTGCCTACAAACCCCAGAAACTCCCCTTTAGAAGTCCTTGCCCACTGCAGGAATCAACATTTGGACACAAGTCCACCCTCTTCCTCGGATGCCAACCTCTGGAATAAAGCCAACTTTCCTTTCTACCAACCTTGCTTCTTGAGTATTAGCCTCCAAGTGGCAAGCAGCCAGACCCCATTTTTGGCAACACTTCCAGCTCTAACAGTGTTTAACCAAGGTTTGGTTCTGGGGGGTCTTCTATTGGTTCTTAGTAGAACTGTTACCCAGGTCAAGCTGGTATTTGAGGCTGGGGCAGAAGCAGGGACGGGGTAGGCTCAGGTGACCCTTGCTCAAAGCCCACTGTTCTCTGTCTCACAGAGTCAGAGGGGACTTGTTTTCCCTCTCCAGGGATCGTGCAACCCCCGGCTTATTTCTTTCTAGACCTCTGTCGACCCATGTGCAAAACAAGTTTTCTCCATCACCCCGCTGAACGTGTGTCTTTCTCTGTGTGTAGACGGAGGGGAAGCGAGTGGAGGGTGTGTTTGGGGCTCGAGCAGGGCCAGCTCTTTCAGGGGGATGGCTGTGAAGTCATAGCCTGTGCCCCCGCTTCTTGCCTTCCACCCCAGAGGCTGCAGGGGTATTCCTGGCACTGGTGATTTCTCAGCTGCTCACATCACACCGCTCCTGACATATTTACATATGGAAAGTTCTCCCTTTCGATAAACATTTACAAACACCTTGATCAACTTGTGAAAATGTGACACTCTTTTGGAAGTCAGCCTTCGTGGGCTGTGGGGCTCAGCTATGTATTTTCATGAGACAGAGGCAGCGTGCAGGTTTCTGTGGGGCCTACAAACCTCCCAGTCAGGAAAACCTCCCCCGCAACGGACAGAATAATTTAGAGGCCCAGAGCGACGGGAAAAGAAGCTGCTGGCGGTTCCCCTTATGATGAGATTTAATGGGACGGGAAATGGATGCTGTGGGTCTAGGGCCCCCGGCTCCCAAGGCGCATCTGGGGAACAGGACTGCTGGGAAGGGTTTTCTGAAGCCTTGGTTCTTTGTGCAAGGCTGCCCCTCTGACTCTGGGGGCCTGGGTGGCCACAGGGCTCAGACAGGGTTCCCGGAGCTCCCGGGGCTGGAAGGAGACCTGTGATCGTAAGGGGAGGAGTCAGGCAGCAGTGATTCTCAACAGAATTTGGGGAAAGGGGAAGGGCATGGCTTAGCAAGAAAGGGCAAGGGTTTTCGAGCCAGAAAGACCCAAGTTCAGATTCTAGCTCTTTTTCTTAACTGTTGCGTGACCTGGGGCAAGTGAATGGGCTTCTTTGTCTGTCAGCCTCTGCATCTGCAAAAAGGAAACCTCAAGCCTGCCTGCCAGAGATGGTGAGGAGGTAAAAAAGCCCCCCTGTGTGGATGACCCAGCGGTGGGTCAAGGTTCCCGAAATCCTCCTCTCTAGCTGGACCTATGACACGGGGCTCATTGTGACACAGCGGCAAGATGGCAAAGCTCTGGCCGCCCCCAGTCCTGACGTAGCAGGACTTCCTCTGCAGAAAACTGCCCACGGGGAGAGACTGGCTCCTGGCTCCTGCAGGCGGCATCACATCTTCCATCTCTGTGGGGTCCTCCGTGGGCCCTGGGGTACGGGGGCTCTCGGGAGCACTCCTGGGAGCCTGCCTCGGGTTGTGTAGCTTCGTCTCTCCCCTCCCTCCTAACACGACACCCTCCCTTGCCCATTGGCTGCTGGGGGGAAGGCTTCCATTTAGTGGCATTTTCCTTTCTCATTTCATGCTGTAATGGAGATTCATTGCTAGTTTTAAATCCATAATTTGCCATGAAACCCTCCTCTCAGGCTGGGCTGAGGTCGGAGCGGAGAAGTAGTGAGTTATTCTTACCCTTTCAAGGTCTCCCTGCCCAGCCCTGGCCTCTCGGGCACTCCCCAGCTCTGGGTTTGGGCAGAATCCCAGGGGTGACACCCACTCTACTCTGCCCCACAGGTTGGAGCCAGGAGGGGGCCCTTCACCCCCGGGGGGCTGGCTGGCCCTGCCCTCCCTCTTGGTCCACTAGAACTCTTCCCTCAGCTTCATTTCTCATTAGGGGGACTTGGTAGAGAAGTGGGCCTTGTGCTGGGGTGACATGCACCACCAGCTTCATCCTTTTCTGGGCCTGTCAATACTTTTGTGGCATCACTGAGATTTCTCTATTTCCCAAGAGTGACTGGCCTTCCCAGGTAGCTCTAGTGGTAAAGAACCCGCCTACCAATGCAGGAGACATAGGTTTGATCCTTGAGTCAGGAAGATCCCCTGGAGAAGGGAATGGCAACCCAGTCCAGTATTCTTGCCTGAAGAATCCCATGGACAAAGGAGCCTGGTGGGCTGCAGCCCACAGGGTCGCAGAGAATCAGACACGACTGAAGTGACTTAGCATGCAGCAGTGACTATAGTCTTGATTGAGGGGCCTTGTGTCTTTCCACCATGGGGGCACTGATGAATCTGCCAAGCTGTGAACTTGTGTGTGTGTGTGGGTAAGTGTGCACACCAGTCCATTTGTCCTTGGTGCACCGTGTATCTGGATGCACAGAGGGACCCAGTTAGGATTCCCGACAGAGGACCCAGGAGGGTACCTGGAGAGAGGCAGGCACTCGACGGGGCTTTTTCAGGCTGGAGGGATGTGGAAGGCCAAGTCCAGGCCAGAGGAAGTAGTGATAGCAGAACTGGTGAGGGCCACCTTGAGGCAGCTGCATTCTGAAAGTGACAGGCAAGTGGCTGGAATCTCACACGCAGCCTTGGAGCTGCTGGTTTCACACTGAACGGTGGACACTGGAGGATCCAGGGCCTGACTTTTGCACATCTCCATGGTCTGAGCCCACACTCCTCTTGGCTGAGCAGTGGAGTCTGTTCAGCATCTCTTAGGGTCACGCTTGATTACAGCAGTGGAAGGACATACTATCCTTGCTCTCAGGAGCAAGGGGAAAGGACTCAGGGAACAATGACCCCTGAACCAGGATGGAATGAGAAAGAAGCACAAACTGTGGGGTGGCTCTGCATGTCATCTTTCCAGCTCCTTGTTTTCCCCAGGAGAAGGAAAGAGGGTCCTGAGAGGTTAAACTTGGGGATTCCATGGCTCACAGCTGATCAGCAGCAGGACTGGGGCAACGATGCTCATTGCCCAACTTCTGGGCCAGGGCCCTGGTCCTGCTTGGACCTGGAGACGTGCTGGTGCCCTGGGCACAGTGGACTGCAGGGCTGCCCCAGAGAGCCCGAGTCACTTAGTGGTGGTGGTGGGGGGCAAGGAATTAGAAATGGAGTGGTGGGGGGTAGGGGCAGGAAGCTGAGCACCTTGCATACAGTAGACCCTGAGCAGGCTCCAACAAACCTTCCTGCCTTCCCTTGTGCTGGGGTTGAAGGCAAGAGATGCTGGAATGGGGAGGAGAGGGGCTGGCCCTGGGGTGGCTGTGTGGGGGCACCTCCATGGTTGAATGGTAAGAGCTCCCCAAGGTGACATCAGGCATCAGGTCACTCGGCAAGGCCACTTGATCAGACCGCTTAGCTCTTCTCTCATTGGCTGAGTCTGTTCCAACTGCCCTTGGCAATACTGGGTGGGGTAAGGGGTGTGTGTGCATCTCTTGCACCAGGCTTCCCTCTCCTTTCAGAGGGACCCGCCTGCTCCATGCCACCTACATTCAGGCCAACAGGGGAAGCGCTGGGTTTGACTCCATCCCTGAGGGGTCTCCAACCTCTCTGGAGCTTTGGGGGTCACCCAGCATCTGCGGGTCCCCTTCTTCCCCGCACTCCCCTCTGTTATGGATGGGCACTGGCCAGGAAAGAGCAGCCTCTCCTGACAGCCCACTGAGGCTGAGATGAAGAACAAGGAGACGAGGGTGGGCTCCTTTCCATGCAACATGGCCGATTAGAGGAAAAGGGGGACTGTGGTGGGGGGTGCCGTTAGACACAGAACGGGAGCCATCATGACTCAGCTCTGAAGTCCACACACCACCCAGTGGCTACAGAGACCTCCAGGGAGACACCCCATCTCTGCCAATCTCCCATTGATAACTGCTTTGCGGGGAGCGTACAGCCTTGAATCCAAGTGTGGACCTCAGAGACCAAGACTCCACCCCCAGGGAGCTTCTACTGTAATTTGGAACCGAGGGACCATTTATCACTTCAAGTAACTCAACGGTCCCTAAAGCCACACTCACCTTGTAACCTACAAGAGCAGGTGGGCACAGCGTTAGAGCAAGAAGTCAAAGAGGGGTGCACAGTGGCCAAAGAGAGGGGGAGAAGCATAATCTGCCACTGGCCCAGGGGGTCTTGGGGTGGCCTGGGCTCCCGGGAGGGCAGAGGAGCAGGAAGAGGGTGGAGAGACTGGGCCGGTGTTGGGGGGGGCGGCGGGTGTGCATAAGGTGAGGTGCATAGCTGCCCAGGCACCACCTCTATCCTGGAGCTTCGGGAGATAAGAGTGATTGTTGTTGCTCTTCTCTCTCCCATCTCCGGCTTGCTTGCTGCCCCAATTTGGGGGTGACTGCAGGGTAATGAATGTGGCAGGAAGCAGACACACAACACAAATGCGATACGGCACCTAAGACCAAGCCGGTGCCCAGGCAAAACTCACTTAATGAGCAGATAAGGAAATCAATTCTGCTTGTCTTTCCTAGTGCCCGAGCCCAGAGAGGCCTGCAGGATTCGTGCATTTCTGCCCGCATGCTGGATGGAACCGCTTCTCCGAGACACAAAAGTCTGATGCCCCAGGAAGCAGGAGTCACTTGTTGGTTTCTCTTTGCATTGCGGGAATAACAGTAACGGCAGCCAATGCCTGCATGCCTTGTGGCATACCAGGTGCTGTTGTGAGAAACGCCTTATGTGTATTATTTCATGAAATCTTCTAAGACTAAGAGGACAGATAAACTTATCTCCCCATTTTACACACGAGGAGACTGAGGCACAGAGGGGCTGAATAACTGTCCAAGGTCACACCACAGGTTTCACGTGCAGGCAAGTTGGCT
Source organism: Dama dama (assembly GCF_033118175.1). Lineage (NCBI taxonomy): Eukaryota > Metazoa > Chordata > Mammalia > Artiodactyla > Cervidae > Dama > Dama dama. The sequence continues at coordinate 21,021,630 of NC_083682.1, read as the reverse complement.
GTGGGCTCTTAACCGTGAAGCCGTGTTGCCCCTATAAACACCACAATACAACACAACTCTCCTGTATATCGAGGACGTATTATCTACTAGGTACCGTTCTCCTGGCGAGGGTCAGTATGATCCCGTCAGTCAGTCCTAACTCTGTCACTACAGTCACCTGGGGGATCCTTTCTGAGACCCTGGCATGTGCCTGTAGGCTGGGTGTGAGGGCTGCACACTGCCTTTCAGACACCCAGTGGAGGAGCCAGACGTGTGAACAGTGACTTTGAACAGAACGTGGCGAGCGTTGTGATTGAGGTGGGACGGAAGGCTGAGGGAGCCCAGAGCAGGACAGCCAGGCCATGTGGCGTTCAGGGAGGGCTTCCTGGAGGAGGCGATATCTAAGATGAATCCTGACAGGTGAGCAAGACGCCGCCAAGGGAAGAGAGGTGGGAAGGGCATTCCAGGCAGAAGCACATGTGAGTGAAGGCACAGGGGTGTGGGGAGTGGAGGATGCCGCGAGCTGGTCGTTATCCGGGAGCAGGGGCTGGAGAGCAAGCTGAGGGCAGACCTTAGGGGGCCCTGCATGTCACGGAGGGAGCTTGGGCTTTGTTCTGTGGTGGTGCTTCCTCACCCCTGAAGATCTGCTCAGACTGCCCCCTCCGACCCCCAACAGGGTGACAGGGTGGCATTCTCAGCACCTGTTTCTGAGAGAATGATTTTAGAAGCCAGCGCTTTTGGGCCGTTTCAGTTCTGCCTTCCTTTGCTGTGGGACCTGAGTTGTGTGCCGTCTCTCTCTGGAGCCACCTGCCCAGAGGTTAGGGCACTGGGGACTGGGGGATGCCGCCGGCTCTGTGGCCATACGGACCTGAGAGCTCCCCAGCTGGAAGAGCTGCAGACAGAGACGAAGCGAAGACCCATTTGGACCTTATTTGTCTGCCCCAAAGTATTTGGGGTTTACATCATCTTAAAGATGCCCTCTTCATTTTAATTGACTTACTCTCCATCATTAAATAAATCATGTTGATGTAGGAAGCGTTGTTTCTACTGGGAGCCACAAGGCAGTAGAGTTAATATTAAAACAAACCGGGAAGAAGAGGGAAATGGGGTAGGAAGCCTGGGAAAATCCCTTTTTTAATAATTAACTTGACATCCAGAATCCTCCTCCTCCTCCACCCCCTGACTTTCAATCCCGCTTACCTTGCTCTGCTCCCTCATTTTCATAGCATGCGTTATTACCTGATGTCCTGCGCAGCTACACAACGTGCTGGCTAAATGCTTACTGTGTAGTGATGGTCTCTCTCTCTGCTAGGCAGGGGAGCTTTTCTCTCTCATTTACTAATGAGTCTCCAGTGTCTGGCACCTAATACGTGCTCAGCAAATGTTTGTTGATCACATCCTTGGTGCCCCTGTCCTCTTGCTCTGGGTTGCCTCCCCAAATTCCTGCCATCCAGCTTTCACAAAGTTAGAAGGATCAAACGCTATTGCCCCCTTACCCCTCTGGTCCCGGGATGGTTTCGGTATTTTTCAATACAGAGGTTCCTGCAGGTGGGAGAAACGGGAGTGTGCATCATTTCACAGATGAGCAAACTGAGACTCAGAGTGGTTGAGTGACCAGCCCACAGCTGGTTAATGGCAGGACCATGACTGTTGTCTCCGGGCCTGTGGCTCTGTCGCTGACACCATGATTCCAGGGATGGTCTGCGGGTGGGAGGGTGCCCAGTCCTTACCTTGCTCAGCTTTACAGGAGCTGCTCCTTCCCCTTCTTCCTCTCTGTCTCCCTCCCTCTGTCTCCCTGGGGGAGCAAACCCTCAGCTCATGGTTGCTCCCCACCTGATTGCATCTGAGAGCTGCAAACACAAGGCTAATTAATGTGTCTGTGACTCTAGGCTTGGCTGCCGGGCCGGGTTCCCAGGCCCTCCCTGGAGCACTGCAGACTCTGAGCTAGCCCTTTGGCTTCTCCAAGCAGGCTGCCAGCAGATGCGTATTTTAACAATGCACATCTGTTGGCTATATAATCTCTTGTATTTGCCCTTCTCACTTGGTGCTTTGATGGAAGACCCCTGGGGGTCTCCCTCTGGCCCAGCCAGTGTTTGCTTTGCAATTTTGCTGAAATACCATCTGATTCTTCTCTCACATCTTCTACAGGTTCTAATCAGGCTCTTACTTTATTTAATTAAAAATCTATCTCAGGCAAATACGCACAAAATTAGGAATCTCTCTCATTTCTGTAACACAGGGAAGGCAGCGTCCCCCCTTGGGATCCCCCTCCCCTGTCCCCTGGGACATTCCCAGGCTGAGATGTCATGGCAAAGCAGATGGAATCTGAGTCGGGAAGCTGGCTGGCCAGGGTAGGAACAGCCCTCTTTCCTCCACTGGCACTGGAGAAGCCCTGTCTGTCCACCACTGTGAGTAGACCAGGCTCCCTTTCCCAAAGGCTGGGTCAGTGTCTGCGTGCAGGGCCGCCCTCCAGGGCAGTAGGTGGGGCTGTGTACCACGGAGAAACTCAGCCGGAGCCCTGCAGGGCCAGCTCAGGGAGGGGGCCCATAGGACTAGCTTTAGAGTGGAGACCCACAGGACCATTCAGGGCTGAAGACCTACATGGACAGGTGAGAGGTGGGGACCTAGGGTGCCCTTGAGGAGTCAGGGGAGACTGTGGCAGAGTCTGAGGAAGCTGGAGGAGTGGTGTTGTGGTCTGTGTGAAAGGCTGATGGACAAACACCAGCTTAGGCTCCCTTTCTGGCCTTAGGAATTCCACCCAGGCCATCCTGCTGGGGTCTCCTGGAAACTCCGCCTTCCCCCTCCTCAGCTGATCTCCCGACTCACGAAACATCTCCCCCCACAAACCAGCTTGGTCCAGGAGGCAGTGCCGGGTCAGGCCAGTGGAGAGAGAGATGTTGGGCTGAATGCCTCCTAGATGTGACCCAAGACAAAATTAAGTCTGTTCAGATCAGACCCTGAGGCCCTGCTCGCGGAAGCCTGGCTCTTCACCAACCAGACAGAGGCAGTCCTACTGGCATTTAGAAATGTGGACACTGGGCAGAGAGCATTGGTTTGGAGTTGGAAACTCTGGGGTCTGTTTTGAACGTTAAGTGAGCTGTGTGACCTCCCGTGAGAGCTTTTGCCTCTCTGAGTCTCAACTTCCTTATCTGTAAGATATCTGGGGTAACTTGGACTTGGTAATCTAGCTGAGATAGTACAGACGAAAGGGGACTGTGGCTTGGTATGGCCAGGTGAAGCTCTGATCCCAGGACGAGAACTTAAGGCCCAGAGGTGTCCCCACCTGTTTTAAGGCCTGTGTGAAGTCAGGAGTGGGCACTACTCTGGGCCGTCTCAGTTTAGCATCTCTGGTACTCTCTAGAAGGGTTTCCCTGATAGCTCAGTTGGTAGAGAATCTGCCCGCAATGTGGGAGATGGGGGTTCAATCCCTGGGTTAGGAAGATCCCCTGGAGAAGGGAAAGGATAACCACTCCAGTATTCTGGCCTGGAGAATTCCATGGACTCCATGGGGTCGCAAAGAGTCGGACATGACTTAAGTGACTTTCACTTTCACCCTCTAGAAGGGGTCCAAGAGTGGAGCATGGGGCTACAAAACCTCTGGAGATAAAGATGTTATGACCCCAGGACTTCCCTGGTGGTCCAGTGCTTAAGAAACTGCCTGCCAATGCAGGGCACTCCGGTTCCATCCCTGGTCTGGGAAGATTCCACATGCCACGAAGCAACTAACCCCCTTGTGCCACAGCTACTGAAGTCCACGCCCCTTAGGGCCTGTGCTCCACAACAAGAGAAGCCACCACAATAAAAATCCTGCACATGGCAATGAAGAGCAGGCCCCATTCGACACAACTAGAGAAAGCCCGTGGGTAGCAACAAAGACAGTGCAGTACTCCCCATCCCCCACTCCCAAATAAAACAGAATCCAGTCCTCCTTAAAGAAAAATCTTACAATTCTGCTTAACAAATCTATACTGGCCTTTTGCAGTCCTCAAAGATCAGAAAATATATTAGGCACTAAATCCTCCTTCTCTTTTCCCTCAATCCCCACAGCGATCGAAGGCCCGGTCCCATTTCAGCCACCTCTCAGAGACGCAGGTGGCAGACTTTCCCTCTAACACAGGGGGCCCGCCACTTCCTGGTCAAGGGACCCCCCCAGCTCATTGACCCTCCAGAGAAGGTTTATTTCTCTCATTCTTTCTGGGGGAGACTCAGAGGTTGAAGGGGGTCTCTGAGGTTGGCCCCCTGTTTCTCCTCCCTGTCTCGAGAAGCCAAGCTCCCCGCTGAGTGAGTGGTCCTCCAGGGCCTATCCCAGCGTGCTGGCCATGTAGATCTGATGCCGTCTTAGATATTTCATCTCTGAGCAGCCGTGCATCTCAGCTGCCTGGCGGCAAGGAGGCAGTACCCCAGCTGTTGATCCTGTTTTCAGACTTTTCAACAGCTGCTGGGGGCAGGTAGTGGCGGGCCGGGGGGTGGGGGTGGACTTCCCTCGTCCAGCGGCCTGTGCACCACCCCCACATCTGCCCTTTGCTACTAGGAGCCTCAAATCCTCACCTGGGGCCACCTTCCCCATCCCCCAGGTCGGCGTCGGAAGAGCGAGGTAACCTAAGTGGAGGTGCTGAGAAGTGTTCCTCTGCGGCGCGATGCAAATGTGAGCTATTATTACTGGTACACCGGCGTGGTTCCCAGCAGGCCTGGCTCCTCACTAACATCTGGCCAGAGGAGGCAGTTGATGGGGCTGAACTCTAAATGAGGACGAGGCGGTTGAGGGGGTAGCTGAGCCCGTCCCCTGGTCTCCAGGCAGGTGGGCCCGGGTCCAGGAGTGGGGACCTCTTCAGGAGGACGTCCCAGGAGAAACCGAGGTGAAGAGAGACCAGGGGCACAGGTGTGATGTGGCAATAAGAACCTGTAATGGTTTTCCTGAGGGTGATGTAGGCAGCCAGCCCGGGCCTCCGACAGAGAGCCGGGATTCCCAGGTGGGGAGGAGCAGGGCCAGGGTGGTCCCTGTGGATGCTGGAATCACCAGGAGAGCCTGATGGGGGAGGAGGCTAGATGGGGCTTTGTCAGCACCAGGGGAGGGCAATTTGTAAAGAAGGGACTCAAGGATACACCCCCTTCTTCTCTGGGTCTCCATCACCAAACATAGCGCCTAACTTAGACCGCGTGCGCAGAATACGCTTCCTGATTGAATAAACAAGCCCCAGGAGCCCTCTTTAGCTTCCTCAGCGGCCGTCAAACACACTGGAGTTGGGCAGAGTCAGAGGTCGGCTGGCACTGGCCTTCTGAAGTCCAGGACAGGGATGTTCACTTTCCCCCTTTTGGTGAGGAGGGACTGACAGAGTGGGGCAGCAGCCCTATTGTCCAGCGGGCGGGCCCCTCCAGTCTGGCCCCTGATTTCTGGAGCTGAGCCCCGGCTGCTTCCTAGAGCATCCTTGGCCGGGCGCAGGGACGGTTCTTACCTAGGACGGTGAGGCGCGCAGGGCGGGACCGGATGGCAGCCTGGATGGCCTGACACTCGTACACGGCATCATCTTGCAGCTCCGCCCGCAGGATCTTCAAGTGATGTTCCCCTGACAGGTGGTTCCCTACCACCAGATACTGCGGGTAACCTGTGGAGAAGGCAGGTGTATCAGGGGGGCGGGGCGGAGATGGAGAAGCCGGCATGACTGACGGGCACAGTGGGCGGGACATTGAGCGGGTTGGGGGGCTTGTGGGTGCTGGTCTTAGGGGGCCGACAGAGCAGGAGATGGCGCAGGGCCCTGATCTCAGTGTGAGGAGCGCAAAAGTGAGCTTCCGCAGGGAGCTAGGACAGCGTGTCTGTGTGTAGGCGTGTGTGTAAAGGGTATTGCAGGTGTTAAGTTTAGGGATGTCGGAGAAGCTATTATTAGAGCGGGAAGGAGCTGAATGTGGACAGACACAGCGGGTTGTCACCCTGGAACCCAGCCTGCTCAGCTCTGAGGCTTGCCAAGCAGACACACATCCTGATAAGGAAACACACACAGAAAGACAAAGAGACCCAGGCTCAGAGTCACAGAGAAGACAGGGTCAGAGGGAGCGAGAAAAAACAAAAATACCTGGAAAAAGAGCAAGAGTGGCTTTGGGGGAAAACTTTGGTTGCAGATGGGCAGGAAGTAGAAACCGAGGCCCACCCACCAGAGCCCAGGAACCTCTGGTCACTTTGAGCCGTTTAAGTGACTCTTTACTGGCCATTCTTACTATGACCCCCCGGGGACCCCAGGGCCTGATTAAGCACTTAGGTGACACTCAGGACACTTAAAAATTGGGGGCCTCTTATACCATTGGCGATGAATAATAGATAAATAAAAGCTTGAGAATGGTGACTCCTTAAGCAGTTTTCCTGCTGCCCCGTGGGTGGAATGGAAATACATCAGGGGTTGCGGCTGCCGGGCTGGGCAGAGCCTCTCTGTCCCGGGTCTTGGGCCCTTGAACTTCTTTTATTTAAATTTATTTTTAATTGAAGGATAATTGCTTTACAATATTGTGTTGGCTTCTGCCATACACCAACATGGATCAGCCATAGTTATGCCTACGTCCCTTCCCTCTTGAACCTGCCTCCCACCTCCCACCCTTTCCCGTCCCTCTGGGTTGTTACAGAGCCCCGGTTTGAGTTCCCCGAGTCATAACAGCAAATCTCCATGGCTGCCTATTCTACATACGGTCGTGTATATGCTTCCATGCTCTCTCTCCGTTCGTCTCACCCTCTCCTTCCTCCCCTCCCACTGTGTCCATAAGTCACTTCTCTGTGTCTGCATCTTCACTGCTGCTGGGCCCTCGATCTCCTTAGTTCCTCCCCGCAGGACCTGTTTTCCACCCACCCCTTTCCCCGACCTCTGCGTGTCCCCACATACAGGGTCCCTCTCTTTCCAGAGGCCCATCCACCCTCTGACAGCCCCAAACTGCTTCTCTTTCTGAAGGGCCTTCGCTCTGGGGCAGAGTGAGTTCTCAACAGGAGGCAGCTGGGCACGTTGGGCCTTTTAAAGAGAAGACTGAGGCTTGAGAGGCAGGAACAGACAGGGGACGTGCCATAGCTGTCCTCACATTTTTCTCAGTCTCTCAGGGGGAGTTAGACGTGTTTGTGTAGCTTCTAAGGATTGGACCAAGGGGCACAATGAATGTGGGGACACACTTTAGGTTACTGTCAGCAATGTACTGGTGTCAGCAGAGATCTGGGCTGCCAGAGGTGGTAGTGAGGTTCCCGTCACTGGCTGTATTCAAGCAAATGTGGGATGATCCCGTCAGGGACACTACAGAGGAGATTTCTTGGGTGCTCCAGGGCCCCTCTTCCCCTCATAACCCACAGGTCTTCCAGAGGGGAGGGCAGGGTTCCCTGGGGGTGGGCTGTTAAGGGGCACCCATTCCTGGTCAGTGGAGGCAGCACAGTGATCCTCCGCCAGGCTCCCCAGTATGCTTTTGGGGTGCATCCAGTGTGGCTGAGCCTGTTAGGCTCAGGTCTTTACGGCTAGCATTGTCCCCAGCATGCCCTCCACAGCTGTTCAGGCCTGGCCGGAGATGCGACAGGGCCATCAGCTGTAGCCCTAAGATCACGGCTTCCCCTCCTGCCTGCCCTTCCTGCCCTCTGCTGGGTTTTGGGGAGCAGCCGGGGTGAGTTAAGCTGGCTCTCCGCACAGCCCGGTGAGGAGCTGGAAGTGGGCGCTGGTCCAGCCTCATCCCGCTGCAGCTGCTGTTAGCGTAGCTGGTGGGCGGCCCCCAGCCCCTCCGACCTGCTGCCTCGTGACCAGATCCTGGTCCCCTGCAGGCATCCTGGCCGGAGTGCATCCTGGCTGGAGTGCGTGTGTTGTTGTCTCGCAAGCCAACAGCAGCCGCCTTCTGCTCTCATAAGCTGCTGAAAACATCAGTGATGGGTTTGTCTGTACTTGCCTAATTAGGCGACGAGTCATGATGCTGTTCTGAGGACTGGCAGCATCTTTGGAAAACACAGGCCCAGAATCACCGATTCAGAGCGAGTTCTAGCTCCTTCCACTAGTACCCTTACTCTCTTTTGCTACTCTCAGGGGAGGTAAAATTATGGGTAGTCTGGGTTCTACAGACAAACTGCCTGGGTTTTAACGTCAGCTCTATCAGTCCCTAACTCTGCTGTCTTGGGCAAGTTACTCTAACCGCTTTGTGCTTCCATTTCCTTGTCAGTAAAATGGGACAATGCTAGTACCTCATAGAGTTATGGGGAGGAATAGATAGGATTATCTTTATAAAGCACCTGACATAGGAAGTAGTCTCTAAATGTTAGTTTAGACTCTGAATGACACAGGGAGCTCAAATCTGGTGCTCTGAGACAACCTAGAGGGACGGGATGGGCTGGGAGGTGGGAGGGAGGTTGGAGAGGGAGGAGACATATGTATACCTATGGCAGATTCATGTTGATGTATGGCAGAAGCCAGCACAATATTGTAAAGCAGTTATCCTCCACTTAAAAATAAATAAATTAAAAATTGAACATGACAGTGATGTAAGGTAGCCAGAGAGGTCCCTGTCTTTAGCAGACAGGGTACAAGCGTTTTGGGGGTTGGGAGTCAGGATCCCATGAATTTGTTGTTCTGTTGCTAAGTCGAGTCTGATTCTTTGTGACCCCATGGACTGCAGCACACCAGGCTTCCCTGTCCTTCACTATCTCATCCTCATGTCCATTGAGTCAGTGATGCCGTCCGACCATCTCATCCTCTGTTGCCTCCTTTTCCTCTTGCTCTCACTATTTCCTATGCATTGGGCTTGAGATATGTTTGAATCAATTTCTTTCTCAGCTGTGACTTTATTTACCTGCCAAGTGAAAAGAGGAAAAGCCTTCTTTTTTTTATAACCCATGGATCATTGTAGATTTATGAGATAATGTCTGAGAAGAATTTGAGCTTCTTAGAAGAAAAATGTTCTATCAATATGAGGGAGTGTATTTATAAATCACTTCCTTCGACTGATTTTTTTCCAGTCTCGGTGGCCAGGAAGATAGTAAGGTCTTCAGTTAGGGCTCATTCCTGGTAGACTGGATGGAGCCATGTATTTAAAATAGAAGAGGGCAGAGCTGCAGCAGGCCAAAACCCCACAACCCTGGGCCTCATAATATTTAGTGCTTGGCAAATACTTGCCGCACAGTTACACTCATTTTCTTATCAGGCAAGCAAGCAATGTTTATGCTATTTTGGGACAAGTGATCAAATCCAGAGAAAACATTTTACTAAGAGTCTGAGTTCACTGGTTCTTTAAGGAGAGGGCCAGACTTCTTTCTATCAATGGAGTCAGGTTGGAGAGGAAGCAGACCCCAGTCCATCAGAGCGCACTGCTCTCCAGCACTTAGCAAGATCCAGTGTCAGGTCCCAGAAAGTCATCTGTGGAAGTGGATGCCAGAGGGTCAATTACCTGTCTGGCGATGATCACCCTAGGAACCATCCACAGTGACCTGGGGCCTCCTCTTGGCCACTGACCCAACAAGAACCCAGTCCCTGACTGAAGCTGAAAACCACTGACCAGGAACCCAGAGAGCCTTCTTACCCAGCAGTGGTGCTGAGCCCGCTCAGAGCCACGTGAAGTGTGAACCATTCTGGTTAGGGAAGATCGTGTCATTTCCCCAGTCCCTCTCGGGTAAGGGAGTTCAGAGTCCCTGAAATTGGCTGGTTCCCATAATACTTAAATTTTATGGCAGCACAGTATATTTTGGAGATGTGATTGTGTATTTTATCCATGCTCAGCTGGGCTGTAGCACTCAAACCCCAGGATGCTATTGACCATTGCTATAATGTTTCAATATACATTTTTGGCAAGACATAACTCACATTTTAAAATATTAATTTCCCAACCATCCTGTTCCCAAGTGCACTTCGATTTTTATTTTCTTGCAGCTGTACACCAGGAGAGAGGCAAAGCTACTTCTCAGTTGAATACATATTTTTCTCTCCTCCACCCCCAGACATTCCTTGATGGCAGGACACCCACATCCCTTGTTCTGCATTTTACAGTTCATGCTAAGCTTAGTAAATGGCCACATGCTGACCCTTGCCAGGGGAGAATTGCAATGACTGATGGGTGAGTGACCAAGATGATCTCAGTCTTTTTCCTCCCAGGGGAGAGGATGGATTGGAAAGACATCTGTATGGGCTTAAGGGTTGACATTTACAATACTTAACAGGTGATGGGGTGTGGGTGCCAACCAGGCAGCTCAGACACCAGTCATCAACAGGCACCTGAGCCCACCAGAGCATCTTTGCTGAACACCAGCCTGGGTGGGCTGAACAAGGCCTGGAATTTATTTCAAACACTTGTTTTCTTTTCTCCCCATCGCATGGTAACCTCTAAGCCCTACCAGCTTTCTTTGCATTTTCAATCTACTTGGTTCCCTTTAATGGATAGAAGGGGGGCTTCCAAGGTGACTCAGTGTAAAAGAATCTGCCCGCCAATGCAGGAGACGTGGGTGCGATCTCTGTGTTGGGAAGATCCCCTGGGGAAGGAAATGGCAACCCACTCCAGTATTCTTGCCTGGAGAATCCCATGGACAGAGGAGCCTGGTGGGCTATAGGCTATGGGGATGGCAAAGGAGTCGGACACGACTTAGCAATTAAAACCATAGCAACAAACAATAATGGATGGAAGAAGGGAAGAACCAGGTTGTGTCTTAAGTGGGGAATACATTTGGGATCAAGAAAGACGAAGGCTTTACTTCTGGAAATCTGACTTTACATGAGATGTGTTTGACTTTGGAATGGACCCTCCAAGCCAACACTGTGTTAGGTTTAGGACTGACAGCCAGAATGGAGGGTTTACTTGTAGTTCACCACCAAAAGTCAGAGGGGCCCTCAGAGTCCTATGCATCCTGGACCAGGGCCTGCCTTGTCTGACTCTGCTCATGGAATCTACAATGAAAGCTGAGACTTAATCCCCCAAATGCCTATGAAGATGGGGTTCCTTAGGAGGGTGGGTGGGTGGGTAGGGCAGGGGTGGGTTCCAGGCCTTCCTAGGGAGGCCTGGGGGTACTCACTTGAGAGGTCCCTGCCCACGCCCAGAGCCAAGCCATCCTTGATCCACAGGACGAAGCCATCGTATTCAGGGATGGCGCACAGCAGTGTCACCGGCTGCCCCGACACCACGGCCTGATCCTGGGGCTGCTGGCTGAAGGAGTACACTTGACCTGGGAAGGAAACAAGGATGGCGGTCAGTTACTTGCTGGAATGGCTTCTGCTTGATCTGTGGAAGCAGAGACCAGGCTGGTCCAGGAGACAAGAGCCCCCCAGAGTGCCTCCCTTCCTGCTGGTGCCCAGCAGTGGCTTCCTCACTGCCCCCAGCTCTATCACCTGCTCACAGGAGCTGGCCACAGCTGCAGGCTCCCTGCCCATCAACCCCCATGCACTCACGCTGTGGTTTTGCCATCCTCCAGCCCCAAACGGGCCACAGGACACCCTATTCCCCTTTCCACCTGACGACACTCCCTGGCACCTACATCCACGTGGGGGCAGAGACAGGAGACAGACCTCCAGTCGGAAGCACTCTGGGGGTGTGCTTCAAGAGGGCCGTGGGCATGGAGGAGGGTGGAGAGCTATGATTAAACCTGGAAACCCAAGGAATAATATCATCCTTTTAGTGGCTTCCAGGATGGGACTAGGACCAGCACCCCAAGGGGTCAGGCCCTACAGGACAAAAAGAACAGAGCTATTCATGGAGGATTAACTGCAATGCTAGGTAGCTGTTATTACCCACAGTTTACAGATGAACTGAGGCTCCGAGCAAAGGAGTGACGTGCCTGAGGTCACACAGTGGGCTCAGGTGTAGCTCAAGGTTACACTGTGGGCCCACGTGGAATCCAAGGGCACACAGCAGGCCCAGGTGGAGTTCAGGGGTACACAGTGGGTCCAGGTGGAGTGTGGCAGATGATGTGGCTGAGGGAGCAGGTCATTGTCTCCACCCGTCCTCCTGTCCCTGTCTTTTCTGCAGCAGACCCTACTCCAGCCTCACTGTCACTCGGAAGCAGAGCATCAGTGTGACCCCACCCCTCCCCACACACCCCTCCCCGAACCATCTACCCTGGCCAGTTCATGACTAAGGTGAACAGACACACCCACAGTAGGTACAATACACCAGGCATTGTTCTGAGATTTAAAACTATCAGCTTGTTAATATGCTCATCTTCATAACAACCTATGAGGTTGGTGCTGTTTTTATCCCCATTTTCCAGATGAGGACATGAGGCCCAAGGGAGGGATAACTATGAACAGAAGTCTCGCCTGTTAGTTACTCACAAGGGCCCTGTGTACCTTCCCGTGGCTGTCACGTGCCCACAGCACCCGTGTGGAGCCTGATCAACCCGTGTCACAGGGACTCAGCACCCGTAGGCTTGGAGGGTACTAGCCTGTCCACGGAGTCTCTAGCGGCAGGACCTTGGGCTGTGCATCAAAGACTCTCTGGCTCTAAGGCCCGTGTTCTCATCTACAGCGAGCGGATCGCTATGCCTGGACCTGGAGGGATTGCTAAAGAAGGGGATGTCTTGTAAGCTACGTGTCCTGGGAAGCCACAGCTGAACGGACAGCAGGACATGGGACCTTGACGTCCACTGAGCTCCCGGCCCACAGCGCCATCTGTGCTTCACGTGCAGTCTCTCCTGTAACCTAGTGATTACCACTCAGAGCAGAACTGCTCCCATTTTACACCAAAGAAACCCAGATCAGAGAGGCAAAGTGACCTGCCCAAGGTCACACGGCTAATGAATGGGGTTTGATCTGAGGCTTTTGACTTCTAAGCTTGTATTTTTTCCCCATGCCCTACTCTGCAGACACAGATACACAGCTGAGGAAAACAGGGCCTAGTGGGCAGGCTCTTCCTCCACTGGGAGAGTCGGGGTGGCCACACAGGTCCTCAGACACTGGCTGCTGCCCATCTGAGGACACAGGGCTCCAGACTGGGGCCCAGCTCTCAGCAAGAGATGGCCCTGAGCAGGGAGCCCCTGGGGAATGTCCCCGAGTGGCAGTGGGGATGGCAGCCGGGCAGAGACAGAGGTCCACGCTGCGCAGAGAGTGTGTGGAAGGCGGGAAGGTGGTAGGTTTTCAACTTGATGAGATCTTGGCTGGGTCTCTGAGGAATCTCATTAAAAATCAAATTGGCCCTGAATTGTGGGAGTAACACTTTTTATTCTGATTTGAGCTTTACAAATTAGATTTCATAGGACATTTTCATCAGCTCTGTGTGGTGGGGTGTGTTTTTTTTTCTTTTTCTTCTTTTTCTGTCTCTTCAAGTTCTCTGTTGTAATTAGACTGCTTCTGGCACCAAACAAGAGAGAGAGAAGGAGGGAAGAGATGAGAGGAGACAGGGAGGGAGAGAGTGGAGAAGGAACCAGAGGGTGAGGTCCTGGGGCGAGCAGGAGAGAAAGTGGAGAGGAGGAGAGAGACAAGGGAAGACGGCAGGGAGGAGAGGGGGAGGAGGGGGAGAGGGAGGAGCTGGGATGACGGAGAGGCTGCGTGGGCTGCAGACCAGTCCTCTCCTAGGCCCCTTCTCCAAGGCTCTGATGACGATTTCACAGTGCATTCTTTTATCTCAAAACCTTTCTTGCAAGAAGGACAGTGTCAAGACAGCCACCATAGCTGCCAGAGACTGTGTGATCAGAGAGAATTATCAGGTTGTCAGCTGGGAGCCAGGGGTGGGGGTGGGGGTTGAGATGAACAAGCCCTCCGCAGCAGAGCCTGAGCCCCAGGAACGCCCGTGAACAGGGAGGCCTCTGGTGGGAGCACCCCCTTGCTTCCTCTTGGTATCAGCGAGGGGACCTAGAAAGCTGGGTCACAGGGGGCATTCCAGGTGGAGGTGTGGGCCGGGTTGAGGGTGAGAAGCCTGAGGATGGCGGGGGTGGTGGTCCCCCAGGGAGAAGAAGGGCTGTCACCATGGAGACCGGGGCTGGCGGGGCTGGGAGGGGAAGGTCCCGGGAAGCAGGTGTGGAGGTGGACACTGAGCCGTCACTACTTCTCCTTGGAGGCTGCCTCAGAGCCAGGAGTTGGGGCAGGGCCAACAGAAAGGAGCCTGAAAGGAAGGGAACAGGAGCGAGCCTCCACTGGACTGGGGTCCCCTGACCAGGCTTCAGAGAATGCTTTCGGCTCTCATATGTTGTCTGTTTGGATCCCCTCAACTTTTCCACAGAAAGAATGTTTCTGGAGGGAGATTGGTACCCAGGATAGTCTCAACAGGCTGCCCCAAAAGACATGGTTTGCAAATTATTTGGGGGGAGGGTGCACTCTGACAATTTGCCTTTTCATCATGTTTATTCTGGCTGTACCAGCTGGCATGTGAAATCTTAGTTCCCCTGACCAGGGATCGAACTTGTAACCCCTGCAGTGGAAGCACGGAGTCTTAACCAATGGACTGCCAAGGAAGTCCTCAGCAAAATTTTAATTTTTGCACGTTAAATTCAAGCCGCTAAGAATGATTTTCTCTTTCAAATCAATGAGATGCTTTCTCAAGTAGAACCTAAGCTGGGTGTCACTTCTAGAGGAGATGAAGGTTACAGCGCTGAAGATGGAGAGGAGGTGAAGGGATGGACCGGTGGGACAGGCCCAGGGGCCCCCCCTTCAGGCTGAGGGTCCCCTGGGGATGCGACGGGCAGATGGAGGGAGGTTCTTGTCTGAAGAATCTCCTCACCAGTTCCTTCTCTTGTGACTTTCCAGTCCAGAGAGGTGAAAGGCAAATGATCATTTTCCATAACCTCCTGGGCATTATATTGCATAGGCAGGAAGCTCCTCAAGATGCTTCATTTATTCAGCACACGCTTATTGAGACTGCCAGGAGGCAGAAATTGCATTGCTTGGTGAGAAGGGGGTGAATGCGACCTGGCCTGTCCCTCCGGGCGCTCACACCTGTGGCCTCCGCAGCACCCCCCCAGCATCTGGCAGCTCTGATCCAAGCAGAGGGTCTGCTGCACCCCCCAGGGTCCTGCTCTCACTGTGGACTCAACCCCGCCAGGTTTCTGCCTCAGCTTCCCATCTTGTCCAGTGGCCTTCTCCTAGTGTGGAGCCCGAAAGCTCATGTGACCTCCCTTCTCAGGCTTTATTTTTATTTAGTTACTTATTATTATTTTTTTTTTTAAACTGGCATATAGTTGATTTACAATGTTGTGTTCATTTCAGGTGTACAGCAAAGAGATTCCATTTTATATATATTTGTATATTCTTTTTCATATTCTTTTCTATGATAAGTTATAACAAGATATTGAATATAGTTCCCTATTCTATACAGCAGGTCTATTTTATATATAGTAGTTGTCTATCTGTTAATCCCAAACTCCTAACTTATCCCTCCCCTACTTTTCGCCTTGATAACCGTGTTTGTTTTCTATGTCTGCAATTCTGTTTTATAAATAAGCTCATTTGTATCATGTTTTTAGCTTCCATATATAAGTGATAGCATATGATGTTAGTCTTTCTCTGTCTGTTCAATCTCTGGGTCGGAAAGATCCCCTGGAGGAGGGCATGGCAACCCACTCCAGTATTCTTGCCTGAGAATCCCCATGGACAGAGGAGTCTGGCGGGCTGCAGTCCAAGGGGTCCCAAAGAGTTGGACGTGACTGAGCGACTAAGCACAGCATAGCACTTATTATTGTACAACTCGTTATTATATTGGAGAAGGAAATGGCAGCCCACTCCAAGATTCTTGCCTGGAGAATCCCATGGACAGAGGAGCCTGGAGGGCTACAGTCCATAGTGTTGCAAAGAGTTATTATATATTAATATACAGTTATTATTAAATTAACAATACAGTATTATAGCTATATTAATAACTATATTATATTAATTATATATTAATTATTAATTAATCAACATATTATATATTATATATAACTATATTAATTATATTATTAATTATATATTAACATGTAGCATTATTATGTGCTACATATAATCTATAATATTATTACATATAATATATTATTATACACAAGGCGGTATATTATTACCTATATAATATTACTTATTAGCAATACTGTATTAATATAATTAGTGTTATAGTTATTAGAATAATACTATTATTATTGGGCCTTTCCTGGAGGTCCGGTGGTTAAGACCCTGCCTTTCCACTGTAGGGGGTACAGGCTCAATCCCTGATCAAGGAGCTAGGATCCCACATGCCTTGGGGCCAAAAAACCAAAACAAAAAACAGAAGCAACACTGTAACAAATTCAATAAAGACTTTAAAAATGGTCCACATCAAAAAATCTTAAAAAAAATATAATACTATGATTATATAAATATTATTATGTAGCTAGTTATGTATTATAAATAGTATTTTTATTCTCATAGAATTAATAAATAGCTGGCTTCCATTGAATGAACCACGTGAATTAGGAGGTTTACAGGGGTTGTTTGAATTCTCTCCACAGTTAGTACTATGGAGTGGGTTCCCCATGAGACGCAGGGGAAGACGCGGTCGCTAGGAGCCCAGGGCACTGAGCGATGGAGAAGGGGCCGCAGGCCAGCAGTCCTGTGTCAGAGCCGCAGCCTGCGGTCCTTTCCTAGACAGTCCTCAGCCCCCGGGGATGCACAGACCCACCTGAGACCCTCTTCCCCTGCTCTTGACAGAACTGAAAAGTCTCCAGAAACGTCAAAGGAGAGGGCCAGGGAGGAAACCCATCTGGAACGCTCCTGCATTTGAGGGGTCAGGGGGAGGGTGGGGTGTGGTCCTGGTGGTGGCCGCAGGCCGTCTTTCCTATGCCCCTCCCTGGAGGATGGTCCCATCCCAGGAAGGGAGAGGCCCTCCAGGGTTGTTTCAGAGCCCCTGAGGTCACTTTCCCTGGCCCGTGTGTCTCGTGGCATGCCATGCGGCTGTGACCTGCCCATGCCAAGACAGCAGCTCACCAACTCTGCGACTTGCCTCTACCACACCGAGGCGGGGCGGGGAGGAGCCTGTGTCTCCACACTGAGCCCAGAGAGGGGACGTGACCCCCCAAGGTTCACTGAGTCAGGATTAGGGTCTGGCTCTCACAGAGCCCCCAGCTCAGCAGGCCAGGGGCGGGAGCGGAGGTGGAAGTCTGAGCAGGTGGGGGCTTTGGGAGCCTTCTCTCCAAACCTCAGGAAGCAGGGGCCACCTCCGGAGGGAAGGATGAAGAGCAGGGTGGGCTCTGGGGAGCCCCAGACTTTGAGTCACGTGTGTTTTCCTCGTGCTCTGAGTCCAGATGGGGGCGGAGGCCGGGACTGTCGATGAGGGGAGAAAGGATGAGGTGGCGGCAGGTGGTGGCAGGACTCTCAGCTCCTCAGCACGAGGAGGGACAGGTGCAGCTGCTGCCCGGCCTGAGGCGGGGGGAGGCACTGGAAGAAGCCCCCGGGGCCCCCTCACCCCCTGTACCAGCCCAGCTCCGAGCCTCCCCTCCCCTGGCCCTGCTGCCCTGTCCTGCTGCCGGCTGCTCCCTGCCCTCTGCTCTCCTTTCAGCATCTCTCATGACTTCTCCAGACTGTCCTCAACGCCCACCCCCACTACCCCGCTCACTCCCTCATCTGCACCAGCCCATCAGGCTCCCCAAAGGGGCCGCCCCTCTTAGCCCTGACCACATGGCCCCTCACTGCAGTCTCTTTTTTGAGGACTCACCGCAGGTCACATTAACATGGAGTGAGCCATCACCATCTGGCTCTGGGAGGTCCCCACTGTCTTCCAGTAGAACATTTAAAATGCTGAAGACCCCATGACTGTCTATGAGCTCACACACCTCTGGCCCCTGATCTGAGGTCACCTCTCAATTCCCAGCTACCTCCTGGGGAGGGGAGAGGCACTCTGCTGGCTGAGGTTGGGAGGACCATCCCACCAGGAGTGATGTCTTTACATCAGTGTTCCGGGGACCTGGCTACCTCAGTGTGCGCGTGCGTGTGTGTCCACACGTGTGTGCATGTGTGTGTGCGTGCATGTACGTTGATGGGGTTGAATCAGTTGGCTTCCAGGCCCCACCCCTTCTCTAGCCAGACCTTTTCTGCTTCTATTCCTTGTGAACCACTCACCATTTTGGTCAAATAAACTCTTCTCATTCTTTTGAATATTTGAAAGCCTCTGGTTTAGAATTTTGGGGGGTGGAATGTTTCCTGGGACTAAAATACATGCTGAGAAGGTCAAGGCTTCTGTCTCCTGTCAGGGTTGCTGTGGAGACTCCTGGAAGGGACTGTGGTCTGGACAGTCTTTAAGGTCCCAGGGGTTTCCGGCGCTGTTGCCTGACTCTGAGTCTGTGTGTGTGTGTGGGGAGGGGGTGTGGGGGCAGGGAACAGGTAGAAGAGGTCCCATGGTGCCCGGGGTCCTCCATGCCAGACTCCAAGGAGGGTGCTCACCCAACCCTACCAGCCGTAACTCTCAGCCCTGACCTTCTGGCGACAACCTGGCGCTCCAGCGACCTAAGTCTGTTGCTGCCCCTACAGGCACACGTGTTTGTGTCTCTCCCCAGTCACCAATCTGGTGGTCAGGTGGTCCCACGGTGGCGTGAGAGGCAGCCCTCTGTGGGGTCAGTGTGGACTAGTGCAGAGAGCAAGGGGTGTGGGGTTAGTTAGGGTAACAGGAGAGACAGGCTCAGAGCAAATTGCACTGGATGGAGCCTGATGGGCGGAGCAGGGGCGCTGACGCCCACATGTGCCCTGCGATCCCCCATCTCAGTCGTGCTCAGAGGTCAGACTGGAGGTGGTCAGGAGATGGTGTGGGGTGTGCGCGACCTCCTCCTTTCCTCCCTCTGGGCGCCTTATTTTTGTAGTTTTCATCACTACTCGTGAGCCTTTCCTGAGCCCAGGACTGTTAAAGCTGGAGCTACGAGGGGGTCCCAGAGCTGGGAAAGGAGGCTCTGCAAGCCTGAAGCTGGACCGATTAGAACCTGCTTCTCGCCATGAGCCACGCAGGTGAGGGATGTGAACACCTGAGCCCCCTGCAGCCCTGCCTCTGCCGGCTTCAGTCTCCTGGAGCTGCCTGCCCAGCCATGCAGAAAAGGCTCAGATGTCACCGTCTGCTCTGTTATTAGTGACCAATTGGGGAAGGTTTAAGAATAGTTGTGCTGGGACTATTTGTCGCTAGCTTTCTCCCAGCCCAGAGCATGCAAATTGCCTCTTCTGAGATTAAGGGAAGTGGCCCCTGGTCCTGAGAAGCGGACAGATGGAAGCAGGCAAGGGGAGGCAGGGGCCAGCTCAGGGGCCGGCTGACACCAGGACAGCGCCCGGCTGTGGGGCGGGGAGGGACCAGGGCAGGATGGCTCCGGTCGTGCCTGGAAGCCTGAGCCTTGACTCCTACTGCTCTCTGGGGGCTCAGCAGATGCCCAGCTCCTAATCCAGTAGGGTGAGCTTTGGGAAGTTTCTGGAACATCCTACTGTGACCCACTTGGGGGTTCTGGGGTTATATTCTAGCCCCCTGGCTAATAATAAAACTGATTGTTATGTGGTGTAATGGTACCCATGATGTGCCATGGGCCACAGGCAGGGGATGGTCCACCCCAACAACCTCCAAGACCCCTGGCCAGGTGTGGGGTGCTGATGAGGGGCTGAGGTATCTTCCATGACAAGGAGCTTAGTGTCTGGAGGAGACAAATCTATGCACAGGGAACTAAAATACGAGGTGCTCCAGGACTTCCCCGGCAGACCAGTGGTTAAGAATCTGCACTTCCATTGCAGGGGGCACAGGTTCTATCACTGGTCAGGGAACTAGGATCCCACATGGCGCTTGGGGCAGCCAAAAATAAATAAATTAAAAAAAAAAAAAACCTTAAAATAAAAAGTGCCCCAAATGAGGTATAAAGAAAGTCCCAAGGATGTAACAAAACAGAAATAGACTCAAAGATTACAGAGAACAGACTAGTGATTACCAGTAGGTAAAGGAAGGGAGGAGGAAGTGGGGAGGGGTAGTGGATTACGAGGTACAAATGATGGTAGAAAATAAACAAGCCACAAGGATATATCCTACAATACAGGGGATGGAGCTAATATTTTGATAACTATAAATGAAGTATAACCTTTGAAAATTGTGAATCACTACGCTGTACATCTGAAATTTATATAATAATAAAGAAAGTCTCAAGGAAGAAAGAGCTTTCCTTTTTGGGGGAAATGAGTCACAGAAGGACTGGCCTTTTTAAAAAATAATTTATTTATTTGGCTCTTTGTTACAGCATGCACACTTAGTTGCCCTGCGGCATGTGGGATCTTAGTTCTCTGATTAGGGGTCAACACGGCATCCCCTGTGGTGGAAGGTGGCTTCTTAACCACTGGACCACGAGGGAAGTCCCAGGGCTGGCTTCGGAAATAGCCTGGATGGGTAGGCAAGGTGAGGGCAAGGAGGGAGTGTTTCCTGGGATGTGGATGGCGTAGGTAAAGTACGGAAGTCAGAACGCGTTCCGGGAAGAACAGGACGGATGCTACAAGGTCCAGGCTGGATCTCTGGCTTTGTCGCCACCGCTGTGCACCCCTGGGGAAACTGCCTAGTCACTCTGAACCTCAGCTTCCCTGTAGAATGGTAACCATGCTTGTCAGGCTGTCTGTGAGGATGAACAGGACCCTTGAGGAAAGCTCACAGGGCTCTGCACGCCCTCTCACCGCGAGCCTGGTGTGATGGGCGCATGGCCTGTGTGTGTAGGATGCACAGGAGAACACAGTAGGTCCTGCTGCACAGGCCCTCGAATGCACGCTGAGAGGTTTTCACCGATAAGAAACCATCCCTGAGGTTGACCCACAGGCTCAGATCTGAGTTTGAGAAAGATCACTGTGGCAGCAGGGAGGCAGGGGGATAAAGGAGAAGAATCCGAAGGCAGGAAGACTGATCTGGAGGATTCTGCTCATGAGGGATCAGGCTAAAGCTCTAGGAGCTACTGGAGGCGGCACTGAGCCAGCAAGCTATTGAGTTTGATGGGAGATGAGGAGCACAGAGGCATAAAGGTCCCCCCTCTCCCTGGGCTGCAGGACGGGGTGAATGGGTAACTGGGGGAGCCGCTTCTGTCTCAGGGAAAGAAGCAGATTGGGGGGGCTAGTGAATTCAGTTGTAAATATGTTGATAGGGGTGCAGAATCGCTCAGGAGAAGACACCCTGGATGTAGTAGGTCTGGAGGAAGAAGGTGGGATTCATCCACACTTTACTGAGCATCATTATGGCTCAGGCAGTGGGAGGTGTTTTCGCTACGTGTCCTCTCATTGGGTGTTGACCTGAGAACTCATCTGCTAATCTGGAAGGTTATAGGCATTGATGTGACTAAGGCAGACACAGCTGCTCCAGACTGGGAGTACTGGGGGCAACTGTCTAACTCCTGTCAAGGTTCACACGGACTTTGAGCCCTGTTGGGCTGGAAAGAAGTCAATCTTTTTCTTTTGGACCAGGACTGGAAATACAGAGAAGCCAGGACAGACAGGTGTGGAAGACAGGACTTCCCTCCACTGTCTGTTTCTCCTGGACCTGTGCTGGGAGAGAGGGGCTGGGACATGACTTCAGCCTCCACACTGCTGTTTGCAGCTGTCTGTAGCCTTGATTCTGAAACATGGCTGAAGAGAAGCTTGCCAATATCATGAATGTTCCAGAAACTGTGCTGGACATTTATGGGGGCTTATATGGGAGAGGCTGACTGTTCTTCCCAGGGCTGGGTGAGGGGTACAAGTTCCTAGTTCTCCCACTTCGTTCCTGGCCTGAGCTGGGGCGGCCGGGCAACCTGTGATTCTCCCAGCCTCTGTCGACTCTCCCCAGGACACGCAGCCCGCCAAGGTTATCCTGGACAGCACGGGGCTCTAATGAAAAACAATGGGGCTGGCCGAGGCAGGGTGACTCCAAAGGCACTATAAATCCTTCGCCTCCTGATTATCAGCCTGTGGCCCCAGCTCCAGCCTGCGCTGAGCTCATTAGTGGCCGGGAGAGGATCCTCCATCCATTCAGTCAAGTTCTGGATGCCAAGAACACACTGATAAGGGCTGCCAGAAACACTTGCGCGAGCGTGCCTGTGAAGGGGCCCAGCCACCCCGCCCGCTGGATGTCTGACCTGGACGGGAAAGAACAGTGTGGGCTTCGGCGGTGGCCATGGGGGTCGGTGAAAACAGGGGACCATCGGGCAGCCCGTGAAGGCTGGGACCCTGCATGTCGTCCCAGCAGGAGGGCCCTGCTGCTGGCTGGCCAGGGGCCCGGGCTAAGCCCGCTCTTCCCTCTGTGTCTCGGGGCGCTGTCTTTGGGACTGGAATATGTGCTCCCTGAACCATTTTGGGGGCAGGGTAGGGAGCAGCATGAGACGAAGAAAGCGCATCTGAAGAGCAGTGATGGGCTGTCATTGGCCCGAGAGGCAGCGGTCGGCATTGGTCACGGGCGGACAGAATTTCCATGTACACTCTTAGAGGACAGCAATTTGGGAACCGCTGGGATGGGCTGGAGGCGGGGCCATGGACCACGGACCCCACGATGTCCCGGGAGTCGTGTTCCCTTTTATACGAGATGCTCTGGACACAGGAAGCTGTGTCCTAACCGTGAGCACCCAGGCCCAGAAGGAACACATGTGGTGCTGCTTCTGCTGACTTAGCTGTGTGCCCTTGAGCCTGACCCTTCCCATCTCCAAGACTCAGCTCCCATCTGTCAATGCAGGGTTCGGACTAGAAGTCAATTCCTCAGGTGCTCCCTTTTAGCCCCAATGTTCAGTCTTCTGGTTTATTCAATGTATTAAACATGTTTTAAAAATTTATTTGTTTGGCCATGCCACACGGCATGAGGGATCTTGGTTCCCCGACCAGAGATTGATAGAGGGAGAGGTTAAGGCTGAAAAAAAACAACAACAAGGCACAAGAAAGTAAAAGCAAATTGCCCAAGCCGATTTGATCTGTTTGGGGAAGATCTATGTCCTAACTGTCATTTTTTTTTTTGTTTTTAAAAAACAAGGGTTCATATTACTTCATTCAATCCTGTATTTGTCCTTCTCTTTCTGACTTACTTTACTTAGTATGATAATCTCTAGTTGCATCCATGTTCCTGCAAATGCATTGTTTTGTTCTTTTTTAATGACTAATATTCTACTGTATATATGTACCACATCTTCTTATTCATTCATCTGTTAGTGGACATTTGGTTTGCTTCCATGTCTTGGCTATTGTAAATAGTACTGCTGTGAATATTGGCGTGCATGTATCATTTTGAATTAGTTTTGTGCAGGACTGGGATCGCTGGATAATATGGTAATTCTATTTTTAGTTTTCTGAGGAGCCTCCATACTGTTCTTCATAGTGGTTGCACCAACTTAAATCCCTACCAACAGTGTAGGAGGGTTCCCTTTATTCCACACCCTCTCAGCCTTTGTTATGTGTAGATTTTTTAATGATGGCCATTCTGATTGGTGTGGGGTGGTATCTCACTGTAGTTTTGACAATCCATTCTTAAAAATCTTATGAACAGAGAGAAGAAAGGGTGTGAATAACCCAAAATGATGGACATTTCAAAACAATGAATAATCCGAAGTAACATTTATTTTCAACATTGGAATGCATTTTGGTATTCATGTTTGAATATGGATGTGTTTGATGTTCTGGGAATTTCTAATACTTAAAAAAAGCCACAAAGGAACCCAATGATGAAGCTCCCTCTGGCCTCCTGCTCAGCTGGGTAGAGAACATCACCCTTTGTACTGGTCCACTCACCCTCCCCAGCCTGCTGTCGCTATGGCTCACACTTTCTCCAGGAGAGGATGGAGATCTTAGCTAATTTTGCCTTTAAAGGACTTTCATTCCCTTTGGGCCTCATGCAAATAAGAAAAAAATAAGAAGCTGTGAAATGTTAACAGAGGACTTCATTAAGTAGTCTTGGTGATAGCATTTGCCAGGAATGGGGACAATTTGCTAGCAGACAATTGAGAGCTGACTATATATGCGTCCTAATTAAAATCGTAATTCTTCTTCTCATCGCGCTGGGATTCTGGGTCCTGTCTTCTGGCTGCTATAGGATATTAACCACAGCTAAGTCTTGCACATGCTTTACACATCACAAAACTCTTCACATACCTTATTTTACTTAATCCACCCTCCTGACACTCTTTTGAGAAGGTTCTATCATCACCCTGATGTAGACACTTGAGTGCCAAGGTTTAAAGCCATGACCAGCCAAGGTCCCATTGCAAGAGTGTGCCCCATGCCAGTCCTTTTCTGCGTCACCTGACCTCTCCCATCACCACCTAACCGTGGCCCTGGCAGGGGCTCAGATTACTTACATCAAACCCTGAGAAGGCCGCAGCAAAGAAAACAAAATAAAGCTAAATTTTACTACTGCCCCTTATTTTTGTTTTGAGTGTTTGAAGTGGAGATGTGGGTAAAGGAGAGATTTTGTGCTGGAAGCACTTTGAGAGGAAGGCAAGGGAGTGTGCGTGTTAACGGGAGTGCCAGATGGGCTGAGGCTGGGTCACTGAGCCCAGGCATCACAGGAGGTGAGCTGGTGGCAGGGGGGTAGGACTGGCAGGTGCAGAGCTCCCTGGAAGCAGCAGCCTCAAGTCCAGGGGAGCTATTTTCATGGCAACAATGTTGAGGAATGGAGAGAATCATTTCCACTTTATGGATTAGGAAACAGAAGCTCAGAGAGGTTAAGAGACCCACCCAAGGTCACAGCATGTGCTGGAGGCTGGTGTTTGAACCATCTGACTCCAGTTCTGGACTTTGGTTGACAGTCTCCGGTAAGCATAGACCATGACTGAGCTATATAGTTTCCTCTTCAGAAAGCAGAGGCTGACAACTGTTTTTCCCAGCTGTGCTCCCAAAATGCACAGGAAGCTGACGGGACACCTAGTTCTTACTGCTGGACACAAGCCCCATCTCACCTGCAGATCACAATCAACCAGAGACACCTCTGATCCTCCCGGGCACTCCTGGACCTGAGATCATCTCCGTAAATGACCATTTAGGGCAAAAGTCATCCACAGCCAGGCAGAGGCACCGCCCACCCTGCCCTGCTGCCTCCTTGTCCAGAAGCCTTTTTACAAAGGCTGACTCCCTGGAATGGCTTTCTTAGCTCAGTCCGGGGCTGTGAGAAAAATGATTTCCATTCCCTGCACGGCTGGAGCCTTGGGCCTTTGCCACAGCCACTGTGATGGGGAGCATCTCCTCTGCTGTAAAGGCAACCCAAGGAGGACCAGCCGGTACCCGGTCATGCCCTTCCACTGGGCATGGGATGGGGGACCGTGCATGGGAGTCTTCTGGGAGCCCACCCCCATCCCGGGACATCTCTGTTTCCAGTCTGGAGTGCCACCAGAGGTCCAGACGGCTCCTCTAATAGAAAAGTTACTCATGACTTCACTGGAGGGAACAGAGCAGCTTTCAAGCCTCCTCCCTGAAACGCAACAATATCTGGTACCACTTGGCGTCTTGGGGAGAGAATTCATGTCCATAATTAGTTACTGTATATCACCGTTAGTACTCTGCTCAGGATTTACTGGGCAAACACCGTTTAACTGCACAATAACTACAGTCCTTGCTGCTTATTGGGTAATTTACTAAGGCTGGGAGGATGGGGCGGGAGGGACTCTGAATAGGAGGTATTGTAACCCCTTGAATCAAACTTTATGAGTTTGGGCTTGGCAGAGAGGAGGCAGCTGGTAGCCAGCTCTCGTTGCTTTGTTTTGCAGAGTTGGCTGACAGACTGCTTCCTTCCTTTCTTTATTGCAGGAGAGGTCTGGGGACTCAGATCTGGGGCTGCCTGGGGCTGCCTGGGGCTACAGAAGGCTTCTGGTAGAGAGGGTCTTTGCATGAAGACAAAGAAACTCAGCAGGAAGCCAGCAGCAGGAACCGGGCTTGGTGTCCTAGGGGCTCCATCCAGTCCTTCCATTTATCCCCTCCATCAGGCCTCTTTCTGTATCTGGGCCAGTGGGTGGGAGGGTGGGTGGGGCTACAGGGAATTGGCCTTGGCTGGCAGCATCGTGATAATCTGAAACCCTCTCCTCTCTCACAAGTGCCATGTTGCTGGGGAGAAGCCATTCCTGGACGCCTCCCAGCCTCAATCTGCTTGAGCAAAGTCTGTCTTTGTTTGGCCCTAAACTCCCCTAACCTATTTAGACCACAGAGAAGGGGAAGAGACACAATAATGAAAAACGCAACGTGCAACATTGCCTTACGCAATCTAATAAATTACTCGGTACCCGGCTGCCAGCTCAAACTAAGCCCAATATTGCCTGCAGTAATTATTTGGATCAAATGCAGTTTATCTGCTTCATATTTGTGCTTCTGTGCTCAGTGGTAACTTATAAATGTCATCGTGGTGTTTATTCGTTATAATGAAACTTAATGGCATCAGAGGCCAGGAGAAGAGCTGGTGGGGCAGCAGGTTTAAAACAATCTCTTCCATCTCTGAAGAAGGGATGAGCCAAGATAACACGGAACTGCCCCGCAGGGAAGAGGTCTGTAGGGATGGTAGTGTGCTCATGCTGTGGGATGGACGGAAAGAGCCAGGAGCCTCCTCTAGAGGCGTCCATCAGGAGGTGGAGAAGACTTGGCTGGGTTTAACCCTGGCACTGCCCCCATCTGTCCTTGCTTCATCTTCTGAGGGCATTTATGGGGGGAAGGTATTCAGTCTTTACAGCACTCGATGGCTGGCCAGATAAGAGATGGAAGCTGTCTAGGGTCTTGGGAGGCAATGATCTTGATGGATGGGGATAGAAATTAGAACCTCAAGGGCAGACTGTGTAACCTCTTAAAGGAGGTTTGGAAGAACGCAGTGGGGGAGGGTGGAAAACAAAAGGAGGGTATCCTGGAGGGCCAAGAGGGGATGACCAGGCAGGTAGAGGGGGCACAAGGCATGAACAGAATAGGGAGGAGCTGGCGGGGTGGAGGAAGCGTGCCCACCAGCTCTGCATAAGTGCGGACAAAGATGTGCCATCGGTGTAGAATGAAGGGTCTTGGCTTCATACAACCCTGGATTCTGCCATCAACTAGCTGTATGGCTTTGGGCAAGTTATTTATCTTTCCCGAGTTTTATTTTCTCCTGTGGAAGATGGGAGTAATAACAGACACCTCTCAGGATTGCGGTGATGATTATACGAGGTGATGTGTATAAAGCGATGGACGCAGCATTTGGCACTCTGTGGCCGTGGCAGTGATTGGCACGTGCTAGGTGTTCCATGGCGGTCTGCTGAGTGAAAACATGAATATGACACTTCCCACCTGTGTGCATTGCAAAGCCGTCTTCCAAACAACAGGGCTTGGATTGGAACCTTGCAGCCATGCAAGGATGGTCTTATCATGCCTTTTTACAGTGTGGAAGCAGAGGCCCAGGGTGGTGACAGTCACTTGCCCAAGGCTACCCAGCTGGTATATGGAGTGGGCGCTGGCTTTCCTGCCTCCCAGGACAGGGGTCCCTGGGCCACTATGTGCTGGACAGCTCCCCATCTGGGTGGAGGCCTGAGCTCTTCTTTCCAACTGGCTGCCCTGCTCCTCCGAGTCAGTCATGGGCTTGGAGCTGTGCTGACATCCCAACTGAACGTGGAGGCAGAGGCAGGCGGGGGTGTCTCTGTCCATTTCTTCTTAATACTACCTTTGGTGTTCACTCATGAAATATTCATTCTGTCCCCTCAGTGACACGCTCATACAAGGCTCCCAACGTTATAAATATGGATGAAAATGATTAGTCATTGTTATTTCTCCCACTAGCCAGTCCCCTCCTGCAGTATGTCTCCTGTTTTGGTCTGAGCACAAGTGGGGCTGAATTGAGGGTGTTAACCTAGAACACTAATAATAGTGCCTTGAGTTTTATGGTTCGTCATGCAAAGCATCAGTACAACCATTGTGCATGTTTTATCATGGCAACAAATTCACGGAGGAAAGAGGGTGAGTTTACCCATTTTGCAGATAAGAAATCATAGGTCAAGAGACATCAAGGTCAAAATAAAGGTCACATGACTAATCAGGAGCCAAACTTGTTACTGACAAAAACATTAATAATAATAACTATTTGGACTCTTAACGAAATATTCTCTGGGAAACTGAGTGTGTTGGTTTTATGTGAATAAACCATAGCACCATATTTCATGTAAATAAATAATAGCACCATTTACTTTATGGTTTATAAAGAGTTTTCATTCCTGTTTTTTTACTGGTCCTCATGAAGTAAAAGTGAAAGTTAGTCACACAGTCGTGTCCGATTCTTCGAGATCCCATGGATTGCAGCCCACCAGGCTCCTCTGTCCATGGAATGTTTCAGGCTAGAATACTGGAGTGGGTTACCCTTTCATTCTCCAGGGGATATTCCCAACCCAGGGATCAAACCCGGGTCTCCTGCATCACAGGCAGGTTCTTTACAAACTGAGCCACTAGGGAAGCCCTGTGGTCCTCATGAGGCAGGCTTAATTTATTCTCATTTGACAAAGCTCACACAATGAGTCAGTGGCAGAGCTGGCCTTAAACCATCATGTCCCAAAGTGGATTCCAAGGAATCCTAGTCCTAAAACATGCTCTATGAAAAATATTTTGTGGTCAAGTAAGTTTGGGGAACTCAAATTTGGCCTTGGAGTACAGAATGAAGGAGGGCAAAGGCTAATAGGGTTCTGCCAAGAGAATGCACTGGTCATAGCAAACATCTTCTTCCAACAACACAAGAGAAGACTCTACACATGGACATCACCAGATGGTCGACACCGAAATCAGATTGATTCTATTCTTTGCAGCCAAAGATGGAGAAGCTCTATACAGTCAGCAAAAACAAGACTAGGAGCTGACTGTGGCTCAGATCATGAACTCCTTATTGCCAAATTCAGGCTGAAACTGAAGAAAGTGGAGAAAACCACTAGACCATTCAGGTATGACCTAAATCAAATCCTTTACAACTATACAGTGGAAGTGAGAAATAGATTTAAAGAACTAGATCTGATAGACAGAGTGCCTGATGAACTATGGATGGAGGTTCGTGACATTGTACAGGAGACAGGAATCAGGACCATCCCCCAAAAAAAGAAATGCAAAAGAGCAAAATGGCTGTCTGAGGAGGCCTTATAAATAGCTGTGAAAAGAAGAGAAGCAAAAGCAAAGGAGAAAAGGAAAGATATACCCATCTGAATGCAGAGTTCCAAAGAATAGCTAGGAGAGATAAGAAAGCCTTCCTCAGCGATCCATGCAAAGAAATAGAGGAAAACAACAGAATGGGAAAGACTAGAGATCTCTTCAAGAAAATTACAGATACCAAGGGAACATTTCATGCAAAGGTGGGCTCAATAAAGGACAGAAATGGTAGGGACCTAACAGAAGCAGAAGATATTAAGAAGAGGTGGCAAGAATACACAGAACTGTACAAAAAAGATCTTCATGACCCAGATAATCACGATAGTGTGATCACTCACCTAGAGCCAGACATCCTGGAATGTGAAGTCAAGTGGGCCTTAGGAAGCATCCCTACAGACAAAGCTAGTGGAGGTGATGGAATTCCAGTTGAGCTATTTCAAATCCTGAAAGATGATGCTGTGAAAGTGCTGCACTCAATGTGTCAGTAAATTTGGAAAACTCAGCAGTGGCCACAGGACTGGAAAAGGTCAGTTTTCATTCCAATCCCAAAGAAAGGCAATGCCAAAGAATGTTCAAACTACCACACAATTGCACTCATCTCACACGCTAGTAATGTAATGCTCAAAATTCTCCAAGCCAGGCTTCAGCAATATGTGAACCGTGAACTTCCAGATGTTCAAGCTGGTTTTAGAAAAGGCAGAGAAACCAGAGATCAAATTGCCAACATCCTCTGGATCATCGAAAAAGCAAGCGAGTTCCAGAAAAACATCTATTTCTGCTTTATTGACTATGTCAAAGCCTTTGACTGTGTGGATCCCAATAAACTGTGGAAAATTCTGAAAGAGATGGGAATACCAGACCACCTGAACTGCCTCTTGAGAAACCCGTATGCAGGTCAGGAAGCAACAGTTAGAACTGGACATGAAACAACAGACTGGTTCCAAATAGGAAAAGGAGTACATCAAGGCTGTATATTGTCACCCTGCTTATTTAACTTACATGCAGAGTACATCATGAGAAACGCTGGGCTGGAGGAAGCACAAGCTGGAATCAAGATAGCCAGGAGAAATATCAGTAACCTCAGATATGCTGATGACACCACCCTTGTGGCAGAAAGTGAAGAAGAACTAAAGATGAAAGTGAAAGAGGAGAGTGAAAATGTTGGCTTAAAGCTCAACATTCAGAAAACTAAGATCATGGCATCTGGTCCCATCACTTCATGGCAAATAGATGGGGAAACAGTGGAAACAGTGGCTGACTTTATTTTTCTGGGCTCCAAAATCACTGCAGATGGTGATTGCAGCCATCAGATTAAAAGATGCTTACTCTTTGGAAGGAAAGTTATGATCAACCTAGACAGCATATTAAAAAGCAGAGACATTACTTTGCCAACAAAGTTCTGTCTAGTCAAGGCTATGGTTTTTCCAGTAGTCATGTATGGATGTGAGAGTTGGACTATAAAGAAAGCTGAGCACCCAAGAATGGATGCTTTTGAACTGTGGTGTTGGAGAAGACTCTTGAGAGTCCCTTGGACTGCAAGGAGATACAACCAGTCCATCCTAAAGGAAATCAATCCTGAATATTCATTGGAAGGACTGATATTTAAGCTGAAACTCCAATACTTTGGCCACCTGATGCGAAGAGCTGACTCATTTGAAAAGACCCTGATGCTAGGAAAGATTGAAGGCAGGAGGAGAAGGGGACGACAGAAGATGAGATGGTTGGATGGCATTACCGACTCGATGGACATGAGTTTGAGCAAGCTCTGGAAGTTGGTGGTGGACAGGGAGGCCTGACGTGCTGTGGTTCACGGGGTTGCACAGAGTCAGACACGACTGAGTGACTGAACTGAACTGAATTGAACTCAGAACCATAGCCCTCTTTGGGGGATTCTCCACACCCTTTGGCCACTTACAGGCTCTGGGAGTTTCTGTAGGAGAGACTTGTTCAGTTGGGGTTCACCCGGCTTCTCTCCACTTTATTTGGCCATGCATCCCGTATTTCACAGAACACCTATCAATGTGTGACAGAAATGCTGCTCCAGCGGTGTGTCTGTATGATCCCTCTTCAGCCATATTTTCCGAGGCAATGAGGTTTGGAGCAGGGTTGGTAGGGCAGGCAAGGAGGTGAGAACAGGGCAGAAAGAATGCTTGTAGGGCCCGTTGGAATGGAAGCCGTCCCCCCACCCCTCCGCCTGCCTCTTCTCTTTGCTCTACTCCTAGGACTGTGAGTTGCAGATAATTCACTCAGTGTTGGGTGTAGGCAGTCCAGCTTACGTCTGGGGTGGGATCAGAGGGGTTTCCTGACTGCCTGAGTGGGGGTCCATGGACAGCGCAATGTGGGGAGATATGAGAGAGGGCGGTCTATGGCCATGCGGAGAAATCCACATGGATATATACAGCAGGCTCTTGGTCATGTCTGCCCTTGAAGGTGATGGAGGAAGTCACTCCCCGCCATCTCTCAAATACACAAAGCTCCCCGAAGCAGAGTGGGAGTAAGAAGTCCAGGGTTTGGAACTTATGGCTGCTGGGGGGAAGGATGGGGGTAAGGGATGGTTAGGGATTTGGGGATGGACATGTACACTCTGCTGTATTTAAATTGGATAACCAAGGTCCTATTGCAGAGCACAGGGAACTCTGCTCAAAGTTACGTGGCAGCCTGGATGGGTGGGGAGTTTGGGGGAGAATGGATTCATGTAGATGTATGGCTGAGTCCCTCTGCTGTCCACCAGAAGCTATCACAACATTGTTTGCTAATCGGCTGTGCCTGCTAAGTCACCACAGTCGTGGCCAACTCTTTGCGACCCTATGGTCTGCAGCCTGCCAGGCTCCTCTGTCCATGGGATTCTCCAGGCAAGAATACCGGAGTGTGTTGCCATTTCCTCCTCCAGAGGATCTTCCTGACCCAGGGATCAAATCCGTGTCTCTTATGTCTTCTGCATAAGAACCTTTGGCAGGCAGGTTCTTTACTCCAGTCGAAAATAAAAAGTTAAAAAAAAAACACAAAAATAAAAAAAAACCAGGGTTTGAACCTTAGCTGTGTGCTTTTGGTAGATGACTTAACCTCTCTGAGCCACACTCACTTCATCTTCAAAATGGAGGTCACATCACCTACCCTGTGATGGCATGAGAATGAAGTGATGTCCTATTTGCCCCCCAGCACCAGAACTGGCAGGCTAGCTCCCTCTCACCTCTCCCACTCTCCCCAAGTTCCCCCGGTATTCAGGACAAACGGCTTCTCCCACGTCTAAGCAGCAGGAGCATCTCCCCTGCCCCCTCCAGCTCTCCCATCACCCTGCCTTCTGCTAGTTCACTAAAAGCCTGTCTCCCCACTGGACTCAAAACTCCCCGGGGGCTGCAGTCATCTCTGCCAATGCCCCGCCTGTCTCCCTCAGGCCAACTCCCAACCGCCAGCATCTACCACCCTTCTTCTGAGGTCTTTCTCTTCATCTGCAAAGGCCACTCGACAGGAGTGCGGGGGAGCGAACACCCCGACCTGAGCAGCCCTCAACCAGTTATTATGACAAGAGTGCTGTATAGACACCCCGATCTTTGGGTGACCTGACCGTGAGGCGTGGCTTCTGCATCACTTCCCAGAGCCTCCCACTGGGATGAGGCTTCTGCTGCCCCCCTATTTAGGGCCCGATAGTACTGCCAGTGGGGGACACCTTCCCTTTCTCATGCCAATGCCCTACCATCTTTTTGGCGCTTCCTGCACCTCTTCGACGAGTTCGTGCTTAGCATCTGCTTCTGGGGGAACCCAAGCTAAGACAAGGGCATCCTCCATGGGTTCTGCATCACCACGTCCTCCCCACCCCACTCCACCCCAGCACCAGGCACCTGGTGGGTGCCTGAAAGAGAAATTTCTGACTCAGACACACAGGAGCCGGGAGCACCAGCACTTGGAGTGCATGTTGTACCTCGGGCTGGCTGAGTGGGGCGCCCGAGGACCCCAGGGCAGGAAGGCTGCTCTTTCCATAGTTCTGGAAGGTCCCATCCTCTCTGCAGCTGCCCTACCTGACTCCCTGGTCAAACCTTGGTGGGCGCAGAGGACCCGTGGTCCAGCCAGCATCCTTCCTCGACGAGAGCACGGTTTGGTGTTGCGTTTTGAGACCCTTTCCCGAGTAATGGTTGAGAAGTACCTCTCTTGTACTAAGAATAGTGGTTATTCCCAGTGTGTTTGACTCGGAGGTTGGGGGGAGTACCTCTTCACTCTATTTATCCCACAGTCTGTACGCAGTTACTGAAACTGTCACCGTGTCCTATATTCCACAGGCCATTATGTGTATTTCAAACCATTATATAAATGGACTTGATTTGGTACTTCTGAATGTCATTAAACTCCTCCCATACCAGTAACAACACAGTTACCATAGAAACAAATACATTTGAGAAGGGAAGGCATAGGGAAGAAAGCAGATGGATTGGGGGGGGGGGTGGGAAACGCACCCACCGATGACTATTTCCAGAACGCAGGGCCCGGCTGTGTGACACGGCCACTCCGAGGAGATGGGGTGAGCGCCTCCAGGTTTTTATTGACTCTCCTTTGATAAAAGGTCTGGATAATTCATCTCAGCCTGAACCTGCTCATTCCGGTACATAGCTCTAAAACTTTACGGCACCGCAGGCCATTAAGCACTCTCATTTATTCAGACTCTCCCACCCTGGGGAGGGACGTAGAGACGGGGGTGTTGCATTCAGCGATGAAAGCTCTGAGGCTGGCTGAGGCTGGCTGGCTGGGGAAGGGGAGGCGGACAGAGGAAGGGGGAGCTTGCCTGGGCAGAGCTGACATAGGGTGAGACCCCGGGATTTTGGCCAGTGGCTGCTAACTATCACTTGGTCATTGTCCTTAGTGTGGTGAGAATGACAAAACGGTAGACTCTTGGGGCTGAAGGGGTGTTTTCTATTGGAAACTCCGTTAGGAGAGCCTAGCTGAGGAGCTACCCCTGGCCTTGGCAGGTAGTGAGTTTCCTGCTTTTGGAGGGATCCAAGTGTAGGTTGCAATGGCCTCTGATAATAAAGTTTGCTCCCAGGGCGCAGCTCAGATACCACTTTCTTCAGGAGGCTGTCGTGGCCCTGCTCACTTGGCCTGCAGTTTGACCGGTTTCCTCTTCTCTGTTCCCAAGGCCCTGCACACAGCTGGTTGCAGCCAGTAAGACACCGCGTTGTGATGGCTGTGCTGTCCTTTGGGACAGGGACGATGTCTTTACGTGCAAGGGGCCAGGCACAGTGCTGGGCACACAGGCTCTCAGCTGGTGAGCGAATGAGCGCACGGCAGCGCAACATTCACAATATTTACATACATTGGTGCTGGCCGGGGATATTGAGCCATCAGGAGAGAGTGAGGACTAGATAACCTTGGGTCCCTTCTGGCCTCAAGAATCTTTGATGGTATGGCTCTAAACCTGCTCTGATTATGCCTAAATTTCACTGTCTCCCAAGCCACAGTGCTTAACCCTTAAGCCTACTAACCATAAGGCTGAAAAGGAAAAAGCAAAACAAAAACAACCACAAAATCACCTTGACATGAAATATGTCTAAGCTCCCCCAGTGGCGGGCAGAGTTCCTGAGGTCGGAAGTTGTGTCCAGCCCCCGGAGCTCCTGTGCCCAACACAGTACTGGGCTCACCCGGGTGTGTTTAATGTCTGTATTAAAGAACCTACTTCCTTTCCTTTTCTCCAGAGGTTCTTGCTTCTTGTCTCTTTCAAAACACTGCCCCCAAACCCATTTTCAGGAGACGGACGTCCCTGTTGGACCCGCTCAAACGGTCATGCCCACACTTCAGGGACTCAGCACAGTGAGATGGGGAAGTGGCTGGACTGAAGCTCAGAAGTCTGGCTTCAATCCTTTGCTGTGTTGCTCGTCAGCTACGCTGCTCCGGGCAAGCCGATCACTTTCCTGGGTCTAAGCTTCCCCTTCTCCAGGTGATCTCTGATGTTTCTTCTAGGAGTCTGTGATTGTCCAGCCACCTGGTTCCAGCAGCTTGGGAACCGCTGCCCAGGGGCAGAGAAGATCACTGTGCTCGCTCTTCTTTCAATGTCTACTATGTGCAAACACGATGCCAGGCTCCTGGGAGGTGATGGAAAACTAGCAGAACTTAAAGACTGAGAGCAGAAATAGGTCTGAGCTAAATAACTGCTAAATGAACTTCTGGGTACAGACTTAGCTAAGCCCTTGGAAGGAAAGGAATATAAGAGCATGGAACACAGGAAGTTGGTCTAGACTAGGGAGGGGTGGGTCTGAGGAGGATTCACTGCAGAAGCAATATTTCAGCTGAGATCTGAAAGACGAGCAGGAGCCGCTATGGGAAGGGTCTGGGGATGGGGTGGTGGCATGTGTGGCCCGTATCCCAAGAGAAGAGACCAGTGTAGGCAAAGGCTCTATGGCAGATGGGAGCATGTCATGTTGGAGAAGCAGAAAGAAGGCTGATGTGACTGAAGTTTTACAGTGTTACGGGGGCAAGGTGGAGCCAGAAGGGTCAGTAGGAACCAGATCCTGTAGGGTCTTATAAAACATGCCGAGGATTTGGGCATTTTTCCTAATGGTGATAGAAAGCCACTGGAATATTTTCAAGAGCAATGTGCCATTTTCAGATCTGCATTTTGAAATACTGCTCTGGCTGAAGTGTGAAAAATGAACTGGGAGGGAAGAAGCTGGGCTTGATGGACCCAGAAGCCAGTTAGGAGAGCGATGATGCGGCCTAGGTTGGGGAGGGTGTGATGGGTGAGGGCAGTGGCCGTCAGATGGGCAGAGGTGGATGGACTTGAGAGATATTCAGGAGGCAACATTTCTAGGTCTTGGTGAGAACTAGAGAGAGCAGCGAGGGAAAAGAAGTCTGAGAAGGAGCTTGGCAGGGTCTGTGGTCGAGGTGGCCCCCAGCTTGCTTTAAGCCAAGCAGGTCTCCTGGTAGGAATGGTGGCTGGAGAAACAGGCCTGGGAAAAAGCTCCAAAATCCACCGTCAGATCGAGGCAGGAGAATGGAAATGGACGACCCATATTCCAAGGCGCCAAGCAAATTAAATAACAATCATAAAGCACCCTGGAAATCTGAGTTTCGCCATAAATAATAAACAGGGACATTATACAAATAATCGGCTTTGCAGCCCAGTAGAAGAAAACACATCAGCAAGAAAAATGAAATAAGAGAAAATGCACCCCCAAAGCCCCAACTAACAAAATGACAATATTAGCGAGCACCCCGGGGGCTCTGGCAGGCAGTGAAGAGACTGTCTCAGGAAAATGACTGTGGGCCCCGGCGCTATAGTAAAGAACCTGCCTGTCAGTGCAGAAGATATGAGACGTGAGATTGATCCCTGGGTTGGGAAGATCCCTTGGAGGAGGGCTTGGCAACCCACTCCAGTGTTCTTGCCTAGAGAATCCCCATGGACAGAGGGGCCTGGCGGGCTACAGTCCATGGGGTTGCAGGAGTCAGACGCGACTTAGAGACGAAACCACCACCGCAGGGAGGGTGAAAGCAGCAGTGCTGGGAGTCATACCTGCTTCCTGTAACTGAGTGAGAAGCAGAGGGTGCCTGTGCTTCTGACGGTCCCGGACTCTGCCCCCTACCACATGTGCAGCCCAGGCAGATGGGAGCTTCACGGTAGGTCTACCTTGGTCTCAAAGGGACACCCTGGCAGGGAGGCCAGGGCTGCACTGCCTCCCCTCTCCTCCTTCGAACGCCCTTTTTCTCATTCCCCCTCCCTTCCCCCTCATCTCCCACTGCTAGAGTCTATGGCCCGGTAGCCTCTTCTGGTTCTGGAGAAAGACAGGGTCTTCCCTGGCCTGTGTCCCCCTGACTTTCCTGACTTTCTCCCACATCAGGCTGACAGTTTCCTGTGTTCTGCACTATGTTCTCCCGCCCCTTCCACCTTCTCTGTATTTTCAAGCCAAAGCCTTAGGGGCATCTCCTCTGACTGTGGCTTCAGCCCCCTCTTTCTGCCTTCTAAAAGCAATGGACTGGATGTCAGCAGACCTGGGTTGTGGTCCTGCCCCTACCAGGAACTTCCTACTGGCCCTGGGCCTCCCTGGGAGGGTGGGCTGTACTGTAAGTTACTGGGGTGGTTCGAGGTTCTAACACAGAGGAGGACTGGGCTTTCTGAGAGGCAGGCAGAGCCCCTCATCTGACACTATGGGGGAGCTTCCTATTCTGCCCGTGGATAGGATCCACCCTGGGCGAGCAATGTGCATGGAGCTGGAGAGTGGTTCTGGACTCTCCAGAAGTGGGTCATGGCAGAAGGATGGGAAGAAGAAAGGGAATGGGTGTGTGTGTGTGTGTGTGTGTGTGTGAGTGATGTGAGAGCAATTCCCCCTGCAGCTCTGACAGGAAATACCTGCCTAGCGATGACCTAGATGAGAAGATGGTCCATCAGTAGGAGGGGTGAGGAAGGAGGGCAGGTGGCTGCAGGACAGACACATCCCTGGCCGCCTCACCTCCTAGCCCTCCTCTCTGCTGATGTGTGTGGATCCTGGCCTGCTAAGAGGGACTATAGTGCTGGCCTCGGAGGAGAGACAGAAAGGTAAGTCATAGCGAATTGCTGGGGACGTGAAGACTGGTGCTCTATGCCAGAGTGCTCTGTCTACTGAGCTTCTTCTTCGGATTCACCTTACACCCGTGGATAGCTTTCTGTATTCCTACATTGCCACTCATGGCACTAATTGCTTTTGTTGTTTAGTTGCTCAGTCGTGTCTGACTCTTTGCGACCCCATGGACTGTAGCCTGCCAGGCTCCTCTGTCCATGGGATTTCCCAGACAAGGATACTGGAGTGGGTTGCCATTTGCTTCTGAATGGGATCTTCCTGACCCAGGGATCAAACTCATGTCTCCTGCATTGGCAGGCGGATTCTTTATCACTGAGCAACCTGGGAAGCCCACAGAGTAATTGCCTAATTTCAAAATGGTTAGTCTCTAATGTGTGAGACACTGGGCTAAAGTCCAGGGACTGGCAAGGAAAGGAGGGAGCAGGATCCTTGGCTTTCTGAAGCTACCTCTTAGGTGGGACAATGTAATAAATGATCATCGATTAGGGTAAGTACGACCAAGTAAATAGGCTGGTTGTCACAATGGAGCACAATGGTGGTGGGGGGAATCTCAGGCAAGGTGGTCCGGCAGGGTCTCTGTGGAGGTGACAGGAACCCTGAGATGCAATTGTGTGTTTTTTATCTGGAGCTCGAGAGGGCAGGGACTATATCTTATTTACTTTTTTTTCCCTTGGCCACACTGCCTGGCCTGTGGGATCTTAGTTCTCAGACCAGGGATCGCAGCCATGCCCCCTGCAGTGGAAGCACAGAGTCTTAACCACTGGACCACCAGGGAAATTTTGTCCTCCTTACTTTTGAAGCTCCAGAGCTTAGAACAGTGGCTGGCACTTATTATGAAAAATTGGTATTATTTTTATGGTGCGTATTCACTGACTGTTTGATGAATAAATAAATGATCTCCTTCCAGCAGTTCCTACTTAAAGTACCATGTACTTAATCACATGAAGACAATTATGTCAAACAAACGTGACAGTCTCATGCCTAGTCTGTCTTTATTTGCTCCTTTCTTGTCGGCCTTTCATTGATTTTTGTCCATATTGCCACTCGATGCCTCAGATGTGTTGAGCACAAACAGGAAAGAACACACACACACAGACACACACACTCAGACACACACATTTTACCGACCACTTCCATTCCTGCAAATGCTGCAGATTCTACCCGGGAAGCTATTACATGCTCCCAAATAGAGCAAACCTCTCATTAACTATCACATGCCCCCTTAAACGATCTTTGAATAGTGTTTTCTTTTTTATTGCTTTGTGTAGTTTAACGGCACCAATTGCGATTACTCTAGCTTATGATAAACCCCAGATCTATAAAGCTCCTGTTCATTCATTATTTTTCTCTTGCTCCTTCTCAAGCTGTTATTTTTTGGGGGGGGTGGGATGTAGCAAGGAGGGGAGACTGGAGGGAAAATAAAATAAAAAGATACAAAAATTAACAAGGAAACAAATAAAATAGGGGACCACTTCTTCCTGGGTGACAGACACTCTATTAGATACTGTTAAACAGAACAAATATGCCTCAATGCAGCACAAGTAGGTCTTGCATATTTATTCTAAATGGCAAATATAATGATCACCATCTTATCTTTCATGGAAGAAGCAGCTAATTGTTCCAATATCTCACTAATTTCAACATCTGGGAGAAAAAAATTATAATTTTTTTCAAGCTATTGTACCAAGTGTTCAATTTATAGCAAGGTGTGTAGGGCAGTGTGGACAGAGATGTCTGCTTCTTGATCTATGTCATAGCTACTATTCCAGTTCAATTATTAATATGTGGAAGTTATAATCATTTTGAGTATTGGTACAAGATAATTATAAACCATAAAACAGCTCCCCATGCTTGCTGATGCTTCTTTGTTATGTGCAGACGTGTTGGGGTTTGAGCATGTGAGCTTTCGAAAGAGAAAAAAATGTGTAATATGGCACTTGGGGTAGCTAGACTGGCTGGAGTGGGAGCAGAGAGACATCTGCCTCCTTTCCAGGCCCCTCCCTCTTCCCCTCCTCATGTCTCTCACCCCTCCGGGGCCAAAGCCCACCCACCTCCAGCATCTCCCCTTCGGCCCCACCAACACACCCACCTCCTATCCTGTCTCCTCTTTGTTAGCTGAGATTTGTAACTCCTCATACAGGGTGGTTTAACTTTCTTGCCACCCCCTCATCTCCTTGTTTACATAGAAGCAGCTTCAGCTACTGTGTGTGGGCATGAATGTGCACTGGGGCTTTGGGGAGAGGCGAGAACCACAGGCAGTGAGGAAGGCAGAGATGGGGGGCAAGCTGTTCTGTTACTTCCTGGCCATCGCTGATGCCTCTGTTGCCTTCTGCTTGGGGGAAGGTATAGATTGGGCTAAAGCACCTAGAATCGCTCATTCCCAGCCAAGTGGATCACAATCCGTTGAAAGGAATAACCCATTTTTGTGGCTTGTGTGTGTTTGAAAAGGGGTTCAAAGAGAAGGGGCATTGTTTCAGCATCTTGCTTTTTTTAACAAGAAAAAACTATTTAAAATGCCATCTGGAAGACAGTGAAAGACAGAGGAGCCTGGAGTGCTGCAGTCCATGGGGTCACACAGAGTCAGACACAACCGAGCGACTGAACAACAAAAAGGATTTCCCTGGTGGCCCAGTGGCTAAGAATCCATCTTCCAATGCAGGGGACATGGATTCCACACCTGTTTGGGGAACTAAGATCCCACATGGACACTAGAGAAGCCCACTGGCCACAACCAGAGATCCCGTCTGTGTTAACAAAGGTCCTGTGTGCTGAAGCCAAGACCTGACCCAGCCAAACTAAAGACATAAAGACCTGTTAAAATGCCATCTTATGACCAGTGCAAGGTCGATGCATGAAGCAAGGCACTCAAAGCCGGTGCTCTGGGACAACCCAGAGGGATGGGGTGGGGAGGGAGGTGGGAGGGGGTGCTTAGGATGGGGAGACATAGGTGCATCCGTGGCTGATTCATGTCAATGTATGGCAAAAACTACCACAGTATTGTAAAGTAATTATCTTCCAATTAAAATAAATAAATTAATTTAAAAAATGCTGTTTAGCTTAGTTGTTGCACAAAAGTAAGGCTAAGAAGTAGCCTTACTATGTAGCTAAGCAGTAGCCATTCTTAGAAGTAATCAGATCCTAGTCTTGCTCCCAAGTCCTCTTCTAGTCCCCCCAACTTTCTTCTTTCTTTCTTTACTTGAACAATGTCTAAGGAGCTATTAAGGGTGCACTTGCTTTTCTTATCATTTTCCTAAGCTCTGGTTCAGGGCATTACCACTGTACCTTTCTTTGCAGCAAATGTATTTAAACTTCTTTTTAAGAAGACAGGCTTCCCAGGTGGTGCTAGGGGTAAAGGACCCACCTACCAATGCAGGAGACATAAGACATGTGGGTTTGATCCCTGGGTTGGGAAAATCCCCTGGAGGAGGGCATGGCAACCCACTGCAGTATTCTTGCCTGGAGAATCCCACAGACAGAGGAGCCTGGCAGGCTACTGTCCACGGGGTCCCACAGAGTCAGACACCACTGAAGAGGCTTAGCATGCATGCATGCATGCACATAAGAAGAGACCCCAGAGCATTCTCTCTCTCTCTCTACCATGGGATGACTCAGTGAGAAGGTTGCTGTTTGCATACCACAGAGAGAGCTCTCACCAGAACCTGACCATGCTGGCACTTTGATCTTGGATTTCCAGTCTCTAAAACTGCGAGAATATAAATTTCTGTGTTTAAGCCACTCAGTCTGTGGTATTTTGTTATGGCAGCCTGAGCCACTTATGAAAAGTGGGAGGAGTCAAATCATGTTCATCATCCTTTGTGATATGATTCTTTACAGGCCTCAAGATCTGGAGTCAGTATCCTTCTACTGGGGTCAGACACTTGGAACTTGAGCTTTCAAATCCATCCCAGCTCCTGACTTTTTTGGTTCCCCCATTCCCTGGGAGCCTTATTTCAGCTTCTCTAATGAGCATTGCCAGCGAGCAAATGTGTCTATTCAGCACCACGGACAGAGCCATGCTGTCAGTTCCCACAAATTAGAAGTTACTGCCTTGCACTCTCAAGAAGGTGGTGGTGGGAAGGGAGGGCTGGGCTGAGAGAAGAGTCAGGAAGGAAGACTGACTGGCAGGATGCAGAAAATGCAGCCTCAATCCTGGCTGTGCACAGCCATGGGGCTCGTACAAATAAGGAGGAACTTCTTGATGCTGTTGCCTTCTTATAGAGGCAGGCAGTGAAACCGGGGAGGTGATACTCTTTGTGTTTAATTGCACTGTCCCAACTGTTGTCAAACTGTTGCCATGATGGGTCCTGGCAACAAAGCTCTAGCTGGTGAGGCATTAGCTAGAGCACTCTGGGGAGCACGCGGGAGTGTGGGTATCATGGTCTAGAGGCTGGGAAGAGAGCCAGCTGAGGAGCTTAGGAAGAGGGCACTGGAGCTATGCTGCAGTCTAAGTTTGGGGCTAGAGATGGTACAGGTGCGCTGTCTTTTCTATGCCTGGAATGGGAATGAGGCTACAGGGGGCGCTGGGCCTTGGGAAGGGAGGGGCCCGGCTCATGGCAATCTGGGCTGGTGAGAAGCCAGGGCTTCATTTGTCTGACTTTAATGAATAAATGGCATCCCCAGCCATTGTTTATCTACTTTTGAATCCTGACAAACAATCTGTGGCATCTGATGGAGAGGGTTATTAGCTGCACGGAGACAGATGGCTGGGGATGAGGGGATTGGCTCTTTATTACAGTGGGCCCAGAAGTGACAGCCCTCCTCTCACGTCCCAGCCTCCACATCAATGCCAAGACCTTCTCCACCCCACCACCTCCTGCCTTCTGTGGCCCAGCCAAGCGTCCGAAGAAAGACCCAGTACTAGAGGAAGACAGGATGGCCTGTGAGTAAGAGGGAGAGGTAGGGCTGAAGGAGTTGGAAAAGAGGGCAGGTTTTTGAGTGGAAGTCCTCTGAGAATAAAGAGCTCTGCCTTATTCTTCTTTAGTATCCTCCCGAGTGCCCTGTGAGGTGCCGTTAATTTCAATTAGCATTCAAGAAATATGAACGTTACGGAGAAAGGCCGTCAGGTCTGGATTAGAAAAGATAATAGAAGCAGATTTAGTTGAGCCAGGTGGGTAGGTGAGGGACAAAGGAAAGGGAAGAGACAGGAAGAGAAGGAGGGGACCTGAGGGGAGGAAGGAAGAGAGCGCAGGAAAAAAATGTTCATGAACCAGTACACAGTGTTTCTTCCCCATGTTACTATCCAAACGGCTTCATGGAAACCAGCCTCATCGGTCTGCTGTCCTTTCTGAGAAGCCCCAGGGTCTTTTTCCTGCTGCCACAGCTGTAGGCAGAGCTTCCTCCCTCCCCATCACCCTGAGAAGGCAGGCTCCCACTGACCTTCATTCATTCTCCGGAACTTGTCCTTGGCCATGTAGCCCAGCACCAGACAGCATCCTCTTTTCTGGAGGCCCAGCTCTGGAAGGAAAGCAGAAGTGGGTGAGCTTGGAACGGGTCAGGGGTCAGTGAAGGTCCTTTTGCAAGAGATATGAAGCTTGTTGCTCTTATAAAAGGGCTACTTATTCAACAAACATTTAGAAGACACTTGGTCCAGGCATGATTTTTTTTTCCAAAACTTTCATCAGGTTTATTTCTAGGATTTTCATAATTTTAAGATGTTGCAAATGTGATTTTTATTTATTTATCAGTGTATAGTTACTTTACAAAGTTCTGTTAGTTCTGCTGTGTAGCAAAGTAAATCAGTTATACGTATACATATATCCTCTCTCTCTCTCTTTTTCCTTTTTTTCGGATTTCCTTGCCATTTAGGTCACTACAGAGCATCAAGCAGAATTCTCTGTGGTATAGAGTTGGTTCTCACTAGTTATCTGTTTTATACAGTCCAGGCACAACTTAAGGCCAATAATTTGCTTATTTGATCTTCACAACTCCACTATGATATACTCTATGATATACCACTATTATCCCCATTTTTATATTATATCCGCATTTATGTGCATATCAGGTAGGTGGTCTTAGATGAAAGAGCTGGTAGGGGGCAGAACCAAGAGTTTGAACAGAGGCA
Source organism: Dama dama (assembly GCF_033118175.1). Classification (NCBI taxonomy): domain Eukaryota; kingdom Metazoa; phylum Chordata; class Mammalia; order Artiodactyla; family Cervidae; genus Dama; species Dama dama. Next base: position 20,978,140 of record NC_083682.1, on the reverse strand, counting down.
GCCTGACGGCAGAGTCCACAGTCATAACCTTTACTCTCTAGGTTAATGAGTCCCCAGGCTTGAAAGGGGTATGCCCAGATTACATCGGGACCGTGGTGAAGCCAGAGGAGAGGCAGAGTCCAGCCAGTGGTGTTCAGGATGGAACAGCACAACCAGACACAGTGGAGGATTTAGGGGAAGACACAGGGGCCAAGGGGCTTCCCAGGTGGCGCTCGTGGTAAAGAACATGCCTGCCAAAGCAGGAGACATAAGAGAGGCAGGTTCAATCCCTGGGTTGGGAAGATCCCGTGGAGGAGGGCATGGCAACCCACTCCAGTATTCTTAGAGCCTGGAGAATCCCATGGACAGAGGAGCCTGGCGGGCTACAGTTAGGGGTTCTCGAAGTGTTGGACATGACTGAAGTGACTTAGTACACAGGAATCAAGGTGTAGGTAGAAGGAGTCTACCTTTTGGGAGAGAGTGAATGTCTGGGGCTGAGGATCCCTGTTCATCCTTACATTTAGGCACAATTCAGCATCGTCATCAGACACTTATGAGCGTAGACTTAGCGTGGAGCACAGGGGTGGGGATGGCTAAGAAACATAAGACATAGACTCTGGTCCCACAAGACTTTGATCCAATAGAACAACAAGTTAGAATGACGATTCCAGGTAGCAAATGCAAGAGACAAGTTTTCCCGCACAACGATATTCTGAAAATCAGTGTCCATTGTATATCAGCCCTGGACTGGAATACCTCGGTTAACCAGGCAGGATTTCCTCTCTGGTATCTCTCCTTTGCCCCAAAGGTGACGCAGTGGTAAAGAATCTGCCTTTCTATTCAGGAGACTCAAGAGACATGGGTTCCATCGCTGGATCCAGAAGATCCCCTGGAGTAGGAGATGGCAACCTACTCCGGTATTCTTGCCTAGAGAATCCCATGGACAGAGGAGCCTGGTGGGCTACACTCCATGGGGACTGCAAAGAGTCAGACATGACCGAATGACTGAGCGCACACACACACACATCTGTCCTTTACTCCTGATTTGCCATCAGCACTTGTGGGTTCTGAAACAGGTTTCTCTTTGGATTCCCCACAGCCTCTGTGTGAAGGAGGCAGATCAGTTATTACTGTTCACACTATGCAGATGAGAAAACTGAAGTTAGAAAATGTTAAATGACTTCCCATGATTCCTGCAGCCTCCCCACCCCCATCTCTTTGCTTTGAGGTCATACAGAAGTGGCAGCCACCATGAACTGGGAAAACGGATAAGGGGTGTGATTTCCAGAGGCAGGGATGGCGCTGCAACTTCTCCCAGGCTCTGTCAGCCTCCCGGATGCCTGGCTGCTCCCTCCATCGGTCTCTTAGAGAAGGAGGGGGCCACGGAGGGATACGTCACAGCATCTTCTTCCCCGACCCTTGGTGATAACCTGAGCCCTGGCTGGTCGGCATCTATGCTGCCAGAGCGTAGAGAGGCTGGGCTCCTTCTCCCCCAGCCCTTGCCCCACCTCCTGTGGTCCAGGCCCAGCCTCTGGGAGCAGCAGAATGAAAGGGCCGGAGAGACATAGATAAGTCAAGCTCAGGGGCTCCCGCCCCAGAGGAAAACAAAGCGTGGTGGGTGGTGGCGGAATGCCATGGCCCAGGGAGGTCGCGGGCTTTGATCTCTTGATTCTTTAAAGGGGTTTATTGACTATCAGTAAAGAGCAGAGCAGCAGATCTGAGCGTGCCTTTTCCAAAGGCACTCACTTCTCTTCCTTTCTCTCCACGCTCGCTCGTCTGAAGGCACAGCCAAAACGCCCTCACTTCAAACAGCCTTACATCTCAGGCGCCCAAATTGACGATGTTAAGTTCCCTCATCCAAGGCCTCGGTCCTTTCTTCAGGGGCTCCTGCTCTGTCGAAAGCCATGCGGATCAAAGCCCCTTTGATGTTTACTTACTATATTTGTGGATCCTTTCTAACAACCACCTTCAAGAGGCAGGAATGCAGCCTTCCAGGAGGAGGGGCTGCGGAAGCTCTAGCTGTGAGGTGGCTCTGAGCCCCAGCAAACAACAGCCTCTAGCCCGGGACCCTATTGAAACCTCAAGATGCTGACGACAGGCAGTTAACCAGCCCGTTATAATTGCACGCGTATTGTTCATCATGAGAATGACACAATTGCTGATGATTCCTATTATATTTTCCACTGACTTCCTATGCTCATCTGAAGCACTTCAGCAGCGGCTCTTAATGAGAAAGGGAGCTTGGGTTTGGGTGCTTGCATTGAGCCCAGGAACAAACTCTGGCAGAAGAGTATGGGCAGAAGACTCTGGGTGAATTTCAGCCACTGCTCCTGCAGGGCTTCCTGGGCCATCCCCTCACCTCTGAGGGAAATGGAGGGGCATGGTCCTCCTACAGACTTAGAGACTGTGGATCACCTGCTGACTTTGAGCTGACCGTCTCTGCCACCCCAACCCACCCTGTCCTATGTCTCGTAATGTGCCACCAGGGGTATTGCCCAATGAAAGAGTCTGTGTATACACACGGTTATTATAAGTAAGACTCTCATGGACCATGTTTGATTTTTGCAAATGAGCAGGAAAAGACTTTTTCTTTTTAATTATAAAAAAACCTGATTAATAAAAGAAATGGAGGCTGAAGCAATTTCTCAATGTATTTGGCTCATTTAATTTGACACGTGTGGGTTAGTCTTAATTATTTAGGCATCTACATTACAAGGCACTAATAAGCACACTGCAGAAATTTATTAAGTGAGAGAGGGCTCTCTGATTAAGTCTTTACTGAAAAGTGGGGAGAAGCCACTGGGATCTTTGCAAGAATGAGCAGGTTGGGGGATTAACTACGTGAGAATGAGCTGGCTATCCGTATATGAAAACAGGATATTCTTGGGAGAGATTTGCAGAGCTAAATTAGAGGTCATTGGTGCTACATGAAGAAGCAGTTCAGGGCCAAGGTGTGATTCCAGGAGAATCTGGAAACACAGGTGTGGTCAAAGTGACCAGAGAGAACCGTGCAGGGAGCAGGAACCAACGGCTTCTGATTGGGAAAATGCCAACAAGCCAGATCAGCCAGGCTACTAGTGGAGAGATGACGGAACGTGATAGGAGAGGCATCGTTCACACTGTGAGCTGGGTCAGCCACCAGACGACCAACTTCTTCGTCAGGGGGTGTGGGACCGATGGTGGAGTCAAATCCCAGGTGCCCATTTTATTTATTTATTTTTAAGACTTGTTTGTTTTTGATGTGGATCATTTTAAAAGTCTTTGTTGAATTTGTTATGATATTGCTTCTGTTTTATGTTTTGGTTTCTTGGTCTCATCTATATGGGATCTTAGTCCCCACACCCAGGGATCGAACCCACATTCCCTGCATCAGAAGGTGAAGTCTTAAGCACCGGACCACCAGGGAAGTCCTCCAGATGTATGTTTTAAAACAGCAAGATGTTGGGGTCTTCTCCATGTAGACTTTGGGGCTGCAGCTCTCGGCTACTAATCAGTAGCAGAACCACCAGATGCATTGAAAGAGCCCACGGAAAGAGACTGCTGTGAATGGAGTCATCCTGGCTTGAAGGGCAGTTCAGTACAAAGAAGGCCAGGGTCACCTGCCTCTGGAGGTGCGGAGCGTGCTGTCTCAGGAGAACAAAGAGTTAGGAGACACTGCTACACAGGGAGGGGCTTCCCTGGTGCCTCAGCAGTAAAGAATCCGCCTGCAATGCAGGAGCCGCAGGAGACACGGGTTCGATCCCTGGGTCAGGAAGAGCACCCCCCGGAGGAGGGCATGGCAATCGGCTCCAGTAGTCTTGCCTGGAGAATCCCATGGACAGAGGAGTCTGGCAGGCTACAGTCCAAGGGGTTGCAAAGAGCTGGACACGACTAAAGAGACTTAGACTCACGTTCCCTACACAATGAAGCACTGCCTGAGAAGGCGTATGTTTCTTAGGGAGAATGCCAGGTTGCACCCCAAGAACTCCCAGCCTTTAGGCTGTGAGCCACAAAAGGGTGGGGATAGTGTCTTTTTAGGCTCAGGGTCCGTGGTTTGAAGCACAGTGCCTGGCACATGGCAAGTGATCAGGAAAAGTCTGATTTAATGAAAGAGATGACTGAGAAATAATGGGTAATGACCAGTACTCTCTGACCCAGGCCAGAGAGAAGTCAGATGGGCTTGACCGAGGCACAGTGGATTAGGTCAGGTGAGGACGGCCTGGAGTGAATGAACGCTGTAATTCATCAGAACAGGAGTCTGGGAAATGTGCAGTTTCCTCTTGAGAGGTATAAAACAGGATGGCTTCATAAAAGGAATGGTTTTCCTTCAGTTTCTGAGGGTGAGGATGGGACTTTTTCTAGCCTGAGGATTCCTTTATTCTTCCTAGTAATCATGATATTGCGGAGATATTACTTCACATTTGTGGGATACTTATTTTTTCACGATACTGTCATATTCACTGTCTTATTGGGTGTTGACAGGAGCTCCGTGAGGCAGGCAAGGCAGAAGTGATTTCCTTCATTTTGGTTTCGAAAACAGGCTCAGAGAAGTAAAATGACAATTCAAGGCCAATGCACAGTCTAGCCTGGCCGGTGCTCAGGCTGGAACCCAGGTCTGATTTCTGACTTAATTCCTAGGGTGGGTCCCCTGATCCCAGGGCTAGCCAATGCTATGAATCAAGACAGACACCGAGGGACTTCTCTGGTGGTGCAGTGGTAAAGAATCCACCTTCCAATGCAGGGGACATGGGTTTGATCCCTGGTGAGGGAACTAGGTTCCCACATGCCTCAGGGCCACTAAACCTGCCACTAAACAACTGCTGAGTCCACACGCCTCAATGAAAGATCATACATTCCAAGAGCCTGCAAGACGCAGCTAAGAGCCGACGTGGCCAAATAAATAAAATAAACAAATATTTTTAAAAAGACAGACATAGAAGTGGCAGCAGAGATCAGTGGTCCTGTGGGATCATGGGGTGAACTGGGTTCCCCTAAACTTGATGCTGAAGTCCTGACTGCAGTATCTCAGTGAAAGTGAAAGACACTCAGTTGTGTCTGACTCCTTGTGATGCTGTGGACTATATAATCCATGGAATTCTCCAGGCCAGAATACTGGAATGGGTAGCCTTTCCCTTCTCCAGGGGATCCTCCTAACCAAGGGATTGAACCCAGGTCTCCCATATTGCAGGCAGATTCTTTACCATCTGAGCCACCAGGGAAGCCCAAGAATATTGGAGTGGGTAGCCTGCCCCTTCTCCAGTAGATCTTCCAGGCCCAGGAATCAAACCAGGGTCTCCTACATTGCAGGCGGCTTCTTTACCAGCTGGGCTATCTGGAAGCCCACAGCATCTCAGAATGTGTCTTTATTTGGAGATAGAGACTTGACCAAGGTAATCAAGTTAAAATGGTCAGTTCAGTTTCAGTTCAGTCGCTCAGTCGTGTCCGACTCTTTGCGACCCCATGAATTGTAGCACGCCAGGCCTCCCTGTCCATCACCAACTCCTGGAGTAGGGGGACTCTAATCCAATATGGGGCTTCTCAGGTAGAGCAGTGGTAAAGATCCAACTGTCAGTCAAGAGATACAGGTTGGATCCCTGGGTTGGAAAGATCCCCTGGGAAAGGAAATGGCAACTTACTTCAGTATTCTTGTCTGAAAAATCCCATGGACAGAGGAGCCTGGCGAGTTACAGTCCATGGCTTTGCAAGAGTCGGACGCAACTGAGTGACTGAGCATGCATGCATGCAATCCAATATGACTGGTGTCCTCATAAACAGGGGAAATTTGGGACAGATACACACCTGGGGCAATGCCATATGAACATGGAGAAGGCTGTTGATAAGCCACAAGGGGAGGCCTAGAACAGAGCCTTTCCTCAGGCCCCTTGGAAGGAACCAAGCCCGCCAGCATCTTTCGTGGACTCCTGGCCTCCAGAACTGGTGGTGGTGGTGGTTTAGTTGCTAAGTCGTGTCCAACTCTTGCGACCCATGGACTGTAGCCTGTCAGGCTCCTCTGTCCATGGGATTTTCCAGGCAAGAACACTGGAGTGGATTGCCATTTCCTTCTCCAGGGGATCTTCCCGACCCAGGAATCAAACCCAGGTCTCCTGCATTGCAGGCAGATTCTTTACCAACTGAGCTATGTGGGAAGCCCTCCAGAACTGGTAGGCAATACCTTTTTTGATGTTTAAGTCATCCAGTTTGTGGCGCTGTGTCACAGCAGTCCTAGCAAGCTAATGTAGACAGGAAGAGCGGAGGAACCGGTTCTTCTCTGCGGACTGGTATTTTCGTTGATCAAGACTCTTTGACCCCCGTCTCTTAGTCATGGGGGACTCAGGGGGCAGCATCACATAACCACTCAGAAGGCTCCTGAGAGGCACCAGCCAACTAGAGAGCAGTCAGAGAGGCTGCTAAGATGGGACAGCAGGGGTGGAAGGCACAAGAGATGATGGGAAAGCGGGAAGGTGGTCGGGGGGGGAGAGGGCTGGCTATGTGTCTTCTGAATTTTTATTTATTTATTTAGTTATTTCTGGCCGTGCTGGGTCTTCGCTGCTGCTTGGGCTTTCCTCTAGTTGCAGGGAGCAGGGGCTACTCTCTAGTTGTGGCCCATGGGCTTCTCATTGTGGTGGCTCCTCTTGTTTCAGAGCATGGGCTGTAGGGTGTACAGGCTTCAGCAGTTGCGGCTCCCGGGCTCTGGAGCGTGGGTTCAATAGTTGTGGTGCCTGGGCTTAGTTGCTCTGAGGCACGTGGGATCTTCCGGGACCCGGGATGGAATGCATGTGTCCTGCATTAGCAGGTGGATCTCTTACCACTGAACTACCAAGAAAGCCACTAGCTGTGTGTCTTGATGTCAACCCAGAATGCCTTGAGCATTCCTGCTCTCAGTGTGTGGATGACATTGGCCCAAAGAGTGCTTGCTTAGCGCCCCAGCCAGAAACAAATGGGCTGTGAAGTAATCGCAGATAGCTGGTGACAGTGGACAGGTACCGGGTCCTGCTCTCTCACTTGAGGCTATTTGAGGCATTTGGAAGCCCACCTGTTCCCACCCTGCCCAGTCCCAGTCGTTCAGGGATGCTTGCTGAGAACTATCCTTTTATGTTCGTTGTTGTTCAGTTGCTAAGTTGTGTCCAACTCTTTGTGACCCCATGGACTGCAGCATGACAGGCTTCCCTGTCCTTCACCATCTCCCGGAGTTTGCTCAAACTCAGGTCCATTAAGTGGGTTATGCCATCCAATCTCAACTTCTGTCATCCCTTTATCCTCCTGCCCTCAGTCTTTCCCAGCATTGGCATCCACTTATTACCTGAAGCTATTAGATGGAGCATGTCCCTAGGAGCCTACTGAACATGAAATAGAGTGTGGTGGGCAAGCAGTTTGGTGTGGTTGTAGCAAAGATTTCAGGAGTGGAGAAAGTGAGGCAGGAGAGCCAGGGACGAGGTTCTGGGGGACCTGGTGAGCCTTGCCTTGGAGTCTGCATTTTTTCTACAGAGTGCTTGGCAGAAGACAGGCCAGACTTGCATCTTCTAAAGATCATTTTAGCATGGATGCCGATGATGACTGGGAGAAGGTAAGCCCAGACAGGGAAGAGCAGCTGTGTGACCACTGCGGCCCTCCTGGCAAGAGGCAATGGGTGGATATGTTCCCCCTCTTCCTGCTCTCCCAGGACAGCCTGAGATGAGAAAGCAGGTGAAAAGACCCTGGGCTTCTCAGGAGGATGTCACAGCCTCCACATCCCCACCACCTTGACATGGGAGAGCAGAGCAGGGGCTGAAAATAGCTCCCCAGATGGTACCTGAGAGCAGATGGCAAAGACGTCAGCTGGACCTGGCTGGAGTCACGCAGAGCACCTGGGGGCAGTGTGACCACGTGGGCTGCAAAACCACCAGCGCCAGCCGGAGCCTTGCTTCAGCCCTGAACAGTCCTCAGGGTTTCTCCGGGCTTTACTTTTCTCATTTACAAAATGTGGATACTGCTAGTAAGCCCCTCCTCACTTGGTTGACATGCAAATCCAATGAGACAGCACTTGGTATAAGGACCTTGAATAAAGCACTGATGAGGGTGAAATTGAAACAGAACATCAGACTGCAGTCTAGAGGTGATCAAATTTTCCCCTCCTCCTCCTTTTTTTTTTTTTTTTTTAAAACAGATGCCAAAGGGGCGACTCAGGGACTGAGATGCCCTGCCCAGGGTGATTCAATGAGCTGTTAGGAGGCATCTCTGAAGATTCATGTGGCAGCGTCAAGTCAGTGGGGCTGGAGGAGTGAAGCGAGGCAGGAAGACCAGCCGGGGGTGTTGCAGGCAAGGTCAGAAGACCACAGGTGCTGGAAACAGAGAGTAAGTGGCAACTCAAGAGATGTTTGTCAGCCTAGACAGTAGGCCAAGGGTCAGAGAGGCTCAAGTAGGGGAACAGGAAGACCCCACAGGGTCTTCAGTGGGGAGACTGGAGGAAGCGAGGGGTGTAAGTCAGAAGCGATTGACAAAGGAAGCTGATTGCGGGTGACAACGGTGACTTTCGGTATCTGGAAGTCCCCAAGTGGACAGGTCCTGGGTGATCACATGAGCACGAGTTCGGATCTGAAGAAACACATCTTAAAGCAGCTTCACTGCCCTTGGAGAGCGAATACCGTGGTCTGTGGACCAATTCACGTGGTGACAACGTGCACACAAAGCAGGAGGAGGAGACAGCCAGCCTCTGCTATGATGCTGCCGCCACCACCCCTCCACCGCCCGCGCACACTCACAACCCGGCAGCTATGAGACCCAACCCACAGGGACTCCCTGGTGGTCCAGTGGTCAAGAATCTGCTTTGCAATGCAGGGGACGCAAGTTCGCTCCCTGGTCGAGGAACTAAGATCCCACATGCTGTGGAGCAACTAAGCCTGAACACCGCAGCTACTGAAGCCCACGAGCTCTTGAGACCGAGTGCCATAACTGGAGAGTCTGTGCATCGCAAGAAAAGACCCCACACGACGTAACAAAGATCGAAGATCCCACGTGCTGCAGCTAAGACCCAACACAGTCAAATAAATAAATCAATATTTTAAAAATTCAACCCACAAACACTCATCGAGAGCCACGACGCTCAAGACAAAAATCCATAACACAGGCTTCCTCCCAATGAGATTACAATCTGGTTGGTTATATCAGGCAGAGGTCCCCAACCTCCAGGATCTAATGCTTGATGATCTGAGGTGGAGCTGATGTAACAATAATAGAAATAAAGAGCAGAGTAGATGTAATGCCCTTGAATCATCCTGAAACCATCCTCTCCAGCCCTTCGATCCATGGAAAAATTGTCTTCCACGAAACTGGTCCTTCATGCCAAAAACACTGGGGACCACTGATATAGGTAGGACATCACCTGTGAAAAAAATTCAAAGACAAGCTACAGTTCAACAAAAAAGTGTCACGAGGCTGAGCTGGTGTTATTTCTACATCAACAACAATAATTGCTGTGTCTTGAGGAGGAAAAGGGAGCTGTGTGGGGTTGGGTGGCCATCTCAAAGGGCCTGGGGGTCTGCTTACTTGTCTAGGGCTTGCCTTGGTTGGGTGTCGGTACCCATGGCCTCTCTCATCACAAGCCATCCTGCCCAGCGATGGCCCCCTGGGAGGCAGGATGCTGGAGGGTCACTTTTGGAAAGCTCTCACCAAGATTCTACTAAACTGCTTTCTGCTTTGGGTCTGCCTGGTCCTGTTTTCAGCATAATCACTCACATCTCAGGCAATAAGGACGCCCGTAAATCACACAAAGATAACAGTTTACCGATCAAGCTCTCTAGCAAAGAGCCCTGACGAGAGGGATAGTAAAGGTTTATTAATCCTGACTAGTGCATGACTCTGGGCCTCTAGGACAAGTAATAAATGTTTAATAGCCCAATAGTACCTGTTTCATAATTTTTGAATCTCATTGCCTGCTAACGCTAAGTTTATTAAAGCACTATAAACTTTACATTGTTGTAAAGACATAATTGCTCTTTCATTGCTAATTTCATATGAGTTAATTATATTAGAACTAAGTTTTTTTCCCCATCCATATTAAGTATCAATTAGTTCCCTTAAACTATTGATTTGTATTTAATTAACTATGCTATTACATACCAATTAAATTCTTATAAGAGAAATCTGAAACAGCTGTGGTCTGAAATTCAGTTTTAAAAACAATGAATTACATACAAAGCTTACATCCAGTGCTCCTCTTTGAGAAAGTGTTGGCAATCATTGAGATAATTCCAAAAAGCTTTTGCGGTCACCAACCCTTCCTCACTAGCTCCTGCAGGGAGCAAGGCTCCTTCATTCTCATTTTTTCAGTCCTATTTTTTGGCTGTGTGGTATGTGGAATCTTAGTTCCTCAACCAGGGATCGAACCTATGACCCCTGCAATGGAAGCATGGAGTCTAACCACTGGGCCTCCAAGGAAGTCTGCTGAGTAAGGCTCCTTCAGAGCTTTATCTGATAGTAGGCCCCTTGTGCTCTCTGCAACAGCAAGGATCAACCTCGGGGTAGCACTTTGCCTGTCCTTGACTTCCCAAGTGCCTCAGCCATGCCATTTACTGCCTGGGATGGCCCTACCACACAGTGGCCAAGGCAGACGGCATATTAGCCAGCTCCTTATCACCAGCTGTGGGTCCATGACGGCTTGCGTTGCTGCTGACCCCAGGTCCCATGTGCCTGCAGGAAATCTGGTGCCCATGTGGTCCCCAGTCCTCTGGCTTCTCCAAATCTCTGTTCATCACCCTGTGTCTGTGCGTCACGGGCAGGAAAAAGACAGCCCTGGGCATTTACTTTCCTCATCTTATTTCACCCTCACATCAATGTTATGAAGCTAAGCATTATTATTCCTGTCTTTGTGGATAAAGAATTGGACATTTTAGAGGTGGAAGGAGTCTGCCAGCTGTGAGTGGTGAAGCTTGGGGCACGCCTGGGGACTTCCATACTGACCTTCCTTGTCTGTGAGAAAGAACTCCTCACCAATTCTGAGTCTTGGCACCCCTGGCTGGTTCTCTGAGACCCTCCCTAACTCTTTTCATCCTTCTTATCTTTCTCTCTGAGGCTGGGCTCACCTCCTACCCTAAGTTACTGCCTGGGGTCTTTCTCCCAGTTGGCTAATTCCTTGGAATGCCAACTCAGTCACCAGCTGACTTGGGAGGTGGCCTTCCTCTGGGACACTGGGGCATCACTGCAGCCCCCAAGGTAGGCAGAGTCTGCCACACCCCTCTGCACACTGGTCTTGGGACCGGCTGCCCACTCCTCCCCTAGGGGCTGGCCGCAGCTCATCCTTGCCCCTCTCCACTGGCGTGTCGTCTCCCTGGACCAGGCTCACTTAATTCACCAGTGCCATTAAAGTGGCCATGCATTGAACACTTATGATTGATGAGTCCCTGGGCTGAGAACTTGGCATGCGTTATCTTCTATCATAACAATTCTATAAGTGAGTACTGTTATTGTTCCTAATAATATGAAACAGATAATTCAAAACATGAAATATTCACTTGAAAGTCAAACAGCTAGTAAGTTTGGAGGCCAGAAAAACCAATTATAAATGAGGTTTTTGGATTACTCGCATAATCTCTTTGTGAGAGGTGCAGGGGCTTGGGGAAAGTTTAATAATGCTGGTGGAGGAATTTTATAGGGAAGTTTTATCACATGTACGAAGTTCCCTCAGCCATCTCCGATTTGAGATGTCTAATCCCACTGGTTAATTGCACTGCAGGGGACCATGACACAGAAACTGGATCATGAAGGCCATTCCCAACCCCCACCCCACCCCGCCTCAGCCTGTCATCAGTCCACTTATCCTGAGAGGAATGGAGACTGCTGACAGCCATATGCCTGGAAGGCTTTTAGACTTTTCCTAGGAGAAAGTTGGGAGTTGGTGACTAATGTCTGAATGGGGCCAGATGCTCAACAGCTGTGGCCTGCCCCCAGGGAGCCTGAGCCTGGTATAGCCAGTCAATCATGCCGGGAGGCCAGGCAGAAAGAGGGCAACCCTCCTGTCTGTTTTCTAGTGGGACCAACAAAGTCCCTATGGACTAAAGCTATGGGCAACAGGAGGCCTGCAGGGCCCCCACATCCACATGCCCCTACTCCATCACCTGTCCTCCTCTTAAAGCCCAGCTCTAATGCCAGAAGGCAGGGGCCCAATAGGAGTCTACGAAAGTGATCTGTGGCTTTAATACTCACAGAGATTCATAGTCACATTGATTGGGTAGGGCTCAGAGAAGCTAGGTAATTTTCCTAAGTCCCCTAACCGGGAGGTGGGGGAGTCAAGGGAGGGAAGGAGGTTCACGAAGAAGGGGACACAGGTCTCCCTATGTCTGATTCACGTTGATGTAGGGCAGAACCCGGGCTTCCCTGGTGGCCCAGACAGTAAAGAATCTGCCTGCAATGCAGGAGATGCAAGTTTGACCCCTGGGTCAGGAAGATCTCCTGAAGAAGGAAATGGCAAACCACTCCAGTATTCTTGCCTGGAGAATTCCACCGACATAGGAGCCTGGTGGGCTACAGTCCATATGGGGTCACAAAGAGTTGGATAGCACTGAGTGACTATCACCGTACTATACGGCAGAAACCAACATGACATTGTAAAGCGATTCCCCTATGATTAAAAATAAATAAATACAAAGAAGAAAATAGAAATCATTGGCAAACACACACACACACACAATCCCAGGTCCATCTGACCCCAGGGCCCAGGCTGCACTCTTCTGCTAGGAACGCAGCCTGGATGCTGCACACACAGCCCAGGAGATCTGCAGAGATTGCAGATCTCAGAGGAAGGGGGCCATGGGTGTCCAGAGGGTGCTGGTGAACTAGGTCAGCACTTCTAGGAGGTCAGGGGGTTCTGGGAAGCCCTCGTGGGAGCTAGGCCCCTGGCAAGTCCAGGCCTGGAGAAGGAAGAGTGGCCTGCAGGGAGGCGGGGTGGGGTGTGGGGGGTAGGGCAGGAAAGTACGGAGGGGTGGGAGTGGGGTAGGGGGAGCAGCGGGAGCCTTGCCGCTATTTAGTTTTGTGCTTACAAACCCTCCTGTCACCCATTTACAGCCCAAATGAAATCACGAAGGCTGAGGATGAACCAAGAGGGTCCCATAAAGGCGGTGAACTGGCTTTAAAGAATTTCTCACTGGAATCAAGCGGGAATGGCCAGCCTTTGTTCTCAGGCCCACATGCCGCTGGTCATGGCAGGGGTGGAGGGAGACTTTTGTTCTAACCTGGCACTAGGGAAGAGGGTGGAAAGAAGGGAAAGGTGTCTTGGGAGAGTGGGGAGTATAGGTCTTTCAGGGTCCTTGGCTTGGGCTTCCTGGGTGGCTCAGTGGTAAAGAAGCTGCCTGCCAATGCAGGAGACCCGGGTTCGATCCCTGGCTCAGTAAGGTCCCCTGGAGTAGGAAATGGCAACCCACTCCAGTATGCTTGCCTGGGAAACCCCATGGAGAGAGGAGCCTGGCGGGCTACAGTTCATAGGGTTGCAGAGTTCCAGCACACAGTTCATAGCGTTCCTACAGTTCCTACCGTTCCTAGGGTTCCAGCACACAAGAATGGGATGGAAGGGAGTGGACCAGGCTTCTGCTCCCTCCACTTTCTGGTCAGGAAAGCAGTTCAGGAGGGAGGCCAGGCCAGGCCAGTCACAGTGCCTTGTTGACCATCTGATCACCACGCCATGCCTGGCTGCCAGGGCTGCGCCCACCCAGAAGCTGCACCCTTTCCCTGGGGCAGAGGAGGGATGGGTGTGGGAGAGTGTGTCTTCCTCCAGGCTCTGCCCCTCCATCCACACTTCCTGACCCGGGCCTGCCCACTAGCACATCGTGGCTTGGGCAGTCTTGGGAGGTGAGGCTGCTGAGCAGCGGAGGCCCAGGGTTGGCCAGACCTCACCCCCCACAGCAGTGCCAAGCTTCCCGCCCACCCAGCAAGGCAGGAAAGTGGATGGTGGGGTTCGGAGAGGAGCCAGCGGGGAAGGCAGGAAACCCTGCTGTCCGCCCATTACTGAAATCCTCCTGGAGCCCCCGACACCCCATTACAACTCTGAATCTTATAATTAAATCGAGTCTGCCAGTTACCTCTCAGCACGGCAGCAATTCAAGCTCATTGGAGGTTTTCTTTGTTTACTTTTATTTATTTATTTAGTAATTATTTATCCAGCTACATGGAGGCGCTAGCCCCATGTTTCTCTTGCCTTCAAAAAGCACAGATGTAGATAAGAAGCGGGGAGAGGTGAGGAAGGCAGAATGGGGGAGTCCAGGGGCTCAGCTCTTGCTGGGGGGGTTACCTCTGGGAGAGGATTAGGGTAAATGCCACGGGCTGGTTCTAACCCCCTGTTCTTGTCCAAGGCGCCTTAGGGAAGGTCCACGGTTCCCAGGAAGCTCCATGGAAGCCCTTGATCCTGAGGGTTTTGGATATGGGTCTCAGCATAAGGCTGTGACTGGGCATCAGGGCTAACTCACGGCGTGTGGCAGGATTAGCAACCCATCAGACACAAGCTCACCGCACCTGAGACCACCCTGAAGAAGGATGCCGAGGACCAGAGGGACACCATGACTTGCCCTCTCTCACTCAGCTGCTGCTGGCAGAGATGAGATTTGAACACAAGGCTTGGGGGTAAAACCAAGCTTCCCCTCATCTCGCCTGGAGCCCCAGATCCAACTTGGCAGGCCCAGCAACAGAAATCAAAGAGTCTTTCTTCTCTTTAATGATAACCTTTCAGCGGTAAGGGGGCGGAGGAGAGCCTGAGAGCTTTGATTAAGGAATCAACCTCAAACAGATCCAGGGTAGCGATTCCAAACCACCAGCCTTCACTTAATAAGAACATGAAAGTTTATTTACCACAAGGCCGGCCCAGCAGGAGGCTGATTGCTAAAAGGCATGCCATGGGGCTGGGCGAGCTCCGCACACATCAACAGCCGAGCCCCAGAGAGGTGACCCCTTTTGGGGCCACAAACCTGACGACCCCAGCAGGGCAGAGGACGAGGGCGCTGAGATGGTGTGAGAGAGGGAGAGGAAGACAGGCGCTTGCCTATCACGGTGGGTGGGAGGATGGGAAGGAGTTCCAGACTCTAGCTGACACCTAAACAAATCTCCCCTGAAGGGAAAATGGGATTTACTCACCACCTGCCCCCACCAACTTGCTGGTTAGGTCACCTGTGGGCTGTTTACTACTTCTGGGAGCAGGTATGGGTGGTTCCAGGAATGACCTGGACCGCTTCTGCTCTGTTTGGGAGCAACAGGGCCCAGAGGTTTCTGGACATGTGGGTGGTGGGATCCATGATGCCTCTGATGCCTATTGGAAACAATCAGGGACCTTGATTCAGGCTCTGGTCAGTCCACAGAGGACAGTAGCAGTGGGAAGGAGTCTGGTGGCCAGTCCTGACTGCAGGAGGGTTTATATTGACATCTCTGGTTAATCTGGAGAAGGTTCTCTGGCTGGAGGACCCAGCGCTGTAACCTGGTCTTAGATACGCAGAGGCCTTTAAGCCCAGGGCCTGGTGAGGAGGAGGTCCTGGCTTATAAACTTTGGACAGGACATCCAGGTCCTCCTTTCCAGGCTCCTGAGACCAAGAGGAGTCAACACAGGAACTTTGCACCATTGACCCCACGGCCCGTGGGACTTCTCACACTGTAGTATGGCCCTCCCACCGCCACTTGGCTCTTGATCTGAGGGTGCCCCTTCATTGTCTCCTACGTTTATGAAAGGGAGACCTCCTGGGCTGTGATGACGAGTGGAGGTAATTGATACAGAAAGCTGGGAGGTAAGGAGAGGTGTGTGTCCCTATTACCTGTCCACAGGTGCGCAACCAAGGCTGGGCACATTGTAAGCACCTAACACATGGGAGTTAGAACAATGACATGATGAGCTGTTATAAAGGGAAGAGGTGTGCTATAAGTCAGGACAGGAATGAAATTCTCTTGGACGGAGATTTGTTTGCCTGAGGGCTCTGGTTCTGTAGTTTGAACCAAGGCTTCCAAACGTTGTAAAGATAATGCTCATAATGGGGCCGCTGTGCTCAGCTCCTGGGGGAAAGGGCTGGGTGGTGGCGGTCCTGTTGGGGGTGTCACCCCTGGCTGGCATGGTAGTGTAGGTCCCAGGCTGGTACTGTGTAGAATCAGAAGAGCTAAAGGCCTGAAGACAGTCATTGCCAACCTTGCCAGCATGTGCAAGTAGCCACAGAGCAAGCGCAGGGCACATACTAGGTGCTGGGTGGTGGGGAGAAGGTTAAGACAGACTCTCAGAGTCTTAGAAACTAGTCAAGGAGTCAGAACAAATACCCATTATAGATCCAGATAAAGAGCCTCTCATGACATGTCTATTTCAAGCAAGGGATGGGCCCCGCTCAGAACACAGGGAGGGTGGTGCCCAGCCCTGTAAACCCTCATCTAAGGGGTATGTGGACAAAGTGGGGAGCACCCGGAGGATGATGCCTGGCAAGTGAGGGTCTGGAAGACTGGCCACAAGGGGCCCAGCTGAGGATCATGGTTGGGCAGGTAGGAGAGGCCAGACTGACCACAGGACTTTGGGGAGAGGTCGGACAGGGTGCAGGTTATAGGGAGGCAGGTGGCAACTCAGAAGGACAAACTTGCCTTCAGGGCAAGCTGCCTCAGCCTGTTCTTCACAAGGACTCAGGTGGGACTGAAGTCCAGGGATCCCCCTGGCCTGTCCTGTGGACCTGGGATGCAGGCGCTTATAGCCAGTGGAGCGAGGACTTAGCACGGGCTTGGGTATCTTTTCCCAGCACTGTGTCGACTGAAAAAAAAAAAAGCACAACAAAAAGCTGAGAATTATGTTTTATTTCGCAGACAAAACTGAGGATTTAAGCCTGGGATGCAACCTCTAAGATAGTTCTGAGAGAGGTAAGGGAGGGACCAGGATATATATATAGGAGTTTTTGCAAAAAAAGACCAGGTATTCTGAACATCAAAAGATGATAGTCAATTAAAGAAAACCAGCCATCTCAAGTTAAGGAATTTAGCATTTTTCTGCTAAATTATGGGGAGACACAAGAGTCTGGGCTCATTCCTTTGATATGTACCTCAGCTATCTGGGACCAACATCCTGAGCTTTCTCATCCCAGTATCCCCCAGGGTGCATGGTCGAGGGTGGCTGCAGTGACTGACTGCTTGATGGTGGGCATCCTGTTTCTGTCCTGAGATCCTCAGGGCTCACCAGAGCGGGAGGCTGCCGCCTGCAACATCGTTTGTTTACCGGTATGGCAGGCAACATTTTTTTGCTGACAACGGTGTTCCATGATGCCACACAGGCAGCCTCACGCCGGCTATGCTGGGAATATTCGCACGGGAAAAATCGGCAGAAGGGCCATCAGGGCCCCCTCCCACCTATTCTCCTTCCTGAGAGCAGGGTTATCAGCTCACCACCGGCTGAGCCTTCACATTTGAGGAGAGCTCTGTCCACCTTGCTTTCCACTTCCAAGCCTTTCACAGACGTGACTGAGGGCCTCTATCTGTGGTTTCTGATCCGTTTCCACTGCCTCTCCAGGCTCCGTGCTATGTTGGCTGACCACTGAGCTGAAGTGGCCGGGGTCCAGATAGGAGAAGCACATGATGGAGCGTCACGGGAGTCCGTGTGTTCACTCCCTTGCCGCCTGGCAGAACAGCCATTCAGCGGTTTCATGAAGGTCAGGACTTGCTTCGAAATCTTCAGGGAGGGCATGCTCACGACTTCTCCACGGGCAGCCTCTGACAACCACAGTAAATTCCTTCCCGACTTCTGTGGAGGCTTCCTGCTGCACTCTCCAGCAAACACTCCGAAGATCAGGAAGAGGGATTTCTCTCTACCCTGTTACCACGGGTGTCAGCAAGTCGCTGGGTGTGAGATTCAGAAAGTGAGACTCCACAACCCTGGGGACCCCCGGGGCAGTTTGACAAAAACAGTGAAAATGTATTGCCAGGCATGGTGTTAAGCACTCTATATAAATTATCTCCTTTAATTCTTACACCAGTCCTCTGAAGAGCTACCATGGTCATCCTATTGCACAGATGAGGATGCTGGGGCTTGGAGAGGTTAAATATATATGGCCAAGGGTCAGCTCATCTTTCAAGTGGCTGAGCCAGGATTTGAACCTGGGTCTGTCTGACTTCATAGCCTGAGTTCTAGTAAATCCTGCCCCTGCTGCACCCTTACTTCCTATAGCATAATTAGTACTCCCAAGCCCAGATCTCCTGCTCACACCATGAGGGGATGTGTGTGAACGCCAGCAAGGAGGCACAGTTCTCCTGGTTTTGCCTAAGGAGCATTCTGTGTGTGGAGTGGAATGGATGGAGCCTGCCTATGTTCCACACTGGCTACTCGGAGGGTGCGGAGTCAAGGAGCTCGAGTCCCTTCTCCTGGCTGTGGGAAGACCACAGACAGAGAGGCAGCAGAAGCTGAAAGCTCTGGAGGCTGGCCAATTTCCAGAGGAGAGCACTTGCCAGTGGGGGCCTGATGGTCCCTTCTCTGTTCCCGGCCAGAGTTTGGCCCTGCCCTCGGCTAGGGGCCGGCTCTGGGTCGGGCACCAGCGATGCTGTGTCCTGCCGGGAGCTGCCCTGCTTGAGGCAGACACTGGTCCTGTTTTTCCTGGGGAATCTGGCTCTAATTAGCTGGGTGACTTTGGGTGAGTCACCTACTCTTTCTGGGTCTCAGTAAAATAGAGAGTTTGAAGGAAGGCAGGGGACTAAACCTGGGCTCTGAGGACCTCAAGGGGACTTCCCTCAGGGGTTCTTACATTCCTCTGAATCTGCATATAAAACTCAGGCATAGGGACTTCCCTGCTGGTCCAGTGGCTAAGACTGCGCTTCCAATGCAGGGGGCCGGGTTCACTGCCTGGTCAGGGAACTAGATCCCACATGCTGCAACTGAGAGTCTGCACGCCACAGCTAAAGGTCCCGTGTGCCACAACCAAGACCTGGTGAAGCCAAATAAATCAGTAAATATTAAAACAGAACAACCCCCTCACCCCCAACAAACAACATACCCCTGAGGCATAGGCAGGCATTTTTCTGGGGAGAAAACTGTGGCTTTCATGTATTGTCAAAGAGGCTGGTGCTACTCCCTCTCAAACTAGTAAGTGAAGGTGAAAATTGCTCAGTTGTGTCCGACTCTTTGTGACCCCACGGTCTATACACTCCATGGAATTCTCCAGGCCAGAATACTGGAGTGGGTAGCCTTTCCCTTCTCCAGGGGATCTTCCCAATCCAGGCAACGAACCCAGGTATCCTGCATTGCAGGCAGATTCTTTACCAGCTGGCGCCACCAGGGAAGCCCAAAAATAGTGGTGTGGGTAACCTGTCCCTTCTCCAGCAGATCTTCCTGACCCAGAAATTGAACTGGGGTCTCCTGCATTGCAGGTGGATTCTTTACCAACTGAGCTATCAGGGAAGCCCGGCCTCTTACCAAAAGGACCCCAAAAATCCCTCTGGATTTAGCAGTTGTTGGGTCTGAAGACCTCCTCTTCCTTGGAGACTGTAGCTTAGAAATGATGCTGACAGGGAGCTGGGGGCCGTGAAGGATTCATTCCTACCAGTCTTGACCAGAGCATTTTTTCTAAGTCTTGGAAGCTCTGTGGGCTGAGGAGTACTTTCAGTGCCTGCCCCTGGCCCAAAATGAAGGCAGGGAGACCGTCCTGACCGCTTTTCCTGTGCCATCAACTGGGGGCGTTTAGCGCACTTGGTGAGACTTCCCAGGGGACAACTGGGAGCCTCCCTTTCCTTGAGGGCTGGGGAGGGACCACAGGGCTCTGGGAACTAGGACTTGAGGCTGGGTGGTGACTCCACGGGTTTAACAGGTTTGCCATTCAGTTCTCACTCTGTTTGCACTAGATTAATCCACTTTTTTTGTGTGTATTTTCTTATGCCTCTGGTCTTGTGTACATATTTGATTTTGTGCATTAGTCAGAAATGTCATCGAATGTTAGAACCAGAAGGGAACTTAGAAATCACCCCCTTCAACCTTGCATGGAGGAGGAAACCAACACTCAGAGGAGCGGGGGGATCTGCCCAGAGGAGCGAGGGGATCTGCCCAGAGCCACAGGGGACAGGGCCATGTCCTTCAGTCCTGGACTGGGGGGGATGCTCTCCCCTGAGTTCCTCCCAGTCTTGTTTCCTGACCCACCCTCTGTCCTTCCACAGGACTGGTCGTGAAGACTGGTTCTGATTCCGGCTTTTGGACCTCACTGTTCCTTCCACCAGGGATTCCTGCATTCCCCTCAAACATTCATCCCATCCTGCCCATAGTTCATTCCCCTACCCCTGAGGAAACTCCCGCTCCATGTGGCCCTCTTCACCCATCCATGCAGCTGGGCACCCCTACCCTGGACACCCCTCTGCCTGGCAAGCACTGTGGCTATGAAACCCTGTGAATGCAACTTTGATTTGTTATCTTTTGTGCTGCCCGTGTTGACACTGAGGTGGGGACCACCTTTACTGACCTTTGCAAATCTGCTACCTAAGTGTAGAGTCTGGCACATGTAGGCACTCAGTAAACACATTATGAGCGACTTAACAGGCTGGGACAATCTACCCTTATGTCTTGGGGGACGAGGGGAGGGCTCAGATCTGAGACTATCTGATGATCTGGGAACAGGACTCTGCATTTCTTCCTCCTTCACGGGCCCTTCCTTTTGCAGAAATGTGCCTGAATCAGCCTCTGATGGGGGTTAGCCTTACGTGGTCAAGTTTCAAGTCATTCAGGTTTTCATCTTCGGTTCTGTTTTTCATTCACTCATTCATTTCTTCCATATTTGTTGAGCGTTCATTCCGAGTTGGTTCTGCTTGCTATGGATATTGTGAAGAGATAGACAAAGCTTGCCCTCCTGAGCTTACATTGAAGACACATCACTTAGGGGTAGGAAGTGACACATCATTTGGACAGGTCACTCGGCCTCAGCATCACCGTCTGCAGAATGCTGTCCATACGGCTGACCTCATCCTGGGAGGGTGTGAGTCAGGCACCACCCCTGGTCCTGTGTGTGGTCAGGGCCAGTGTGGCCGCTGCTCTGAAGGTAGGTACACACGCACATGGGCGCTTGCTACTTTTTTCCTTCTCTTCCTTCAAGCTTTGTTTCTGGAGACTTTTTAATCAGTTGAAGTTCAGGAGACTTCTGAGCCACAGGTGAAGTTTTCTGTGCTGGGACGTAAACTGGAGGACAAGTCACTAGGCTTAGTGAGCTGCTCCTTATGCTGGGCACCATGACACACAGCGGTGTCAATTACTCCACCCAGAATTGGTGAGGGCTCTGTTAGTCTCCCATTTCTCAGAGGAGAAAACTAAGGCTCAGGGTGGATAAATGCTGGGTCCCAGTCCCACAGCCGTCAGCCAGCAGCCTAGTGGGCTTAGAAATTGTGACTTCTGCTGACTGCCACCTGGAAAGGCATGTCCCCACGTGTCAGGGAGGTCCTGCTGGCTGGAGTGGAGAGTGACCTGAATGTCGCAAAGGCTTCTTTCAATAAAGGGCTTGCGATGCGTTTGTCTCAGCAGCATTTCGTATCGACCCAGAGCATGGCGCGTGGATTAAGTATGCAGTTGGGTGGTCTTTAAAGGATGAACATTTTCTGTAGGATCAATAAGATGAGTGAGTTTGGGTCTAAATTCATCAAAATGTCACCTAAAACAAATTCAGTCGCTAGATTTCTGCACTCAGGTCGATGGCAGGGGGCAGAGGGCAGAATCCAAGGAAGAAGAAGGTCTGGGCCACCTGTTGATCAGTGGGGGTCCAATACCCAGGGTGGGGGATCCTTTCTGGAGACCAACATTCTAGAAACAGGCTGTCCTTCCTCTGTTATGGACTTCATCCTTCCCTTCAGGGAGAGTAACTGGCCAAGAAACCAAGTGATGACTCCTTGCCTTTGAAATCACTCAGTTGTGCCCTCTCAGCATCCCCTCTACAGCATCTCTGAGAAGTAGTCACGTGGTACCCCCTTGGATTCTTCTAGTGACGGGGAGCTCATTACCTCACAGGGCTGTGCTTTTCCTTTTCCCAGGTGGCGCTAGTGGTGAAGAACTTGCCTGACAATGCAGGAGACACAAGAGATGTGGGGTTCGATCCCTGGGTTGGGAGGATCCTCTGGAGTCAGAAATAGCAACCCACTCCAGTAGTCCTGTCTGGAAAATCCAACAGACAGAGGAGCCTGGTGGGCTACAGTCTATGGGGTCACAGAGCTAAAAATAACAAAGTGACTAAGCACACACACAAAACAATTTTAAAATTCTTTTCTATTTAGCTTAAATATCCTCTACTGACCTGCAACTATGACTTGTTTGTCCCACAAGGCCACAGAGAATAAGACAAATCCCGCTTCCAACTGACTACTCAGAAGTTGAGCAGATGGTCTTCTTCTCCTAGAGAAACAACCCATAGGAGTCTGGGGCCTGGGGCGCTGGCAGCCCAGGAAGGCATCCCCCTACCCCAGTCTCTCTGCACATTTAGAACCCTGTTTTCACTCATTGCTTCTTCCTTAGCATCCTGAGAATAAGGAGGGATAGGGGAGAGGTGGAGAGGTGGCCCTCCGGTCTATGTGGCAGGTTTTCATAGTCTCATTTCACCGAAGGGGAAACAGATTGTTGGGGGTTACTCAACCTGCCCAAGATCGCACAGTGAACTGGCAGGAAGGCTGGAACCCAAGCCTGTCTGATTCCAAGCCAGGATTCTCCCCTTTATTTGAACCTGGTCTGGCCTTACGGGGTGATCCTGACCAAATCACTGAACCTCTCTGAACATCAGGCTTCTCACCTTTCCAACAGGGGGTGAAGGCCAGTGACCTCCTTGCTTGGGTTGGACCAGGGTCCCCCTCCCACCACGGCCCCCTCCAAGACCAGGCTGTTGCCCGGTTGCCGAGTTTTGCCAGCAGCCCCAGTGGGCGCCTTCACCAGCCTCCCTGAGCCCCAGTTTGTGTTTCTCCATTCCGCGTTTTGCCTGTACGAGTTGGTATCAGAACGTGCTCCCCTGATGCCACCAGAAGCAATAATCCAGATACGGTTGGAGGGTTTAGTGGAAATCCCTGCAACAGTGGAAGAAAAAGAAGCCCTGCAAAGCAAGGATTTTGGCAGATGCAGAAATCCCACCCATTTACCTTTTGAATCCAGCTGCTGGGCAGGGCCGGCTGAGGGGCAGGCAGATGCCCTCAGCTCCAGGTCAAGGGGGCCAGGGGGGAGATGGATGCAGGGGGTCCTCCTGCGTCCCCAGAGGACTGTGTATCCCTTCTACACTCAGGTCCACCGAAAGCTGACCGCACGTTGGGCCAGCGCCTCCTGCAGTCACATTCATTTTCCTATTAAGTCTTTGTAACATTGACATAGAGGTAGGACCATCCCTATTCCTGGTCTGAGGTTCAGACAGCTCAAGTAACTTGCCCAAAGTCACACAGTGCAGAGCAGAGCTTCTGATTCCTCCGGGTTAGGGTAGGTTGGGGTGGATACTGCTTTTTATTCTTGGCCATCAGACCCTCCCGTCCTCGGTTGCCCCACACCAGCTACTCCTCATCATGGAAAGTAACCCCGCCACATTTGGCCTGCTCCCCTGGTCCTCCGCCTCCCGTGCGCTCTCAGAGGGCGCCTCCTCCATCTGACCAGCAACCTGGTTGCAGACCCTCCTGCTGTCCTCCTCTGGCTGTGGACTCCTGTGGAATTGAGGGGGCGGCGTGGTTACCAGGGACAGTATGCTTCTGCTCTTGGCTTGCCAGCCACCCCAGGCAATGAGTTATTGTTCTAAAATGAGCTTTTCCATTTCGGAGATTCTGAAACCCCCAGATCTGCCAAAACTGCAGGCCTTCTTCCCAGCACAAGATAGCGAGGATCATGGCCATGGCCGAGCCGCTCACAGAGCCTCCCCCCGACCATCCTGACTCCAACATCACCAAATCAATTGATAACAGTCTTGCCCAGACCCCCGTCAGCTAGTGCATGACCTAACACAAGGGGCCTCTCTCTCACTCCCGTCTACGTACTCGCCCACTTAGATATCAAAGCGACACATAAGAGAGCTAGCATAATGCAGATAGGGCGTGCTGTGGACTCAGGCAGGCCCAGCTTCAAATCCCAGCCCCACCACTTATTAATTGCACAACCCCCGGCAAGACAGTTAACTCCTCCGCTTCCTTCTTTGTAAAATCGAAATAATAATACCACCCACTGGAGGAGCTGCTGTGGGTAGAGACGGAGATCCCTCACGGAGCACAGTGCCTGGCCTGCAGCGAAGGCTCCACAGGGGAGCCTCCTGTGATCTGGGGTGGGGGGTTCGGAAACGCCCATCCCCTCTATCTGGGGAGTGACAGCTCGAGGCCCCCAGGGAGGGAGCTGCCTGTGAGCAGCCCGCTGAGGAAGCTGCTGGTGACCGCAGCCTTTCAGAAGGCATTACAGGCCATTGTTTTAATCAATACTACATTATTTCCTCTGTGGCAACCGTCCCCATGTTTATTATGTGTAAATAGTGTTTTTTCAATGATGTGAATGTGTTAGTTTAACGTAGCTGACATTCAGCCTGTGCAATCTGGTGGCTGCCCCTCAGGACCTCCAGGAAAATGAGATGGTGTATCTGCCACCAAGCCATCCTCATGAGCGAAATTCGAGAAATACAACTTGGCAGGGGTCAGGGCACTCGCTACATGCTTGCAGGCGTGGGCTGTGTGCTCGAGTGAGGCAAAGAAATAATACACACAGGTCCTGGGAGCACAGTCCAGCTACTGGGGAGAGGGTGTTCTCAGCCAGTTGTCCAGGGCCTGGGTGTAGGGGTTCCCACCCCTCTGCTGCCCAGATCTAGACCCGATACAAGACGTCTACATGGTCTAGCCAACTCCTGCTGATGCTTTTCCTTCCTACTGACCCTGGAGCTTGTCAAAGCTCATGTTCCTGGACTCTCAGATGACCCACTTCCTCCTTCTCCATCACATGGCCCACAGGGGCCTGAAAACCCATTCTGTACGTGTTTCTCTGGCTCAGTTCCCATCATGGGTTTGGCCCAGCCTTGCCGGTCAGGCAGCAGAGCACGGAAAAGTGGCTCTTGCAAATTTTCCCTGTGGAAATTTGCTCTCCTCTAGTATCATGGTGCTCAGAATAGCAGATGTCAGTACTATCAGCTCCGCTCCTTTTGTCCCACTGGACCGAAGCTGAAGCCAGAAGGGTTTTGTTACGACTGGGGAAGACCTTCCTCATCGTGACTTAGTTACGGTCACAGGTTGGATGCCTGCTCCATGCACATCTCACAACCAACAGGCTGGACCCCAGTAACAGTAACTCAACGCATCGGCTATCACATAACTCTGTACTCATCTGCGTGGCTCTTGAAATGAACCTTTACCAAGACAGTATGTGGGGACATTTATCCACGGGATGCACTTTGATGCCTTATTTTCTTATCAGTGCTTGGAAGCAGAGGCCTGGGTAGGAGGCTGCTTGATTTTCCACCTTCATGCCACATGGCAAAGAAGGCTCAAGGGAAGGAAGGGGCCTGGGCCCAGCCCTTCAAGCTGTCCGTTCACCTGTCCGCAGTGCTTGGCAAACTCTGGGGGTCCATCTAGCTAAACGTCCTTTATAAATGAAACAGGTGCTATTATCACTCGTCTTCGTCTGCCATGTCTTCAGCCTTCCGCACAAAGCATGACTGGTTGGGCCTTGGCTCCCCCTCCTCTGTCTGAGAGAAGTCAGGGAGGTGTTTTTCTTGGCAAATAAATATGATATCATAAGGCCTGGCGGGATTCCAACCTGAGTAATGGCCGTCTGCCTTCCCAATTCCCTCGGCAGCTTGGAACAGGAACATGATTCTTGACTTCCTCTCTTTAAAAACAAACTCTCTGCTGGAGAGCATCACTCCGCCCCTGGATCCCTCCCCGAGGCAGCTGCCGGGCCAAGCCGGGAAGTGAGGGATGAGCTCACGTGACCGTGCATGTCTGGGAAGACACAGCAGGACGTTTGGCTGGGAAGAAGCACTGAGGGTCTCGAATCAGAAAGCGCCCTCATCCACGTGTCCCAGTTTGTGAGGGACCCAGAGCCCAAGTCTGTAAGCATCCCACTGCTGAGCGCTGCCACCTCCCTGGTCTAAATCTTTCTGGAGGAGCTGGGCAATGAGGTCACCTGGCTGGGGCTGGAGCCCCGATCAAGTTACAACGCCGTCCAGCTGAGTCCCCCCGGCTGTGCACGAGTTGGGGGGTGTCTTGTGGCTTCCATGCTCACATGGGCACTGCCACCTTGAAGTAGGTAATCATCCTCATACCTTGCTGGTCACTGGATCTTTATATAACCCTCTGAGCCAGGTAGCAGAAATTGTACCGCCCCCCCCGCCCCCACCTTTGCAAACCTGGCAGTAGAGGTTCAGAGATGTATCCGATGAGCTGTTCAGAGTCACACCACGTATGTAGCAGAAGATGGAGCTGAACTCGCATCTTTTGGCCTCACAGCCAGTTTTTACGATGCCACATCAAGCCTCACCACATTTTCTGAGCCCTGAGGACCTTACTACGGCCCCGTCCCCGTCTAGACAGGCGGCGATCATAAGGCAGGGCAGCAGGAGGCTGGGAGCCGGGAGCTGGGCCTGGGTTTCACATCCTTTGGCCATTCACCAGCTGGGGGCTCACTGTGGTCACTCCGTCAGACAAGGAAGATACCCGTTTGAGTTCATGGGGAAGCCCAGTGGTAGATGTGTGGCCGGGGCTCTGAAAGTGTCAGAGGGGGACAAATCAGTGAGCAAATGCTCAGGGCTGTTGGTCCACCCTGTGAGTGTTCACGAGTGCCTACTGGGACCAGGCTCAGGGGTGAGACAGAGTCACAGACCTGCAAGAGCTGGTGGTCTAGGGGGAGGGACAGCGGACGATTGTAACGGAGAGTGATGGCTGCTCCAGTGAGGAGCCTGGTGTGTTGACAGTCCTGGTGCAGGACAGTCACCACCGCACGCTGCGGTTCTTGGAGAAGGTTCACAGGGGTCATCACATCTAAGCTGAAACCCAAGGGACAAGTGGGAGACGGACGGATAAACCAGGGCTGCAGAGTGTTCCTGACTTAGGAGGTGGCCCATGCATAGGTCTGGAGGTCAGAAAGAGCGCGTCCAGTCTGGACTGGAGCGGAGCTGGAGGGAGCGCTGGGGGTGGGGGTGGAGGCTGAAGGGTCAGCAGACCGCAGCAGGGTGATTGTGCCATCAGGAGCAGTGAGTCCAAACCCCCAGCCCTTCCCTGGCCCTGACCCCACAGCTGGGAGGGTCTTCACCTTGCTCTGGACTTCCCGAGCCTTTAACTGTATGTGACAGAGCTACTGGAAATACACCCAAATCAGAGCAGACAGCACCAACCCCCGAGTCAAAAAACCGGGCCGAGCTCTATCAACTGAAGGACTGTAATCAGGGAGACGTTCATTTAACGTACTTCTGCCTTTTCAATGGCTTTTACTTTTCACTAAATTGAAACCGCAGTACAATATATGTGAATGATTAGACTGTGTAACACATTCCTGCAAATTTAGATTAGGAATGATTATGACTTAAGTAAAACAGTTGAACACAATTCTTATTGCCATCTATCTTTTCTCTTCTTTTTAGTGCTCATAGGGGTGACTGAAGGCAACGAATGAAGGACTTCGAGGAGAGCTGAGGTCTGGCCACAGAGAGGACTGAGGTCTGTCTTTGGAGGGCTTGGAGGAAGGGGGGACATGCTGATGTAAGAAGATGTGGGATCCGCTGGGCAGGGAGAGCGCCCTGGGAGAGGAGGTGGGTCGGGGAAAAGTCCTGGCCCTGCCATTTGCTTCGCTGTGTGACTTGAGGCAGGTTACTTAGACTCTCTGAGTCTTAGCTTCCTGTCAGCAAAATGGGCTTTATTATTCCTGGCTCATGGGATTGTAATGGGTGGAATGAGATCAGGGAGTAAGAGCCACACTGCAGGGTAGCCAAGAGCTAGTATGGAAATCCACTTTCTGGCCACATTTGAGAAACACCACTTCCCAGACCTGTGTGACCTTGATCTTTGTTACTCAACCTCCCAGAGCCCCTGTTTTCTTAAACCACAAAATGGGAATAGACACACTTGGCCAAGAGTCTCCTTGGGAGAGGAATAAATGGGATTTTCCATGTTAAAGTTTCTTTGTACAGACTTCCCTGGTGGTCCAGTGGTTAAGACTCCATGCTCCCTGTGCTGGGGGTCTGGGTTTGATGCCTGGTCAGGAAACTAGATCCCATATGCCACAGTGAAGACCCAGCACAGTCAAATAAATAAATAAAAGTATTAAAAAAAAAAAAGCTCTTTGTAAAATGTAAGCTACCTGGGATGGCTGTCCTGGCTGGTCGGCATGGAACAGGAGTCTAGGGGAGGTCAGAGCTCTCTTTCTCTGAAACAGCAGCTGGAGGTGGTTTAGTGGAAACTTGCTTTGGGGTGGAGGGGGGTGGTCCTTGGGTGGGGAGGAGGGGGAAGGGGAAGATCCTCGTGGGAAGTTCCCCTTGGGGGGGGCCCTGTCCTGGCACTCTCGCTCCGCCTTACTTTGCTTTGTCTATAGTCTCCCTTCCATCACCCGACACACTGCAGCATTATATATTTTACTTATTTATTATGTTTTGTTCAGAGTCTGTCTCTTCAGTTTGGGGATCTGTTTTGTTCCCTGGCGCATCCCAAGCACCTAGCACATAACTTGGCGATTCGCAGGCACTCAGGAAATATGCATCCAGGGAGCAGATTTATGAGCGGGGCTAGGATTCTGTCTCCTGAGATAACTGAGGTGAAGCCGGGGAGATGGTGGGTTGGGAGCCAGGGGGAAACCGAGGGCATCAGTCACTCCAGCAGGGAGCTTGCTGCAGGCAGAATGAAATAACAGCAATCTGGTGTGTGGAGCCCAGAGCCCATTCTTCAAGGGAACCACGAGCCCCCAGGGTTTCGATGGAACCCCTTGGCTCCGGCAACCCGTCTGCACGTCCCCGTGCTTCCCAGCAACTCGGCAAAACGCCTTCCAATCAGGGCAATTATTGCTGCCCGAACCACTGCCTTTCAAGGTGTCTGCCTCCCGCAGCTCCGGCTGGAGACAATATTTCTCTTCTGTTCCTCAAGACAACAGGGACAACAAATAACACGGCGGCAGATGAAGGGCCCTCCAAGCCCTCCAGAGCTGAAGAGCCTGGGCTGGGTCTGCGAGGAGGGAACAGAAGTGATAGCCCGCGTGGGGCGCGCGGCTGCACCCTGCCTCTCCCAGGACTTTTGGGCGGCTGGGGTTCATGACCAGGGTCACTCTGGCCAAGGGGGCAGGGGCCCGCAGGCGGGGTGGCGTCAGCGGTACAGCTAGGGGCCTCTGCGCCTGCCCTGCAGATGGAGCTGGCATTTCATCACGTCCAGAGTGTGACTCTAGCGAAGTCCCTCCCCGTCCTGTGAAGCAGCCCCTTGTTTGAAATGAGGAAATGGGAACTCCGAGAGGTTAAGTAATTTGCACAGAGTCATGCAGCTTATCAAGTGGCCATGCTGGGGGAAGAATGCCTAGGTCTCTGGACTCAAAGCACATCCATCCTCTCTGGGCCCTGCGGGGTGGTGGAGGGGGCGTGGACATTCCCTAGGGGGGTTGCAGTGCAGCCCCTCAGCTCTCAGCCTCGGATTCCTGACCCAGGGCACCTGCCCCCGGTGCTCTGGAGAAACACCCCACCCCTCTGCCGACTGTGTCCTGCCACCTCGCCTCACCTTGCCCGTGTCCTCACCCCGCTGGGGTTGGGGAGTCCTGGCCCTGGGCCCTGATGCTAGCTGGGCCTGTTTCAATTACAACCCAGAGCCCCTCTCTCTGTTGCGTCTCATCCTCAGGACTGGGGCTCCCCCCGAATACCAGCCAGGACCCAACTGTGGCAGGGAGTATCCTCGGGCACCCACATGAACCCCAACACCAACGTGAGTATAAATATGAATGTTAATACTGATGTAGATACAAATAATGGGCTTCGCTGGTGGCTCAGCAGTAAAGAATCCGCCTGCAATGCAGGAGACTGGAGTTCAATCCCTGTGTTGGGAAGACCCCCTGGAGGAGGAAATGGCAACCCATTCCAGTATTCTTGCTTGGGAAATCCAATGGAAAGAGGAGCCTGATGAGCTACAGTCCAGGGGTTACAACGAGTCGGACACGACTGAGAGACTAAATCACCACCACAGATACAAATAATAATACAGTAATCAATACTAACACTAATGCTGGCTTATATTTGTTGAGCATTTGTTGAATCTCAAATGTGAACCCAGGAAGCTGACTCTGGAGGCCTGTGTTCTGAACTATTGTAGGTCCTACCTCTTCCTAATCTGACATGGTCCTTCAACCTAAACCACCCTGATGGTCTCTATTTTGTTAATATCTCTTTTCAAACTGACTTCTAGAACTGAGAGCAAAATTGCAGATGGAGCCTGACTGTGCAAAACTCAGGGGCCTGTCACATCCCTATGTTTTGAGCATCACTGCAATAAATACAGTCTAAGGTTGCACTCACTTTTTTTGGTCCCCAAGTCTGAGATTGGCAACTATAAGGCTTTTCATCCAGTTCCCAAGACTTCCAGAAATGAGCTAATGAGGGTAAAGCCCTTTCTGTCACCCTCTTGTGTAGCCATGGGCTGAAGCCTACCTTTCCTCCCCCCTCATAGGCTATGTCTCCACCAGCTGCATTTGGCTCTGCTGGAGCCCGGAGAGAAGGCTCCAGCTGAGAGAGCACTTGGTCCTGGGCGAGTCAGGGGCTGGATGGAGGTGAAACGGCCTGTGAAGGTCGCTGCCACTGCCTGGTGAGCGATGTGTCCCCATTTCAGCCTCAGTGGGAAAGTGATGGAGGGTGTAATTAGGGCCTGAGCTGAGCCTGGGGAGGGGGGCTGCTGTCCCCACTCAAGGAGGCTGGGGACACGGACAGCAGTCTCTGTCCTCCTGGGTGGGAAGAGGAGAGTGCCTGCTCATCTGCATCCACGGGAGGAGGAACAGCATCAGACCCGGTAACTGCATGTTCGGAGCTTCCCTGGGAGTGTGCAGGTGAAGTGGGGGACGGGAGGAAGATGGGGCTGGAGTGAGGCAGGAAATACGACCAGAAGAATTCTGAAGGGAGTAAAACCTTCTCTTGCCCTCTCATTTCCCTGCTGTCTTCACCTTGATCCATCATCCCAACTCCTAACGAGCCCAGAGCTGAGGCTTCTCATAACCCTCCCTTGCTGGGCAACCCCACTCGAGTTGTTCCTCCCCTTTTCTCCTGGTGTCTTTCCTCATCACAGTTTGCTGGTCCTGTGAGTCTCATTTCACCCTATCCCCTGGGGGACTTGCCTTATTAGAAAGTGATCTAAAGCACTAATATAGTATTAATGTGTTCGGGTCTAACAATTGGTCGGAAGCTTGTAGCCAGCCATAACCCAAGGGTATAAACCCTTCAACAAGAGAATTCCTTAACCTCCAGGCATAAATCCCAAGGTGAATCCCCTAGTGTTCTGGCTGGCAACGAGTTTGGGCAGGGTAAACCCCAACTGGTTATATCAGCTGGGGCACTGCTTCTCACGAGATAAGCACTTTACATTGTTCAGGGCACAGACATTGTTCCTCATGATAATGCCTGTGGTTGACAGGGTGGAGATTTTCCTGGTGTGTGTTAGTTGCTCAGTGGTATCTGACTCTTTGAGACCCCATAGACTGTAGCCCACCAGGCTTCTCTGTCCAAGGAATTCTCCAGGCAAAAATACTGGAGTGGGTAGCCATTCCCTTCTCCAGGGGATCTTCCCAACCCAGGGATGGAACCCAGGTCGCTTTCACTGCAGGCAGATTCTTTACTGTCTGAGCCATAATTGGAAGTGCCAATTATTGGAGATTTTCCGTAGGAGGAGGAAATGGAAGCTCAGAGACAGTCTGGGTCTTGCCCAATGCTCCATTCCAGGAGCCCAAGCAGCCCCAGGCCCTTTGCTAGGCCAACAGCTCCCACCCCTCTCCCATCTCCTCAGGGCACCCAAAGATTCTGGGGCCAACGAGGCTAGGTCTGGGGCTTGTCTGCAGCCCTGGGTGAGCCATGAAATAAAATCCTAGAACCGCTGTCGGGCCCCTTGGATGGGAACTTAAGTGTACTGGGCACCTATGACATCTCAGACTCTGTTCCACGCATTTCCCCAACAGTTCTTGTTTTAATCCTTACAGTGAACTGAACATAGTGGAGCCGGCATCCTCATTTCCTTTCTGCTGCTGCTGCTGCTAAGTCGCTTCAGTCAAGTCCGACTCTATGCGACCCCATAGACGGCAGCCCACCAGGCTCCCCCGTCCCTGGGATTCTCCAGGCAAGAACACTGGAGTGGGTTGCCATTTCCTTCTCCAGTGCAGGAAAGTGAAAAGTGAAAGTGAAGTTGCTCAGTCCTATCCGACTCTTAGCGACCCTATGGATTGCAGCCCACCAGGCTCCTCCGTCCTGGAGGATTTCCCAGGCAAGAGCACTGGAGTGGGTTGCCATTGCCTTCTCCCATTTCCTTTCTACGGATGAGCAAACCGAGGAAGAGCGAAGTCAGAAGTCACACAGCTAAGGAGTGGGGCGGGCTGGGGGACAAGACTTGATAGCTACAGCTGATTCAACGGCTCATGTTCTTTCTCCTCCACCGGGTGGCCTCCTGAGAGGCCCGGTCCAGTGGGGAAGGCAGAGCACGGCAGGATGGGAAGGACCACAGCAAAGAAAACAGGGCAGGTGAGCCTGCTGCTCGGGGTGGCGGCGGGAGGGGGCAGCGTGCCCGGGGCCAGGAGTAAGGAAGAAGCCGTTTTGTTTGGGTCAAAGCCAAGCCAGCCAGGGTGGTAGGCCGGCAGGTCCGTCTGGGAGGCCTTGGGGAGGAAGTGAGTTTGGAACCTGTCCCAGGTTAGGCTGGGACATGAAACTGCTGTGGGGAGCTGGGTGTGGCCACAGGGGTGAGGGGCCTGGAGCAATCAGAGGAGAAGTGGGCTGTTGCCCAGAGCAGAGGGCCCGGCAGGCCTTCCGCGTGGAGGCCGAGGAGCCGGGAAGGGCCAAGGGGAGGAGGCACGTGGTCCAGCCACGTTAGGAGGCTCACGCTTCTTGGCCGGAAGCCGTGGAGCCCATCCCCTCCGCTGGGAGTGGTTTTCCAAGAGGAAAGCACCAGGGCTTTAGGAGAAGCATAATGTTGTGGGCTTGGCTTTCCAAGGAGCCAGGATGCTGTTTTCTGCACGTCAACCTTGTATGGACATGGACCACGGGCCAGGCGGCTCTATGGAGTGTTTCTCCAACAGCAAGTCTAGTAAGCGACCGACTCTGCGGTCACTGCCTGTGTGCCCAGCCATTGTTGGCTGGTGGTGGGAAAATTACCTTTATTTAGCACCATTATCAGGAGGCTGCAGGGGCGCCAGCATTTTCACTCCGCTGGCTCTCTCTGGCTGACGGCAGCAGGCCGCGTGTCATACAGTCCCTAGCCCCGGCCGCAGCCCCTCCTGCTCACATGGGCACAGGGCAGGGGGCTAAGTGGACACAGCAGCAGACCTCCACTTCCCAGCCTGCTGCTTCCCCTCTGGGCTCAGGATGGGCGGTGGGACACCCGCCTGGCCCTGCTCCCTGCTGTCTGGTCAGCCCCACTTGCGTACTTGCTGGTCATTTCCTTGCGGCCACAGTGCTCTGTACGAATGAGACAATCTAGAACAGTGTCCTCCACTGGGGTCTGGGCCTGCACAAATGGGGTGATTTGCAGGACTTGTGCAATTTCTTAATTTTGGGTGAACGTGCATGAAAGCTTCCGGAAGGGAGAACGTTCACAGTCTTCATACCTCTGAGCAGACGATTGAAAGGATTTGAAAAGTCAAAGTGAAAGTCGCTCAGTCATGTCCGACTCTTTGCGACCCCATGGACTATACAGTCCATGGAGTTCTCCAGGCCAGTATACTGGACTGGGTAGCCTTTCCCTTCTCCAGGGGATCTTCCCAACTCAGGGATCGAACCCAGGTCTCCCACATTGCAGATGGATTGTTTACCAACTGAGCCACCAGGAAAGCCCTGAAAGGATTTGTGCCCCTTCCCCGCCAAGGCTGGGAAGTCATGGATCTCAGCCACCCCCCCAGGAAGCTGTGCAGGCTGGCTCACGGGATTGTTTTCAACACTGCAGTGGTCCTCAGGGCGTCAGGAGATGCCATCTGACTGTTCTCCTCTGGAGGGGAAGGCCAGACCTTGAGTTTGTCGGCTGTGCCCAGTGGGTGGGCAGGTGTTTGCTGACTGACTGACAGATCACAGCGAGAGATGGAAGAGACAAGCATTTGCAGAGCTTCCTGCCTTTCCTTCTGCTTCCATGGGGAAGAAACTCTCACCCCTCGACTCCCTTCTTGTTGTTGTGTGTGGCACAGTGCAGGTCCTTCCAGTCCCATGTGCCTGAGCCAGGCACAGTCTGCGGTAGGACGTGGAAGTCCTTTCCCTGGAGAAGGAGGGGGCAGAGGGGAGCTGGGAGGGATGCCTGGTAAAACCTAAGGAGGGAGGTGATGGCAGGGCTTGGTTCTATGAAGGGAAAAGAGCCTTTTTTTCCCCCCAGACAGCACAGCCGTCCACTGCTGGAGGGTCTGGGCCAGTTGGTTGACCTCTCTGGGCCCCAGAGGCCTCATGACTGGGACTTTTAAGGGTACAAGGAGGCAGCAGCAGAGACGCTCTAAGGCTCTTGGCAGCTCTCTGACTTTCTGATTTCTAACACATCCTCCCGGCTCATTCCCCTTCTCTGTCCAGCCCAGGGGTCCTTACAGAAAGACAGGGCTCTTGGGACTTCCCTGGTGGTCCAGTGGTTAAGAACCAGCCTGCTAATGCAGGGGACACGGGTTTGATCTCTGGGCTGGGAGGATCCCACATGCTGTGAAGTGACTAAGCCGGTGCATGACCACTGAGCCCGAGCACCCGAGAGCCCACAGCCACCATGAGAGAAGCCCGCACACCGCAACTGGAGAGTGGCCCCTGGTCGCCAAAACTGGAGAAAGCCTGGGCACAGCAACGAAGACCCAGCACAGCCTAACAAATGGATAAGTAAAAGGAAAAAATAAAAGCTTTTAAAAAAAAAGGACAGAAACCCTGACTACAACATTGGGAAAAAATCATTGTCCTAAAGATCATACAGATTTCTAAAGCCACAGAGAAGGAACGTGTATTCAGGGGCTGTTCAGTATTTGCAGCAAGCCTTCCACCAGGCAGGTCTCCACCCTCAGGGCCAGCGTGGGGGTCAACGGGAGCGGTGTTTCCTGGCAACAGCCACTTTGCAGCTGCTCTGGGACTCTGGGTCCGATGGGGGCCTCGTGGCTGCAGCACGTGGTTCCCAAGCAGGGGACGCGGGTCCCCTCGGCTCTTGGAGCGTTGTGTTCCCGCAGCTGTGGGGACGGTGACAAGGTCTGTGGGCTGCCAGCCCGACTGGAGAGCCCTCGAGAGCCACTTTATCGACCTCCCCTTCTCTCTCCAAGGCTCTTAACCCACTGGAGCAGGGAGGAGGGGCTGACGGGGGGTGGATGCCCACTCTAGGCAGATGGGAGCCTGAGTCAGCTTCCTCTTCAGGCCCCAGAGACTGGAGATGCCTGGCGGCCAGCCCCTGGGCAGAGCCCTCGAGTCCCGTGTGTGCCATGTGGGAGGAGACAGGGAAAGAAAATGAAGGAAGTAAGGCCCCAACGACTCGAGCTGGTCCCGACCTCTTTCTCTCTTGTCAAGGTCTTCCTATGGTAACACCTGACCTTTGACTGGAGCCTCGTCAATTTGCCAAGCATTTACATAAATCATTTCATTTCATTTCCACCACGACCCGTAAGGTATATGTTGTTTGCATGGTCTTATGGATGACACTGCTCTGACTCAGAGAGATCAAGTGCATCACACAGCCAGTAGGTGACTAAGACAGGACCAGAAGGAGGTTTCCATTTCCAAAGACCGAGTTGACCACCTGTCCTCCAGTCCCTTCAGCCAGGCCACACTGCCCCCTTGAGAGTGAAGGGGGAATGGCAAGAAAGAGGTGACCAGCCATGACAGTGAGCAGGAGCTCTTTGTCAAAAGCTTCTCCAGGCGTAGACACCGCCTGCACTTCCAAAGAGGTTTCTGGGGCGTGGTCATACATAATCATACTAAGCTATGATTTAAGAGCCAGAGGCATAAGCTAGCCATCAGTTTCTTCCTTTAGGAGCTGGGAAAGCAGCTGAGGTCTTGGCTGCTAGGAAGGCAGGAAAACTTCCCAGGATAAATCCCTCTGCCCTAGGCTCTGGGGGGCCACAGACAAAGACACAGGAGCTGAGGTTGGGGAACCTGCTTCAGGGCTGAGTTGTCCTCCCCAGAGGCTGTTTACAATTAAGAGGATTCCCTTCCAGAAAACTCCTGTAACTCTGATGTCCAGCATCGACACCCATGAAGGACTGTAGCAAGAATGATCTGTTCACGGCCTTATGCTGAGATCTGATGAGTGTTTGGCATATCATAGATGCTCAGCAAACTCTCAAACAAATGAATAAAGCACAAGGAAACCTAGAAGATCATCACCTGTAGAATATCATTCACTCTACAGAGGCCCAGAGAGGTTAAGTAACATGTCCAAGTTTGCACAGCCAGTTAGTGATGGGATAAGTAGCAGAATCGAGGTCTCCTTTCCCTACATGCTCTCTGTGGGGGAAGGTAGGGATGCGAGGACCTGGGCCCCAGTATCAAGCAGCTGATTCAACCTCTGACAAACCCTTCCCATGTGTCTTAGCTGCATTGGGTCTTTAGTTACTGGATGTGGTTGGGAAGGAACGCTCCTTCCGTGTCCTGGCTGGCACACATGGGCAGTGGGGAGAAGACATGTTTATCCACGCGCTCCTAGGAGCCCACAGCTCCTCACAGCATCCCTTATACCATGCGCCCTGCTTTCCTCTTTGGGGAAGTGGGAATGACAGCCACGACTCACAGAGTCCAAGGAGCAGAGCCTGCCCTCCGACCTGGTCTTTCAGATGGGTTCAGGGGCCTCTGTGGAGGGGTTCTGGGAGTGACAGCAGAGCCCAGGGTACACTTTCCAGGGCCCAGGAGACATGTGTGGGCACAGCCACCTGCCCATCCCTAGAATCTTCAAAAGCAGAAGGAGGGAGCAGGGTGGGGTCCTCACATGGGTTCCAGTCCCCCACTGAGCCGCTAGAGGAAGCTAGGACACAGGAAGAGCGCCTTTGATCTAGACTCGCCATCACCCGAAGTCCATGTGGCCCCCAATCTCTTCCTTTGAGTCCCTTTCCTGCTTAGATGCCTCGGCCTCCCCGATGGGCTCCTCCCCTCCCCCGCAGAGCCCCTCAGCTCTCAGGGGTCCTGGGGCCTGGGCCAGTGCCTGCCTGTCACTCTGCAGCTCCAAGTGTGGGGATACCAAAGGGCGGTGCCAGCAGCCAGCTGCAAGCTGACAAGGCTGAGTTCACTTGCATGGCCAGGAGTCGACAGGATCATCTGAATTAAGTGGCTAAGTTTAGTTTTTAATTAAGCCCCCGTGGTCTTTTAAAAAGGTCACCGATGACACCGTCTTCTTCAAGGCCAATATGAAAAGACATTCAAAGTCAGAGTTCTGAGATGGGAGCCTTGTAACTTGAAATGTCACAGGGAGAAATTTGGAAACAGGGGAAGAGAAGCTTGTGGGAAGAATGACCCTGTCACATTGTCCCGCTGTCAGCGTCACCGTTTCCAGTGGGAGATCCAAACTATTTTGGTCTCAAAGTGGCCCCACTCTGCTCGTTCAAGTACTTCCCCCACGACTGGCTATGGGTTCTTTGTTTGTTGCACTAGGGGAAAATGGGACCTTTGTCTTCCCTGCAATGGTATACAAATTGGTATCAGTGGGGTGGGATGTGGCAACTTGCCCTGATCTCTGGGGAAATAATAAACATATATGCAACTGACTGTTATTCTTCTGCTATAATTCCTGCATACATTTTTCTCTATAACTTGACTGATGCTGCATAATTCAGAAATACAGTTCAGTGTAGAGTGGAACACAACAGTCACATCATTGTCCCATTGTTCAGTTGCTCAGTTGTGTCTGACTCTTTGCAACCCCATGGACTGTAGCACACCAGGCTTCCCTGTCCTTCACTGTCTCCTGGAGCTTGCTGAAACTCATGTCCATTGAGTCAGTGATGCCATCCAACTATCTCATACTCTTGTCATTCCCCTCCCCCATAACATCCCTTAATATTCCTATCAGTTCAGTTCAGTTCAGTCACTCAGTCGTGTCCGACTCTTTGCGACCCCATGAATAGCAGCATGCCAGGCCTCCCTGTCCATCACCAACTCCTGGAGTTTACTCAAACTCATCTCCATTGAGTCGGTGATCCCATCGAGCCATCTCATCCTCTGTCGTCCCCTTCTCCTCCTGCCCCCAACACCTCCCAGTATCAGGGTCTTTTCCAATGAGTCAAGTCTTCGCATGAGGTGGCCAAAGTATTGTGGTTTCAGCTTCAGCATCAGTCCTTCCAATGAACACCCAGGACTGATCTCCTTTAGGATGGACTGGTTGGATCTCCTTGCAGTCCAAGGGACTCTCAAGAGTCTCCTCCAACATCACAGTTCAAAAGCATCAATTCTTCAGCGCTCAGCTTTCTTTATAGTCCAACTCTCACATCCATACATGACCACTGGAAAAACCATAGCCTTGACTAGACGGACCTTTGTTGGCAAAGTAATGTCTCTGCTTTTTAATATGCTGCCTAGGTTGGTCATAACTTTCCTTCCAAGGAGTAAGCGTCTTTTAATTTCATGGCTGCAATAACTATCTGCAGTGATTTTGGAGCCCCAAAAAACAAAAGTCTGACACTGTTTCCACTGTTTCCCCACCTATTTGCCATGAAGTGATGGGACCAGAGGCCATGATCTTAGTTTTCTGAATGTTGAGCTTTAAGCCAACTTTTTCACTCTCCTCTTTCACTTTCATCAAGAGGCTTTTTAGTTCCTCTTCACTTTCTGCCATAAGGGTGGTGTCATCTGCATATCTGAGGTTATTGATATTTCTCCCGGCAATCTTGATTCCAGCTTGTGCTTTTTCCAGCCCAGTGTTTCTCATGATGTACTCTGCATATAAGTTAAATAAGCAGGGTGACAATATACAGCCTTTGATGTACTCCTTTTCCTATTTGGAACCAGTCTGTTGTTCCATGTCCAGTTCTAACTGTTGCTTCCTGACCTGCATATAGGTTTCTCAAGAGGCAGATCAGGTAATATTTCTATAGAGGAAACAAAAGACCTATGCATGGTTTTGCGCAGACCTAAGTGAAGTAGAGACATGAATTCATTTGATCAGAGTAGACAGCACTTTTTAGAGAGATGATCTGAACTGGTCTACAACTAATGGGGCCAGGATTTAGCAGGCAGGGTCAGATTTTTCTGGGGTCCTCGGTGTAGCCCCAATGCTTGGGCAGCAGGACACTCTGAATGCTGCAGAGTTCAGTGTAGCCACTGACTTTGTGTTAGAGTCAGGGGACACAGTAGTGCTCAGTAGTCTGACCATTTTGTCCATGGTCACCATAGGCAGTGTAGGTCGTGGACAGAATTTTGGATTTAGATTTAGGAAATGTGAGTCTTATGGCAAAAAAAAGCACAACTGTATAACTATCTATTATACATTCTCCCATTTATTTGCCACCAGAATCTTTATATTGTTGAGGTGGGAATGTAACTAAACTAAAATATATGAATTTCCTAGCCACCTTTGAACAGCTACAGGTGGCTAATGAGATGTAATCAGAAACCATTCTTTAAAGATGGCTAATTCACCTGGGAGGGTGCATATGTTTTATTTTTTTCTCTTCTTCTTCCTGCCTGAAATGTGGAGTGGATGGCTGGAGCCTCAGCAGCCATTTTATGACCATGAAGTATAAACCAAGTATGGAAGACAGTGCTAAGGATGGGCTGCCTACTTACAGGTAGGCTTCATGTTACATGAGAGAAAAGTTAACCCCTAAACTTTTTAATGTCACTAACGCTTTGGAGCTCTGCTACTAATCACTGAATGACAAAGATACAGAATGATTACCTGTTCTATCATTAATTCCTGAGTCATTAGATAAATCATTAAATGTCTTTGAGCTTCAGTTTCCATACCTCTACAGTGGGAATAATAATTGTTGTTTTGCCTTGTAAATGTTGTCTCTGATTCCTGGGGTCTACTCCTAGGCTTCTGAGAATGCTGTCCCCCCTCAGTCTGAAAATCATGCATGTTCTGTATCTGAACAGTGGCTGCCTCCCTCCCATAGTTGGGGTGGATTGTTGCTGGGCTAAGGCATGTGACTGCCTTCCAAGTTCAATGGCTTGCTTGGGGCCCCCTTGTGGGCTCCCATTTTCTAGAGACACAATAGCTTTTCCTGGCTTGCCCAGGCCTTGCCCCTCCTTGCCGGGTGCAGAGATGTCTGCCGTTTCAAGCTGCTGAAAAGGAGGCTTCAGAGAGTCCCACATTGGCGTCTCTAGGCTCTGACTCATAGAAACGTTTTTGGAAATCCTCAAAAGCCTTATTAATCTGTGAAGACATCCCAGAAGCGGGAGTCTGTGCACCCTATTTCCAGGGCTTTTCAGCACATCCATTGTCTCAGCTGCATTGTTCCCGCTCGGAGTCTTGGCCTCTAATGGCTCTCTCTCTGAGGCGGGTGCTTTCTGCTGCGCCTACGATTTCGTCCCGACTTTTCTCTGTTGCCTTTAACTCTTAAAGTGCAAAGGTGGCCGCTCTTCTTGGGCTGTTGATTCCTCTCACCCCCTTGTGTGGCTCTCTCTTCACCCCTCTCTCCTGGCGTCTGGCTGGATCTGGGTCAAGGACAAAGACCTGCACAGAAACTGAAGCTCACTTTTTTCAAATGAAGTCCTTTTTTTCCCCTTCAAATGAAACTTCTAAGGATCTGTTGAGCCTGAGGAAGTTTCCTGGGATCACCATGGGCCTCTGTAAGGGACCTGCTTCAGCTGTTGGGTAGATAAGCCCTGGGCAGCCCTCTTCAGGACACTCCCCTGGCTCCAGGCCATCCACTGACCACCCTTCTGAGGTCTGATCTTCTCTGCAGTGGAATGGGCCCTGGGGAGAGGACCAGAATTCAACTCCCAGCTGGGCTTCTGTTGTCTTGGTCCACACTTCAGGGGATTTGATTGGGTAGTCCAGGGCCTGTTGACCAAGGCAGCTTCTCCCAGTTTTCTGTTTGTGTATTTATTTGGCCGTTTCAGGTCTTAGTTGGGGCATGCAGAATCTGTTGTGTCATGCAAGATCTTTTTGTGCAGTGTATAGGGTAGCTCAAACAGAAAAGAATCCACCTGCAATGCAGGAGACCTGGGTTCAATCCCTGGGTTGGGAAGGTTCCCTGGAGAAGGACATGGCAACCCACTCCTTGCCTGGAGAATACCATGAACAGAGGAACCTGGTGGGCTACAGTCCATGGGACACGATTGAGCGACTAACACTTTCATAGACTCTCTAGTGCAGCACTTGGGCTTACTTGCTGCCTATGAGGTCCTAGCTCCCCAAGCAGGGATCAAACCCACGTCCCCTGCATTGCAAGGCGGATTCTGAACCACCGAACCACCAGGGAAGTCCCTGTCTCTTGGTTTTCAAATTCATGTGTACTCGCTCCACTTGAATATGGGCTGGATCTAGTGACTTATTTCTAGCAAAGAATATGGCTAGAGTGGTGACAAGACATAGCTGTAATTCAGTTATGAAGGACTGTGACTTCTGTGTCAGTCCAGTTGGCACATACACGCTTCATCTTGTCTTCTTGGCTGCTCACTTTGCAGAAGAAAGCTACCTTGTTGCAGAGACCCATGGATCAAGAACCAGAGATGGTCTTTGGCCAACATCCAGTGAGGATCTGAGGCCCTCAGTCCAACAGCCTGCAGAGAACTTCACCGGGTTAAGAGCCACAGGAATAAGCTTGGAACCAGATCCCAGGTGATCACTGAAGTGACTGCAGGCCTGGCCAACACCTTGACTGCAGTCTTGGGTTCCACGGGAGCTGAGGACCCAGGTTGGCCACAGATTTTAAGATAATAAATGTGTACTGTGCTAAGCGGCTAATTTGGGGGTACTTTGTTCCACAGCAGAAGGTAACCAGTACGGGTCTTTATTAGCCTAAAAAAGTGTTTCTTTATTTTGCTTCTCCATATTTAGACTCAAGGACTTAAGCCTTTCACATCCACTTTAGTGATGCATTCTTGCACATACACACACA
Source organism: Dama dama (assembly GCF_033118175.1). Taxonomy (NCBI): domain Eukaryota; kingdom Metazoa; phylum Chordata; class Mammalia; order Artiodactyla; family Cervidae; genus Dama; species Dama dama. The sequence continues at coordinate 20,936,133 of NC_083682.1, read as the reverse complement.
CACACACGTATCCACATGTATGCTCTAATCTATGGGCTATTCACATCTCTCTACTCCTATTCTAACAATATATTATCAGAATAAACAGAAGAAAGACACAGCTGAGATGAAGCTCTATAGAGGTGATTGCTGGTTTCTGTTGATAACTTATGTAAAATCTGAATTTCTGTCGAAACCCAAAGAGCCAGGAGGGGCTTGACCAATGAGGCTCTGGGGGTCTGTGTGTACCTCTGATAATTCACTTCCATGCTCTCCTTTCAAAGCCTGCCTCAAACTTTCTTCCTCTGAAAACAACAACTGCGTACTCTTCCAGTGAGAGCTCCTATTCCTTATCTGAGTCCTGATCAGGTTGTATCTATATCAGATAAACATTTTCTTTATTGATGTTTCCTCCTTACTTTCTCACCCCTTCCCCAACCTCCCCACCCCCAGAAAGCTCGGAATGAAGTGACATCCACAGAAAATCATCCAGGATCTCACAACTGTTCAGAAGCAAAATTTAAAAAACCTGTGCCCCCTCCTCCTGCCCCGACTGTGTTCCAGGAAGCCAAAGCACAGAGCAATTTCTCCAATCTAGGAAGCAATAAAGAAATGTATTTATGAGCCAGCCTCTATCTAAGGGAGGGAATTTATGTCTCTTCATGCTCTTGTTGACAATAATAACGGATTGCTGCATCAATGTGATGCAATATAATTTAAAAACCCTCCAAAACAAGGATCAGGAAACAACGAGCGGAGCCTGAGCCGCGGGCACCCTTGGTTCAGTGGCTGAGCTCCGGGCCCACTAATGCCTCCAGGCGATGTGGACCCAGCTCCGGGAGCACCTGCAGTCTCATCTTGTTTCTTCCCAAGCACCGGGAAAGAAAAGCAATTTGTTTGCTCTCATACTCTAAAGATGAACTTCCCGTGCTCAATCAAACGTTATTATCCCAATGTAAGTCAATTTACCTTTGAATTTGAAGGCTATTTTCTTCCTAAATGGCTAATTATGGGAGATAGATGGCTGTAAACAGAAGCCTTGTACTTTGCCGCTCAGCTGGTCCTTCTCCCCCAGGCACCCATGAGAACCTGGGAAAGTGGGTCTGCCCTTCCCCTGCCTTCCCTGCCCTGTCCATCCTTCCCCACCCTCCTGCAACGCCATTCATCCCGGCCCCCCACACCCCTGAACTCCTAGACACTAGTTTGGAGTCTCCTGCTAAGCTCCAAACCACAACCTCCACTGCTGGGCTTGTCTTTGGAGTTCTGTTCCCCCACGTCCCCCTGAAATGCGACCCATCTTCTCCAGTGACCTGCTCCAGCTGTGCATGTGAGATGGTTGAAATCAGAGGAAAGAGAGCAGGGAGCGAGGCATCACCAGCGGGTGGCCCACGCCGCCTTTCTTGGCACGGCTGTCTCCTTCCTCCGCCCTCACTCTGGCACACGCGACGCTCCAGAGGAAGGCCAGATCCTTCGCTCCCAGCTCCACCCTTCCTTCCTCAGGACCTGGCCCTCCTTAAGGCCTTCTGTCCTAAAAGTGGACATCCCAGCCCAAAAGCCGTGCTCACAGAACACCATGCGTTTCAAGAGACACGGGAGGCTGTGAGCATCTGAGATGAAACAAGGTCACCCGAGGCTGCCTCGTTGATTCTCCTGGCGAAGTCACAGGGGTAACCGGTGGGGCCGGGTGAGGCCCAGCGGGGCAGTGGCCTTTCCCGGTGCACGACCAACACCACGCAGGAGCTCACTGAATGGCTGAGTTTGTTTACCGAGACTGGGAACGGCTCCCCTCCCTCCTCACAAAACAAAGTCTTTCCCCAGGAGCGGTGGCAAGGAGGTCATCCCAGCGGGTTTGATGAATGCTGAGGCTGCAGCTCTGAAGGAGGGTGGCATTGTGTGCGCGCTGTCAGAGGCGGCTCCAGCAGGGAGACCGGAGCCCTATGAGCTTCTCAGGTTCGGGGGTTATGGAGCCTGTGGTGTGTCGAGTCACGGGGGCGGAAACGGGCCTTCCAGCTCCGCTCCCTGAGGCCTGGCCCATGGCCCTCTGTACTTTCCGCCTCGGCCAGCGATTCCACAATAACTTGCCTTTGTCAAATGCCTCACAGATTACACAGAACACCTACATATATTCTTCCCTGTGATCCTCACAATCGTCCTGCAAAGCCATCCTCATCTGACAATGTGGGACAGGCTCAGAGAGGTCAAACGCTTTGTCAGAAGTCACAGAGCTCCTAAGTGACTGAATTAGGGCCTGCATCTAGGTTTTTCTGACTTTACAATTCCATCACAGGAAGGAGGAGATGTGGCTCCACGATCAGGGTGAAGGCTTGCCCTAGCTTTGGACCTGAGTCCAATTTATGACCTTCCTTAGGACCTGGGGGTGCTACCCAGGTGTTGCTAGGGGTAAAGAATCCCCCTGCCAATGCAAGAGACACGGGTTCGTTCTCTGGGCTGGGAAGATCCCCTGGAGGAGGGCAGGGCAACCCCCCTCCAGTATTCTTGCCTGGAGAATCCCACGGACAGAGGAGCCTGGCAGATTACAGTCCAGGGGGCCTCAAAGAGTCAGACTCTACTGAAGCGACAGAGCACACAGCACTCTAGGACCTGGAAACCATGGCCTTGCTAAGCCCATTGACCCTGAGCTTGTGGTTCTGTTCTGGGGCAGTTCTTGGGGGCTGGAAGGACAAGTAAGAGAGAATGAGCTTTCTTTTTTTAAAAAAATAATTAATTTATTTTAATTGGAGGATAATTGCTTTACAATGCTGTGATGGCTTTTGCCATACATCAATATGAATCAGCCACGGACTGACATGTGTCCCCACACATCCTGAAACCTGCTTCCTCCTCCCTCCCCACTCCATCCCTCTGGGTTATCCCGGTGCACTGGCTTTGAGTGCCCTGTTTCATGCATCGAACTTGCACTGGTCATCTATTTTACATATGGTAATATACATGTTTCAGTGCTATTCTCTCAAACCATCCCACCCTCTGCTGCTCCCAGAGTCCAAAAGTCTGTCCTTTACATCTGGGTCACTTTTGCTGCCCTGCATGTAGGATCGTTGCTCCTGGTTTTCTAAATTCCATATATATGCATTAATATACAGTATTTGTCTTTCTCTTTCTGACTTACTTCACTCTGTGTAATAGGAAGTTGTGGCACATAGACACAATGGAATATTACTCAGCTATAAAAAAGAATGCACTTGAGTCAATTCTAATGAAGTGGATGAAACTGGAGCCTATTATACAGAGAATGAGCTTTTTAAGAACTGCTCTGGGTAAGTTTGAGGCCACAGTGAGGGGTTGGCCCAAGGAGGCGTGGCCAAGGGAGATATGAGCCTCTGTCTACCTCTGCAGGGATCTCAGTACATAATCACTGGGGCTCTGGCTGGTGGAGACAGAGAGACCAGCCTGATATCCTTTCTCTACCAGCTCAGACTGAGCCTATGTTCTGCTTCCCTACACCCACCCCAGCCATCCTGAGGGGGAGGGCTCTGGCTGCACTCCAGTAGGAAATCCATGTTGCATCGGAGGGACCACAATTCTGAGAATCCTCCACAGGTTTCCAGAGCTGCTGAGCCCTGTGGCAGGGTGAGGATACCGGAGCTCCCTGTTTCACTTAGTGCTTTGATTAAAACAATCAATTTCCAGTAAATACCGATGAGTGGGCTGGTGTGGGGGCTCCAGCCAGCTCTGGCTTCCCCTGGCATCATCTCACAGCAGCTGGTTTGGAGAGAAATATCTCCCTCCCCAGGTCCCTGAGACATAAGGGAGCCTAAGGGTCCTGGAACCTGGGGAGGGAGGGGTCACGGGAGGAAGGGGTGGGGCGGGGGCCTTGCCAAAGCAGAGCGGTCGTAGAAGGAGAGGGGGGCACAGAGAGTTCAGTGGACGCCCCCATCTGAGCACCCCCTCTGTTACTTCTCTGCATAGATGATAAGCTGAGCGGGAAGGAACAGGTGGGTGCGGGTCTCGGCCATCTGAGCATCAGAGCATTAGGGTGGCGGCATCTTCTGCTGACAGCTCGGCCGTACAGCTCTCTGGATGTGGCCTGATGCCCGGGCATGACCGTGCCAGCAGGGGAGCCATGGCTGTCCCCTCTCCTGGCCTTGGAGGGTGGGCAGCTCGGGGTTGGCCAGGCTTGCTGATGGGAGGAGAAAATGGTACAGGCCAGCGAGTGGGCATAAGACCCACACTCTCCATCACCAGGCTTTATCATGTGTCCCAGTTGCCCCCCGGGGGACCCAGTGGTGAAAGAACCTGGCTGCCAACGCGGGAGATGCAAGAGATGCAGGTTCAATCCTTGGGTCAGGAAGATCCCCTGGAGAAGGAAATGGCAACCTGCTCCAGTATTCGTGTCTGGGTAATCTCATGGACAGAGGAGCCTGGCCGGCTATACAGTCCTTAAGGTCACAAAGAGTCAGACACGACTGAGCACGCACACACATACCAGCTGGACACCCCTCCCCTCATGACCCCAAGACGGAGCAGCATCTGAGTTGTCCAGTCATTAAGAGGCCCCTGAATCTGTTGAGATGGTGAGTGGCCACGGAATGCCACGGTTCTCATTATCCATCCACTTTGTGTTTACTTGGCATTTTTGCTCCCTCTCTCCCTCCCTTCTATCCATCTATTAACATTTATTGATAACCTGTCACATCAGACAAGATGCTAGGCAGTGGGAGTAAAAGATGAATAAGCCGCAGCCCCGTCCTTGTGCTGTGCCCTCGGGATGTCCAGTATTATGATGACTGCATTTCTCAACCCAAAATGAGGACATGGAGATGACAAAGGTGAGGGTACTTAGGGGAACAGACCATCCCTGAAAGCCTGCGATATGCTATTCCTAAAATAGGACAAAAAACAGGGCAGTCAATAAACCCTGACCCACCGCACAGCTCTGCTCTGGGCTTTAAGAAGAACACCAGGAGCCCTGGTGGGCTGAACACGACTGCTTTGCCAGGCTGTGTGGGACACGTGCACGGCATCTAGTCAGTTTCCTCCACGGGCCTGTAGAGAACTTGCTGCACAGATAAGACAATGCAGAGGCCAGCGGATAAGCCAGGGTAGCCCAGTGGCTACCTCGCTGGCCTTGTAGCATAGCGCATGGTCTGGCCTGAGCCCCTGGAGCACTGGGTGTGGTTCTGATGTTGTGCAGAATGGCAGACTCCGAACACAGTTCGACTCTGCCAGGCTCCAGCATTTGGAACTTAATAAAAGGAGCAGTTCGCAAGACGAGGCCCTGAAAAGAGGCCGGACACCCGGCGGGAGGCCCGGACACTAACCCAAAGATGCCACTTCGTGAATCCACAAACTGGTTTGAGTTACTTAGCCTCTCTCAGCCTCCTCTCGCCACGCGCACAAGAGGGAAACCAAGTTGATCTGTTGCCCTGGGAGCAGGCCTTACAAGGAGCAAACGAGATGGCCGATGAGACGGCCAGCTGTGAATTGCAGCTTAGATCATCACTGCTTCCTGCACTGCAGCAAAGACCCACGATCACAGATGGGGCACAGGGCAGGGGTGGTCCCGCCGACCGGCCTCTCTCCTACCCTTCTTGGTCCTGCCCTTTCTTCTCTGCTCCTCCCCATCCTCTTGCCTCTTCTCAGGCACCCCTGCTTTCCCACCTGCCCCTGACTGGTCCCCCATGGGTAACTCTATCTAGTCATCAACTCAAGAGGGCTGGAAAGTGGGGACCCCACCCAGCCGCATCTCCAGTGACGCCTCCTCAGCCACTGCCAGGAGTCTGGTCAGGTTTAATGAGCTGCCTTTAATGCTATCACTCAGGGGCTCCATGGCAGCTCCATCTCCAGGCGCAGCGAGTGGAAGGGATGACGTACCGGGGTCTCTGGGGCTCAGGCCACCCGGGTCTAGCAGTCCCGTCTCAGAGGGATGCCAGACAGAGGGGTCCTGTGGTGACTGCTGTAAGGATGCAGTGTTGGGGCTCAGGATGGGCTCTCCTCATGAGAAATGATGGATGAGATGCAAGATGCCAGGGGGGAGGCCCAGCCCACACCCAGCGGCTCAGAGCAGGCACGTGGGGGCTCAGCTCACAGCCTGCACCGGGCACTTCATTTCCCAGAGATAACCGGCATGTTTTAATAACGTCTGCTTGGGTTAATGAAAGTTGTCGGTTTCACTTAATAAATACATCACCATTCTTGGCCATACACATCTGTCATGCTGGTCTGGAGCTGCATATCCACCCTGGGGGCTTAGGGGATGGATGAAAGGGGCTGAGCTCAGGGCATGTGTGTGGAGAGCCCAGGGCCAGGAGGGCAGGGGGACGAGGTCCCTCTTGGGAGTTGAGCAGAATGATTCCTCTCATTGCACCTTTTCTCCAGAGTCGAGGCAGAGGCACAGGCAGAGGACACTCAGGACACTCAGGATAGTCAGGGGCCCTCTGTTCATTCTTTGGCTCACAAAAAGGAGGCACTTAGACCATCCTCTTTGGAAGGGAGCATGGGAGGTAATGTCTCCAAGTGAGCTGAGGCTCTGGACTCAGACAGTCACTCACCATTTCTGTGACTCTGACCTAGTTATTTAATAATCTCTCTGAGTCTCCAAAGTTTTATCTGGAATAGGAGACCACAGCATTTGCCTGCTAGCACTCTTGTGAGCATTCCCTGACACAAGGCATGCCAAGCTCTCTGCATAATGCGCAGGGTTAAAATAGTAAAATCAGAGCCAGTCACACTAATCTAAAGATACTTCTTTTATGTAAGAAACAGCTTAACATAGTACTTATGAACGTGGTCTCTGGAGCCAGAATTCCTGGGTTCGGATTTCAGGTCGGTCACTTACCAGCTGTGACACAAGTCACTTCCCCTTACTGTGTCCCAGCTTCCTCACCTGTAAACTACAGGGAAACAATAATATCTGTCTCGTAGGGTTACTGTGGCTTTCCTGCTGGCTCAGGGGTAAAGAATTCGCCTGCCAATGCAGGAGACGCGGGTTCGACCGATGGGTTGGAAAGATCCCCTGGAGAAGGAAATGGCAACCCGCTCCAGTCTTCTTGCCTGGAGAGTTCCACGGACAGAGGAGCCTGGCGGGCTACAGTCCATGGGGTCACAAAGAGTCGGACATGACTTAGGGATTAAACCACTGTGGGGACAGAACAAGGCAGGCTGTGTCAATTCTTTAGAACAGGGCTGGGACATAGTAAGGACTCAAGAAACGTTGGGGGTTATTAGCATCATTATTGTCAATTTCACAGGGCCACAGACGGGAGGAGAGTCAGGCTCCCTGGACACTGCCTCCCACATTTCAGGTTGACCACAGGGCCACATCCCAGGTGGGCCTACACGCTCTGGGATTGATGCCACGCTCAGACCCTCGTCTTTCCAGTGTGGGCAGCAAGAGAAGGCTGCTGGCGGAGCCCCAGTCCCCAAGACATGTGATTTGGCTCAAGGCAGCAGCGCGGGGAACCCAGGGACGTGTTTAACATTCCGGGGACGCTCTCCTCAAACTCCACGGAGGCCTTCCAACTTGGCCGAGCCGAGCCGCCACACGTCAACAGGCTTGCTCTCCTCCACACCGTTTTTGCTCCTCTGACAGCTTAGACTGAGCAAAGAAGGGAGGGATTTGGGGACATCAGAGGGTCCCTGATGTGTGAGGATGGGCGGGAGCCGGTTGGTGATTTCTAGCTGAAATAAGCAGCTTCAGAACCTGCCTGGATTCCAGAGCTTTGTAATTTCACACACGTGTTTACCTAATTAAGCAGTTACTTGCTTCCAAGGAGGCTTCCCGGCGGGCCGGGCACTGTGAATCAGCCACAGCGCTTGTCACAGGCCTAGGGGGGACCCGCCTTGCCAGGAGGCCAGCAGGGGGTAGGACTCTGGCACCTGAGCCCCAGGGAGCCATGTGATCACGGGGCAGAAATGGGTCTGCGGCCTCCTTTCACTGGAAAGGAAACCGAGGCCATCAACTCCCCTGATCACATTTTGGTGTCAGAGCATGTCAGTCTGTGATGATTGGGGATGCACTCTGATGGGCATGCGAAGCTCCAGGCTGGGAGAGGAAGGGCTAAAGGCGAGATCAGCAAGGAGACAGGGGACCAGAACTTGCTGACCATAACTGTCGCCTTCCACTGGAGGGAGCAGCCTCTCCACAGGTGGGGTGGTCCCTTGGGAGTAGGAACTCCGGCTCCCAATCGCCCAAAGAAGAGCAGCTCTCCAGTTCAAGAACCATTACAGCCAGTATTAATTGTTCCCTGTTTATCAAGTGAGCATCCGGTGGCTTCCCCAGTCCTCAGAGCACTAAACCTCCAGCAGAAAGGTCAAAAGGAGGCTTTGCTATTGTAATCTGTGTCCAATGGGTTCGTGCAATTAGCCATTCTACAGAGGGAGAAACTCAGTCCTCCATTCCTTGCTTAAGGGCCGAATCCTTCCAAGATGGGCCGCCCCTCTCCTTCCTTCAGGCCCGCTTCCTCTTCACTTCCTAGCCTGCAGGGTGCACCGGTGAACACTGAGGGTGTGGCTACCAACAGGAGCCCTGAGGCCAGATCCACACTCAGCTCAGGACAGTCACTGCTGGACCAGCTCTGCAGGGCTGGGCACTGGCACTCCATCACAGCAACCAGGGCATGACAAGCTCTTCCGGCTCTCCCCCGACACCTTCTGCCACCCGATGGGCTGGCCACGCCAGCCTGTTAGCAACCAGGAGGAAGGCTGGTAGGTGCAGGCTCCACCCACACCCTTGGCCTTCCTAAGGGGTGAGCCAAGGGGTCTGAGCCCTCCGTTGGTCCAGGACGGCTACCGGGATGAGGGTGGGTGGGCCAGGTGGGAGAGAAAGGTGAGGCGTCTCAGATGCTATCTGGGGAGGAGTCTCCCTTCCATCTGGCAGGCTGAATAACAAAGGCGTGTGTGAACTCTAATTAGTACAGCCAGAACTTCTGATTTCCTGCTCCGGCTCCTCCTCTAGCCCCAGGCAACCGAGCTGAATGAAGCTGCCCTAGATCACCTTATTACATTCACTAACCTTGCTTTCGGACAGAGTTCAGCCCCTGGAGCCCTTCCTCAGTCTGGGGGAGGGGCACGTGTGGCCTCACTAGAGGGGTCCCAGGCAGGTGTTTATGGATGGTGCCTCCTCTTCCCTCCCACACATGGCTTCCTTAATCACAAAGCTCCTCTGTCAGCCAGTAATGACCCTGGAGGGATCCAGCCACAAAGGACCGCCCCTTCTCACCCTTCCTGCCTAAGGGGATGGTGGTCCCTGGGTGGGGCAGGAGACTACCAGGAGAGGAAACGTGGTCAGGAGGCAGAGTGCCAGGCACGCTTGTGAGCTGGTAACTCGCACACGTGATCTGCAAGTTTCCACGGGGCCTCACTGCATTGGTGCAGGAGTGTGCTTCTGGTGCCCAGATGGGCAACAGGGGTGCACAGTGAGGTGGCCAAGCCTGGGGCAGGAGGGGAGAGAGCCAGCCAGGCAGCGACCGAGACAGGCTGAAGACGTCCTGAGCCCCTGATAAAAAAACAATCACTGTAGGGGTGGGTAGCAGAAACACTCAGCCAGAGGCACAGCTATGGAAGAGAAATGCAAATAGTGTTGCAGGAGAACCAGAAAGAACCTCCACAGAGACAGAGATGGGACTAAAGTTATTGCAATTCCAATCCCACGTTTAATTGTCTTAAATTGACAACCGTCCATCCACCTTGGGCATATGTCTCTCCTGCTGGAGCTGGAACCTGAGGAAGGGGGCTGGCGGGAGGGGGCAGCGTCTGAAGGACTGAGGTTGAGCTGCCGCTCTGTGCAACCCTGGGTGGCTTCCTCCAGGTTTCAGCGTAGCCTCTCCTTGGACAGCAAGGAGATCAAACCAGTCAACCCTGAAGGAAACCAACCCTGGATATTCACTGGAAGGACTGATGCTGAAGCTGAAACTCTTAATACTTTGGCCACCTAATTGGAAAAGACCCAGATGCTGGGAAAGATTGGGGGCAGGAGGAGAAGGGGACGACACAGGGTGAGATGGTTGGATGGCATCACCGACTCGATGGACATGAGTTTAAACGAACTCCGGGAGATGGTGAAGTACAAGGAAGCCTGGCGTGCTGTACTCCGCGGGGTTGCAGAGAGTCGGACATGACTTAGCGACTGAACAGCGAGATGGCTAATGTGTGTCTTCCCCAGGGCTGGTGCCTGGGTTAACTGCACACTGTTTATGTAGCATCTATTACTTATGATTTCCTTTGGTCTACCCTAGAGGGACAGCATGGCTGGCTGATGAGAGTTCTTCCTGCCTTGGGAGAGGAAGGGCTTCTTACCAGCCTACCTGAAGTGACTTTGAGGCCAAGGGTGGCTTGGAGAGAGAGGTGGGAGGATGTGTCTGAAACCAGAGTAAGGGGTCGGCTTCGCTTTCAGCCCGGCTCCTTTCTGGGGGAAGCTCTGTTCTCTGGTGCTCACTGGTCTTACAGAGCAAGTGTAAGCCTCCAGCCCGATAAGTCAGTGGGGTTGAAGGAGTCCAGGAGAGTCTAGAGGGGCCTGGGCTGCAGACGGGGCAAAGAGGAACAGGACTTGCTGGAGAAATCCTCTTCTCTGTGCTTGCTTGCGGGGCTCTCGGTCTCCCTGTGAGCAGTTTCATCACATCCATCTGAAGCTGCCTCGGGGGTTCCTGGGGACCTGAAGGCCTGGCAGGAGCTCCGCCCTCAGGGACTATCAGGTCCTCACAGAACCTAAGATGCCCTTGACCTGACTCGGGCATGGACTGAAGGCGGGGACTCTGGGCCATAGATCTACGAGCCTCAGGAGGAAGCTGACAGCCTCTAGTGGCTGTGATGGGGAGGATGGGAGGCCAGGCCGTCTGCCTTAGGTGCTGGGAGGGCAGGGGCAGGGGGCAGACTGCTGTGTGCAGATCTGGCTCCTCTTCCTAGCCCTGAGACCTCAGGAAAATGCCATCACTGAAGCCACAGTGGTTCCATCTGAGAAGTGGCCATGATAACAGAAGCTTCCTCACATGTCCCTGGGGGAAAATTAAATGAGATAACACCATAGCATCTTATAGAAAAACCCAAATAAATTTTTTGGCCAACCCAATACTACTGTTATTGTTACTACCACCTTCTCACCACTTTCCTTCCATAGCCAATGGACGTTTTGAGCTTCTAACACCTCTGAAGGATAACGTTTTTTGTAGGTTTAGGCTCCTCTATTTAAGGTTCAAATCTGTTTAGATTCTCTATTCAATTTACTCAACAGTCTCTGTTCACCTCTGGTGAGCACACACACCTGGAAGCTAGACTCCCTTCCAGCCTGGGCTTCTTCAAACTGGACTTTGTTGATGACCGGGCACCTTCATGTTTCCCATTCATCCACTTCATTTTTCATTTTCTTGTTTGCAGCCCTCCCTCATACCTTTCTTGAAGGTGGGCAGGCGGGATGATGTGCCAGAACCCAGAAGCTGTAACAGTATTTGCATAGATTTGCCTTCCTGGTTCACTCCCATCAGCATCCTCTAACCTGCTTGCGTGTGGGCTATATTGTCCCTGGACTCTTTTCCTGGATGACAAGACCACAGTAGTCTCCCAGCTGCCTATTGCTGCTGCCTCTCTCCATTCGTTCTCCCCAGATCAGCCAGTCTGAATGCTTCAGGAACAGATCACATCTCAGCTGAACCATCAGCTTAGGCTCAGTTCAGTTCAGTTCAGTCGCTCAGTCATGTCCGACTCTTTGAAACCCTATAGACTGCAGCATGCCAGGCCTCCTTTTCCATCACCAACTCCCTGAGTTTACCCAAACTCATGCCCATCGAATTGGTGATGCCATCCAGTCCTCTCATCCTCTGTTGTCCCCTTCTCCTCCCGCCTTCAATCTTTCCCAGCATCAGGGTCTTTTCTAATGAGTCAGTTCTTCACAGCAGGTGGCCAAAGTATTGGAGTTTCAGCTTCAGCATCAGTCCTTCCAATGAACATTCAGGACTGATTTCCTTTAGGAGGGACTGATTGGATCTCCTTGCAGTCCAAGGGACTCTCAAGAGTCTCCGATCCAACATCACAGTTCAAAAGCATCCATTCTTCGGCACTCAGCTTTCTTTATAGTCCAACTCTCACATCCATACATGACTACTGGAAAAACCATAGCTTTGACTAGACAGACCTTTGTTGGCAAAGTAATGTCTCTGCTTTTTAATATGCTGCCTAGGTTGGTCATAACTTTTCTTCCAAGGAGCAAGTGTCTTTTAATTCCATGGCTGCAAACACCATCTGCAGTGATTTTGGAGCCCCCCAAAATAAAGTCAGCCACTGTTTCCACTGTTTCCCCATCTATTTACCATGAAGTGATGGGACCAGATGCCATGATCTTAGTTTTCTGAATGTTGAGTTTTAAGCCAATTTTTTCACTCTCCTCTTTCACTTTCATCAAGAGGCTCTTTAGTTCTTCTTCACTTTCTGCCATAAGGGTGGTGTCATCTGCATATCTGAGGTGATTTATATTTCTCCTGGCAACCTTGATCCCAGCTTGTGCTTCATCCAGCCCAGTGTTTCTCATGATGTACTCTGCATCATAAGTTAAATAAGCAGGGTGACAATATACAGCCTTGACGTACTCCTTTTCCTATTTGGAATCAGTCTGTTGTTCCATGTCCAGTTCTAACTGTTGCTTCCTACCTGCATACAGATTTCTCAGGAGGCAGGTCAGGTGGTCTGGTATTCCCATCTCTTTCAGAATTTTCCAGAGTTCGGTGTGGTCCACACAGTCAAAGGCTTTGGCATAGTCAATGAAGCAGAAGTAGATATTTTTCTGGAACTCTCTTGCTTTTCGATGATCCAACGGATGTTGGATATTTGATCTCTGGTTCCTCTGCCTTTTCCAAATCCAGCTTGTACATCTGTAAGTTCACCGTTCATGTACTGTTGAAGCCTGGCTAGGAGAATTTTGAGCATTACTTTGCTAGCGTGTGAGATGAGTGCAATTGTGTAGTAGTTTGAGCATTTTTTGGCATTGCCTTTCTTTGGGATTGGAATGAAAACTGACATTTTCCAGTCCTGTGGCCACTGGTGAGTTTTCCAAATTTGCTGGCATATTGAGTGCAGCACTTTCACAGCATCATCTTTTAGGATTTGAAATAGCTCAACTGGAATTCCATCACCTCTACTAGCTTTATTTGTAGTGATGCTTTCTAAGGCCCACTTGACTTCACATTCCAGGATGTCTGGCTCTAGGGATCACACCACTGTTGTTATCTGGATCGTGAAGATTTTTTTTTTTTTGTATAGGACTTCTGTGTATTCTTGCCACCTCTTCTTAATATCTTCTGCTTCTGTTAGGTCCATACCATTTCTGTCCTTAATTGTGCCCATCTTTGCATGAAATGTTCCCTTGGTATCTCTAATTTTCTTGAAGAGATCTCTAGTCTTTCCCATTCTCTTGTTTTCCTCTATTTCTTTGCACTGATCGCTGAGGAAGGCTTTCCTATCTCTCCTTGCTATTCTTTGGAACTCTGCGATCAAATGGGTACATCTTTCCTCTTCTCTTTGCTAAAGACCTCAGTCCTTAATCTGGTCTACAGGCCACTGCTGTCTCTTTAGACTCAGACACGCCTCTCTGCCCTTCCATGGTGCTGATGGCCATTCGGCTCTCCTTTAGTTCCTAAAATGTGCCGGGCTCCTACCCCCTTAGAATCACCTCCTCAAGGAGGCCCCTTGTCCCCTGACCTTGCCTGGTCTGTTACATACTCACGTCACCTGTGCTTCTCCTTCACGTCTTACGCCACTATTGTAATTACACAATTCTTTGTGTTTTTGGTGGACTATCAGCTTCCCACTCGAATGTCAGTCCAAGAGACCATGAATACGTGTATTGTTTCACTATGGAGTCAGAGGCCGCAGGGCCTGTGTGTCCTGGCATATAATGAGCCTCCATCAATGCTGGAGTGCATACATACACATGATCTCAATTTGGGTTTTGTGTGTGTGTGTGTGTGTGTGTGTGTGTGTGCTCAGTCGTGTCCCACTCTTTGTGACCCCATGGACTATATGTAGTCCGCCAGGTTCCTCTGTCCATGGAATTTTCCAGGCAAGAATAATGGAGCGGGTTGCCATTTCCAAGGGATCTTCCTGACCCAAGGATCGAACCTGCATCTCTTATGCCCTATGATTTGGCAAGGGAATCCTTCACAACTGTGTTACCTAGGAAACTCCAATTTGGGTTACTTTTCCCTAATTTCTATTTGCTCCCAATATGCTCACCTATGACCTTGCTCTGCTACTCTTTGGTGATCTTGTGGATAGTTTGGGGGTTTTTTGGACACTCGAAAAATGAGGCTATAATTCACCTAACATAAAATTCACCATTTTAAAATACACAGTGCTGTGGCTTTTAAGTATATTTACAACATCTTGCAACCATTTTCATTAGCTAAGTTGGAACACTTTCATCACTCTAAAAATAAACCCTGTACCCATTAGTAGTCACTCCCAATCTCCAACCCATCCCAGCCAGCAACCACTAATCTGTTTTCTGTCTTTAAGAATCTGATCATTCTTGGAGAATTCCATGATGGTCTAGTGATAAGTATGTGGCACTTTCACTGCTGGGGCCTGGAGATCAATCCCTTGTTGGGCAACTAAGATCCCGCAAGCCATGCCTTGAGGCCAAAAGAAGAAAAATAATTTGACCATTCTGGATATTTCATAAAAATGGAATCATATAACATGTGGCCTTTTGTGACTGCCTTCACTTAGCGTATGTCACTTAGCTTAATGGTTTCAAGATTCATCCATGTTGTAGCCTGTATCAATGCTCCATTCCTCTTTATGGCTGTATAATACTCCATGTATAAATATATCATATTTTATCTATTCAGCATAAGATGGACATCTGAGTTTCTATCTTCCAGCTATTAAGAATAAAGCTGCCATGAACATTTGTGTGTGAGCATAGGCTCTTAGTTCGACATACTTAGGAGTGGAATTGTTGGGTCATAGAGGAACTTCACATTTAACTTTTTACAGAACTGCCAAACTACTTTCTGGGGACAGTTTTTAGTTTATTTTTCAAATGAAGGGGATAGAGCAGTTGAATGGTCCTTAATTTTTAATTTCTATTTATTTCTGATGAATAGCTTTTTAAGAAGTATATTAAAAACCATGGAATATCTTTCCGGATATGTGTATATGTATGAATACACATAATTTCAGGGGTTCAAGAGCCATCAGAAACTGGCTCTGGACCCCAGTGCTCTGTGATTACAGACTCATACGGGGCAGGGTTTTAAGGTTAGATTATTTTCTCAGACACAGAACTCCATCTGTGCTTCTGGCTTTTCCACATGGATACAGGGAGTGGGTAATTTGACTAATGAGTTCTGATCCAGGTTCTGATTTCCATCTGGGATATAAACATGTGGCAGCCAATCAGCTGCCTTAATTTTTTCCACCCACTCTGTAATCATCTGACTGATGTGCAATTATCCCCGTGTGCTTTGACACACGCTTTCCCCCTTCTCATGCTTGCAATCCGATGCCAGACAACCTTCATTTTTTCCCATTTATTGTGTGTGTGTTGGCTACTGGTTGATATAATTATTTTTGTAATCATCTTCTATTAGGTGGAAGAATATTGCAGTAGAGAAAGAAGGAAAAAAGAAAATAAACGCCTTCCTGACAAGTTCTAATATTTTATGTTCACAAATAATCTCCCAATACCAGAGCAATAATATTATTTTCTCAATGAGCATTTATTAAAATGTAAAGTAGCTCCCTCACATTGGGAACTAAAACCCTTGCACTACCTTGGCCAGAAAATATCACTTATTTATTTCAGATTACATTTCTGGAATTTTAATACTGTTTCTTTTTTGCCCTCCCTTACATAGCCTTTATCTAGCAGAGAACTGAACCTGAAGGGTTGATTTCTAAAGAGGCTTTGCTGAATGCTCAGGACCTTAATTTGGTTTTAAGAATTGCTTTTGGCTTTTGATTTACGATGAGGTTCTTTCCTGTGTAATTCTTTTGGCTGAAAACTGAATAGAGCTCTCCCTTTGTGGATGGCATTTTGACACCACATTTTAAGACTGGAGTACAGAGGTGACAGAGGAGTAGAAAGACTTAGAAAAGAGAGAGGGATTAACATGGTGGGTTTAGGGCTTGGAAGAGTAAAATCCATTGTCCATTTCCCTATAGCATCTCAAGGCACACACCTTGGGTTCTAGTCTGAAGTCGGGATGTTAATCTCTTGGTAGTCTGGTGAAAAGATACTAGACTGGGAGGCAGAAGCCAGGATTTCTAATGCTGCCTTCTCCTCTAACTAGCTTTGTAACCTTGAACAGATCACTTCTACTCTTTGGATAGTTTTCTCAAGCGCACATGGAAATGGTGAGCTAGACTGGTGCGTTTTTAATCCTGGCTGTATATTAGAATGCCCTGGGAAGCTCTGGAAATTATTTTGATGGCCAGGCCCTTAAATCAATTGAATAAAAATTTCTTGGCACTTTTCTGGCAGTTCAGTGGTTAAGACGGCACTTCCATTATAGCAGGCTTGAATTCTATCCTTGCTTGGGGAACTAAGATCCCACATGCTGCATGGCACAGCCAGAACTAAAAAAAAGAAATTTCTTGTAGGTGAATGGTGCTGGCCACTGGCATCTGTATAAAACACTCCCCAGGAACTTCTATCATAAAGCCCAGGCAGATAACCCTGGTCCAGATGATCTCAAATGTTCCTTCGGATTTTTGGTTGCCTGATGCTATGAGCTAGGCAGTGATGTCTTACCAGCCAAAGTTGGTGAAACAGAAAAGAAGGCCACAGTCACTGGATGTCCCTTTGAGCTGGGGTTCGACACATCTCAGCTGGGGGGTCCGAGAGGGATCCCAGATGGAATTGAATCTCTCTTGGTATCAGGTCTGGATCGGGCAAATAAATCTTCCTGTCTTTGTGGCCTTGTTGTGCTGAAAAGATGATTGAGCTGGGGCTGGTAAAATACCTTTTGCTTTTTGGAGAAAGGCATGTGGAAAGATAAGCCAGGTTTATTATTTTTAGAGGGGCACTAGGACTGTTTAACCTAGAAAAGAGGGGACTTGGGGGGGACATGATTTGTGATCTTCAGGAGGCTGAAGGGCTGTCATGTGGAAAAGGGATTGGAGTGATTTTCAGTTGCTCCAGGGGAGATGAACTTGGGCCAGTGCATAGAGAGTCTGGGGAACCGATTCTGTTGCATTATAAGGAAGAATTGTTGTAATATAGAGCTATGCTTCCATATTCCCTGTCACCTGCTTTTATGACCATCTTCTCCACCTTGAGACCATATCTTTTTCACCTCTGTATTCCTAGTACTTAATCCAGTTCCTGACATGGTCTTCAACAAATGCCGATAACCATTTCTATGATGGTGAATGACTGTCATTAATGTCCGCTAGGCAGAGCACTTTTCTTGCTTATTTCCTTTAAGTCTTCCAGTGCTTTGAGAGGTAGATCTATTTATTACCCCAGTCTACAGTTAAGGAAGGGCTTTTCCAGGTGGCTCAGTGGTAAAGAATCCGCTTGCTAATGCAGGAGCCACGGGAGAGACGCTGGTTTGATTCCTGGGTTGGGAAGATCCCCCGGGGGAGGAAATGTCAACCCACTTCGGTATTCTTGCCTGAAAGACCCCATGGACAGAGGAGTCTGGCGGGCTACAGTCCATGGGGTTGCAAAGAGTCAGACACGACTGAGTGACTGAGCAAACACACATGCACTTAAGGAGACCAGGTGGTCACGTAATGTGCAAAGTCACAGCCAGCGTGTAGCAGAGACTGGCTGGAAACTTAAGCCTGTCTGCCTCATAATCTGTGCTTTGGGACTTCCCTGGTGGTCCAGTGATTAAGAATCTGCTCTCTAATTCCAGGGATTCGGGTTCAGTCCCTGGTCAGGGAACTAAGATCCCACATGCTGGGGAGTGATTAAGTCTGTGTTGCCACAGATAGAGGGTCTGTGAGCCTCAGCGAGGAAGATCCCACATGATGGAACAAAGATCCCTTGTGCAGCAACTGAGACCCGACACAAACAAATAAATAAAAACTTAAAAACAGCACAACACTGTGATAATTAAAAAAACAAAAAATAAAACTGAGCTCCTAACTGTTGTGCTATCTGCCTGACAGCACCCTGGGTGCTCCAATTGAAGATACACAGCTGCTGAGGTCAACTATGTCATGGCAGTGAATACAGATGGAGTCAGGCTGGTCCCAGATGATAACAGAGCCAAAGGCTGGGCCGATTTTTAAAGTCCTGAGTCACCTGGTTACTGCTCCCATCAGCCTCCTACCCCGGCTCCACCAGCAAGCAAGTTGTGGGTCTGGTCCACAGAGGGAGCCTCACTACCTCTGCCGCACAGGCTCCAGGGTGGAATGCTCTCCTGGCAAAGGTGGTCATCTCCACGTAATGCATGTCGTGACCTCCTCTGCCACCTGCCTGCTTTTCTCATTAAGGTCCATGGTCACATGGCCGGGGAGCAGACTCCTGCATGTGCCCCTGGCGACAGGACAGAATGGAGAGAGGAGTCCTGGGTCTTGGGAGGGAGATGCAAGACTGCTTTGGCCATGAAACAATGTGTTACTTCTCTGTTCATGTCACACAGACACAGTGATTGCATTACCGTGTGGCTCGGGGAATAAGAAGGAGGGGTGGAAGCAGCTGATGAAGGAAGGAGTGCTCCCAGGAAGTCTTCCATCAAAGTGATGACATAGCCAAAGGGACAGAAATAATATTCCTGAGACGGTGCTGCCAATTAGCAGAAGGCTCCAAGGAGCACTGGGAAATGGAGGCTTGGGAGACTGGCTAGGAGAGGGCCCAGGACGGGGCAAGGAGAGGCAGGCAAAGGGAAGAGGGGAGGACGAATCGGTGGGATGGGCGATTCCTTTAACACAGGGTGCATTGTTTTAGAGGTCGTGGCTTTCTTCATAAACATGGTCAAAGTCAAACTTCACATGGAAGGGGGGGAATTTAGTTGGCTGCAGTGACCACTCTCCTGTTAGATTTCTTAGGCATAGAGGTGTCCCCTCTTTCTCTGGAGGGGCTGGGGGCAGCGGTGACTAGATGGTAAGCATAAGGATGCGAATAAATACTGGAGAATTGGGCACTGAAAATCCACCTTCCCATATGTTGCTGATAAACATAAGATAAACCGGTCCTAGGATTTCCCTTTTACAGATGAGAAAACTGAGACTCAAAGGGGTTTGAAGATTAAATTAGAAACTAGAGTGAGTCTTATCTAAACACGACTTAACCCTCTGTTTTCTTTCATTACGTTACGTTCTCTTGCAGACGTCATAGTTTAGGGCAGCCTGAACTAAAGTTGGGGACTTAGGAGGATATCCTCTGAGCGGGTTTTCCTGGGCAAATAACCCTGATTTACCAAGTGATTGCTGGAAGGGGGTTCTTCTGGCCAGACCAGGTTGAAGCCACAGTCTCAGCCCACAGGAGGGGTGAATCTGGGTCCCTTGAGGGTTGGAAGGGTGCTCTCATCATCAGACAGACGTGGGTTTGGTCAGTGAGCGGTTAGATGGCCGTCAGGGAGAAATCCAGCTGTGTCTGCCACTTAACCCTGAGGGAAGGAGTGAAAAAGGAGGGGAACCCCCAGATCCACTGCAGAGAAATTCAGAACTACATCAACGGCATGGAATAGCTGTTATTTGGGTCAGAAATACAAGGCCAGATATTCCTTTTGATGTCTGTCCTCCAGAATTTATACTTATTTACTTTCAAAAAGAATTTGAAGAGGCATATTATTTTCTCAGGAAATGAAGATGCCCTCCAAAACTTCTAGCTTGAACGTTGCCAACAAGTCAGGCTTCTTGTGAAACGTTGGTGGCCATAGAGCAAGTTCTGATGCATGAATAGAGATGCCATTGTAGTGCCATCATGTTTGGTACATCATACGTGTTATTTTCTTAAATCCTCCCCACAACCCAGCAAGATATGTAGTTTTACTCCCATTTTTCAGATGAGGAGTACACTGAAGTCTAGGGAGGTTACTGACTTTCCCAGAGTGCCCCGTGTTTAACTAGCAAAACTATTGATAAGATTTAAGCCCAGGCCTGTCTGATTTAAAAGCGCATGCTCTTTTCCCTCTGTGACATCAGGCTATGAAATATGCAAATCTCAGAACTGAAAGTTAGAGTGGAATTCATTTACTTATTCAACGCTAGGAGCATCTTTGATAAGGGCTGTGATTTGATTCACCCACCTCTGTGGAAAGAAAACTCATGAATGACTTCATGAGGAAGTTCTGTCTGACTCCTCATTTGCCCACCCAAGGGATAAATGCCTATTTTGTTTCACTGTTTCAGAAGCGGTACGCCAGACAAGGCTCTGGTTCTTGCGGATCTTGCGTTCTAGTGGGGGAAACAAGCATTAGAAAAGAAAAAGTAAATAAAAGAGTTTCTGGTGGTGATAAATGCATTGGAGACTATGAAACAGTGGCAGAGGGTGTGTGGTTGTGAGGACTGTTTGAGATTGAACATTTAGGGAAGAGCTTGCTCAGGACGTGACAACTGAACTGAGACATAAAAGACAAGAAGGAGCCATCTCCCCAAGACCCAGGGAAGAGCATCGGAAGCAGAGGAAACGAGCCATGGCAAGACTTTGAGGTGAGACTGAGTTTGTCGCTTGAAACAAGGCCAACAGCCTGGAGAAGAATCAAGCTGGAGGAGAATGGGGAGGAGATGAGCCCAGAGAGGAAGGTGGGAGCCAGCCAGTGGAGGACCCACCTGCCATAGTGAGGACTCTGGATTTTATTCCAAGGGTGGTGGGAAGCCATCAGATGGGCCTGGATGGGAAAGTGATGTAATCTGATTCATATTTTAAAAAGATGCTATGTGGAGACTAGATTGCAAGGAGGAACTTCTAATTGTTGGGAAGATTATTACCTTTCCTACTGATCAAACTTGGTTCTTCTAGTAAAATGATTCCTGCACCAAAAACCAACAGAAAACACCAAACAAGGCTGCTTCTCTTTCAAATTTTTCTTATTAGCTATCGTATTTCCCTGTAGTTCTTTCTAAACTTCCCCTAATATTTAAGTCCATACTTGGATTCTAGATTCCTCACCATCTGGATCAGTTTCCACTGACAGATCTCTTGTTTATCCATGACCTGATTAAAATGTGGTATCTTGTAACAAGCATACTTTTCAAAAAATATTTATTTATTTTATGTACTTGGCTGTGCCAGCTTTTAGTTGTGGCACACAGGATCTTTGATCTTTAGTTGTAGCATACAAACTCTTAATTGCAGCATGCGTGATCTATTTCCCTGACCAGGGATTGAACCCGGGCCCCCTGCATTGGGAGCACAGAGTCTTAGACACTGGACTAGCAGGGAAGTTTCACAAACTTACTTTTGAAGAAATAAGATAGTTTAAAGAAAAACTTTGTCAGTAGTAGTACGGCTATGGTACTACGGCATGGACACAGTAAATGGATATGACAAATGGGATGCAGAAAACTAAAGTTTGCAAAATACTGCTCATAAATAAATGGGAAATTTGATCAGATATAAAAAAAAAAAAAACCTACTTTTGACAAACCCAGGATTTAGGGCATTCTTAATTGCATGGATATTCACTAAGTAAGGGTATTAGACTAAGTCTTTAGGGTACTGCAGTTCTTAATATGGGATTTCCAGGCCTACAGAAGGGTCAACACATCCCATACATAATGGTGTCCTTATATGTGTGTATGGTTGTGTTATGTGTGCATTTCTAGGAAGAGAGTTCAGAGCTTTACTCAGATCTCAAATTTTCATCATTCTCAAAAAATAGAGAACCACTGCCCTAGGAAGTTAAATCAAGGGATTTTTACACTAAGAAGGAGCAATAAAGCCTTGAAAATCCAAGAAAACAATGTCCCTTCTCTGGTCCCACCTTCATTTTCTTTCCTCTTACTCCAAATGCCTTTACAGGTCTCTTGATCTCTTCTTCCTGCCTCACACCCCGTTTTAAATTCTTTCTCTAACTTCTTATAAATCATCCAAACTTAGAGAAGACAACCTCTGCTTTTTTCATTAGAAGAGTGCATCCAGCTAACACGAATGAGAACATATGCAGACATGGGCATAGGACTAAGGCTTTTTTCTTTTTTGCCCTGGACTCAGATCTTTGGAACTGACCTGTGTGCCTGACTTGCAGATTTCTTACGAGCAGAGTGCAGAGTTTGGAAAAGGGCTCACATGTAAGCTAATGCAAAGGGCAAAGTCATCTTAAAAGAATTATTATTCATTTCCCATTGCAGTTAATTTTGGCACCTTCATCAGGGTTTAAATTCTAGTACCACATCATATCAAAGGGGGAAAAAAGAGTATTTGATGTACATGTTAATTACTGCTAAGATGTAGCTACTTAAATCAAGAGTTTAATCTTCATTTGACTATTCAGAACAGCTTTGAGTGGGGGATGGGGAGAGCCCCTTTTGATTTGGGTTATTTGAATAGGAAATGAGAACTTCAAGTCAGACGGCTTCCAGTTTTCTAAACCAACATTTGGAATTACTACCCAGATAAATGGAAAGCAGTTCGGAAAGCCAAGTTCCCTGTAGAAATTCCCAAGTGTGCGTGTTCTATGAAGTAGGAGAAAGGGCATGGGTAATATAATTTCATGTGTTCAAAGACCTGAGAATCTTCAGCGTGATCATCTAATGGTAAGTGAAATCTTAAAAGCATGTGAGAGGCTTAAAAAAGTAGATCTACAAAGAAAATAATATACTATTATTTAAAAGCATAAATTGCCAAAATGATGCTTCTCTGAGATATACTCTTTAGAAGAGTTATCTTGGAGAATCCCTAATGTGCACTTTTTATACCATGAAACAATAAAACGCATAGAAATACTGGCTTATTTACCAAGTGATTAAATCATAGTCATTTATTGTAGGTTTATTGGGAACATTGTTTTCTTGGATTTCCAAGGCTTTATTGCCTCCGATATAACACTCTGCTCCTAATAATCCCTATTGATTTTACTATAGTACCATATATTTTTAGATTTGCTTTACATTCTTGCACAGATTCTAACCTTAATGTACTAAATAAAATGAGACCTATCACCATGTTTCTCAAACCATATGAAGATAATCATCTTGTCCAACTTGGGTGGGAAATGCTCAGTTTTGACTGCTCAGTTGGAGACCTGGGGGAGCAGTCCCTGGGGCTCTTGTGTGTGTGCTAAGTTGCTTTAATCATGTCCGACGCTTTGGGACCCCGTGGACCATAGCCCACCAGGCTCCTCTGTCCATGGGATTCTCCAGGTGAGAATACTGGAGTGGGTTGCCATGCCCTTCTCCAGGGCATCTGCCCAACCCAGGGATTCAATCGGCATCTATTAACGTCTCCTGCACTGGCAGGGGGGTTCTCACCACTAGTGCCACCAGAGAACGCCTAGAGCTCTCAGTTGTTTTTTCCGGAGTGGAGAGCTCTGAGTCACTGTCCATGTGCTGGCCAGAAGCTGGGCTGGCAGGAATCAGAGCCTCAGCACCCATTACAGGCTCTATCTGGGACTGCATTTGTGTCATTATTTTGCTACAGTAACTAATCTCTCTTGGGATTTGTGGCTCATACTGAATCTTTAAGGTACTTTGTATACAATAATTTTCATATGCTAAACCAGCCAGCGGAGAACTCTGTGTTCTTAGAGAAAAAGTTATCACACCTCTGGGTGCTGTTTTAATTACTCTTCTTAGAGGCGCCTTCTAAATGTTGTTAAAAACGGTGACGTATTTTATTCCACGCTGAACCTTGAGGTTCTGTTCTCTGGATGAGGGTCTTGGTGAAAGTGGAAGGAGAATAGCGGGGGTGTGGTTTCTGAGTGATGATGCTCCTGGTCACTCTGGAGGAAGGGCCAAACAGATAACCCCTCTGTAGGACAGCGATTGGTGGCCCGTGTGACCATGGCAAGATCTCACACACCCTTATCAGTTCTCAGAGCAATTAACTTGGCATCTTTATTATCCTTTAGGGGAGACTGGATCTTGACTCCCAGGAGCTCATATTCTAAAAGCGGAAAAGAGTAACTATTCTAACTTTAGAATCCTAAGTACCTTTTAGACACTGTTTTCACTGCTCTATGTCTATTCATGCTTTTAATTCTTAAACCAGATCTCATAAAGCAGATACTATTTGAATCCGGCTTCACAACGAGGAGACTGAGGCACTGAGAGTTCCAGAGGTTTGCACAAGGTCCACACGACTGAGGAGCGGTGGATGCAGAATTCGAACCAGGGCAATCTGACTCTCAGAGCCCATTTATATCACATTTATAATTTATAACGTCTCACCCACTAATTATCTCATTTGATCTTCCCCACAACCTTTGCTCCGTTTTAGAGATAAGAAAACAGAAGTAGGTAGTCATTTGTCTATGGTGACACTGTCAAAACCAGCTGGCAGGACAGCCTGCTTCTTTTTTCCTTGTCTTAAAACACACCTCCAGGGTAAACATGAAGGAGATCAAACCAGTCCATCCTAAAGGAAATTAACCCTAAATATTCACTGGAAGGACCGATGCTGAAGCTGAAACTCCAATACTTTGGCCATTAGATGTGAAAAGCCGATGCACTGGAAAAGACCTTGATGCTTAGAAAGATTGAGGGCAGGAGGAGAAGGGGGGTTGACAGAGGATGAGATGGTTGGATGGCATCATTGAGTCAATGGACATGAGTTTGAGTAAATGCTGGGAGATAGTGAAGGACAGGGAAGCCTAGTGTGCTGCAGTCCATGGGGTTGCAAAGAGTTGGACACAACTGAACAACTGAACAACAACCAGGGTAGAAGACAGAATAACCCGGAAGTGAAGGGAAGCAGAGGCTCTTTGCACATGAGCAGCCTGACTCACCAGGAAACTCCCCCCTTCCTTGGTGCCATGAGCCAAGCCCCACGGTGGGGAAGGGGCAGTGTTCCTTAAGAGACTCAGCCTGGATTCTGTGCAGATGGATGAAGCGGGGTCTCCTCATTCTCTGTCATCTCCATGGACACCTCATCCCACATGTTCCTCTCAGTCTGTTGCCCCTTCACAATCATTTCAAGGTCTTTGAAGGAAGGGACTGGGTTGGTACTTTGTGATGTGGACCACTTGATGTTTGATGAGACTCTGCAGCCACTGGAATGTGCCTGTGGTCAGGGCTAGGCTGTGTGCAAGGCGTCCCTATTGCTTTCTTAAAATCAAAGAGTGGAGAAGCCAAAGGAGGCAGGGAGAAGAACCTCACTGACTAAATATCAAGCTAGCAGACAAAGATATAGGGTGAAATTCCAGGCCCTCAAGGAAGTGAACCAACCAATCAATCAGAAATGTCCTTGTCAACGAAGTGGGGCCTGTGATGAGCCCAGCAATGTAAGTTATGCCCCACATTCCCCTCAGTTCAGGAGGGGCTGGTGGGTAGATACTTTAGCCTGTTGAGAAACTAATAGTGGGAAGTCCTCTGAACTCAATAAATAATGCTTGATCTGGTCAGAAGGGAAGAGGCAGAACCTGAGATGAGGGGGATGGGAGGGCTCCCCTTCTCTTCACCTGCAATGGCTGTGGTCGGGGAAGCACCATCCACACTGGTGATGGATGGCAATGTCGCGCTCTGAGATCCCTGGAGGGTAGGCCAGGCTACTAAGAAGGAAAATGGTGCTGTGGGTCAACTCAGTAGGAATGAAGGGGCTTCTCTGGGGGTGCAGTGGTTAAGGATCTGCCTGCCAATGCAGGGGACACCGGTTTGATCCCTGGTCCGGGAGGATCGCACGTGTTGCAAGTAAGCCCGAGTGCCACAACTACTGAAGCCCGAGTGCCCTACAGTCTGTACTCCACAACAAGAGAAGCCGCCGCAACGAGAAGCCCAGGCACTGTACTAAGAGAGTAGCCCCAGCAACAAAGACCCAGTGCAGCCAAAAATAAATAAATAAATAAATAAAAATAAACAATAATTTAAAAAATGTATATTAAAAAAATAGGAATGAAGGGCAAGGACACCATAGGGGGAGGGGGATAAAGCCAGAATATCTGATTGCGGTGCGGGGAGTGGGGAGGTAAATGGGGAAACATTTGTGCAGCTCGGTCATCTGTTATTTTCTCTAAACAGATGACTCTTTTCTTCTCCTCCAAAACAACCCACATGTCTTTCTTACATGATGAAGCATGATTCATACGCCAGAAAGAAAAGAAAACACCATCAGGTGCTTTTAAAAAAAAAAACAAACAACACAACTATAATTGGAAAGATCAAGAATTTGTGGTTCACTTCCAACAGGTAAACAAAGGCATGTTTATGCTAGGTCTCCCCTTCTGAGTCTGGGTGCTATCACCCTGGGCTTGGAACACTGTCCCGTCCTATTCACCTGACAGATTAGGCTCCATGGAGGCAGGCTGCCTGGGTATGTCCTGTAATTCAGCATTAAGTATCCTATTGATTCACTGAAGTGCTGCCACGGATGTTAATGGAGACAAATATTGCGGCTGTGGGTTTTCAAAGGGCTGAGTAATTCCCAAGCATCAATAACATCTGTCATGATGTAATGCGGGGCGACCTCAGGATGCTTGACTGGAGGCCAAGCATGAGAGCGGGGCTGCTGGAAGGGGCCCTTGGATACTGACCCAGAACTTGGGGAGGTGGACCCACTAAAGGGAGGATGGTGGGACCCGGGCTGAGGTTGGGCGGTGGCAATGAGGCAGGGGTGGCTGTTGACAGTGCTTCCTAGTGACTCCTCATGAAGGTCACGGAGTATTAGGAAGCACAGGGATCTTACACGCATCTCTCAAAAGCCTGCCGGGTCCTGGGAAATCAGACTCTACCCTGTTGCAGAGAGTAGGGCATGCTTTCCCACTCATCACCCAGAAGCACTGCATGCCCCTGATAATACTGAAGCAGAATGCCTCTAGTCCTGTAGTAGCCGGCCCTGAGTAGCAGCTCCTATCCTGTGCCCCATGATCTGAGCGTGGGACTACTTTAGTGCATGACTTTAGTGACTGCTTTCAGAGAGGTTAAGTTACGTATTCAAGGTCACACTGCGAGGCAGTTTTGGCCTGGACTAGAATTCAGATCTTAGAATTTATTGCCCAGGTCTATCCCCAGTCACCTTATGTAGGATTGCTGGAAACTATTTGAATATATGACCTGAAACAAGTGATATTTCCTTCTAAAAGGCTCTGTAAAAAACCTCAGGGTTAGTAATTGTAAGAAATCAATTACTCGTAAACAAATCCCATTTCAGTCAAATTCTACAGGCCGCCCAATCTTTCTACAGTTCAATTCAGTCTCTGTACTGCTACTCACATTATCTTGCTACAAGATGAATCTGATCTTGTCAGTTCCCGGCATATAGACCTCCATCAGCCCCTCTCTGCGGACAGGATAAACTCCTTGGCATGATCACGTTCTCATCTCGCCTGCCCCGCCCCATCTTCCGTTTGATGTCCGGCCCCTCCTGTTCCCAGCCGCTGTAGACATTGCTGACCCTTCTGTGTCCTCTATTTTAATTTTTTTTAATTAAAAATTTTTTTCTTGATGTGGACCATTTTGAAAGTCTGTATTGAATTTGTTACAACATTCCTTCTGTTACATTCTTTGCTTTTTGGCCATGAGCCTTTTAGAAGGAAATATCCGCGATCAGCGACCGAACCTGCACTCCCTGCACAGGCAGGCAAAGTCTTAACCACTGGACCACCAGGAAGTCCCGTTCTGTGTCCTCTTATCCTCTGTATCTTTTGTACTCTGGCTGCCTGGGAAACTCTTACCCATCCTTAAAGAGAGCCGGCTCTTCTCTCCTGCCTGAGAACCATCCCGGCCTCTCTGTGCACAATTAGTAGCAGTTTCTCCTCTGCGGCTCCACAGGACACCGTTCAGCCTTTATTTTATCTCTATTATCACAGCCTTCCTGTTGCACTGTGTTTGTTTTCTTGTCTAAACCCAGTGCAATGTGAACTTCTGTGTTGAGAAGCTGCGCCTCTTTCATTTCTGCATTCCACTTCCAGGCACACAGTGGGTGTTCCCTGCATGCTTCTCCAGTGAATGGGAGACTGTATTCAGGAACAGAAAGAAAGCTGTGGGGTGGGAGCCATTGGTCGGGTTTAGGGCACATGTGCTGGCCCTGTCCAACATATATTTCTGCAGTCTTGGGCCTAGAATCTTCATGGAATGGAAACCAAAGGAGAGAAAAGCAGAGCTTCAACTCAGAAGCAGGCTGGGGGTCTTGGGGGTGTGTGTGACATTTTACACCAAGTTCTTTGCAAACAGTGGCCCTGGGCATGTGAGCAACCATGGACCCCCGGGGGAATAGAGGCTGACATTCTAATGGGGGAAAGAGAAACCTTGCTTTGAGGTACAGCAGACTGGTGAGCGGGGTGGATATTCAGATGTTCAATAATTGGCAGGGTGAGTGCATTGACCAATCAGAATGGACGCAGGCCATAGGGCCAAAGGGCTAAAGCAGGGCCAAGCATGAACCCGTTACATGCTGGGCAGCAGAGGGTATCATGGGAGAGGGTTTGGGAATAATAGAAGCAGCTTTGACGAGGAGACTTGGACCCCTTATCTGTCGGTATTAAAATACTTCCAAATTTTAACAACTGGCCTTGATATATCTGTAGTGGTACATACCATCCTGTTAATAAGTCTCATTCAAGAATAAGAAAAATTCAAAACTTTTTGGATAAAGAAGATGTGGTATGTGTGTGTATCTCTCTCTCTATATATCTCTATATAATATCTATCTATATAATATATATAATGGAATACTACTCAGCCATAAAAAAGAACAAATTAATGCCATTTTTTGTAGCAACATGGGTGGACCTAGAGATGATCATATTAATACTAAGAAAGTCAGAGAGAGGAAGACAAATAGCATATGGTATGTGGAGCCTAAAAATGATACAAATGAACTGATTTACAAAACAGAAACAGACTCACAAAGAAGAGAACAAACTTATGGTTACCAAAGGGAAAGGTGGGCAGGGGAGGGGGATAAATGAGAAATTTGAGAGTAACATGTACACACTACTACACATAAAATAGACCAATGACAGACCTGCTGTATAGCGCAGGGAACTCTACTTAGTATTTTGTAAAAACCTATATGGGAAAAGAATCTGAAAGAGAATATGTGTGTGTGTGTGTGTGTGTGTGTGTGTGTGTGTGCACGCACGCGCACGCGTGCATATGCACACTTTGCTACATACCTAAAACTAACACAACCCTGTAAATCAATCGTACTTGAATAACAAATTTAAAAGAGAAAAACAAAAATTTTGAACCCACTTTCAAAGGAAGGTGAGTATGTGCGTATACTTGCATGTGTGTGAAGGAATGAGGCCAAGCTTTTACAAGAAGGCAGCATTTGAGCTGCACCTCTAAGCTTTCATTGTATTTCCGTACAAGGAGAAAGCAGTGGAGATCAGGGGACTTCCGGCGTGTAGAGCTGAATGAGTTCACAGATGTGTGAATGGGCCTGCTTGGGAAGGTGACTGACTGCAGCGTGCTTGGAATCACTGGGGCACAGGAGCGGTAGCTTTGCAGCCAGACTGGGAAGGGCCTTGGAAGCCTTGTGGACGCGTCGTTGTCTCGTCCGCGTTCCCACAGGGGGGCTCTAACCAAACCTCTGGGCGGGCTGGCTTCGGTGGCCCTTGCTGGGACACCCAGTGGTGAGTCTTCACCAAGTCTGGGGCTGTCACCTGGTGAGGGGACAAGCTTTGCCTTAATGAGGAATGTCATGGCAGCCCCCTCAGCTCCGTGGTGACTGACGCTGCCCATCCAGCTGCCACGAGGCCGATGTGTCCTACCATGCAGCATCATCTCCTAATTAACACGTCTTGTCAGGTCCAGCGGTTGGCTTCAGTAAACACGCTCCTAGCAGCTGTCATTGGGACCCTGCGTGGGGCCTGCTGCCTCATTAGCTTGAGAGAAGGGAGATGGCATTGGCGGCGGGCTGAGGGGGAGGGGTGCTCTTTGTGGGTGTTGGCAGGATTAGAGAGATGTCAGACGCTCAGAAAGCACTTGGGGGGCCCAGCGGAGGGCTCCTCTCTTCTCTCGGTGTAGTGACACCATGGGGTGGGTGGCCGTGTGGTCAGGAATTGGGAGGCCTGAATCCTCCAGCTCTCTCTCCCACCATCTAGTTGGGCTAGGTGTCCCCCTCCCCCAAATGCATTGACATATGCTGAAGCTCTGATCCTCACTGTGACGGTGTTACGAGGCAGAGTTCAGGGAGGTTTAGAGGGCTTCATGAAGGTGGAGCCCCCATGTTGCAATTAAAGCCCTTTGGAAAAGAGGACGAGGGACTTCCCTGGTGGTTCAGTGGTTACGAATGTCCATGTGCCAGTGCAGGGGACACGGGTTTGATCCCTGGTCTGGGAAGATCCAACATGCCAACTAAGCCTGCGAGTCACAACTACTGAAGCCTGTGTGCCCTGGAGCCCACACTCTGCAACAAGAGAAGCCACTGCAATGACAAGCCCAAACACCGCAAACAGAGAGTAGCCCCTGCTTGCCGCAACTAGAGAAAGCCTCGCAGAGCAATGAAGATCCAGCACACTGAAAGATAACTAAATTTAAAAAAAAAAGAAAGAAGATGAGACAAGTTTCTCTGCACAGCCCAAGGAAAGGCCATATGAGGCTCTGATCAGAAACAGAGTTGAGAATCCACCCACACCGGCACCATAATCTCAGACTTCAGCCTCCAGAACCACTGCCTGCTGCTTCAGACACAAGGCTGGTCTCTGGTAAGTTGCATAGCTTCCCTCATAGCTCAGTCGGTAAAGAATCTACCTGCAGTGCAGGACACCTGGGTTCGATCCCTGGGTTGGGAAGATCCCTGTAGAAGGGAATGGCAACCCACTCCAGTATTCTTGCCTGGAGAATTCCATGGACAGAGGAGCCTGGCAGGTTACAGTCCATGGGGTTGCAAGAGTTGGGCATGACTTAGCAACTAAACCATCACCAAATTGCCTAGCACCCCAGCCCAGTTGTAAGGGCCTGGACTCCTCATTTAAAAACAGGGATGGTACCAGCCCTACCTACCTCGCAGGCTTGTTGAGTGAGTCTAATGAGAAAATAGAAGTTCCGAGAGTTAAAACCCCTCAATACCATGAAACAAGCAGGCAAAGGCATGGCTTTCATCTGGGGATGTGAGGGAGCATTCTTGGCTCCGGCATGGTTAGTCCCGTAGTGTTTCTCAGGACCCACTTCCCCTGTCTTTGCAGGGTGTCCTGGCTACATCCTCTGATCACTCATTACATCCAGCCCTTGCTTTCCTCTCTTGTCCTGCCAGGACCCTCTCCCTCCCAGGGGCCCCAACCAGCCTCACCCTCTCTGTAAGATCTTGAAGGAAATGCTCTCTCCCTCCTCTGGTGGTGGGAGCATTGCCCAGGACTCTGGGGGTGAGCAGCCCACCTCCCAGTGACAGTGTAGATACACTTAGCCCACCCCTTCCCCACCCACCCACCCATCCCCCAACTCCAGCCTTGGATTTTGAGCACATGTCTAAGCTCTGGACCCTGAGAGTACAGAGTAGGCATGCATGCTAAATCGCTTCAGTCCTGTCCGACTCTTTGCAACCCCATGGACTATAGCCTGCCAGGCTCCTCTGTCCATGGAATTCTCCAGGCAAGAATACTGGAGTGGGTTGCCATGGGTATCTTTCTGACCCAGGGATCGAACTCACGTATCCTGTGTCTCCTGTGTTGCAGGCAGGCTCTCTACTGTGGAGCCGCCAGGGGTGGCAGTTGGTAAATGCCCTCTAAGCAGGAAAAGCAATATATACCTCATCCTCACAGCTCACCTAGCTACGGTGGGTGATCTCGCAGTTTCCCCCAGCCACTTGTTCTGCTATCAATCTTTCTGTAGATCGCCTCTGAAGGCTCACCCATGCTTCCCCTAGGGCAAGGCATATCTGTTTCCTCCTCATCTCTCCCTACCAGAACAGAGAAACTTGAGGGCCATTCTCCCCGCCGATGCTGGAAGGGTGATACTGAGCACCCCCTTCTCCTCCCAGTCTTCAGATTCCCTGAGTCTATCCTGCAACCTGGAGCCAGTCCCCCTCCTCATTGCCCCCTCAGGGCTCCTTGCTCCTGTTCAAGTTCTCTTCTGGGTAAAATCTGAGCAACCGAGGATGTTGTGAAAGTGTCTAATTGTAGCAGGGAGGCAAACTTCACTGACCCAGCAGAGGTGTCACACCCACACACTTTCTGAACTGTTGATAACGAGCATTTAAAGGGCACAGCCTAGTTTACAGAGCCTGGAAGGTGGCCATAGGATTCAGGCTGCAGAGTCTAATTACAAGGCTTTTTTTCTTCTCCCATTTTCCCCTTTCCTCTCTGACCTTCCTAACACCTGCCCTCACTTCCTGCCCATGAGGCATATTTTTTGCTTCTGGATGAGACCTGTACGAAAGTTGTGTGTCTCACATTTCCTTCCATTGAGCTGCTCTCTGGGGGATGTAGAGATCATTAGCGTGGCCTGTTGCGTGGCCTTGGTTTGCAGAGGAGGCGCGCATGTGGGTGAAGGCGCACCAGGACTGTGCCCCCAGGAGACAAGCAGATGTTTGCACCCTGGGAAGCTCAGCAGGGATCCGAGCGGGGACATGAATGATTGGCAGCTGCCAGCCTCCTGAGCTTCCTGGGGCGAAGCTCTGGGGTGAGGGGTGGGGGACCAGCTGAGGGGCCTCTGGGCCAAAGGGGTGTTTCTTGGGCCGCTCATGACACTTTTCTTTCCAAATGACTGCAAGGAGTGGGGAGAAAAGACAGCTGTGAGATAGGGCTTTGCCCTCCTTTCTCTGGAGGGTGGAGAGACTGTTGTATTGGAAAATAACTGTTGGCTCCTCTAGATTCTGCCCCCTGCCCTGTGAATCTGAGCTGTGTGGACTCTGACACTTGTTTGCCATAGGCTTTGGATTGGGTCTGGCCAATGAGGAGGCCTGAGCAGGACATCAGGAGGGAAATAGGCCAATGACCAGGCATGGAACCCAGGCCCCCTGCACTGGGAGTGTGGAGTCTTCACCATTGGACCACCAGGGAAGTCCCATTGGTTAGTTCATTCATTCATTCATTCTGCTCTTTCCTGAGCACCCTCACATATCTCTAACAGATATGTCCTATTATTATCACCATTCTCACAGGGGGAAATGGAGTCAAAGAATGACTAAGTGGCTTGCTGAGGACCACACACACCTGGGAAATGCTGCATGTGGGGTTTGAAGTGGGGCGTACGACACGAGAACTTGAACCTTCAAGCTTCAGCACAGTGTGTCTATATGCAGCAAGAAATTATTCACACATAGAAGTAAAAGGTCCTGAGTAGATCCCTTCTTTCCTCCTTCCCCCGGTCATGCTTCCCGGGGCTCTGCTCAGAGCAGGTATGACTGCGTGTGCACAAAGAGGTGGGGAGAGATGAGGTGAGCAAACCCCGAGGCAGAAGTGTGGGGCGGGTGCAGGCGGAGCCAGGGCACCCCGAGATGATTTGCATCGCCTGCAGAAGGGAGTGCGTGTCATGTTCTCATAGCCTCTTCCTGTGTTGACACCATAACAATCCTTTACTTTTGTGGAGCACTTTGTAGTTTTCAAAGCACTTTCAAATCCATTAGCTCATTTTATCCCCACAAAAATCTTGCGAAGAGGCACAAATTGTTATCCTTGTTTTGCAGATAACAGGCTCAGTGAGGTTTATGTAATTCATCCCAAGGCAGGGAGCCTAGCTGGGTGGTGAACCCTGGTCTTAGGGTCTGGGCAGCACACCTCACTTTCCTTTTCATCATTTTTTGATTGGGGGCCATTTGGGGGGAGGGCTGGCTCCCCAGACCTCCAGAAACCCCTCACTCCTTGGTTCCAGGCCACCTTGTTGCTTAGTCACTTAGTTGTGTCCGACTCTTTCGTGACCCCATGGACTGTAGCCTGCTAGTTTCCTCTGTCTGTGGGATTTTCCAGGCAAGAAAACTGGAGTGGGTTGCCTTTTCCTTCTCCAAGCGATCTTCCCAATCCAGAGATTGAATTCATGTCTCCTGCATTGGCAGGCAGATTCTTTACCACTGAGCCATCAGGGAAGCCCTCCAGGCCACCTAGATTATATAAAGTTGTGGTTCTCAGATTTTACTGGGCATCAGAACCACCTGGAAGGCTATCATGCAGGTTTCTGAGTCCTGTATCTGATTCAGGAGGTCTGGGAGGCCCAAGAATTTGCATTTCTAACAGGTTCCCAGGTGATGCTCTGAGACTGCTCGGCCAGGGACCACATACTTTGAGGACCATGAATATCAAGCAATGTCTTACGGATATCTAGCTGGATTTCTCTCACTAAGGCTCATATTCTGGGCTACAGAAACCCCAGACAAAGAGAGAACTGACCTTGTGGGTCTCTCCCTGAGGTGAGAAATCTGCATGTGTCTCGCTTCACTGACAGACTGCTGTGTGGCCCAGAGAATGGGAAGAAAACCTCCGGCTTTCGGTTCATACATACAAACGGAAAATGTCCACACACGAGATTATTAATTCATTGTTCAATTAAGTTATGATCTCCAAAATTATCACAATATTTGGCTCAGAGGAAGGCAGCATTGAATAGCTTGTTCCACGTAATGTGTGAATAATGTAACTTTATTACTTTTCTCGCGAGTGAGTAATTGTGACTGACACGTTGGCAATAACATAGATTACTTTCTCACCCTCCCCTCTCCCTGTTCTCAGCGCTGAGCAGTCACCTTCTCATCTCTGCTCCTTTCCGGTTCACCCCCTCCCTGCTGCCAGCCCCCTTCTCGTGCCACTTCTTTTCTGTTCTGCCTACAAAGCAGACCTGCAGAGGGGCAAGACAGCGAGGGGCTGTGGGTCCCTGGAGACAAGGGTGAACAGTGTGTCCAAGCCCCCTTGACCACCCTGGGGGGAACCCTTGTAAGGACCTGTTTGAACCCTTGCTCACATTGTTCACTGTACCCTCCCTTGTCTTCCATTTCCTCCAAGTCCCTGGTCCGTCCACTCAGGGGCAGTGTACCACAGCTCAGCTGGCCTCTTTTCAACAGGTATGAGCTGGTCTGGACACACACTGGATGCAGGGAGGCAGTTGCTATTGCAGGGCTGTGGCAGGGGCCATGCGTCCTGCTGAGTGTAGGAGTCTCTATGTTTCCCATCTTGTACCCCCTTTTAATCCTCCTGAATCTAGCTTCTGTCACCAGCTGACCAGTTCTGGGAAAACATGTTCCTCATCTGAGCCCCTCATTGCTGCCTCCTGGTGCTCTGGGCACTCAGGCTATTATACAGAGGGCTGTTGTCAGCACCTTGGACAGCTCCCAGCATCCTAAGGGATGCTCTCTCTTTTCTATTATCCTCCTTAACTGCAGATTGGCTGCCAGTATGAGGAATATACTTACAAGCCCTCACCAGTCCTTCTTTCCCTATGGCACTTGGGGTCTAAATATATATATTTTTAAGAAATTACTCTTTAAATGTTAAAATTCAGTTTAAATACTCGTCTTTCTTTTTCTTCATTCATCAAGGCATCTTTTTGTACCAACAATATATTAATATTTATTTAGGCTGAAAATTTATCCACAGTGTAGATAATATGGCAAGGGGCTTCCCCCATAGCTCAACAGCAAAGAATATGCCTGAAATACAGGAGACACAGGAGATGCTGGTTCAAATCCTGGGTTGGGAAGATCCTCTGGAGGAGGGCATGGCAACCCACTCCAGTATCCTTGCCTGGAGAATTCCATGGTCAGAGGAGCCTGGTGGGCTACAGTCCATAGCGTCACAAAGAACCAGACATGACTGAAGTGACTTAGCACGCATGTATATAGATATGGAAAGGACAGGAAGGATGGATGTATCCCAGAGAGCAGGGGTCCCCAACTTCCATGATCTGAGGTGGAGCTGATGTAATAATCATAGACATAGAGTGCACAATAGATGCAACGCACTTGGTGTTAAAAGGTTGGGGACCCCTGCAATAGAGACTTCATTTCACATGGCTCAGTCATGTTCTTGCCAGAGTATCCCTGTCCAAATGCATTTCCAGCCCCCTTCAGTGGACAGAAATATAGTCCACTCCACATGAATCAGACCCGACCATTGGGGAGCCCTTCCTTCTTGCTCTGGAGGGCTGGTCTGGTGATCTGGCTTAGCTTCCCTCAAAGCTCCCATTTGAAGGGAGTGCTGTGTGTAGTTGCTCAGTCATGTCTGACTCTTTGCTACCCCATGGACTGTAGCCCACTCCTCTGACCATGGAATTCTCCAGGCAAGAATACTGGAGTGGGTTGCCATGCCCTCCTCCAGGGGATCTTCCTGACCCAGGGATCAAACCCGGGTCTCCTGCATTGCAGGCAGATTCTTTACCCTCTGAGCCACCAGAGAAACACATTTGAAGGGAGAATAGTCTCTCTTTCTGGGGTGATCCAGTGTACAAGGCTGGTTTGCATGAGGACTAAACGAGTTGTCTGTTCTGCTCTGTCAACAGGTCTGTGGCTTGGACCTGACTTTGCTCTCCCTGGGAGAGTGGTGGGCACTCCCTCTTGAGCATGTTCTTTGTGCCAGACTCTGTGATAAGCATGTGATGTGAAAGATTCCATTTAATCTTCACAACAATTGAATGAGGAAGGTGCCTTCTTTCCTCCCTATTTTGCAGCTGGTCAGGGACAGAGCCAGGAGCCTCCAATCAAGCCTGTGTTTGTCACAATACCATAGTTGCTGGCCTCCCTGGGTGAATGCTTGGGATGCAACTGGGCTTAATCAAGGTGAAGTGGATGACGGCTCACAGGGCTGGGCTGGGACAACTCTGGAATTGAGGGGAAGGATCCCTGGGCTGGAGAGGCGGGGAAGACTTTGTGTGGGAAATAAGGCTTGATTCTTAGACCTCAAAGTTTTAAGGCTTTACTTCTCAAAAATGTAAAAAAGGGAAGCAAGCGTCTTTGGTTAGCTTGGCCCTGCGTACACCTGGCAGGAATGTGTTGGGGGGTCAGTCTCCTTCATCCAGCCCTCCTCACACCCCATTTTCACCCAGCCGGGACCACT
The DNA here is from genome assembly GCF_033118175.1 of Dama dama. NCBI lineage: Eukaryota > Metazoa > Chordata > Mammalia > Artiodactyla > Cervidae > Dama > Dama dama. The sequence goes on along the minus strand of NC_083682.1, from coordinate 20,899,237 downwards.
CGCTCCCTCATCAGTAAAGAATCAGATTTCTAAAAAAAAAAACAAAAGCCACTTATTATTTTGGCGATCTTAGGAAAATGACAGAAAACTTCAAATTTCAGTTTTCTCAACTGTAGAAATAGAAATGGTAATCACACTATCCTTAGATAGCCATAAAACTATGGGATACAGGATACATGGGTATACACAGGTATGGCATGTACTTGGCACTCAACAAACATTACTGTTATTTTACTCTTGAGTTAACTATGTTTGCTTCAGATGGGGGAAAAAAAAACCAATTTCAGAGAGCTGGAAGGATCAATGAGGAGTCATGTAAGTAGCCTCTGGCATATAGGACCAGAGGCCCCAGAAATGAGTTGTTCTCCTCTTTCTCCCCTCCTGTGCTTGTCCTCTTAAGGGCTCAGTGATGCTCAGATCTTAGAATTGGCCCTGACAGGAGCAGTGTATGAAGCCACGGGGTATGTGGCTTTAATACCGGGCTCATGTTACAGAATGTCGGGTGTCAGCCCCTCCTCCTACTTGCTAGCCCTCTTTGCCCGCCGCCCCCCCACCCCCCTACCGGTTCCTCTGTTGGCATCTGGTCTTTTGTGCTGCTCTCCTGGACCCAGCACTCCTGTCTGCGGTGTTTCTACATGGGTCACAGTGCCCTCTTCCCAGCGCTCTCGGTATCCGCCTGGGACACGTGTTCTGCTGCTGTTTACAGTCATGGCTGGGTGGGCAGAGCTCTCTGTGCCTCCTCAAAGGGGAGTGATAGGGTCGACACCACACAAGAAGTCCAGGCCATCCGGGCTTGAATTTGAATCCTGGTTTAACACTTACGGTGTGACCTTAGGGAAGTTGCTTAATGTCATTGAGTCTGTGTCCTCCTCGGAACAATAAGAGTGACCCTGATTTCGCTGCATTATGGGGGGATAAAAAGAGATGACATATGAAAGCACCTTGAAGGGTCTGTGCTCAGTAAGTACCATCGCTCACTGTGACACGCTGCTTCCTCATTGTACTCTGGAAAGCCTAGATCCAGACTAAAGGGGTTTTTTTAACTGGACATGTTTTCCATGGTGGAGAACAGAACTTCTTCATTGGGATATTGAGTTTTGATTTCCGGGGTGATGAGTTTTCATTTCTATCTGGGCTGATTTCAGAGTACTTGGGAAATTTTAGTAATTAGCAGCTGCAGCACAAATGAATCATGTCGCAACCATCCTCTTCTCACTTCGCCTCTCTTTTGCTCTGAATGCAAAGGCTCCAGAAGCGATTATAACCCCGTGTGTCCCTCCTTGGGCCTCTGGCCTCACGTTCCCATTACAGATACTATGTTCCCTGCTTATCACTCTGGGCAGCCTCCCCTCCTTTCTTCCGTAGCCTCTTATCCAAGTCTTTGCTTATCTGCTTGCCCAGACCCGGCAGGCACACTTAGTTAGCTAGCTTGTCCTCTTGCAAATTCCACCTATAGGTTTATTGCAATTCCTAGTCCTGGAAAGAAGGAAAAAATGAAGCAGGTCTAAATCCTGATAAAAATACGGCTTAGTGCTGTCTGGGCTGATAAAATACTACTTGGAAAATGGGGACCTATTTCTCTCCCTTTCAAGGTTGGGCACTTATAAAGGGATAGAAATGCATAGAAAGATTTCCTTAGCAGAAGCTAATAATCAGCGATTCCCACATTAATCTACCTACTCATCCATCCTTTCTTCCATCCATCCAGTTATTCATTTAATAAAACTTGCAGAATGTCTGCAGGGTACCAAGCCTAGCCTGGCTTTGGGGATACACAGATGAGGGTAACCCGAGGTCACTATACAATGTGATGTACCCTAAGGGAGCCTGAGGAGAGACGTCTGAGTCAGGGGCAGAAAAGTACGGCTGCTCTGAAGAAGGGGGCACTTGAATTAAAGACTGAAGACTGAAGAGGACTGGGCTTTGCAGCACACCTTTTCGTTAGCACATGGGTGTTACCAGGATTAGTTAGCTCCAGAGTCTTCACAAATATGTCATCTGCTCCAACGCGTGGGGAGAGTAATAACGTCCCAGGAATGGGGAGCTCAGCACAGGAACACTACTTGATGCTGCTTCGGAATCAAAACACTTAGGTCACGTGACCTCCCCTCGACAGGATTTTCCTAAAACATGCCAGAGAGATGGGGATAGAAACACCTCCCTTGTTCTTAAGGAATCCAAAGCTCCACCACGTTTCTCCTCCAATCCACCATTTGCTATTGCTGGAAAACCCTACTCGTCTATCCTCTGGCTTTAACTAAAGTTGGTGATTTTCTCCTTAGGAGAGCCAGAAAGTCTACCTGTTTCACCAACCCTCCTTTTCAACTAAGCTCAAAGGTACGGGAGTTGTCCTCTGTTCTGGGCTGGGTCTAGCTCCCAGAGTCTACACAAACAGCATTCATTCCTGTATGGATGGGGAACACTGTCAATCCAAAGCAGAAGCACTGGGATGAGGGATGGCCATGTTGCTATAGATGGTCTGGGAGAACAGACCCTTGGTCCACGGATAATTCTCTCTTTTTAAAAGTTCCCCTCACTGCTCATACACTTTCTTATTACTGCAGTCATTTGGCAGGTAGTCTTGGTCATGGATCAGCCTTGGTGAGTGGAAGCCCAGGCTAAGGGCTTGAACTTCGTTTAACGTAGGAACCTTGGTGAGCAAGGCTGCTGCTGTGAGGGGACCGCTGGTTTAAAGCACCTCAGTCTTAAAGAGCCAGGTCGTGACTGAAGCATCTCCCAGAGCCCCCCATGATAGAAGGCATAGTGTCTGGATATGACTTATTACTCATCTCATTTTCTAGAATAGGTAAGCTCTGTTTTGCTCAGCACTATGTCCCCAGGGCCTGGAAGAGTGCCATCTAATACTTTTTTTTGCTGGATGAACTAAGATTCTCAAGTAATGTGTGAGGAATCTCCATGGGTCCCATTGGTGTCTCTCAGTCCTGGGCTGGGCTGCCAAAGTCCACAGCTTCCTTGTGACTTAGCTGGGCTCCCACCATCCCAAAGCCCAGCCAGAAGAAACACTTCAATGCTAATGGATCTGGAGACTTAAGCTCTGGAGGGCCACCTCTGTCAGATGAGATTTGCCTTCAAAGGCCACTGGCTCTGACCTTTTGATAACATTTTAAAAAAAGAAACCTTGTGTATTGACTGAATCAGTTCTATCTTCAGTGAAGGTCTGGGCAGCTATTTGTATTTCCGTTTGAATTTTTGGGTCCTTTTCATTTTCTACTTCTGGGTAAGCACAAAGGAGGAAAAAAAGTTCCTTTGCTTGACCAAACCTCATTTACAAGTTGTTTGTGTGTTTTTTTAATGGAACCCAATCCCTTAAGCCTTGAAAAGTAACCTTCACAGAGCTCAACAAACCATTTCTAACGTGGCAGCTTCTAATCCAGGAGAGTTCAGAAGGCAGATGCTAAAGAACCACCAATTGCATCCCAGGACAGTTCCAGCCAGTCTCAGGGCTCTGCAGCCTGGAGATGTGATCCGCTAATCCCGACTCTATGCTTGCGTCCGCTCTGCTGGCTGGCCTCACTCACGCAATTAGTATTCTCCCCGGTGTTGATTTTGTTCAAATATATTGGGCCCATCAATCACCCGCTTTCCAACTCATCTGTCTGGATCAGTCAATTACAAAGTTATATTGGAGCCACTAGGATTCCTGTGAAATAGACACAAGAAGGAGCTAAACTCATTTCAGGTTTGACCTCTGAAACTGGGATCTGAGGAGGCTTATTCTGCTTACACTTCATGGCTATCCAATCCAATCTGGCCTGGAGAATAGAAAGGCCACTTGCTTAATTGGGAACACTTTAATATAGATATCCATTAACTTATGCTAAATTACAGTAAAACATCTATGGAGGAACTTGATGTGACATCTGCATGAATACTAAGTAACTTCATTACGATCAGCACTATGACAATGATATGAAATGAACGTGCCCAGAGAAGACAATTAGTCTCCCACCTTCCCAAGCCATTACTCCTTTATTTCCCACCCATACTGGGCTAAAAAAATAAGGCATAGACATTTTATGATAATTTTTTTTTTTTTGAGCCCATCACTTTCCTTCAGCTCCTGGTCAGTTCCTGAGAGTTCTGGTCATTTGCAGGGTGGAGACTGGCTTGGGCCACTTGGAAGAATAGCCATGGACAGTGAAGGGAGGGGGCCCTGGGGTTCCACTTTGGTTTGGGAAAGAAGGCTGTCAAGACTGATGGGACAGCCCCCTCCCCACCCCCAAACACAGACACATACACACAGACACAGAATTGGAAGGTGGCCTCATCTGGAATGAACAAACAGACTGTCAGGTCAGATTATGAACATCAGAAGCATTTCAATCTGCTGGCTGCATACCCTATGTGCTGAGATCTGAGGGAAGGATTTGGCCTTGGAATTAAGCCAGCTTTTCCTTCTGGATTGCATGTACCTGAGAAGTGTGGCTAGGAGGGTCCAGGAGTCAGATAAACACACCCCGTCACACTTAGTCTGAACCACAAAACTTGGTCTTAAAGATACACCTCTCATATTACTTGGTGCTGTTTCACATGGAAGAGTGTAAGTGTGAAAGTGTTAGTGACTCAGTCGTGTCTGACTCTTTGTGACCCCATGGACTGTAGCCCACCAGGCTCCTCTGTCCATGGAATTCTCCAGGCAAGAACACTGAAGTGGGATCTTCTCGACCCAAAGATCGAACCTGGGTCTCCTGCACTGCAGGTGGACTCTTCCACCAGGGAAGAAGCCTTCTTCCAAATCTCAGGGTGACCCACAGGGACCTTTGTACTTAGGAATGCCTAACTCAGTGCAAGAAGCAGCTCAGGAGAGAGGCAAGTGAGAAACAATATTCCTGGGCTCCCCCTCTGTTGTTTTGCCCTGGGTCTCAGATCTTTCCCCACTGCTGTTTTCTCCTCCTCTCCTTGACCTTCACAGCAGAGTCCCCTGGCTCAGTCCTGCTCATCCACTTCTACCCATTCGCATAGACCCATGTGACGGATGCTCACTCAGCTCCTTCTCGCAGGTGCCCTTGCCTGGATGTGCTTCTGCCTGACTTCCACTCCTTCTGAGGACAAGAGTGTCAGTTCTGCAGCTCCAAGCAGCAGCTACGAAGGGGTCCTCTTTGCATCATACTCCAGGCAGGTGTCAGTGGGGAGGAGCCTCCCTGTGAAGTATGCAGACGTCCTGGGGTGCTTCAGATAGAGCTCAGGTCCCAGTGGGCAGCTGCTGGGTGATTCCAGAGAGCCAGAGGCCCCCCTAGAAAGGGTAGACTGTCATAACCCATGGGAACAGAGGGAGTGCCCATCATCTCGTTAGCATGTCAAGTAACAGATTTTGATGATGCTCCCCTGCCTTCTAGCTCCAGTTTCAAAACCTTCCCTGTGTGGGCCTCGCTGGGGTTGGTGATTAGTTCTCACTGTTCTCTCTTCCGAGACCAGTGAGCGGCTCAGTTTGTGCCAAGTTTCCCTGTAAATACTGTGGCTGTGCCCACACGAGGCAAAGCATTCCTGGGAGATAACACTGAGCTTGTTTCTGGATTCCTACTGGGAACAGGAGGGGAATGAAATTGCCTCTCTGTCAGAGCACACTGCCATGTGGCCAAGCCCAAGCTAGACTCGCAGGATGTGAACTCTGTCCTCCTCACGGTTCCCTCCCTCTCCTCTGCTCTTTCCAAGCAAGCTCTCATTCTAAAAGGAAAAGGTCTCGGACTTCCCTGGTGGTCCAGGTGGAAGGATTCAACTTTCAATGCAGGGGGCACGGGTTCCATCCCTGGTCAGGGAACTAAGACCCTAAGTTCTAAGGGTCTTAGATCGCACTAAGAGATCTTTGCACTAAGATCTCATAAGCTGTGGGGCAACAAAGCCCGTGCACCACAGCGAAAGATCCTGGATGCTGCAACTACGACCCAGTGCACCCCAAAATACAACAAATTTTTTTTTTTTTTAAGGAAGAACCAGTCTCATTTCCTTGGGTGACCACTGTCTCCAAGCAAACATCTGGAAATAGGCCATACACAAACAAGAAACCTCACAAAAGCCAAGAGCATCTAAGAGGAAAGGAAAGTGGTTTATGGACATATTGGAATTTCAGTGAGCAATGAGGCAGAGGGGTGTGGGGGAATGGAAGAGAGCAGAGAAAGAGTCTTACTGAGGCTGGGGAATGGATGATATAAGGTCTTTATGTCCTTCCCAGGGTCATGATTTTATATGTGAAAAATTCTAAACTGTACATCCAGTTCAACAAAGTGAACATTTATCAAGAATCTCCTCTGTGTCTAAGGCTCTAAGTGAAAAATTCCAAGGTAAACCAAGTATGGTTCCTGAGCTCAAAAATCCCTATAATCCAGGAGGGTAGAAAAGGCACTTGAGTAACCCTCCATCTCTCCTATTTTCTCTCTTTTTTTCTTTCTTTCCACCCAGTGCAAGGCAGATTGCATTAATGGCATGGTAACTCTGGGCTGATGTAAACAGCACTAGAATTAGGTTCGTAAACCTGCTCCACCCTTACTAACTCTGTGATATTGTGCAGGAGATTGAAACTCACAAAGCTTTGATTTTCTTATTTCTATAATAAGAATATTAATGATAGCTCTCTCACAGGATTAGTATAAGGATGAAATAAAATATGTTTATTAAAGTTCTCTGCACTGAGTAGATGCTTAATTAATATTACTTGAATGAATGAATTATAAATAAAGAAAATGTTAGGGAAACAGAGGATAGCTCATCAATAGTTAGGAGGGACAGCCTCTGAGATGATCTTGAAAGGTAAAGAGGATTTCAACAGGTACAGATAAAAGCTAGTTCAGACAGAGGGAATGGCATGAACGCTGAAGTGGAAAAGAGTAGGTCACACAGAAGAGGCAAGTCCTAGGGGAAATAAGACTGAAAATATAGGTCAGCCTTTACTGTGGCCTGTGATTTTTGCTATGCTAAGGAGTATGGGCTTGAACTTCGGGCCAAGTGAATTATTAGGGATTTCAGAGAAAGGAGTGACCATATTTTCGGAAAATCAATATGACAATCAAATGAGGGGGGTTGTGCTGGAGATGAGCTGGGGACAGGGAGATGAGTTTGGAGGCAAGGCCAGCCTCAGTTGAGGATCTTAACTAGTGTTAGTGGAAACAAAGGAGACGGAAACGAAGGGTCAACTGAAGCATGCAGTTTTCACGTGGACCCCACAGGTCCTCATCTATGATCCCCAAGCACTGACTGTGTGTCTCTTTCAGAGTCGGTTGGCATGCCAGTCTTTCTCTACTGGGAGCCACTGGAGGGCAGACACCAGCCCATTGCAGCAGCGCCCTCAGTTATAAGTCTCCATGGGTCATACAGAGTAGAAACTCTACAAATATTCGTGGCATAAATGACCCAATCAGTGAGTAATAGCTGGGCATAAATCAGAGGATATGCACTCAAACTGGGCTATAGGTTTTGGCCGGAGGCCTCCCACATCTGAACAGAAAGCATCATGGCAAAAGGTGAAATTCTAGGTTTCAAAAGAAAAAAAAAAAACAAACGTAGGAAGGACGCTCAAAGCCTTTGTTAATTAAAAACACGAATCGCTCTTCAGGGAACATTCCCTGCATCCCATTCTGTCTCCTGGCTCTGAATGGCAGATAAAGTGGTATCTTTGCCTGCGCTTTGGACCACATTTAATTAAATGCCTACATCGACTGCTTCCTCACATACCTTGTTTTATTTCCTTCCCTTCTTTTCCATGCTAAAGAGGGCCAGGGCTAATACTAATGCATATGCTGTTAAACCTTTTTAATTAACTTCAACTTCTTCCAGAGATTTATGTTTAAACAGTAAATTTTTTGTTGATACTCAAATACATAGGCGGCACTCAGAATGATGTACGAGTACTCTTGTCCTCAAAATGATTCTTCATGAGTTACCACCAGAGACGTTTTCATGAGCCTCCTTTATTAAAATAATAATACTCAGCAAAGCAATAATGCTTTACAACCAGCAGCTAATTAACCTGCCCCACCCCCCACAGGTCAGCATTAGCATCTGCAGGTTAAGATATGAGCGCCCAGTGGGTCTCTCTCTTTAGAGTCAGCAGTGAATTGGTCTGGGTCTGTGCTCTGGCATCGGTGAGTAATGATTTTCATTTAAAACGCATCTTTGTTCTCGGACTGTAGCTCAATCTGTTATTATCCTTATTTATTTTGTTCTTGTTTGGTACCTTCCCTGCACTGAGTATCAGCATGCCTAATCTGCACTTGACCTCCTGAACCAGAATTTAACCATGCCTTGGAAAAGCCAATGGATTCAAAACTCGGGTTTAATTGCAAAATCCATTTATTTTCCTGTAACTCTAAATTTGTGCTCCAAGCATTTTAAATCATGATCTGGGTTGTCAGTTGTAATTGCCACACAGCAACCCTCTGCCAAGCAAGCCCATCTAACCTACCCAAGTTCCTGTTCCATTCGTCATGTTGAGACAACACTTTCCCCCACAAGCCGATGTAGTTCTCTGCCATGTTATACCATCAACGGGCCAATTATTTCAATTTTGGCATCAGATTCAGAAGAGAGTTTAATGATCCTCAATGGTATAAACGGAATTTTTATTCCTACAGCAATTTAGTAATGATGATGACATTTAGGCACTTAGAAAGGATTTCTCGTTTCCCACCACCGACAAACAGGAGGCTAGATGATCGTTTTAGGCACTTTTCTGGGCACTTTGGGTTTCCATGGTGGTTCACCTGCTAAAGAACCTTCCTGCCAATGCAGAGGATGCAAGAGATGCAGTTTTGATCCCTGGGTCGGGAAGATCCCTTGGAGAAGGAAGTGGACATGAGTTTGAGCAAGCTCCGGGAGTTGGTGATGGACAGGGAAGCCTGGCGTGCTGTAGTCCATGGGTTGCAAAGAGTTGGACATGACTGAGTGACTGAACTGAACTGAACTGAACTGATGTAGTAACATGAGGGAAAATAACTACAGTCCAGGTGGAAAGCAGAGAATGGTTCTTTGCTGTAAGACTCCTCAACTAGATGAAGACTGGCTCTTGGGAACTGGTGATTATATAGGATGTACAGTGTTTCTAGGGGCCTTGGTGGCTGTCTAACTGAGCAACCTTCTCTATCACCCCAAATCTCACAAACAAACCCCAATGAAAACAACTCCATGTTTCTGAGGCTTGAGGCTGCTTTTTACAGATGTCAGTGCAGGCATCAGGGGATGCAAAGCCAGTGCACTTTTTAATAGTTGATTTTGACAGGACGTGTCTGGTTAGTGCTAGTTATCCCAGAGCCTAACTGGATCTTGAGGATAAATCTCTTATTTTGGTAGCACTTTAAAATAAGTGGCAGCAGTTCATGCATAATTACTTCTGAATTATCTAGGGGATTCATCAGGTTTGATTATAGATGCATAATGAATTTACCAAATTTGTGGGTATTAGGGGGATATTAATTCCATATGAAACCTCACAATTCATTCATGTGCCATTTGTTTTCATTCCTTTTTTATAATAAGCTAATTAGTTTAAATTATTTGTACTCGTACAAGGTCTTGAAACACATATAAGGAATGATTATACCAGAGCACCCAATAAATGGCAAGCTTTGGAGACAGCATTAATTGTGATAAAGGGTTCATAAAGCAGTCGATGTTCAATTCTCCCATTTGGGGTGGTACTAACAGGTCTAATCATGACACCTCCATAAAGTCGCGGGAAGTCCCTAATTAACGTTTTTGAATTCAGATATTTAAGACAAGGTGGAGGAAGTCATTATGCCAACTAGAGAAGGAGGCAAGAGGGGGAGTTTGATCTTGTTCTAAGCAAAGGGGAAAAGATGAAAAGGAAGGTCTTGTTAACTCTGGGCCAGAAGGGAGGTAGGCGCGCATGGTCTCTGACCTGTTTGGAGAATTCCTTTAAGAAGAACCCGTGTTTCTGGGGGTCACTGGCAAACTGGGATTTAGCCTCTCAGAATGGAAGTATGGGCTTCTCTGGATCAGGGACCAGGATCTTTGGCTTTGTTTTTTGGTTTTATTTATTTATTTTTTATACGGAAATGGTCCCATTTGGGGGCTTCCCAGATGGCTCAGTGGTAAAGAATCCACAAGCCAATGCAGGAGATACATATGTGAGTTTGATCCCTGGGTCGGGAAGATCCCCTGGAGAAGGAAATGGCAACCCGCTCCAGTAGTCTAGCCTGGACATTCCCATAGACAGAGGAGCCTGGCAGGCTACAGTCCATGGGGTCCTAAAGAGTCAGACATAACTGAAGGACTGAGCATGCACACAGGATCCCATCTGGCCAATGAGCTTGGGTAGGAAGGAGCCTGGACTGAACTGACAGAGGGACAGTAGTTACCGTACCTTGAGCAGATTCTAAGCGTTAGGCAGTGTGGTTGGCACTTTATATACATTGTATCATTTCATCCTCATCACAGTCCCTATAGAATAGATACTACTATTTTTTCCACTTCACAGGTCAGGGGACTTTGGACAGGAGGTCACAGAACCTGCCCAAAGTCATCCATTCAACCAGTAAGCAGCAGGGCTGGGACCCTGGGGATGTCTGATTCTGAAGCCCCACACTCCATCACTCTGTGATCCACAGTATCCTGGATTCCCCACTGTCTCCAAAACACCAGGGCTGTTATTATAAACCTCATCAATGCCACCCCTGTTATTACCATCCCAAATGGGGGACTTGGAAGAGTTATTCTTTTTTGAAATCTTAATACCAAATTTTCACTGTGTAGGCAACCCACCAGGTCAGAGGCCTTCAGATTTCCCTCCCCGGTGTCCCCTCTATGGAGCAGTGACAGAAGGGCCAGCCACCTCACTGATCTCCTACTGCCATTAGAAACAGCTCCACAGGGGTTAATGCAAGAAGTTCTGCTTTGGATGAGACACTGGTTTAATTTATATTTGATTAAAAAAGTCATTCATTCATGCATTCAGCAGCCGGTATTTGTTAAATGTCTCCTACACTCTTAATTGGGTTTTGTTGGGGGGGGGTGGGGATGGGGGAGAGGGAGCAGGTATAATAAAGTGTATGCCAGACACTTGTTTATAATTTTCTTGGAAGAATACATGTACACACCTGAAAAGTTAAGTAAATAAGAGAGTGATTGAATAACCAGGCAACTGAGACGCAGACAGTGAGCTTTCCACAGTCAAATGAAGAAGACAGCACTGGGGCCTGGCATGGTCCTTAGAGGAAATGGATGTGAACTGCTCGTGGAGGATGGGCAGGGATGGGATGGCAGAAGGTGCACCAGCTGGACCCAGTGAGGAAACCAGGCTCCAGGTCTCAGTGAGTAACCAGGAATTTGACCTTGGGAAAAGTCACTCTCTAGGGCCTCAATTCTTTGCTGTAAGTTGCAGATGATGACATATCACAGTTTGGTCATGAAATTCAAATGGACATGGATACAGAACTGCTCTGACGTCAAGTGCAAAACACACGCTACATACCGCGTGAGAAAAGCACTCCTGGGGTGGACATCCTAACACGAATTCTGGGTACCACACTTTAAGTTCCATTCCAGCTCACCTGGACAGGTAGGCCCAGCTCTGATCAGGCAGCATTCAGGGTGATATGCTGCAGGCTAGGGCAAGGAGCAGAGCCCGTGTACCTAGTGGGAGAAGCTGGACAAGATGTGGTAAGACCACGGCCGATCTCGCAGGGTCCCTGATAGTACACAGGGGAGGACAGTGAGACCTGGGGATGGGAAGGAGGAAGACACAGGAGGCTGTTGATGTTTCTCCCGTCTGTTGTGCTGCCAAATGGAAAATGGCATCCCCCTTCTATTCTAGCCACACTCAGTCGCACCATAAAGGGAGATGGAAAAGATACCATGTGGGCTTCCCTGCTGGTTCGGTGGTTAAGGATCTGCCTTGCAATGCAAGGGACACCAGTTCAATCCCCGGTCTGGGAAGATTCCACATGTCCTGGAGCAACTAAGCCTGTGCACCCAAACTACTGAGCCTCTGCTCTCCCGCCCATGTGCTACAACTACTGAGCCTCTGTGCTGCAACTAGTGAAGCCCATGAGCTCTAGAGCCTGTGCTCCGAAACGAGAGAAGCCACTGCAATGAGAAGCCCATGCACTGCTACTGCAGAGTAGCCCTGCTCACCACAACTAGGGAAAGCCCGTTCACAGCAAGACCCACCACAGCCCCTCCCAAAATGAAAATTTTAAAATTTATTTTTTAAAAAAAGGATACCATGCAAATACCAATATGAAGATTCAGGGGGGTCCCCCAATTTCTCCCTGGACAGAACCACCCTGGGACCATGGCTGAGTCTTCTACTTGCCTATTGTTCTCTGTACATAAGGCTCACTGGGGCACTCATCTCAGCCTCAGTCACAGCATGGCCACAGTCCTCAGTTCTAGAGTTTATCGTCCTTGAATCTCCCTTCTCCAGGGCTCTGGTTCCAAGGGAAGCCTGGAAGTCCTAATTTCTACTTTGAGAATCTCTTTGACTTGGAGAGACTCTGCATTCAGTTTCAGTTTTGGCAACAAAACTCTGCATTCAGTTTCATTAGGCTGATGAGTGAGGGCTCATGGTTAGGATACCTGGGGTGGAAGATGCAAAGGCGGTGGGGGCCCTTCTCTACAGGAATACTCATTTCATCACTGTGCTCTTGTGTATATGCTAAGTTGCTTCCGTCGTGTCCAACTCTTTGCAACGCTATGGACTGTAGCCTACAAGTCTCCTCTGTCCATGGAATTCTCCAGGCAAGAATACTGGATTGGGTTGCAATTTCCTCCTCCAGGGGATCTTCCCGACCCAGAGACCAAACCCTCATCTCCTGTGTTGCCTCCTGCATTAGAAGGCGGATTTTTTTTTTGTTTGTTTGTTTTTAAACCACTGAGCCTTCTAGAAGCTACAGAAAGGTAAGGTTTCTCCTTAGCACCCAGGATTTCTTCCATTTCACCAACAAAATGAATCAATCCCAAGAAGATGGATCAAGGATACTTAAACTGAAAAGAACTTTAAGTAAATACTTTGTCCTTTTCCCCTACCTCTATGCATCTGCCTCTAAAATACCGAATATGAAGCCAGTCTTGGTCTTTCTCAGAAGACCTCCAAGAAGGAGAGTTTCCTACTGTTAACTCAAAGATGAAGGTGGGCATGTGTAATCTAGGAAGCTCTCTTGCTTCAGATGGATGCCCTCCCTCACTTCTCACTGCACGTTAGAAAGTAATGGCCTGGAAAGACCATATCTGTCTGGAGGGGGCACTGAACTTGGACCTCATCGCTCCAGACATCTCCAACCTGATACCATGGGAGGTTTGAGCCCTAAGAATACAGATGCTTGGACTCAGTGGAAACTTGTGTACCTAAATCTTCACAACCTTTCCCTTTCACACTGCCTCATTGCTTTTCAATTTTATTTTAAACTGTGAATATCTTAAGGATTTGCTTCTCTAAAGCCTTGTCTCCATTCCCTAAATTATATTAGCAACCTATTAGATGCTGAAGTTGAATTTGGCTATCTGATGGGAAGAGCCGACTCACTGGAAAAGACCCTGATGCTGGGAAGGATTGAGGGCAGGAGGAGGAGGGGACGACACAAGATGAGATGGTTGGATGGCATCATCGACTCAATGGACATGAGTTTGCGCAAACTCTGGGAGATAGTGAAGGACAAGGAAGCCTGGTGCACTGCTGTCCATGGGGACGCAGAGTCACACGCGATGGAGTGACTAAACAACAACCTATTAGGTAATAGGCGATGAGTCTGCCGAGGGCCCTCATGCACCCCAGAGGTAACTCCTTGGTCTTTCCTGGCTTTAAAAAGACAGCTCAACCTGCCAGATATTAATCAGGATGGAAGAACACTTTGAGAGACATCTCTAGCTCACCGGCTGGCCAAGGCTGAATTAAACATAGGTCTCACCCACAGTGGATGGGTGATGGTGGAGCAAGTCTGTCTTTTGTGTTGGGGCCTTGTGATCTGGCAGTTCTCCCAAAGATTTGTGAAAAGGAGAGAGAAGGGGGCAGGATTGGGTTAGGGGGAAGGGGTAAGAAAGGGGATTAGTCACTGGAGTCAGTATAATTATTCCTGATGTCAAAGCCTCATCCAGGAGAGGTTTCACTGTGCCTGTTTTTATCCACAAGACAGTATAAGTGGGATCTCTTGAAATTAGGTCACAGCTTGCAAAAGCAGGGGCTTGCCAAGGTGCTAACTGCCTGAATTCTCGGTGGGTTCGCACAGCTCTCTGCTCTGACAAATGCCTTCTTTGTTTCTCTGAAAAGTCTGACTTGCTGAAGCCATCACACCTGCCTCTTTTCTCCTTCGCCCTCTCTCTCCCCTCCGCAAACAACTGAATCTGGAAGGTTAAAAACCACTTCACTTGTCAACTCCAAAGCGCTCCCTCCTGCCATCTCATTGCTTCCTTTCTTAACCAGGGAAGGGAGCTACCCTGCTCTCACTCTGGGGACTGGAAGCCACTTTGAGAAGAGAGAGGAAGTACAATTTTCACAGCACACACTTGTCATCTCCAGAGCCGGGGGGCCAGGCTGCAGGAGAGCTGTATGAAGCCTAGGTCCCAGCTGTCTCAGAGGGCAGAGAATGAAGGGGAAAGTCCTGGTGGCCTGATTTCCTGTCTGGGCGCAGGTCCCCGGGTGGTGATAACACCATGGAAATCCCACCTGCCCCCTAAGATGGGGGGAACCATAGTAGCAGGAACAGCAAACACTAGCTCTTGTCTAGTCATAACCTCAAAACTAACTTTCTCTTGTTCTTTTTGTTCCTAACACTTTGTTACTGACAAAGGTGTTATCATAACAGGTGACTCTAAAAGGTGGGTGGGGACCAGGGAGGTGTGGGAGGAGGTGTTGGAAGCTGATTAGAAACCCCCGGAAGTGGCGGAGATGAGAACCTGAGCTAGGAAGTCCCACGCGTGCGGGGCACCCTGGGAGTCTAGGCTGTCAATTATCTGTGTTTGGCCAAGGAGTCAAAAACCACAGCCCTCTCTGGAGCTAGAAATAGCAGGTGCTCATGGGAGCAATGTTTGGATGAGTGAGGTCGGGAGGGCAGTGATTGGAGAGATGCTTGTTGCTTCTGCTTTTCCTATCCGGGAGGCCTTTGGGCTGGTTTCTCACCGTCGTCTTTATGCTTCTTCATGTGCAGGATGAATGTTCTTCCTTAGAAGGAGGGTTAATATCATGCAGTGCATTGAAAAGCCTTGACTCTCGACAAGCCTTCAACAATTGCTAGTCATTATGAGGACTGTTTTGTTATCTTTTGGGATGGAAATAGAATAAAAGGAGATATCATTGGGAGTCTAGAAAACTTGGACTAATGGCTTCCAGGTTTTTTTTTTTTTTTTTTAAGTAGTAGATTTCTTTTCAGATGAAGTTTTATATGGACTCTCCACACAGAAAGTTGGTATCAGTAAGGTATCAGGTGGTGGGTGCCAAGTGGTGGTTGGGTCCTGGGTCCTGCCTGCTCAGCCCCCTCACTGCACAAGCAGTTTGGACTTTCTTGGTATCCAAGGCTCTGAGGGGCCCTGTTAGAAAACTGCTAGCTTAGAATATTATAGAAGCGTTGGTTGTTTCCATAAAAGTAGAGTCCAACCTCATAGCCTGCTAGTGAACATGTTTCAGTGAACCAAGCAAATCAACCCAGAGAGAAGTGATGGGGAGGAGCCTCCAGGGAGGACAGGACACAGATTTACCAGGTGAGAGCTGGTGGAACCAGTGCCTAAGGATGTGTTCTTGGGAAGAGAAAGGCCAGAGTCTTCCTCCTTCTCTCTCCCAGAGTGGGCCCAGAATTGTGGAAACTCAGGGCCTGCAGAAGGGTGGAGGTGAGGTGGAGTGAGACAATAAGACCAGGACTGTCTGTCTCCTCCCCGGAGAGGGCTCTGGTGGGCTCTGGGAGGCAGTGGGAACCAGCTGGGATTTCTGCAGGTGGGGTCAGGTGGACCTGTGCTGTCTGACTGGATGGATGCAGAATCGTGTGTTTAGTCATGGTGATACATCGTAATTCTACTGCTCCTTTCCCTTTTGCTTCCTCTTCGTTTCCAATAAAATTCCATTCTGGCTTTACCTCTATCTACTAGAAAAATCAAGACAGAATTTGACTAGATCAAGGCCAGCAAGGTTGGCAGAGTACAAGTAATGATCAATTGACAAAGCTTTCTGCACTGGATGCCCATGAATTTAACAGAAGATCTGCAGCGCCAAAGCCTGAGGATCACTTGGCTCCTCTGTGGCTCAGTCACAGCTCTCCCACTCCTGGAAGTGTCTAGCTGACCCCTTATCCCCATGGGATCCCTTCTCAGAGAAGTGTTTCTAAGACTGGCAGCTTCACACCCTAACACTGCCTTGTCTGTCATGGTAACGGAGGGAATGAGAAGGCGCTATCTTACAAGAAAGAGGGAACTTTCTATGGTCCTGAATATTGTGGAGGCCTGCCTCACTTTTGCACATCAGAAAGTGAAGAAGAACTAAAGAGTCTCTTGATGAAAGTGAAAGAGGAGAGTGAAAATGTTGGCTTAAAGCTCAACATTCAGAAAACTAAGATCATGGCATCTGGTCCCATCACTTCATGGCAAATAGATGGGGAAACTGTGGAAACAGTGGCTGACTATATTTTTTTGGGCTCCAAAATCAGTGCAGATAGTGATTGCAGTCATGAAATTAAAAGATGCTTACTCCTTGGAAGGAAAGTTATGACCAACCTAGACAGCATATTAAAAAGCAGAGACATTACTTTGCCAACAAAAGTGCATCTAGTCAAGGCTATGGTTTTTCCATTGGTAATGTATGGATGTGAGAGTTGGACTATAAGAAAGCTGAGTGCCGAAGAATGGATGCTTTTGAACTGTGGTGTTGGAGAAGACTCTTGAGAGTCCCTTGGACTGCAAGGAGATCCAACCAGTCCATCCTAAAGGAGATCAGTCCTGGGTGTTCATTGGAAGGACTGATGCTGAAGCTGAAACTCCAATACTTTGGCCACCTGATGCGAAGAGTTGACTCATTTGAAAATATCCTGATGCTGGGAAAGATTGAAGTCAGGAGGAGAAGGGGACGACAGAGGATAAGATGGCTGGATGGCATAACCGACTCGATGGACATGAGTTTGGGTAAACTCCAGGAGCTGGTGATGGACAGGGAGGCCTGGCGTGCTGCCGTTTATGGGGTCGCAAAGAGTTGGACACGGCTGAGAGACTGAACTGAACTGAACTGAGGGCTTCCCTGGTGGCTCAGATGGTAAAGAATCTGCCTATAACATGGAGACTTGGGTTCGATCCCTGGGTGGGAACAATCCCCTGGAGTAGGAAATGGCAACCTACTCCAGTATTCTTGCCTAGAGAATCCCATGGAGAGAGGAGCCTGGCGAGCTACAGTTTATGGGGTCGCAAAGAGTTGGACACGACTGAGTGACTAACACAGGTATATCCAGCTTCAAGGAGATCTTCACACCTTTTTATACATTTCGGGACTTGGTACCTTTAATTATCTAGGGGAACTCATAACCCTAACTTCCTTAGCTACTCCTATAGAAAAAAGCACAGAGGCCACTTCAGTTCTGCAGAGGCTTCCTGGTCTAATTTCTCATCTCAGGGCTGGAGGTGACTAAGGGATGTATCTGGCTATTTTCATGATCCACTGGTGTCTCAGTAATGGATGTTCACCGCCACAGTGCCCTCATTTAGCCTCATAACCTCAATAAGGTAATATTTGATTTGTGTTAAGTATCTGATTAAACAACATAAAGTATTTAACCTATTGATCTTTTATACTTTGCCAGCTCTACATTCCTGGATAGACTTTAATTACCAAGTTGGAGAGCTTTCCCGAATGGGATTTGCATCTTGTTAAGACCTTTCCCCTGTCTTTAGGGCTCCATGTCAACAGCTTTCTCTTCCTGTTGCCTCTGCACCTTATTTCATGTCCTGCTTCTCCACTATACCCTGCTTAATGCTGCCTTAACACTGATAATACTTGCAGTGGAGTCCTTTTATGTGACTATGCGTTCTACTGCTTATTTTAGAAAGCTGATGATAAAATAAACAATTGGACCTATTACTTTGTCTGCCCTGATCTTTGAAACATGAGAAACTGTCCAGCATAACAACCGCATTTTAGGTGGTTGGTCACAGCTGTTGAACTGACCTAACCCATATATCTCACAGGGAGGCTAGGCCAGTGGGCATCGATCAGGAAGATCACAGAAAACCATTTCAACTGGCCAATTAGTTTGCTAATTGCTCTAGTACTAACCATCTCTTAGAAAGCTACAGAAAATCATACTTTTCCCTCTCTTGCCTCCAAGGATATAGTTATGAATGCTAATGATAATTAGTTGATTTACATGCTGTCTTTCCTTCAAGAATCTCAAACATGCTGGGTTTGTTTGTTTTTCTTTTTTTTCTTGTATTTTAAATTTGGCTCTACAAAGAGATAGCTTCTCCACGGGTCCTCCCAAAATGAGAATAACACCTCTTAGGATTAAGTGAATTCAATGAGGAAATTCATGTGGAACACTAACAATAATGCTGGCTAACTCCTAAGTACCCGATAAACAGCTATTATTACTGTATCATTTAAGAAGGCTCTGTGGCTTATGGGTGGGCTGTGCATTTCAGGACACGGACAGGCTAGGAAGAAGATGCACTGACCCAAGTGTCTGGACACTTCTTCCAGCTCACTGGGTTGTCCCACCCCACATCAATGGTCCCTACCGGTCCATTGTTAAGTTGAGTTGGGACCAAAACATAATGGTTTGTGAAGGAAAAGAGCCTGAAAAGGCTGATGTTCATCTTCACTCAAGCTACCGCCCAGTGTCAGATCAGAAGCTGAGTCAGAATGATTCTATAAGCAGAGATTCTCCAGGGGGAGTCTCTCCAAGGGTGATGTGCTTGACAACAATGCAAACTGAAGGACACACCCCAGGCATCTGAACTAGAATTTTTGTGAGTAAAGCTCACACACATGCAATTAAAACAAGTTCCTTGGGTGAGTGTTATGTTCAATAAGGTTTAAAAACCACTTCCCACCATGTGGTTCCTTTCAAGTCAACCCTTAAGAACTTGTAATCAATTTCCAAGAAAGGTTGGGGCTGTAGGATGCTTGTTCTGCAGGAATATCTGATAGTCTCTGCTTCCCACGTGGCGTTTTGGTGCTGAAGGGGGCAAACAAAATTCAGTGTGGCCAGCAAGCAGGAGTAACTGCGGCCTGTAGAGAGAGTGGCTGTGAGTAGCTCCCAACAGCTCTAGCCTCTGGAGCTGGTATTGCGTACCAGCACCCCCCACCAAGGTCATGCAGGGCACAGCACACACCCATGTGGGGAGAACAAGCCCGGTGGTACCTACAAAACTAGTGAAACAGAGGTCCGTGGCCCTCTTCGTCACCTCTGTAGATTACTTAGGGAGCATCTGTTACTCCAGTCTGTTACTCAAGTTACGGTGGGAGGCTTACTCACACTTTCAAATGATGTTACCTCAGAGAACGCAAACTCTGCTACATATAAAGTGCAGACAATCCACAGAAAATGTGACGCTGCTGGGAACACGCTCATGCATACACACTTACATGCATGGCATCATAGCGTTTGTTCCAAAGCCGATAAAAGTGATTTTTCAGACAATCTGCTCTTTTGGGTTATCGGCACTACTGCTCGCCTCCATTAGCATGGCTAATTGAGAAACTGACTGTGTGTCTTGGACCATTTCCAAGAAGGGAACCCATTGTCTGGATGATAAGAGCTCCCGAGAGACCCAAGTAAATGGCTGGAAACGTCAGGTTGATGCCCATTGGAGGAGGAGCAAACTTTTAAAGATGACCTGCCTATTATCAGGCCAGAGAAAGCAATCTTGCTGGGCATGTCACATTGATTGCCAAGGCAGTAAAGCATAAGACTGTTCCACAGTTAGAACATGCACTGACTCCGAGAAAGATGAGGCTTGGTTAGTAAAGGATGAAGCCATTCCAAGAACCAATAAAAAGATACAATATGGGTTTCCTTGGGCTATATATTAACACCATCCAGAAAGCTACACGGGATGGAGGTTTGGCAAATGACTCTGCCTTGCTCTGGGTTTTGGGTAGCAAGGTTGAGACAAAGGCCAGTGGGAAAATCATTTGAGACCAGATGAAAGACTTGGAAGGAATTAGACTCTCCAGAAACCACCAATGTCTATGTGTCAGAGCCACCACTCTTCTGCCATTTAACATCTTGGTGACACACCCCCGATAGATCGCAAAACATCCTGAGAAAAAAAAGAAAAGAAAAGAAAAAAAAAAAAGAAAAAGACAGCACAGAATTGTAATTGCCTTCTGGGTAACTAACTGTGTTTTGGATGGTGTCATTTTTCTTATGACATAAGCTCCCAAATGGCACACACACTGTCTCTTAGAATAAATAGCGACTAGCAGCGGGTCACGCCTCGTGTGGGTTTCTGATAAGCGTTGTTTGGTTGTGTGCTGTTTGTCACAAACAGAACAGATACAACTGCCACATGAGCATATGAGAGGGGTCCCCTACAACTTCTATGCGTCTGTATTCTGTCCCAAATAATAATCAGGAATGAATTACCTGGGCTGAAAGGTAAGTGAAGGAGGAGGTACATTACTCAGGTGGGTCAGAGAGCCTATGTCTGGGGTTAATCTGTATTCATGGGGTCTTTTCAATGAGTCCCCCTGTCAGCCAGAGGATCTGCTGACTCTATTTCTAGCAGGTCAGCCCTAACCTCAACCCTTAAGAGAACCAAAGGACATGCGCTGTGAAGATTACAGGGTTCTGAGGGCAACTGCCTGTGGCTTTGGGGGTGCGGCTAGAGAGTGGTGTTCTCTGCTGGCTGCATGTTAAGATCATCTGGGGCAGTATAAACAGACGGACACCCAGGCTCCATATCCAAAGATTCTGATTTCATCGGTCCAAGGTGGCCCCCAATGGGAGTGATTTTTAAAAGTACCTCAGAGATTCTGTGTGTATCTAGGGTTGAGAAAGAAAACCTGAGCAAAAGTCTCTACTATGATACACAAGAAAACAGGAGGCCCTGGTTCAATTCACAAAGCTGAGGACCAAATCCAGCTTTTGAAAGAGGATTTTTCATCCTTAGGATGCTGGGGAAATAAATGGCAACTGGGGGGAGGGAGGTGTGGACAGGTAGAAGAAAGAGAGAGCCAAAAGCCTGTTGAGAGGAGAGAAATAAGACTGCTTCCCTCCCCACCCCCCGAGTAGCTTTTTTTTTTCTTTTTTGCATCCAGGATCTGAAAGGTGAAAGCTGTGTTTACATTTACCAAACCCCCCCCCACCAACTCCGAAGTGCTATCATTGAGGAAAATTTAGTATTTCTATCAGCCATCACAGAGGAATCACACAACTAGTGAACAGCGGCATTAGGGACTAATAAAGGGGAAAATGCAACCCTATGACCAAGAGCCCATAACCATAACAACTTCCAGAGACTTTGGGGCATCTGCCCACTGACCATCAGAGACACCAGAAAAAGGGGCAGGCCCCATGCAGAACATGGTGATGCTGGAAACGGCAGAGCAGAGCCAAGGACTTAGCAAGGAAGGAACTTATGGGGAGAGAAAAAAGAAAAGGTCCAGTCTATCTCCTCTGCTTCAAATGGCTTCTCAACAGTCAGGCTCTCTTCGCCTGTCTGGAGTGTAGCATTTTACTTTTATTTAGATCCTTTCTTCTTTTTATTTATTTGTTTCCTCTCTCTTCTTACTCATGCATTTCTACCCAGAACAGGAGTCAGGGATCCACTCTCCCTGTTCACTGGCTTCTCCTTGGCAGAAATGCTCTTGATCAGGTGTCAGGGCGCTGCTCAGGCTTGGACCCGGAAGAAGCACCGGGAAGAGTACGCGTGAGTCCACATCATACCCCGCATCTGCCTGCCCGTGCCTGGAATGGATGAGGATCTGGAATGTGGCCTGTGAGCGGAGGTGGGAGGAGGCCATGGAGGAAGTTTCCACATCGTGTCTGGCTTTAACAAGACAAAGCCATTGACTGCTTCTCTCCTACAACTGCTGGATCTCCCTAGGGAGGTGCCGCTTTCTCCTGCACAGGGGTAGATGGACCTGCCTGTCATAATTAAAACATCTCCCGGGAGCGTACACTTCTGTGTTTCTTGGGAAGCTATACAAATAGCTGGTACCCAGGGAAGTGAGGACTGGTACTCCACGGCTTCCCAGAAAGAGAGGCACCTAGCCCTTTGAATTTCTACTTCTGAACCTATCAATCTCTCTGGCCAATTCCAGATTCTGTCTGAACAGGTGAAGGAGGTTGAGAGAACCTGGATGATCCTTTTGGAGTTCCCTGGCACATCCTAATCTCTGAGCCTGCTCTGATGATAAGCATGGCAGAGCCACTGCAATCCTATATAAATTCGAGGGTTGAACTGGCAGAAGAAAGCATGAGGGTCACTGGTCTGGAGCGCGGTGGGAACTTGATGAATGCGTGTGTGTGTGTCTGTGTGTGTGTGTGTGATCCTGTGCCCTTGGCACAAGGGAAATTAACCAGACTCTGCCTAGTGTGGGAATTCTGCTTGGCAACCTAATCAAGGCTTAGTTTTTCATTAAAATTTCCATTAATACTGGAGCTGTTTAGAGCAAGTTGAGTGGATATATCCCTAATGCACCCTCTATTACCAAGCTGAGGATCAGAAGGAGGATGTGTACTTTTGCTGGGGCCACGGGCATTTTTCCCAACACTATCATTATCATCCCCAGCACCCCTTAAATATAGCAGGCAAAATACAAAGAGGATCACACAGAACCTAGCCTTGTCTGATGTGACAGACAGGGAATGAATAAAAGAGGAAGCAAGCAAAGGTGGGAAGGGAAGTCCTGTGAAACCTCACGGGATGGACTTTGCCTTTCAGCATTGAGAAGAACATCCTCCCACTCCCACCCCACCGCCTGGGACACATGAGACGAGACTGACTGGAGTAGCCTCAGAGGGAGGGAAGGCAGCAGGTCTTCTGTTGGGGCTGGGGATGCTGAAAGGGATGAAGGAATTCAGGCCTCACCCCCTTGGGGGTCATCTCTACACCAGAGTATCTCCATCTCTACTACCTCTGCGGAGCCCTTTCTAAGCCCCCAAGGCCAGTTAGTTTTTGGAGATGCCCACTGTTGTTCCCTAGGTTGTGAGCTATCTTGGGGCTACAGACATTTGGTCCTGTTCAAAACATCCACATGACATTTGGTCCATAAGACATTTGGCCCAAGCCAAAAGGCTCTTGATATTTGGACGACCATTTGGTTCACTCCAAAAGGCCCTTGATCTCTGGATCCTGTGCAAAACCATTTGGCACTGAACACATATGTTCATGGATATTTTGGATACGACCAAATCTCAAGGACCCTTTGGCGTGGACCACATATCTTACGGATGTTTTGGACAGGACCAAATGTCCTGCAGAGCATCTGGTTAGCAGACATTCGGGTGTTTTGGACAGGACCAAACAACCGGCAAGACATCAGGGAAATTGGTTCCCTTGCTTCAGTGCCTCAAAGGCGGGTTCGGGGACGCATGGCTGAACCTCATCCCTTTCCACCCTTGGCTGCAGCCACAAGAAACTGCTTCCTGGTCCGTGAACACTGTGTTCTTGACAGGAATGCCCTGGGGAGAACATTCACCCTCAGGTACTGGAGCTCATCCCTCGGCATCCAGCTTGAAGGTTCCCACCCTGTCCCCTCCAGGCAGAATGAACAATGATCGTACCCTAGGTTTCCATGGCCTTCAATATGTTATTTATGATATTATGATTACTTGGGGGTGTGTCTCGTTTCCCCTTCACACTGGGAGCAGAGACCACATTTTGTTCAGCATACACCCTCTGTGGGTTTCCCTGGTGGCTCAGTGGTAAAAAATCTGCTTGCAATGCAGGAGACCCGGGTTTGATCCCTGGGTCGGGAAGATCCCCTGGAGAAGGAAACAGCAACCCACTCCAGTATGCTTGCCTGGAGAATCCCATGGACAGAGGAGCCTGGTGGGCTACAGTCCAATGGGTTGCAAAAGAGTTGGATACAGCTCAGTGACTAAACAAGAACACAGTGACTCCTAGCCAGGTATACATTTCAGGAGATATTTTAAATAGAAATACAAGCAGACTCTAATGGTAAAGCGTGTAGAGCTTGGAAACATGCTACATTTCCAAACACGCCTGTCTCTAGCTCTTATCACCTCTGTGACCTTGGGAAATTTTCTTAAATGCTATCTGCCTCCATTTCTTCCCGTTTGTAAAATGGGGCTCATAATGAAACCTGGGGTAGGGGTGCCATGAGGATTACATGAAGCCATTAAAATAAAGAATTTAGAATATTTTCTATTTATGCTATGTAAGTATAAGCATATATATGCTATTGTTTTTGCTCTTGTTACTGTACCCAAGTCCCTGGATTTGGACGATCTGGGCATTTTTATTTGGAAAGGGATGCTCAAAAGATGCTGATTCACATCCTTGTCTCAGAACCATTTGTCTTCTTTATTACAGAAGTTGAAGAAACATTAATCAACAGTAGAGAAGTGCAGTGGGATCTTGGTTAATTAGGAAGAGCATGGATTGCAGGAATCCCATTCTGTCTGGCAAATAATTTCAAGTCATCTTACCATCTTGCTTCTCGCTGCATCTACAATGGATGGTGGCCTTGGGTTCCAGCTCCTGCCTGGGCACCAGCTCCTCTTCCTGCAGTGATGAGCCAGCAAGGAAGAGCTGGAGAGTAGGGGAGGGAAGAAGGAATGTGTGTGTGGAACCCACCCACGGCACAGTGAACTCCTGAGGAATAGAGAGCTACGTGCCCTGAGAGCTCTTTGGGGTTGCCAAGCCTTGCAAGGGTTTGCCAAGACGGAACAAATCTAATGAGAAGAAAGTTATAGACAAGCTTATTGAACAATAACCCATTCCCTTCACTTAGGAACAACAGGGAAACATTTTTCTCACTTTCATGGCGCAAGGAAAACAATATCAGTGATTTGTGCTGCCTGGTTATCCAGTCTCTCTCCCAATACGGTTTATTTTCTTGCCCTGTGATATTAATGCTTAGGGCTGAATGCAGCTCCCTTGTTCTCTCTGGTGGGGCTTTTGCTTTTCCCGTTTTTATTTGGATTGACTGTGAGGTCTTCCATCAGAAAAATAAATAAGACCACGTTCTTGAGAAGCCAGCTGCTAAGTGGATGTGTTGATCCATGAGCAATGCTGCTGTGGGTTTGTGCATTTTGGGTCTGCAATGGGAAAACAAATGTTGAAAGATACACGGGGAGGAAGAGGTCTGGACCAACAGCCTCAGGGTCAGGGTTTCCCGAGTTTTACAAGGTTCAGAAACCAAACATCGATCCTAGGAGATGCTGGAGTGACTAGGAACCTTGTTCAACATGGCATTTTTATTTGTCAGTAGCTCTGCATCTTTTTGTCCAATTTATTTCAGGAAAAGCTATCACTCTGGGTTAAAAAAAAGTTGGGGACGGGGGCGGAAAACTCTAGATGACTCCATGATGTAGGACAAGGAAATAACTTTGAAAGCTGAGAGTTAAGGTAGAAAAAAAATCAAAGAATGTGCCTCTAATGAATTCAATCATAGCAAAAGTCCATTTCTTTTCTCTTGAATTCTAGACAAACAATTTCCAGTTGCAAATATCATTCAGAAGTACTGTATGCACAGGGTTGGATATTAAGTTGCTTGACAAATATTTTGGTTCAGAACTGCTTGCCTAGAAGTGCTTCTGGAACAACAATAATGTGGCTTTGGAGAGAGCTGGGCTATTTGCACATAGGTGTTGCTGACGTGTTTAATGGACTCTTGCAGAAGGGAATTGCTTGGAAAGCAGGATGTGAGGTGGAGGAAAGATGCGGGGAGACAAGAGAGAGAAACGCAGCCTCTTTGTAACTGGTTTTCCCTGGAGTGCCGTGGTTATAATGACTTCGACTTTGATATGATGGACTCAACAAACAATTGAGTCCACGCTTCTTCTCCTGGAGAGAATCTTAACTCAAGTGGCCCAGCAGGACCATCATCCTACCTGGATTTTAAGACCTCTCCTAGGCCTCATTTGGGATAGTCACAACTGATATTTCTGAACTCTGTGTGTGTGTGTGTGTGTGTGTGTGTGTGAGTCTCTGTGTGTGTGCACGCATGTGTGCCAAGCCACTTCAGTCATGTCTGACTGTGCAATCCCATGGACTGTAACCCACCAGACTCCTCTGTTCACAGGATTCTCCAGGCAAGAATGGAGTGGATTGCCATGCCTTCCACCAGGGGATATTCCTGACCTAGGGACTGAACATGTCTTTTATGTCTCCTGCATTGGCAGGCGGGTTTTTTACCACTCGCTCCACCTGGGAAGTCCCAGGGTCACTGCACTCCTGCCCAAACTGAGGAGGTTTTGCTAAATATCACTGATCTTGTTTGTTCCTGAAAATAGGGCCCCCCTACACACACCTGGACTTCACCAAGGGTTGGACACAACTGAAGCGATTTGGCACAGCAGTGACCCTGTGAGCACGTCACAGAAGACCTAAGGTTCTGAATCTGGCCCGTCTGGGAAGGCTGGTGTTTCCTGATCTTGGGATGAAGCGGTTAAAACCCTGGACTCTGGCATTCTGGAGTAAAACCCTGCAGCTTCTTTTCTGCAGGGTGTGGGACAGAACTGTTTGGTCACATTTGTTCATGGTCGTGGATTTTGGGAATCATGTCTCAGACAAACCTCAGCACCTCATGAAGGGCTGATACACACCAGGGGCAACAGGAAGATGCTGGACTTTCCTCTCCCCAGATTGACTCCATTTCCCTGAAGTCTGATGGGCTGTCCAAGCTGGGGGCGCTTCCCAGGGGAAGAAGAACTCCATCCACTGGACCCCAGGCAGCATGGTGGCCTTTCCTCCTGGCCCCCTTCATCAGTTCCTTCCTGACTCCCCCACTTAACAAAAGAGCCCCTTCTTGGATTTCATTATGGCTGAGAGTCGGCCGATAATGCACCATTTGCTGTCTCAAATCTATAAAGAGCTGTTGGCAAGCCACTCCTTTTTTAAAAAATTTAATCCTCCAGGTGGTTCACCTGGGCTTTTAATAACTTTCAGGTTGATTTAAAAGCCCCACCCCAGAGTGTGCAGGGGCGAGTCTATTCCTGCGGGTGCTTGGTTATTGTAGCGTTAACAAAGATGCCAGCCCTGCGCTTCTTTCCTACAGGTGAGGGTGTGTGTACCAAGAGTAAGAATATTCTGGATGAAGGAGTTTCCAGTGATGCCCTGAAGCTTTCTCCACCTGTTAGGATTTTCCATCCCTACCCCTGACATGAAGTTCTGCAGTGCGGAGCTAACTGTAAAAATGCCTCACCCAAACTCACCTGCTCTTGGTTCTTTGGCTTCCCCTGTACCGGCATGCATCTTTCTTTTATTTGCTTTTATTTTTATTTTGCAGGATTGCCTATTTTTGACTACTCTGAGAAGCTGCTAGACCCTCGGAAAGAAAGAAAAAGGAGCCTTTGGCTTCAAGGTCCTAGGCTGGAGGCAATCTTCCCTCCATGGTTTTAAATGCTCACATGGTCTTTCTCCTTCTTGAGCACTACAGTCCATGGGGGTCGCAAAAGAGTCGGACACGACTCAGCAACTAAACAACAACAATGAAAAGGCCCCATGTAAGAGGCAACAATGATCTTTTTAAAATAAATCAGCACTGACTGGGAGAACATATTTGCAAATCACACATCAGATAAAGAACTTGAATCCAAAGCATACAAAGAACTCTTTAAAACTCAACAATAAGAAAACAAACAGCCCCATTAAAAACTGGGCAAAAGATTCCAACAGACACTCCACCAAAGAATATATGCAGATAGCAAGTAAGCATATGAATAGATAACTCAATATCATCTGCCATTAGGGAAACACAGATTAAAAATACAATGAGATACTTCTGCACACTTAATAGAATGGCTGAAATTGGAAAAGCTGACAAGACAATGCAAAGATGTGGAGTCACGGGAATGCCCATTCATCACTGGTGGAAAAGGCAAATGGTACTTTGGAGGGCGATTTGGGACTTTCTTACAAAGCTAAACATACTCTTACCATGTGATCAAGCAATTGCAGTTCTAGGGTTTACCCAACTGATTTGAAAATGTATTTGCACACAAAAGCATGTGAATGCTTATAGCAGGTTTATTCCTAACCATCAAAAACTGGAAGCAACCAAGGTGTCCTCCAAGAGATGAATAAGTAAACAAATTTGGGTAAATCTGTGTGATGAAATAAGATTCATCGATAAAAAGAAATGAGGGAGACTTCTCTAGCATTCCATTAGTTAAGACTTTGCTTCCCAATGCAGGGGTTGAGAGTTCAATCCCTCCTCGGGGAGTTAAGATCCCACATGCTTTGGGGCCAAAAAACATAAAACAGAAGCAATATTGTAACAAATTCAGTAAAGACTTTAAAAATGGTCCACATCAAAAAATCTCAAAAAAAAAAAAAAAAAAAAGAAAGAAAGAAAGAAGGTATCAGTCCATCATACGAGTGAATCTTAGATATATATTGTCAAGGGGAAGAAGCCAGTCTGAAAAAACTACATACAGTATGATTTCATTTATGTGACACTGGAAAAGGCAACATTATGGAGAGGGTAAACAGATTATTACTACAGGTTTGGGGAGAGGAGAGGGTTGACTAGATGAAGCATAGGGAATGAAGCATAGGGAATTCTAAGGCACAGAGCTAGGAGGATACACAGATAATAAACACAGCCCTAAGAGTACTAAGGGAATCTGTTATCTTGCCAGATAACTGGCGGCGCATTTCTTTCCTTGTACCTATAGCAATGAGTCCCTCCCTTATTTATCACCTAACTAAACTAACAAAGCAGCCGACTAACTAGTTAAGTTGTGAACTCACTCCTATTTGAATCACTGTCTTGTGTCTCAATTGCTTTGAGTTAACCCTGAAGTCTCAAACTTGATATTTAAGTCCATTTTTAGTAACCTGCCCTTCCACAAATTATAGAAAGTAATATAGTAAACAGGCTTGAGTTTGCTTCTCTTCTAGCCTGCCTTGCTCTCCGGGGAAAGTATTAAAGACAGAAATGGTCAGGACTTCCCTGGTGGTCTAGTGGTTAAGAATCTGCCTTGCAATGCAGGGCATTCAGGTTTAATCCCTGGTTGGGGAACTAAGATCCCACATGCTACGGGGCAGTTATGCCCATGTGCCACAATTAGAGAGTCTGGGCCCTGCAGTGAAATATCTCAGTGCCCCAGCCAAGCCCTGACACAGTCAAATACATTTTTTTTTTAAAAGGAAATGGTCCCCAGGTGTGCTTCTGGGGCCGGGATTGGGCGATGCAGTCAAGGGCTTGAATAGCCAAAGGAGAAGCAGGTGTAGAAAATGGCCCTTGGCTGTATTCAGCTGACTTGGACAGCCACACCTGCAAAGATGTACAGGAGGGCGGGTGACCCAGACAAATGAAGTTCAAGGAAGCAAGGCCACATTTGGCTTGGAGGGGCAGAGAGAGGGAGCTTGGTCAGCCAGAGCACTGTGCTGCATGTGCAGAATCTGAGCGGTCCCATCTGTTATCTGGTCAGGACAGGCGGATTGCCGGCAGAGTTTGGGCTCAGGCAGGCGGCACCGAGAAGAAAATTTATGAATAGACCTTTAACTCTGGTCACTTTGTAGCCCAGCAGCTCTGAAAATTAGATCCAGATGGATAGTATTTTCATAGCTTCTCCTGACCAAGGCATTTATGTTAATTCTAGGGACCCAGGGGGAAGGAGGAAGCGTCTAAAGGCAAGGAATCTATAATTGCGTCTTAATATGTTTCCAAAATTCATCTGTGTTTTCACTCATCGCCACGGTCGGGGCTGGCACAGGGACTGGGCTGGGAAAAGCAAATGGGTGTTCAGGGGCTTTCTCACTACCCATGTGCCTTCTGTGAGATTCCTGGAGCGGGATGGGTAGGAGATTTTGGAATATTCTCCCCATCAAGAAATAGTTCTGTGTTGGGGTCTGTAAGATCTTCCTCCGCTGGGAAATGTGTTCATCCTTGCTTTGCTCATAGAAGGATTTAAAGAAGTTCTAAATGCCAGGGTGAGATTCCTTCCCTCCACACTTAGGTTCCTCATGAGTTAACTATGGAAGGATGGAGGGATAACAGAGCATATACCAGTGAGGTTCATCCATTTGGAGCTTTCTCAGGGCATGAAGCTACTTCTGGTCATGGCTGTGTGTGATCTTGGTTGAAGCCCTTAATCCTCTCTGGGCCCCCGGATCCTCACTTGTTAATGGAGAGGCTCAAATCGACAGGACTTCGAGGATGCTTTCAAACTCTAATCTTCAACCGTCTGGCTCTGCTGGAGAGTCACAGAAGAAGGAAGGGCACTTCTTTTCTGAGCAACGTGTGGGGAATTCTGCAGCTTGGAAAGGACTTCAGAGACTATACATTCTACATTTTTTGGGAGATTGATCCCCAGTCGCCATCTCAAGGGGATGGGATGTCCTGGGTATACTAAGTCAACTCTATCCAAGATTTCACGGCCTTTGCAAGTTCCTCTTGAGCACCTACCATGTGTCAGGCCCCATGCTTCAAGTCCTGACTCCACAGTGAGACATCTGGACAAAGCAGTGGTACCAAGGCAGGGCTTGGACAGGCTCAGGTGCTGACCGCTATGAGGAGGGTGCCTCGCAGGTTCCCAGGCCCTTCCCCACCCTCTTTCCTGATCCCACGCAGGAAACCATTCCTTTAATACCAACAGCCACCCAAGCCCACGTACGGCTTGGGGACCCACAAAAGGAAAACAGCCTTTTTCTTTCTCTTCCAAATTTCACAGCAAGAATATTTGAAGGGGTTAGTGGGAAAAGATGGCTGGGACTTTGCATGGGGGCTAAAAATTTTAACTTCTACTTAAGGGATGGTCATTAAAAAAAAAAGATAAAAAACAGAGGACTTCCCTGGCAGTCCAGTGGTTAGGACTTTGCAATTCTAATATAGGGGGCATGAGTTTGATCCCTGGTCGGAGAACTAAGATCCCACAGACCCGTGGCATGGTCAGAAAAAAAGGGAGAATCATAATCAATGGATTCTAAGATTTGAGACGCTGATGTGCTTTCTCTAAATGCTCTCTCCATCTGCCAGCCTGGACAGCCATGAAAACATGTTGCTCTTGTCTGCACTACTGGGTGACATGAGCTTTATTTCCACCTGAAAAACAGGAGAGGGCTGGATGAAGTGGTGCGGATGATGTTAACCAGCACGCACACAAAGGGTCCGGTCAAGAGTAGGAAGTTACACCTTGCTCTACAGAGTCACATCCAAGTTGAGTGTCTGCGGAAGGGCCTCCCTTCCGGGCTCGCTGTCTGCCACTCCAGCTGGCCTCTCAGATCCTCTGAGGGTGACATCAGCACCACCCCGCTCCTGCTGGTTTCATTTATCTCCTCAACACATCGTCCAGCTTTGGGGCCTTTATCTCCACACTCGCCTCATATAATCAAGTCCAACTGAGCCCGTGATCTGACCTTTTATGTTTCCAGCTACTGTTCACGCCTTTAGAAGTGGATTTCTGCTCTTCCGCGGCACTCAGCGCATTTGACCTAATGGGCTGGGCCGTCTTTGCTCTGCTCTGTGATTATACACTCAGTGTATTATTAATTATGGCTCAATTCTGTATGTTAAAAGCCCGCAATTTTGGATGGAGGCTACAGTGCCAACCATTGAGCTCTGGCCTCCACTTGCTTTCATGTGGGGGTTAAGGATGGAGGGGGTGAGTCGGGGGAGGCGTTGGATGTCATGGGATTGAAGCCTGCAGGCAGCAGTGTTAGACTAAGTTCCTCTGGTTTGGGGCCTGGGGGTAGTGGGGACAAACGGGTCGGTCACCAGCCTGTACTGTGCCTACCATCTCTCTGTCACTCCCAGGAACAAAGAAGCCGCTTCCTGGCTTATGAGGTGCTGGTCATGGCAGAGGTGGGGAGTGAAAGGAGGCACTCACGGGCTTGGTTCATGAAAGGCTTTGTCAGCCATGCAGATGGGACTGAACTCTAGTCTGTAGGCAGCAGAAGCCACTGGAGTCAGGGATATGACCAGCTGTATGGATAATGGGTTACTGAGGAGACAATGAAGGCTCGGAGACTACTCAGAGGTCACAGAAGTAACCCAAGCAAAGAGGAAGCTATTTTGTAGTTAGAATGGATTGAACGTGACCAAGAGACAGAAGGAGAGGAAGAAGGTGTTGAGGACAACCCCATGATCTTGGTTTGAGGAACTGGACGATGATTAAATCAGAATAAGAAATTCAGTAGGAGAGGGAAGCTTGAGGAGGGGTGAGGGTTTCAGGCACGATTTGGGGCTGCCTGGATTGGACGTGGCATGTGGGTCCAGGTCTAGGTGTGGGGCTCTGGTGGGAGACCCAGCTGGAGCTACACAAATGGGGTGTCAGTAGCATCAGGGCGAGAGTGGATCTCACGGGCAAAGGTGAGTTCACCTCAGAAAAACAACACACAGTGAGACCGCCCTGATGATCTGGTGGTTAAGACTGCTTCCACTGCAGGGCATGCTGGCTTGATCCCTGGTTCAGGAACTAAGATCCCCACATGCCATCTGGTGCAGCCAAAAAATTTAAAAAGAAATTTATTTTTTTAAAAAAGAAACACACAATGTCGGGGCCATGACACCTAAGGGACAGAGATAGCCGAGAAGTTCCAGGAGGGGAGGAGTCCAAGAAAATGCCATTCATATCCTGGAGGGAATTCTGTCCTGTCCCTCCTTATCCATCCTATCTCAGGCCTGGAGAATGCCCCCTGTCCTGGGGCCTCTCCTGCCCATCGGGTTGGGGGGATGGCTCTGGAAAATGCTCCCTTCCTCGACACACTGCTCTTAGACCCACGTTTCTCAAACTAGCGTCTGCAGATGCACTTTTTCTTGTTTGTGGTTGTAGTTTCGGCGGGTAGGGAAAGGTCCTGGGAATTCTCTAAAGAGCTGCCGCTGGTAGTCTGGGGATAGAGATGCAGATAGGCCTTTGGCTTCTCCATTCAAGACCATCTGATGTGGCCCGCAGCTCCATGTGCCTGGGACAGAGATGTGTCTCAGGCCCACAGGTAGTCACATGCCACCATGCGGTACCATATTTGCTGCTGTAATGCTTTATTTTTATTAGAACAAATGATCCTTTTCTAATAGCTGTGCTGAGAAATAGTTCTCATACCACACAGCTCACCCGTTTAAAGTGTATAATGGTTATTTTAGTATATTCACAGATAGGTACGATGCCCACCACAGTCAGTTTCAGAATATTTTCATCATCCCCAAGAAGCCCTACACTCACTTGCTGTCACCTTCCTAACTATTTGGACTTGGCTTCATTCTCCTCTCCTCAGCCCTAGGCAACCCTGGCCCACTTTCCATCACTTTAGATTTCCCTGTTCCAGACATTGCATGTGAATGGAACCAAATAATACAGGGCTTACTGTAGCTATGAAAGCTTTAATGATCTCATCTGATAACTTCCTCTTCACTCTAGAGGAAGGATATCAGCATCAAGCATCAAGGGTTGTATGCTTTTCCACTGTCCCATCTAAACCTCTCCACTTCTCCAGAAAGGTAGCCTTATTAACCCCATTTTACAGATGAGACAGTCAAGGTGAGAGAGATTAAGTGAATTGTCCAAGGCCTCCGAGACCATAAGCAAAAGTGCCGGGCTGGACACCCACTGAATTGCTAAGTGCTGCGGGTGGGGTGGGTGGGGGAGAGAAGATGAATAGTTCCCCAGAAGTTGCATGAGTGGGGCTCCCCGAGTGATTCCTGGGGGACCTGATGGACCTGATCCAGGTGAAGCTGATTCCAGTGACATCACGATGTTTGTCCTGGGCTGGGCCGAATATCCCTGTTCTACTGCCTCTCCATGACAGGGAGGGAGGGGCAGGAGTCTGAGCCCCCAGGCGCCCTGAGGCCCTGGGAATGTTCAGGACTGGATGATTCAGACCACATCACCCCCAAAGCCGTGCCCTGTCATTGGCGTCAGTGTCAGACCCCATGATCCACACAGACACTCCCTTCTCATGCTCCAGCCTCACGAACCTTTCCAATCAAGGCTCTGTTACCTGCTTCCACTGCAGGGAACTTATCATCTCATTATAAAGGAGAAGGCATATTTTTTCAGTATGGTTATATGTGGTAATGAAGCATGCAGAAAACCACACAAGATAGATGGCGGCTTTCACGAGTGAAGCTGAAAACTTGGTTAACTTAATAGTCTATTTATTACCTTCACTCTCTGAGCTCTCAGCACCTGATTAATATCTCCCATCTTTCCTCTTGCTGTACAATTAAAACTCGTAATGTGTGATTGCATGAGCTGACTCCAGCACAGATGGGGTGGACAGGAGAACAAGGGGAAAAGATCTCTTCTCCCTGGGTCAGGGTGGTAGAGTTGTTCTGTTTCCTTTCAGAAGTAAATGGACTCTAGGAGTAAGGGCCCTTCTCCTGTGCTTTGCCTGGTCTTATCCATCCCCATATCTCCCAGCCGGAGACTGGCAAAACCTGTACAGAGAGAGGACCTCAATGGAAGAAGATGGCTGGGCCTAATCTCACATCCTAGGACAGGAAGGTGCGAGGCAGGATTAGATGATACTGATGATAGAGTTACTCAACAGGTACTCCAACTACCTGCGTCTTTCTCAGCCTAGTAGTAAAGAGCTGGACAGATGGTCAAGTTCTGACCAAAAGGATGGCAGGAGAAATCTGTTGAGAGGTTTCTAGGAAAGATACTTTGCTTTCTGAAACAAAGGGGAAGCCAGGCTTTGAGGCTTGCTGGTGCTGCCCCTTCCATTTTCCTCTTGCTTTGGATGTAGACGTGATGTTTGAAATGTTGGCAGCCATCTTGTGAGTATGAGGATGAAAAGATAACATGTGCATGTGTGAGGGTAGAGGTATATGGGAAACCTCTGTATCCTCGACTCACTTTTTCTGTGAGCCTAAAACTGTTCTAAAAAATAAAGTCTATTGAAAATACAGTATCTTTCTTGGAAACTATTAACATATAGAATGGTTAAACAACAATGTTCTCCTGTATAGCACAGCTATATTCAATATCCTGGGATAAACAATAATGGAAAAGAATATGAAAAAGAACATGTGTGTGTGTGTGGGTGTAACTGAGTCACTTGGCTGCATAGCAGAAATTAACGTAATGTTGCAAATCAACTTCAATTAAAAATGAACTAAACAGTAAGTCTAAAAATATAGTATCTTTCAAAAAAAAAAGTAACATGTTACAGACATTAGAATAGTCAAATAGAGGGAGCCTGTGTTCTTGATTACAACGCTCAGAGGTCAGACCAGCTCTGAGACAATCTACCCATGGACTTTTTGTAAAGCCACCAATATACATCTTTATGGTTCAAGTCACAGTCAGAAGGGTGTCATGTTACTTGTAGTTGAAAAGCATTCCTATATAATACGAAAAACTCTGACTCATGGAACCCTTGCATAGGCCTTTATGCACATAAGTGCTTTATGTGTGCTGTGAAGCTTCACAACATCCCTCTGAAGCAGGTGCTATTATTACCTCCATTTTGTAAGCAAGGACATTAAAGTCACACAGTCAGGCAGAAGCAGAGTCTCGATTTGAACCCATCTTTCTGACTCTAGAGAGTTAGTACCACTAACCATGATATTCCGTGACTTTGTAAATGTTTCACTTGAGCACGGATGCATGGGAATGATTGTTGTTAGAGTCTGGCTGATTTAACAGTACTCAGAATAAATCAAGGGATTTGCCCACATGATTCACTGAAACAAAAGGAACTTCAGTCTAACTGCTGATTTGACACATCCTACTGCCCACGTCAAAGCTCTGGTTTTTCCAGTAGTCATGTACGGACGTGAGAGCTGGACCATAAAGAAGGCTGAGCACTGAAGAATTAATGCTTTTGAATTGTGGTGCTGGAGAAGACTCTTGAGAGTCCCTTGGAGAGCAAGAGATCAAACCAGTCAATCCTAAAGAACATCAACCTTGAATATCCATTGGAAGGACTGATGCTGAAGCTGAAGTTCCAACAATGCTTTGGCCACCTGATGCGAAGAGCCAACTCATTGGAAAAGACCCTGATGCTGGGAAAGAGGGAGGGCGGGAGAAGAAGGGGATGACAGAGGATGAGATGGTTGGATGGCATCACTGACTCAATGGACATGAATTTTAGCAAAGCCCAGGAGATGGTGGAGGACAGGGAAGCCTGGCGTGCTGTAGTCCATGGGCTTGCCAAGAGACAGGGCTTTAGCAAATGAACAACAGTAACTCCCTGAGGCTGCCCCAAGCTACCACAAAAAGTCAACACAAGACACATACCAGTTGAAGTTAGGCAAAGGAACCTAACCTGCCCCAGCCAGCCGAATGGTCTGAGAGACATGGCTTTAAGGATAAGAAGTGTCCCCAGAGAGAGCCCTGGAGTGAGGAGCCCCCCTCAGCGGAGCCGGTGGAGCCCAGCAGCGCCCCCTCCTGGCTGTGAGTCCAAGGCTTTTGAAAACAGAGTCTGGTCCTCCCGGTGACACGTCTTTCTGCTGCCTCTTCCAGTTGGAGGAAACAATCCAACTTTGCATTTGTTCTTTGACAAGAATTTCCTTCAGATGTGTGAACTCCCTGAGACTGCTTCCAATTCCCTGAGGTGCCTACTCAGTGCCAGCTGCCTAGCAGTTGATCAGTTGTCTTGTGAGCAGTCGGTAACAGAAAGAAATGTTCTCTTAATGAACACGATTCATCCTTCTATTCCCCAGTGAAAGGGCGAGAAGCTGCTGCTCTCAGGGTAACCACGTCTCAGCCGGGGATACTTAGCATGCGAGGGACCACTTATTGATTCTTTCCCATCAGCCCAATGTGTGTCGACTTCTCTATTAGATCTATACACACAGCCAGCAGCCTGGAGGCAGTTGGCTATGCAGCTAATTCCCCTCCCTGCCCCTCAGACCCTTATTCAGCAGGAGGTAGAATTTTCCCCTCTTTTCTTCCACCTCCAGGGCAGATATTGTCTAGAGAGGGGAAAAAAAATCAGGACAAACATATGCAAGAACTGGGCTTTAAACATCCCATGAAGATTAACTTATCTGGAGTAATTTCCTTAACTAGGGGATTTTTAAACGCTTTTCAGAGTTTCTTGGAGGAGGAAAAATATGCAGAGTCTTAACAGCAGCCAACAGAGGAGCTACTCAGAGCAAAAAAAAAAAAAAAAAAAGGGTATATCAGCCATAAGAAGCCCACAGCTAGGAAATTTTAAGGCACCGATTCTAGGGGATTTAATAAGAATGTAATTTGTATAATTAACCATTCATCAATGTCAATTTCATTAAATGAATGCCAGAAATATTACCTTCAGCAGCACGACCTAACAGGATTGGAATATATTATATGAAAAATGAACACTTAGTGGTTTCCACCCCCCTGTTCTGTCTGTCACAGCAAGATTTGCAAGGCTGAGAAATAATTTAAAGGGTAGTAAATGAAACCGGCTAAGGCAAATGTGTGCATTTTGGTAACTAACCTCCGTTGTGATGTATGAGAGTTCGTGTCAAAACGTTTTTCTGCAGCAATGACTAAAGGGACTTGTAGCTCCCTCTTAGGTGGTAAAACGTGAGAAATAATGTCAAAAGCATCCAAAGGAGGCCCTCATGCCCTGCTCGGATCCAACTTACTCTCTCCCTAGCTAGGGTCCAAACCCCAGAGACATGGAGTTTGCAGACACTCCCTAATGTCTCCAGGGTTGCCTTGCACTGAATCACTTACCGATCTGCCCAGGAAAGTGATGATTGATGCCCTGTAGAAGGAAATCAT
This sequence comes from Dama dama, assembly GCF_033118175.1. Taxonomy (NCBI): domain Eukaryota; kingdom Metazoa; phylum Chordata; class Mammalia; order Artiodactyla; family Cervidae; genus Dama; species Dama dama. The sequence goes on along the minus strand of NC_083682.1, from coordinate 20,861,504 downwards.
TCTGAGTTTTATTCATGTTATTGCCTAGAGTTATCAGGGGAACATGGGGCTGGAGGTAGTGGGGGTGATGAAATACTTGTAAATAGGACTTATTTCCAAGGTTGCTCATGAGGGGGGCAATTTATGGGGATTTATTCATTTCAGTTCACCGTGGGAAAGGAGGAGAACAGTGTGTGCCCGTGGGAATGTGTGCACAGACAAACAGACGCACATACACACACGCATGCACACACACAATCAGTGGTATGACCTGGAGGTAGAAGCTTCAGCTTTGCAAAGTGTTGCCGGAGTTGGCCCACTGCCTCCCACGTAGTCGGTGGCTGGTGGCCGGTCACTATTTGTTTAATTGAATTTCCTTTAATGTTAATCCCACGCCTGTCCCTTTCTGCTTCAGGGCCCTGCATAGCTAATAGTATTGGATCAGTATTCCTGAGGACTCTGCCTTTCAGCATCCCAGGTCCTGAGAGACCAGATACACACTGCAAGCAAATCAAATGTACCTTTAAAAAAATGAAATCATGCAACAGAAAAGATTGCTCAGAATTCTTTTACCCATTAGATTTCAAACATCCTACCCTCTCATAGGAAGAAAGAAAATATTAGTTTGGGAATCAGGAGACCAGATGTCAAAATTGGACTAAATCTTCTGTCGTTTCCAGATTTGAAGTTCTCTGTTATCTATTATTTGATGCAAAGCAATAAAAACCTCCTCTCCCCTAACCACTGCAAAGGTCACTAGGACCTGGGAGAATAAAGAGTGGGAGGCACAGAACCAATGTAGAGGGCATGCCCACATTCCATGCCCTAGACCCACAGGGCCTGCGAGACACAGATTCATGTGCTGGTGGTTATGAAACATCCCTTCCAGCCCAACAAGACACTTTCTCTTCTTTCTGGCTTGGAATGGGCAACATTAGCAACCTCTTGGAATCATATTGTCCTCATCTATAAAATGGGGGTAATACCACTCCCCACAACCCCAGGGTTGCCGCAAGGAGTCACCGAGACAAGTACAAGGCATCTGGCCCAGCTCTTTGGGGAGACAGAGCTAGTCAGACCCCCCTTTCTCTCCTAGTCCTCTTTCAGGTCCTCTCCTGCAAACGAGCAATGGTCTCTTAGTGGTGACTTCTTTCATCAATCTTCTTAGAGAGTATGGGAAATCTGGCAAAATGAGTTACTCTAAAATGCTCTGAAGTTACCATTTACTCTGCAGGGGTGTTGGTATTTTAGGAAAATAATGTAGGGGCGGTTAATGTTTAAGATAAAGAGAACAGAACTCATAGAATTTCAGGTATTTTTCCATGAGATATTTTTAGAGGTGAGAATCCATGTCAAGCCCTTTGATCTATATCATATGGGTACCGTGACCCAAATTTTCTGACCCTCAAATTGGGACAGAATGTGTGACAAGTGTTCTTGGAGCTACTTTCAAGGTAGCTGAACTAAATCTGAGAGTTAGAAATGGGATGCTAAAGTCCCTTCCTTATATATGGAATCTAAAAAGAAATGATACAAATGAACTTAAAAAACAGAAACAGACCCACAGATTCCACGCAGGAACTGTCAGGGGGTAAGACTGGGGGAAAGGATGATTAGGGAGTTTGGGATGAACATGTACACACCGCTATATTTAAAATGGATAACCAACAAGGAACTAATTTAGAGTCCAGGGAACTCTGCTCAATGTCATGTGGCAGCCTGGAGAGGAGGGGAGTTTGGGGGAGAATGGGAGTGTATGGCTGAGTCCCTTCATTGTCCACCTGAAACTATCACAACATTGTTTGTTAATTGGCTATAGCCCAATACAAATAAAAGGCCTAAAAAAAGACATTTGGGGACCATAAAATAATTTTCTACTACTTACTACTTCAAATGCAATCTCTTCTGATAAAAATGTTTTCTGATTAAAAAGCTTAGAACTTCAAAAAATAAAAAGAATTTGGATGCTAAAGTATTGGAAAGTTTGGACAGTTGGATGGTTTGTGAATAAGTGGGACAGACTGTGTGACATCGGGGCAGTTCCCCAAATAGCTGCCATCCCCACGGGGAAACCCTCCCGGATCTGACCCAGAGGTGTGAGTCTGCTGCATCTGGTGATTTTTGCGCACAGGGTCTTCAAGTGACTTTGAGTAAGTCATCAGACCTCGTGAAACCTCTGTCTGTTCTCTGCAAAGTGGGAAGCACAATGGTACCTACATCCAGGAGGCGTGGGGAGGGTAACAGGAGGTTTGGCAGGCAACTCTTCCAGCACCTGGCCTCACACAACTGCAGTGTTTAAGCAGTGTTACTGACGAGCTAGGGCGCTAGCCGCGCAGCATAGGGACCGCGCAGACTTGGGAGGGTGGGTCTGAAGCACAGGAGCTGAAAATAAGTGTGCTGATATCAGCCCCTTTTCAGTTTTGTCTATGAGCAGTGAAATCTCCAATTAGGCTCCATTCAGCAGGACTGGCAGCTCCTCTCTCTCGGGAGGTAAACTTGCTTACGGAGAAGAAACAAAATGTATTGTTGAAACACTGGCTGGGCCCCAGACTTGTGCAGGTCTACCACTCGGGTCTACCAGGTCCCGAGTGCTTCCTGCTGGGGTCCTTTCCGGGTCTCAGAGGTCCCTCCCAGGGTGATGAGAGCCTGAGCCCAGGCCTTGGCTCTGCACGGAGCAGCTGGCACGCTGACACCTGAGCCAGCCTGAAGCTGACGCCTGGGCGCTAGGACGCCTCCTGGGGAGAGGCTGCTCGGAGCCCTGGACGAGGACCTGCCTGGCGCTGGAGTCGGCAGACGCAGCATCCGTGCCCGGCTCTGTCACCTGCTGGCGGTGGGACTCCCGCGACCTTGGGGATTATTTCCTCTGCTCTAAAAGAGGGAGTTGGACAAGATCAGGGGTTTCCAAGTTGCTGCTGTTTTAAACAGCAGGATTCTTTTCACAAATCAGACCTAAACAAAGAACTGTTATATAAAGGCACATGGAGGGAGAACTTTGGTGGTTAAATCTGCTTTACCCTAAAACCCAAAGTGGTCCTAAGTCACCTCCACGAAACCTCAGGGGCTCTGGGGAATATTAGGGAAACCATCAGCAAGAACTGTGTCCATTATTGAGTGATTACATCTGACCACTTGTGTCCCTTCATTCCATCCCTGTGAGATAATAGGATATAGACATATTGACCTCTGCTCCTGGACTCCTAAAACCCTTACAATTTTCTAAGTGATACGAACGCCTTCCGTTCTAACATTTAGTTGTTACCCCTGTTCCTGAAGTAGGGCTTCTGAAACCCTCGTAACTTCCTAGGTGAGAGGAGAGTCCTTTGTTCTAATGAGGTGACAAGGCTCTGAATGAGGGCTGGCCACGGAAAAGACAGGATTTAGAAGGATTAGAAGCTTGGGATTTTCTGCCCCAAACCCCCATTCTTTTGAGAAGAGAGAATTGGCAAATATGGAGTTAATGATGGATCAGCCTACATGATGAAGCCTCCATAAAAGTCCTAATAGCATGAGGTTTGGAATGCTCCCTGGTGGGTGAACCCATCCACGTCCAGGAGGCTGACACATCTCAAGTTCATGGTGCCAGAAGCTCCTGGGCTTGGGACCCTCCCAGACCACACTCTTTGCATCTCTCCATCTGGCTATTCTTCTGTATCCTTTATAACATCCTTTAATAAACTAGTAGATATGAGCCAGTGCTTCCCTAAGTGCTGTGAGCCTAATTAAATCAAACCTGAGGAGGGGGTGGTGGGAACCTCCGATTTGTAAGCCAAGCCAGACAGAAGTTGTGGGTAACCTGGGGGGCCTACTGCTCCCATTGGCATCTGAAGTGGGGGGCAGTCTTGTGGAATTGAGCCTTTAACCGGTGGCATCTGATGCCAACTCTGTGCAGAGAGTGACAGAATTGAGTTGAAGTGTAGGACACCCAGCTGGGGTCTCAGGGAATGGTTGGTGGTGTGGGAACCTCCCCTCCCACACACCTGCCAGGCAAGTCTAACTTGACTCACTGATGACCAAAACAAAAGAAAGAAAATGCTTTAGAATTAAATTCATTTCTTTGGCTATGTCTCCTCTCTTGTTTACATTTTCCAAGAAGGCATTTATGATGTCAGAGTGACTTATAGTTATCCTGGAAGGTACTGAAGCTTGTAAAGGCCACCTAATCACTTTGCTTTGAAATTCATTAGTCATCTGCACCCATGAGGAATGGAAAGAGAGAGCAGGTTGGTTGTGGGCTGTGGGTAGGAGTGGGGGCAGGGGTGGGCACTCGGGAAGATGGAGGAGTCACTGGTTCGAGCCCCCAGTGACCCTCAGGGGCTCTTTTTGTCTCATTCCACCCACACTTCCTCTTCTTTCTTCTCTCTCTCCTTCCCCACATCCCTCCTCGCCTCCTTCCTCCTTTCTTGCCCCAATACTGAAGCAATATTACACACACATGCTTGTAGATACTGGGATGGAAAGAGATGTTGGAGGAAATGCAAAGGTGGAGGACATCGCAAATCCTTCCGAGGAGCTCATGGCCTCCTAGGGGAGCGGGACCTGCAAACACACCCGCTGCAGGCAGGACTGGGGAGGTGTCCTCTGGGGCTGACAGCAGAGCAGGGAGCTCCCAGCTCCACACCGGGGAGTGAGGGGCAGGTGGCGGGCACACAGCTAAACCCAGAGACTGTCAAACCCAGCACAGCGCAGATTTTGTGCAGGAGAATTTCCTGCAGGAGAGCTGGAGGTAGAAAGTCTACCAGAAGGAGATGGGGGTCTATGCCTTATATGCGGGAGAAGGAGTCCCCAGGCATTTTATAAGCAAGCTGACGGGGCTGGTTCAGGAAGGGATCTGCCCCTAGCACCTAATACCAGCGGCGATATGGACAATCTCTACTTAACGAGATTAGATTAATAATTATTTTAATTATGATATGCCTTCCTCCTCTCTTCCCTCTGCCAGGGCAGGCTTGGTGCTTCTCAGAATTATAGTCACAATGGTAACAGATACACCTTAATTAAAACATTCCAAAAGGCAGTGGCTGAATTCAAATGCTGTGACAGGTTATTTCTATCTGACTTTGATCCCTTGCTCATGATCGTGGATGTTTCCTGGCCATGGGCAGCATCTTGGCATGCAGAGTGGTGGCCAGCACGTACCTCTGTGTGGTTCCTAAAGCCACTTCACAGCCCTTGGGCTCAGAGGGCAAACACACCAAGTCAGGGGCCCCTCAAGCTTTTTCCTTCACTTTTTCCTCTTCACACAGTGTCTCGTAACTGGCTCAGCGCTGGATCTAGTCCATGTGTAAAATCCTCACTTCTCCTGGTCCACGCGATGGCTTTTTCCTGTCCCTTTTAGACCAGCAAAGATCCTTTCTGCTCTGGCTCCCCATCCTTGGGGTCTGAGCAAAGCCTCGGGCAGCCCTGACCACATCAGCTTCTCCTTTCCCTCTGTTCCTGCTTGTTGGCAGGGAACTCTGCCCTCAGTCCCACTTGGAACTTCACTGCAGACCATCTATCTGCCCATGCATTCCAATGCATGGCTCAAGTCTATAGGTGAGTTTCATTGTATTGTGTAGTTTCTCCATCTGCAGACTTTCTACAGTATTGAGCAGTCTTTCATTAATTCATCCAAGTATTTGCTCATCAGTAAACATTTAGGAATCAGTCTAGGTACTGGCTTTCAGGTGGCTCAGTGGTAAAGAATCTGCCTGCCAATGCAGGAGACACAGGAGACTTGAGTTAGATCCCTGGGTGGGGCAGATCCCCTGGAGGAGGGCATGGCAACTCAGTCCAGTATTCTTGCCTGGGAAATCCCATGGACAGAGGAGCCTGGCAGGCTACAATCCTAGGGGAGCTCAAGTTCATGAATGGGTTTGGGAAAGACCATGCCACAGAAAGGAGCTGATTAATTTACACAACATTGTTTCAAACATGCGCTGGGCTCTGCTCTGTGCCAGGAAATGAGCTAGTTGTTATTTTCTCTCTTGGCTTTCTTGCCAAAGCTAATTCAGAGTTGCCCTGACTCAAGGGCCATTTGCAACAAAAAATCTCCTTCTGCTTGGTACAGAGAGGGAAGAATTCACACATATACACACACCCTGATATAATAGTCCCAAATTTACCTAGCTCAAGGTTATTTTAAAATCTTTTTATTTTTGAACCAACAAACCTTGGAAGCAAGACAGTCTCACCCAGTTGGATGCTTTCATGTAGAGAAACCACAAGAATGTAGACCAAAGCTTCTAAAAATTCACCCAGCTCTTTGGAGCTATAGGTTCTGGATGAAGGAGAGATTACAGAGTTTTCTATTAACTCCCAGGGAGGTTTTACAATTTAGTGGAATATTTTTCTGTGAACATCTCTTCCATGCTCCATTCATTCATTGATCAGCTGATTGATTAACTCATTAGTACATTGTTTTTTAATTTCTTTTTTTAAAGATTTTTTTTTTGTTTTGTTTTTGATATGGGCCATTTTTAGTGTCTTTATTGAACTTGTTACAATATTGCTTCTATTTTATGTTTTGGGTTTTTTGGCCACAGGCCTGTGGGATCTCTGCTCCCTGACCAGGGATCAACCTGCGCTCCCTGCGTTGGAAGGTGAAGTCTCAACCACTGGACTGCTGGGGAAGTCCTCTGCTTTTTAATTTTTGAATTCAACAAACTTCCATTGTGCCTACATACCAGGCACTGTTTTGGAAGCTGAGGATGCAAAGATGGATGCTACAAGGTCTCGATTTCCAAGTGCTTGCAGTCTAGAGGAAGCTCAAAAAGCCCATGGGTACTGGCTGGTGAAGGGAGAAACAGGGTCATGGTGGCATGAGTGTGGCCTAGAGAGGGGCAGACCGAAGTTGGACCACACGGTTGGCAGGGGAGAAGCCCATCTCTGCTACCAAACAAGAACCCCAAAATCGAGGAAAGCAAAACAAAAGGTTTAATGCCTATAAAATAGGTCCTGGGTACTGGTTAAATTTGAGGGCTAAACACTTTTATTTATGAAAATGTCAAGGGGGAAGAGAGGCTTCCCAGGTGGTGCTCGTGGTAAAGAACCCGCCTGCCAACACAGGAGACAAAAGAGACAACGGTTTGATCCTTGGGTCGGGAAGATCCTTTGGAGGAGGAAATGGCAACCCACTCCAGTATTCTTTCCTGGAGAATCCCATGGACAGAGGAGCCTTGCGGGCTGCAGTTTATAGGGTCACAAAGAGACGGACATGACTGAAGCCACGTAGCCCACACGCATGCAAGGGGGAGAAGATGAACACCTTTTTAGGGACAACTCCTGCCTCTGCTAATATGTCAATACTGAGAAGCCCGAAATAATTGGGGCTTGAAGACAGATGGAGTGGAAGGGCTCAGCATCACTGCCCACACTTGACTCAGTAACATCCTGTGGAGCATCCTTCTCCACAGAAGCATCTTACTTCTGCCTTCAGCTACCTCCTCAGCCAGCTCTGGCCACAGCCAGACGATCTCGACAAGTACATTCAATAACCTTCTTTTCCCATTTAGAACACGGTTGTATGCGTGCTGTACATAAGAGATATTGATCTCAGATACCTTGTTGACTGGAAGACATGTCTCTGTGGGAATGTATGCAAGGGGGGAGGGGAAATAAATTAAAAAGAGCAAGGAAACCCTCATGGCCTCCAGTCGGAACCTGCTCAAGGATGTGAAGCAAATGATGTTTTGGTTGCCTTTTTCTTTTTTCCTTCCTATCTTTCTCTCTTTCTTTGCTAGGGGTTCTAAATGTCAATATTGCACTTACTGCTGAACAAACTCCAATCGTAACAAATATAATAAAAAGGAGAGAGTCAGCCTCTGATTTCTTCAGAGAGTGATTGGCATTTTTGAGCCCTGGATTGGTTGGGTCTTTATCTTGGCTGCGTCAGCTCATAATTAAACAATAAAGGAAGGAACTGTTGTTACTGGCTTTGAGAATAGGATGTCAGTTTTCTGTAGGGAAGACAGTGTAGCCCTGTTGCTGTCCCAGTTTCCTGCACTGAAGGAAATGTGTGTATTTCATAAGCTCTGTTCTTATCTGCATCAACGCTAAAAGATTCAGAGATGACACGGTTGCTGTCACAAGACATTTTTGCTTAATAACATGGAACGCTAACTACCCAGAGATGAGGAGGAAGGGGGAGATAAAAGCCAGAAAGTGGTGGGACTGAGAGATGTTTTCTTTCTGCTCGCAATCTTGTTTTTGCTGGGCTGTAAAGACACGATGTAGAGGTATGTGCGTTTGTGTGTGTGTGTCAGTGGGGTGGGGGGAGAGAGAGACAGAGAGGGCGAGGGCAAGGGAGAAAGGGAGAGAGGTATAATGATGTATTGGCATGAGCTACCCCACCTTCACCAGGTGATAAGCTGGGTCTCTGCAGTCCTGCTGACAGTGTCAACAATCTGTCATTTGCTGTTTTAGCAACTGGAATGAATCCTGGAGATAGTTAAGAAAGATGATTTTCAAATGAGCCAGTATGCTCTGCCAGCAGCCTCTGAGATGACTATATGGTGTAGGAATTTGCTCATCCAGACCTGGGGACAACGAAGCACCTGAAGGATGAGCCCCGACGGGCCACAGGACTTCCGGAACCCAGGCTTGTGTTTTCCAGCCTCTCACTTAACATCCTTCCCAGTGTGTGTGTGTGTGTCTGTGTGTGTGTGTGTGTGTGTGTATAATATCACAGGCTGGGCCACTCCCACTCCTTCAAGCTCCCAAGAGGACGTTTCCAGGGCTCAGAAGGAGGAGAAGCCTTCAGACTTTCCAGCTGAAGGTCTGGTCACCTGGCCCTGTCTCACTTTGACACGCCCCAGTGTTGACAGGTCTAATCATTCCATCCTAACCACGCCTGGAGATTGGAAAAGATATCTTGTTCACCATTTCCCCTCGAAATTTCCACTGCAAGGGTCCAGCTTCTAGTTAGTTTTGCTTCAAGTCACTGCAACTAGCTACCTGTCTGCCTGTCACTTTTCTGTGTCGGCCTGGGTCTCCTATCCAGCAGAGGAGAGCCTGGGACTGACAGGTGAGCACCAAAGGCATAATCTGCCAGTCAGATTCCCTACTCCTGCACAGGGAGTAGGTAGCCTTGACAGGTAAGTGAATAAATATGGGAAGACACTTGCTATTAACTGCAAAAGGCAGGCAACACCTTAGAAAGCTAGTTAGTGACGGAGAGGAATAGGGGCGTGAGTGCCAACTCCTCTCTCCATCTCGATTTACCTCCCTGTCTCACTGCTTTTCTCTCGTTCGGACCTTCCCTCGACAAGTCTCTCCGAAGTCACTGGAGGAAGCTGGAGAAGGGAGCCCAGGCTGACCTCCAAGAAGGGCCTCATTTTGGTATCCTCTGCAGGGCAGACTCTGCTGAAAATGATTGACAGCTCATGTCCGTTCCCCTCAACTCATTTACTTAGTCAATGCATTATCTTACCCTTCTTCTCTTCACCAGAAACCTCACTCCAGCAGGGAAATCCTGCAAAGCCTAAATACTGAACCGTTTCTTTGGCTCTGGGGAATGTTCGAGAGAAATTAGTTCCACATAGATTTTTTTTTTCTGGCATCAATCTGAGAGCACTTTTAGGATAAGAGAAACGGTCGCCCTTTCCTCAAGGCATGGACACTGACGAGAAGATTCCCCACCTCCCCTGGGAATACGCTGGAAAGGCCTTGATGAGAAAATGTAACCTCGCTCTCCTTGGAAAGGATGGCTCTTCACACCTTCAGCTTTAGGGCTGTCTAAGGCTTGAGTGGCTCCAGGTAACCATCTGAGGGTCCCGTGGCTTCAAGTCTTTGTCCCTGTGAACACCTTTTTCTGGACTCAGATGAATTCTCCAGTTGCCAAGTGAGAAAGCAGCAGGCTTGTCTGACTAATCTCTCAACTAGCGGAGGACAAGGCTTTAGAAAATTGTGTCTACACTAAAAGAAGTCCCCATCTGATGTTAGAAAACCCCACGATACGACCAGCTGGTGTTATGAACAGAAACACATCTTTATGGCTAACAGTAATGACTGGGGGGATTTTCTGTGAAATGCCTGCCATTTCTTCTGTTTTCTATTAGGTGAGTTGTCCTTTTCCTGCAGATATATTTCGCACCAAGTCTGTGTCGGCTATGTGTGTGGCAAATAACTTGCCTTGGAGTGTAACTTGCTTTTCCTTTTCTTTGCAGTGTCTCCATGAACAGAAGCTCTGAAGTTGATTAAAAAACACATATGGCTAATAAACACAAGCAGGGATGTTCAGCCTCGTTAATGATCAGGGAAATACTCACCAAGGGCACATGGGATACCACCCTCGCCCATTTCGCCGTTAAGAATGGAGAAGTTTGACAATATCAAGTGTTGGGTAGAACGTGGATCAACAGAACCTTCTGTACCTTGCTGGGGTGGGGGAGAGTGTGAAACTGTACAGCCACTTCAGAAACAGTTAGCATTCTCTTGTGAAGCTGGACATTCAAATGCCCCACAATCCAGCAATCCCACTCTCAGGAATACACTCAAGAGCAACTCGTATACACGTTTTTCTGGAGATGAGTATGAGGATGCTCACGCCAGCATGATCCATAAACAGCACAAATCTGGAAACCAAACAAATGAACTCCGACAGGAGAATGGAGAATTATATTGCACTGTGAGCATACAATGCAATAATAAACTGCAGCTAAAGTGAATGAACAGTAGCTACATATAACACCATGGATTTGTCTTAGTGGCAAAATTTGAGTAAAAAAAAGTGAAAGTGGCTCAGTCATGTCCGATTTTTTAAAAACCCCAAGGACTATACAGTCCATGGAATTCTCCAGTCCGAAATACAGGAGGGGTAGCCTTTCCCTTCTCCAGGGGATCTTCCCAACCCAGGGATCGAAGCCAGGTCTCCCGCATTGCAGGCGGATTCTTTACCAGCTGAGCCACAAGGGAAGCCCTTGTAAAAAAGCAAGCCCCCAGATAGTTAATATTGCCTGATACCCTTTGTATCATAATAAATAAATTTGTAAGTTAAAATAAATAATATAGTATAAAGAAAATACATAAAATAAAATTAAAATCAAACCAAATCCCAATTGCTATTTTTTTAAAGAAAATATGTAGCTGTTAAAAAAACTCTATTTGAAAAAAAGGCAAGGAAATAACGAACGTAAGATTCAAGATAGTATTTAGTTACTTTGGACAGAGGAAGATGAGGATATAACACAGCTATCATCAATATTCTAGTTTTCTTGTTTGTTGGAGAACTCATTATTTTTTTTTTAAAAATATAGTACTAAAATACATAAATGCAACAACAAAAACAAAATATCAAATTACCCGATTTGAAAATGGCTGAAGAACCTGGACAGTTCTCTAAAGAAGATACACAAGTGGCCAAGAAACTTATGAAAAACTGTTCAAGATGACTAATTATCAGAGAAATGCAAATCCAAATCACAGTGAGATGTCCCCTCACACTCCTGAGGACGGCGACTCTCAAAAACACCAGAAAATACAAGTGTTGTCTTGGATGCGCAGAAATTAGAACCCTGTTCACTGTTAGTGGGAATGTCAAGTGGTGTAATTGCTATGGAGAAGAGTATGGAGGACACTCAGAAAATTAAAACAAACAAACAAACATAGAACTATCTTCTGGTCTAACAATCCCACTTCTGGGTATACATCAGAAAGCTTTTAAAGCTAGAGCTTGCAAAGATATTTGCACACCCATGCTCACAGCAGCATTGTTCACAAAAGTCAAGAGATGGAAGCAACACAAATGTCCCTCTATAGATGAATGGAGAAACAAAATGTGGCAGATACATACAGCAGAATACTATTCACAGAAACAGAAAGTAGAATGTTGGTTACCAGGGATGGTGGGGAGGGTGGTGGGGAGAAGGGAGGTTGTTATTTAGTGTGTATAGAGTTTCAGATTTGCAAAATGAAAGAGTTCTGGAGGTTTGTTTCACAATAATCTGAATATACTCAACATTACTGAGCTGTATGCTTAAAAATAGTTAAGAAGGTAAATTTTATGTTATTTTTTTACAACAATAAAAAAACATTTAAAAAAGGCAGGAGCCACACTGTATAAGCACTCACTAAATTACTGCCAAATGTTCAAGAAAAGAATCTCGGGTTCAATCAGCATTAAATAAAATCACACTCAACTCCTAAAACTCCAGTATAATAACCTAGCCTCACCCCTCTGTTCCACTCACAAAGGAAATATGTTAAGTGAAGAAACACATAAATTAAAAAAATAAATAAAAAGAGCCACTTATAGACTGAAGAGGAGAATGCGTGATGAATGGTTGCATTTAGTTCAGTTATGTCTCAGCTTGGCTCATTGGCACTCAAGAAATGGAGTAAGGCTACAAATATCAATAGAAACCTCTCAGATGATCTTGATCTAGACTGAAGAAAACCTTGAAGTCACGTGACTGCTGAGTCTTAGCAGGGGGGACAAAGACTGGCCCGAGGGTAGAAGCTTATAGTCCCTTCTAAATCCCTTCCCCTTGATCCCTCGGCTCTTCTCTGGGCAATGATCAGGCTGGCAGTTTTGATCACAGATTTGAAAGCTTGTTGATTGCTTCTTAAAGGAGGTCATGAAACTTACTGAATTCCTATTTGATTTACTACCATCCAATGGATTCGCAAGGCTTCCCAGGTGGCGCAATGCTAGAGAATCCACTTGCCAATGCAGGAGACTCGGGTTTGATCCCTGGATCAAGAAGATCCCCTGGAAAAGGAAATGGCAACCCATTCCGGTATCCTTGCCTGAGAAATCCCATGGGCAGAGGAGCCTGGCAGGCTACAGTCCATGGGATTGCAAAGAGTCAGATATGATTTAGCGACTAAACAACAACAACAATTGATTCACAGTTTGGCCCACCTAACAGATGAAATTCATGCCTTGATCTCACTCAACTGGATGATCTATTTTGCAGCAACAAAGACCTTCTCCTCCTGACCTGCAGCTGGGTCCTGGGATGACCAGACCACAGCCAGATTTGAAAGAGATCAAAGCTAGGTACAAAGAAGGATGAGAATGTATACATGAGTATAATCACAATAGAACTGAGTTTTGGATATTGTGCCGGGTTATGTTATGTTTTGAAGACAAAAGGAGAAGCAGATGGCAGAGGATTAGATAGTTAGATAGCATCACCAACTCAATGGACACGAGTGTGAGCAAATTCGGGAGACAGTGAAGTGCTGTATTCTATGGGGTCACAATGAGTCAGACATGATTTAGCAACTGAACAATAACAACAACAACATGTTACGTATCCATCCATTAGTGTGTATGGTAGGCTGACGGCAAAGATGCTCCAATTGTCCATCTTTCCCTGGATCCACATCCTCTGCATTGTGATTTTGAAGCTCTTCCCTTTGATGGGTGGAGTCTATTTTCTCATCCCTTGGATCTGAGCTGGCCTTGTGACTTACTTTGGCCAATACAACGTGGTAGAAGTGAGAGTATGCTGGCTCTGAGCTGAGGCCTTGAGAGCCTTTGTGTGGGCCCTTGGAGCCCTCATGCTGTAGTGTCAACAGCCCTGTGACAGACAACGTGCTGGTTCCAGGCACGGCTGCAAGGACTGTCAATAGTCAGACAACCACCAGATACGTGAGTGATACCATCTCAAACCAGCCATTCCCCAGTCGCCTCCAGGTAACTACAGACAGGTGACTGAGTCCAGCTAAGTTTAGCCGAGCCTGGCCCAGATGGGCAGAATTGTCCAGCAGACATATAGCTAGGTGAGTGAAAAGAAATGCTAACAGTTTTTCCAACCGCGGAGTTTAGCATTATTTCTTTTACTGCAGTAGCTAGTTGTCACTAACAGGACTAGTCCATATGAAATGTCCGTGTGTATGTGTGCAGGTTTTTGTCTTCAGAGAGCTTAACAGTCTAACATGTATGAAATAACTTGAGAAAAATATTCAGTTCAGTCGCTCAGTCATGTACAACTCTTTGGGACCCCATGGACTGCAGCACTCCAGGCTTCCCTGTCCATCACCAACTCCCAGAGCTTGCTCAAACTCATGTCCATTGAGTCAGTGATGCCATTCAACTGTCTCATCCTCTGTCGTCCCCTTCTCCTCCTGCCTTCAATCTTTCCCAGCATCAGGGTCTTTTCCAGTGAGCCAGTTCTTTGCATCAGGTGGCCAAAGTACTAGAGCAATATACTCCATATATTGGGAACAATATAGGATATGATAATATAAAATCAGATGTTAAGTTGTGTGAATCATCTATAACACGGACCTGTGCATGGCTATGTAGGATGGTTTCAGTGAGCGGGCACTCTCCTGGGATTTTACACTCACTAAGTAATCCTAAGAAGGGCAGTAAGTTTGGGGAAAGGGAAAGAGTGGCTCAATATTAGTAGAAAAACCAGATCTTTGTTACAGCTGATCCTTTGGTTTTAAGCAAAGGCTGGGATTCAAGAGGAGGAGCAAAGTCAGAGGAAACTGCCAAAAAGGCCAGCTGGATTGTGGGAAGTCACAGACAGACGCCTTCCCATCAGAAGGTGAAGAGTGAGTCATAGTCAACGTGGAGAGAAACAGGTGTGCGTCCTCTCCTATGCAGGTAGGCCATAGGAGTGCATGACTCACGGCATGGGACGTGGTTCCAAAGAGAGTGAACAAGAAGATATATGTTACCTCATGCATGGGCACACACATGTGTACACACACATATACACCTGTAGCCTAAGTAGCGGCATTTCAAATCAGGGTGAATTTATCAAGGGAAAACCTCATCGGTCCACATGACAGCCTCCGTCACTTTCCATGTTGGTGTAAACTGAGGTCACTCCCCAGGGATGAAGTTTCTTTTGACATCAAAGAAAAAGAGAAAGGAAACGAAGACATTTCTGACTATGCCCGACCTGGGCTACACCCCCTCCACATCTAGGCACATTTTTACAAAACTCAGATTCTCTGGTCCCCAATGGCCTCCTCCTTGCCCCTTCCCCAGATCTCACCCCATCTGTCTGCCTCATCTCTCCAGACGTCCGAGCCTGATGACAAAGGCCCAGGGCAGGCTGGCGGAGGGAGGCAGCAGGTGGAGGCGGCCAGGGTCGGAGAGAGAAGGGCAGAGGCATAGCTCTCAAAGTGACACTTGCACAAGTGGGACGTGGAAGTTGGCAGGTTGGAGCGGGAGATGGGAGTGCAGGCTTCATTCCTAAGGGAGCCACATTCGTTTTTTCCCTTTCAGAATCGGCAGGCAGTAAAAGAAAATTGCAGGGATGGGGAAATAATGAGAAAGGCTCTTTGTTTTTCCCCTTCGTCCGAACTCCTAGCTCATCAAACCTTGGAAATGCGCGCTGCAAATGGCTGTGCCTGTTTTATTGCTTATTTATGGGAATCTATTTAAAGCGAATGGCACTTTCCCATTGTATCCCAGTGAGCGTGTGCGGGGTTGTGTCTCCCCCGGCTGCGGGGCTGTCTGGACTGGGGATTCTGTCTCATTGTGTCAGCATCACGCTCCATGACATTTAAAAGTGGGGAAGGGAAGTACTGCAGAGAAAGCAAGGGGAGTGTGGAGAGTGATTGTTCAGATCCCCGTCAGCTTGGGGTGGGCGCAGGGAAGGCTGCTTTGAGGGCAGGTTTGGGGGCAGCGAGTAGCCTTCCAACAGAAAAGGATCTGCTTGGGGGGATTAATGAATGACGGGATGCCATTTGAAGTCTTTGAAGTTTTATTCTGGTTTTAGTCTAAGCAACAGGACCCTAGGACAGTTACCTAGCCACATTTTCTCTCTCTTTTTTTTTTTTAAGATTTGTTTTTTTTTGGATATGGACCATGTTTTTTTTTTTTTTTTTGGATCTGGCTTCGAGGCATGTGGGATCTTCGCTACCCAACTAGGGATTGAACCCACACCCCCTGCATTGGAAGGCGAAGTCTTAACCACTGAACCGCCAGGGAAGTCCCCCAGCCACCTTTTTTTAAACTTTGAGAGTTTTTTTTAAACACAGGGCTGTTGTTAGTAATCCTGGTGATAGAGGCTTATTGTATACGTGAAATCTTAGCTGGTACAAGGCAGAGACTTACTAAGAGTAAAATTCCCTTCTAAGGATGGCTGGAGGGGAATCCCATGGCTTAGTGGTAAAGAATCCGCCTGCCAATGTAGGAGATGTGGGTTCGATTCCTGGGTTGGGAAGATCCCCTGGAGAAGGAAATGGAAATCCACTCCAGTATTCTTGCCTGGGAAATCCCATGGACAGAGGATCTCGTGGGCTACAGTCTATGAGATCAAAGAGTCGGACATGACTGAGCAACTCAACAACAACAGCAACAAGAGGGGTGGCTGGAAGAGAGTTCAGCTCTTGACCTCACCTCATCTCCTGCCGTGGACTCCCAGAAGGATGGGATTGCTTTGATTGGAAGATCAGGTTCGAGGTTCCCTGTGCCCAGAATGCTCTGGGTCGGAGATCAGCAACCAAAGCCAGATCTGGTCACGGTCGGTTTTTGTAAATAAATCTGTATTGGGATACCATCATGCCTGTTTGTTTGTGTTCTATTTGTGGTGCTTTCCTGCTGCAAAGGCAGAGTTGGGTATTTGTGAGAGAGACAATAGAGCCCATGGAACTGAAAATATTAACAATCTGGCCCTTTACAGAGAAAGTTTGCCACCCCCTGCTCTTATTCATCCTTACTTTTGGGGTTTCTCCTATCTGTGTGGTCAGAGGACTCATGGAGTTGGGAGGGGTCTGAGGCTTAGAGAGAGAAAGTGATCCATCCAGGATCACAGAGTTAGTGTCTGCCTTAGAACTGCAATCAGCTTTCCTGAATCGCCCCAGTGGTTTCATTAACTCACGGTCTCATTGCACAGAGACCCCCAAAGCCATCGGGATTCGCTCTGTGAGTTTCTGAGTCACATGGCGACTTGAATTCTATTTGGCTGGTAACACTGGCACTGGTGTCTCCTTCTCCAAGACTCCACCCTCTAGACCACCCTCAAGGTGCCCCCATCTGTGCAGGCTCAGTAAACACTTCCAGAGATGCTGATGCCCCTGAGAACGCGACCCCCTAGGCGTGCTGGCCTCTGCTCACCCTCCAGGTGGGACTCAGAGAACTCTGACAGGGCCCAGCCAGCTCCTTGGCGTGGGGTCTCTCTGTGCGTGTGTCTGCATGCCACTGCCTTTCTGGGGCTTCCGTGTCCCTGAGGCTCCACGGCTCTGCAAGAAGGGGCTGGGATAGAGACCAAGAAGTGAAGGGACAGGAAGCCTGACTCCTAGAGAATCCTGCTTTTCCTATGGAGTATCACACTCCTGGGAGACTTAATTTTGGTATCAGTATAAACATTCTTATTTATTTTTTAAATTAATTTTTACTAGAGTATAGTTGCTTTATAACGTTGTTGTAGTTTCTGCTGTAGAGAAAACTCAACCAGCCGTATGTACACCCGTATCTCCTCTTTTTGGATTTCCTTCCCTTTAAGGTCATCACAGAGCATTGAGTAGAGGTCCCTGTGCTATACAGTCTGTTCTCATTAGCTATGCATTTTATACACAGTATCAATAGAGTATATACATCAATTTCAACCTCCTAACTCATCCCCCCATCTGCCCCCCCCCGCCCCCGCTGAGTGTCTGTACCTTTGTTCTCTGTATCTGTGTCTCTATTTCTGTTCTGTAAATAAGATCACCTATATCATTTTTTCTAGATTCCACATCCATGTGTTAATACACAATATTTGTTTTTCTCTTTCTGGACTTCACGTCACTCTGTATGATGGTCTCTAGGTCTATCCACATGGGGAGACATCATTTTTTAATTTATTTTTGGTGGGAAAGGAGTGAGGTTACCTCTAATTCATGGTAACACCCCCAATTCCTTGGCACAGTTGCCCCCTCAGCTACCTTGCCTAAGAATGTCTTGATGGCATAAAGCTTCCTTCTTGATTAATTTGTTCTTGTTTTTCTCCCCACCCCCCTCCCTCCCCCTAGAACTTGATCTTCTTCCTTTGAGCTCCTAGCTTGGTTAATGGCAACATAATCCATCCAGTATCTTCTACCATAACTTTCAAGTTATCCTTCACTCCTTCTTTCCACTCCATCATTTCCAACTTCCAATCAGTACCAGATCCTGCCTCCACCTCCACAGCCTTAGACCAGGCACCTCTTGGCCTCTGGACCTGCCTTCTGACAGATCTCCCTGACTCCAGACTGGGTCTCCCTCTGACCCTCCTCCACACGCTGCCAGCCTCAGAGCCCAACACAGCCTGTAAGGGCTCCTCTGTGCCACTTACTCTCTAGACCAGTCACTCACCCTCCCAGAGCCTCAGTTTCTTCATCTGTATAATGGAGACAGTGCTGTCTACCTAAGGGCTGCTCCAAGGATTAAATGGTATAATATATGTGAAAGTGCTGAATAAAAATTTGCACTGAAGTGCCACCTGATTCCTTTCAGCCCTGCCAGTCACGCCTGCTGGCCCTGTGCCCAGGTGCCCACACTGGGAGACTTCTGCTCATCATTGGCCGCTGCTCCAGCCCACGCCTCCCTGGCTCCTTGTGAAGGCTCAGTCACCCCTTCCGCCTGGCTCATGGCCCTCCTCATTTACTGTTGTAACTGTTCACACACTTGTTTATCTAGAAGATGACAGGACCACTAAAGGACTGCTTGCAGACCACTCTGCTTCCCCAGGGACAAGGGAATACCATGGAGACCACTGGCCTTGGAGCCAGAGATCCAGGATCGGGCACTACATCTCTGATTTGGGCAAGTCCCTCAACCTCTTGGAACCTAGTTTCTCATCTAAAATGTGAAGGCAATAATTCCCACTTGCCAAACACCTTCTGCAGGCCCTGACTCAGCGCAGACGTTGAGTGAACCTGGTTCTCTTCCACCTTTCTGGTGGTGGTAAGTCCTGCTTGAGGACTCTGCTGTGATACAGTAGCTGCTGGAGTACTCTGGTTGAATGAATGAATGGATCGATGAATGGAGAGTGAGTGTGAATGAGGCTCTGAGATCTAAAGCCTTGGGCTCATCA
Source organism: Dama dama (assembly GCF_033118175.1). NCBI lineage: Eukaryota > Metazoa > Chordata > Mammalia > Artiodactyla > Cervidae > Dama > Dama dama. The sequence goes on along the minus strand of NC_083682.1, from coordinate 20,842,584 downwards.
GGAGTCAGATTTGGACCCATCCCAACGACCTGAGCTCAGGTGTAACCAGTCGGAAGAGAACACATGTGCTTTCCTCCCCCTCCAAGACATGGATTCATCCACAGATTCATCTAGCTCCACTGCCCTGGGATCCTGGTTTCTCCCTGGGCTTTGGCATGGGTCCCAGGGCAGGAGGCATGCTCCAGGTCACTCTGATCACCTTCCTAGCATTTCCCGTTAGATCGTGTCCCGCTCAGCCTACCAAGAAGCAACCTCACTCTTGATGGACGTGTTCGGCTCTCTGCTGGGGGATGAGGGAAGCAGGAGAAAGAGAGAGTGAAGGAGAAAGAGATTGGAAGTGACGGGGAGGGAGAGAGCGGGAGCCAGGAGGAGAAGACGGGAATGCTGGCGAAGTCGGAGCAAACGCAAAGTCAAGCACAATAATAATTTGGGCAAAATGGCAAATGGCACAGCTGAGGAGGAAATAGCATTGTGAATGTAAAAACTCCTAAATGGAGCGCAGATGGGAGGGAAAAGTGTAATCTTCTGGAAAAGCCTCTAATTGTCTGCCCACACTAATAATTTCAGCAAACGCTCCCTCTCTCCCTCCTGCGTATAATTACAGCATTCCATCTGTCTATCAGCAGGTTTTTTACTGTGCCTTACTGCTACCACGTTCTCAGGCTCACAGAGAGATGAGGGTTGTTTGAAGATTTAAGAATCCTTCTGACACATATCCCCAAGAAAAGACACTCAGGAGAGACAAATCCGTCTCCTAGGCCTGCTAAGACTCTGCTTTTAAAAATTCTGTAATCTCTCCAAACGCCATGATGGAGTCAAAGGGAGGCAAGACCACACCGAGACCCCACTTTGGGTGTCCTCCTCTGCGGGCTTGCCTTGGTGGGTGAGCCCTGGGCAGATGAGAAGGGGCTGGTGGAGACCTGGGCCCCCGTGTTCTGAATGGAGGTGATAGGCCATGATATCATCTGCTCAGGGCTATTCCTCCAGTGGGATGGTCTTGGTCACTGGCTTCTGTACAGTGTTATGAGCCTCCTCTCACAGTTCTTCAGGCACTCTATCAGATTTAAGCCGCTGAATCTATTTGTCTATTCCCTGATGCTGGGAAAGATTGAGGGCAGGAGGAGAAGGGGGCGACAGAGGATGAGACGGTTGGATGGCATCACTGACTCAATGGACATGAGTTTGAACAAACTCCAGGAGATGGTGAAGGACAGGGAAGCCTGGCGTGCTGCAGTCCATGGGTTGCAAAGAGTTGGACATGAGTTAGTGACTGAACAACAACAAGCCCTTTGGTGTGTCCTGAGAACTAGAACGAGGGATCTGCAACATGACGAGGAAGAGGAATCCAAATGGAAGGGGGAAAGCGGGAGGGGCTGGGAGTGTCAGTGGCCGAAGGCATTGGCCTGGAAGCCACAGCTCTGTCTGTCTGGGGAATTTCGCCCAGCGTCCTGGGCTCTGAGCAACTCCAACTGCCACTGGCTCCTCTCCACGCTCTGGAAGGGAGCCCCAGAGAAGACAGGTGGCCTCCAGCATGGAGTCCAGCAGGAAAGGCTCCAGCATTCCCGCCCATCGCTGCCTCTTCGTGGCCAGGAAGCAGAGCACTTCCCATGCCCTTGCTCCATAGACAGGAGCATGAGATGGTTGTGGTCCTAGGATGCTGTGCGGTGAACTGCCTGTTCATCAGTACGCTTTTGTTGTTCTTCAGTCGGTGAGTCAAGTCCGACTCCTTGTGACCCCATGGGCTGCAGCATACCAGGTTTCCCTGTCCTTCACCATCTCCCGGAGTTTGCCCAAGTTCATGTCCATTGAATCGGTGATGCCATTCAACCACCTCATCCTCTGTTGCCCTCTTCTCCTTCTGCCTTCAGTCTTTCCCAGATTTCCTAGTAGTTTTACCTTCATGTAAAAAAAAAAAAAAATCACACTCGAATTCACCTCCTTCCAATAAACAGTTCCATTTCTGGTTGTCAGGAGAGGCAGGATGGGTGGAAGCGGGAGTGAGGCCAGCACCCTGAGTGACTCCTGAAGCCTGGGAAGTGGTGCAGGGAGCCACTGGGTATGACAGCCACATGTGGACGGGGCCAGGGAAACCTCCTGGGAGGCGGTGATGGCTCAGCCAGAGTCCCTCCCCAACTCATCCTCACATAGCCAGTATCACCACCAAAGCTTCGCCAGGATGGCTGAGTGAATGAAGAAAATAATTTACTTACAAACACTGAGACTGTGCCCGCAAGGTGGGACAAAAGAAGAATAAGACACGCGTCCCATTCTCCAGGGCAGTGATGACCCACAGAAATGCAACATGTTTCAGGTGGAATTTTTAAATGTCCTAATACAGGTGGCACTAGTGGTAAAGAACCTGCCCGGGAGACGTAAGAGACAAGGGTTTGATCCTTGGGTCGGAAAGATCCTCTGGAGGAGGGCATGGTAACCTACTCCAGTATTCTTGCCTGGAGAATCCCATGGACAGAGGAGCCTGGTGGGCTACAGTCCACAGGGGTGCACAGAGTCAGACACAACTGAAGCGACTTAACAGTAGCCATGTTAAACAAAAAGATAAAGTCTATTTTAGTATTATGTATTATTTCAGCTAACATCTCCAGCATGTGATTATGCTGAAAATTATTAAATAGGTATTTTACTTATCTTAGAATCTGGTAAATATCTCTGCACCTACAGCACCATCTCTGTGTGGACTGGCCACATCTTACTGGCCACGGGTGGCTGGTGGTAACTATATTAGAGCAGATGTAGAGTTTATCAAGGAGAGAAAAATGTATGCATAAGAATAATTTAATATGTGCATAAGAATTGTTGTTATTTAATCATCTCCAATAATCATTCGCTAAAAACTTTCACATATGTGATCTCATTTGATATTCTTGGCAATTCTATGACTGAGACATAAAAAAAATTACTATTTTTTTAAACAGATGAATGAAAATGAGAATCAGAGAGCCAAAGCAACTTGTGGCCTGAGAGTGGTAAGTCAACAAGCTTCTCCTCTTCTTTCTTAAACAGGCATGTTTTAGGAATGACCCAGTATGGCTCACTGGAGGAGGAGAGGCATCCCACCAGGTCTCACCAGAGGGGAGCCACTTTGCCAAGAGATGGGTGAGGGTGGTCGGGGGCGGGGGAGGTTTCTCACTGGAGGAGAAGCCAGGATCAAAGTAGAGCAGGAAGGTACAAGCTCCACGTGGAGTGGGGTGATGGCCCTGTTCCCTGGAGACCCGGCCAAAGGTGAGTGAGTAGTTGAAAACATGGCTGCAAAGGCCACTTGGACCTGGAGGCAGAAGGCTCTGGATGCAGAGGGCTCTGTACTTCCCTGAGAAAGTGGTGTAGACGCCCTCATTCACCAAACATTTGCTGAGCACGTGAGATGCTAGAAGACTTCCTTGGTGGCTCAGTAGTAAAGAATCTGCCTGCAATGCAGGAGACATATGGGAGACAGGGGTTTGGTCCCTGGATCGGGAAAATCCCCTGGATTTTGGCAACCCACTCTAGTATTTGTGCCTAGAGAATTCCATAGACAGAGGAGCCTGGTGGGCTACAGTCCATGAGGTCATAAACAGTCAGACATGACTGAGCACACTCGCACATTAAGATGCTAGAATGGTTTTGAATGGGGGGAACAGACAGGATGAAACTTTGCCTCAGGTCATGTGGTCTCCTGGGGTCACATAGGTGGATGGTTCTGGGAGAAAAGGGGCAGAAGGAGAAGCAGAGAAGCCTATGGATGAGTGTTAGGTCTGAAGCCATGCAGGGTGCAAACGGGTGGAGGTAAGATGTACTAAGAGTTCACTGCAGTGAATTAGAGGATGCAGGAAGCAGGAGCTGTCGGATTTGACTTTCCAGGTTTTGAGCTCGAATGACAGGAAGAATCGTGCTCCCATGAACAGAAGCAGGGTGGCCCTAATAGGTATAATCACTGCCTGGTCTCTCCAGGGGGCCAGAAGCAGGAAGTTAGGACCAGAAACAGGTTACTACTCCCTTTCCACCTACAGTTTCTAGAGTCTAACATAAATCATTTGGGAATCTTACTTGACGATAATTTAGAGCCGTCTATGTGGAATGAGGTGGTGTTCATTTCCTGTTGGAATCAGTGAAAAGGATACCTTGGCTCTCCCCCTCCTCCTCCCTCCTTCCCTTGCTCTAATGCACCTGCCAACCCCTGCGGGAGAAGACTGCCCTCAGCCCTCCATATCCATGGCATCTGTGGAGTGAACCAACCATGGATTGAAAATATCTGGAAAAAAAATTCCAGAAAGTTTCAAAAAGCAAAACCTGAATTTGCTGTGTGCTGGCAACTATTTACACAGCAGTTACAGTGCATTTTGTATCATCAGTAATCTAGAGATGATTTAAAGCATATGGGAGAATGTGAACAGGTTACATGCCAACACAACATCATTTAACACAAGGGGCTTGAGCATCTTGAATTTTGGTATCCTTGTGGTTCCTAGAAGCAGTGCCCTGGGGATATGGGGGAAAGACTGTATATGGACTCTTGGCAGCTCCCTCCCCTCCACCTTTCTCACTGGCATTGCAGCTAATGAGTGTGTATAACCCCAAGCTCATAATTCATCCATAGAATAGGGCTAATAGTCATAGGACTCATTTGAGAATCAAAGGAGAACCCTGTATGTGAGAGGCTGTGCAGACTTGGGAGCTGCTGGCTGGCTGTAGTCTTTCCATCTTGGAGGATGAACGGCGCCTGGCCAGAATGCCACCACTTCCTACACCTCTGATTTCTTGCCAGTGTCCTGCTCCTTCTTGCCTCGGAGATTTTGCCCATGTTCTTCCTTTTAAAAAAAATATTTATTTATTTGGCTATGCCAAGTCTTAGTTGCAGTACGCAGACTCTTAGTTGGGGCATGTGGGATCCAGTTTCCTGACGAGGCATCGAACCTGGGCCCCCTGCATTGGCAGCACGAAGCCTCATTCCCTGGACCACCAGGGAAGTCCCCATGCTATTCCTTTTCTCAGCAATATCTTCCCTGACCATTTTTGTTGCTTGCTACCTCTCATTTTTCCTCAAAAATCAGCTCAAAGTCCCTTCTGTTAAAACTTTCTAGATCCTCCCTTATTCAACAGTTACTGTCACAGCATCGTGTTTTTTCATTTATTAAAATTTGTTATGTTATGGGATTCTAACAACTTATGGGTCCATATTCATCCCTAGACTGTGAACTCAAGAGTAGGAAAACATGTCTTATTTGTTTATCTTACTGTTGCTTAGCATCGCACCGTCCAGACCTGACACGGTGATGGCACACTTGAGCTGCTCAGAAAATGCAGAATAAACGAAAGGGGAGGGTCAAAGCCTTATGTGAGAGGCACTGTTCCAAGAGGATGGAGCTGAAAGTAGACATCTTGAATCCAAGGTGCTGTCAGTTACCCACCCAAGGTCCTCAAACCACCCTTACATGGTCATCATGAAGGAACATGGGTTATAGTCGAGATCCTTTCACACCCCCCTAGTCCAGCTCCAAGGGTCAGCAGAGTATTCCACAGGAACCTTAAAATGTTCAGATTCCAGAGAGGGCAGGTCAGTGAGAGAAGGACACTCTCCCCCCACTCGGGCTGCAATGAGGCCACCCGCAGAGGGGCCTTCTACCCTTCGCTCCTGGGACTCTCCCATCCAGGCTTACTTCCTCTTGCTCACAGTCTCTTTCTTTCTCCGTCTTCTCCCTCTCTTTTAATCTTTATTTATTTGGTGGCACCAGATCTTAGTTCTTAAATCTTGTGACATGCAAACTCTTGGTTGCAGGATGTGGGATCTAGTCCCCTGACCAGGGATTGAACCCAGACCCCCTACATTGCCTTGACCAGAGTCTTAACCACTGGACCACCAGGGAAGTCCTGCTCCTTTCTTCTTAAGAACCCAGAAAGTTTCTCCAAGCAGTAGGGTCGGCAAACAATGTGAGGTTCTGGTATCATGCTACCTGTACCACGATCGTCCTTTATTAACTTCTTCCTCTGTCCCTGGACCAAGCTGGGGTGTGCCGGCCCTTTTGCTGGGCCAAGGCCCTCCCCTGGTGGGACCCTCCCCTGAGTGGACCTGCAGCATGTCATTCTTGGAGGGCTGGGGTCTGGGCCTCAAGAAGTGCCCAGGAGCTCCAAGGGGCCAGGTCTCATCTGTCTGTGAGGTTCACACCACTGTTAGGTACATAAAAATCTCTTCTCCTGCAACCTCCTCCCAGCCCCACAGTGTCCAAACGGGCCTCAGCAGGTGATAGGCTGACATCTCCTTAAGGTCTTCACAGGCAGAGTGGTCATCCCCAACCTTCCCCAGCGTGGTTCCACTAATGAGCTGAGTCCTTTTAAACCCAGCCCCTGCCTCGATCCTTCCCAGCAACTCTTTGCTTTGTGTCTGACCATGTAGACAAAGCCCAGAATCAAGGCCTCCAGCTTCATTTCATTTAACGAGGACCCACAAAAGCCAGCCCGGCAGCCCATTCATCCCAAAATAGCCTCTAAAAGCTGGGGCATACGTCAGTGTCTCTCTGCAGAAACCACACTGCATTGTCAGGAAAGGGTCATTTGAACCAGGTAGCGCCAGAGAAATGATCTCAATGCGTTTCAACCACTTTCCAACATCAAGGTTCATTCCTCAGTGACACGGTCCCTTTGTCAATAAATGAATCATATGATGGGGTAGAGGGGTGTGTGTGTGATAGACAGAGACCCCCCCCCACCCACTTTCATGATGAATTCCTAGATGAGCTGACGTCACAGATGAATAGTCCATGCACTCATCTCTCAACATAAATCCAAACACCCACACGACCCGTGGAGAAGCCGTGAGTCCTCCGTCTCGATGGGAGGGCGGTGGCCCTGTGCCCGTGCTGGCACAAAAGACTTCTGAGAGAAGCAGCGGGGAGCAGCAGGGCAGAGACGCTCCGACTCAATGGCCCTTTCTCCTTGGCGGCTACGAGTGTGCAACCTGTCATCCCACAGCCCCTCATCTGGAAACGGAAGATTCCTCGGAAAGTCACTAGGTGGGTGCTTTTTAAAGCAGCTTCTCTCCTGCCATGCTTGGGAACTCATTGTGTAGTCGATCAGTCGTGTCAGACTCTTTGTGACCCCACCGGCTGTAAGCCTGCCAGGCTCCTTCCGTCCACGGGATTCTCCAGGCAAGAATACTGGAGTGGGTTGCCATTCCCTTCTCCAGGGGATCTTCCCAACCCAGGGATCGAACCTGGGTCTCCTGCATTGCAGGCAGATTCTTTACCATCTGAGCCACAGGGGACACTCATATAGCATGTGAATGAGCTGAGGGGGGCAGAGACCACAGGACCGTCTTCGCTAGAGGAGAGAGAAGGGCAGGAAGGAAGAGGAGATGTGCTGGGCCCCCAGGGGCAGCTCCTGGGAGGCACCCTGGGGCTTGGTCCTAGCCTACTGGGGAGCAATCCCCCCAACATCTCGGGGAGAGTTTGGACAAATTCTTTTCTGGCCTGTTCTCAGGTTTCCCATCTATAAACAGAGAAGACAAATATCCTGTGAAGGTGCCATAACAAATTCTTAGGGTTTTAAATTTTTCCTTTTATTAAGACTCTTAGACTAGTCAATGCTGGCCAGGTCCTGCACCAAGATGTGCCATCAGCTTGCTGCATGGCCCTGCACTGGTTCTTTAACCTATGTTAGGCCTCAATTTCCTTCTTCCTCTTTTTTGTTTTTCAACTTTTTACTTTATATTGAAGTAGAGCCAATTAACGATGTTATGATAGTTTCAGGTGAACATTGAAGGGACTCAGCCACACATATACATATACACATACACATACATACGACCCCATGGACTATAGCCTGCCAGGCTCTTCTGTTCAAGGAATTCTCCAGGCAAGAACACTGGAGTGGGTAGTGATTCCCTTCTCGAGGGGATCTTCCTGACTCAAGGATCGAACCGGGGTCTCCTGCATTGCAGGCAGATTCTTTACCATCTGAGCCACCAGGGAAGCCCCATACATGTGTCCACTCTCCCCCCAAACTCCCCTCGCATCCAGGCTGCCACATGACATTAAGCAGAGTCCCCTGTGCTGTAGAGTAGGATCTTGTAGGTTATCCACTTCAAATCAAGTTCCTTCTTTAGAACAGGGTCCTAACATACTTGTCAATTAAACTGCCATTTAATTTATACATAAAGCATGATGGCTGTGAGTGTGGGTGTGTGGCTAGTGATACCTGACTTTGAACCTGGCCTCTGCCAATAACGAGCTACATTATTTTAGGAAAGCATCCTAAGGTTTCTGTTTCCCGCCGCCATCCTCATCTGTAAAATGGGGAAGAATAATCCCAGCCTCGCAGATTTGTTGTGAGAGTGAAGAGATGATGCAGGTACGACGCTCAGCTTGGAGCCTGTCAGGCAGAACAGCCCCCCGCCGAAGGAAACACAGGTATTTATACAAGCTTGTGCTGAACAACAAATTAAAGAAAGTGCAATCTCCTTGAAGCGTGCGCAGGGATTCAGAAATACATGACATGATGATTATTACGATCATCTCTGTCGGTGTCACAGCCTCACTCCAAGTCCAAGTGCAGTGGGGGGTGCATGTCACTCGGGCCGGGTGTGCTACCTGCTCTGGGGGCTGGCGTCAGGCCAGAGGGGGAAGATGCTCGTCGGCCTGAGCTTTGATGGACTCCTCTCATGCGCTGCCCCACGGACTGTGTACTGTCTTCTGAACACAGCCGAGCAAAGCCGGGGCGGTGGCTTCAGGGCTGGCCACTCCTTGCTCTGCTCTCCTGCCCTGGCACCCATGCCTTCCTCTCTGCCCAGTTCCCCCTTGGGAGCAAGGCGGCCCATGCCCAGTTTGTCCCGAAGAGGGGGCAAAGGGACAGGTCTGGCTCTGCCTTGCTCACTCAGGCCCATGTGCCCTGTCATTGCTTATTCTGGCCGGAGGCCCTGAAGACAATCATAGTTTGTTCTTTGGAGGAGCATCTTTATTTTCCGGGCGGTGGGAGGATGGTCTATGGTGACTGTGGATCCCAAAGAGGAAGTGATGGGATGGCACATTCTCTGAGCTGTGAAACTGCTCTGGCCAGCATGGGCAGCTCAATGGGGTGGGAGGACTAGGAAGAGCCAGGAGACCTGGATTCCTGTTCAGCTCCTCTGGCCTGTCTCTCGGCCTGGGCTGCCATGGGCAGTTGCACAGGCTGTGTACTGCACACGGCCAAGGCTTGCCTGCTGCACGTATGACGTGCCCTGAGAGCTGTAGAGAGCAGCAGCCCTGCTCCGGGGGCTCTTGGGAGAAGCTGGTGAAATCATTTCATGACTAGTATCACCTGAGCAGTTACTGATCACCTGTCAAGCATCAGGCTCTGTGCTAAGCACTTTATCTTTATCCCCAGTACATCCTGCAAGGTCTGTACTGTTATCACCTTACCCCCATGTTCCAGATGGGAAAACTGAGGCCAGAGGTTAGTAGGCAAGCTGTCTGAGGTCTTCCAATTGGGGCGTGAAGGGACTCAGGTGGCGAGGGGCTGACGGTCTCCTCACTTAGAAGTTCTGGCTGAGAAATCTTGGCAGAGCTCGATTCAGCTTGGCAGCCATAACCCTGAAGAGTCTTCCTCGGGAACACCATCTCGTCTGCCTGAGTGTGTCCATGCACACATGTGCATGTGGCCCAGGTTTACTCTCCATATGCAGAGGGCACTTTCTTTTCCGATGACTTGGTTTTCATAAGTCCCAGCTGAGAGGGGAGTCTGAGTCCTTCCTGACACTTGCGTTTCCATGCCCTCTGCATGTCTGCATCAGCAAGGCATTTCTTGCTGCATCATGACACCAACCCCAAGGCCTCCCACATTAAAGTGGGTGACAAAACAAACCAAGGGTTGTCCAAGAAGAAGGCAAAGTTCTCAACAGACCATCACCCACGAGAAGCAGTAACAGTCTCCTCCTTGAACCAAGTCATTGGTCCAAAAGCCACTACTTTTTATTTTTTGGCCAGTTTTCTGCCTCTATAAATGATCAGTCAGCTCCTCAGGGGACAGAGATGCATGATTAGAACGGGAAGAATCTTGGGGCCAAACATTATACATGAGAGGCAAACTGAGTTTTTCTACTGAATATAGCTTGCTTTGGCTTAATACATGAGTTTGGTTTTCTTAAAAAGCTTTTCTTTTTTTAACTAAAAAAAGTTATGTTTATAGTGAGAATATAAACAGTATAAAGACGTCAGACCTTTTCCATTGATGCCAGAATTAGAAACAGTTTCTTGTGCAGCACTCCAGAAATTATATATATATATATATGTGTGTATATATATATATATATATATATAATATATATGTATTTGCAGGTATGTATGAATAGATGTATATGTATATGGTGGTGGTGGTTGTCTAGTTGCTAAGTCCTGTCCGACTCTTTGGGATCCCATGGGCTGTAGAATCTCAGGCTCCTCTGTCCATGGGATTTCACAGGTAAGAATACTGGAGTGGGGTGCCATTTCCTGCTCCAGGAGATCTTTGTGACTCAGGGATCGAACCCGTGTCTCCTGCATTGGCAGGCGGGTTTTTTTTTAACTGCTGAGCCACCAGGGAAGCCATATGTATATGGAGGCATACGTATATGCATGGAAAACACAGCATGGAGGACTAGACGGCCACAAAGACCTTGCCACTTCTTCCATAAAATGTGGAGGAAGTGATGTGGTGTACCTTCTGCAACACAGGCTTAAAATCCGTTGTCTGTGCTTGCAGGTCCTTGGAAAGACTCCCCTTGGAATGCAGCTGCCATGCTGCGGGAAGCCCACATCCCAGGGAGAGACTCCTGGAGGACTGAGACCCGACGCCAAGAGCACGAGCTGAGCTCCCAGTCAATAGTCGGCATCCACTACCGGCCACGTGAGTGAATCACTGTGCTTTTCAGCCCAGGTGAGCCTTCAGAGGATGGTAGCAGCCCCAGGGGACCACAGACAGAGCAAATGAACCACTGGAGTGAAACCAGCCAAGCCACAGAACCATGAAAGACTTGATGGCTTTTGTTTTAAGCTACCCGGTTGTGAAGTGGCTTGGTACCCAGAAAGAGAGAACTAAATGGACTGATTTATTCATTTTAATAACCAAGTAGTCAGGCATTGATTTGCTATAATTTTATAAAACTAATATCTTATTAAAAGACATTTATGTTACATCTGGACTTTCCTGGTGGCTCAGTGGGTAAAGGATCCTCCTTCAATGCAGAAGATATGGGAGACGCAGGTTTGATCCCTGGGTCAGGAAGACCCCCTGGAGGAGGGCACGACAACCCACTCCAGTATTCTTGCCTGGAGAATCCCATGGACAGAGGAGCCTGGGGGAGCTACAGTCCATGGGGTTGCAAGGAATCAGGCATGACTGAAGTGACTGAGCAGGCATGCATGCATGTTATGTCTGGTTCCTTGCAGGGGGACAGCAATAGACATCATAAACATGTATATTTGTGCACATGTATAGATAAATATCTCTAGGTTAAATTCTTAGAAATAAAATTCCTATTTAACGACATGTGAATTTAAAATCTTGACAGATATTGTCAAATTATCCTCCAAAGGTGCCCCACCACATTTTTCCCTCCCACCAAAAATATATGATTGTGCCTGATTCCCTATATCCTTGCCCACAAGGGCATGGCGATGTAATCAAACTTTTCATCTCTTCTTGTCTGATAGATTAAAAAAATATCAACCATGTTTTAGTTTGCTTTTCTTCAACGATGATTGAAGTGGTTTGCCTTTTGATATGCTTATTAGCTATTTTTTCTTTTGCAGCTAATGTCCTTTATTCATTTTTCTACTGGCTCATAAGAGCTTTTCACTTTATTGAATTTTAACAACTCTTTTCCTCACTGAATTGCAGGAACTCTCAGTTGACAAACGAAAGAAATTAGCCCTTTGTCGTTTGTGTTATAAATCCTTTTTCATAGATTTCTTTTTAGCCTCCCACTTTGTGTATACCAATACACACAAAATACATTTTCTTTCTCTCTTGTTTTCTTGTTCTGGTTTTTCTTCTTCTTTTAATCCAGGTGGAATTTGTTTTGGTATAAGGAATGTGGAAGGGATCCTGTTTACATATTTTCTTCCCAAATGTCAAGTTAATTGCCCAACAGTATTTATTGAAGTGAATCCTGCTCCCATTGCTCTGAAACACCCCTTTATCACAAACTATCCCACATAATGTGCTTGGCTCTATTTCTGTACTTTTTTCTTTTTTGCTGTTGCTTTTTTGTTTGTTGTTGTTGTTGTTTTTGGTCATGCCACGTGGCATGTGGGATCTTAGTTTCCCAAGCAGGGATCAGACCCATGTCTCCTGCAGTAGGAGAGTAGAGATTTAACTACTAGACCACCAGGCAAGTACTATTTCTGTACTATTTTGTTCCCTTGCTCTCTCTATTCATCACCAGCACCTAAAGTCTGCATCTCAGCTGTGTCAGTGGGTACTTCCTGTGGATAGCAGGGATGGTAGTTAGCTCTTAGAGCCAGGGTCTGGGGCTCTGAGCCCTGTCACCAACCCCAGGGGTGATACCTCCATTTCATCCCAGTCTAACCCATTCTCTTCTTCCATAGACTCTGCTGCACTTCCTTAGAAAGTCTCCCTCCATGGATCATTCCTCCCTAGTGGAAAAACTGCTTTCAGTAATTGCTCTGAAGCTCTTTTTCTTGGCCACCTTGATTATCTTTTCTTGCTTTCTTGGGAACCGTTCTACCCTTCTTCCGGCCTCCCCTAGGAAAACAGCTCTTCTTGTGGACATCCAGGCTCATTCATTCCCTTGCCTGTTGACTCACCTGCCGTGTTAAACGGGGCAGCCTGGCTGAGTAAGTGGCAAGCAGACCACGAGATTGATGGACCTCTCGTAGGAGTCCCTGACAAAGGTAATCATTTCCACAGGTCCTAGGGGCATCCATGTACCATTTGATGATCAAGAAATAAACTGTGTCCCTCTTCTACTTGCTTTTCACATGTGAAAGAAACCCCTGATCAGGGAGTCAGAAAATATTCATGCTGCCTGAAACCTTATCAGCCTGTGCTGCTTCCTTTTTTCTCCCTGGCAATTTACAGTGTTGTATCACCATGAAAGTAGGCAAAATGACTCTGTTAAGTCAAGCATCTGAGAAGGCCTGAAAGTCTGAAATAAACAATATTGGAATAGCAATGTCCTCCTTACCCAGGACAGTTAGCCAGAGAAGTGCTCCTGCTCAGGAATTCTATCTGTTCTCCTCTTGGAAAACGGGAAAGAAGATCTGTAATCTAGTGGTGAGTACCCTATTTTCTTTTCAAAGGGGGATGACTGGAGGGGAGGACGGGAACTAGAGTCCTTTATCTCAGGTCTCAAAGCCTGGCCCCGGGGTTTTCAGAACCAGGAGGAGTCATCATCCTTGGGCTTAATTAACAAGCTGAGGTTCCCACTTGGGCTTCCTGTAGTTGGGAAGGCAGGCAGTTCAATGTCCAGAAGAGGCTTCTGGGGAATGAAGAGTCAAAGCAATCTGAGCTCGCATTCCTTGGCCGATAGATCTGACTTCTCCCCAGTTACTCCAGTATCTCCAGGGTCCTCACCTCCCCTTCTGCATGACCTCCACAGAGTTCACACCCCCACCTCCATTCTCCAGCTCCCCTTCCTGTCAAGGGCACCATTCTCCACTAAGCCAGGTCTAAGACCGTGGGATCAACTTCCATCTCTCCCTTTCTATTTCATTATTCCCTCCTCGTATCCAAACTGTCCCTAAATTCAGTGCTTCTTTCTCCAGGTGTCTTGTGACGGTCTCCTCTTCTCTAACCCACTGTTCCTGCCCCCATCCATCTAATCCCCCAGTTTCTGCCCCACCCGCCCCAGTATAGCCTGTGCCTTTGGGGCAGATGAATGTCCTACAGCACTGTTTTCCGTGTGTCCCTCCCAATCAAGAGAGAAGGGCAAAGGTATGTGAATGTCTCCACTGCACTGGGCACCGCTCCAGTCTGGGTTCACTTCATCTAAGACGGTCAATAACCTTATGTAGTGTGTTTTACTGTATGTTGTTGTGTTCGTAGCTCAGTCATGTCCAACCATTGGTGACCCCATGGATTATAGCCCACCAGCTCCCTTGTCCATGGAATTCTCCAGACAAGCATACTGGTGCGAGTAGCCATTCCCTTCACCAGGGGATCTTCCTGACCCAGGGATCAAACCCATGTCTACTGCACTGCAGACATATATCCCTAAGGAAAAGCATCAAGAAATTCTTAGAGCAATTCAAAGTTCTTTTCCTGGCATTCAAACCACCCGTCCCCCATAATATGGCTCTTATTTGACTACTTGGCCTTATCACAAAGTCTATCCCAAGGGGAAAAAGGTTCCAATCAAGGTCTCTTGGAGGAGTGGGGAATGGCAGGCAGGCCCTTTGGTGGAAAGTGCAGTCAAATACGGAGAAGGCAATGGCAACCCACCCCAGTACTCTTGCCTGGGAAATCCCATGGATGGAGGAGCCTGGTAGGCTACAGTCCACAGGGTCGCGAAGAGTCGGACACGACTGAGTGACTTCACTTTCACTTTTCACTTTCATGCACTGGAGAAGGAAATGGCAATCCACTCCAGTGTTCTTGCCTGGAGAATGCCAGGGATGGAAGCCTGGTGGGCTGCTGTCCATGGGGTCCGCACAGAGTCGGACACGACTGACGTGACTTAGCAGCGGGAGCAGCAGTCAAATAGGGAAGACAGAGCTCACACCTATCTGGGTAAAGTCCAGATAAGCAGCTGCTAATGTGTGGTTGTGATGGTGGTGGGGAGCTGTTCTCGGCTGAATTGTGTGCCCCCAAGTAAACGTGCTGAAGTCCCAACCCTCAGGAATGTGACCGGGGACAGGGTCTTAAAGAGGTAATTAAGTTAAGACGAGCTCATTAGGGAGGGCTCTGACCCAGCATGACGAGTCCTGATAAGAAGAGGACACAGATGCACTTAAGGGGTGGCCATGTGAGGACACAGGGAGAAGATGGCCATCAAGTCAAAGAGAAAGGCTTAGAAGAAACCAAATCTGCTGACACGCTGATCTTGAACTTGTATCCTCTAGAACTCTGAGAATATAAACTTCTCTCGTTTAAGTCACTCAGTTTGTGGAGCTTTGTTATGGCAACCCCAGCAGACTGATACAGGAGCCAAAGCAGGTATTGGGCTTCTTAGATGGCTGAGTAGTAAAGAATCCACTTGCCAATGCAGGAGACTCAGGTTTGATCCCTGGGTTGGGAAGAGCCCCTGGAGAAGGAAATGGCAGCCCACGCCAGTGTTCTTGCCTGGGAAATCCCAGGGACAGAAGAGCCTGGAGGGCTATAGCCCATGGGGTCACAAAGAATCAGACATGAATTAGCGACTAAACAACAAAACAGGTGCTGGCAGGAGAACCGGGGGACAGGGTGGGCTCCGGGGCAGGAGGGCACATGCTGATAACAAGAGCTCCCCCGACTGAGCGTCTGCTATGCCCCGAGCACCACACGGCCATGCGAGCATTTCACCCTCCTCATCTCCAGTCCGCATCAACACCCCGCGAGGCAGCTACTGTCACAGTCATTGCAGAGACATGGGATCCAAAGCTGAGAATAAGAGTAAGGGTCCTGGGAGACACGGAAATGAGCCTCAGCTTTTGGATCTGAACTCCAGTCTCCTCCCTGTGAAGCCCCTGCTCACACTTCTGTGTCTCTTGTGCCCATCAGCACACGGGCTGGCATCAGCCTGCCCCGGACTGTCTACCTGACCACCAGGTGGGTTTTAGGAGCAGTGCATTGTCTAAAGGGGCATGTTCACCGAGCCCACGGGGTCAGAAACACAAGACTTCACAGACCCAAGGGGACAAGGATCAGCCCAGTGTCCCTTCCATCGACCCACCAGCCCTTTCTATTTATACCCAACCTGGTCCTGAAAGTACTTGAATGGGAAGCCAGCTTCAGTTCCCAAGACAGCTCAGTCTCATTCAAGTAACCCTCCAGGGGTGCCGACATTCCTAATAAGCCGAGAAGGCGGTCCTTAGAGCTCCAGCAACTGTGTGTGCAGACAGAGCTTGGGGGAATATTTCTCTACATGTCGCTCTGCATGAATGACCATCACCCTCCAAGTCTCCCAGGGAGGTGCCCCTCCTCTACCCTCAGCCGTGGGCCTCCCCCATCCCTCTGCGGGCCTGGAGTCCCTGGTGCCCTGAGGAGAAGCAAATTAGTCTCACTTATAATTAAGTGTCTCAAATCAAGGTTTGGTTTAGTTTAATAAGAAAAGTGATTCCAAGTCAAACAGATCACAGTTGATTATTACAAATAGAATTACTAAAGGGCAACCACAGCCACCACCATGAAAGCTGATTTCGGAGCTGCCAAAGCTCAATAAAGGCCATTTTAATAATGAATGAAATGTTAATTAATGCATGGCAACAGTCTCAACATGATCGATGTCTTCACAGGGAGAGGGGTGTCATGGGGCTGGGGGCTGAGGGGAAGGTGCACGTCAGAGAAACTGCAAGGGGAGCCCAGAGTGCCAGGCGCCCCCTCCCTGGGCAGAGGGAGCCGCAGCTGCCTCTACCCAGCTCATCATGGGGAGAAACTGGCCAAGTTCACCTTCCCTCAGGAAAAATCTGTGGTCTCCACTAATCAAATTAATCACCCGATTGTCGAACATCCTGGGCATCCAGGTTTCGTACGCTAACCTCGGGAGACGCTTTCAGATCCTTAGAGAAAAGACTCGGCTCCATCCTTTCCCGGACCAAATTAGTGCAAAACAAGGAACGCCATCCTGCCGGATGTGTGAGCAAGTAACCACCTGAGTTTCAGGAGAATTGTTTTTTAAAAACATTTATTCCTTTATTTAAATTAGAGGATAATTACTTGACAATATTGAGATGGTTTTTTGTCATTCATCAACATGAACTGGCCACAGGTATACATATGTCCCCCTCACCCCACGCTGAACCCCCACCCACCTCCCTTCCCACCTCATCCCTCTAGGTTTTCCCAGAGCACCAGCTTTGGGTGCCCCATTTCAAGCTCTGAACTTGCCCTGGTCATCTATCATCTTGCCCAGAAATATCATATTTCTGTATGATAATTGGCAGTAGTGGTAAAGAACCGGCTTGGCAATACAGGAGATGCAAGAGACATGGGCTTGATCCCTGGGTCGGGAAGAACCCCTGGAGAAGGGAATGGCAACCCACTCCAGGATTCTTGCCTGGAGAATCCCATGGACAGAGGACCCTGCTAGGCTACAGTCCAAGAGGTTGCAGAGTCAGACATGACTGAAGAGACTTATCACACACGCACACACACACACACACAATGTATATGTATATGTTTCAATGCTATTCTCTCAAATCATCCCACCCTCTCCTTCTCCCACTCAGTCCAAAATTCAGTTCTTTATGTCTGTGTCTTCAGGAGACATCTTGATGCGGCTAATTAAATCAACAGTACCCTCATAGTGGAACTAGTATCCTGTTAGTTTTGGGAAAACAAAATGGAAAGCTTTGGTCCCATAGAAATGTGATTGAGTGGGGATGGGCTCAGAGATCGGCTTTAGTCAGGTGGGGATTTCTAGCAGAGTCCTCGCTGCCTGATGATGCTTTGCAGGCAAAGGCCTGCAAAGGACTCCGCTGAGTCACAGAGCCACCTGCCCACCTGCATGGGCAGAAGCAATTCATTATAAAAACAGTAACATCCCTAAGAACATGATATCCCAGACACATGAACGAACTAGCACTCCACTGAAAGCGCCTCCTTAGGGGTCCAGGAGGCCCACTCTCCAGGGGCACCGGCTGACTGTCCCTCAGTGCAGTGGTACCTGGGCTTCAGGCACCGCCAGCCAGGCCCCTCTCCCACTGGTCCTCTTTGAACACGAACAATGCCAGGGACGGGAAAGGCAAAGCAGTGAGCAGTGGTGTTCCTGGTCTCCCAGCATCTTCTTCCTGAGTCTCTGGTGAGTCAGAGTTTGTCTGAATGTGAATCATCTGCTATCTTAAAAGTGACAGTATATCTGGCTGTCGGGAACCCCGAGGAGGAGGAGGAAATGTGTGCTGTGACTAAGGGGGTGTGTGTGCATGTGTGTGCACACAGGGGGCGGGGCTGTCCTCACTTATCAAAGAGATTCCTAAGCTGGCCTTTCTGAGCGAGGCAGGGGCTGGGAGGGACGAGACACTCAGAGGCCACCCTGGATGGATGAGGGCCAGGACCTCTTCAAGCCAGGGGGCCCGTCTTCCACCTGCCCCATCGCTTCAGCCCCTGGATTTCGGTCCACTCAGCAGTCCCCTCTGTCTCCTAGGGATGTGGAAGGAAAAGGTAAACTGGAGGCCTGCGGTTACTCGCTTATTCTCCTGGTGATGGTACCTCTCCCTTTGGAGGTGGGATGCAGGGGAGGCCTCCAGCATGATGCCCTGTGCCCCAGACCTCAGGATCAAGGGCTTCTGCCAGTCACTGGGTGGGGCCTGTGGCAGGGGGTTGGAGAGGACAGGAGGTCTGTGAGTTTGGGACTCTGGCTTCCTGAGGTTGGTGACAACCAAAAAGCTGCCAGTAGAGAAAAGAAGCAGGTGGAGATAGTGCTACTTTGGGGCCAGGACCCACTTTTATCCATCCTTGCTTCTCCTACAAAGTAACAGGAAGTTCAGAGATCACTCAAGGTCCCTGCCAGTTGCCTAGAAAGAATCTATAGTTTAGGTATTCCAAGGGTTTGGGTCATTCACCAGACACTTCCTTAGAGCCTCCTAAGCTCTGGTGTGGTGCTAGGTGGTGGGTGCTAGATGCTGGGTGATAGGTGGTAAGTGTTGGGTGCTAGGTAGTAGGTATTAGGTGCTGTGTGCTAGGTGCTGAGTGCTGTGCTGAGTTCCTGATCTCAGGATGCTCATAGTCTGATAAGGGTGACATGAGGTAAACGGTCAGCTGTAACACAGTGTAAGAAACATGAAATCGGGTAAGCATGGGGGCTGAGGAGGCCCATGGTGCTGGAACCTACATGAGATGGGGGCTGCCGTGGGCCGTGAGGACAAACATCCTGGGAGGGCCTCTCAGGGAAATGCCTGGACTGATGGGAAAGGCAGAGGGGAGAGAGAGGGCACCCGTGCAGGGGAGCCAGCCTGTGCAAGGCCCTGGAGCCCCTCTCTCTCAGGAAGCCAGGGACTTCCTGGCTGAGGCTGGTAGCTGAATGAGGGCCGGCTGGTTCTCACAAAGGCAGAAGGGAGCCATGGATGCTTTTAAGCAGAGGAGGGACACGCTCAGAAGGGTCAGCCAGGAGGCTGTTGCAGGGGCCTAGGTGAGGCCTGGCTCAGGGCTGTGCTGGTGGAGGCAACGAGGATAGGAGATTTCAGATGTGTTAGGAGGCAGACTTAACAGGCCTTGGTAACTGATGGGAACTTACAGACATTAAACAACTAATTACACAATTAATTATGCAATTACTACTGTGATAAGAAATTCTGAAGGAGTGCAGAGGGTGTGAGAACCTAATAAGGAGAGGATCTGCTCTGGCCGGGGGTGTGGAGAAGGCTTCCTTGGGGAAGTGATGTTGACTTACAGGCTGAGGAGGAAATACCCAGGTGAGGTGACTGGCAGCAGGAAGGGAGTTATCGCCCCAGAAGTAACCCTCAGCAAACGATGGATGGGTTTCATAAGGACAAATATCCCAGTTGCCTCGCTTCTCAGTGGGAGAAGGCCACCCCCCAGAGCTGCCCCGTGGGCCTGGGCGCAGTGAACACAGCAGCTGACTGTGACAATGGACTCTTCCTTGGCTTCCTGCCTTCCACCTGTATTTCCTGGGATTACCCCCCAACCCCAAGTGAACCACAGGCATTTGAATCTTTGTCTCAGAATCTGCTTCAAGGGTGATCCAAATAAGATAGTGGATGTCCCCTAGTTGCCCCAAGAGAGAGCAGGACATATTTACTACATCCCACTATAGAAAAGGAGGTCTACTTCTGGAGAGCTAGCGGTTTCATTTGCAGGACTTTTTTTTCCCCTGGAGGCCTCGAGCCACAGGGTGAAGAATAGGACTTAACAGACATATAGAGTTTAAATTCTAAACTCACACCCGACCTTCCTATATGACTGCATGGCTGGGGACGCTGTCACTGGGTCTTTGGGCAAGTCGCCTGTATCTCCACCCTGGGAACAATGCCTGGACAACCGATATCTCTGTTTTGCCATCTGATCATTTTGTTTCCTTCCTCCTTAAAGAAAACTGTTAAGAGACAGAATCACTTGAGAAAAGCAGTCTTGGCCTACTTACCCCTTCCATCTGTCTTGTGTGGGAAGGAAACACAACCATTCTGTGCCTTCCACTTCCTTCCCAAAGATCTCAGTGCCCACTTGGCCTGTTTGAACCAGTTGGGGGCTTCCACGCGGCATGCGCCAGCCCCGCTTCCCAGGGGCCCCCAAATTAAAAAGCAAGTTATAAGAACAGGCTCTCCTTTCCTGGGGATTGTTGACAGCTAGAGACCCCATGGGCTCATCAGTGTGATACTGAAGAGAGAAATGATCAGGGCAAATGGCTCCAAATGGAGATGAAAAAGCCTTTGCGGTGACAGGCAAGAGCTATCGCAGGCTGCTGGAGCAAACACAGCTGGGGAATAAAGGGGAACATGGGCCATTTTGCAAATCGAAAACAAGAGGCAAAGGACAGCTGGCACGTGTGATGATACAGAAGACAGAAGCAAGGCGAGATAAGCGGGGAGAGGCCAGCAAAGGAGGAGGGAAAGGGGAGCGCGGAGCCCGCCAGCATCAGAAAGCATTCAAAAGAGCGAGCGGAAGACGGAGCATGCGCAGAGGTCACCAAGGATGAAGGCGGCGGAGGGACCCCGGTTCCCGAGTGAAGTGTGAGGCGAGGCGACCGGTGCCCTTGTGAAGAATACAAGAGACATCCGCGGTGCTATTGAATAGCAGAAGATGGCTCCTCTTGGCCTTAGCTCCGGATGCAATTGATCTTCGGAGAGCACCCTCAGTGGGCCCCGGTGTCATTTCTTAGATGCTTTGGCAAGAGGTTTGGGCACGAGAAGGGCGGAGGGTGGGATGCAGAAAAAAGGAAGGCACAGGGAGGGGAGGGGCAATGTGAGAGGCGATGGGAAAGAAGAAAGGAGATGGAGAGCGAGCGAGGACGAGAGGAGAGCGGAGGGGAGCCACGTGGAGGGAGCCAGGGAAAAGACGAAAGAGGACAGGATGGGCGTTTGAGAGAGGAGGGCAGAATGGAGGGAGATGCAGAGCCTTTGAAAATCTTAAGCTAAGACCGAGTAAAGCAGCTAACATTGCTGAAGGACCTGCTAGGAGCCACATACTGGGCGAGCTGTCATGCCGTTATCTTATTTAATCCTTACACCAACACCACATTGGTGCTGTCATGCTGCCTTTTTTTTTTTTTTTTTTTTTTTTACTTCCCCATGTGGCTTGTGGTATCCCAGTTTCCCCACCAAGGCTTGAACCTAGGCCATGGCAGTGAAAGCCCAGAATCCTAACCATTAGGCTGCCAGGGAGCTGTCACACTCATTTTAATATAAATTGAGGAAAAGGAGGGCTCTGAGAATTTAAGTAACTTTGCCCCAATCACAACACTGAGGAAGAAGGGAGGTTGGGATCTGAACTCAAGGATGAAGGAAGTTTAAGATGCTCCAAAATCAGCCCCACTTCAGGGGAACAGGCACACGCCTTCCTTTATGGACTACTGGCCTCCCATCAAAGGTACCAATTTAGCACAGAAAATTCCCATACAGGAGGCCCCCGACATACAAATGAGTTCTGTTCCGAGAGCTCATTTGTAAGTCCAGTTTGATCAACAGTCCAGCAAACTTAGCCCAGGTACCCTACTAACTCAATCAGTTATACAGTACCGTACCGTAGTAGGTTTATAATAGTTTTCACACAAATGATACAGAAAAAACAAACACGAAAAATAAAGAAAACACTTTAAATTTTACAGTACAGGACCTTGAAAAGTACAGCTGTTCTGTGCAACAACTGGCATCCAGGGGCTGGCAAAAAGAGTTACTGCCTGGAGGAGGAGAGAAGGTGGGAGACGGCAGAGCTGACGGATCGTCAGCAATAGGAGACGGAGGGCAAGCTGCAATTTCACTCACACCTGATGCTGATGGAACACTTGTCGGGTATCTTTGAAAGTTCGCCGTTTGAAGGTTCCTAGGTAAAGGGCTGTCTGATATATGTTAAAAACTCAGGCCTCCAACCACGAGGGGGCGCTATCTCCCCAGCAGAAAGAGCCACCACGCGCATCTAAGAGCTAGCTATGCCAGGCAAAGGAGTTCTTTGCTAGCTTGAGTTTGGGTGGGGGGGATTAGTTGGTGACTAAGCTGATTTTCACTCTCTCCTGGATCCCATCTAAGTGGCATCTAGCTGTTATTCTCAGTCGTTATCTGTTTATTCCCCCCTTCTCAAGCTGTGACCATGGACTTCCTTGTTGCTCTGGTTAGCTGTCTGTCCCTTGAAAGATGGCCCAAGTCTCTTGCCTCCTGTTGGCTTGTGGCCGGGCAGAGACCTTGATGCATGTAGCTGCGTGGTACATTTTTGATAAATGAATGAGCCAATGAGAGGATGCAGACATGCTTGAGCAGGAGAGGATCTCAACGAAGCATTTAATCCTAAAAGCCCCCTACAGATGGGAATCTCAGAGGTCACTTTTAAGCAAAGAGCCCCAGAGAGGGAGCTTTCTGTGCTTTCCAACAACCTTCACGTTGGGCTTTGCCTTCAAGACGGCCTTCTTGGGGCTTCCCCAGTGGTCCAGGGGTTAAGACTTTGCTTTTCAATGCAGGGGGTGCAGGTTCAATCCCTGGTTGGGGAACTAAGATCCCACATGCCTCCTGACCAAAAACCCAGACATAAAACTGAAGTAGTATTGTAACAAATTCAAAAAAGACTTAAAAAAAAAAATGATCCCATTAAAAAAAAAAGTTTAATAGAAGAAAGAGGTGCCTCCTTGGGGTTTAGCTGTTTAATCCACTGCTGTCTTCTTTGGGGAGTGGGGTTGGGAGCTAAGAGAAGAGTTATTTATCTTGTTTGTCCTGGTAATGATAATAATAAAGACGCCTTTCCACGTCTGCCATGACGTCCAGTGATATTTAAGCACAGTTTATAAGCTAAAGCTCTCTGAAAGTGGCTACTGTCTGCAGGGTTCCACTCTCCTTGACCATCTGCAAATTCTCTAATGGGGGCTCCAGAGACTGCAAACCAGCAGTCAGAGAATGTTCTAGCATTGGCTACCCCTCATCCAAACCTCTGAGGGTTCTTGCTGGAAAGTGATCCTTTCAACCCTCCTCTGGCAGGAAGACCCTGATGCTGGGAAAGATTGAGGACAGGAGAAGGGGATGACAGAGGAGGAGATAGTTGGATGGCATCATCAACTCATTGGACATGAGTTTGAGAAAACTCTGGGAGATGCTGAAGGACAGGGAAGCCTGGTGTGCTGCCATCCATGAGGTTGCATGGAGTCGGACACGACTGAGTGACTGAACCACAGGCAGGCTGCTGTGGGACAAATTACTGTACCCCACATCTTTTCCTCTATACTTCCCCCCATCTCTGTCCCCAGGTTGCCTACCCACCCCAGCCTCATGGTCCCTGTCTTTCTTGGTGACTTCAGGGTCATTGCCAAACGAAGAAGTCCCTTTCTATCAATGCTGTTCTGTATTTTGAACCACAAAATAAAACACTTCATTGCAATTACAAATAGCAAAGCTATTTTCTGCTGGGCCTCGGCATCCAAACTTAATAAAATGCTGTAATGCCACCCTGTGCTGACGTGTGGCATATTTAATATCCATCTTTCTTAGAAATAACAGTGTTCAGAAATTAGAAGGGACTTTAGCAGTGCAATAATTAATGTGGATAACCGTCATAAACGCCACAAATGGAACAAATACAGATGGTTGGGAGCCCTGATTGCTAATATGCTAACCTGTTTTGACAGAACTTTAAATTTTTTCCTCGGGAGGTTTGGGGATGGAAGTTAAAATGTCCCTTTCCTCACGACAAGAGCCCAGTCTTTCTGGGTCAGGGATTCATGGACCTCCTAGTCAGGCAAGGGAGCATCTCAGAGCTTTGGCTAAGAGGAGGGCTTGCATCCTGGGCCTGGGACTCTCTCTCTCCCACCCTGGCTGCCCCTAGGCTGTCAGGAGGAGAGGCTTCTGTCTCCTGCAACCGTACCTCCAGCCTCTGTCTCAGGCTCAGGCAGGTCAGGCTGTCCCGGTGAAGCAGCCGGGCATCTCCCGCCCCTGCCATGTGGCTCCTGGGGAGGGCAGGGGCCCCCTGGCTGGGCTCCACTCAGTGGGAAGTAGCTCTTTGAAGATTCTGGCTGCAAGCAGGTGCAGGTTACAGAACCCAGCTCCATGAGACTGCACAGAAATGAAAAACCGTCATAGAAGAGTGACTCACCAAACACACAGGCAGAAATATGCTGAGACAGATATACAAAGGGGGTGTTTGGGAGAATGACAGCTCCTGGCTCTTCCTGCTTTCAGGCCTGCTGACCTCAAAACAGCTGTGGAAGCAGGACCATCTGCGTGTCTTTTGAAGAGTCAGAGGTCCCAGGGAAACCCTGCAGGACAAGCTGGGGGAGGGAGGGCAGAAGGAACCAGCCTTTACCCAAACCCTACGATGGGGCAAGCACCGCCCTCTGTACTTAATTCTTTTTTTAAAAAAACTTTTTATTTTGTGTTGGGGCTTAGCCGGCTAACGTGAACAATGTTGTGACAATTTCAGGTGAACAATGAAGGGACTCAGGTCATACATGTACGTGTATACATTCTCCTCTAAACTCCCCTCCCATCCAGGCTGCCACATAACCTTGAACAGAGTCCCCTGGGCTCTATAGCAGGGTCCTTGTTGGTTATCCATTTAAAATATAGCAGAGTGTACCTGTCCATCCCAAACTCCCTAACTATCCCTTCCCTCCATCCTTAATCCTGGCAACCATAAGTTTGTTCTCTAAATCTGTAAATCTTTTTCTGTTTCTGTATGCATTTTTAAAATCTATTTACCATTCACAGTGGTCATTTGAGTGGGCACAGCCAGCTAATCTTTAAGACATGGAAACTGAGAGTTAGACAATAAGTGATTTGCCAAGTTCACCTGGGCCCCCACAGAGCTTCCTGGGCCCTGGGTAGCCCCCGGCTGGCCAGGTACCCCCAGTGGTGCCGTACTACAAGGGCTTCACTGAGTCCCACCCCCTGAGGCCAAACCCTCTTCTTTGATGCTGAATCCCAGCCCCTCTCTCCTACTCAAGGAAACTGATCCAAACATCTGTACTCTTTCTGTCTGGGGCCATCATTTCCCCGTTCTCTGTAATCATCTCTTTACAAAGATGCTGTGGTATCTCTGAGTTTTAAAAAATGGACAAACCTCCTTCGACCCTGCTCCCCTCCAGCCACAGATCCTCTTCGGTGTCCTCTCTTACATAACAGAAGAGCCGTCTCCACCATCTCCAGTTCCCCTTCACCCAATCTCTCATGAACCCACTCACTTAGATTTTGCCCCCAGCTCTCCACTGAGAGAGTGTCCCCTTCGCCCCAAGGTTACTGCCAAATCCTGCAGTCAACTCCTATAGTTGATCAGCTCTTCCTGTTTGAACACTTTCTACTCTTCGTCTTTGGGGGAACAAGCTCTTAGGTCACAACTGTTCCTTCTCCAACTCTTCATCGGTCTTTCCACATTATTCCAGATGTTGAAGGACCCTAGGGCTTTTCTGGCTGTCTATACTCACTCCTGCTATTGCTGCTAAGTCACTTTAGTCCTGACCGACTCTTTGTGACCCTATGGACTGTAGCCTGCCAGGCTCCTCTGTCCATGGGATTCTCCAGGCAAGAATACTGGTGCGGGTTGCCGTGCCCTCCTCCAGCAGATCCTGACCCAGGGATCGAACCCCCATCTCTTACATCTTGTGCATTGGCAGGTGGGTTCTTTGCCACTATCACCACTCCTAAGTTAACTTATTTAGTCCTGTGGTTTCCAGTACTATCTACATGTTGAAGATTATCTCCTTGCCTGACATCTCTCTTTGCATGTCTTATGAACATCTCAAATGTAATTCAGGACTTCCCTCATGGTCCAGTGGTTAAGAATCCACCTTCCAACGCAGGGGACACAGGTTTGATCCCTGGTCAGGGAACTAAGATCCCACATGCTGTGGGGCAATAATTACTGAGCCCAAGAGCCACAACTAGAGAAGCCTGAGATGCAATGAAAGATCCTGCGTGCCTGCCACAACTAAGACCCGATGCAGCCATATAAATAAATATATTTTAAAAATGTAATAAAAAAATGTAATCCATCCAAAGTGTAAGTGGCTCAATCATGTCTGACTCTTTGCGAACCCATGGAATGTAGCCTGCCAGGCTCCTCTGTCCATGGAATTCTCCAGACAAGAATACTGAGTGGGTTGCCATTTCCTTCTCCAAGGGATCTTCCCCACCCAGGGATCAAATCTGGGTCCCCTGCATGACAGGAGGATTCTTGACCATCTGAGCCACCAGGGAAGCCCTGATCCACGCCCTGTCCACAGTCCCCAACCTAATCCCCTCAATATCATCCCCTGCTCAGAAAACGGCAACCTCAGTCTTCCTCTTGCTCAGGCTACGACATCCAAAGTCATCCCCCTCTTTCTCCGACACCCCATACTCAAATCAATCTTTTATCCAGAAAATCGACCACTTCTCACCATCTCTGCAGCTGCCTCCTTGGTCCCAGGCAGCGTCGTCCTGGGCCAGCTCCTAGGAAGGAGGTGGCTGCTTCTCTCCTTGCCCCTCCAGAGTCCTCCCAGTGCAGGGTAGATACACGATCCTGACATGGTGTGACTGAGATCCCGGTGCTCCTCTGTCCAAACTCCTCAGTGGCTCAGGGTCAGGATCAGACACTTCACCCTTCCCATCTCAGCTCCTACTCATCTCTTTCCTCCCTCTGCTTCAGCCACACTGACTTTTTGCTATTTCTCAGGCATGCTAAACAGGCTCCCTTCGCCAGATCTTGGACCCTACTCTTTTTTTTTTTCTGCCTGCAATCTCTTTTACTCGATCTTATTTTTCTTCATTGAATTTCTCATCACCGGATATATATTTATTTATTCTATTCTCAGTAGAATGCAAAGTCCTGGGGGCAGGGAGTCTATTCTGTCCACTCCTGTGTCCCCAGTGCTCAGAATAGGGGGTGCCCAGGCATTCAGTAGGTGCCCAATAAATATTTGCTGAGGGGATGAATTTAGACCTAGTGTGACCCTGGAGTCTGCCTCCACCACCCCCGCCCTGTCCATGTGGCTACTTGCAAGCAGACAGGGACGTGTAGCACAGTTGTGGGGTGGGGCGGGCTTTGCTCGAGGGCTATATCTCCCTGGCACCTTGGTGATACCGAGTTCTAAATGCCTTGGCCCTGCACCATCTTTTCATCCCCCAAGGAGTCCTTGCTCCTTCTAAAGGAACATGCTATTTAGAGGCCAAGGTGGGAATGCACAAGGATGTCATGCCTTCCTGCCTTCTCAATGTAAACATTCTACCCTTTTCATTTTTATATTTGCTAACTTCCATGACAGAGAAAAAATTGATAGCAAGTAGGCAGAGGGGTGGTGGTGTGATGAACTGGGAGATCG
Source organism: Dama dama (assembly GCF_033118175.1). NCBI lineage: Eukaryota > Metazoa > Chordata > Mammalia > Artiodactyla > Cervidae > Dama > Dama dama. The sequence continues at coordinate 20,815,043 of NC_083682.1, read as the reverse complement.
GGATTGACACATATAGACTACTGTGTAGAAAATAGACAACTAATGGGAACCTATCGTCTAGCATAGGGAACTCTATTCAGCGCTCTCTGGTGACCTACATGGGAAGGAAATCCAAAAAAGAGGGGATGTGTGTATGTGTATAGCTGACTCACTCTGCTGTAGAGCAGAAATGCACATTGTAAAGCAACTATACTCCAAAAAAAATTTTTTTTAAAGAAAAAAGAAATGCTTGCCTTGACCCCAAATCCCTCCAAGAAGGTGTCACCATAGTAGTTAAAAATGAGGCCCCAAGGAAATACGCTAGGTTCCTGGATGATGTAAGGAAATAAATACATTAGATGGGGAGAAAAGTGCGACAAACTGAAAATTATTCTCCATTTAGACCCACAGGGTTTCAATTAGAGTTCATGCCCACGTTCAGCCTAGCTGAAGACACGTGTCATCTGAACGGAGATGCTTTGGGGAGGGACGGGGGAGTTGTTCATAATTATGTCCGACTGTCCTGGGCAAACCAGGTGAGACCACCCTAATCAGGGAGGGAGGGGCTGGCCTGTGGCTGCGCCTGGTGGCATGGGGATGATGCCAGAGGGATAGGGGAGAAGAAGATGCTTGGGGAAAAATGGGAGGAGACAGAGAGGGAACCAGGAGGGGAAGAGGAGCCAGGAAAGTGCAGATAAGTGTGGGCAGCCGGTCTGACATGTTAAGAGGGCAGAGGCCAGAAGAGTCTGGGAGAAAGGTCTATCTCACATGCCTGAGAGAAGAAAGAAACTAGGATTGCTATGGAAGGAGCTAACTGGGCATCGACTGAGCTGGTCAGGGAGGGGACCGTGAAACGAGAACAATTTTGCCTCGGAGTCAAAGTGCACTCCCTTTGGTTGCAACTGAGTGAGGAACATCACAGAGACTCAGAAAGAAAGTGAGGTCCTGACTTAATCTCACCCACTGGCCCTCATGAACTGGGCTGTGGGGGTGTCACGGACTGGCCCTGCCCCCGTGTCCCCCTAGCACCTTCCTTAAACAGTTCTGAGGAGTAAGCAAGGCAGCGAGGCATCCAACACAACGCGTGGCTCAGAACTGGCGCCTCCCCAGCATCTTCTCTAGGGAGCCTGCTCCTCAAGAAGGAGAAGAGAGGACCAATCACTGAGGCTTGCTCTGCGGGGCTTGCAGCGAGGAGCTGGGGGAGGGGCTGAAGGGCCTGGCAGGGAGGTCCATGTGCTGAATCAGGACAGTGGTGGGGTGCTTTGGGGCGACGAGGGCAGCTTCACGACTGGGCAAGGCCATTGGGGCCCCCAGACCTGTCCTGGCCTCAGGACAGCGATCCATGGCTGACGGTAGGATGATGCCTCCCAGTTAAAAAAATTGTTTGTGCTTCTGAATCATTGTGTCTACTCAGATCAGAAGAGAGGGATTTGCAGGAAAAGTCCTTCCCTAGAAAGAAAATTAGGACTCCCTCATATGGCATCTCTCTCCAATCTATCAAATCTGTTTGCCTGCAAACATCCCAGGCATCACCTCCTCACTGCCACTTGAATCTGGAGGCCTGGACTTGCTGGTTCCTCTGTTGAAAGGCTCTTCTGATCTCTCGTTATGGCTTCTTTCTGACTTTCTGCCAGGAAGTCTCATCCACCTTCTAGCAGGCTATATTCTCTGACCCCCCGCCCGACCCCGCCACCTACTAAAACTTCACCCCCTTCCTCCAACATTTCTTTCACTTATTTTTACCTTCCTGACTTATGTTTTCTTTTGAGCACTTCTGCCTAACATACTCTATCAGGGCTTGGCAATTGATGGCCCGTGGACCACATCCAGTCCACCCCTGTTTCCATAAATACAGTTTTACTGGTGCACAGCTGTGCCTCTTCATTTATGTACTGCTTTTGTGGTGTAACAGTGGAGTTGAGTACTTGCGACAGAGACCATATGGTCCGAAGACTAAACTCTTGATTAACTAACCCTTCCCAGGAAGTTTGCTGAACTCCTGCTCTAGTTAATTTATATTATTCATTTTCTGTCTTCACGACTAGAGGTTGAGCTCTATAAGGGCAAGAAATTTTGTCTATCTTCTAAATGATCACATTCCTCTTGACCTAGAATAGCATGATAATTATCCAGTAAATACTGACTTAGTAAATGCTGTTGAAAATTCTGCCCCTTGGCAAGATCCAGCTCCAAGACCCCCTCTTCACGAAGCATTTCTTATTTTCTAGCCAGAAATATGCTCCTTCCTGTTTGCTTCATGGTGCTTTAGTTTTACCTTGGAGCATAGTGATTTCCGCACAAATTTCATTTCTCTCACGAGGCGGTAAGCTCCAGGGGTCACCTCCATGGTGAAACCATCCTTTGTCTCCCAAGACAGAATCAACCCTCTGCCTCTCTGTTCCTCTTACAACATCTGTGGCTGTCCATGGAAACGGTATTGCAGTGTGTGGCACGGACAGGGCTCCTGCTCTTGACTGAGACCCTCGTGGGCAGGGACGGGGGGCTTGTCATCTCTGCCCTGGCATCTAACATCCGGCCTGTGTGCACTGTATGTCAGGTTCTATGTGGGAGGTAGTCAGCGAACACAGCTGGGCTTCCCCACTGAAACCCTGGTAGCCTTCCTACCCATCAGGGCTCTGTGTCTGCGGAATGAAAGGGAAGAAAAGGGAGCAGGGCTGAAACAGAGAACACCGCATTTGTGAGGCTGGGGCCGTGCAGAGGGAGCCCGAAGCGTCAAGCAAGGAAGGGAGGGGCCCTGCCCTGTCCAGCACACTCTGCTATAAAGAAGTATCAATTTTTTCAAGCCAATCCTCCCTTGGATTCCTGACTCACATGCTCTGTGGGATCAACAAATAATTGGGGTTGAGAGTACCTAGCGCCTCACTTTAAGCAAGGACCCTTCTCCACGCTTTAAAAATAAACACCCTTGGGACTTCACTGGGTTGCCCAGTGGTTAGAACTCCATGCTTCTAATGCTTGGGGCCTGGGTTCAATCCCTGGTCAGGGAACTATGATGCTGCAAGCTGCAGGCGTGGGGGACAAACAAACAAAAACCTGGTTGTCCAGTGGCTAAGACTCCATGCTCCCAATGCAGGGGGTCTGGGTTTGATCCATGGTCAGGGAACTAGATCCCACGTGCTGCAACTCAGACCTGGTGCAGCCAAATAAATAAATAAAACAAATAAATATAAAACAAAACAAAAAAGGTAAAAAAAAAAAAACTTAAAAACAAATAAAATAAAGGCCCTAGTAGAGCAACGAAAGCAAACAGTATTTTCTACTTTTAAACTGTGAACTTTTTGAGAAGAGTGACTGTTTTATGCTTATTTTCTTAGCATTTAGGCCAGTGCCTGATTACAGAGTAGATGTTCAATGAATTTTTGTTGAATTACATAAATGACCTGATATGATATGAAAAAGGAAGGGAGGAGAGAAAGAAGGAAGAAAGGGATGAGTACAAATACCTGCTGGACTCAGAACTCAGGAAACAACCTCCCAAACCAACAAAGCACTCAGATACTTTGAGAGAAGGTAAACACCAGCGCAGTTATCTCCCCGCCTGGGATTCCTGGGAATTTTCTTCTATGCATGAACACAGTTGCAGGAAACTAGACTCTGATCTGATTTGTTTCACGAAGCTTTCTGATTATGAAAGGAGGCGTGGAGAGGTGTGGGCAGGCTCCGTGGGAAAACGAATTACTAGGGCTGCCTGTTTTGAGCCTCTGTGTCCTGCCGGACTGTTTCTCAGACCCAGACCTCCTGCAGAGGACAGAGAGGAGCCCACACCCTCCCGTCACTGACCCCAGGGGTGACCTAAGAGACAAGTGGGGAGAAGAACCTGACTCCCATCTCACACTGCAAAGGTAGGTTTCTTCTGCCCTGGTCAGGGGAAAACAAGTTCCCGTGTAAGATGCCTTGTATTAAAAAGCAGAGACATCACTTTGCCAACAAAGGCCCGCATAGTCAAAGCTATAGTTTTTCCAGTAGTCAGGTATGAATTTGAGATTTGGACCATAAGGAAGGCTGAGCACCGAAGAATTGATGCTTTCAAATTGTGGTATTGGAGAAGACTCTTGAGAGTCCTTTGGACTGCAAGGAGATCAGATCAGTCAATCCTAAAGGAAATCAACCCTGAATATTCATTGGAAGGACTGATGGCTGAAGTTGAAACTTCAATACTTTGGCCACCTGATGCGAAAAGCCAATTCATTGAAAAAGATCCTGTGGCAGAGAATGAGATGGTTGGATGGCATCACTGACTCAATGGACATGAATTTGAGCAAACTCCAGGAGGTAGTGGAGGACAGAGGAACCAGGCGTGCTGCAGTCCATGGGATCACAAAGAGTCGGACATGACTTCGTGGCTGAACAACAAGATTTCGTGTTTCCATCTCCTTGAGGTTGGTCCATTTTCTCTATACCTTAAACACCTGTGCTGTGGTACATGAGCTTCATCATAAGACAGGCCCCTGGTCCAGCTTGCACACAGACACACACACAAGCAGACTTGTTGTCACAGCTCATTCCTCTTATGGATAAGATGCAGAGTGAGTGAGCAAGCAGATGGATGCCCTGGAGGTTCTGAGCCATGTCACTCCCCATTAGCCTTCTTCAAAGACCCGGACCGGATCTGGGAGGGGCTGATGATGAGATGGGTGGCTTCTGTGAATTTCCAGCTGGAGTGAAACCTTCCTCTCCCTGAGGGCTGGCAAAATCTCCCCTGCTGCTCAGTGGATATGTCAGGCCAAGATTGAGTCCAGGTGTATGCTTTCTCTGCCTTTCTTCTCAAGGCCTTTCCCATTTCGAATTCCAATGAGACATCTTTTGAATGCTGAGTGTGAAAGGCAAGACCAAGCCTTGCTTATGTGCTGAGAGTTCTTCCTAAACTAACCTTAATAATAATAACTCTCCTGCATTCCCCTTTATCCTAGATCAACCAGTCAATTCATTATTTCTTTGATGGATATTTATGGCACTGTGAATTTGTGCTAAGCAGTGTGCAGTGAGTGCAAGCGGGAGCCTTCATTCCTGTTTTACAGATGAAGAGACTGAGGTTCAAAGAGGTGAGGAATTTGACTAAAGAGTGGCTGATTCAGGAATCAAAGGCATGTCTTCTGGTGTCTGCCTAATCAGCTTTCCATTTTATCAAGGCTTTAACTAAAGAGCAGAGGACACAGGGGGGGTTCTCTCCTAAGCCTGTGGGTAACCACTGAGGCTCAGGCCACAGGGACGTGTGGCTGGGTGTGATGTATATGGGAGAGAACAGCACGGTGCTGGCTGTACCATGAAGGATTAATCTCAAGGAGATGTTACTGAGCTCCAGAAACTTAACATCGGTGTCAAGAGATCAAAGCTATGATATCTCTGGTGGAGCGTGCTATCAGGAGAGATCAAAGCAAAACAGAAGGCTTCATTTTGGTGCCCTGTGCATGAGTGGCCTTGACTCCCTGACTCCAGCACAAAGCAAGCCATATGATATAGGAACGGTGCTAACACCCACCTGGACTTTTTTTTTTTTTGGACATTTCCTTGCATCTCACTGTTGCCGGTTCATAAACAAAAGCATTATCACACCTGTCAGCTTGCCCCAGTTTCCCTGCATGCTGCCTGGCCCTCCCAGTTTCTTCTGAGTGTGGATGCATGCTCCATAGCTTTCCTGTCTTCCTAAGAGGTTGCCTGGCTTGGAGGCTGCGGCGGGATGGACTGTCAGGGCACGGACCTTGCTGAAGGACCCTGGGAGTGCATGTTCAGGGCTGGTGGTCTCTGTCCCTGGGGCCCTGCAGACCTCCCTGCTGAGCACCCTCCCTCCCATTCTAAACCCGCTGCCCAACAGTGGGTCTTGAAGGCCCTTCTCTGGAACCCTAAGGCTCCATTGAACCCAGTTTGATAACCATGGAGATCCTCTCATCAGTTTTTTAAAGCTCTGACATCCAGTGATTCTAGTGATTCTAAGGGAGCCATTATAAATCCCTTACAGACCCATGGAAGATCTCTGACATGTTTTCTAGAATTTTCTCTCATAAATTGCCCATCATGTCTTTTGGAACTTCTCTGGGACAAACTTTCGACTTTGTGGAAGAGCCTAAACTTTTCAAGATGCCTCTTTTTGAGTGGCTCCAGCCTACCTTTCCAGCCTCTTCTCTCCACCCCGTCACTTCCCTTCTCTCTCTATTGGACTACATGCCATTTCTGAACACACCATGCATCTGTGCCTCCACGCCATTGCTTGTGCTGGTCCCTGTGCTAGGAATGTCCCCCTTTCTACCTTCTTCCTGGAAAACTCCCACACATCCTTCAAGGCCTGGCTCAGATGCCCCCTCTTTTGAAAAGTTCCCTCTTTCTCACCCACTTCTATAGGGCAGTCAGCTGCTTCTTCAGTCTCAGCTGGGAATATCATGGCCGATGTAGACAAGTCCATCTTCCCTACCTGACTTAGAGCTCCCTGAGAGCAGGCCCTTAGTTTTGAATTCCCAGTGCCCAGCACGGAGCCTCCTGGGGAGAAACTATTGGTACACGCATGTGAAATGACCAAGAAAACAGCCAAGGCCCATGGCCAGCAGGTGTTTCCTAGAGGCGGCCGCTGGGGGGCTCCCACGGGGACACTCCCTGCATCCAGCAGGCTGGCCGTCCCCCTAACACTCTCCCCCCTGGATTCGCAAGAGTTCAGGCTACCTCTCCTTCATCCCTTCCATGCTCTCTTGCAACACGTTCTCCACCAGAAATACAGACCTTCGCCTCTGATGGTCTCGGCCTGAGAAGACAGGCCTCTGAGGTCACAGATCTTAAGGCTAAAACGAGGACGTAAGCAGACAGCCGTGCCCTGGCTTAGCGCTGAGTCTCAGTCTGCAAGACTTGGCTTCTGTGAGGCTCAAGCCCGAGAGCCGCACGGCCCCTGCGGCCAGCCTCCCTACTCTGTGCGCCCCCTCCTTCCGCCCCTCCGCGTGGCTGGCTGTCCCACCCGGGTGAGCTTGCTCTTCTGGGCCTCCTTCTAATCTCTCTGCCTGCCTCACAAAGTGGAGAATTCAATTTTCTCCCCAAAGAAAATCAGATTTGACTTAGCTCGAACCATTTCCACAATTGCTGCTGAAACACGGTCTCCGTGAGGACCAAAGGGTCGAACAGGTAACTTTGGAGGCGGGTGGGGAGTGGAGGGGTGAGGCACGGCTGTGTCTGGGTGACTCACCCTGCACGGATGCAGATGGAGACAACTTCAGGCTGCAGGAGGCTGACCTGGAGCCCCGGGTCCCCCACGTCCAGGGGTGAGGAGGCCCAGAGGGACAGCATGAGCAAAGAGTGGGGCCACCCCAGGTGTGAGCACTTCTCCTGAAGACCCCATGCCTCACAGCTCTGAGAGAAGCGGGGCAGCGCTGCCTAGGAGCCTCCAGCAGATCACCCAGAACAGTGGGGCAAAAGTGGTCCCTATACATCAGAGTCACAGGGGAAGGGGCAGAATCAGGGGGGCTGGACCTGACAGGGCAGTGATGCTCAGAACAGGGCCACCAGTAGACGAGGTGGCCACCACCGCAGGAAAGCCAGCCCCAGTGAAATAAACATGACCACAGAGGATCTGCGAATAGCTATGTGCCCTGGGGTGAGTCACTCAAAGCCCCTGAGCCTCAGTTTTTCCCTCTGCAGAATGGGTATGGGGGTGTCACATGGATGGATGTCCTTCCTAATGTAGCACCAATGTAGCACCAATGTCACACCCACCATAATAAAGTGAAGTGTCCACGGATGCATTCTCCCCACTGGAGTGTCGGCCCTGGAGGGGCAGGGTGTGTCTTACTTCCTGCTCTATTCTAGTGCGAAGCATGCTGCCTGGCCCATATGCCATTTGGGGGTGTCGGTTCATGGGAGCTGACCTGATACAAGTTTGACTGCTGGCCACCTGCCAAACACAGTTATTAGTTTTTCAGGCTGAGTGGTTCCAACATGGGACCCAATAAACCCTGGATAACCTGGACTTTGTGTACAGTAGAAGAGAGAGACAGAGGAAGAGCTGAGTACTCATCAGGGAGGAAGGGCTGTTAAGGATTTAGGGACTGGTCTGTCTAGTAAGTAACCTAGTCTTCTGCATGAAAGATGCTGTACCTGGCCCCCCGCTGCCCCATGCCTTATGCTGGCTCCACAGTCCCTCTCCCACAGCTCCTGCCCTGATCTCTCGTGGCCCCCATTCCCAGCGTACTATCTGTATTCAGGGAGCTGAGCCCAAGCTCTGAAGCTTGAAGGGCGGGAGGAGAGGTGGGGGCTGGGTCGAGCAGTGGGCTGTCCAGTTGCTGGGGTTGTTTGAGAGCAGAGAGCAGGTGTGCATGTTTGTAGGCTTACATCAGGCCAGGGTGATGGGTGCCCCATCCCAGGCCAGGTAAACACAAGCTGGCCCTCTCCTCTCCTCTCAACTGAGTCCTGCCGGAATTGTAGGTGGAGCTGCTGGACAGAGATCAGGCAGGGGCAACAGACATCTGAGAAACACAAGACTTCCGGTTTAACGCAAACCCTACTTTTTTGAGAATCCTCTGGACAACAAGGAAATAAAACAAGTCAACCCTAAAGGAAATCAATCCTGAATATTCACTGGAAGGACTGATGCTGAAGCTGAAGCTCCAATACTTTGGCCACCTGATGCAAAGAGCTGACTCCTTGGAAAAAACCCTGATGCTGGGAGAAAGTGAGAGCAGGAGGAGAAGGGGATGAGATGGTTGGATGGCATCACTGACTCGATGGACACAAGTTTGAGCAAAGTCTGAGAGATAGTGAAGGACAGGGAAGTCTGGTGTGCTGAAGTCCATGGGGTCGCAAAGAGTTGGACACGACTTAGAGATTCAACTACAACAATTCTTTTGGGGAAGATGGTAGTGCATGGGTGAAGTACAGAAAGAGAGAGCAAGAGCAGGAAAGGATGGAGAACAGCCTGGGGAAGTCATCTCAGGGACGATGCTGGAGAGACAGAAAGTGGGAATTTGGGTCATTTCACCAGGCTGCTGCAGTGGAACTCACAGAACCCAGGAGGGAATCAGCAGGTCAACGGGGCTTTCCTTCCCTGCTTCAGGAAGCGAGTCACCTTAACACGCCCAGGGTTCTCCTTGTAAACCAGTGTGGACAGGAAGACAGGAGCCGTTCCTGGCCTCCATTTGCTGGAGATAGAGTGGGGCACAGGGGACAGCCTGGTCGGTGCTCCCAGGTGGGGAGGGGCCTGGGTCCTGCTGTGGCCACTGGGTGGGGTCCAGCAGCACTCCTGGGGCAGGAAACAGCCAGCGGTGTAGCCCTCTGGGCTCGCACTTGTATTTTATGAGCTGGGGAGGCAATCAGAAGTCCAGGGAATCCCGGTCAAGGGGGGAACCTTTTCGCTACTAAGAGCCTGCATTAACAGATCTTTCATGTTGGCTCCAAAAGCAAGCCTTTGAGGTATCAGCCGACGCTTCCCACTTCCATTCCTTGACATTTCTGTGACATTTCCTCTGCAAACTCTCTTTCCCAGTCATCTTTCTAGGATACCGTCCTCCTGATCCTCCACTGACATCGCTCTTTCTTCTCGGTGACCTGTCCTTTCCCCCAGCTGCTTAAATGCTGGTGTCTCCAGGATCTATCCTCACCCCCTTCTCTCCAGGACGCCCCTCCTGAGAACAGCCTCATCACTCCCTGAGCCTGAATCTGTGTCTTCCACCCACACCTGGGCTCTGACCCTCAGCCCCTGGAGCCAACTTTCTTCTGACCCCTGCAGTGGCGGATGCACAGGCCCTTGGGTGTGGTGTGTCTAATCAGCCTGCCACTGTTGCCAAGTCTGGTCTGTCCCTTCTTCTCCCCATCTCAGTGCATCTTCAACGTCTCCTTGTTGTCCACTGAAAATCTCAGGGTCATCCTGGCCTCAGCCCTTCTCCGCACCCCATACATCTGTGAGTCCCAAATCATTCTCAGCTTGACTCCTAAGTGTGTCTTCCATGTGTCCCCAGCTTCACACCATACTCAGGATGAAAATAAAAGTGTTAGTCACTCAGCAGTGTCCAACTCTTTGTGACCCTATGGACTGTAGCCCGCCAGGCTCCTTTGTCCATGGGATTCTCCAGACAAGAATACTGGAGTGGGTTGCCATTCCCTTCTCCAGGGAATCTTCCCAACCCAGGGATCGAACATGGTTTTCCTTCACTGCAGGCAGATTCTTTACCATCTGAGCCACCAAGGAAGTCCCATACCTAAGATAGCATCACCCTTTGCTTAGATGAAAAGTTCTCAGCCATAGGAAACTTTGCCCCCATGGGGATCATTGGTGATGACTTGATGATCACTGGGGACATTCTTGACGATCATGACTGAGTGGCAGGCGGGTGGAGGCCAGGGATGTGGCTGAACATCATACAGCACACAAGACAGCCTCTCAACCTTCCAAGAATTTTTAGTCCCACCCAAATGTGGATGGCGCAGAGCTGATAAAACCCTGGCTAAGATGATGCCATGTTCTCCTAACTGGTCTCCCTGACCTCAGGCTCCTCTTTAAGCCACTTTCTTCATTGCTTCCTGAGAGAATTCTTAACCACAAGCAAATCCATCTGCATTCCTCCACTTCTCAACTTCTTAGCATACAGTCCTCCCTCGGGATCCATGAGGGATTGTTTCAGGAATGCCCCCCACATACCTAAATCTCCAGATGCTCCAGTCTATTATACAAAATGCCCTAATATTTGCATATAACCTACACACACTCTCCCATACACTTTAAGTCATCTCTAGATGACTTATAATACTTAATACAAAGTAAAGTGAAAGTGTAGTCGCCCAGTCGTGTCTGACTCTTTGCGATCCCATGGACTGCAGTCTGCCAGGCTCCTCTGTCCATGGAGTTTTCCAGGCAAGAATACTGGAGTGGGTTGCCATTCCCTCCTCTAGGGGATCTACCTGACCCAGGGATCGAACCCATGTCTCCTGCATTGCAGGTCAATTCTTTACCATTTGAGCCACCAGGGGACTCCAATACAATGACTGCTCCAACACGGCTCATGTGTATTCTCATGTGCACCTCTCACATTGCTGCCGTCTCCTTGAGATGTGGTTTTATTGATCACTGCAGACCCAGGGACACCCACCTTGCATGGTGAACCAATGGGTGAAGGAAGCAGGCTTGGCTGAAGAGCACACCCCTTGTTGCAGGAAGGACAGGGCTTAGCACTCAGGTCTCAGGACTCCCAAGCTCTGCTCTGCTCACCAGACCTGATGGCCTCAAGGAGACCCCTGGTAGGTCCCAAGCTGCTGGACCCCTCCTGCTCCCAGTTAGAGAAGAATAAGAAATGAATCTGCCGGCTGCTGCTGCTGCCTAAGTGCTTCCATTTATTCACAAGCTGCAAGACAAAAGCCTGCACCCCCCAGCATATGCCAGATCAAAAGCAAAGAACAAAAGGGACTGTGAAAGGAAGATGCTGGAAGCAGTGGCCACTTTGATGCAGGCAGCTCTTTGAGATAGCAACTGAGGACTGAGCCCCCAGCAGGGAGGAGAGGCAGAAGTGGTTGCCAGAAAATCACGAAGTGGGGTGGGTACTAGGAGCTCAGCGGGTTTCCAGGGGGCACCAGGAGTGGGGATCTCGTTAATGTCACCTCCTCGCCGCCTTGCCTCGGGGCCTCACCGATGCATCCATCAGGAGACCCAGGGTTCCTGCAGGAATGGCAATCGAAGCCAGAGATTTGAGATGGAGGATTGTTAAGTAATGGCTAGAATAATATAGCAGTTAATAGGAAGCTACTGCATTCCCTGATGGTACAGTGGTAAAGAATCTATCAACGTAGGAGACACAGGTTCGATCCCTGGGTCAGGAAGATCCCTTGGAGAAAGAAATGGCAACCCATTCCAGTGCTCTTGCCTGGGAAATCTCATGGACAGAGGAATTTGGCAGGCTACATACAGTCCATGGGGTCGCAAAGAGTCAGACATGACTTAGCGACTGAATAACAACATGAAGCTATTATTGACAATAAAAGGATTTTATAGTTTATAATGCAATAACTTGGTAAGTTACTGTATTGAGCCCAGGGTTGCAGGAACACCCCCAGTCCTGTCCACTCCTCATGAGGCCACCTTGAGAAAATACCATCACAGAATAAGAAGCAGTGCTTTTGTTGTCAGCTGATCTTGGGCTCAAAACAGTCCGGTCAGCTGGATAAGACTATGCTTCTTACCAAGTAAGTCAGGTCTAAACAGCTTCATGACAATGGCCAATCCAATCCATCATCAGCCCCAGGAAGGCCAGATTGAGAGATGGAGAGACAATGAAGACCAAGTCTTTTCCTCCAGCTCCTGCTCTCAACTTTGGCCTGGGAAGCCTGGCCCAGAACCAGGACACAGGCTCTGGCTTGGCTGCCATCTCGGAGAAGAGAGGAGACACTTTTAGGAAGGTGACCTTCTGGGGCTGGGATGCTGCTCGTTGGGAGACTTTGCTGAAGAAGCAGCAGCCTAAGGAGAAACTTGGGATCTGACCCCAGAGGGCCATTGACAAAAAAGGCCCAGTGGGAGCCCTTTTGCTCACCAGAAAATAGAGCAAACCAGAGGCTTGCAAGAGGCTGAGCCCTAGGGGAAAACAGGGCTTAAGAGTTTCATTTTGGACCCTGAACAGCTTGCCTACCCATTGGATTCTTGGATAGTTTTGGTGAAATCCAATATCAGAGGAGGGAGACCACCCTTATCGTGACACTGAAGACATGAACACTGGGCTCAGAGGCATCTTGAGATATTTGGAGGCTTCCCTAGTGGCTCAGATACTAAAGAATCTGCCTGCAATGCAGGAGATCCAGATTTGATCCCTGGGTCAGGAAGATCCCCTGGAGAAGGGAATAGCAACCCACTGCAGTATTCTTGCCTGGAGAATCCCACAGAGGAGCCCGGAGAGTTACAGTCCATAGGGTTGCAAAGAATCAGACACGACTGAGCGACTAATAAACCCTTTCACTTTCACCTCTGATAAGAGTATGTGGGTGCTCAGTTGTGTCTGACTCTTTGCCACTCCGTGAACTGTAGCCCGCCAGGGTCCTCTGTCCATGGAATTTTCCAGGCAAGAATGCTGGAGAGGGTTGCATTCCTTCTCCAGGGGATCTTCCTGACCCAAGGATTGAACCTGCATTTCCTGCATTAGCAGGTAGACTCTTTACCACTGTGCCACCTGGGAAGCTCCTATAATAAGAGTTCAACCTTCCAATTCAGGTCGGTAATTTCCAGCCCCTTTGTTGAAACATCAGTTATGGTTCTCTACAGTCTCCCTTTTGGTTTGGGGCTGCGGCAATTTTCAGCAACTGTCAAGCAAGGCGGGAAAGTATTTTTTTAGCAATGGCAAGGTGTCACAGGCCACACGCCCAACAGGAGCTCAGCTGGTGTCCTGGACCAGAGGAGGAGGAACACAGTCACCACCAAGGCGCCCTGTCTGAACAGCCCTCTGTCCCTCACCCCGCAGGAAAGCAGCACCCTAAACTCGGGACACCTTCATCATCCTCCCAGTCCTCCCTCTGTCCCCGGGAGGGACACAGTGTGCTGGGACGATCAAAGGGGTGGCATCTTTGGAAGGATCTAGGCTCTTTTCTTCTCCCTCTGAGCTGTCACTTGCTGTAAAGATGATCACTGATATGCCGCCATTATACTTCCATAATCATTAATATTCTTAAAAGGCTCTTGGAAACACATTTATAGGAGGCTACATGATCCATTCCTACACTTACTTTCAATTTAAATAACGGCTTCAGCCAGGGTTTTGATGCGCTGTTTACTTTAATTACTGTTCTGCCCCTATCTGTGTCTTGACACAGTGTCATTTAATATTTTATGAATTTCCTTTAGCCCATTTTTTCCCTGATATGTGTGATTCTAAGGGGCTGTTGAGGCAATTTTTTTTTTTTTTTTAACTTGCACTTTTAACTTTTCTGAAGCTCGCTGTAAACAAGATGTGGCATGTCTACAGACTCTCTTCCTCTGGTGATAATGGGAGGGAATAAATAAACTAGCAGACAGCTGCCTTGCCAAGCTGGCACAGGGATGCCAGGGCATTCTGGCCCTGCCAGGGGTTCAAAGGGACAGGCCAGGGACTTCAGACAAGGCAGGAAGTAGCCCAGAAGGAATCAGAGTCAGCTTTCTCAATGTGTGGTCTGACAGTTTGGGGGTCACCTGGGAGCCCCACCCCAGAACCACTGAGTCAGAATCTGCATCTTAACAAGATCCCCAGGTGACTTGTGTGCCCATTAAAGCTTGAGACACACTGCACTAGAGGAAATCAACCAGTGGGTGGGAAGAAAATAGGCTTTTCTCTGCTGCTCTCTCAAAATTTCCAGGCTTTCATGGAAAAAATTAAAAAAAAAGGCTTTACTTTCAAAATCTATGATAAATTTTTCTTGGACCATTTCTAAAGTAGTTCAAATACTGTGTTAATTATTTGGTCCAAGATTTCATGTGCACCGCCCGCCCCCGCCCCCCCATTTTTCCATTCATCTATTTGTTCATTTAAGAACCCTTGATTGAGTACTGTTATATCCTAGGAATTGTGGAAAGTGATAAATAAGACACAAAATGCCACTTGCTATAGTAGAGATATATTCACAGTGCTAAAGACACATGGAGAGGGGGATTCATGGAGAGTCAGAGCAGCTTTCTTTGAAAAGGTGATTCTTGCACCAATTCTAGAAGAATGCATAGGAGTTTGCAGGTGGAAGTAAAGGGGTGGTTGGGTGTTAATTGAGGCCGAGGGAATGATGATGAAGAGACTTGGACATAAATGTTTAGAGAATGACATTGTCTTTTGGTTCAGCCCCGTTTCTGGCTCTGGTCAAGTGCAGGGCTGACTGGCATGGCCTGGACCAATCACAGCATCTGTAGCATGGAGGCTCATAGGGGACGTTTCCCATCTTAGGGAAGAAAGGATTTTCCTGTCGGGACCATGGTTGGCAGCTGCTGGGGAGAGGATCAAGTACCAGGACTCAGAGTTTTGGGGACATGTCAACTCAGTTCTACCTGTGGTTAGTGGTGGCCTTTGATGATATACCCTCAATCTCTCTGTAAATCTATAAAACAAGTTCCTAGGAAGGCTAGGTGAGATTGAAATAACATGAAAGAGACCTGCACTTTGCAGGCATGCCAAAACATGACTGGATCTGTGCATGAATCAGAGGCCAAGGAGTGGAACAAGGAGGTGAGTAATAGCAAAGGAAGCCAACAAGGCCAGGTGAGCACCGTGGGAACTCTGGAGTGTCAGAGGCTCAAGCAGGACCCACCAGGAAGAGAGAAAGGGGAGTCTCCATCGGCCCCATGCCAGTGTCCTCCACCCACTCTTTGTGGACAGTTAATACAGAAACCAGGCCTGGAACCTGGCAGCTCAACACTTCCGTTGAAAAGTAAAACTGCTCCTGGGGCAGGCCAGACCAGGGTATGAACTTGGTAAGGTGCCCCAGGGAACTGGGCTTACTGGAGAAGGTGGCTTTGGATAGAACAGACGGCTGCCAGGCCTCAGAAGATGGGAAATGAGAAAAGAAGAACTTGGAACCTGTAACTCTGGTTTCAGGGCAGATGTTAATATTATTTCCTTGTCTCTTTCTATATGAACTGAAGTAAATGGCGCTTGGGGGGCAGAACCAAGCCAAAGAGGAGACATGAAGTTGAGAGTGAACAAATCCAGCTAAAAATTACTTTTCACCCCTTCCGGTCTCCTATACGGCATCCATACCAGGTAACAGAGGATGGATAATCTTAATTTAATGGAAAAGTCAGAGAACTGACTCCTGATACTGAAGGTACAAAAGAAATACCCTGATATTTCCAGACCCTGAGCTTCTAGGCATCGGCACTTTGACTGGGGTCTGGCTATGCCCACAGCTATGACTGTGCTTATTAGTTCTCACTGCTGTTTACAATTCTGATATAGCCTGAGAATTCCCAGAGCTAACGTAGTGCAAGGACAGAGCAGTGTTTAATACAGGTATTAACTTCTTTCTTTGCATAGGTATTGCAGCTGGCTGGCCAGTTTTGTGTGAGTCTGCATGAACTGGGTCACCAGAGGGACTGTCCAGGGAAAGCAGAAAATCTGGTTTACTTTCAGTGGCCATCACAGCAAAAACAGCCTCGTTTCAGGGGCTATATACTATGTGCCAGACATTTTACATACATTTTCTCATTGAATCCTTCAATCCACCCTATGAAATAGGTATGATCACATCCATTTTGCAGATAAGCAAACTGAGGCTCAGAGAAGTGAAGTCATTTGACCAGTTACAAAAAAAGCCAGAGCTGTAAATGCCAGAGCTGGGATTTGAATAGAGGGGTCCACCTCTGGTCAACCACCCCATCCAAGCTCTTTGTGTGATCCTATCGCCTTCTAAACAGAGAACTCGAAGGTTGGAAGGATCCTCAGCAACTCTATAGGCCAGTGATTCTCTTGTTCTGCAGAAGGTGTCTGAAGGTACCCTGGGTTGTCACAGCTGGTGGGGGGTGGGGGTGCACATGCGTCCCTGGCATCCTGTGGCCAAGGTTGTCCTCACATCCTTCCATGCACAGAACAGCCCCTGCCACAATGGGTCACCCTACCCCACAGGTCAACAGTGCTGACGTTGCATAATCCTCATCTAGACCCGTCTCCTGATTTTACAGCTGAGAAAATTGAGTGGGGGGAGGGTGAAAGGTCACAGAGAGAGCTGCTGATGGGGGTTGCCAGGCTTGTCCCTGTGGTACCCGGGAAGAAGAATTCAAAGGCTGCACCCTACTCCTGCTGTCATGGAGTGCGGGAGGGAGAGGTGCTATCCAGGGAGCCAGCAATTTGTTACATCAGAACACATTATCTTCAGGAGCAGCACCTTGTTTAGGTTGTAGGGGGAAAAAAAGGCTACAGTTTTCTCAAGTAGTAAGTTTTCCACTCTTACTCCATTTGGCAATTTTCCGATGCAGATTCGGTAGAATCTGGGTGTGTGTGCTGAGCCAGGCTACGTTTGTTAAGGGGAGAATAAATGTGTCCTCCTGATTGGGAGCTGGCTTTGGGGACAAAGGTGGCTGTCGGTGCATTGGGCTGGGGCCCGTGGAGGGAAGCAGGACACATTCAAGGCAGAGAGTGTGTTGGCGGTTGCAGCTCCAGAGGGCTGAGGGCAGTGGTCACAGAGGCAGAGAGAAAGTGATACCGCCCCCGTCCCTATCACTGGTCATCACGCATTACCACCCAAGCAGTCCCCACGGTTCTGGGGTCTAGGGGTGGGGCAGCATGTGGTGGAGAGAGAACAAGGGCTTCGGGGTCACATGTGGATCCTTGTGAAGGATTCGGGCAAGGGCTAAGCATTTCCAAGTCTCGGTTTCCCTAACGATTCAACGATGGTGGTCATCCCAGGGGTAGACGGAATGAAGTCGCTTACGTGAACACTTAGCACCGTGATGACATGCAGGATACATATGTGTGTTAGCTTCTTCCCCATCTTGGCATCCTCCAGTGGATGAGGGTGTCGGGGGACATGGTGAACTAGTGGAGACTTGTGTATGCACTAGGTTGGTCAGGGCAGGACATTTTATTTATTTATTATTATTTTTAACTTTTTATTTTGTACTGGGTTAAAGCCAATTAACATTGTTGTGATAGTTTCAGGTGAAGAGTGAAGGGACTCAGCCACATATATACATGTATCCATTCTCCCCCAAACTCCCCTCCTATCCAGGCTGCACGTGACATTAAGCAGAGCTCCCTGTGCTATACAGTAGGTCTTTGTAAAAAATTTTTACTTCTTTTTTTTTTTTTTTTTGCTTTCTGGCCACACTGTGGGGCATGTGGAACTTTCCCAACCAGGGGCTGAACCTGTGCCCTCAGGAGTGGAAGCTCGGAGTCTTAACCACTGGACCACCAAGAAGGTCCCAGGGTAGGACATGTTAAATGCACAGGTACATCTAAGGCTTCCTGTGTGCTGGTTACTAAGTGTGCAAGGCCCACAGCTAAGCCCAGGAACAAAATCTGACCTGTCTTTATTCCAAGGTGAGAAGACGTCAATAGTGCTACAGGCCGCCCCATCTACCCGCCTCCTCTGGTCCTCTGCCTTCCTCCCAGCAGACAGCTCCCTCTTTCCCCCAATCCCTGACACGGGCCACAGGTGGAAGTGGGCTTCATGCAGGAACCTGTCCAGACTCCACCTGGCGTACCCGCCTGTGCCTCCTGTGGGGTTCTTAGAGCCACACGAACGGGATGCGGTGTTCATGGAGACTAGAGGAGCCCTTCAGTAATCAGGCTGAGGCTCCTGGTTCTTTTCTAGTAGCACCACATTATGGTTCCATATTTGCTGGGTGGTAATTAATAGCACTTAGTCTGTACGTCTTGAGCTTGTTTCTCATTTGTTAAGAGATGAAGTCACTGCAGACATCCCATTTTCTGGCTTCTTCTATCCTTTCCCTTCCGAGAAATGGCCTTTCCTATTTTAGCTCTCGCAGGTCTTGAGAACAGAAGGCCCAAACCAAACAAAACAACATTAAAAAAAAAACAAAAACAAAAACACAACAACCCAGAAAGAGATTATTGCTGCATGAATGAGGCAGTTATCTGAAAAAAAAAAGTTTATGGAAAAAGAAAAGAAATGAACTCCACCCTGAGCCCCCCAGTGCCTCAGGGCTGACCTGGTGTCAGACAAGAAATTCCTTAAAGGCAGAGCGACATCTCTTTCCTTATTCTTCCAGACAATGTCTAGTAAACAGAGCACCTCAGTGATAAAGCCATCATTTACTGAGAGCCTACTCTGTTCCAGGTACTTAAATATATGTTCATTTAATTATAACACCTTCAGTTCAGTTTAGTTCAGTTCAGTTGCTCAGTCGTGTCTGACTCTTTGCGACCCCATGAATCCCAGCACACCAGGCCTCCCTGTCTATCACCAACTCCTGGAGTTTACTCAAACTCATGACATCGAGTCAGTGATGACATCCAGCCATCTCATCCTCTGTCATCCCCTTCTCCTCCTGCCCCCAACCCTTCCCAGCATCAGGGTCTTTTCCAATGAGTCAACTCCTTGCATGAGGTGGCCAAAGTATTGAAGTTTCAGCTTCGATATCAGTCCTTCCAACGAACACCCAGGACTGATCTCCTTTAGGATGGACTGGTTGGATCTCCTTGCAGTCCAAGGGACTCTCAAGCGTCTTATCCAACACCACAGTTGAAAAGCATTAATTCTTTGGCGCTCAGCTTTCTTTATAGTCCAACTCTCACATCCATACATGACCACTGGAAAAACCATAGCCTTGACTAGACAGACCTTGTTGGCAAAGTAACATCTCTGCTTTTTAATATGCTGTCTAGGTTGGTCATAACTTTCCTTCCAAGGAGTAAGCGCCTTTTAATTTCATGGCTGCAATCATCATCCGCAGTGATTTTGGAGCCCCCAAAAATAAAGTCTGACACTGTTTCCCCATCTATTTTCCATGAAGTGATGGGACTGGATGCCATGATCTTAGTTTTCTGAATGTTGAGCTTTAAGCCAACTTTTTCACTCTCCTCCTTTCACTTTCATCAAGAGGCTTTTTAGTTCCTCCTCACTTTCTGCCATAAGGGTGGTGTCATCTGCATATCTGAGGTTATTGATATTTCTCCCGGCAATCTTGATTCCAGCTTGTGCTTTTTCCAGCCCAGCGTTTCTCATGATGTACTCTGCATATAAGTTAAACAAGCAGGGTGACAATATACAGCCTTGACGTACCCCTTTTCCTATTTGGAACCAGTCTGTTGTTCCATGTCCAGTTCTAACTGTTGCTTCCTGACCTTCATACAGGTTTCTCAAGAGGCAGGTCAGGTGGTCTGGTATTCCCATCTCTTTCAGAATTTTCCACAGTTTACTGTGATCCACACAGTCAAGGGCTTTGGCATAGTCAATAAAGCAGAAATAGATGTTTTTCTGGAACTCTCTTGCTTTTTCAATGATCCAGTGGATGTTGGCAATTTAATCTCTGGTTCCTCTGCCTTTTCTAAAACCAGCTTGAACATCTGGAAGGTCATGGTTCACGTATTGCTTATAACACCTTAGCGATCTTAAAAGGCAGGTATGTAATATCATCTCCACCATAGAGAGAGACTGTGTTCCTGAAAGACCAAGGAACTTGCTCACAGCCACACAGCTAGAAAGTACCAGAACAGAAACCCAGATCCAGACTGGTCTGACTCTGAAGCTGAACTCTCCCCATGGTTCCATGTTCATGTCTAAAACGTGCCTTCACCAAGGCGAACTGCCCAGCTTCTGCAGACAACTCGCCCACTGAGCACCAGATGACACTCACAATGGTGTTCACGTGACCTCCTCCTGGTTACAGGCTCCTCCATAAATCTCTTAATCTTTTTTTCCTTAACTTCCGTATTGGGGTATAGCCAATCAGCAATGTTGTGATAGTTTCAGATGAACAGCAAAGGGACTCAGCCACACATATACACATACCCACTCTCCCCCAAAGTCCCCTGCCATCCAGGCTGCCACATAACATTGAGCAGAGTTCCCTGTGCTAGCTGTAGGCTGAGTGGGCATTACTGAATTACTCTCATTTACAGGGGAAGAACCTGAGGAATTTGGGTCAAGTTGAGCAGCCCCTGAGGAGCGCTTGGTCCCTTGGTCGGGGAGGTGGGGGTCCACAGCATCCCGAACCTTGCCTGGGTTTTACACCACTTGACATGCTCTTTCTGAGGGTTTCTTGCCAGGCTCAGCCGCTTGGTTTGGAAACCCCTTCCCCCAGGCCCTCACATCACCGCCACCCACCTGCACCCTCTCCACCATACTATACGGCACACTAGCCGCTGCAGGGTCCCTGGGCCCGAGTGGGGAGCAGCTCCCTTTGATTTCAGGTCCCAGCGACCCCTCACCCACAAGCCACACCTGCCCTCCTGCACAAAGCTGGCTTCCACTTATCCACTCCGCACTGCTGCACCCCTTCTCCCTCCGTGGTGGGGACCTTGCTGGCTGGGCTCTTGGTTTGGGGATCCCCTCTGACTCTCCCCTCTGGCTTCTCATTAAGGGGCCTGGGAGGGCTCCCCTGGCCTTAAAAGGGGCCCCAGCCCCATCTCATCCTCTCATTCGGACATGCCCCATGCCACTGGAGAGGGGTGACTGCCCCGAGATGCCCCCCACCCCCTGACCGACCTGTGCCTCCCAGGGGTGGCTCACACCTCCTCTTGTTCCCGCCTTGCCTAGTCCCTACACTAGGTTGGGCCACACTCTTGGGGGCCCAGGAAGGAAGGTAGGAATGTAAGCCTCCTCCCAGCTCTAGGCAGTCTCCAGCCCGTCTTGCCCTCATCCTGGAATCCAGTTGCAATGATGGAAAACGCAGAGTCTCCTTTACCCAGGTGAGGCCCAGGAGGCCTGGGCTCCCGGCAGCAGCCACTTAAGGCCAGCTGGAGCCATTCCCCGTCCCTGTCTGCTTCCACTCTAGGCCTCAGTTTCCCCTCCTTCCTTCCCTCGGGGTACTAGTAACAAGGAGCTAGTCTTGCTCCTCCCCACCCCCCAAAGTTCTGATTCCATCTTTCCTCTGTTGACAAACTACCTCTGGACAGTTGTGTTACTTTTTGTTAAATGCTTCATTCTTAGACATCTGTCATTGCTGCTGCTACCAGCACCAAATGTTCATCCTCACTGCCTCCTGTTCTGCCCACGGTCCCCTCCTCCAGGAAGCTCTTAGGGGAAGGGGCCTGGAGCAAAGCAGGCTGGGTGCCGACTACCCCAGTCCCAGGGAAGGTGGGGCCCTGCCCCTCGGGTGCTGCAGCAGAGTGGGCAGGGGGGGTGTGTTGACTGTCACGTGTGGGGGCCACCTTTTCCACCTGTTTTGTCAGGGAGGAGGTAGCCATTATTTGTCCTGCCCTGGGGCTCCCCCTCTGGGTTCCTATTTGCAGTTACTTGGATAAAAAAATATATATATATCCTTTTCTGGAAAGAAAAAAAAAAGCCTGTATTTCAAATACAAAGTCTGTATTTCAGGCGGAAAGAGGCGCAAACCACAGTCAAGGCCTGCGGGGGGGCTGGGTAGGCGAGATGGCCTTGGGTGTGGGTGGTGGCAAACACCTCCAGCAGAGAGGTGCTAACCCCTGCCAATCAGGCGGCATGGGTCAGGTTTCAAGAACCTCAGGGAATTTAGGGCCAGCAAATAAAATGTGCTGCATTTTGCCAGAGCGGAGGGGATTGGACAAGAAGGAGCACTTAGAATTTTGACACTGCACTTTGATCAGTTTGACGTGTTTAATATTATAGAAATCTTTCATTGTTTCAGCTGAGATGAGCAAATCTAATCACCCATTCAGCTGAACTCTAGATCTGTCATGATTCACTGGAGGGGCTGGGGGCGGGGGGCGGTGGCACGCAGAAAGAGAAAGAGAGAAAGAAAAACCTGATTTAAAATCCAGCTTAACCTGCGGTAATTTGGCCCATTAGTTCAAACGGTGTTTTTTTTCCTCCCTTCTTTCTTTTTTATTTAAGTTATTGCTCTATTTTCGAGATATTATTTTTTAAAAGTGGCATCTAATTATGTTTTCTCTCCACATTCATTTCGAGCAGGTAATGAAAGCTACAGTGGGGAGTTCTACTGTGATTAATGGAAGGAACTGCAGATGGGGCTGAATTGAAGCAAGCGGTGTAAAAAATGGTTTTATAAATAGGATTGAAAGAAACTAAACTGTTCTATTGCTAAATTCAATGGAGATGGTAGGTGCCGCCGTCGTCTGGAAGTTGTCTGGAGAGAAAAGCCTGTCTGGATATTCCAGGCCTTTGGCAGTCACAAACATGCTCTGACCTGGGGGGTGGTCACATGAAAGCCCCTCACTCACAGATCTCTCCTGCCTGGAATCACGTTGCTTATATTTGCAGTTTATCCCTATGGGTAAAGCACGGCTCTCTCTCAGCATCATCTTCTATCTTGGGAGAGAAGACTAATAAAACAATAATCCTGTAGCTCAAGACTTTAAGATGGTAGCGGCCAGCTGGGCGGGGGCGGGGGGGTGGTACTGGGTGCTTTGATGGAGAGGTGGGGAGGGGTGGGCGCAGAAAAATGGACTAAAAGACAAAGTTAGATAATTTTTTTTGTTTTTTGAGATGGCCATGGGGACCAGTTCTTTTTCATTTTACTTATTT
The DNA here is from genome assembly GCF_033118175.1 of Dama dama. Lineage (NCBI taxonomy): Eukaryota > Metazoa > Chordata > Mammalia > Artiodactyla > Cervidae > Dama > Dama dama. The sequence continues at coordinate 20,792,003 of NC_083682.1, read as the reverse complement.
ACTTTTTGGCTGTGCTGGGTCCTTGTTGCAGTTGCAGCCTTTTCTCTAGTTTTGGTGAGGGGGGCTACTCTCCACTTTCAGTGCTCAGACTTCTCACTGCTGTGGCTTCTCTCGTTGTGAAGCACAGGCTCTAGGTGAGCGGGCTTCAGTAGTTGCAGCATGTGGTCTCAGTAAGTTGTGACCCACGGGCTCTAGAGCACAGTCTCTGTAGCTGTGGTACACGTGGGTTTAGTTGATCTGCGGCATGTAGGATCTTCCCCGACCAGAGATCGAACCCGTGTCTCCTGCATTGGCAGGTGGATTCAGAATCACTGGACCACCAGGGAAGCCACAAAGTTAGACAGATCCTTAATTCTGCCTCTCTGAGCTCAGGTATATCCTTTCCTCCTTGGGAGCAGAGAAGGTAACCCTTGCCAGACTGACATCAAACGCTGCTTGGAGAAAGCCAGACTCATTGAGCAGAAGGTACACCTCGTTCCCTGAGAGTCCTCCATGGTATAACAAGGGACAAGGCCCTCAGAAATAACATCAGACAGTGCTGACCTTGGGGCTGCATGAGAGAGGGACAGTGGCAGGCCAGGGAGAAGGTTTCATCATGAGGAGCTCTTTTCTGCAGGCACTGAGTGGAAAGCCATCCCAGGTGTTCTCTAACACAAGTCAACTCTCCGTTCTCAACGGCCGGAAGAGGCAACTCAGGTCAGAGAAAAGGTGTCCTTTGCCAAGTCCAGGACTCTTCTCCCCCATCTCTGCTTTCACCAGTGCGTTGGAGCACAGGTCTACATCCTAAGCCAGATTCCCATGATGCTACTCACTCACCACCTACATAGGTAGATGGGTATCAATGTGCAGTCAAATGGGTATCATTTGACTGATGTATTTGTTCACCAGTGGGTCTACTTGATTCTGTAGGGCAGACACCATGATTCTTAGGGGCTCTGTAATGCCACAAGATATTGAGCTGCACACTTCAGCCTCTCCATCAGAGTGTGCTGGGATGACAAATGATAGTTTCTTACATCCAACCAGAGTTCAACAAGAGCATCAAGGTTCTTCCAAGAAAATTCCCTAGTGTCCACAATGTGGGCCATATGAAGAACAAATATTTTTAGCACATACAAGAGTATAGAAGGCAGGTAGGGACATACAAGTGGAAAAGAGAGACTTCAGAAGCAAATCATAGACTCTTGTAGGTGGAGATGGAAGATCTTTAGGGATTAACTAGACCAGTGGTTCTCATGCCTGGGCACACATCAGGATTACTTGGGGAGCACGGGAAAAAATTCCAGATTCTTGGGCTTCACTCTTGGAGAATATAAATCAGTAGATCAGGGTGACGAGTCCAAAAGCTGCTCCTCGAAATCTGTTCTTATGCTGCTGACATGAGGGAGCCACAGAGATCTTGTGTGGGACCCAAATGAAGAAACCGAAACCTAGAAAGATTGGGGAACTCATCCAATGCCATAAGGCTAGTTAAGACGGGGAGAATTACGCTCCCATTCCCTGGTTCTTTCCATTACTTCTAACTGCCACCAATTAGCATTTCCCACCCAGAGAACTTCTCTCTCGGTCTGAGGTTACCAGAGGGTTGAACGGAGGCCACTTGGGCTAAGAAGGAAGAACTATTTAGAACACATGTGAAACTCTATTTACACCGAGCTTTAAAATGAACTTCCCATTTTCCAGCTTCAGCTTCCAGAATGCAACCTTAATCTATTTCATTTGCATAAGCTTTAAAATAAGCCTTTAGAACAAATGTAAATGGATCTTCAAAGAACAATATTATGATGGGTTCAGTGTAAATGACTCAAAAACATATGGACGACATTTCTTGAGGATTTCCCAGAGAGTCGTGCTGTCTGTCTGTAGGAAAGGGGGTTTTATTATCAAGGCAAGACTGGGGGTTGGGAAGAGGGAGGTGTTCATGGAAGGACAATGAATCCTAACCTCTCATTGCTTCTGATTTATTTTCATGCCTCAGTTGTCCAGAATGATAACACAGGATGACCAACATGAAGCAGAGCTGAGTCCCTTCATCACACTAGTCTTGGATCATGGGAAGAGCTCATGTTCCAGGTCATGAAACGCAGATCATAGATGTCAGAACTGGAAGGAACCTGAGATTTCCCACTAAAGTCTCCTCACCAGTGGTTGAGGAAACTGAGAATCAGAGAGGGCAAGTGATTTGTCAAGGTCACATAGCCAGTATGTGGCTGAATTGGGACATTGATTTAGGTATGTCTAACTCTAAATCTTATTTTCTTTTGAATGCATCACCCCAGCTGCTAAGACATCAGCAGACAGTGGCTTTGAGAACCAGAGAGGCCAAACATAGCTTCAGAGAGAGGTCATGAGACCCAATCTTTATTGATCAACAGCTTTGTCACATCACTGACATGCTGGTTGCCAGGCAACATGGCTCCTCTCCAAAGAGGCAAGAAGAAGGTTCTGAAGATGATGGATCTGCATTAAGCAAAACCTAATAACAGGGCCCTTCCAGGTCAAAGACTTGGTTTGCTGTGGTTTGGAGTTTCTAGGTCAGCTGCTTGGAGGCTGTCCCCTGTTCAGCTTATCTGAGATGAGGTCCTGGTAAGGACCTCCTCAGAGGAAAGAGTCAGGAAAACCAATTTAAGATCTCCTTAGACAGGACAGATAGAGACAAGGGCTTGCTTTCTGCCCAGTGTTAGTTTCTTATCTTACAACCAGGCGGACACTAAGAGGAGCTGACTACAAAAGTTGGTTCAGGGGTGGGAGGTAGGCTGCTAACCTTGGGATAGGCAATTAACAGCTGTCTGCCTCGGTGTCCCTGTTGCTGGACAGCAGTCTGCGGACAGGTGCTGGTTGGCTGCATAGGAATCACTGGAACTTTTGTGACTACACTCTCAGTCCCCGGTGTTGGCTGTTTTCCTTTAGAAGGTTCGTTGGAGTGCCCGGCAATAGCTCCATTCATTCAGTCACAGGCATCTACTGTGCATGCAGATGTTCTGGACTCTGTGTTAGGTTCTGGGATATAACTCTGAATGTATACTGCATGCAAAGCACTGTATAAGGAAGCTGAGGTACATGACTGTTTGAAGAGGAATTCTTGCCTGGTGAATGGCAATGCAGTGTTACATACATGGGATTAGGTCAAAATTGACTTTGGACCTTTGCTCTGGCACTTACTGGTTGTGTGACCTTATTTACGCAACTCACCTAACCTCTTTGATCTCATCTGTAATACGGGGATGTGATTTGTTATCATATCCCCATTTTTGATACTTTGCTAGAGCTACTTTGTTAGAGGGCTGTGATGAGAACAAGAGAGAATCTGGCTGGTCGCTTAGCACAGGCCCTGGAGCAGAGCCAAGGCTTACCCACGGTAGGTGCACACAAGGATTCCTAGGGGTTATCAGCCACGTGTGTGCCATGTATACGAGTGTGTGAGACACGCACAGGCTTGTACGTGCAGTATGAATGCATCTCAGAATAAATGCAGTGACGGGAGAAAGTACTTCTTCACTTCTTGCCTTCACTAGGGAAGTCCTCACAGAGAGGTAACATCTGATTAGGGCCTTATTACCGAATAATAAGTAGAAGTGGAGAGGGTCAGGGGACCCAAGAAGACAGAAGTCATGCCAGGGGCCATGTGAACAGGCCATTTGTGAGGATGAACCTGGAAAGCTGGTTGCCGGGGGAGGGCAAGCATGCCAGAGGAAGGAGGTTGGACTATCTTTAGTCAAGGGACCACAGTCAGCATCAGTTTCTCTATTGAAACATACAACCTAATTGTGAGGGGTGAGGAAAGGCCCTTTGATAATTTTTTGAATTAGCGACTGAGACTTTGAGCAGAAAGCAACCTTTCTGGACCAGAGAAGCCAAGGCTCTTGTGATGTCCAGTTGTGGGAGGCAGGCTACTGGACCAGAGAGGGCGGGGAAGGATGGGGAGGGAGGCAGGTGATGGAGGTGGCACCGTGCTTGGTGATGTTAGAGAGGAAGGTGTGGGAAGAGGAGGCAGAGACCTCAGTTTCCAAAGTGTGGGTCTGGAAGCCAATGGGGACCAGCAGGGACACTGCAGCCTGTCCTGACCCTCCAGACTAAGTCCCATCTCCCTGTCCGATGGTGGCATCCATGGTGTCTGGTAGACAGTAAAGACTCAATGAACATTACTGTTATTATTGTTATTTATGGCACTCAGGACAATATCAACCATATTTCAAGTCTGCTTCCCTTGCTAGAACATAGGCTTCCCGAGCCAGGAACTGTGTCTTTGTTGTCCATCGCCATGACTCCAACACATAAAATTCCATCTGCCACATAGCAGACACTAAATAAAGACTGAAACAGTAATAGAACTGATAAGAAAAGCAACTGACTCCGCTCAAGACATTTTAGGTGTGAGGTGAGGGGAGCCATCCTGGTGGAAATGTGCACTGGGTGGCTGAATATTACGGGCTGGAGGTCTAGTTTAAAGAGTGAGACTCTGACAACTCATGGGCACCCCCGCCATCCAGGCAGTCACCCTGCCTCCGGCCAGCTACTTCAGAGGACCCAAAGGAACCTCTCCAGCACCTCCCACCCTCCCCCCTTCCAAGCCCCATATCCTGGTTCCTCCACCAGAGACTCTTTGAACTTGAGCTGTGGTTATATCTCTGAGATACAGCACAACTTCTCTTGCCTAAAGAAAACGACTCTGAAATTGCATGTTCCAACTGAAGCTTTGAGGTACACCCTACAGCAATTCAAAAGGAAAAAAAGAGAAAGAGAGAAGCCAGAACAGTTTCCTAACTCATTAAAAACAGCTTTTGGTTCACATTTCAATGTCTGGAAAAAAAAAAAACAGGCAAAACGGAAATTTACAATGTGGTCATGTGAGCTGAGGCCAGTGAAATAAGACCAAGATAGGCAAAAGAGAAAAGAAAAAGAAAGGAAAGAAAACCAAACCAAACAAAGCCCCCAGATAACTGGTTGTGTAACAGTAAATACTGGGTATTCTCGGTATGGCCATTTCTGGTGGTTCTTCGTTTTCCCACTAAATTCCCAAACATCTGCATGAAAAGATGCCTATAAGGCCAAAGTTCAAGGAGAGAAGGGGAAAAAAGTATCCAGGTGGTCTAACCACTGGGTCCACTCCCTTCGGAGGACCTTGTGAGAACTCAAGCTGTAGTGACCATCTGGATTCTCCTGGCCATCTCATTGCTTAACACAATCTGGGTTTTCTTGGCTTCATAACTCACCCTCATGATGCCAGAGCTACTTGGACTTGCAAAGAAAGAACCAGATGAAAGTTCCAGAGGCCAGACTTGGTGTCTGGAGCTTATCTTTGTACCACACTAGCCTTACTCCTGAAAGTGACACCACTAGTGGTCAGCACCACCAGCCAGATCCCTGTTCGGCCCCTTTGCAGTAACTGAAGGGTCTTTGCAGTAACTGAAGGGTCTTTCTTTCTCTTTGTAAAGTATTAGTCACCCAGTCATGTCTCAGTTCATCAATTCAGTTCAGTCTCTCAGTTGCGTCTGACTCTTTGCATCTCCCTGGACTGTACCCACCAGGCTCCTCTGGCCATGGGATTCTCCAGGCAAGAATACTGGAGTGGGTTGCCGTTCTCTTCTCCAGGGATCTTCCCAACCTAGGGATTGAACCCAGGTCTCCTTCATTGCAGGCAGGTTCTTTACCATCTGAGCCCCCCGGGAAGCCAAGGGTCTTCCTCTCTCTTTCCTCCTTGTCATTGTTTTCTTCTGCTTTTCCTCGTCCCACTCTGACCACCCTTTGGCAGGTTTCCTTGCAGTCCTGTCCTCTTCCACCCACCCCGTAAATGTTGATGGTTCCTGAGGTCAGGTTCGCAGAACCTTTCTAGATTTCATCTACTTCTCTATTTTCTTGCACGTATTCAGTGATATTGTAAAGAACTTCATGTGTGTCAGACTCTGCTGGGCGTTTGGGCATATGGACATGAATGATGAGTCCTTGTTCTTAATCAACCTGTGATTTAGTAGAAGAGCAGGTACATAAAGCAAATAGACTCCACACGGTGGGATGCGTGCTGTGCAGGTGTTATGGATGTGTGGCGGAGAAAGTGGTCAGCTCTGCCTCTAGAACTAGGATCAACTTTATGCAGGATCAGTCAAGGGTCCCAAATTCCTATCTCTCCCCGTGATCTGCATCCTGTTTCCTGAGCTCCACACAGCATTTCAGATGACAGATATCTCCACTGGGATACCCCACACATACATCATAAACTCAAGATTTTCAAAACTAAAACTCCAACTTCCATGCATCACCATTACCAGCCGCCCAGGTACCCAAGTTGGGAAACTCAGCACGATCTTGGACATCTCTCTTTCTGCCTCATCTAATTACATCCTGATAACAACATGGCTACAAAAGTTCTCTACAGAAGAAGGCCTACCTTCTTCTACATTGTCATGATCACTGCCCGAATCCAGGCTCTAGCTCTCTCTCACCTGGAGTAATGCGAATATGGCAATCACTTCCCAAATCATTGCTTTCCAGGTGGCACAGTGGTAAAGAACCTGCCGGCCAATGCAGGAGATGCAAGAGACACGGGTTCATTTCCTGGGTTGGGAAGATCCCCTGGAGGAGGAAACAGCAACCCATTCCAGTATTCCCACCTCGAAAATTTCCTGGACAGAGGAGCTTGATGGGCTACAGTCCATGGGGTAGCAAAGAGTCGGACACAACTTGAGCACACACACACACACATACACACACACACACACACACACACACACACACACACATACACATACACATGTCCCTAACTCATTGGTCTCAAACTCCATGGTACTCATGAATCACGCAGGGAGCTTATTACAAGCATACGTTCTCCAGCCTCTTGCCTAGAACGTCTGGTTAGATAGGTTTGGGGGAAGGGCCCTATGGTTCCCTAGTGAGTGGTCTGTGGCCCAGACTGTGTATAAGTGGGATTTCTCTGCCTTCAGTCTCTGCCTGACTCTAATTAGCCCTCGCTGCCTCTAGAATGTATTCTGAAACAGACATGCTCATGTCCTACCATCAGAAGCTTTGAACTTCAAACAAATTTTTTGATCTTAGTTCCCCAACCAGAAATGGAACCTGTGCCCTCAGCAGTGAAAGGGTGGAGTCCTGGCCACTGGCCCGCGGGGAAACTGCCTGGCCTTCCTACTGTGGTACCGAAGGTCCTCCCTTCCACAGACTGTGCAAATTGGGAGAATCAGTGAATGGGTGAGGGGACCACCATGTGCCGGGAGTAGAGATAAGTCCCTGTGCTCCTTTCTATTTGCAGAGGGCACCTGTGGTGGTCTTTGCCCCTTAGAGACCCATGGTCAGCCTGAAGCCCCCACACCTCTGGCCTGGAACGTGACCTTCCCAGATGACTTTCCTCTCATCTCGGTCTCAGTCTCCACCTGAACCAGCCTAGCACTGTGGCTCCTGGAAAGGCCTCCTGCATTAATAACCATCTCCCTCCTGATGGATTTATCTGCTCTTTGAATCTGGTGAGGTTGAGCATTTCAGGTGAAAACAGCAAGTTGCTGCAAAGCTGAATTGTTCTACGCTATTCCAGCGCTAGGGGAGACCTAGGGTGCTCCCGTCTAGGGGTGCAAGCGCTGCCTCGTTACTTTCTGGCCTTCTGGATCTGCGGACAGCCTCACTGTCCATTTCCCCTCATTCCCTTTCCTCGTGAGCTGCTCAGGCTTCCGTGGCAGTAGACAACATTAGCCTCGGGAAGCTGCGAAAGCAATAAAAGAACTAAATGTTTTCTAGGTCACCGCCTGATCAAGTCCCCACTTAAACAACAATCTTGCTGTTGCATCTGCAAAACCCCAGACTCAGGCCCCAAAAGGTTATTTCATCAATAATTCTTGAGCTTGCCTACGGCTAGAATTATTCCCAGCAGGCACTCGGGCCATCTCTAAACAGGCTTTGTGGAGGAAAGGCCTGGCTCCACTCAGGTACTTAGGCTGGAGTCATTAATATTGTTGAAGGGCAGGGCAGGACAGGCAGAGTGTGGTACGTGGTGGGGACGGAAAAGGAGCAGGATTCTTCTGGAAGGGGCAGGAACAGGGAGGCTGGGGCTGGATAAGGCCCTTGGGAGGGGATCTGCAGCCTGACAAGAGAAGCTACTTTTCATGCTAATAAATATGGATTAAATCGAGTCAGGGACTTCCCTGGTTGTCCAGTGGTTAGAACTCCACAATGCCAATGAAGAGGGTGTGGGTTCGATCCCTGGTTGGGGAACTAAGATTCTGCTTGCCACGTGGCTAAAAACGAACACACACAAAAATAACTGGGACAATTGGCCATCTGATGTTATGATAGCAAGTCTCACAAACAAACCCAACTCTGCACAGGCTCTCTGGAATCTGCAGGTTCCGATCTGCCTGTCCCCAGCTACTCCTCTACTGAAATGGCTACTTTGATTTACTCAGTGTATTTACCAAGCAATTTGCCAGAGCAAGTAATTACTCCTCAGTTTGCTGATTCATAGGTGGGGGAACCCCTTGCATCATCCCATTTGACCCCCATCTAGCTGTCCCCGGCCTCCCTAGACTCTGGCTCAATTAGCATTTCTCCTCCCGCCAGGTCTCCAGGCAGCGGGGGAGGGAGGACACTCCCCGTGTAGCTGGGCCCTTGGTCCGGGTGCCTCTCTCAGCTCTGAACTTCTCACTCTTGCACTTTCCAGCTCCCTCTCCATGCTGAGGGCTACTGTACTTTGTCCTCCTGGCTTTGGAGATGGTGATTAACTCTCTCACTTCATTGATACTGTTTTTGTAGAGGTATTTATAGGCCGTGATTGTGTTCCCTTGGAGCTAGATCCTTGCTCAACTACATAAATTTGGCTCCCTGGCCCTCTCCTGATATGACTTATCTGCTTGGTCCCTAGAACATTCGCTGGTATTTATGTTAGGCTTGGATGGTCTACACCTTTGCCACACACAGCTGACTGGCGCTTCCCTGTTCCTCCGCGCCCAATGAGGAAGGCCTGTCCTCTCTTCCTGCCCATTTTCTCTTGGAGACTGGGCACCAGAAGATCACGCAAGAGGAGAGGAGTTTAACTGATGGCCCATAATGATGCTACAAGAGTATGGCCAAAAGAAATAGGATCATGTTGCAAGTGGCTTCTTTACCAAAGTACTTTCTGGACTCTGCCCGTTTACCAAAAAGTCCTCCTTTAAAAAAAAGATGCCGATGATTATTCCTCAGGGAAGGAAATACAAGAGAACTCCTAAATAGTCTTTACGGAGGGAGACAAAAGAATGGGGTGGGAGTGAGAGATGGAAATTGATGGTTGGCATAATTTCCATGTCTCCAGCGTCATGCATCCAGACTGGCCCTGAGGCTGGGAGAAGCCCAGAATTAGGTTCTTCAGCTATCTGGGCCCTAGAAAACCCCAGAGAGCTCCATCTAGCCTCATTTTCTCCACAAGGAAACAGAGTCAGAGCCGAGGAGTGGGGCAGATACACGCTGTGATGTCCTGCGTCATGGGTGCTAATGTTTGCTCCTCTGTTCACTGGCTATCAGGGGTCCTCTGTGAAGTGGCCCAACTGCACTGAACCTCAGTTTCCCTCTCTGTAAAATGAAGGTTGTGTTATCTATCTACCTCGGGGCTTACTTGGGATATTGACAATAATGAAGGTAATAAGCAGGTCCTTAGCACACAGTTGGCATAGAATACATGCTAACTGCTACTGGGATGCAGAGCAGTGAACTGACCTGCCCCAAGTCACCTCGGCAACCCCGAAGCCAGTCTCGGGTCCTTGAATCCCCAGTTCAGGGCTTCTGCTATGGTGCTACCTCCTCAACGCCCACCCCACTGAACATCTCCTCGGAGGTGCCATGAAAATGACACAGCAGCTGTAAAAATACTCAATGCCCAGATATGTAGGAGCTCAAAGCCAGAGAGAGCCCTCCTCGCCTATCGTCTTTGGAAATGAGAGCCCAGGCTGGAGGGATTTGGCTGAGAGAGACTTAGGGATGTGGTATGAACTTGCCAGTGACTGTAGCAATGAGGGATTACAGTGCTCCTGGGCTGGACCACCAGCCCACGTGGGAATGGAAGAGGTTCTGTGGGACATTTTATTGGGAAAGAACCACCCCATGTCGGCAGGTACTCTGTGGGGTGATGTACAAACGCTAACTTAACCTCCCTCTCACCATACCAGGAAGTATTATAATGTTTTTCATTTTATAGCAAGGAAAGCAGACTCTCAGATATATCACATGAAATGTACAAGGATCTGAACCCAGGTCCATACTGACTGATGCTCATCTATCTCCATTTCCATGACTGTGCTAATAAAATGCACATCAACTATCACTGTAGAGATGGCTTACATTTACATGGCCCCTACTTCTAAGAAGCTAACAACAGTTATAGATTTTTATAAATCCAATTAAGTTTGTTATCTTAAGATGATCTTGTCTAGTTTCTCTATCCGGATGTGTACACATGTGATTTGGACAGAGAAATCAATTTGGATCCTTTAGATCAGAGATAGTTTATCTTCTATCTGTGCTGCAGAATTTCCCAGAAAATGGATGCAACTTCCACTTTGTGGAGACAGTGCAGACAAACTGTCTAAATCCATTCGGTACAACGAGAGGACTTAGCCTGAATGACCCCGCTACTCAGCTCATTCAATCCAGTCTCCTACTTTCTGAAATGCCCCAGGAAGCAAACCATCCTATTCTGAAAGGTCTCCAAGGACAGCTTGCCTAGTAAACCATGTCCTTGTCTAACAATTCTTCACAGCCAGAAAGTTCTTATACATAATCAGAATGTCTGCTGCTTTGAGTGAACCACTTCCCTTCTGTTCTGTTTTTGCCAGCAGTGGAGAACAGCTGGGAAGGTTTCAGTATTTCTGTTATAAACTTGAAAGCTGTTTGAAAAACACTGTTCAAGTTTCTCTTCCGCTGGCTAAATAAACTCAATTCACTTAGCATTTGTCACAGAGATCATTCTCTACACACTGAGCTCCTTGATAAGGGAGTTATAATAACTTTGGGGTGTGAGGTCTTAAGGGCCAGAGGGACCATCGGTTAAAAAACTGTGCAAAGTAATTGTTACAGTACCTGCTGCAAATGGATTCTTACCAAATGTATTTGTTGAGTGGAAAAAGAAAAAATAAAGAGTGAGTACTAGTGTAAAATTTCAGTGTCTATCTCATTATAAGAAGAAAATCAGAGAGGGAGAAAAAACTGAAAAGTGAAAGGAGATACATAGAAAAAGAGAGACAGAAGTCCAGGCTCCTTAACTTGTGTTTAGCTGTAACTGTGGTGGCCAAAAAATTTTATACACACAGTTTGCCAGAATCTCGGCTTGAGAGAGAAAAGAATTGGTTTCAAATCCAACTCTGCCTGAGGGTGTGACCTTGATCAAGTTACTTTACCTCCTTGTGGTGCAGTTTCTTCTTTTATAAAATCTGGAAAGGAACCCATATCTCTGAGTTGTGAAGAGGAAATAAGATACTGCACTGAAACATTTCCCAAGCTCTTGGGAGGTATTCAAAACACTGTAGCTCTTAACAGTCTTTTCGTCTAGGTAGCTGACTATGGGTCTTGGCTTTCAAAACTATCTTTAGGAACCTCCTCACTTTTGGATTTTGTGGATTCCTCTTTTGAGAACTGAAAAGATGACTAAAAAAATGTCAGGATCAGTTAGGCATTTATGAGTTCAAGAGATCCTAGGTGCTAACTGGCTGGTGAGTTAATTATGTGCTGTAGTATTTACATGATCATTACTGTGCTAATAATAATGATTGCATAATAGCATTATCCTTACAACAGAATAAGCCCACTGGGTGTTGTACCTGAAAACAAATGCGGAACTATAGGACACTGAAGGCTTTCAAGTTTGTGTATAATTTACAAGCATCTATTGTATAAAGTATCATTGTTCTAATAATTACTATTTTTTCCCCTAAAGGTTCACATGTCAGAGGAATGCAAATTTCATTTCTCCAGACAAAAAAATCAAAACCCATGGATTCTCCTAGCTGTACCCAGAAAAAAGAACTCTCCCAAAATGAAGGCCTGAAAAAAGAATAAAGGAGTCTGCTTGTTTCTCTGGATTTTAGGAGGAAATGGGGCTGAACTGGGCAGAGCTGGAGGCATGAGATGTTGGTACAGATAAACTCCCCTTTGTTCGCTAAAACCTGTGTCCTTTGTTGAAGGAAGTAGCAATGAACTGCTATAAATCTAGCTTTCTGTGCTCCTCCACAGTTTCTTGTGATAATGTTAAATTTTGTTTAGCAGAAAAGCCTTGGAGTTTTCATGTGGCCAGTGGGCATAGAGGCAGTAGCAGAGAAGTAAGCCTTCCACAATAGTCTGCCTTCCTCCAGTCAACATTCTGGGACATGAGGTTAGTAGACTCAAGGAACAGCATGCATTTAATAAACTTGTGCTATAAAAGAAAGAAGAAAAATAGGAAAAAAAAAAGTCCCCAGGATGTGTGTGTGTGTGTGTGTGTGTGTGTGTGTGTGTGTGTGCATGCGCTCAGACATGTCTGACTCTTTGTGATACCATGGATTGTAGCCCACCAGGCTCCTCTGTCCATGGCATTTCCTAGGCAAGCATACTGAAGTAGGTTGCCATTTCCTTCTCCAGGAGATCTTCCCGACCCCCAGAACATAACACATTGGTAAATGTCTGCTTTCCCACTCTCTATACCGGAGGAAACCTTTACAAACAAAGTGACCACCCATGAGAGCACCAAGCACCTCTTCCCAAGCCTCAGAGGGGAGTTGCATCTTTCTCTCTAATTCACAGCCAGACAGGCCTTCCAGAACCAGGCAGGAGGCAATGACCCTGCAATGACCCTGAGGAGTCATAAGCTCCATCCTGAACCACGGGGTTGTAGGGTTCCTTTCTCAGCTAGCCATACTTGCAAAAGAGAGTGATAGCTTAGATAGGAAGAACAACAAACAAAAATGGCAACTGCAGAAAAGAGTTGCTTTCGCTGTCTGATAACCTAAACACTAAAACTGCATAAAACACAACTGTGGCACACGAGTCTTCTTGGCTCCCCAGATGGAATGTCTACGTTGATTCATTTACTCCATAATGACTCCATTTGCTGTTTGCTTGGACACTGCGGACATAGTTCAGATTATATTAAGACTGAATGAAGGGCTACAAGCTGGGAGCATAACCTGATAAAGTGGAGGGTTGAGAACCTGGGCACTGGATCTGAGCTTCTGCCTGTCATCCTGCTCCCCTAGATGAGGCTGGGTAAATTCCGTCACCACCTGTCTCCCGGTCTATAAAACGGAAATCGTCACATCTGTTCTTCTCCTGAGGCCCCATACATCTTCATTACATGCCTGGAAATGATTATCTAGAAGGGTCCACAGATAGTATTAGTCTTAACTATAATGGTCTTAATAAATATTTATGCTGCTCAATAAGGGAGCGTATGATGCTGGAAGGGTTTCCTTGTGTTCTATTTATGGCTGGGACTGGAAAATGAGGGGAAGAGCCTACCTTGTCACTATTTATCTTTCTTCATTAACAATGTGAGATGTATGATGGCTGCTAAACAATTTGGTGGCAGAACATCATAAATGAAGTCTGTTTTCCCTGGAAACTGCATCACCATTTGAATTAATTTAATTTGAAATATCAAATTAAATTAAACTGTAGAATAATCCCCAAGGGAGAGCATATTTCATTTGCAATGTCTTTTGATGGAGTGTTCCCTGCCAAAAGTTTTGCTTTGCATCTGGCTACAGATCTAAATTTATTGCATTAGCATTGAGAAGACTTTTAATAGAAAGAGATGAAAAGAAAACTTTGGTGGAAAATAGAGATGTTCAGGGCTGAGAAGAGCATCACCAGAACCCACCTCACTGACTTCATGCTCCCTGTATGTCTGTTTCTGGACTGCAACCCAGACTATGTAGCTGGGCTGGATGTTTGCTTGGGGAGCGTTCTCGTGGGAGTACAAACGGACATGTACAGAAAAGAACAGAAGGGGATGATACAAGTCTATTTAAACCAAGTCCACTTGGTTTAAGGGATGTTGTTCAGTTGCTCAGTCATGTCTGACTCTTTACGACCTCAAGGACTGCAGCACGCCTGGCTTCCCTGTCCTTCACCATCTCCCAGAATCTGCTCAAATTCATGTCCATTGAATCGATGATGACACCCAAACATCTCATCTTCCATTGCCCCCTTCTCCTCCTGCCCTCAATCTTTTCCAGCATCAGGGTCTTTTCCAATGAGTTGGAATCATGTGGCCAAAGTAGTGGAACTTCAGCTTCAACATCTGTCTTTCCAATGAATATTCAGGGTTGATTTCCTTTAGGGTTGACTGGTTTGATCTGTTTACAGTCCTAGGGACTGCCAAGGGTCTTCTCCAACACCACAGTTCAAAAGCATGAATTCTTCATTGCTCACGCTTCTTTATGAACCAACTCTTACATCCATACATGACTACTGGAAAACCGTAGCTTTGACTATGAGGACCTTTGTCAGCAAAGTGATGTCTCTGCTTTTAAATATGCTGTCTAGGTTTGTCACAGCTTAAGGGCTATAAACAGGATAATATCTTCCTCAGATACTGGTGAAGGGGCTCAACATCATTTAAGAAGCAAAGAATGGGGATAAGAGATAAATTTAAAAGACGGCCTTTAAAGCCATGAAGAGTCTGTGCCCCGAGTGGTATCAGGTGACCATGCTGTGTTCTTTCCAAATCCTCTCTCCTTTTCCAATAATCTCTCCCCTAAGTGCAGTTCTCTATTAAGGCTTTGGGCCTACATGTTGGAAAGTCAGGAGCTGATGGTGAATCCAACAGTTTCCTAAAATATAGGTCACCCCAAATCACCACTTAGGAAACAACTGGTCTCTTTTTCCATGGCAAGACATTGAAGAAAATTGCCCTGAACAGCTGCCTGAATGTTGATGCGGTGGGGTAATCTATTCCTTCTTCCCAGTGAGCAAATACACAGCAGGAGAGGAAAAAAAGTGTTTGTTTGAAACAAACAAGCCTGGCCCTTTAAGGAAGGTTTATGCTGAGTTTAAATTGGGCCCAAAGAAACCAGATAAGAGTATCTTAATCAAATAAAAAAAAAAAAAGCATTAGGCTTTAATCTCAGCACTTTAGTAACCCCCTAGTTTGTTTTAAATCTTGATTGCAAGAATTATCCTGACAGGAAAATTAGTAGTAAGTCAATAAGCCGGTGGCCCAAAGACAGGGCATTAAGTCACCAGAGGAAAAACATTTATTCCAGCCCAAGGCCCTTGCCAGTCCTCCTACAGCCACAAACACGGGCTTACAGGCAAATCTCTCTTAACCCTGTGCACTGTGGTGGGTGGGGAAGTTCATTATGATTTTAGCCATGAAGCCCTGAAGTGCAGGTAATCATATTTAAAAAGATAAGGAACACGACAAGAATAAAACCCCACTTCATAAAGAAATTTTAATTTTCAGCAGTCATGGGTGGAAAATCAATACTATCCCTCGATGTAAAATGAGAACTGGACTTGATGAAGCCACCTCTTCCCCCTACTCTGTTTAAAGAAGAAACACCAGCAAGTGAGAGAGAGAAGGAGGAAGACAGAGAAAAAACACCATAAAAGAAGAAAAAGGCCTACAATGGGAAACCATCAGCATATTGACCGAAGCTTCCCTGAGTACCTAAGCGGCCCTCTCCACCACCATTCCTATAGATCCAGAGCTTTCCCTAGCAGCCAACTAATTCCAGCTCCCCTTGTCAAAGTGTGTCCCCCTGACAGCTTCAAGTAACTCTTCTCCCTGCCACTTATTTGCACTTTTTCCATCCCCTCTCCCCCACCTTGCATGTATGCTTGTCATCTGCCATTTAGGAGTAGGGAGACAGACAGGCCGACAGACAGGGAGAGACTCACCTCAGCCTAGAGGACCCAGTACCCTTGCTCAGGAAGAGTAAATCTCACTCAGTTGTTATCTAAATGTAAAGAAGTTTTGTTCACCTATTGGCAGTGAACTGCGGCTCTTTATACTCTTATCATTAATTTAAGGGGGCAGTTTTAGACTTCAAGAGATTTCTGTTTTAATCACTGATTGTATCTTTAGCCAATAAAGCTCATATTGTTAACATTAAAATATACATATTTACAACTCAATGGAGCTAGTTATAATTAAGTGGAAAGATTTATAATAATGATGATGAAATCAGATCAAAATCAGATCCCCTGATATCCCTCAGCAAAATGACTGCATCTCCCGACACTGCCATGTAAACCATATGCTGCTTGGTACACCCCAGGATACCCCTCACCCTGGTTCACAACCACTCCCACTCCATCCGGCCTGCGAAAGTCACCCAGTGCAGATCATACCTCCAAGACCTGGAGAGACAACTGCTTCATAGAAACAAGAGAGAGAGAGAAAGAGGCAGAAAACTTATTTGGAGAAATAATGGCTGAAAACCTCCCTAAGATGGGGCAGGAAATAGACAATCAGGCTCAGGAAGCCCAGAAAGTCCTAAACAAGATGAACCTAAAGAGAACCACACTGACAAGCCAAAATTAACACGGTAAAAGTTAAAGAGACAATTTTCAAGACAGAGAAAACAACTAGTCACATACAAGGGAACTTCCACAAAACTATAAACTAATTTTTAAGCAGAAACTTTACAGGCTAGGAGAAAGTGGCATGATATATTTAAAGTGCCAAAAGAAATAAAGAAAAAAAAACTTACAACCAAGAGTTCTCTACCTGGCAAGGTTATCATTCAGAATTGAAGGAGAGATAAAGAGTTCCCAGGCAAGCAAAAAGTGAAAGAGTTCATCATCACTAAAGCAGCCTTACAAGAAATGTTAAAGGATCTTTTTTAAGCAGAAAAGAAAAGGCCATAACGAGTAATAAGAAAATTTATGAAAAAAAAAAAAACCTCACTGGTAAAGGCAAATATATAGGAAAGGGAGAGCAGCAGTCATGTAAAAAGCTATGAAGTATGAAGGTTAAAGACAAGGGTACTCAAACCAGACACAACCACAACAAGTAGTTAAGGGACACACAGGATAAAAAGATGGAAAATATGACAGAAAAATAAAAGATGAAGGGAATAGTAAAAATGCAGTGCTTTTAGAATGCAGTCAGACTTAAGCAACTGTCAGTTTAAAATAAACTACTATATATAGACTCATATATGAACCTTATTGTGATCACAAACCCAAACCTACAATATATACACAAAAAAATTAAGAGAAAGGCATCCACATATAACACTAAAGAAAATCGTCAAACCACAAGATAAGAAACTAGGACAAGAAGAAAGGAACAGAGAAGAACTATGAAAACAACCAGAAAACAATCAACAAATTGGAAATAATACATATCTATCAATAATCCCTTTAAATGTAAATGGACTAAATGTTCTAATCATAAGACATAGGGTAGCTGAATGAATTGAGAAAAACAAAACAAAACATTAAGGCCTATCTATATCCTGCCTACATGTGACCCACTTCAGATCTAAAGATACATACAGACTGAAAGTGAAAGGATGGATAAAGATATTCCCTGCAAATGAAAACAAAAAGAAAGCTGGAGTAGCAATACTAATACCAGAAAAAACAGACTTCAAAATAAAGACTGTAACAAAAGACAAAGTAGGACATTACATAATGATAAAAAGATAAACTCAAAAAGAGGGTATAACTTTTGTTAATATTTAGGCACCCAACATAAGGGCACCTAAACACACACAGCAAATATTAACAAACACAAAGGGAGAAATGGACAGTAATGCAATAATAGAAGACTTTAATGTCCCA
The DNA here is from genome assembly GCF_033118175.1 of Dama dama. Taxonomy (NCBI): domain Eukaryota; kingdom Metazoa; phylum Chordata; class Mammalia; order Artiodactyla; family Cervidae; genus Dama; species Dama dama. Next base: position 20,774,267 of record NC_083682.1, on the reverse strand, counting down.
CTTGCATTAATGGATAGATCATCTAGACAGAAAATCAATAAGGAAACATTTGCCTTAAATGACATATTAAACTTAATAGATTTAATATAGATATATAAAAAATTCCCTCCCAGAACTACAGGATACATATTCTTTTCAAGTGTACAAGGAACAATCTCCAGCATGGATCACATGTTTGACCACAGAACAAGTCTCAATAAATTTAAGAAGACTGAAATGGTACCAAGCATCGTTTTTTGACCACAACAGCAAGAAATTATAAATCAATTACAAGAAGAAAATTGGAAAAAATATAAACACATGGAGAATAACCCAAGCAAATAGGGCAATGGAGAAATCAAAGAGGAAATGGAAATATATCTTGAGACAAATGAAAATGGAAATGTAATTTCCAAACTGTGTGGGATGCAGCAAAAGCAGTTCTAAGATGGATGTTTATAGCAAAAAACAAGAAAAACCTCTAGTAAACAATTAGGCTTTACACCTAAAGGAATTAGATAAGGAAGAACAAAGCTCAAAGTTAGTAAAAGGAAGAAAATAATAAAGAACAGGATGAAAAAATGAAACAGAATAAAAACCAATACAAAAGATTAATGAAATGAACAGCTGGTTCTTTGAAAAGATAAACAAAACTGATAAAGATTTAGCCATGTTCATCAAGAAAAAAAGAGAGAAGGCCCAAATAAATAAAATAAAATAATAAAATGGGGAGAAATTACAACTATACCACAGAAATATAAGAGACTGCTATAAACATTTATACGTCAATTATCTGGACAACCTAGAAGAAATCGGTAAATTTCTTCCTCCCTGAAAAGGATTAATCAGGAAGAAATAGAAAAACTAAAAACACTGATTACTAGTAATGAAATTGAATTAGTAATCAAAACTTCCAACAAATAGAAGTTCAGGAGCAAATGACTTCACAGGTAAATTCTACAAAACATTTAAGAGTTAATGCCTGTCCGTCTCCCCTAGTCCAAAAAACTGAGCAAGGAGGAACACTTTCAAATTCATTCTATGAGGTCAGCATTCTCCTGATTCCAAACCAGAATCAAAAAAATAAAAAGACATTTACAAGCCAATATCTTTGATGAATCTGCATGGGATGCAAGAGACCTGGGTTCAATCCCTGGGTCAGGAAGATCCCAGGGAAGGAAATGGCAGAAATGGAGAAGGAAATGGCAATCCACTCCAGTAGCCTGGAGAATCCCATGGACAGAGGAGCCGGGGGGTTAAAGTACATGGGCTCACAAACAACTGAACACGACTAAGTGACTAACGCACAACACATCTTTGATGAATAGAAAATCAAAAAATTTCATCAAAACATTAGCAAATCAAATTCAATAATGTATTACAAAGATCATACACTATGATCACATGAGATTTATCCTAGGGATGAAGGATGGTTCAATATCAGAAAAGTCAGTCAATGTGATACACTACATTAACAAAACAAAGGATAAAAGTCATATGATCATCCCAAAAGATGTACAAAAAGCTTGTGACAAAATCCAAAGTCCACTTATGGTAAAAATCTCAACCAAATGTGTATAGAGAAAGCATACCTTACCCTATATGCTAATATAACCATATATGACATATATGTCATGTATAAAGGCCATATATGACAAACGCACAGCTAACATCATATTCAATGGTGAAAAGCGTAAAGTATTCCCGTTAAGATCAAGGAGAAGGCAAGGATGTCCACTCCTGCCACTTTTATTCAACACAGTATTGGAAGTCCTAGCCACAGTAATCAAACAAGAAAAATAAATAAATAAAAGACATCCAAGTAGAAAGGGAAGAAGTAAAACTCACTATTTGCAGATGACATGATGTTATATATAGAAAACCCTAAAGACTCCATCAAGAAAGTATTATAACTAATAAGTGAATTCAGTAAAGTGGCAGGGTATAAAATCAATATAGAGAACCTTTTAAATTTTTATATACTAGTAACAAACTGTCAGGGCTACAGTGGCTCAGTGGTAAAGAATCTGCCTGCAATGGAGAAGGTGTAGGAGACACAGGTTCAATCCCTGGGTGGGGAAGATCCCATGGAGGAGGGCATGGCAACCTACTCCAGTATTCTTGCCTGGAGGATTCCATGGACAGAGGAGCCTGGCGGGCAACAGTCCATCGGGTAGCAAAGAGTCAGACATGACTAAAGCAACTTAGCAGGCAACAAACTATCAGAAAGAGAAATTAAGAAGGCAATCCCCTTTAAGACTGCATCAAAAAAAAAAAAATATCTAGGAATAAATTTAACCAAGGAAGTGAAAGACTTATATCTGAAAATGACAAGAAATCGATGAAAAAACTGAACATGACACAAATAATGGAAAGACATACCATAATCATAGACTGGAAAATTAACATTATTAAAATGTCTATACTATTAATACTCAAAGAAAACTATAGATTCGATGTAACCCTATCAAAGTACTGAGGACATTTTTCACAGAGCTGGAACAGGTAATACTAATATTTGTGTGGTACTACAAAAAGCACGTGAAAAGATGCTCAGCATCACTAATCATCAGGGAAATGCAAATACAGACCACTATGCGATATCATCTCACATCTGTCAGAATGCCTATTACCAAAAAGACAAGAAATAAATTTTGGAAAGCATGTGGAGAAAAGGGAACACTTGCATGGAAATGCAAATCAATGCAGCCAGTATGAAAAAAGGCATGTAGGTTCCTCAAAAAATAAAAACTAGAACTACCATATAATCCAGGAATGCCACTTCTGGGTATTTATCTGAAGCAAATGAAAACACTTAATTTGAACAGGTTTATGCCTCCTAGTGTTCACTGCAGCATTAACTATAATAGTCAAGATATAGAAGCAACCTAAGTTGCTTGAATGTATATTCCATATATATACATATGTCAAAAACATGGTAATGACTTGTATCATGATTGATGATAACTTGACTTACAATAGTGATCATTTTAAAATATATAAAACATTGAATCACTATGTTACACACCTGAAGCTAATATACTATTTTAAGTGAATTATACATCAATGAAAATATTTGAACTTCTTGTTAAAAAATTAAAAAAAAAAAAACCTTGCACAGAAAAAAATATAGGCTACTACAGAGACATCATTCTGTTCACTCCATATGAAGATGTTGACCTTTAAAATGGTCTGTCCAATATAACAGTCAATAGAATGACAGGGACTAGCTTAACTGTATTGAATGTTAACTGTGTTCTCAAAACTCCAGTTTCAACGGAGTTCTTAAAGAGGAAACGGCTTCCAGGAAAGTAAGGCAGGTCCCTTGGAAAGCATACCTTCTGGATGACCGGACCAACAGATGACCAAGATCAGAACAGATGTAGTATCGGTCCAAGCCCATGAAATGCCAGTGGCATTATCTCACATCTCTGAAAGAGAGTGGAGCCATCTGTCATCTTGGCTTCAGCAGTTAAATACCGAGGGTTCCCCAAGGAGGAGGGCGCTGCAGCTTTGTAGGCAGCAGCGGAGACAAGCAAAAATAAAACATTTCCTTTGGATCAACCTGACATCTGCCCTCCATTTCGTCTCCATTCCTCACGTGCCCGTGTGGCTTTTTCCATCCTTGGCTTTCAGTGGTGTATGCGTTGTATTTGGTTTGGAGCACATCCACTAGTCTCTCCCAAATATGCTGGTGGCATCCTGCGTTTTCTCTCCCCATTAGGTTATAAGCTTCTGAAGGTGTGTGCTGCTCCTTTCACTCCAATGATGCCCAAGCAGCTCTGGGCAGGTCCTCAGGAAATGCTAGTTGAATTAAGGGATCTATAAACAAATCTTCCAGAGCTTTCTGGAGGGGAAAGAAGGTGGTACTGTGGGTACTCTGATTTGACACTAAAGTCTGTTTCTTGAAGGTGTCACTTCTGCTCAAGGCATTGGTTTCTTTGAGCACATGGACAGACAAAGCTACTGAGACACGAGGGGTCTGTCCTCCCAACAAATGCAGCCCCAATTCTCACATTTTTATATGCCATGTTACACACATCATTTCTGAACCTCTCAGAAGCCCATGCATTTCTGAGCACTGGCAATCAAGCATAAAGTTCTGGGGCAAGCTGTGAAATCTCTGAAATGAAAATCAATTCCATCTCCATTTCATGGAGACTAATGTGGCATTTACAACATAAACAATCACTTCTGTTGGGGAGGAAAATTAAAAGCTGTGCTACATAAAGGCACAATGTTTAAAGTTCTGGTGGAAATGAGCACTTGGCTTTGAGATGATTACAAAGGAACTGGAAAAAGAAAAGAAAAAAAAGAAAAGATAAAGCCAGTCCCAACAATTCAGAAGTGTAGAGCTTTCCTAATACAAATTTGCTATGACTGAGGTCACTGGCCTCAGCTCAGAACTCCAGGGGTAGACAGGATAGAAAACCCGAGTATTTCTTAAGCACTGTAGGAAAGGACTCATGAAAGTCATGTCAATGTCCTTTCGTGATGGTTTTAGATGACCCAAGAATTTTCCCAGGGGATAAAGCTCAATTCCCATGTGCTGGGCAAAGAGTCCCTGGTTTTAGAGTCCCTCAAATGACAAGTCTCTTGAGTCCCTGATCTGATGACACTTCATTTTATCAACCTTAGTTTTCCCATTGCCATAATAGGGTTTTCACAAGTTTCTGTGTGTAGAATCCCAACGTTTCCAAGATGAAATAAAAATTAAAGGCAAGGAAAAAACAGTCTATTAGAAGTTTAAAAACCTGAAAATAAGCTTGGCTTTACTACTAACTTTAGGCAAGGATCCTAATCTCTGAAGACTCAGTTCCCTCCTCTATAAACTGAGAAGTCAGACCATGTGATCTCCAAAGGAGACTGGCTGTGTGACATTTTATCATTTTCTCCTTCTGCATTGGACTACAAACAACCATTCAGTTGGCCTCATTTGAATGGGTGGTGGGGAGAGATACAAGCTGTTGCCAATCAGGAAGTGCTCATTTGCATAATGGCTGTGATTCACTAATTAGCCAGAAAGACATCCAGTACAGAGTATGCAGGAAGGAACCAGGGTTCCCGCTGTGACACTATTTTTACTGGGCTCCTGGTTTTGGCTATTAAGATTCTCAAAAGTACTAGCCAGGAACTGACTTTTCTATAAAGCTGCCCAGGCAATTAAGAGTATTAGCATAAAGGAATCTTTCTCAGTTAGCTATTTTTAGAATGGGCTGGCAATGCTCCCTCGTAGTCTTCCTCAGACTTTTGTAACAGTACAATACTTGTTGTATTACCAGTGTCACATGTATATTTTCATTCTATTTTTGTTCTGCCACCAAATAAGTTGTAGTAATACCATTTTGAGGAGTAGTGATTTTCATACTATTTGAAGAGAAGTCAATTTTGTAATAAAGACAAATTTGTAATAAAGGCAGTTCGTTAGTTCTAATGTGAACACAGGCTATGGCTCATATATGTCCATCAACCAGTCATCCATCAGAGGGCTTGATTCACCTTGTTAAGAGAAGCATTTTGTTAGGTATTCCCTCCTCCCTGCCTCAAAGTGCTAATCGCCTTTTCAAGTTAGAAGGTAGATGAGGAACACAGCACAAATTGCTTACCATAGCCCCAAAATGCTAATCACTTATGAACATCTAAATTATGACTTGAGACTGCATGATAAGGTAAGAAAACAGTGCCTGTGCATACAGAACTATTATTTACCAGTGTCAAAAATAACTATCACATTTGCATAACTGTGGTGCTAGATAACAATTTCTCCCTCAAAACTGCTTCTGTGGCAGAAAACGCTTTGACCGATATGAAATGTGGCATGTTGGTATTTTTTTTTAACCCTTATGTGACGGAACGGGACCTTTTGGAATGTGATGTTTCAGCCATGATTTGGAAAACAAGCTACCCAATAAAACAATGTAAACTGCTTCCTTGATTATGTTTACTTTGGGGGCATTGGGTGTTGTCTTGGGTAAGCCAGTGGCCTCCACAGTAGGTTGGGGGCACCCCAGGAAATCATCCGATACTTTGGAGCCCAGGAAAAAACTGTTTCATTTCTTAATTCTATATCGCCTATTTTATAGATATATTTTTGAATGCATATAATACATTGAAGCTGGAGTACATGTGTTTAATTTATGTAGAAATGAATATATTTTAGGTATATGCTAAAATTTTACTGATAGGGGCCAGTGATAAAAGAAAACTCTTTGGCAATCGCTAGTAGACAACATATCATCTATGGTGCTAGCTGGGAGGATGGCTTGCTTTTAAAGAGAACTTTCTAGAAGGAAGAGCTCACTAGTTCTATATACAAATATACTGTTGGAGAAGTTACGTCTATGACATAAAGAAACCTGAAGGCGAGGGTGGGATTTTCTGAGAGAACAGCATTGAAACAAGCATACTATCCACGGCGAAACAGGTCACTAGCCCAGGTTGGATGCATGAGACAAGTGCTCAGGGCTGGTGCACTGGGAAGACCCAGAGGGATCGGATGGAGAGGGAGGCAGGAGGGGGGATCGGGATGGGGAACACATGTACATCCATGGCTGATTCATGTCAATGTATGGCAAAAACCACTACAATATTGTAAAGTAATTAGCCTCCAACTAATCAAAATAAATGAAAGAAAAAAAAGAAACCTAACTATAACTATTGGACATAAATATATCTAACATATTTTATGCCTTTCTATTCAGACAATAATGAAATAAGCTTTTCTGAAATACATTTATTGATATCTTTAAACGAGATCCAGTTTTCTTTGGGGTAAGGAAATCTGTTGCTGTTCAGTCACTCAGTCAAGTCCCAGTCTTTGCAACCCCGTGGACTGCAGCACGCCAGGCTTCCCTGTCCTTCACTCTCTCCTGGAATTTGCTCAAATTCATGTCCGTTGAGTCACTGATGCCAGTTAGAATAAGATGGGCTGTGGTGTTTTCAGAGAAAAATGGTCAAAATGGAGGAGAAGTGGGAAACACATCATGCCAGCTAAGCAAGCCTAAACATAAGCCCAGAGTCCAAAGGCACCCTATCCAGCCTTTGAACTCTCTACACAGACAAACCTAGGACTCCCTACACAGACAGAAGGACCTCTGAGATTTCCCATGCAGCTGGTTTTTATCTAGCACAGTTCGCCTTATTCCCAAGAAACTTCTGCTCTGGTTGCCCCTTCACTGGATGACAAATATTTACTGGGTGTTTAAGATGTGCCAGGCATGTTTCTGCTTCATCTGAGATTCTCCTTTCCTCCCTCCTCTTTGGCTGGGAGTCACCCGTAGGTCTCCACTCTGGAGTTTTGGGAGGCTGCCAACTCATGGCTCCTATTTATTGTTCACTGCTTCCATACTGAGAACTCCAGACCATCAAATAAGTTTATTTCAACAGGAGGAAAGGGGAAGCTCTCAGAGACGGTGGGAGCCTTCCGTGCCCAGCCCGTCTGCACCACCCTCACGGGTGTCTCGTAACTGCTCCTTCAGAGAGTTTCATTCTAGGGTGTTCTCTTTCTCTTGATGTAAACAATTTTGAAGTCTTTATTGAATTTGTTACAATACTGCTTCTGTTTTATGTTTTGGTTTTTTTGGCCAGGAGGCATGTGGGATCTTAGCTCCCCAATCAGGCATCAAACCCATGTCCCCTGAACTGGAAGGTGAAGTCTTACTCACTGGGCCCCCAGGTAAGTCCCTCTAGTGTGTTCTTATAGCTTGTGTTTCTGCGGACCATCGACATCTATTTCATTCACGTTTGAGATCCTCCTTTATGTTCCATCTTGAGCTTGATGCTGGAGGGATCCAAAGGGGCACAAGAGTCCGTCCCTGGTCTCACTGACTTGCAACATAGTTGGAGGGAGCAACCACAAACCCAAGACCACGCAGGATAATCACAGAGCAAGACACGCCCACTATGACGCCGCACCACACCCACTAGTGCTCCATTCAGGGTCTGCTAGGAGTTGGGAGGCCATTGGATTTTTGAGGGGGTTGCATTAGGTCTTCATTGTGGCATGCGGGGGCTTCTCTAGTTGCAGCACACAGGCTTAGTTGCCCTGTGGCATATGGGATCTTAGTTCCCTGACCAGGGATCGAATCCATTGTCCCTTCCATTGGAAGTCATATTTTTAAGCACTGGACCACTAGGCAAGTCCCAAGGCCTTTGTGATGTTCTGGAATAAGTCTAGGACTTGACGTCATTGATCATGATTCCAGTCTTAGCTCCATCACTTATCAGCTGCATGACCTTTGGCAAACTACCTCTGTGTCTCAGCAATAGAATAGCAATGATATGACCAACTGATAGAATTGTCTTGAGAATTAAATGAAATTGTGGCTGTGGAAATGCTTTATAAGCTGGAATGTACCATGTGAGTTTTAGGACTTAAAGGAGGATGGGCTTCCCAGGTGGTGCAGTTGGTGAAGAATCTGCCTGCCAATGCAGGAGACACAAGAGACGTGGGTTTGACCTCTGGGTCAGGAAGATCCCCTGGCGGAGGAAATGGCAACCCACTCCAGTATTCTTGCCTGGAACATTCCATGGACAGAGGAGCCTGGTGGGCTACAATCCATGGGGCTGCAAAGACACAGCTGAGTGCACACACACACACGCGTGCACACACACACACATTAAAGGAGGGTGGTCACTCCAGTTTAGGGTGCTTAGGAAGGTGGCTATTCTCTTGTCCATGTTCACCTTCTGGGACAGCAAATACTGCTTACCATACATGAAGTAAGAAGCTGAAGGTCAGTTCGTCTACATATTCCTTGATGCTGAACCATAGGGGTCATATGGGATGCGGCATGGAGGTGGTCCACTTCCTCCAACTTCCTCCCTTCTTTTGAAGAATCTGCTAGGACTTGGAATCCCTGCCCTGGCCATTCTGAGAACGGAAACTCTGGGTGGAAACGGAGTTGACAGGGGCTCGGGGTCATACATGGCCTAAATAAAGGAAGAGGGATAGCAGTCCGCTTGTCAGATCCCAGACGTTCTGCCCAGGCCAAGGCTACCGGCAGCCCTCAACTTGAGGCTGGCTCAAGTTTCTTACTCATCCAGACTTTCAGGGATGGCGATTTGCTTCTGGTCACCAGCAGAGGGCAGTGTCCAGAGTCTATTCCTCCTGCCTCCAGCAGACTAAATGAGACAACCTCCATCCCAACCTCTGATCCTTCCTCCTTCAAGGCGAGGTTATCAGTTGACAGTGCATTGTATATGCCCTAAAGTGTCAAGATCAGCAACTGGGAAGAGGATTTAGGAAGCAAACACAAGCCTAACTCACAAAGCAGATTATATGGTTATGCTGTTATTACTTTGGGATGTAGTTACTCTTAACGCTAACTAATCTTGTGAAAATGTAATTACCGTGTAGTCTCCACATATTCGAGATAGAGCGGTGGGCACCCCACTCAGCCTCTGGGGGTTGGAGCTGAGTTATGATCTCTGCTGTTTCTTCTTGGTTTTATCTTCTTTCCTATAAAATCTCTTAGGGAGCCTCCCCAGGAGGTTGCCCCCTGCTTTCAATCTCATTTTCTGATATCTAGCTCTGAATCTCCCATAATTGAATTTAGTCTGGGTCTCCTGGTTGTTCTTCTTGGCTTACTTGCCATTCATTTGGGGCTGCCTCACAGCAGGACCCCTCCCTCGGCTGGGGGAGCTGGGTTGCATCGGGTGGCCAAAGTAGATGCATAAGTTTCGTTAGAAATAATCTCACAAAAATTACTAGAGGTCCTTTTTTCATTTGTTTGTTTTCCACTGTGGTGCTTGCACGTTCAGTCACTCAGGCGTGTCTGACCTTTTGAGACCCCGTGAACTGTAGCCCACCAGACTCCTCTGTCCATGGGATTCTCCAAGCAAGAATACTGGAGAGAGTGGCCATTTCTTCCTCCAGGGGATCCTCCTGACACAGGGATTGAACCTTCATCTCTTGCATCTCCTGCATTGGCAGGCAGATTCTTTACCACTGAGCCTTTTCTCTTTTTCCAAATTAGACGTCCTTTAATATATATTCTGCTCTGCTTTTTTAGCTACTACTGAAGAACACCCTAAATATCAGCAGAAAGTAAGGCTGCCCAGAATAAATCCACATTCCCCATCCTTCCTTGCAGCTATGTGATCAATTCCTGGCCAACTGGACGTAAGCAGAAGGAATGTGTACAATTTCTGAATTAAAAGAAAGAGATAAGTGCTTTCCTTCTGTTTCTCCCCTTCCCATCGACTGGAATCGGGGCATGACAGTGGGAGCTGGAGCAGCCACTGGAGACCACAGATAGAGTTATGCTCCTGATGACAGAGAAATGAAGGCTTTTGTGGTTGTTACGTCGGGTCTTTGTTATGTGACCCTAAATAGAAACCTCTGCTGTGGGGACTTTCCATGGGGAACCCGGGAGTGGGGGTTCCTGTCTTCTTCTTCTCTGTCAACCTGCCAGGCAGGCTCCCTGCAGGTAAAAGCTAAGTTGGAGCTGGGGACCAACTCTGTAGAATTTGGGGCCCTCTTTTCCACCAGTCCCTTCCAACCCACTCTTGGCCCCCAGCTCCTCCTTTGTTTCTTTGGTTGTGGCTGACAGCTCTGCAGATACATTCTCAGACGTCAGTCATACTCAGGGCTCCTGGCGTTGATGTTGGAGAGCAAGGCAAGGTAGGAGGAGGGGGACAGGGACCCAGGAACCCCATCCTGACTCCCAGACACTTTCCTCTCATTGTCTGGCAGAGAGGAATGAATGCTGGGCTGGGGTCGAGAGCCCATTCTGGCTCCATCACTAACCAGCTGTGTGATTTTGAACCACTCGCCTCCTTCTGGAGCCAAATAGGGGAGTTAGGCTGGATGCTGGCTGGAATTCCTTGCAGCTTGGCATTTTGTGGTGTGACAACTCCATAACCAGCCTTGTGGCTGGGGTGCTGAAAGCAAACGACCTCAGGAAGGTCCACGTCTGAGCTGAGGGTGGGGCAGAGAGGCTCTGCTCGTTTCTCACCATTTGCTGAGCCCTGAATGGTGCTCTTGGTGGGGTGAGGGGAAGGAAGGGGCAAGTGCAGAGGAGGCAAGAAGCATTGCAAATGTGGCAGCCGACAGTGACCTTCTCTTGAGGGGTCTACCCTCTCTGGAGCCATAGGACACAGGCATGGAATCTGTGAGAACAGCCTAATAAGTGACTCGAGAAGTGTGCCCTTGAGGAGGGGCCGGAGCACAGGCGGGGCTTGGGGGGAGGTGAGCAGGGTGCCCCCAGCACAGGACTGAAGCCTGCCTGCCCCTGTCCTTGCTGTATGACCTTGAACGAGTTTCAGGCTTTGGAGCCTCAGATTCCTCACCTGTCAGGTCAGGATGATGGAAGCAGCCCCCGCACATGTGGGGCCGCGGACCCACCGTAGATGCCCAGTGAATTCCGTGTCTCCTCCTCCCTCCCTTTCTTCTCTGAGAACATCAGACTCTGATTAACGATCCCATTTAGTTTCCAGCCGACATTCCAACTCTCCTGGCTTCTGCCCCCGGAATCTCTCCTTTCTTTTCCTATATCTTTTTCTTTTCCCCTACAATTCTGCACAGTCCTCCCCCACCTCTTTCCCCAGCAAAGCTCCCCCATCCTCCTTCTTTGTAGAGGGCAAGGAAAGGTGGGGTTACATGGATGCCCAGTGATATTTCAGAAGCTTTAATTAAGGCGAAGATTATGCATGCCATTTGAGTTTGAAAAAAGATTCAGATCAGGATGAATAAAATGCTAACTCACCCCCCTCCAACCCCCATCTAACCCACTCACCCACATACCCTGGGGCAAAATGAAACATAACTCAGTTTCTCCAGGAAAGGCATCCGACAGTAGGTCATCGTGGTCAGCAGGCTGACTGCAGCCTCAGCAAGTATTCGTTTTGCCTGCATCCTGCTTCTCACCACCTTCCTTAGCTAGACATTGATGGAGATGTTTGCACGGTGCAAGCTACGGATGTCTGTCCTGCAAATAGACGGCACTGTGGCTTCAGGACTGTGATGCTCCCGCTTTGCTCTCAGTAGAGGCACATTTTCCAGGGGTGCAGAGGACCTTTTCCCCTCTGGGCATCTCTGATGCCCAGCTCCTTCTCCGCAGCACCCTGCTGCCTCAGGAGGCTCCGGTCAACCCTCTGTGAGCCAGTGATGACTGGACCTCCATCCCCAAAACAATTCCCCCCTCATTCCATGGGTCTCAGTTTATGTGATCTTGGTTACCACCCTCTCCTTCACTCTGGACCTGAAGGCCCTGAATACTGGGTTTATGTTATTTAACGCACAAGTGGAACATCATATCTAGCTGCTTGGGGCTTGAGCTGTCAGTTTCTGGGGCCCCATGTGTAGGTGCGTGTGTGTGTGTGTGTGGGTGTGGGTGTGTGTGTGCGTGCACACACTAAGTTGCCTCAGTCATGTCTGACTCTTTGCAACCCCATGGACTGTAGCCCACTAGGCTCCTCTGTAAATGGGATTCTGCAAGCAAGATACTGGAGTGGGTTGCCATGCCCTCCTCCAGGGGATCTTAAATGTGGCTATTCCAAGGTCTGACTTCAGGACCCAAAGGGGCAGGTCCCCTTAAGACTGGGCCTTAGCCAAGAGCCCCACGCTCCTGGATCATCTTCACTGAACCAAAGTGTCACTTCTGCCAATATCTCAGCTCTGTTGTCAAGTGCAAGGGTTCCTTGCTATAGTTTGAAGAGGTGTCATCTTGAGGTGTCATCCAATAGTATACAGGTGAAAAAGTAAGAGGTATCAGCTTAGAGACAGCACAAAGGGACAATCACGACACCCCGGAGATGGAAGAAGGAAGCCTTTCATGAAATATTAGAGGGTGACAAAAAGTACTTAGAGTCTCCCAAGCTTTGGTGACCACAGATTGGTAACTCAGAAACCCCTCATGGTCATCAAACACCCTGGGCCAACTGCAATCCATGGTTCTGCAAACTCTTATTCCTGATGAGGTATCAGTTTCTCCAGCTGGAGGCCACGATAATGGAACAAACTTCTAGGGCTGAAACATGGAGAGTCTTGATCCAATGGTCAAGTCCTTCTACGGAGTCATCTACTCACTAAAACCCCACAGAGTTAAGCCCCTGTGTTCCTTCCCTACTCTTGTCCCAGTATTTCTCCTTTCCAGGAAAGGTCCCAATGGCAGAGAGCTCAGAGCAAAGGAATAGCCTGGACCATCATGTCTGCATCCTCCCAAGGACCAGGAGCATCTCACAGTTGGCAATGCATTGCTGCACTTGCTCTGTGGCCCCCAAGGAGCACATGGCATGTGGGTTCCCTCATCTCAGGTGTCCTCAGGCTATATTCAGGCAGGGTTGTGGCTCTAGCATTCGGTTGTGGAATAAACAATGTTCTTACTGACAATTGCCAGCTCACCATTATTTACTTCTACAGTTATTATTATTATTTTTATCAAAGAAAGCCCTTTTCCATAGGACTTAGGGGAAAGCCTCTTTTTTTTAGGGGAAGTTCTTTTTTTATCAAAGAAAGCCCTTTTCCTTAGGGGAAGAGGGCACTATCATTCTCGTCACTGTTTCCCTTTAGTGAGGGCAAAGATCAGGCAAAGGGACCCAGGCAATTTAGAAGCAGTAGCATAGCAACGCAGTTGACCTCAGCAGGGAGAGTAGGACACACCTCACTCCTTAGGGTGATTAATTGTTCCCAGTCCTGCCACCAGGCTGAGAGGTGAGGAAGTGATTAGTGCTAGATTCCTACTAGATTTGAGCTCACCAACTTTTTCCCCAGTGAAAACTTTTTTAAAAAAATTGCTACCTGGATAAGGGAGCACCCCACTTCCCCTTCTGGCCAAGTCCCATAATCCAGCACCCTGTAGTTTCCACTCAGTGCTATAGAAGCCATTGCCAGCAATGAGAACTTGGCCACACTGGAAAGATGCTCTGGGTGGAGTAAACTCACCTCCTCGTTCTGCTGTTTATTTCCAATCCCCATAACCCTTTGCGTTCACCAGCCCTCACCAGCCCTCCAGGGGTGTTATCTAGTGTCATTTCATTCGTAATGTTGTGAGTGGGTTAAAATGATCATCTCTAAGGATGCCTAACCCAAGTGGAGCCTCCCCCTCTCCCCACCTCCTATCCTGTCTTCCTGGCCCGCAGTTGGCTGGGAACAGTAGGAGCCTATAACAGACAGCGTGTCATCGGCTCCTGACAGCCTCGGTGCTGTAATATGGGCCTGCCAAACCCATTACAGTAATGACAGTATTGCAGAATTAGAACACTCACTCCTACATAGAGAGGAAAAAAAAAACAAAACTGGGGATAGAGGGGGCAGGCTTGAAATCTTGTGCTATTTTGCTTTTTTTCTCTTTCCTCCTTTTAACATATGGCATTATTTTTCTTTCATTTTCTTTTATTCCATTAAAAAGATAAACAAGGGACTTCCCTGGCAGTCCAGTGGTTAAGATTCTGTGATTCCACTGCAAGGGGTGCAGGTTCAATCCCTGGTCAGGGAACTAAGATCCCACATGTCTCATGGAGTGACCAAAAAAAAAGAAAACAAAAACAAAGAAGAGAAATAAGCATGAAACCATATATCCTTGCCTAATGACACATTTTCCGGGAAGAAGATGGCATCACTTGGGTTTTAGGGAATCACTGGGTCTCGCGGAGGAGCCAGCAGTGTCATCTCAGGATCATTTCCCCAAATGGGGCCTATTCAAGGATGCTCTTTGCTGGGGCTTTTGTAATCTCAACAGGCACTTATGGAATTAACTTTCTGCCTTGGGCAGAGGAGAAGGGGTATTGCAGAAAATGATCATCTTTCTGATGGGGGATCATAGAGTGCTGTTAATAATTATGATGATTACAGTGATTTGCTTACAGTAAGTGGTCCCTAGGACTCCCCTGTGGAAGTGAGAGAAAGAGATGGCTCCATCTGGCCTATGGGCAAACTGAGGCGTGGAGAGTTGAGTCGAATCACTAATTCTGTCTGGCTGTCAGGGACTGGTCCAGGCGCAGAGGAGGGGGTTGAGAGGGTGGATGCTCTGTGGGGAGGGGGCACTCTCAACATGAGATGTACCGGCTGGGTTAGCACAAGAGAGACCTGCAAGACACCAAGAGCTCCTGCTGAGCATGGATGTTCAGCAGCAAGCTAGAGGCCTGTTGGTGCAAGGGCTGGGTTTTTCAGGACGTGTCAGGCTCAGAGAGGCTTCCCTCATGGCTCTGAGGGTAAAGAATGTGCCTGAGGTGCAGGAGACCTGGGTTCAACCCCTGGGTGGGAGAGATCCCTGGAGAAAGGAATGGCTGCCCACTCTAGTATTCTTGTCTGGAGAATTCCATGGACAGAGGAGCCTGGTGGGCTACTGTTCATGGTGTTGCAAAGAGTTGGACACAGCTGAGGAGATAACACACACCCAGGCTCAAATGGGGTGATGGAAGGGAATTGTAGTAATACTAGGACACCGGAAGACACAAGAAGCCTAGGGATCAGTCTCCGTCTCTATGAGTTTTACACCAGGCGCCCAGTCCCAAGGGCAAAGGCCTCATAGAAAGGCTGAGGACATTTTCTGCCAAATCTGAAAATGCTGGGAGGGGGCTGGTGTCACCCTCAAGGCAAGAGGCAGAACTCACATCCTTAGTGATTAGGCTCCAGAGACCTAGGGGTAGGGCTCTGAACTCTTGCCTGAGTTGTGACCACTGAGTCTGCTTCTGGGACAGACCCAGCAAGCGTTAAGGCTAGGACTGTGGACAGAGTGCAGGACAGCATGGATCAGCGGAAGGAGTCCTGAGTCCTGGCCCCACTGCCCGTCAGCCGTAAGACCCACTGTCCATCCTCCTTAGGCCCAAGTTTGACCAATAAGGGGGCTAAGAACACACTGTGTAAGGTAACTGTGGGGACTGAATACACAAAGCCCTAGCCAGGTGCCCAGACTTCATTGTGCTGGATGTGTTGATTCCCTTCTTTTTGCTCTTCTAAGTGACCACCTCAGACATTCAGTCAGTCAACAGATACTCACTGAGAACCTGCTCTATGTTCAACCCAGTGCTAGAATAATTTATGAGGAGAAACTTGCCCATGAAAACTCAGTAAAAGAAGGACTATGGTTCATGAAACATGGTTGGCATTTTCGTGAGATAAGGTTCAGGCATGAGAAATTCTCAAAAGGCAATGCAGAGCAAGGGATAATCAAATGCTGAGTTGCCTGGTGAGAATGTTCATTTCCTAGTGTCCTCATCAGATACAGGATAGATGATCTGCATGATATCCAATGCCTAGTGGGGTCAGCTCCTGAAAGTCTCTCCTTACGGTTCCTCATATCAGCCTTGTCTGGTAACTATCATTCATTCATTTATTTATTCCATCCAGTCATCTACTCATCCATCCATCCACCTATTCATCCATCCATTCATCTATTCATCTATCCATCCATCCATCCATTCATCCATCCATGTATCCGTCTAGTAATCCACCCATCCAGCAATCTATTCATCCATGTATCCATCTATCCATCAATCCATCCATCTATCCATCCATCCATCCATCTATTCATCCATACATATATCCATTCATCTATTCATCTATCCATCCATCCATCCATCTATCCATCTATTCATCCATCCATCCATCACTTATTCCACAAGTACTGAGGGCCTATTAGGTACAAGCACTGTGTGTCCCCATGTCTGGGATGCATGTGAGTTGGTTGGCATGCTGAGGATCTTACGAACTTATGGTTTGGTGTATGTAGGAGACCAACAATAGAAAGAAATAAGACAGGTTCAGGGAACTTCCCTGGTGGTCCAGTGGTTAAGACTCCAAGCTCCCAATGCAAGGGGCCCAGGTTGGACCCCTTGTCGGGGAACTAGATTCTGCATGCCACAATTAAGAGAGCCCACATGCCACAAGACTTGGCACAAACAAATAAATAAATAAGATAGATTCAAACAGGGAGAAGTACACAGGAGGAAGTAAAATAGGGTAATGAGTGACTGGAGGTCAGTTGGAAGAGTATGATGGACAGGGTGGGAAGAGTGGGACTCTCGGTGGGCTGGTGTGACATTTGAGCTGAGACTTGAATATGAGCATTCTTTCTCTGAAATGAGGGAGGGGGTGTGGTGCTAAGAGAAGAGAATCCCAGGCAAACGGAACAGCAAGTGCAAAGGTCCTGAGGCATGAATGAGCTGGTTATCCACCAGAAACAGAAGGAAGGCTGCTGTGGTTGGAGCTTGATGAAGCCAGGGGCAAGGGGACCCAGCATGAGTCTGAGCAGAAGGTGGAGACCAGAACTTGAGAAGGCCATGGCTTGCTTTCTCTGTGTGTGGGAACCAGCGAGGCATTTTAAGCAAGGAAATAACAAAATCTGATTCATGTTTCAAAATATTTTAAAATAATTAATACTCGTAGCTTCTGAAACACACACTTCTGTGTGTGACATGGCCGTTGCTCTGTACAGGCTGTCTTCTGGAATTGCCTTTTGTCTTGTTTATCTGTCAGGTGAGACTTTAAGATCTCATTCAGGTATCACTTCCTTTGTGAAGCCTTCTTTGACCTTCTGGCTGGCCCTATCTCCTGTCAATCACTCCCTTTTCTTACTCCTATGCTTCACACACACCTCTAATATTGCACGAAATTTAATACATTGCCATTACCTGCTTACATGTGTCTCCCCTAGCAAAGGACCCAGAACATGGCAGGGGCTTAATAGATTTGACAAGGGCCAGCAGTCAGGGTAGGCTCCGTGGAAGGAACTTTTGAAGGATGGATAGAATTTTGATAGATGATCAAGAGAGGCCAGAGTCACACAAATCCTACAATATCTGCACAAGTCAACATGAGTCATGACTGAAAGATACTGACATCAAGAGGGGAGCCCAAAGCAACTATATCCCAATAAAAAAAGAAAGATGGGGAGCCCACCCCAGTGAAACCCATGTGACCGTCTCCTCTCTCCAATGTGATGCCAGTTCAGGCAGCTGATGAAAATGATAGATGTTGACTTGCATATGATATTCAAGTACTTTGCATATTTCCATTCACACTGAAATGCAAGGACAGACTCCTCAGTCCCCTGGTTCCTTCCTTCTTTCATTTAGCAACTCTTAATTAAATGTTTCCTGAATATCCTGCTTGATCCTTGTCCTTGTGAAGGATAAGGAACTAGAAATTTGTCTCTGGTGAGCTCACATAGGATGGATGGCTCACAGGTAAGAGGCAGAAGAATACGAGTTCCCAGCTGGGGTTCTGGAATCAGAAGATGTGGATTTCAAAACTGATGAACTGTGTGATCTTAGGCTACTGGTTTAACTTCCTTCAGCCTTGGTTCCTCATTTAAAAAGTGAAGTTAAACTAACAATTCAGAACTAGTCAGGTTGACTTGATAGAATGTGGGGCATATAGCTAAGACCCTGTGGGTATCAGATGTCTTGTTTTTGCTTTTTTGTTGTTGTTTGATCCACTGAAGAATTCATGCTTTTGAATTATGGTGCTGGAGAAGACTCTTGAGAGTCCCGGAGACTGCAAGGAGATCAAACCAGTCAATCTAAAGGACATCAGTCCTGAATATTCATTGGAAGGACTGATGCTGAAGCTGAAGCTCCAGTACTTTGGCTATCTGATGCGAAGAGCCGACTCATTGCAAAAGACCCTGATGCCTGGAAAGACTGAGGCAGGAGGAGAAAGGGGCAATAGAGGATCAGATGGTTGGATGGCATCACTGACTCAAGGGACATGAGTTTGAGCAAACTCTGGTAGATGGTGAAGGACAAGGAAGCCTGGTGTGCTGCAGTTCATGGGGTCACAAAGAGTTGGACACAACTTAGCAACTCAGCAACATAGTCAATTAACAGTGTTGTGACAGGTTCAGGTGAATAGCAAAGGCACTCAGCCATACAAATACATGTATCCGTTCTTCTCCAAACTCCCCTCTCATCCAGGCTGCCACATAACATCGAGCAGTTCCCTGTGCTATACAGTAGGTCCTTGTTGCTTATCCATTTCAAATATAGCAGTGTGTCCATGTTCATCCCAAACTCCCTAAGTATCTACTCCCGTGGGTAACAGTTGTTTACTGTTTTTCCCACATCCCTCTATGGGAGAATTTGCAGATACCATTAAAAACCCCTGGGAAGGACTTCCCTGGTGGCCTAGTGGTTAAGAATCTGCCTCCCAATGCAGGGGACATGGGTTTGATCTCTGGTCTGGGAAGATACCACATGCCATGGGGCATCTAAGCCCATGTGTCACAACTACTGAGCCTGCACACCACAACGAAGAGTAGCCCCCACTCACTGCAACTAGAGAAAGCCTGAGCAGTAATGAAGACCCTGCACAGTCAAAAATAACACAGATAAATACTTAATTAAATAAAACCTCCTGGTTAGACTCTGCAGACTGGTCCAACTTTTTCCCTTCCCACATTTCAAGCCTCAGAGTTGGGATGGCTGCAGCTCACCCTGGGTTTCCCAAGTGGCACTAGTGGTAAAGAATCTGCCTGCCAATGCAGGAGACTTAAAGTGATGTGGGTTTGATCCCTGGATTGGGAAGACCCCTGCAGGAGGGCATGGCAGCCTGCTCCAGTATTCTCGCCTGAGGAATTCCTTGGACAGAGGAGCCTGGCGGCCTACAGTCTATGGGGTCGCAAGGAGTCGTACATGACTGAAGCGACTAATGCACTCTTTCCTTGGAACAGTGATGGAGCCAGCACCTGGGAGGTGGGTGTGGGGTGAAACCTGTCTGCTACACGCTGGTCAGCGTCCGCCCTCCTCTCCTGCTCTGGTTGTGAGCAGAACCCACCCATTCACTTTCTTTCTCTTCTGTTGCCTTAAACATATCCCAGAGAGATCATAAATTGATTCACCCGCCTCCGACCTACAGACACCCGACGGAGCCTTCTGGTTTTCTCCCAAGACTTCTGACCCTTCCCTGCCACTCAGCCCCTTTCTCTTCCTGTCTCTCCAGTCCCGGCAGCGTTGGGGTCAGTGAGTGGGTTGCGAGAGCTCAGACATGATGTTCGGTGTGTGATTCATTTGCGCCAGGGGATTCTGAATAGATAATAATCGTCTGTAAATGGCAATTAACAAAATCTTTTTAAAAGTGTCTTGATGGTTCTAAAACGGAAGGCAAAACATATTATGCTTCTTGTTGCAAGTGATTACGGGGGCAGCTGGTGATGCCCAGGCTTTGAAGGAGATGATATCCACCCACTCATGTCCAACAAGAGAGGCTACCCCTAATTTCATGCCCCTTCCCCGGGACTCTTCCTCAAGACAGCCTTTGAGGAAGACTCACTTTGGCTTCTTCCTGAAGCCCTTGCCTGGGCTCCATGTCTCCCCCCAGGCAAGCACGGGAGTTGACAAGTGGCAGCACTGGAAGATGGACAAGCAAACCAACATCTGCTACCAAGTGATACAGACCAAGTCTTAAGGGAGCTGCTTTGCTCTACTCCTGTGACCTCAGTCCTTCCTAACCTACCTGTTGAGCAAAGATGCTCCATCCCTTCACTCTATTATTTTTTTAACAGACGAGGAAACTGAGGTTTAGACTCGATTGAGGACATTTGACTAAAATATTTGAACTTGCAAAGCCTGGTCAGGGAGCCATGCTCCTTCCCACACTACAGCACTCCCTGAACTTCTCCCCCTGCCCTGAGTATTTAAACTGCTATTCATCCTCCATCTGACGCTGCTGTAGGCTTTTACTAGGGCAGGGAGTCTCTGTCTTTCCCATTGGGCTGCACTGTATTGCCACGCTCTATCTTGGTGCCTGAGGGTGGTTAGGAAAAACATGTTGAATGAATGACTGTCTTCCTCTGTGGCCATGAATCATTAGAAATGACCAGTGTAAGAACATCTGTCCACCAGTTAACATATTTATTTAAAAAAAAAATTCAGGTGAAGAAACGGATTTGGTGTAAGCTAATTCAGCCTGCTGTTGTTGTTCAGTCACTAAGTCGTGTCTGACTCTTTATGACCCCATGGACTACAAACACGCCAGGCTCCTCTGTCCTTCACTATCTCCTGGAGTTTGATCAGATTCATGTCCACTGAGTCAGTGATGCTATCTAACCTTCTTATTCTCTGCCACCCCCTTCTCCTTGTGCCTTCAATCTTTCCCAGTGTCAGGGTCTTTTCCAATGAGTCGACTCTTCCCATCAGGTGGCCAAAGTATTGGAGATTCAGCTTCAGCATCAGTCCCTCCAATGAATATTCAGGGTTGATTTACTTTAGGATTGACTGGTTTGATCTCCTTTCAGTCCAAGGGACTTTCAAGAGTCTTCTCCAACACCACAATTCCAGTCTTGGCATCCATCAATAGAAAACAACATCCTCTTGCTAATTAGATCCTAATATCCTAAGACATAGTCCTGCCTCCAAAAAGCCCTTCTTCTCCACTACGGGTGGACCTAGGGTGGTGACTAGGGGACAGTCTTTTCACCTGCCTGGAGAGCAGGATGGATCCAGCTGCCAGGTTCCCTGGGCAGACAGACCCAGTGCATCTCCCACTGATGGAAAGTCTTATCTATTCTAGACTCTAAACCACCTGGGGGATGTCTGATGAAGTCCCCAACTGTTATTTGGGAGGAAAGAGGTGCTGAAAATTAGAATTGAAACAGTAGTAGAATTTGGGGTACAGGGTTCAGGAAGGATGCTAAATTCCTTCCTCATATTTTCTTGGAGGAGCAGACCCTCAAACTCAAGGCTGCTAAGCTGGTTTTTGGAATAGAGAGCAACAGAGAGTGTGTGTGTACAGGTTAGACACCAACCTAGGCACCTTGCCCAGCAGGGATGGTTTGGAATTTGGAATTTCAGGAAGAGGAAGGAAGAATTTGAGGAAGAGGTTTGAGAGGAGGAAGCTTCAGCCACAGGGTGGGAGGGCCGGGTGAGCAGTAGGACAGTAGGAAGAAGCAAAAGGAATGGCAAGATGCTAGCTGATATGTTTCCAATGGCACCTACCTTGTCCTTTGCACACACTGCCCCACCCCGTCCTCATTGCTTTAGCCTAAGATCCTCTTGAAAGGCCAGGCCCGCATTTTTCAGAGTGTCCACAGATCACCCCAGATGAAGTCACCTGAGGACTCCTTAATCACACGGCCTCCTGGAGATGCAGTCATGGTGTTTTTAGCCTGCTGTCCTAGGGGTATTTCTTCCCAGATCCCAAGTAGCTACTTTCTCACTGAGTAGGCTTTAGGACCCAGGCCCCCAACGTCCAGGCCACATCTAACAAATCCAAGTCTTCACAGATGGGCTGGGAAACTGCTCTCTTGAAAGGTCCCCAGGTGGTTCCCACGAACATTAGAACCAGGCCACTGAGCTAAGTCATGTCCTGAGGTTTCGTGATTGGCAGTAAGCTGGGGAGGGAGGCACACTATGGCATCATTTGACGGCATCATTGATCTTGTGCAAACCGCTAAGAATAGCTTTGGTTCTCTAAAAACTTCCAACAGGGAAAGGACAGTCTGTGTCTCGTTTACCAGAACTGCTAGTCTCCTAAAATACTGGAAATGAAGGAATCTTCCAACTCACTGCAGTTCAATCGCTTACTTTTACAGGACAGTGATGGTTAATTTCATGTGTCAACTGATCCCCGTGCCCGCACATGCAGTTAAACATACTCTGGTTGTTTCTCTGAAGGTGCTTTTTGGATTTTGAATTGAAGTAGGTGGACTTGGAGTAAAGTCTATCGTCCTTCAATGGGCTCCACTTGTGCGTGGGCTTCATCTAATCCCCTCAAGGCTTGAACAGAACGAACACTGATCTCCCCTGAGCGAGAGGGCATCCTGGCAGCAGACGGCCTTCAGACTCAGACTGCAGCTCGGTTCTGGGTGTCCGGTCTGCCGGCCTACCCTGTAGGCTTTAGACTTGGCCGCCCCACAATCGAGTGAGCAAGTCCCTAAAATCAATCTTTCTCTCTCCATATATACATATAACACACACACACACACACACACATATAACATATATATACGCACACATTCTGTTGGTTCTGTTTCTCTGGAGAATTCTAATTCAAGGCCCAGTGAGGTATGAGAACTAACCCTGAGTCTAGAACCTAGGTCATTGCAGAGACATGAGTGATGGAGACAATCCACGGTCCTTCTTGCCCTGAGAGCACTAGCTTCTGCCCTAGGAAGAGCATCAAGCTGTATGTGTGTGTGTTTTTCCTGTGAGCTCCTTGGAGCCTGGGACCCACATGCCTTATTCATCTCTCATGTCGCTGTCCCCGACACTGAACCTGGAAGACAGTAAGTACTGAATGAGTGATTGAAGGAAAGCAAAAAACCTTCTCTGAGTCTCAACTATTTGGATACTTATGGAGACTTTCCAAATCCCCAGGAGGCAGGGCACAGACTGGTCCCCTGCTTACTCTCCCTGCCTGCTGCAGAGATAGGGCTTCCCGGGGGCACCAGTGCTAAAGAACCCACCTGCTAAGGAAGGAGACGCAAGAGACGCAGGTTTGATCCCTGGAGCGGGAGGATCCCCTGGAGGAGGGCATGGCAACCCACTCCAGTATTCTTGCCTGGAGAATCTCATGGTTGAGGAGACTGGTGGGCTACAGTACATGGGATCACAATGGACTCAAAAAAGAGTCAGACACAGCTGAGTGACTGAGCAAACATGCGCGCATACATGCACGCTGCCCCCTAGATACTTTGGCAGATAGGTGCAAGGTTGGGGCGAGGGAGTAGGTCCTGTAGGAAGAAATGATAGGGGTCCCAGGGGTAACAGAGTGAACACTGAAGCCTGGAAGGAAAGAGGGAGGGGAATGGGAGGGAAGCCCCTTGTAGCAAATGGTTCTTCCGTGGCCCACACTGTACTAGGGACTTGTGTACTGGCTCTGGCATGGAATCACCAGGTCACTTAAATTAATGAAGAAGGGGTAGGAGGTCGAGATGGGGGTTAGGGACAAGGGCCAAACCCAGCAGGGAAACAGGCCCCAGGAAGAACCACTTCGTGTGCAGGAGGAGGGAGACAGAATTTGGAATCCATGCCAGTGGCCACCTCCATCACCTCCTGCTGGAACCCAGAGGCTGTGCATTGCGTGCCGGGCAGCAGGCTGGGGTCTCCGTGGTCTTGAGATGGGCTCTGCCCTCAGACATGCAGGTGGATGGGGAGGTGGTCTGGTTTGGCTTCAATTATGGAATTTTGCTTTGGTCATCAGCTCTCTGGGCTACGCGTACCTGAGACACCACATGTGCCCTCACCCAAGCCTACTGCAGCGTGTGTGTGTGCAGCATGTAAACAGAGGGGCAGACAGTGGTGTGGGCTGCACCCTTCACCCCCACCCTGCATCTGCAAGACCCGTGACCCCCCACCCCTCAGGGTGGAGACAGAATGGGGCTCCTGTCAAGTGCTTTCAGCTCCAGTTGGAAAAATTCTCCTTTGGACAGCCCAGCCCTTGGGCTGGGTTGGTTCCTCCGGGGCAGGGCTCTCTCGGAGATGCTGACCCATCTTCCGAGCCAATTGGATCTGCACTCTTGGTGGAAACCAAGCTGACAGCTGGCTCCTGCTCTAGCCCAGCCTCCCACTCCTCTTTCTAAAGCTCCCGAATATTCACTAGAAGGACTGACCCTGAAGCTCCAATACCTTGGCCACCTGATGTGAAGAACTGACTCACTGGAAAAGACCCTGATGCTGGGAAAGAGTGAGAGCAGGAGGAGAAGCGGACGACAGAGGACAAGATGGCTGGATGGCATCATCGACTCAGTGGACATGAGTTTGAGCAAACTCTGGGATAGAGTGATTGACAGGAAAGCCTGGCATGCTGCAGTCCTTGGAGTCGCAGTCGGACAAGACTGAGCGACTGAACAGCGACAAAGTGTCAAGGTGCCCTCCTGCTTCTGGCTATTCTGAACAAGTCCTGGATGCTGCCTACGAGTTGTCCCACCGGACAGCAGCCCAGGATGGACCCCCACTGCACCCCAGGGCTCCCAAATGTGGTTTATCTTAATAAAATCATAACGGAGTTTCCCATTATGCTATTGATAACCAGTTGTCCACTAGGCTTGATTGTCTCTAGGCAGTTGGGGTAAACAACGGATACCCAACTCCCTAGGTAGAAGAGCAGCTCCTCATTCTTAGAAATCACTGCGTTCACCTCCCTGTTGTTCTGTCAAAGAATATGCAAGCCGTGGGAGGCAGGCAGAAGGAGCTGTTTGCCAGATGCGCTCACTTAAGGAGTCCATCAATTTAAAAATTCAGATGGATGCGTTGGAAGTGGGTTCCCGACAGCAAAATGGAATTCTCCCCAGTCCCACTGCGTTAAGCGTCAAGTTACAGATCTTCCCCAGCAGCGTGGACACTTCCAATAAAGCCAGCTTTGTGCGGGCAGTGTAGGTAGTGGGGGCTCCATGACCGAGGGGGCCGTCTCAACTCCCTGGGAGATAAATGTGAGTCCTGGGCCAGCGCCTGAGACCACCATGCTCCTCCTCCCCGGCTTCCCAATCAGCTAAGCGAGTCTGTGCAGCTCGGTCAGGCCCTGCCTGCCTGGCTCTCCAGACCACTGAGGAAGCCAGAGCCTGTCTCTTTCCTCAGGTCCTCAGGGCCTGTCTCTTCTTATGCCTGGTGCATAGTAAGTGCTCAGGAAACACTTCCCAGTAAAAACTGCCTTTCATGGACCAGGTGGAAAATACCTTATGCATGTGATTTTTTTTTTTTGGTATTGGTCTTGGCAATGGTTCCCCCCTCTTTTATTTTTTTAAAAATTGAAATACAGTTGATTTACATTGCTGTGTTTATTTCTGGCATACAGCAATGTGATTTGGTTTTGTATATATACATACACACACACGTATGGCTTCCCGGGTGGCACAGTGGTCAAGAATCTGCCTGCAAGACAGGAGACACAGGTTTGATCCCTGGGTTGGGAGGATCCCTTGGAGAAAGAAATGGCAACCTGCTCCAGTATTCTTGCCTGGGAAATCCCATGGACAGAGCAGCCTGGTGGGTTACAGTCCATGGGGTTTTGAAGACTTAGACCCGACTGAGCAAACACACACATACACACACACATACACAGTCTATCTATATATATACATACATACATATATATATATATATGTATATATATATATACACGCAACCCATATGTGTTTTTTTTCAGATTCTTTTCCATTGTAGGTTATTATAAGATATTGAATATATCAAGAGTTAAATTTTATTTTAAATATAATACAGATCTTGGAGGGAGAAATGCTATTACTTGCATTTTGTAGATGAGGGAGTAAGCTGGGATTTGAATTTGCTGCTTCTCAAGCCAAGTCTGGGGCTCCTCACATCACACTGGCCATGTTTCTGCTCTTTTACCTAAAGAACTTGGAGAAAGAGGCTGCCTGAGGGCTCCTGACTCCTGTGGCTGGGGAGAGGTGGAGGGGTGCTGAGCCTAGGGGGCCACAACCCTTCCCGACAGGGAGGGGCCAGGCTCCGAAGGGGGCGGGGCCAGGCTCCGAGGGGCGGGGTCAGGCTCTGAAGGGGCGGGGGCCAGGCTCCGAGGGGAAGGGCCAGGCTCTGGAACCAGCATGGTGGGAGTCTGGGCATCTTCCCCAGTCAGGTCTGGCTCAGTCCTTGTGGGGGTGCCCTTCACCTTGGGGGCTTCTTGAGTCTCTGCCTGCTCTGTTGGAGCCTGGCCTCGTCTTCAGGGGATTCCCTCCCGCGTCCTATGTTCCCTGCACACCGGCATAGGTAGGAGTGAAGAGCATGGGGCAGGAAAGGGGTGTTTCAGACAGAGCTTCCTGAGGGGCTGGGCAGTGAGCATGGAGGGAGGCAGAGATCTTGGTTTCAGGTCCTTGTTCTGACCATCTTCAGCCAGTGATGAAACCTCTCAGAACCTCAGTTTCCCGATAGTAGAATAAAGACACTGCCACCTACTTCCTGGGATGGTTGGGAGTCAAACAAGATGATGAATAAGTGCTATAGAAATGCCTCTTGGGGCTTCCCTGGTGGCTCAGTGGTAAAGAATTCACCAGCCAACGCAGGAGATGGGGGTTTGATCCTTCGGTTGGGATGATCCCCTAAAGAAGGAAATGGCAACCCACTCCAGTATTCTTGCCTGGGAAATCCCAGGGACAGAGGAGCCTGGCGGGCTATGGTCCATGGGTTTGCAAAAGAGTTGGAAACGACTGAGTGACTGAACAACAACAAGAGCAATGCCTCTCAGCAGAGACACGGGGCTGTAGGACACTGGTGGCAGGACCAGGTGGACCTTGCATCCCACACCCAGGGGGCAAACAGGAGGGTGAATCCCGGTCTCTTGAGAGAACTTTTCCAGAAACAGCTCTAGCTTGAAACACTGCAGGACATCTTTCCAAAGCGTGGGGATTTTGGCATCAGAGAAGTAGACTATTTTAAACTTCACAGTCATCCAAAGAGAATGGAGGAGATGGTTTAGTGGAGGTCCTTTTTCCTTCACTGAGTCCCCTGCCTGCCTTCTTCATCACCGAGAGCATTTTTCAGAGCAGCCCTGGGTGACAGGGCCTCCCACCCAGCCAGCAGTGGCCAGCTTTCACGGCAATGCCCTGAGCAGTTCCCGGAAGCCCAGGAGAGTGATGACCATGTGAGGACTTTGTGAGGTCCTAGAAATTTGGATTTGGCACCATAGATGCTCCATAGATGTCTTGTGAGATGCTAGAACGGCCACCTGTGAGTGGTGTGTGCATGTGTGCTAAGTTGCTTCAGTCATGTCCGACTCCTTGTGACTGTAGCCCACCAGCCTCCTCTGTCCCTGGAACTCTCCAGGCAAGAACACTGGAGTGTGTTGGCATGCCCTCCTCCAGGGGATCTTCCTCACCCAGGGATCAAACCCACACCTCTTATGTCTCCTGCACTGGCAGGCAGATTCTTTACCATAAGTGCCACCAGGGAAGCCCCATGAGCAGTACCAAACCCCAAATGTCAAGAGAGAAGCTGTCCAGGGACCTGGCATGGCATCGCGCTGGACCGCAGTGCAGGAATGCTCAGGATTCGGCATGCATGCTGCAGCCTGTTGCTGGGCAATCGCTGGAGATGTACAGGCTTCCCCCGCAACCTGAGGGGCAGGAACAGGGCTTCTCCCCATGTCCCCTGATCCCACAGCACAGTGTACAGCATGGTGGTGAGGGAAAGCCCAGTAAACCTGAATGAACCATGACCACCATAGCCACAGGCATTTGCTTGCTTCCACTTCCACTTTCTGGATGAAGGCTCAGGCCCAACAATGAAGTGACCTTTCTGAGGTTCCATGATTGGGGATCCCAGTGGTTCTCACCCTGGGGAGATTTATTTCTCCCAGAGGACATTTGGCAACATCTAGAGACATTAATTAATCAACTAATTAATTTTAAAATTGATTAGTTAATTAATTAGGTTGCCCTGGGTCTTAGTTGTGGCATATGGGATATAGTTCCCTGACCAGGGATTGAACCTGGGCCCCCCACATTGGGAGTGTAGAGTTGTAGCCACTGGACCACCAGGGAAAGTATCTGGAGACAGTTTTGATTATCACGACTGGAGAGAGGCTACTGCTTCTAAAGAGTGGAAGCCAGAGATGCTGTAAACATCCTCCAAAACACAGGCGTGGCACAGTGCACCCTCACCCCCACCCAAAATTCTCCAGCCCCAAAGGTCAGCAGTCCTGAAGTCGAGAAGCCTGGGTTAGAGGTAAAGGGAATGGTGTGTTTCAAGTCATCAAGTACTTAAAGGGCCTGCAAGGTGGAGAGGACAGTAATCATTCAGGTGAGAGGCAGGATGTGAGGTTAAGGAAGGCAACAGCAGAAGGTGAGACTGGAAAGATAGGTTGGAGGCAGAGAAAGGTCTTAGACAGCAAATGACAAAGTTTTGCCTCATAGACGAGAAAACCGGATTTGCTGAATGGCCAGACTAGAGCCGGTTTCCCACGTAGTCCTCGGTCCACCCACCATGCTGCCTCTTTCCTAATCAAGAGGGGAGGCATGGAGGGCTGAAGAGCAGTCACACAGTGCAAGTCACTTTTTACTCACCCCCAGGACTCATTTGTGAGCCCACCAATGCTGTAAACACTTTCATCACTGTTTTCCCTACCGTACCATGTTATAACTATTTACCTATTAATCAATTTCCCTGCTAGACTATAAGCTCCTTGAGGACAGGAATCATGCTTAATTATTCCTGTATCTTTGGTACCTTCCATGATGCCTAGAAACAATAGGTACATAAAGCAGGATAGCTGCATAAATGAAGCAAGAGGAGAGGGTAGGCTGACTTTCTGTGTGGTTGTTAGGACTGTGATAGGTTTCCTTATTCTCGTTTTCTTTTTTTCCTTTTCTTTTTGGCTGCATTGGGTCTTTGTTGCAGTTCATGGGCTTCTCTCTAGTGGCAGTGTGTGGGTTTAGTTGCCCTGTGGCAAGTGAGATCTTAGTTCCCCGACCAGGAATTGAACCTGCATCGCCTACATTGGAAGGCAGATTCTTAACCACTGGACCACCAGGGAAGTCTTTCTTTTTTTAAATATAAGAAATACATGGAAATCCATTCCATGGCTGATTCATATCAATGTATGACAAAACCCACTGGAAAAAAAAAAAAAGAAATACATGGAAACATGTACATGCTACTCTAGCATGGAAACATATACACTACAATATGTAAAATAAATGGCCAGGGAATCTGCTTTATGACTCAAGGGAGCTCAAACCAGTGCTCTGTGACAACCTAGAGGGGTGGGATGGGGTGGGAGGTGAAAGGGAGGCTCATAAGGGAGGGGACACATGTATTACCTATGGCTGATTAGTGTTGATGCATGGCAAAAACCAACACAATATGTAAAACAATTATCCTTCAATTAAAACTAAACAAATTAAAAAAAAAATACATGCCCCTTGTACAAATAAATGAAAAAAAAAACTATAGACAACCCAAAAGAATAAAATAACAATGATCCAACCCCTATGGTTCCCTATCCAGTGATAAATACATTGACATTTCAGTAGATATCATGGCATCCTTTCTAGGGTTATATATTCATGAGATTCACATGCACATTTTTTTTTAAATTAAAATGGAATCACACTATCTATGTTGCTCTGTAGCTTGCTTCTTCACTTAAAAATATATTGAAAACTAGTGCAAGAGCATGCCAGGGAATCTGTCTTAAAGTTGTGTTTGCATAGCAATCAAACATTTTTATTTAGACTGCATCTTTGAAGAGGGGTAAATCTGTGTGAACATCTTTCCATGTCCATGAATACACTTCCACGGCACCGAAAGGCTGCAAACTACATGACGGTACAGTTGCGCTATAACATATTAAACCAGGCCTCAATCATTGCAATTTGAATGGCTTTTATATTTTTGCTATGACAACAATGCTGCAATAAATATCCTGTTAGCTAAATCTTGCACGCATCCCTCATTTTTTCCCTTAGTTTGAATTTCTAGAATAGAAATCGCTGGAACAAAAATTGCCTGTTTTACAGCTTTTGAAATGTAGGACCATGCTGCTTTCCAGAAAGGTTGTGCCGATATTCATTCCTACGAGCGGTGTATGGAAAATGCCATGTTAGCTCTTCTTGAACAAAAAGCTATCACGTCATCGATGTAAACACCAAGACAAGCTATTTCAATCCCATCTGTAGCATTTTGGTGCAGAGGAGCTGTCATTCTTATTATTTTACAGTCTACCAGTTGTGTGCTCAGTTTTGGTGTGATGAGCTATGCAGTTGTGTGCACGCTTTTGAACACACATACGAGGTGACATGAAAGAAAGCATCCAGCCCAATACCTAGGACACAACTGAAGCTTGACAAATGCTCCTGCCACCTCTGTCCATCACCACGGCTATGGGTATAGGCTTTATCTTCTCTTTGCTGAAAGGTTGTCTCCAGTAACCTGTCTTGGAAACCAATAAGCCTATCTACACATCTGCCACAGTGATTCATCAAAAATGCAAGACATACTATGTGATTTTCTTGCTTAAATGTCTTCAGTTGCTCCCTATGGTTCACATACTGAAGTTCGGACTCCATGGCAGGACTTGAAAAGTTCCTTGACCTGCCCCTGAAGCCCTGCAGCTTCATCTCCCATGGGTCTCCTACCCTTGCTCGTGTTCCAGACGTGCTCCACTAGTGGGTCTTTCAACAGGATTCAACCTTTTATTCCTCTGTGACTGGGAACCAGGCTATTCTCTCTTCTTAAAATACCTCTATTTCCTTTATGACACTGTTTGTTTGCAGAACTGTTTTCTGGAAAACCTAGGTTAACTCTTTTTCTCTCTATCCCACTTAGATGATAATATCCTCTCCTGTAGTCCCAGAAAATCTTGCCCAATCACTACTTATAAGATCTCCTTTTGTATTTATAATTGTTGCTTTCATGTGTATCTCCAATACTTTGGCCACCTGATGCTAAGCACTGACTCATTGGAAAAGACCCTGATGCTGGGAAAGATTGAAGGCACGAGGAGAAGGGGACGACAGAGGATGAGATGGTTGGATGGCATCACCGACTGAATGGACATGAATTTGAGTAAACTCCGGGAGTTGGCGATGGACAGGGAGGCCTGGTGTGCTGCAGTCCATGGGGTTGCAAAGAGTCAGACATGAATGAGCAACTGAACTGAACTGAACTGTGTATCTCACCAACTGGACTGTTAAGAATCAGAATCTTATTTTACTATAGGTTAATATTCTCAACATTTGCTATCAAACTTAGCACACAGTAGATGCTTAATAAATGCTTCTTTTTTAGAAAAATATTTGTTTATTTATTTGGCTGTGCCAGGTCTTAGTTGGAGCACGTAGAATCTTCAGTTGCAACGTGTGGGATCTAGTTCCCTGACAAGAGGTGAATCCAGGCCCCCTGAATTGGGAACCTGGAGTCTTGGCCGCCAAACCACCAGGGAAGTCCCAATAAATACTTGAATGAATGTATGAATAAAACGATAATGTCTTTCCATACTATTTTATTTCCTTTCTCCAATCTGTCCATCTACATGGCTCCATCCAAAATAGTCTACTATAGTCGCCAGCTAGAGTCACGACACTCTCTGCTATTCATTTAATGAACTAATGATACATGATATGACTCCCTTCTTAGGACCAAGCAGAAATGACAGGACCAAGTGCTCTGCCAGCATCTGTACGTTCAGGAGGAGATGCTAGAAGGGATGAATTAGAGCTAGAAGCTCTAATTCTATCACTAGAGGCAGGGTTGGAGGGGAGATGGGCTGAGCCTGGCTTCACCCATTGGTAACGGGAAGCCCCAAGTTGTATGTGGAAGGGAGGACAGAATGTCTGAGACTAGAAACAGGAGTCCCAGCGGAGGGAAGAGATGGGGGATTAGGAGAGGGAAGATAGGCAGGAAGCACAGAGAGAGAGGGAGGGTTTCATATTCAAAGAAAAACAGGAAAGGACAGCAGACGAGAAGGAAAAAAAAAAAACAAGGAAGCAGCACAAACACAAAGCTAGCGTGGGTGTGTGCACCGTGATTGTGTGAGAACAGCGTCTTCTGCGGAACATACTTGAGAAGTGCGGTGTGGGAGAGAGCCTCAGCTTTTTACCCAATGTAATTAATTACTCTGTGGCTTTAAATAAAAACCTGCTATTCGTGGGGAAGCCTGACAGGGTTTCTTTTAACTTAATGTTTGCTGAACCATCCCTTCTATCTCACTTACCTGATGTGGAACATATGCTGGGATCAGAATGACAGAGGATAAATCACCAGATTTGCTTGGCTTCTTTGAAAAATGAATTTGGGGGCTGAGATTTCTCATCAGTATATATCTTCCCGGAGCAGCCTTCTGACAGGGCACCAAGCTTGGGGGATGTCCTGCGCAAAGGTAAGTGGGTATCCAGGAACGCCCAGATGCCCACATCTGGCATCATATGTATCACCGTGGATGCAGCCCAGGCCACCTGTGCTAGGCCGGCAGGTGTTTCCAGAGTGCTATTTGAGAGTCTGCTGAAAGCCTGCTGAACTCTCAGGCATGGGACACAATTGAGGTCTTTACATAAATTCAACAAGCACATATGGGGCTTTGAATATGCACCCAAAACGTGTTACAGCAGGGAGGCTGGGTGGTAATGTTGGTCATGGGAGGGCTCGGGCCAGAAAGTCGGGGGAGTCTGGATCCCAGTTCTGCTCCTGGTGGCCATGAGTGTGCCTCAGTTTCTTCATCTGTAAAATGGGGACAAAGCAGCCTTAAGGCTTAGTTTGTTGAGTTAGCCTCAACAATGTCAGTCCTTTTCTCCCCCATTCTCACTGCTGAGTTTCAGTGAGATAAAGTTCAAGCACAAGGCCTGCCTATCTCAGAGACTAAATAAAAATTCCTTTCCCCTCTCTAGAGGTGGCAAGGGCTCCCAGGCCCCTGGGTGAAATAGGGGGAGGGCTTGGGAGCCATTTTTAACTCTGGGTGTTTTGAACCAGGTGAAAGGGGGTTGTGGACACATGTGTGATGTGGGCGGGAAGTGGGGATAGCGTTTCCCCAGGGCTTACTCTACATGTGTTCCACTCTCTAACCAGGAGCTGTGGAAAAGACACGCTCTATGCCAGCACTTGGGTTCTTGACCTTTCAGGTTAATGTCCTCATGATGTTGGACAAACCACCT
This sequence comes from Dama dama, assembly GCF_033118175.1. Taxonomy (NCBI): domain Eukaryota; kingdom Metazoa; phylum Chordata; class Mammalia; order Artiodactyla; family Cervidae; genus Dama; species Dama dama. The sequence continues at coordinate 20,740,812 of NC_083682.1, read as the reverse complement.
AATCTCTCTGGGCACTGGTTTGTTCATCTCTGCAATGGGGAGGTGACTTGGACGAGACATCTTTTTAAGTTCTTTCTCAGCATTCCTTTTCAGATGATAAAAGTCATGTGTACTTATTATAGCAAGCATGGAGAATACATCAAAGTATAAACAAGATAATTAAAAACACGTGCTATTCCACCACTCAGAGAAAACCATTGTTAATATTTTGGTGGAGTCTGTTTCCTTGTTATATAGTGTATTGCAGAGTGAAATCAAACAATCTTGTAACATGCTTTTCCTTCCCCTTAATGTTAAATTATCATAAGCTTTCTCCCTGTGTCATTAAAAAATTATTTGGACCTCATTTTTAAGGTTTCTTCTGACACTAAAATTCTAAGAATGGGGCTCATCTTCTTTCCTAATAAAAACATTTGTTCTTTCATAGCAGCAGGAATCACATGGAGGAAGGTGACCTTGAAGGTGCCTCTAATCCCTTTGGCCTGTGCATCACACAAGGGCACCAGAAGGCTCCATGGACCACCCGGCCCACTTGCTTTCATTTACCACCTTAGCTCTGGAGAAGAAAAGGAGATTGTGGAGCTCTTTTGATGAGCCACCAACAAATGATGAAGCTTAAAAAAAAGAATATCATCATGAATTTGACTTTGTAGAGGGTTAGAAGTCTAAAATCAAGGTGTCAGCAAGGCCGTGCCTCCTCTGAAACTTGTAAGGGAGACTCCTCCCTTGCTTCTCCCTGGTTTCTAGTATTTATGGGTGATCCGTGGCATTCCTTAGCTTGTAGATACATCACTCCAATCTCTGCCTCTGTCATCTCATGGCCATCTTCTCCCCATGTCTCCCTCATTTTCTTATAAGCACACCGGTCACACTAGATTAACAGGCTATTCTACTGCAGTATGGCTTCCTCTTAACTAGTTACATCTGTAACAACCCTATTTCAAACTAAAAGGTCACATCTTGAAATACTGGGGGTTAGGACTTCAGCATATTTTGTTTTGGGAGAAACAACTAAACACAGTCCAGGAAAACGCTAGCCGTGATGGGTTATACCAACGGGATAGAAACCAAATAAAAGAATTCCCATGTCTGAAGATGGGGCTTCCCTGGGGGCTCAGACAGTAAAGAATCTGCCTGCAATGCAGGAGACCTGGGTTTGATCCCTGGGTCGGGAAGATGACCTGGAGAAGGAAATGGCAACCCGCTCCAGTATGCTTACCTGGAGAATCCCATGGACAGAGGAACCTGGCAGGCTACAGTCCATGGGGACGCAAGAGTCAGACATGACTGAGTGACTAACACTTAACACTTAACGATGGAAGAAGGTGAGCAATAAAACAACATTGGATTATAATCCAAAGTATAAAATAAATATCCATACCGATAATGTGGATACAGTATGGACTCACATTGTAAATCAATGATTGAATAAATAAGTAGAGCAAATAAACAGAGAGAATGATAAATCTCCAATGCTATGGAATTCCAAATAATGTGTGTAGATACACTGCCCTTGAGATGGTGGAGATTACTGCCCACTTCTTAACTGTGGGCTGCATGTAGTGATGTCCTTCTAAAGCAATAAGAAAAGTGGGGGGAAAAAGAGTAACTTTAACTGGAGAACCCTGACAAACACGACCTCAGCCAGGTGATCAAAGTTTAGCTCTAGAATGACAAGTCATGTTGATAGATTGTACCCTTAATATGATGTGACGAAAGTGGCCCTTTACCTTTGAGGTCGTCCCCCAAACCAATGATCCCTGTCTAAATCATGAGAAAACATCAGACAAATTCCAAACAAAGAACATCTTATAAGATCCCTGACCGGGACTCTTCAAAACTGGCAAGATCCTTGAAAACAAACGAAATCTGATAAAGTGTCACAGTTAAGAGCAGACCAAGGAAGACAAAACTGCTAAATGGAAGGTGGTATCCTGGAAGGGATGCTGAGACAGAAAAGGGCATTGAGTAAAAACTAAGGAAATCTAAATAAAATATGGACTTAATAATAGTGTATCAGTATTGATTCCTTAATTACAACATGTGTACCATACTGATGGGAGACGTTAACAATGGAGGAAACTGGGTGTGGTATATGTGGGAACTCTGTACCATTTTACAATCTTTCTGTAAATGTAAAACTGTTCTTAAATAAAAAGTTCATTTAAAAATGCTACTCTAGGACTTCCCTGGTGGTCCAGTGGCTAAGACTCCATGCTCCCAGGGTGCCTGGGTTCGATCCCTGATCAGGGAACTAGATCCTATATGCCTCAACTAAGAGCTTACATGTCGAAACAAAGACTGAAGATTCCACAAGCCACAACTGAGACCCGGAACAAGCCAAACGAAGAAAGAAATATATTTTTTTCAAATGGTACTCCTAGGATAATAATATTAACTGGATATAGCCTCATGCTAGGGTACACAAACTGAAGAGTGGCCACTAGGCTGGGTATCAGTCCTAACTGACTTGCCACATGCCCAGTCACTATCCATCCAAGCTAGGTGTTCTTGTGCAAAGAACAGCTTGAGTGGTAGTCCTAAAGTCAGAATTGCACTCTATTGCCAGTTTTCTTAGAGCTTGTCTTGCATCTGAACAGAGTACTAATTTGTACTAGAAATAAGAGGAGTCAGTTTCATCATGAATGGAAATACCACAGGGGATCACCTATGAGTTTCTGGGAAAAATCTCATGAACCACCACTGGCCTGTGTATTCCTCTTCAAGAAGCACTGTCTTTCAATGGACAATGACAGCCCCGGTTTTCTACCTGTTTGAAGGTAGAAAATCCAGGAGTGTCAGGGAGGAGTTCTTAATTACATTTTGCTCACAGAGATGGAGTAGGGGGAGAGTCTTGCACTGAAGCCTCCTGAACCCCCACGGGGGTGAAAAGGTATGGGAAGCATGGGGGGCCGGGGAGGTGGACAGCAGGACCATCCAGCTAGAGCACTACGCTCGGAGACTTGTTTCCTGTTATTTACATGTGGTCTGGTGACAGCCAGACAGGTGGCTCTCTGTAAGAGAATGTCTTTATAAAGCAGAAACAAGCATTTCGAGTTATGCACGATAAGTCTGACATTAATTTTCTGCTTTTCATCCTAATAAAGTAACATACTGAGACGTTTCTTTCAAGGCCGCCTCCACCTTGGTCAGAGGTCCTATTAGTTCCTCCTAATCTACCAAGTGCCCCATGGTGTGAAGTGCTCGGGGCTGTGAGAAGGGCCTTCATAAGAAGCCTTCTTTCTAAAGAACAAGAAAGCCCAGACTGCCACCATATCGATGCCCGGCATGGGTCATAACATAAAGACAACACTGCTGACCAAAACGCCTACAGAATACGGTTAGACTGAAATATGCATTAGAAAGCAATCTGGCATCAATATGGGCATCCCAGGTGGCTTAGTGGTAAAGAATCTGCCTGCCAAGCAGGAGACTCGAGTTCGATCCCTGGGTCAGGAAGATCCCCTGAAGAAGGAAATGGCAACTCACACCAGTATTCTTGCCTGGGAAATCCCATGGACAGGGGGGCCTGGAGTGTTACAACCCATGGGGTCGAAAAGTCAGACACGACTTAGCCACTAAACAACAACAGTCAGCAGTCAAAATAACCCTCATACCCTCTGATTCAGTAATCTCACTTTTGTGAATCTGTTTTCAGAAAATAATCCTGGATACCAAAATAATTTAAAAGTATAACAGCAAAAACAGCCTAAATATTTAATCATTGAGATAGGGTTAAACAAATTATGGTTCATGGAATTGATGGAATGTTATGAAACCCTTGAAACAATCATTTATGAGAATTACATAATGTGGAAATTGCATATGATAACTATGGTAAGTAAAAAAAGAGAAGATGCAAAATATAAGAGAAGATAATTACTACTATGTTAAAATATGTATAGGGAAACGACTCAAAGGAAATTCACCAAAATGCTAAAAGAGTTTGTATTAGACGGGTGGGATTTGAGTTGATTCTTTCTTCTTTTCTCTAGTTTCTAGATTTCCTATGATGTGGTAATATTATATCTTAATGGAAGTGATGATTTTAAAAATATGTCAAGTCCTGTCCCCCAATGCATATGAATAGTAGAGTGGGGTTCCACAGTATGTGTAGAAAAACATAATAATGGTCATCAATAATAAAAGAACCTTAATAAAAATTAATAACATAAAAGGGAACACGCATGGACTGGGAAAGAATGATATGGTGATTTCCTAACATGGACATACTGACTTCCTCCAGGACCAGTTTGGGGGGCCCTTTTCTATCAAAGTGATTGACATCTTATCGATCTAGGCTACTTGGGAAGCTGGCCAACTCTAGGTTGGTATGCTGTTCACAGCTGGGCCCTGCCCACACCTGAGGCGTGGCTCCCCTCCCCAGGGCTCCCTGGGCTGAGGCGGTGGAGCCCTGGATGGGCTGGTTCTCCTTGCAGGGCACCTTGGATGAAGCCTTCACTTGCTTTCTTTTTTTCTGTTTTAAGATGTCAACAGGGTTCTGCAGACTTCCCCAGTGGCTCAGCGGTAAAGAATCTGCCTGTAATGCAGGAGATGCAGCTTCGATCCCTGCATCAGGAAGATCCCCTGGAGGAGGGCATGGCAACCATTCCAGTATTCTTGCCTGGAGAATCCCATGGACAAAGGAGCTTGGTGGGCGACAGTCCACAGTGTCGCAAAGAGTCAGACACAACAGAAGCGAGTGAGCAGGGACGCATGCAGGGCTCTGCCTGATTCTCTCTCTCTCTCTTCTTCACTAATTTATTTATCTATTTTTGGCTGTGCTGGGTCTTCATTGCTGCCCGGGCTTTGTCTAGTTGCCACGTGGGTCTACTCCCTAGTGGAAGCACATAGGCTTCTCATTGTGGTGGCTTCTCTTGTTGTGGTCCCCAGGCTCTAGAACACAGGCTTCAGTAGTTGTGGCGCACAGGCTTAGTCGCCCATGGCATATGGGATCTTCCTGGACTAGGGATTGAACCTGTGTCTCCTGCATTGACAGGCATATCCTTCACCACTGGGCCACCACGGAGCCTCCTCACTTAATTCCCTACCTGGGCCAAAGCCCTTAGTGAAGCCAGCAGCGAAGACCAGTGCGGAGGAGGACCAGAAATGGGGCTGGTCTTTCCAGATGAGCAGTCAGTAGCAGCATGGCAGTCGGGGGTCTGGGGGAGAGGCAGTGTCTCTCTGCAGCCCCTTATCTGCAGTTAGAGGAAATCTTGGTCGATGGAGCAGGGTGGGTTTGGGGCACCTGTCTGCATCATAGTAAGGAAAGCCAGCAAAGGGGGCCAGTTACATTATCAGTGAAAAGATGGACCAAATGTAATTTTAGCTGAGCCAGGGGCCACTCACTGGAGGGAACAGGTGATGGAGTGAATGACAGAATGATGAAATGATGGAGCCAATCCACCCTCACGTGGATGGGTTTTGTCCTCCCCATTGTACATGTTCTCAGGATTCTCTTTGATTTGCAATGTGTGGGCCACAAGGAAACAGCCTGCTTTCTGTGTGTGGAGCTGGCACAATTAATCATATCACACCATGGCCCTGTATGTCTGTTATTCACATAATTCAAATCCTTGCCAAACGCTGAGAACAATAAGTTCAAACCATCCCCACCCAAGTCAACATAAACACACCCAAACACACAGCAGAACTTTTCATCACGTTGTTTTCCTTCCTGCAGCTAAGGAAGGGAGACCCAAATTTTCATGCCAATTTCTAGCATCTTCTTTTCATGTTTCTCACTAGAGGAAAAAAAAGACTGGTCTTTTTTTTTTTCCTGGAAAGATAAATTTTTAATGAATGTAAATGTTCTTTCAGCTCCTTAGTTGGGCGGCAGAGATGGTACAGTTTGGACAGCCAGTTTCAGGAACACAATACTTGCTTCTTGTTATTTCGTTTTCTTTTCACCACCCAGTGAAGCATAGACACTCTCTGCCTGGGCCTTTGTTTCCAAGCCTGCCATCCCATCAGCTGGCAGAGACAGCTTGCCTTCGAAGGGAGCACTCCTGATGAATTGGCCTCTTCGGATTGCCTTCTGACAATGGAAGCATGTCTATTCTGACACATCCACTCTTCACCCTGCTTCCTCTTGGCATTTATCCAGTTTTACTTATTGATTAACTATCTACTCTGTGCCAGGAACTGTTCCACTTCATTCTCCTAACAACCCTAGAATACAGCCACGAGTATCATCACCAACAGCATCCCCATTTTACAGATGGAGAAACAGAAGAACTGAGAGATCAAGACTTGCTACAGCTGGTATGTGACAAACCTGGCAGCCTGGCCCCAGAGCCCATACTCTTAGCCAAAACAATACTCCACCTCCCCTGACACCTGCTAGTCACTGAGGGTGTAAAGAATGGGGAATGGAGTTGGGGTGGGGAAAAGGTGAGGATGGCTCAGTTGCTGATTTCTCAGTTAGAAAAGTAATTTCTAACCACTTCTTTTCTATTCCCACCGACGCTACCTCCCAGGATTGATCTGCAGGTCCAAGTTCTTTTCAGTTCATCTTGGTCTCATTGGGCTTCCATGTCCCCTGGCTGAGACATGATTCTTCTCACTGTGCTGACTCAGAGGGGACAAACTGCATCCTGCCTTTCTGTATGGTCTGCAGTCACTGGCTTTGAGACTGAGTCAGTCTCCTATCCTTGCTTCCTCCATCTGCTTCCTACCAGTAGCTCTGCAGAGTGCAAACACACCTCCCAGAGAGGTCAAGGGAGCAGCACAGTGACCTCTTAGGGTATCGGGATGGAGGGAAACCTGCAGTGTAAAGCTCACCTTGGAGATGCCTGCTTTAAAGATGTAGGCTGGACTGTACTGTGAGAGTTTGCGTGGTGCTTGGGTTAAAAGCCAGCTTTAGCCTCATCAGACACATCATCACCACTTCTGTACATGATCAACTACAAAGGCCTTACACTCATGATCAAAGAAACTGACTGTTTTGATCTGTAGATGGTCAGAGTTCAATCTGCAGTCATTCAGGTAGTCGTACATTGTATCGGCAGTATCATAGGAAGAGGATGGGGGAAGTAAGGGACTGTTTTGAAGATTTCAGTTCCCACATCATGACCTCCATTGGTAGAAAATCAGAATTCTAAATAACTGTCATCATCAAAGATTGACATCTGGGGGGCTCCCCTGGTGATCCAGTGGTTAAGAATCCACCTTCCAATGCAGGGTATGTGGGTTTGATCCCTGGTCGGGGAACAGAGATGCCACATGCCTCAAGGGCAACTAAGCCTGTGCCTCACAATTACTGAGCCACTGTGCTCTTAAGCCCCCTCAGCACAACAAGAGAGAAGCCTGTGCACTGCAATGAGGAACCCACATGCCCGCAACTAACACCCGAGGAGGCCAAATAAATAGTTAAAAATACATTTTTTAAAAAAGGGTGATATCTATTCAGCACCCTGAATAGATATGCGAGCTTAGGCACCCTGTCCAGAAACTTAAGTCGCTTTCTTTGATCTGATGTTTGGGTTGTCACCCTCACCCCCCCACCCCACTCCATGTCCTATGCACACCTCTGGCAAGTGATGAGTCTGTGGTACAGGTGTCTGTCTCTCCAACATGACCATGAGCCCTTCTGGGGCAAAGACTACTCTTCATCACCTTTGCATCTCTAGTGCCTAGTAGCTGGGGCATATGATAGGCACTTAATGTAGGTTTGTCAAATGTTGATGACGGACATAGTTTTTGGAGAAATGAGACATTTCCACAACCAAATCTGCAAACCAACACACGTGCATTCATCTTTTCCTTCTTCCCTCCTCTCCCATATGGTGTCTCTCATCACAGAAGCTAGTTCTTCACCATGGGCTCTGTGTCCATCTCCTCCTGTCTTGGCAAGGACTCCTCAGCTACTGCTTCTAATTTTTTGCATCCTAAAGCCTTTTTGCATCCCGAATGGTCTTCTCAGGACCATTCTCATTAGGCAAAAAAGCAAACAAATTCCTACCCAAGTACCACCTGCTCTTGAAATCTCCCTTAGACTCTACACCTTATTCTGGCTGTCATTCCCTTTCTCTCTGCATCCTTCTTAGGACAATTGGAAAAAGTCACCTATACACATTGGCTCCACTTCATCTCCTCCCACGCACTCTCAAGCCATCCTCTTCTAGTTTCTACCCTACGGTTACAAAAGCTCACTCTTGTCAAGATGAGTTCCAGATCTGGGGCCCATCTGCCTTCTGTCTCCATCCTCCTGGAGCTGCAGGAAACGTTCCACACGGCTGCCTCCTCCCGACTTCTCTGAATACGATTCCCCTCAGTCCAGGAGATGGGCTCTCTGCTGTTCCCGCCAATCTCGCTCTTTCAGCTTCTTCTCGGCCTCCCCGGCAGGTCCTGTTTCATAAACATGGACCCCTGCCCTTGACTTTTCCTTTCTGTGCTGTCCTTTCTTTAATAATCTCACCAGTTCCATCATACGTGGTTGACAATCCCACTATTGACCTCTCCAGCCCAAACTTCCCCACTGTATCCAGCTGCCTACTTGATACCCTTCCCTTGATTATCTCTCAGCCATTTCAGACTGACCCCGTTGCAAACCCCAACCTATCCTTCGCAGAGACCATGCCCTTTTCTAGTTTTCTCTATCTTAGTAACTAAAATCTCTTGTCCCTCTAGCTGCCCAGGCTGAAATCCTGAGCTCCATCCAGAATTCCCCTAGCCCACTCCATGTGGTCTTCTCACTGACCCCATGGGTTTGCTCTCTTGCTTCTGGCTCACTTGTCTCTCGTATCTCAATCTGAGATGACCAGGCATTGCACTGGACAGATGCTAATAAATTAAAGAGACTTGGTCCACATGCTTGGGAAATATATGTCAGATGATGAATGGATCCAAGGATGGGTGACTAGTCAAAGGAAAGGCACAGACTCTTAGATTCTCAATCAAAAGTCACAGCCTCACAGTTTTCACTGAAAGAGGCTTGTCCCTGATTAGTTTGGTGCCACTGGCCAGAGAACTCAGTCTTGGTAAGATTCAGCTTCTTGATCTAGCAAATGAGACTAGTAACACCTATCGCACGGCGCTATTGCAAGTTTTCAATATGCATAACGCCTAGCACATCGTCAGTGCTCAATACTTCATCAAACGAAAACACACTGTAATACAAACAATACCACCATTTGATCAATTTTCTTTTTCGTGATTGTTTTGGCAGGTGTTCCACGCAGCCTGAGGTAAACCTAAACAGCATATGAACGGATGAATAAATAATGTGCACACATCACCACCAATGAGTCAGAGGAAAGAGTGATTTCAGCCCTGAGCCCAGATGTGGTGAGAACACCACTGGCTCGGATGCGGGTCAGCGTGCCCTTTGATCGTCCCTGCCCCAGTCTCCCCTGCTGGTCGGGGCTTTGCTGCTGTCTCGCGTCCCCACTCCTGCTCCCAGAAGAGTCAATGATGGATGGGGACATCATAAACAAGAACAATGCCTATTGTGTTTGATTTAGAAATGGGCTGTGTCCTTTTAAAAATTATGAATAAAATAATATACTGACTAAAATGGGTGGTGTGGGGGATTTGCAAACAAGAATGCAAATGACAATGAGGTCACTTGTTAGGTTGGGAGGGAAAAAAATAAGTGGTCCCTGGAATGGCCTGTTTTGACTGCTAGGAAGGTGAGAGGAAAACCATCTTTGTGAACAAAAGATCAGAAATTGCCTCCTGTGCACTGGCTGTCTCCTTCTGAAGAAAGCTCTATGTTTAGGAAATCTCTTACTGTGGAAAGAGTGTGTTTTGAGGCCTGCACTGACAATTTGGTTGTTATTTTTTGACCTGATGAGAAGGGAAAGAGTTGAGGTATTAAATCCTCAAGGACAGGCAGAGAGTGTTTTAATAAAAAAACCAATTCATTGTCCCTGGCCAGGGCCTAATGCAGTCAGCTACCATCTCACCAGACTTCGGCTCACGGTAGTTTCAGCTGGGCCTCAGCACAGGGGAAATGAAAGTCTGGCCACTCTTGATGGTTATGGGGTTTGCAGAAAATTGAACATACCGTGCAGATCTTTTTCTTAACTTTCTTTAAAAAGTGAATTTCTAGGGCACCTGTATGAAAATGAATGACTAACGGGAGGAGGCTGCAGTCAACCATTTGTAGGCGAAAGGGGTCTGAGAGCAATTTCTGAGTCAGTGGACAGGGCTGGGGATCCTGGCCCCGTGAGTCCCACCCTTCCTCAGTCTTGCCACCAGACCTCAGGTCAGGCTGAGGGAGGGGAGACTTTGCCCTTTCAAACCTTCCTCAGTTCTCCTGGACATGAACACTGAGTCAAGGGTCTGATGAGTCAGCCAGAAGGTGAAAAGGAAAGAAAGATGAAGAGATAAGTAACAGTGAGGTAGACCAGATGTCACCAGGGTCTCAGCAAAAGGCTTATGGAGGCATCAAGTAGATACAGCACTGCTCATCAGTAGTAACCCTCAGAGAAGAATTGGTGCACGGCCAGTGTGATTCTTTCCTAAGAGGATGTGATAGGGAGCAGCTGAAGGAAGAGGGTGCAGTTTGAGAGGCTAAACAATTTCAACCAGAGACTGAGAATTAACTAGGGCAAATGTGTAAATTATTACACTGGATCAAGTGTACTGGAGTGAACCAGAAGCCCACTCACGAGAAGTTCAGATAAGGAATAAGCAGATAGGAGTAACTCTAGTTCCTCTGCATATCTGAGCTCTACTGTGAATAAATTTGCAATCCAAATACACATGTTGCCTCTCTTCACTCTCAGCCAGTAGCTGGATTTTAATAGGTACCTATTGAAAATCTGGAAAGTTATATAAAGGTGTAAATGAATGCATTTCTAACAGCTGAGTGTCCAATGAGGGGACGAGAAATATCTGTAGAGAGAGAGACCAGGGCTGAACTGAAACCTTTTTAAAGGGTACTAAATGCTGAAAATATTAGAGTGTGCCTTCTTCTGTTATTTAAAAATAAAAACCCCAAAAAATGGGGCTTCCAGGGTGGTGAAGTTGGTAAAGAATCTGCCTGCTCAATTCAGGAGACATAAGATATGCCAGTTCAATCCCTGGGTTGGGAAGAGTCCCTAGAGAAGGGAATGGCAACCTACTCCAGTATTCTTGCCTGGAGAATCCCATGGACAGAGGAGCCTGGTGGGATACAGTCCATGGAGGTCACAAAGAGTTGGACACAAAATAATGGTAAGGAAGTCCAACAATGTTCTGATATTTCTCATGATGGCCAGAATTATTTTTTTTTAAACACTTAATATAAAATTTTATCCAAAAGATATTTCAGGTACCCTCAGGGCTTGTTTAGTCTATCTCCTGGGTAAGTTAACCCTGGAAGAACCTTGCAGAGTCTGCCAGCCTGGGTCCATAGTTCCCTCCTAGGTTCCCTCTCTTTGGCTGGTTCAGTGGGATAGAACATGGACTTTGTCCTCAGAAGACTGGATTCCACCCCCTGCTCTTGTCACTTATTATGTGACCTTGGGCTTTTCATATAATCTTTCTGAGTCTCAGTTTCCTCATCTATATAATGGGGATAATAAAAGCTTCCTCACAGGATGGTAACAAAGATCAAATGAGAGCATGTGTGTGAAAAGTCACAGAATGTTGGTTTATGATTACAAAAATATTCTAACCTGAATACTTTTTTTTAAAGATTTTTTTTTTGATGTGGACCATTTTAAAAGTCTATTGAATTTGATACAATATTGCTTATGTTGTTTCTGTCTTCATTTTTTTTGGCTGAGAGGCACCTGGAATCTTAGCTCGCCTAGGAGGAATGAAACCTGCACCTCCTGCATTGGAAGGCAGAGTCTTATCTACCCGACTACCAGGGAGTTGCCTAACCTGGAAATTTCTGAAATCAAATTACAACCAGATTCTAATGAGCATGTGGACCAACAGGAACTCTCATTCACTGCTGGTGGGAAGGCAAAACGGTGCAGCCACTTTGCCAGACAATGTGGTGATTTCGTACAAAGCTAAATATACTCTGATCATATGATCCAGCAATTGTTTGCCTAGGTATTTACTGAAATGAGTTAAAACATTATGTTCACACAAAACCTGCATACAAAAGTTTAGTGAAGCATTTTCCCCATAATTCCCAAATACTGGAGTCACCCAAGATGACTTTCCATAGATGAATGAATAAACAAATGGTGGCACCTCCAGACAACGCAATAGTATTCAACAATAAAAAGACATGAGCTATCAAATCATGAAAAGACATGGAGGACGTTTAAACGTCTATTGCTAAGTGAAAGAAACCAATCTGCAAAGGTTGCACATTGCACGATTCCAACTACTGACATTCTGGAATAAGCAAAACTGTGGAGACAGTACAAAGATGCCAGAGCTTGGGGGTTTAGAGGGAGGGATAAACAGATGGGGCACAGGGAATTTTTAGGGCAGTGAAATACTCTATGTGATACCAGAGTGGAGGATAAGCATCATCACACATTTGACAAAACCTATAGCACACACAACACAGAGAGTGAACCGTAGGCCAAATACCTTCCCCTTCTCCAGTGGATCTTCCTGACCCAGGAATCGAACTGGGGTCTCCTGCATTGCAGGCAGATTCTTTACCAACTGAGCTACCAGGGAAGCCCATGTGTAAACTAGGGACTTTAATTAGCATAGATATATCAATCCTGGATCATCAATAGTAACAAATATATGGCACTAATGCAAGATGTTAATAGAGGTGGGGAATGTATATGGAATATTTGTATTTTCTGTTCAATCTTCCTATAGACCTAAAACTGCTCTAAGAAATGGCGGCAGTGGCGGTGGTGGTGGTGGTTTCGTTGCTAAGTTGTGTCTGACTCTTGTAAGCTCAAGGACTGTAGCCTACCAGGCTCCTCTGTTCATGGAATTTCCCAGACAAGAATACTGGAGTGAGTTGCCATTTCCTTCTCCAAGGGATTTTCCTGACCCAGGGATCAAACCTGCATCTTCTTTGTCTCCTGCATTGCAGGTGGATTCTTTATCGCTGAGCCATTCTGGGAAGCCCACTTTAAGAAATAAAGCATATTAATTAAAAAAAATAATTACAGAGCTGTTTGAATGCTGACTCTTTTTCTTCACCCAGTCCCTGCAGAGAAACAGCTCTCCCTTACCAGCCCAGTCTCAGCAATGCCAAGCTCATTCCCACACTCATGCAGGCTTTGGGAAAAGCATGAATCAAAATTGACAGCACATTTTTCATGCTGAACTATTACCTTGTCTGGTTATTTTGCTATTCATATAGCCAATAATAGGCCACTTCGCTATCATGTCTTCATTTAATTTGTGATTTAGACTCACCTTTCAATGGGACACTTTTGTATCCATGGGGAGACATAGGCTTGACTTTATTTTTGCTAATTCAATAAGGTTGGAATCCTGAACATACTCTTGAGTCTCTAGAGGTGACCCAGAGAGCAATGGGGAAAGGGACAAAAATGTGAGATGCACAAGACCTGACTGATTATATATTAAAATGGGGAACCAAAGAAATCTGGCTAATGGGATAAAAAGAAAGAGGCTCAGTCGGTGATAGTTTTCTGGTCCAGGGCATGGCCTTGACCCTTCTCTTGGATGGAGGGATTCCATTCTGTGGTCCTGTCCCGCTGTACTGGGTATGCGCATTGCTGAATCCAGAGGGAAGGAGGAGAGGCTTGGAGGGTCAGTCTGCTTGGCTAGAGAAGGAGACATCACAACTGTGCGGGCAGAGCTGGCCTTCCCCTTCAACAGATCAGGCTGCCCAAGTGATGTGTTTTGAAACTCTCCAGTGTCTCTGCCGCTGAGACTGAAATTCTCCTCCTTTTGGCGTGAAACGCGGAGCAGGCGCCCACTGGGTAATAGGGCACCTGCGATGTTGGCGTGAGTTCCCTCTTGTGTTAAGTATCACCTTTTCCCCTGTTCTTTTCAATGCTGATGCTCAGCTCAAAGAGCATGAGTGTCACCGCGCTGGGACACAGAAAACGCCTGGCTGCGAGAGGCAGAGAACAGCGCAGAGCGGGGAGCAGGGGAATATCCCGAAGGCAGCATCTCTGGGGTGCGGGGTCATATCAGAGGTGGGACCAGACAGGCTGACACTGTGCAGGTCTCTGCGCAATGTTAGGTGTCTGGAGGGGAAGGGAAGGGAAGGGCATCCTTCAGACTCCCTGAAACCCATATTACAGGACCACCTGTAATCAGCAAAGCAGGACTCCGGGGTGTCCCTTCAGCTCTCTGAACCTCGTGTCACTGAACTTGGAGGACGCAGCACTGTGGGGGAATATGAGTCTGGGCTCTGAATATCTAAATGATTTGGACGGGCTTCCCTGTTGGCTCAGACAGTAAAGAATCTGCCTGCAATGCAGGAGACCCAGGTTCAATCCCTGGGTCGGGAAATCCCCTGGAGAAGGCAATCCACTCCAGGATTCTTACCTGGAGAAGTCCATGGACAGAGGAGCCTGGCGAGCTACGGTCCATGGGGTCGCAAAGAATCAGACACGACTGAGCGACTAACACTTTCTGCCATTTGTGCATTTTCATTTCTGCCACTTATTTAAGCTAAGACTCAATTTCTCATCCATAACGCCGACTAATAATAACCTTACTTCACAGAGCTGCTGTGAGTATTAAGCATGTTAAGTTCCTAGCACTACGTCTGGCTCACAAAAGTACTTGATATGGATAGTTCTGATGGCATGGCTGTGGTTGGCAGGAAGAATCTGCTGGTCAGTGGCCGATGCTCTCCAGCTTCATCCCTTACCTGGGAGGCTCAGCCACACCCTCCTCCCTGCCAATCCCTCAAAGCATGCCCTGATGGGCACTCCAGTCTGATGAGTGGCCGGCTTAGTGGCTGAGCCCTGATCCACTGTGTGGCCTGCTACAGTAGGGGCTGAGTGACTGCCGGGGCTGCTGAGGGGACAGTGGCACTGTGAGCCTCAGCCTCCAATCTCCGCCAGCACCGGGCTGATGTAGATGAGGAAAGCACAGAATCATATGGTTGAAATGAACTGTAATTGTAATGGAAATTCAAATCACTCCACTGACCCTGTTTTCTGCATGTGCATTTTGTCCTTGTAAATCAGAAGCACCGGGAGCAATTTATTTCTAAACATCAACAATTCGGAATGGGAAGGAAAATGAAATAATTGCATTCGGACTCGCTTGAAACAATTCATCTGTGTGTACACGCAGATCCTGAGGCCTGTGGACACGGCGAAGTAACGCGAGGGTTTGCTCTGTGGTTTCTGCCTCCCTGTGAGCCTGGCAAGAAGGGGGAAAGGGAGTATCTCAGAGCAGGTGGATTTCTACTCCCTACTGTGTGAAGCTGATGGCTGTGGAAGTGATGGCTCATTAAACCCACCCCAGCCAGGTAGAGAGCAAAGATCTCCCTATGTCTGGGGCCTCCGGCTGGATGTCTTTGCAGCCCCCTTCTTCTCTAATCCAGGAACCCCCAAGGGTGGCCCCCAGTGCTCCCCACTCTGGGATCCTAGGCATACAGCCTCTTTCCCTTTTAAAACACCTGAATATTCCTTGTCCATCCAAGCCTGCTCCTTGGCTAGAACCTTTAGCAGATCACTTGCTGAGGTGCCTAACCTGCTGACTAATATCCCGGGATCCCCCAGAACGCCTGCCCAGGCTGGCTCCATGGCCCGTGTCAGCAGAAACAGGTGTGCTGGATTCCAGAAAAGCTGGGGTTGCTGAAGAATTAGGAAAACATTTCTTTTGGGAAGGAACTTGCCATTTGCTATTTGGTTAAAAGAAGGGAGGGGCCCCTCATTAACAAAAACAGAGGGTCTCAGAGCAGTCTTCTTTCCTGACTTTGTGGCTTAGTATTGGCAAGATCCGCTGAAGGAAACGCAACCCACTTCAGTATCCTTGCCTGGGAAACCCCATGGGCAGAGGAGCCTGGCGGGCTGCAGTCTGTGGGGACAAAGAGATATGACTGAGTATACATACACCTCCACTGGTTGCAAGTCCATATTGACTTGGGGCACAAAGGGGTCCACAGGGCCCATAGACCATCATTTTAACACGTGGAGCCTCTAGACAGCTCCCTCCGAGTCTGCCCTTCAGGGTCTCCCCATCCTTTTCTGTGGTTTCTAACTTGATGGCGGGCATGTCTTCAGGGATCTCTTTAGAGAAACGGTGCAGAGTAATAACAGCCTAAGAAATGCTTTTTGATTGAGGAGACAAAGTGCCCGAAGAGGAGAGAGCATGGTCTGGGGTCTAAAGGAGGGTTCCAGCCCTCACTGGCTCTGTGATGTCAGCCTTGCTGTGCCTCAGTCTCTCCAAATGAAGATTACAATAAGGCCCATCACAGTGGAGCACCAGTAAGGACCTATGTACCACTGCTCCGTGAACTGCAAAGGAGGACGGGTGTGTGTGTGATGAAGAGGAAAGCACTATTACATGAACAGCTCCTCCCAGATTGCTCTTGGGTATAAATGTTTTTTGTCGGAAAAATACGATGATGAAGACTTAAGGGAAGAAAAGATTCCTGAGTTCAGGTGGAAATGACAATTGAGCAGAAAAGTGGAAGGCTTCCCTGGTGGCCCAGTGGTAAAGAATCTGCCTGTAAGGCAGAAGACCTGGGTTTGATTCCTAGGTCAGGAAGATCCCCTGAGGGAGGGCATGGCTACTCACTCCAGTATTTTTGCCTGGAGAATTCCCATGGCCAGAGGAGCCTGGCTGGCTACAGTCCATGGGGTTGCAAAGAGCTGGATACAACTGAACCAGCTGAGCAGGAACACATGCAAGGGCATATCTGGTGTTGTTCTGCAGAGAGAGGGGAGCTGGGAGGGAGGAAGGGGGAGAGGGAGAGCCAGAGAGAGGGCAGAGATCTTTCCTGGTCCCTGGAAACCCCTCTGCCCCCAGTTTTGATAAACTTCCAGTAGGACGATGGGAGGCTTGCTGTGAGTGGTTTCTTATGCAGATACTTCTGAAGGAGGGGAGGCTGCCCTCCAGGGGGTTCCAGGGCCAGCAGTGTCCAGGGTCATCAGGGACAAACCTGAGGAGTTAGCTGCTGGGTCTCCTGGAGGCTCCGGAGGAGTGGTCTCCACTCTGCTGCTCTTTACAATCGTAAGAGGAACAGAGACAAATAACCGCTCCCAGGCCCCGCTCTGGATCGAGGCATTGGGTGGGGTTCCAAGCCCTGGACCTGTTTTGAATCTGTGCTGTGCCCCGCCCGCCGCCCCCAGCCTCACCCCCAGCCCAGGGATCTCAATGGGATCCAGAGCCCAGGACCATTTTTTAATATTGAAGAGAAAAAGTTAAAATTTTACATAATCTCTTTCTCCTTTTGCCTCTGTAACTCAGCTTGCCCCTTGCAAAGTCTAGATTACATAGGTCACGTAGTCTCAGAAAGTGGGGACTTGAAATATTAGTGAAGAAGGAATTCATAGGGCCTGGAATCCATCTCAGGCCTGTCCGTGCTGGTCGTGCTAGGCCGCCTCTCCAATGGACTCTGAACTCTGTGCTTAGCGCCTGTGGGAATGACAATGGAAGGATAAGACCACCTCTGGGCAGGGGAATCTTGAAGATCACATCCAGGTTACTCATTGCATAAGAGAAAACAGACACTAATCACCCCTGCCTCTGGACTGTATCTATCGGAATGTAACCACAGGCTTATTGATTATTAACTGTTTAAACACATAACACGTGAATGATGGGGTTATTGTGGTTGTATTTACCCTTCCTTTGTAAGCCTCAAGGGATTTGGGCTGGTGGGTTTGGACACGTACACATGGGGTATAAAAGATTTTCATAAATGCTGGTCGGGGCCCTTGGCTAAGAGGAGACTCTGCCTTGGGCCCGCCGGTGTAATAAACTGCAGTCCACTATCTGCATTGTCCTTCTGAGTGAGTTTGTTTCCCGGAAAGCATGGCTATAGCAGTAGAAACTGGAGTTTATCTCACTAACCCTTGTCCTGCTCCTTGCAATTGCCCGGCCCCTGCAAACCTGCTTAATCATGCCTGTCCAGGCCAGGTATCCTCCTCCCCATCTTGACTGCTGTTCCCGTGCGCGTGAAACCCCTTAGTTTAAACCAGCCTTTTAACAGCTAGTGTTGCCCACTACAGTCTGTTTATAAAAACCCTGTAATCCCTTTGCTCGGGGCTCAGAGTTTGGAGGGTTAACTCCTCTGGGCCCGCCGGTGTAGTAAACCTGAGTTCTCCAACTCTCTGAGTGTGGTGCTTGGTTTCTTGAGTACTGGTTTCTGCAACAACATGTTCAAGGAATTTTATTTTATTTTTATTGGAGTATAGTTGCTTTACAATGTTGTGTTAGCTTCTGCTATAAAGCAAAGTGAATCAGCTGTAAGTATGTGTTGTTGTTGTTTAGTCACTAAGTCATGTCCAACTCTTCGAGACCTCATGGACTCTAGCCCACCAAGCTCCTCGGTCCATGAGATTTCCCAGACAAGAATACTGGAGTGGGTTGCCATTTCCTTCTTCAGGGGATCTTCCCCATGCAGAGGTGGAACCCGAGTCTCCTGCATTGCAGGCACATTCTTCACCACTGAGCCACCTGGGAAGCCTATATATCCCCTCTTTTTTGGATTTCCTTCCCATTTAGATCACCACACAGCACTGAGTTGAGTTCCCTATGCTAGAGCGAGGACCATTTTTAACACGGCCCCAGGTCACCTGTAACCAGATCTCAAAGGATCTCAGAGGCCCCGGTTGCATCCAGGGAACATCCCTTGTGTCCACGGGTTTGACATCATTAAGAATGTCCTGGGGGGGTCTCAAGGAACTGGTCTAGACTGCTGGAAAGCTAATTAAGTTGGGCCATTTAGAACGTGACCCAAGTGGGACTGAGGGGCTCTCTCCCCGTCTATCAGAAACCTGGCTCATCTCCTTGTCCTTATTTGAGCTCTCAGCATCGCCTGAGCGCCTACTCCACCTTCTGGTCTGGGGAAAGACAGGCCGTCATGATAAAACATGTGCTGCACTATGATAACCGGGGTCAAGGGAGCTGGGCACTTAGAGAAAGACAACCTCACTAGGGCGTTGGTGTAAACAGCAGGTATGTAGGTCTCCAGGCAGGAATTTCTCCCTTGATTAAGATTTTTTTTTTTATTTTGGCAGGGAGGCTGTGCTGGGCTGCACATGGGCTTTCTCTAGTTGCAATTCAGGGGCTACTCTCCAGTTGTGGTGTGCAGTCTTCTCAACTGCAGTCAATTCTCTTGTTTTGGAGCATGGGCACTAGGGCGCGCAGGCTTCAGCTGCTATGGTGCACAGTTTTAGTTGCCCCTCAGCATGTGGGATTCTCCAGGGATCGAACCAGTGTCCCTCGCATTGCGAGGCAGAGTCTTAACCCCTGGGCCACCAAGGAAGCTCCCTCCCTTGATTAAGATTTAACTGCAGTGGGAGACCAGAAATTTTATACCTCTTATATGTGTTGAAAAAAAAAAAGCCCACACCAAGCGCTACGCTAGGATTCGCAAGTATCTTAAATCACTTCTCTCCTGCCTTTTCTGCCTGCAAACACCAAGTCTATGGGACGATGACCTTCAGGGTTCCCTCAAGAATAATGAGCCCCGGGCACCTTTTCTCAGCTCCATTAGTGGCTGAGATGCAGTACGCAGTCCTCAGCATACAAACAGGCCGCCTCTAAGGGCCAGGCATGACCTCCAGGCCTTCCGGCTGAGCAGAATATTCAAGCTCTGGGCAATCAGGAAGCAAACGGGAAGCCAGGGGTCATTATACAGGTTATGCAGGTGTGATGGGAATGATGGGGCGGCCAAGTGGACAGGCAGGGCTCTGAGCCTCAGCTTCAGGAAGCTCCAGCTAATAGGATATCTGCAGGCTGTTGGGGTTGGTGAGGGACAGGGACATGAGGAGTGAGGACCTCCCATCTCGGATGCATCCATGCTCTCAGACCTGCCAAGGACAAAGCTGCAATCTCCTTGGGCATTCTGTGTTTTAGTGAAACTTTGGTTAACTTGAGTGTTTTAAAAAGATGTGTATTTATGGTTGCTTATGTGTATGTGTGCTCAGTCACTTCAGTCGTGTCCAGCCTTTTGTGATCCTATGGATTGTAGCCCACCAGGTTCCTCTGTCCATGGGAATCTCCAGGCAAGAATACTGGAGTGGGTTGCCATGCCTTCCTCCAGAGGATCTTCTCTACCCAGGGATTGAACCTGCGTCTCCTGCATCTCCTGTATTGCAGGCAGATCCTTCACCACTGGGCCATCAGGGAAGCCCAGATTTATGGATAACTAAGTTATTCTGCATAACTGAGGATGCATCAGAAATTCCACAGCTTTTAAGTTTCCATTTTTATAAAAAATATTTTTTGCACCTCTAAAAACTTTTTTTTTGAGAATGATTTCTGGAGAACCCTTATGTCTGAGGTAAGTCTATATTACTTACATGTGTCTCAGACATTGAAATATTCTGGTAGTTTATTATTCCTAATTCTTTGTCAACATTGTCATCATAGCAGTTATGAATTTTTTCCCTTAAAAATTTTATATGAAACATAACATGTTTAGACTGAATTAGATAGGAAGTTGAAAATGTGATTATCTCCTTTGAAGCAGTACTTTATACTTTATTCTTTCCTTGGTTGTGTACTTTGGCTTAATTTTCTTTTTCTTTTTTGAAGTGTAGAAATCCCATGGACAGAGGAGACTGGCAGGTTATATAGTCCATGGGGGTTGCAAAAGAGTTGGACATGACTTGGTGGCTAAACAACAACAATGTAGTTGATTTACAAGGTTGCAGTGTATGGCTTCCCTGGGTTCAAATTCTTCCTCTGCTGCTCACCAGCTGCCGGACCTTGGCCAGACAGTTTACCTCCCTGACCTGGTCCTCAGCTGTGAGATGGAATCATGAGACCCACTCAGCAATGTGAGGGAGGCATCAGCGAGAAACACACACATGCCTAGCCAGGGCCTGTTATGGGAAACATTCTTAATTTGTTCAAAATTAAAAATTTGGATTGATATACATGCACTATTGATACTGCGCATAAAATAGATAATTCAGGAGAACCTATTGTATACCACGGGGGTCTCTGCTCAGCGGTCTTGTGCGTGTGTGCTCAGTCGGGTTGAATTCTTTGCGACCCCATGGACTGTAGCCCGCCAGGCTCCTCTGTCCATAGGATTTCCCAGGCAAGAATACTGGAGCAGGTTGCCATTTCCTTGTCTCCTGCATCTCTTGCATTGGCAGGTGGATTCTTTACCACTGAGCCACTCAGTGACCTAAATGGGAAGGAAATCTCAAAAAGAGAGGATATCTGTATAGCTGATTAACTTGGCAGAAGTTACAGAAGTTAGTAACACTATATTGTAAAGTGAAAGTGAAAGTCGCTCAGCCACGTCTGACTCTTTGCAACCCCACGGACTATACAGTCCACGGAATTCTCCAGGCCAGAATACTGGAACTAGCCTTTCCCTTCTCCAGCGGATCTTCCTGACCCAGGAATCGAGCCAGGGTCTCCTGCATTGCAGGTGGATTCTTTATCAGCTGAGCTTTCAGGGAAGCCCAAACTATACTCCAATAAAAAATATATATATATTTTTAAAAGTTGAACCTTCCTGAAAGCTAAGAGAAGCAAAACTAAAACAAGATTCTACCCTGCTGCCTCCAAGCACCCCAAACCCCCCATCACTTGGTTACCACCTGATTCACTGCTGCTGTTTCCCAGGTGAATGATGCCACCCATCAGTTGTCTGTAGCTGTGACGGAGAAGAAGAGGAAGGACAGCGGACACTCAGAAATTCAGTTCCGAAGTCATGGTTTCTAATCCCTTTACCTGCTGCCTTGATCTTCGGCTTGCAGTTCTCTTCCTTTTTTGCCTTGGCCCTACCTCAAGAGAAGCTAACCAAGGGGGAGTTAAGCTTCCTACGTGTGAGCACGGTGAAGGCAGGTGGGAGCAGAAACAAAGGAAGCTCCGCCTAGGGAGACGGCGTTAGTACCAGACTCGTCATTCACACAGCATGAGAAATGGTTTCTATATATAAGGGAGCTGTTTCCCAGGGAGCTTCCTAAATAAGTATTACAGAGTTACCTAATTGATCCCTTCATTCATCAATTCAGAAACACTGAGTAGGTGAGAACGAAGTGCCAGCCCCGACAGGATGCCAGGTGCTGGGAGGAGCAGGCAAGAGTCAGAGAGGCACATCTGGCCTCTGAGACGCCCAGTCCGAGGAGCCTGGGCTTAACTGCTTGAACGTCACGTATGGTCCCTGGGCAGGTACATGTATGGTCCTACGAGTGCAGTGGGACCACAGGAGGGCGTGTGCTACATCCAGTCTGTTAGAGGAAGACGTAAAGGCTTCCTGGGGATGAACACAACTGCGCTGGGCCCGAAAAGTGAGAAAAAGAGCACAGAAGTGAAGAACAGCTTTATCAACGGAGGGAACAGCTTCTGCGAAAGCACAGAAGGATGCAAGCTCCTGATTCTCTCTAGGGGAGGTGAGCATCGTCTCTAGTCCCATGAGTGTCATCAGAGGATCGACGTTAGGAAGCTCTTCTCTCGAAGGATTGAAACTAAAAGTCATAGATCACATTTACAAATCCTATTCTTAGTGAGATTTATAATACACAGAAATGATAACATTTGGCTACCATGACATTCTCCTATAACTTACTAAGGCTCCAGGTGAAGACACGCTGGAGCAGATGACTGCTTCATCAAAGGAGACCTTCCATCCCAGGATGATCAGAGCTAACTTTCCACATGCACCCCCTGGGCAACCACTGGCTGTCAATTGTACTATCCCCTGGACAATACATAGGTTTTTACTTCTTTTCTAACCTGCTTATTTTACGTTCATTTTGTCTCAGCTGTAAACTAGATACACTCAAGGGTAAGAGCTCCAGAGGGACCTGGCATCCCACTACCACATGCACAGCCATCTAGATCTGTTGCCACGGCAATGGCTAATAACATCAGTTGGAACAGGGCCCTCTGCAGTAGGACATGGCTGAGCTACCAAACTGAAAAGAGCAATGACCATGGCCTGTGTTTGTCAGTGTGTTTGTGTGTATGTATCCACCTATGTTTGCTTGGAAGTATGCATATAGGTTTGTGCATATTTGTGTATCAGACACTCTGGTTGTATCTTGAAGAGGGCACATGAGGTACAATTTACATCCCAGTCAATAGCCAGCAATGCTAGAAAATAAACCTGCTGAAACCAAACACCTGTGACCAGTGAGGTCTTAATCCGCAAAGGAAATTGCAGTTTAGGAGTATGTGATTTCTCTACTTGCTGTCAAGAATCCCTGAGTTCTGCGGATTGCAGCAGTCTAAAGATGACCTTTTCCTGGCCGAGACAAGAGTGGAGAAGCCTATTATGGCCCATAAGCCAATTTACTCTGTACAAATAAGTGGCAATTTTCTTCTTTAAATACATAAGGGTAGAAGGAAAATGCCTACAACCTGAAAAATGCGCTCCAATGACAAATCCCTTCTTGTTTGAGGAAAGGAGGGGATGGCGGTCCACTTAGAGGCTTATGAGAAGATGCCAGAGGAAATGGATCGGAGTCCCCTGGTGAATTTCACCTTGAGAAACAGGTCTGAAACTGGTGTTTGGATGGGGAGGAGGAGGAGGAAATCTGTGGGTAAATGTTGCTGTTCAGTCGCTTAGTTTTGTCTGGCTCTTTGCAACTCCATGGACTGCAGTAGGCCAGGCTTCCCGTGGGTAAATATCTTTTGACAAAAGCATTTTAGTTACAGAGAAAGAAACTATGAAATATGCCTCCCTGCTTTCATTTGTGACTTCTTTTTGTTTAAAAAATATATGGACATTTGTCAGATGCATGAAACTAAAAGTCATAGATCACATTTACAACAGCATTTACTAACAGAAATTGGAAAGTCATTGGTATATAACAACCTCTCCTCCAAGCAGGGGTTCCCATCCTGGGGAGGCTCAGATCACTAAGAGTGAATCAAGTATGTGAAACCATCTGCAAGAATTGGGCACGTCTTTCTAGGAAGCAGAATCCAAGATTTAATTAGGTTTTCAAAGGGGATGTGATAAAGGTCAAGACTCACATTCCAGTGACTGGTTGGAGATTTCTTGGCTAATAGTTGAGCTCAGAGGATGGGTGAAGTTGGATGGGTGTCTGGTTGTGGGAAGCGTTGCAAAGAGATTGAGATTAAAAAAGACTCGCTTTTCATTTGAGGGGCACAGTCATAATATCTGAGGAGTTTTTGTAGATGGGTCTTAACCTATAGTGGAAGAGTTACACATGTATGTATGCATATATTTATATATTTAATATACTAAAACAGCATCTTTGTATTCAGATTAATTCATTCATAGGTGAATACATAAAACAAGGCAGTGATGACAAGTGCTATAGAAACCATAAAAGATTTATTTATAAATTTAGGTCTCACCCTGAAGGTTGGGAGAAGGGCTCGGTCAGTTCAGTTCAGTCACTCACATCTCAGTAATAAATAGACCCGGAGGGTGAAGGGAGATTAACCTATTAGAAGCCATTCTGGATGGAGGGGCTGTAACTACTCAGGGGTTCTGCTCATCTTTTTCAGAGGTCCCAGTGCACTAATGGGCCATTTCTCCCACCAGCCTCACCCTGTCTCACCTGCTTTTGCTCTGAACTTCAGTATTTAGTCTGGTGTGGTTTTCACCCCACAAAAAAGAAACCTTGATCTGATTGCAGACTGTGGTCTCTAAGTTGCTATTTATTCATTTAGGAATATATTAAAATATGCTTCCCAAACCTTTCATCTTGTCATCTGAAGAACATTTATTTTCAGGGTGATAGCTAATTTCCAGAGAACAAAGTATGCAACAGACATTCAGTATTTACTTATTATGTTAAGTAAAAGAAAAACAGAGAGAAGGAAGAGAGAGAGACAGAGAGAGGGAAGCAAGGAAGGACAACCAAAGAAGGAAAGGAGGAGGGGAGGAAACATGGAGGGAAAGAGGAGCTCGCGGTACCCTAGACCTTTCACAGTTTTCAGCTCAGCCTCTCCATCCAAGCCCTCTCCCCACCTCCATGGGATCAGAGGCTCCAACCCAACCCACTGGGCAGTTCTGGGGTGCTCGGCCTGCATATCCTAGTGTTATCTGCTCCTTGGTTGTCTTCTTAATATTCCTGTGCCCTAAATTCCTCCCATCAACTATTTCAACAAATTTAAAAAATCCACATGGAGCCCATCACGTGCCAAATTAAATGCTGGAACAGTTACCACCCCAGCCGTTGTACAAACATCCAGACCTTGAATTCCAATTTGAGTTCAACTGCAAAGAGACAAAAAGAGAGGCTGGGGAATGGATGAGATGAAAACCCAGCTCAGATCTTCAGGGAGAGCTATTATCTTGATTCTTCAACCTTGATGAGCCTCATGGAGATAATAAAAACATGAATAATATTCTCCCTCATATACGCACAACAACAATTTGAGTACTAATAGTGATGGTAATAAAACAGAAGAGATTGCCTTCAAATGCAATCCTTTGCCTAGCCTGACTCCCAGAGTAGCCTTGGGGCCCTGGGCTGGCAGTCCCTCACTCCTGCCCATCTCCAGCTATAAACTGGGGGGAGGACCTTAGGACCTTTCTGGTCCTAAGATTATATTATTCCATTACCAGAAGCTCAAATAGTAATCACAAAAGTCCTTTATTCAGCCACTTTTCATGGGCTTTGGACTGCTGCCCCCAGGTTCCACGGTATACTTGCTGTGGATAACATCAGATAAGTTATATGATTCTTGGCTACAGCTCTGAAATCTATGAATGGTCTTCCCAGGTGTCTTTACCACTGAGGTAAAGAATCCTCCTGCAATGCAGAAGATGCAGGTTTGATCCCTGGGTTGGGAAGATTCCCATGGAGTAGGAATGGCAACTCACTCCAATATTCCTGCCTGGGAAATCCCAGGAAAAGAGGATATTGGTGGGCTACAGTCCATGAGGTTGCAAAAGAGTCAGACACGACTTAGCGATGAAACAACAACAATGCCTCTGACTCCGAGCCTATAAGTTAGGAACAATAATGGAGGAATAGCTCATCTCATTGTGCTTTACTTTAATGTGCTTCACAGATAATTCATTATTTTTTTTTTTTTTAACAAATGGAAGGTCTGTGGCAACTCTACATCGAACAAGTCTAACGGCACCATTTTTCCAACTGCATTTGCTCACTTCGTGTCTCTGTGTCACCTTTGGTCATTCTCCCAATCTCTCGAAACCTTCTAATTGCTAATATATTTAGTACGGTGATCTGTGATCAGTGATTTTTTTTAAATTAAGTTTTATTAGAATATAGTTGCTTTACAATGCTGTGTTAGTCTCTACTATACGGCAAAGTGAATCAGCTATGCATATACATATATCCCCTCTATTTCGGACTTCCTCCCCATTTAGGTGAGCACAGAGTGCTTCGTACAGTCCTCTGCGCTGTATAGTCAGTTATCATTAGTTATCTATTTGTGATCAGTCATCTTTGATGTTGCTTCCACAACTCACCAAAGACTCAAATGATGACTAGCATTTCTTAGCAATATAGTATTTTTCAATTAAGGTATGTACTGTGTTTTTTTTTTTTTTTTTTTTCTCAGACATACTGCTATTTCATACTTAATAGGACTTATCAGGGCTTCCCTGATAGCTCGGTCAGTAAAGAATCTGCCTGCAATGCAAGAGACCCTGGTTCGATCCCTGGGTCAGGAGGATCTGCTGGAGAAGGGATAGCTACCCACTCCAGTATTCTTGGGCTTCCCTTGTGACTCAGCTGGTAAAGAATCATCTGCAATGCGGGAGATCTGGGTTCAAACCCTGGGTTGGGAAGATCCTCTGGAGAAGAGAAAGGCTACTCACTCCAGTATTCTGGCCTAGAGAATTCCACGGAATGTATACTCCATGGGGTCACAAAGAGTCAGAAACAACTGAGTGACTTTCACAGACTATCATATAGTGTTAACATAACTTCTCTACACTGGGAAACTAAAAAATCTGTGTGACTTGCTTTATTGCAATATTTGCTTTACAGGGGTGGTCTGGAACTGAGCCCAAAACACCTCCAAGGTCTGCCTGTAGTATTATTAGGTGAGGATCAGGTATTAACCATGTGGCTTTCTGCAGAGGGGGTGTCACAGAGACCCTGAGAGTAATGGACTTTCCAGTACACGGGCATGTTTGTGAGTGGGATGCAGTATAAGAAGATGGAAAGGTGAAGGGGTCAGACCCTAGTCCCTGCTAGATTTGTAGTTCTTCTATCAGACACCACAGATAATACCCCATACTTCTTAGTGAGGGAACTTTTCACACTGAAATTTTGGAACTTGGCACAGGGAACTGTCAGATCACCAAGGTGAATTATGGTTGCATTTCCACGTGGTGGGAAAGATGTTAGAAGAAAGGATAGTTCTGGTAAATGAGAGTGTCCAGCCCTGCCTGCCCCTTCTCTGCAGGGAACAGATGTTCTAAATGGCAGACAGCCTTCAGACTTGCCCTCAGACTCTAGTGTTTGAGACCTTCTCATTAGCTATATGTTTCACCACTCATACATAAATAATGTTGGAAAATTTTTAAATGTGTTTCAATTGAAAACTTTAAAAAAGTCACCTTGAAGCCCCCCACCCCGGGACATGCCCCCCCATGACAGAGAACACCAGCTTTGCTTCATGGGTCCTCACATGAAACCACCCGCAGGTACCCGATGACGCTTTGCTCTGTCTTATCTTCAGGTCTTTGAATTCGGCACTTCTTCTGCCTGAATGTCTTTGCCTCTCACCAATTCCCTGAATTTTGTAAAACAGTCTTTTAAGCATTTCTAGAAGGCTTTTGAGGTTATTTCATAGTCTGCTCTGCAATACAGGTCAGGACTCCTCCGTGGAGGTCTGGTTGTTCTCTATTGGGACAGGCATGACTACTATTTACAACTTACTAAGAGCCGGGCATGTTACTCAACGGTTCACATATATTGTCTTACATAATGCTCATCGTGCTCTTAGAGGAAGATGGTGAAAGGAAACCCAGATTAGGAACGAGTAACCTGCCCAAGGACACAGAACCAACCTCTGGATGCCAGAGTCCGAATCTGATCCAGTATCTGGTTCGAAAGTTTCACTGCATGGGCTAGTTTGGTGTTGTAAGTGCCTGTTCATTTGCCTGCCTCCCTTCTTGGAACTCCAGGGTGTGGAGCAGATCCTCTGATCTGTTTTGTTTTTTTCTGATTTTTTTTTTAAAATATTGGGGTATTTACAATATTGTGTTAGTTCCAAGTGTATAGAAAAGCAATTCAGTTAAACATGTGTGTGTGTGTATGTTGTTAGTCAGTCATGTCCAACTCTTTGCGACCCCATAGGCTGTAGCCTGCCAGGCTCCTCTGTCCATGAGATTTCCCAGGCAAGAATACTGGAGGGAGTGGCCATTTCCTTCACCAGGGGATCTTCCCAACCCAGGGATCGAATTGGTGTCTCTTGCATTAGCAGGCAAATTCTATACCACTGAGCCACCTGCGAAGCCCATGTGTGTGTACACATAAGTGTGTGTGTATGTGTATATGTACACACACATTTTTTTTTTTTTTTTTTCAGATTCTTTTCCATTATAGGTTATCTGCATCCCTCAGCGCCGGGCACAGTGCCTGTCCACAGCCAGCACTGGACACAGGTGGACTGGGTGGAAGTCCCACCTGTTGTGGATCAGGAAGAAGGAGAGTTTCAGAAGAAGGAAGCGTCCTCCACTCCCTGCAAGGAGCAGGAGCAGCTAGGGCCCTGGGGTAGGAAAGATTGCCTGCAGTGTGGAGGATGGAGCGCCCTCTGGAGGCTGGTAGGGGAAGGAACCGAGCATCCCTGTCTGGATGGAGGACTCTGTGGGGAGTCATTGGATAAGAAGAGCACTTATTTGAACATTAACTGTCCTAAGTTCTTTTCTCCTGATCTGCTTTCGGCAAGCTGTGATCAGGGGCTGCTTCCAAGGGGTCATTCCACCAATTCCGTCCTTGCCCCAGGGCTGACAGCCCCCCTCTCACGCTGAGGGGAGGCCTCTGCCAAGTTGTAACGGAGTTATTAAGACTTTAAAACAAAGGCAGCTTTTCATGGGGTTTGTTTTTTCCCCGTGACCTCCTGAGGCAGCCTGCTTCCCAGGTTCACTGCAGCACTGCCCAAGGAGGTACTTTATGTCCTCAGCGTTATACATCAATTTTAATTGTAACAACAGAAACAGCAGCAGCAAAATGGAGCCAACTAGGGGGCTGAGGCCTTTTCTGCACTCTCTAACTAGCTCAAATTAAATGCTGAATTGTATTTTGGGGTCTGAGTTTTGTCATGCAAACGAAGAAAAACAACTTGCTTTCCAATTTCCACATGCAAATATAGAGCGAATTGTGGAGACGGAGAATATATTTTGCCATCTCAGTGGTTCTAGAAAAGATAAGGGGCTCTTGCAAAAAGTTCCGCAATTTGTCAGCTGGCAGCTTATTAAATACCCCAAACAAATGTTTATAGAGCATTAGAAGGACACTGTCAAGGTCGGGAGATTCCAAAATGGACCAATTCAGCTTTTATTATTTTTTTTTGTAACTGTTTGCAAAATCTCTTGTTCTTTTTTGCCCCCTCAAAACAAATGCAACTATTCTGTTTTCAGCTGCCTTAGGAAAAAGAAAAAAACAACAACAGGCAAGGAGCCAGCCCTTGTGTACAGCCCTCTAATAATAAACCCGAACTCGGCAGGCACGAGCAAAACCACAATAACAATCTCACAACACGAGCCCTTGGCTTCGGCAGAACCTTCATTAAGGGTCGTGGAGAGAAGAGGCTCACCCAGTCTGGAAAACAAGCCCTGACTCATATGCCCTGGGAACAAATGAAATTAGGAAGGAGGCTGAGAGGAAAACATCACCTTCTCTGGGCTCAGGAAAGAGCCTGATCGGGAGGATCATGGCGTATATGATCGCCTAAGACTCTGATTCATTCCAGTGATTCACGTGCATACTGAATGCTGCATGTGTTGGGTGGCACAGAAGACAACACATCAGGCACAGACCATGCCCCCACAGCAGGGGTCCCCAACCTCCAGGATATAATCCCTGATGATCTGAGGTGAAACTGATGTAACAACAATAGAAATAAATGTAATGTGCTTGAATCATCCCCAAACCATGCTCCTCACCCCAGTCCACGGAAACACTGTCTTCCACAAAACCAATCCCTGGTGCCAAAAAGGTTGGGGACCACTGCCCCAAAGCATTGTATGACCTAGCAGGCAGATTAGGGGAGAGAGACACTTCAGTAACCTCAGCACCTGTGGAATAAGAAGAGTTCTAAGTGCTAAATGGATGCAAAAAAGGGGGTAAGGCAGGAATGAAAAATGAAATTGCCGCATCCTGCGTCTTTAGACTGATTGTCAGATAATAACCCCATTCAACAGATCTGCTCATTAACTAATTAATTAACTTGTGGCTCAGTCACTAAGTCATGTCCACGTCTTTTTGACCCCATGGACTGAAGCACTCCAGGCTTCCTTGTCCTTCACTATCTCCTAGAGTTTGCTCAAACTCATGTTCATTGAGTCGGTGATGCCATCTCAATCATCTCATCCTAGCTCCCTTCGTCTCCTGCCCTCAAATTTTCACAGCATCAGGGTCTTTTCCAGTGAGTCGTCTCTTCACAACAGGTAGCCAGAGTATTGCACCAAATCCCTCTATGCCAACTGGAGAGGTTGGAGGGATCACAGAGGTCATCAGCTGCTTAGCGATCAAGGTCAAAGCACATCAGGTCCTGCCCTGCGCAAAGCTTTGCTATCACTCCCGCTTCTAGGGAACGCTAAGGTGGAAGATTAGACCAAACTTTCCTGAAGCCGTGTCCCACCTCATTGCACATCCCTCCCTCACACTCCTCCCAACCTTGGAATCCTTTCTCACATTCAGTTAACTCGAGATGGTCTCTGTTTTGGCAGAGAAAGTTCTCCTGGGGCCCCCAGGGGACCAAGGTGTGAAGAAGTTCTCTTTCAGCGACGACGCGTCAGTGGCCTCAGCTCGCTTCCTGTCTAGAAATAGCTTTCTGTCATTCTTCACAATGGTCCCACTGGGTTTGGGAAGGGCAGCGTGTTTAGCCACTGACCATACAGGGCGCCGAGTGAAGGATGACGGGGAGCGAAGTGCTGTCAGACCCTCACGCACGCTGGACTAAAAGCGTGTAATTCACAACTTCTATAAGCTTGGGGAAGTTATCATTTAAAAGTTGTTGCTCCAGAGTGCCTTGACAGTCTAACAATACAAAATAAATCTTCTATTCACGCCTCTCCAGCAGGCAAGGGTGCTAGGAATATGCAGCAACAGCAGAAAACAGCGATAAGTTCCTTGTTATGTTGTCAAAAATTACAGCCGTTCCACGTGGCCCTGATTACCATACATTAGCTTCCTACAGACACATGAAGACTTTCCGGGAAGCTTTCGTTCTGGACAGCACTTTACAAACATTTCGCATAAATGCTCAAGTTCCATAGTGTTCCCCCTCCAGAATCTCTGGTTTCCACACATTTCCAAGCTATAACGTGTTCTCCCTCTTTAGGTTGAGTGTCTTGCAAACATCCCATAGAGCTTCCCTGGTGGCTCAGATGATAAAGAATCTGCCTACAGTGCAGGAGACCCAGGTTCAATCCCTGGGTCAGGAAGATCCCCTGGAGAAGGAAATGGGAACTCACTCTGGTATTTCTTGCCTGGAGAATTTCATGGACAGAGGAGCTTGGTGGGCTATAGTCCATGGGGTCATAAGGAGCTGGACATGACTGAGTGACTAACACACACACACACACACACACACACACACACACACAAACATCGCATAACGAGTAGGATGGAACCAGAAGGCAAAACCGATCAGCCACCAGAGATCATTTCTGCACTCAGTCCCGTACTTGGGCACTGACAACGTGCTGGAGGCTGGAAGAAGCCGGAGGCGTTCATGTGAAGGAGGGGAATTGGCACCCCAGGCAAGGCTCAGGAATGGCTCATAAAACGGACATCTGTTTGGAGGAGTAACTGAAAGAGATGAAGACCTCACGGGCTACTGAGTCTGAAACACCAAATTAATCAGGGAGGCTAGGCAGGAGGGAGCAGTTTCCCCCTTTTGTTGCGGTCCTGGCTGCAACCCCGAGAGTGTGATGCTCTTCTGGAGGTAGTCTGAAGCGCCGCCCCAGCCCTGAGCTCACTCCCGGGCAGCTGCAGGTGTTTGCTTGCACATCAGAGCATGCGCGGGAAGGAGGGAGCTTGCTAATGAGCCGTGCAGCCCGTTTGACAAACCCCATCTGCTCCCTTCCATCAGCCACCCAGGCTCTGTGCTTGCTCAGCCAGCACCCCGGGCACGTGTGGGTCCCCGCTGTGGGCGCAACGGGAGTGTGAGATCCCCGATTCTAAGCTCCTGCTGCGGCCAGGCTCTGAGGAGCCAGCAAGCAACTCCATGCCTGGTGCATCACCAGGGCCTGTTCGAGTTCACAGTTGCCTCTTCCCTCCTGTTCTTAGAGGGCTGCTTTTCCCAAGGAGGTCCTCCTCAGCTCTCTCCTCCCCCACCCGCCGCCCCCAGCGGCCTCCTTCTCCCAGGAGACCTTTCGACCCAGAAACCAAATTACTTTGATATGGAGCCATGTGGTCCTTGTCTGAATTTTCCATGTGATTGCTGTCTTGTAAACACCAAAACAGTTGGCGGGGGTGGGGGGGGGCAGGCAGTGTCTGGACTGTTTCTTGCTAGGTCCCTGGAACCTTGCAAAGTGCCTGACACATGGAGAATTCTCAAAAAATAGCTGTTGACTGTTTGGATGGACAGATGGACAAATGAATGGGTGAATGAATGAGAACCAGTGTGTATTGGGCAGGAATGGTGATGTGACCGCCATGCCTTCTTTTATAGAACTCCAGGTTAGCAGAGCTTTTTTAAGCCTAAAATATATAAGACCAAGTCCTCAAAGGACTATTTCTAAATCCTGCCCTCCCACTCCTTAAGCACTGATACTGACACATCCCAGACTGTCTATTGGCACTGAGAAGGTTAAGGCACTTTTAGGATTGGAGAATTTTTAAACTCGATTTACATTTGAACCATTTACTTTGATGACAAGATATAATAGATTCTACCTAGTAAGCAAACAGTTTACTATTGTCTACCACTTAACTGGGCTTGGCAGGTGGCGCGGTGGTAAAGAATCCGCCTGCCAATGCAGGAGAGGCAGGAGACTCAGGCTGGATCCCTCGATCAGGAAGATCCCTTGGAGAAGGAAATGGCAACCCACTCCAGTACTCTTGCCTGGGAAATCCCATGGACAGAGGAGCCTGGCAGGCTACAGTCCACGGGGTCTCAAAAACTCGGACACGACGTAGCACACATGTACCATTTTACTTACTCTTACTATTATCATCATACGAAACAGAACGCCAGAGACCTTTACTCTCCTACTTGAGAACTTTGGGGCATTTATGATGGAGCTGTGTATACAGTAGGCTCTCATTCACGTTGTTTTGAAGGTGCAGCCGAAGTTGACAGTGGCAAGGAATGTGCGGGATGGGGTGGGCTCCCCAGGCCAAGCACTCGTGGTTTAGACAGCAGAGCCCCTCCCCCGCTCCAGAATCTGTCCACACTTTTTGACAGCACTTCTTGATGAACTATGACAGTATCCACATTGATTGATGTCTAGTAAGATAGAACACAGTGCTCCTGAAAGGTCAGGCTCCACGTCCATGAGTCAGTTACACATGTCCAGTACTCAACACATGGTACACATGTCACGGATGCTAGCAACTACTTTTTGTAACTGTTTTTAAATTGAAGCATTGCTAATTTATGATGCTGTTCATGTCAGGTGTACGGCAAAGCGATACAGTTATACATACATATATATGTACATACACATATACTCTTTTTCAGATTCTTTTCCATTATAGATTATAATAGATTATTAGGAGATATCAAATATCCCTGTGCTATATAATAGGTCCTTGTTGTTGATCTATTTCCATGGAAAAATCCAAATGAACATTTTAGCCAACCCAATATATAAGTGTGTGTATGTGTTAGTCACTCAATCATGTCTGACTCATTGCAACCCCATGGAGTATAGCCTGCCAGGTTCCTCTGACCATGGAATTCTCCAGGCAAGAAAACTGGGGTGGGTAGCCTTTCCCTTTTCCAGGGGATCTTCCTGATCCAGAGATCAAACCCAGGTCTCTTGATTGTGGGCAGATTCTTTATCATCAGAGCCACTAGGGAAGCCCATTATACATATAAAATGGACTCCAGGAGATGCTCATCATCCATTTATGGAGATATATATATATATATATATGTGTGTGTGTGTGTGTATTTTTTTCTATAGTGACTATTTGGTGACTAGAGTCCAACCTGTGGGGTCTTAGATGAAAGGAAATGGTTAGTCACTATGAACAAAGCTAGTGGAAGTGATGGAACTCCAGATGAGCTATTTCAAATCCTAAAAGATGATGCTGTGAAAGTGCTGCACTCAATATGCCAGCAAATTTGGAAAACTCAGCAGTGGCCACAGGACTGGAGAAGGTCAGTTTTCATTCCAATCCCAAAGAAAGGCAATGCCAAAAAATGCTCAAACTACCGCACAATCACATTCATCTCACACACCAGCAAAGTAATGCTCAAAATTCTCCAAGCTAGGCTTCAACAGTATGTGAACTGAGAACTTCCAGATGTTCAAGCTGGATTTAGAAGAGGCAGAGGAATCAGAGATCAAATTGCCAACATCTGTTGGATCATCGAAAAAGCAAGAGAATTCCAGAAAAACATCTACTTCTGCTTCATTGACTATGCTAAAGCCTTTGACTGGGTGGATCACAACAAACTGTGGAAAATTCTCCAAGAGTTGGGAATACAAGACCTCCTTACCTGCCTCCTGAGAAATCTGTATGCAGATCAAGAAGCAACAGTTAGAACCAAACATAGAACAACGGACTGGTTCCAAATTGGGAAAGGAGTGTGTCAAGGCTGTATATGGCCACCCTGCTTATTTAACTTATATGCAGAGTACATCATGAGAAACGCTGGGCTGGAGGAAGCACAAGCTAGAATCAAGATTGCTGGGAGAAATATCAATCACCTCCGATATGCAGATGACATCACCCTAATGGCAGAAAGCAAAGAGGAACTAAAGAGCCTCTTGATGAAAGTGAAAAAGGAGAGTGAAAAAGCTGGCTTAAAACTCAACATTCAAAAAACTAAGATCATGGCTTCCAGTCCCATCACTTCATGGCAAATAGATGGGGAAACAACAGAAACAGTGAGAGCTCCAAAATCATTTTTGGGCTCCATTTTCTTGGGCTCCAAAATCACTGCAGATGGTGACTGCAGCCATGAAATTAAAAGACACTTGCTCCTTGGAAGAAAAGTTATGACCAACCTAGACAGCATATTAAAAAGCAGAGATATTACTTTGCTGACAAAGGTCTGTCTAGTCAAAGCTATGGTTTTCCCAGTAGTCATGTATGTATGTGAGAGTTGGACCATAAAGAAACCTGAGCAGCGAAGACTTCATGCTTTTGAACTGTGGTGTTGGAGAAGACTCTTCAGAGTCCCTTGGACTGCAAGGAGATTTTCTAAAGGAAATCAGTCCTGAATATTCATTGGAAGAGCTGATGCTGAAGCTCCAATACTTTGGCCACCTGATGCGAAGAACTGACTCATTGGAAAAGACCCTGATGCTGGGAAATATTGAAGGCAGGAGGAGAAGGGGATGACAGAGGATGCGATGGTTGGATGGCATCACTGACTCGATGGACATGAGGTTGAGCAAGCTCCAGGAGCTGGTGAAGGACAGGGAAGCCTGGCATGCTGCAGTCCATGGGGTCACAGAGTTGGACACAACAGAAAGAACAGAACAGAACTGAACTGAACTGAAGCATTAGGCTTCTTTAGTTTGCTTGAACTTTGAGTCTCAGTTTTGGAAATTCAGGTTCCTTCTGTTGAAATGAACAGCCACTATTTCATAAGACCCAGGCTCAAACAATGAGCCACTGTGTTTCCATCAAGTTCCACTGAGAGCCAGGTTCTGGGCAAGGCACTGTCTCTTAGACCCTGTGTGAACCATCCCCATTCACTGTGCCCAGAGCACGCCACTGTCCTGAGCCCGCTCACCTCACTCCCAAGGGAAGTGGGGGCTCTCACTGGAGTCCACGGCCAGGTGGGACCCCCAGCAAAATATAACAGACAGATCAAAGCATTAAGGACACCTGTTTCTCCATTTCATAGTCACAGCTCACTATGTATCAGGTCCGGTTTTCCCCAGCTCAGACCCATGAACTGGCTCCCATCATTGAAATAAGACTTGCCTTTCCTTGTAATCACTGCAAGGTTTTACGGAGGCGGTAGATCTCTAGTGAAAACAATTCAGCCACAGATCTGAGCTGAAAATAACTTGATTCAAGGACTATGCCTTCAGATACCCAGGACTAGGGGAGATGAAGGCATTTTCAGCCTTGCTTCCCTTTGTGACTGGAGCATTAACAAGGCTTTGGGATTCACTTCAAAATCATTAAAAACATGTTCATTAGTCCAAAGCACCTCTCGCCACCTGTGTATAAAGCAAATAAATTGGTGGAATCTCTGATCCATCCCTGATCCCCGTTGCTTGCTTCTCCTTGGGCAGTCCCTCATTTATCTCCTTCCCACACATTCACCCTGCCAAGATGATATCTTTTTTTTGTTGTTGTTGTTTAAAAAGTTGGAAGCATTTTGGACCAAAATATTACCTTGAGATTTGGCTTACTTGACTTTCACTGCAGTGAGTGGGGAATTCTGCCCAAAGAGTGACTGAAGAACTGATTCCCTTGCTTATTAAAGATTTTTTTTTTTTTGATGTGGACCATTTTTAAAGTCTTTATTGAATTTGTCACAATGTTGTTGTTGTTTTATGTTTTGAATTTTTGGCCTGTGAGGCAGCTGGGATCTTAGCACCCTGACCAGGGATCGAACTCTCACCCCATATGTTGGAAGGCAAAGTCCTAACCAGCAGACCACCAGGGAAGTCCTGCTATTAGCTTTGATATCTTCACAAACACCTTGACTAGCATTAACCCTGTTGCCATCAGAACTTATGAGCTTAGATCATTTGTATTGAGGTTTGTTGGAAGAGGAAATATAACCCACTCCAGTACTCTTGCCTGGAGAATCCTATGGACAGAGGAGCCTGGCGGGTTACAGTCCACAGGGTTGCAAAGAGTTGGACACGACTGAACGACCAACGCACATAGACACACACACACACATACACACTGAGGTTTGTATCTGTGATGACTTTCATGCAAATAGGTCACAACTATGGGGCAGAGAATGGGATTCTTCTCTCAACGTTTCTTATTCAAAATCTAAAAAGTGATAAAAGCAATAAACACAGCCCAAACAAACCAAAACAAAAACAGGTTCTTTTAGGTTGTTGTTCAGTCATGTCCGACTCTTCACGACACCGTGGACTGCAGCCCACCAGGCTTCCCTGTCCTTTTAGGTTACCTCCCTGAAATTGCACCCTAAATTGAGAAGATTAATCGTGGACACGGAAGTGCCTAAACCTGTTGGTCCCTTCTTTTGGCTCCGAAAGTCTGCTCTTATGGTGTCAACTTACTTAGAAAAGCAATTGAAGTCTCTAGTTTAAACCTTCATCTTTCTTCTCTAGAACCACAGCAGGTAGCGCTTATGAGCTCATTTCCATAACAACGCTTGGCACACCTTATCCCCCCACTCAAAAGTCTGGGGATATCAAGATTCCAGCTCGGCCCCTGCGATGACTGGGTGGGAGGGATGAGGCTGAGGAACCAGATGGTCCTGCTTCTATCTTAGCTCTCACACCTCTTACTGTGTGACCTCAGGAACACGCTGAACTTCTCTGAACCTTCTATTGACTTCTCTGTAACAAGGGGGAAGGATAATGCCTTCTATTGTAAAGGTATTGAGAGAATGAAAAATACAAACCTGAAGCCACGCTCTACCCGATACATAATCATATTCAATAAATGGCAGCTATTATTTTTATTATAAGATATACTTTTTGTTCTCTTTTCCATTGGTTACAGTGCTTATCAACTCTCAGTAAGTAAAAGCTGCACCGAAACAAGAGTTTTTAACTGGTTTATGTAAAGTTCTTACGAAACCCAAAGCTGAGCTCATCCACCAGAGGAGAGCAGGAATTACTGTGTGTTTTGAATATTAATAAACAAATGACCTCCTTCCTTATTATGCATCTGTATTCAAAATGCCACAGCTAGTTCTAGTGGTAATGACTAAATTTTCATCATTTATAGAGAAACAGCACACATAGAATGGAGATAATTGCCCCATCAAAGTCTTAAGAAAGAGTCAGTCTTCTATAAATGTAGGATTTGGTAATCATCACTAGTGCTATGTGTTAAAATTAGAAAGTAGGTAAATAACAAATAAGAACAATATTTATTCATTATCACTCAAATGCATGTCAGTTGAATTTCCCAAAATTTCATAGACAAATTGTCTTTCTCCTTTTGAGGGGAAGACTATTTTAAAACATTTAATTTAATTTATTTAGTATTGAAGTATAGTTGATTTACAATGTTGTGGTAAATTCTACTATATAGCAAAGTGACTCAGTTATGTACATAAATGCATTCTCTTTTATATGCCTTTCCATTATGGTTTATCCTAGAATATTGAATAAAGTTCCCTGTGCTATATACCGTAGGACCTTGTTGTTTATTCTAAATGTAATAGTTTGCATCTATTAACCCCAAACTCCTAGTCCATCCCCCCTCCTTCCCCTCCCCCTTGGCAACCACAAGTGTCCTCTATGTCTATGAGTCTGTTTCTCTTTCATAGATGGGTTCATTTGTGCCGTATTTTAGATTCCACATATAAGTGATATCATATGGTATTTGTCTTTGTCTTTCTGACTTCCTTCACTTGGAGTGATCACTCTGGTTGCAAGACTTCTTTTTAAGTTTACACTTCCTGAGGTAGAGTGAGAAATCCATTGTTTGACAAACCGACAGGATTATAATGGCCACTGGATTTAGAAGTGGGCCGAAGGCAGGTTTCATCTGTCTGTGCTCTGGATTCATTGCCTCGGTTCTGAATTAAATGTGTTAGAACTGCTTAGAATTGTAAAGTTGGAGCCCCACAGGGGACAAAAGAAAGTTCTGGCTATGTTTTCATTTATAATCCCTCATGCTAAATTTGAAGGTCAGATCCAAGCACAAATCTCCAAACCAGAGATTTCCCAAGTGCTCCCAGAGTTTTAGGGATGCTTGTCAATTCTCTCCTTCCCACCCAGCCCTCCTCTTCCCCAGCTGGGAGCTCAGAAGTCACGTGGAAGCAAAACCCCAGGCTCTCGCCTGCTCTAAGGTCTGCTCACCATGTTGTTCCAGCCCAAAGCCGCTCAGGACACTGTGGGAGTCTTACCACAATCAATAATTGTCCAGGAAACAAACTCAGAGAAGAGAAATAAGTGATTTATAGAAAAGACTCGCAGAGATGGCACAGGCACGGCGTTCCTTCTAATCAGAGACTTGGCTCCTAGAGGAGCCGCTGAGCAGAGCCTCGTTAAACAAATGTGGATACACTGGGCACAATCAAAAGCAGTTACAGGGAACATGGTACCTGATGAAAGAAGCGGGAACCTGCTGCCTTAAAAACAGGGCCAAGGAAAGGAGCACGTAATTGTAGGAGTGCAGGGAGAAAAAGAGCAAACAGGAAAAAGCCAACTCTACTGAAATTAACAGCAAAGGGGAAAAAAATTAAAGGACTGTGGCATGGATACACAGCAAAAAAAAAAAAAAGCCAAGTGTGTCTACAGCCCATCTAAGACCAGAGGATGAGCAGCGTGCACTATGTTGAAGATGCTGTCTTTAGCATCTGGAGAGTGAAAAGGAATGCAGATTTCCTGAGTCAGAATCAGTTTCCAAGGAGGAAGAGGGCAGTGTGCTGAGGGCAGTGGCTGTGGCAGAGCCAGTTAGCAAAAGCTGATGGTGACTTAGATGTCATTGCTGGCTGAAGGCTGCAGATGACCAAGGGCATCTGCCCTCTGGCCTCCAGAGGCAGAGAGCATGGGGTAAC
Organism: Dama dama; assembly: GCF_033118175.1. NCBI lineage: Eukaryota > Metazoa > Chordata > Mammalia > Artiodactyla > Cervidae > Dama > Dama dama. The sequence continues at coordinate 20,700,831 of NC_083682.1, read as the reverse complement.
CATGCAGCTCTCCTCTCTGCTCTCTGGGAACGGAGAGATGGAGGGAGGGGCCAGTCCTGCCACTGACCAATCATGCATCCACATGTCCAAGTCTCTGATGGCCGGTCACAGGAACCCTATCTCTTACCTCCCCAGCCCCAGCCTGACCAGGAAGTGCTTGCTTTCTCATCCTTCTCACACTTGGGGAGGTGGCCAGGGGCTCCAGCTGGAGGGAGAAGCACAGATGATAGACTGGCCCTTTGCAATTAATTGTTTCTGGTTCATCGAAAAGGCCAACAGTGACTTAGGAAGGCTGAACAGTGTAGCGAATATGTGTCTCGAGGGAGGCCAGGTGGCAGAGTGTGAGGAGCTCAACCAGCTTGGGAGTAAGGTAGACACTTGAATTCTGCCTCTGCGATGTATGTATGAGTTGTGTGGGCTCTGGACAAGTTCCCTAACCTCTCTGAGCCTCAGTTTTCTCACCTAATTATGATGCCATCTCTCTCACAAAGTTGTCGCATACATTAAATAAATATGAGGACTTACTTCCCCAGTGGCTCAGCAGTAAAGAACCCGCCGCAATGCAGGAAACTCAAGTTCGATCCCTGGGTTGGGATGATCCCCTGGGGAAGGAAATGGCAATTCACTCTAGTATTCTTGCCTGGGAAATCCCATGGACAGAGGAGCCTGACGGGCTACAGTCCATGGGGTTGCAAAGAGTTGGACATGACTGAGTCACTAAGCAGGCACACACAAATGAAAGTATGTATACGAAGCACCCAGAATGCTACAGGGTTTCAATAAAATGTTAATCACTCCACTTTTCTATATATGCTGTTTAAAGTAGGAATTTGGCATGTGTGTGTGTGTGTGTGTGTGTGTGTGTGTGTGTGTGTGTGTATGAGACAGAGAGAACCTTAAGACTCGTTTGGAGACTTAGGAACTACTGCAGAGAAATAAATCCTGTTTGATTGCCAGGATTCTCCCATTATATGGACTCTACAAAGTGACTATAAATGTTGATTCCAGCTCTGCCTTCACCTCGAGTCCATCACTTGGTCTCTGGTCCCCAAATTCTGCAGGGATATTTCACAGTCATTCAACTTTCTTCGATGTGAAACTTTATTAGACAGTGAACCCCCAATGGCAGGGAATGTATCCCCACCTTCCTGCCCTGGCCTAGGGCCTGGTCCAAGTGAACACTCAGAATGATGTGCCTGGTGAGGACATGTGGGCAGCTATAGGCACCTAGACACTCATCGGCCCAGTGGAAGAAGGGGGAGACACGCAGGGTCCCAAGAGATGATGTTAACAGAAAGATGGCTGGAAACCTGGGGTCCCTAGTTTTCTGGGGAGTCTGGGGTGATGGGCTGGTCTGCCAGGCTCCTGCCTGTCTCCAGGGGTGTCTCTCGGTGTGCAGTGCCCTCTCCCAGGCTGACAGGCACGAGAGCTTTCTGAGTGCAGGTCCAATCCTGTGTGCCACTAAGAGCAACATGCAGAAGGAGCACAAAGATATGGGAAGCGACTATCCGACACGGCTCCGCCCTGCCTGTCAAGGCAAAAACAACACGTACATCAATTTCTCGGGTGTAATGAGGTGTAGTCGAGCAGGAGTGGGCAGGTCCATGGTGGAGGCTGCTCCTTCCAGCTGCTGTCACTGGCAAGATGGATGGATGGTTCTTCCCGGCAGCGTCCCAGTTAGGAGAACCTCAGTGGGTCTCCTCCCGCAGTTACGATGTGCAGGGTCCCTTGGGCGGGGTTCAGGCCAGACTTTGGAAGACTGACAGAGGATATGGTCTCCATACACCTCTCTGAGTAATGGAGAAAGGGTCAATGAGGCCAACCTCTCTGCCTGTCAGAAGGATTTTACCTGCAGACAATGTATCTGTGTAGCTTAGAGTTTTGCCAGGTTCACAACTGACAACTAACAATTCTGCTATAAAGCAGTGGTTCTTTTTTGATGTAGTACTTTATTTTTGATTGGAGTATAGTTGATTTATTGGAGCATAGTGGAGTATAGTGGTTATACATATATATATGTATATATGTATGTATATGTGTATATATGTATATATGTATGTATATATATATATATCTCCACTCTTTTTTAGACTCTCTATAGGTTATTACAGAGTATTGAACAGAGTTCCCTGAGCTGTACAGTAAGTCCTTATTAGTTATCTATTTTATACATAGTAGTGCATATATGTTAATCTCAATCTCCTAATTTATCCCCACCCCCACCTTGGGTAATCATAAATTTTTCTCTACATCTGTAATTCTATTTCTGTTTTGTATTAAGTTCATTTGTACCATGTTTTAGATTCCACATATAAGCAATATTATATGATATTTGTCTTTCTCTCTCTGATTTCATTTAGTATGACAATCTCTAAGTCTACCCATGTTGCTGCAAATGGCATTATTTCACTCTTTTTTATGGCTGAGTAATAACATTCCATGTCTTCTTTATCCATTCCTCTCTGGGTGGACATTTAGGTTGCTTCCATGTCCTGGCTATTGTAAATAGCATTGCAATGAACATTAGGGTACATGCGTCTTTTCAAATTATACCTTTCCTCAGGGTACGTGCCAGGAGTAGAATTGCTAGATCATATGGTAGCTTTATTCTTAAGTTTTTTAAGGACTGTTCTCCATAATGGTTGTACCAATTTACATGGTTGGCAACAGTGTCTGAGGGTTCCTTTTTCTCCACACCCTCTCCAGAATTTATTGTTTGTAGATTTTTGGTGGTGGCCATTCTGACTGGTGTGAGGTGATGCCTCAATGTAGTTTTGATTTGCCTTTCTCTAAGACATCAGCATTAGCCAGGAGGGGTCTCAACGATGTCATCATTCAGGCTTCCCCGGTGGCTCAGTGGTGAAGAATCTACCCGTCAATGCAGGAGACAGCAGTAACGCCTGGTCTGAGAAGACCCCACATGCCACAGAGCGACTAAGTCCATGCACCACGACTGAGCCCTTGCACTGCGGCTACGGAAGCTCATGTGCCCTAGAGCCCATGCTCCGCAGCAAGAGAACTCACCGCAGTGAGAAGCCTGCGAACCACAGCTACAGAGTAGCCCCTGCCCTCTGCAGCCAGAGAAAAGCCTGTCCACAACGAGGACCCAGCACACCCAAAAATAAATAAATACAATTTTTAAAAAAAGAAAGAAAAGAAAAACAAGAATATCATCATTCAGACCTCACTCTAAACATTCAGTGTTGGACTCTGCACTTGTTTGGGGTCCAGAACATCTGGATTCTATTTGATGAGGGCTAATGAAGTTAGTCATCTAATTAATAGCTAATTAAGGCACTCATCTGAAATTTGTATTCAAAATATTTTTCAACAGTTTTCATTCATTCATGCAAGCGTTTTAGAGCTCCTATCACATGCCAGGCATTGTTTCAGGGGCTGGTGGTTCATTCATAAACAAAACAAACAAAATTCCCCGTCCCATCTTATTCCTGTGGCAGTTTTTTCCAAGAAAAAGATGATAGTTGGCCAGTAGGGTAGAGGGGATGCTGCAGTAGGAGTCAGGACCCCTGAGGCTCAGGTTAACCCAGCAACAAACTGGCTATTAGGTACGACAGGAGTCCTTTGTCTTTCTTTTTTACTGAAGCATAGTTGACTTATAAGCTTGTGTTAGTTTCAAGCTCTTTAACTTTCTGAAACTTTATAGTAAGCTTCTTTAAATAATAACCTAGATATTCTGTAAAGTAGGCCAATCTGCAGATCAAGTCATCCTTATCAGACACCTGTGCCCCTCATCCTATGGCGGGTCCATCATGAACTCAAGGGAAAGTGCATGTAAGGGATGGATTCTGTCCCAGACAAGCTCACAGCCTCTTGTGAGAGAATGACTCAAATCTAGGGAGAAAGATGAATAAAGACACAAAGTTACGGGCTAAGGACACATAATTATGAGGTGCTGCACTGGAAGAGGAAGAGGATTCTGACCACAGGAAGGAGTCAAATAGGTAGAGCAGGCTCCCTGGTGGGTGAGGTGGGATGCAAGAGCAGATGGGAAGTTCTGACAGAGGAGAGAAGTGATAGACAGATGGTGTCCTTGGGAGGAGAAGTACTGAGCAGAGGCTCAGCGGGTGGAGAAAGCAGGCTGGAGGCAAATTGGCCAGGGCATGTAGCTGGGGCCAAACAGACCTGAGTTCTAAGCCTATTGCCACATATTGGGTATTTAATAGTGTATGTATACCCATTCTGCAGGTATGGAAAATGAGGGTCATAGAGATTAACAGCTACTTGGAGGGGTTTTGGTAGAGATTAAAGGTAGGCAAATTGATGCTTTTGAACTGTGGTGTTGGAGAAGACTCTTGAGAGTCCCTTGGACTGCAAGGAGATCCAACCAGTCCATCCTGATCAGTCCTGGGTGTTCATTGGAAGGACTGATGCTGAAGCTGAAACTCCAGAACTTCGGCCACCTCATGCGAAGAGTTGACTCACTGGAAAAAGCCCTGATGCTGGGAGGGACTGGGGGCAGGAGGAGAAGGGGACGACAGAGGATGAGATGGTTGGATGGCATCACCGACTCAATGGACATGGGTTTGAGTAAACTCCGGGAGTTGGTGATGGACAGGGAGGCCTGGTGTGCTGCGATTCATGGGGTTGCAGAGTCGGGCACGACTGAGCGACTGAACTGAACTGAACTGAAAGGTCACTATCACAGGTATCTGGATGGCTGCCGTGTCACACGTATGCAGGAGAGCAAGCCTTGCATTCGGGGCAAGGCTAGGGAAGTGCTGTGTGGCACACGTGTGGAGGTTTCCAGGTCCACGGCACACAAAATGTTTTTAAAGAGCTCCAAAACATCCCCTCTTTATCTCCCTGGGGACTGAAAGGGTTGATGCACTGGAACGATTTGTGGCTTCACGATGAATGGAGTCCCCTTATCGCAGAGTTCATTATCGGAAGGTTTTACTGGAGATGAGAAATGGTGTTTCTTCAGTTCTCAGGGACAGATAAGCGAGCAATCTCAGAGGGGTTTTCCTAGACAAGGTCTCTCTTTCTCTCTTTTGTTCGGGTTGGAGAAGCTGGCAGGGGGAAAACCCCCAGTAGTGCTTCTCATCACCATAAAGCTGACAGAAAATTATATTTCTACGGGCTTGTGCAAAGGCATGGTGATTTGTTTAGTCCACTTTCAAATGACATCCCTCCCTTTGGAAGGGCTTCTCTGGCCATTCACCAGAATACTTCTGCTTTTTAGCTGAGACTCTACAGTTTTCAGGTGAAGTAACATTTGGGTTGTGTGACCTTGGAAAAATTACTGAACTGCCATGATTCACAGCTCCCACACTTATAAGAGGGAGGCATAGCCATTCCCATCTGATAGAGTATGGTAAAGAATTTGCCTGCAATGCAGGAGACCTGGGTTCGATTTCTGGGTCAGGAAGATCCCCTGGAGAAGGAAATGGCAACCCACTCCGGTACCCTTGCCTGGAGAATGCCACAGACAGAGGAGCCTGGCAGGGTACAGTTCGTAGGGTTGCAAGAGTGGAACACAACTTAGTGACTAAACCACCACCACCAGAGTGTGGTAGGCAGAATAATGACCCCTCTCCTCCCTTTCCCCAAAGAGATGTCCATGTCTTTATTCCTGGCGCATGTGAGCATTTTCTGCTCCATGGCAAGGGGAAGGCATTAAGGCTATACATGACTGTAAGATCATCAGCTGACCTTGAGATGTGTTATCCAGGTGGCCCAGGGCAGCCATGTGAGCGTGCTCAGTCGCTAAGTTGTGTCCTACCCTTTGCAACCCTATGAACTGTAGACCACCAGGCTCCTCTGTTCATGGAATTTTTCAGGCAAGAATACTGGAGTGAGTTGCCATTTCCTCCTCCAAGAGATCTTCCCAATCAAACCTGTATCTCCTGCACTAACAGTGCTTTCACACAAATGGTCTCATTTCTCAGGGGGATTTTTTTTTTTAACCACTGCATCACCTAGGAAATCCCAAGGATTTTGTGACCCTCTGTATGTATGTATGTATGTATGTATGTATGTCTGGTATTCCCTAGAGATAACCCAGAGAAGGAGAAACGGGAGTTGATGTAAGGGATTAAACTGTCCCTCTTTGGCGATACAACAAGAATCGAACCCATTGACCTGCATCACTCTGGACATTTTGGATTCAACTAACACATTGAGTACCTACTATTTGTAACACCGGCTTCCCTGGTGGCTCAGTGGTAAAGAATCCACCTGCCAATGCAGGAGATGCAAGTTCGATCCCTGGGTCAGGAAGATCCCCTGGAGAAGAAATGGCAATCTGCTCCAGTATTCCCGCCTGGAATATTCTACTGACAGAGGAGCCTGGCAGGGCTACAGTCCATGGGGTCTCGAAAGAGTCAGGCAGAGACTTAGTGACTAAAGAACACTTGTAATACATCAGGCTGCTGCTGCTGCTAAGTCGCTTCAGTTGTGTCTGACTCTGCGCGACCCCATATATGGCAGCCCACCAGGCTCCTCCATCCCTGGGACTCAGCCCACAGGCTCCTCCATCCCTGGGACTCTCCAGGCAAGAACACTGGAGTGGGTTGCCATTTCCTTCTCCAATGCATGCATGCATGCTAAGTCGCTTCAGTCATGTCCAACTCTGTGCAACCCCATAGATGGCCACCCACCAGGCTCCTCCATCCACAGGATTCTCTAGGCAAGAATACTGGAGTGGGTTGCCATTTCCTTCTCCACACATCAGGCTAGGTACTTTCATATTCTGATTTCCTTTGATACTTTGAAAGGAAAGTGTTCTGCTTCAGCTAAGGCACAAAACAAAGCCTGGAGAACATGGGAGGGGGGACAATTGAAAGTCCCTCATCTAACCTCCAAGGCATTTGCTTTTCATTACAGGCTCATCTAACTTGGGCTTCATGCTTCCATTTCTCTGACTTTGGGTGGACAGAATGGCCTCTGCAGGAATGCGGGCTGTCTTAGACATCTGTGTCCCGGGAGGACTGGGGGGCACTTTGAATCCAGGTCAGTACGGACCCCAAATGAGCTCATGTGTCTAAAGTGCTTTGAGCTCCTCAGAGAACAGAAGCTATTTAACTCCAGAGCCTGGCTGGCCTCCTCGGTGGGTCCCTGCAATGAGGAACCTGCTAGCACCAGGCGACTGCCTTGGATAAATACAGGAAACCAGTCTCCAGGGTTCTCTGTCTGCCATCCTTTCAGCCACAATAAATTAATTTTCAGAAAAATGGAACTCAACAAAAGAAAATCAAGGAGGGGGGAAAAAAAAACAACCAATCTGTCAAGACTGAAAGGGAAAACAAAATTTCTGCTGCCTGCTGCCCCTAGCTGAAGCATGGAGGCGAAGCCTGACAGCTGGGTCCAGAAAAGTGGTCCAGGCACCCTGGGGCCACATGGGCTTCAGGATGGCAAGTGAAGGGGCAGGGGCCAGGTGGAGAGATGGGCATGTCTGGTGGCAGCTACCTGTAGATAGTCTGGATTTCTTAGCATCTCTCAAAATGAGATCAACTTGATGCTGATTAGAGCTGAAAAACCCCACCAGCCCGGCATGCCGAGTGTCTGACTCTAGGGCCCCTGAACAAATTGTTTTCCCTTTCCCTGCCGATCCCTGTGAACCCTTTGGCTCAGCGTGGTTCACCCGAGGGGACAGGGTTGGAAGAGGAGGCAGGTTTCCTCTTGGCACCTCGCTGTCAGAGCCATCCCTAAGCATCCTGGCAGGCTCCCCAAGTCCCAGCAGGAAGCAGACAGAAAAGCATCTTTTCCCACAAGCCCATGTCTGCATATGCAAATGGGCTGAAGAGCCCACTGCCTTCAGTCAGATTCAAAAGACGTTTATGGAAGGCATACCTGTGCTGGTTAGTTGTTGTTTAGTCACTCAGCCATGTCTGACTGCTTTGTGACACCCATGGACTGTAGCCCATTAGGCACCTTTGTTCATGGGATCTTCCAGGCAAGAATACTGGAGTGAGTTGCCATGCCTTCCTCCAGGGGATCTTCCTGATCCAGGGATCAAACCCTCATCTCTTGCACTGGCAATGCTTTCACACAAATGGTCTCATTTCTACTCATGACAATCAGCGAGGCAGGAATTATATTACCTAAAATTTGCTATGAGGACATTTAGGTTCAGAGAGGGAGACACACTGCCCAAAGTCACACAGCTGGCCATAGGCAGTATCCAGACATGGGCCTTCTGATTCTTAACTCCAGCATACTTTCCACCACCATCCAGTGGCTTCAACACTGTAGTTCCAGGTAGAGCAATACAAATGGGATTTTTAAGTAGGAAACACCCTCAAAATTATGCTTAGCATCTGAACATCTGATGTGGAACAGGAATTCTTAAATTTTGGCAGTCTGCGGATGCTATGGACCTCTTCTCAGAATAATGTTTTCAAATATAAAACAAAATATATAGGATCACAAAAGGAAGCAATTACACGGAAATATAGTTATAAAAGTGTTAAAAGAAAAGCACATGCGTGGGACAGTACAGCATGTGCTTCATTATCGACACAATGAACAACGGAATTGAGCAAAAGTCTAATAACAATTGTCATTGAGAGTTTCAGAGCACTGTTCCCTCCTCTGGGTCCGGTTAACTCCTAGCCCTCCTTCACCTCCCCTTCTTCAGAGAAGCTGCTCTGGATAGTCACCCACCTACGACATTCATCTGTAACTTTGATTGCCTCTTTCTCCCAGTACTGATCACTACGGCAAAAGTGAAAATGAAAGTGTTAGTTACTCAGTCATGTCTGACTCTGCAACCCCATGGACTACAGCCCAGCAGGCCCCTCCGTCCATGGGTTCCCCAGGCAAGAATACTGGAGTGGGTTGCCATTTCCTTCTCCAGGGGACCCTCCCGACCCAGGGATCAAAGCCAGGTCTCTGGCACTGCAGGCAGATTCTTTATGTGCCACCAGGGAAGCCCTGGCAAGTGAGCATCTATTTCTGTGATTGTCAAGTTGACATCTGTTTCTCTTTCTAGGTAGTGAGTGCCATGAGGCGAGACTCGGCCTGGTTTGATCATCTTTATGTCCCCAACCCCTGACCGATGTGCCTGGCACCGGTAGATGCTCTGTAACTGTGTACAGAATGACTGAACAGGGGATGATGAATCCTGGGAACATCACCTATTGGCTCACTGTGACTACTGGTGTACCTGGCCCCTCCCCCCAGGTTACCAGGTAACCAACCATCAGCTACATCTTTCTGTAGCTGTTTCTTAATGGGGTCCCTTTGTCCCCCTGGCTTTTAGACCATCACTCTTTCTTTCCTCTGAATCTCCTCCAGTTTTTTCAACGTTATTTCTGCTCTGAACATCCGGGACTTGGATGTTCCGGGACGTATCCCTGTAAGGAGTCGGGAGGCATCTTCACTTAATGTGGATCCTGGCACTCCTCCAGAGTACGTGCTCTGGTCCATCCACAGAAAGGCAAGCACCTGTTACGGCTCCAACCAGATGCCGCCAATTCTAGTCACCCCCAGGACCCTAGCTGAGGACAGGAAGGGAATGAATGGACATCTTTCCTGATGCCTAAAGGGCTTCCCCCCAAACAAAATGTTTTCATGAGGGGACTGAGTGCCTGAGCCTACAGTCAGCATCTCTGGCAGGGAGATACCGGTGGGGCAGCCTCAGGCCACCATGTTGGAAGTGAGGTGGGAAACAGCATTCCCATTCCCTCCCAGGCTGTGAGTATGGCGCTGGGGATGAGGACTTTTCTTTGTCCATTTCTGGGATGCTCCCTACCCAAGCTTCATCTGGATTTTCCTGTTTTTACTACTTGGTATTTAGTTAAATAACAGAGAAGAACCAAATTCCTCTTCTGTGACCCCAGACACTAAGGAAAGTTGAGGAAACAGCCGGCTGAAGCTCTTTCTAGCTTCAGAAGCTTCGTTACATTCCTTGATTTGGATGAACTGGGATCGGCATTACTTTAAAGGGTGATTAGCACTCCCTCTTCTGGGGTGAAGTAACTAGTCATTTATATTAGAGGATATGCTTTTGAACCAGTTTTGGACATAATGCTAAAGGATTCCTAAAACTGTGTAAGGCTATCGTTGCATCAATAAATAGGAGAGCAGATCCCAAAATGACCGCTTTAAATAAGTGAATGTGTGAGTTTTGGTGGGTGTCGTTTTCTTTGATTTGCACTTGAGTAAGTTAAAGGGCTGCCAGGTGTCAGAAGGAAACCCTTGAGTCACAGATAGAGGGGAGGAGTTTTCTTCCTGTCCTTGATTGAGCCTTCTCATACGGTCTCTACCGGATAACGTTCCAATGAATTACACAATGTTAAATTGAATTAGACTGGCTTGTGTTCAGTCTTAGCTGACTTGGGATACTAGGGGTGGAGTTCCTTATAATTCTTCAATTTAATTTCTCATCTGTACAATGAGGACAGTACTACTTATCATATATATATGTGTGTTTGTATATAAAAGGTAAATGTGTTAGTCACTCAGCTGTCTCCAGCATTGCAAGCAGATTTTTTTTTTTACCAACTGAACCACCAAGGAAGCCCAGAGGGTGGACGTTGCCAAAAAGTCTGTTGGGAAGAAGTGAATTTTGATCTGAGCCTTGAAAGATGTGCATGGTCTTACACACTTCATTTCCCTGAACACACAGATACTTCTGCTTCTTTTATTTTTCTTCAAGACTAAACCTCTCAAGGTACGAAAAGAAAGCCAAGAGTGTGGCAACAATGACCATGTTATAATCTTAAGCTCCTGGCTGTCTTGCAAGAGAGAAAAAAAAGAATGCATTCTGTTTCTGGTGGTGATCGAGTTGCCTGTTTGCTTGTAAGTCATTCATGAATTAACAACCCATGCTAATCACTCCTGGCTGATATTTATCATAGTACCTTTTACAAGCTGAGTTCCATCAGTGATGCTGGCAGCTACTCACCAAGTCCCACCAGCAGCTGCAAATATTCATTAATAATATTTTGTTTGGGTTCCCACTTGCCACTCTCCATCCTCCTGCTTCATAAGTATGAACGGCATCATTACTGAGCGGGGCCCGCAGAATGGAACACAAAGGCAACTCAGAAATTTTAAAGGAAAACAGATGTTGAGAAATGTCACCATCCCAGGCATGCTTCAGTAAATAATATTAACATTTCTAAGTGATCGCTCTCTGAATCGAATTTCGAGGAGCTCCTATTTACAATTAAATGAGGGGCTGATCCTCTTGCATCCTTGGATTCTACAGGTGGCTTGGTGACAGTCATCTCTTAGTGTTTCCATTTCAGTGAGGCTATTAAGAGCCAGCTAAGCAGGAATTGGACAGGCAGCAGGCATTTAGAAAGGTGTTAGTGGTGCCAGATGCATTCCTGGTCTAACTGCCTGGATGCAAAACTCACTTAGCACAACAGCTGAAGTGTGAGAGCTTTTGAAGAGATTTCTTCCTAACTGTACCTCCCTGTGCCAAGGGGTGGCATTATTGTTTATGTCACCGATGACTGGAGCCCGGAGTCTCCATGCATTTTATCACCCGTGGTCCTTCATTAGAGCTGTTAGAAGAAAGAGCACATCATAATTACTGTAAAGGTGCTTTGTGGCACAGGAGTATGTCCACATACGCCTTCATGTTTGTGAATAATGCCATTCTGGGCATTACTACCACCTAGACTTTACAGATGCTAAACCTCTTAGCACAGGGACTAAGAGCATGGATCGCAGATCACACAAATTGGGGTTGAAAATTGGCACTGCCCCATACTAGCTCTCTGGTCTCATGCACATCCTTTTTCTGTATAGGCCTCACTGTCTGCATCTGTAAATCAGGAACACTGATGTTTACTTTGAGGTTATAGCTCCTGGCTTAAGTTCAACTCTGGGATCACTGTTACCCCACTTATTTACCAATGGAAATTCACCTTCACCAAGATGATATTCTAGGAGGTGAGTGACGGCCAGAGAAATACGGGGCCCAATAAAGTCAGGGCACAGCTTTCTTGGAGGATATGCTCATCATTTGTTATACCAATCTCTCTTTCTCTCCATGCCTCATCCATTCACCCATCCATTCATCCAACCACCCATCCATCCATCCAACCATCCATCCATCCATTTCATCCTCTTCTGTTCTAAATAGCAATCTAGACAATTGGGTAACCTCTACATAGCTTGGAAGCATTCTTTTGAACCATCCCCCCCCCAAAAATAGATACATAATTTTGAACATCCTTAGAAGCAACAACTGCAACCTGTGTTAATTGGCTCAGCAATTTGCTGAATGTGCCCTTAGATATTTTTTCCCCAACTTATAAGTTGGGGCTACATATAACTGAAAATCTGTATTTTCTGTTTGTTTGTTTGAAGGAATAGCAAGCCTGGAATATTTCCTGAGGGGTTGTTATGTCCTATTAAAGCAATGGTTTCAAGTTTTGAGAAATAATTTGGGGTGATGGTTAGACACAGTAGGTGGTCAAAGAACTAATGACAAGTTCATACTACTGGCTGAGCATTTGAAATGTCTTATTATTTGTAAAACATCATTTAGCAATTGCCTCCATGGCATGTAACTGGTTGACAAGCAAACATTACCTTATCTATCTATCTATTTCTAAAACTATACAAATAATATACTACTTAAAACTTTATATTTAATTGGGCTTATACATCTTATACTATTTAACTTGGAAACTCTCAAAAATTAAATGTTATTTCTCCATCAAATATTTCTCCATTTTCTTTTAAAATAAGGAAAATGAACACACGTCCTAGATTCTACAGCAAGTGGGGGTCTGCATGGAATAACAGGGTTAAGCCATTGCTGCACTGACAGTATGTTTGAAGCCATTGTAGGTAACGTGCACTGTGAATAACTGTTTTCCCCTCAACCCAGGGCTGCCTTAAATGAGAATAAAGAGCATCTATTAATGCAAGGCCTTGGAGTCAATGTATGTTTGTTTTTAAAGTAAAGCTCACACAATGATTATACGCTTGGGAGATAAATATGATGGAGAAAATAAATAAATGAGCATGTGAAAATTTATAATTGCTTTAAGATAAAGCTATTCCTGTAAGATCATCCTTGGAAGAGGCTGCACAGAAAGGCAAGCCTCCTCCCTCTCCCAGGCGCTGAAATCATCCTCAGGAAAGCTTGAGGCGGGAGTGTATTTCAGGACAGCATATTCCTTGCACATTCTAAACCACTCAGAGCCAGAGCTGCGAGTCTCGTTAGGGTAGAACCAGATGGAGGATAAACTCACGGGGCCACAGTATCACTCTTGCAAATTTATGCTGCTGAAGGGTCTTCCTTCCGAAGGTCCCTGCTCTCAGAGGTGGCACTGGGGTTGGGCTCTGGGAATGTCATAATGAGTAGAAAGGGTCAGCACAGCCCATGATGCACCTTCTGGGACCTAGAAAAACCTGTGTCTGGACCCTGGCATGCCCATTCTTCAAGGACCTAGCAGTGCTTGTTCTTGTGTTTCTGTCTGATGCCCAGATGGCACGTTCCTTTGAGCAAAGGTTTGTTTAAAAGGACTCTATCCTGGTGCCCAGATCAAGATATGTAAAAATAATGTTAAGGATGGATTGGGAGACTGAAATTGACATATATGCAACACTATGTATGAAATATATAACTAACGAGAATCTAGGGCTTCCCTGGTGGCTCAACGGTAAAGAATCCACCTGCCAAGCTGGAGATGTGGGTTTGATGGGTCAGGAAGATCCCCTGGAGAAGAAAATGGCAACCCACTCCAGTATTCTTGCCTGGATAATTCTATGGACAGAGGAGCCTGGTGGGCTACAGTCCCTGGGGTTGCAAAAGAGTCAAATACAACTTAGCAAATAAGCAACAACATAACCATGAGAACCTACACTAAAGCATAGGGTACTCTACCTCATGCTCTGTGGTGGACTAAATGGAAGGGAAATCTGAAAATGAGGGGATATGTGTATGCATATCGGAGAAGGCAATGGCACCCCACTCCAGTACTCTTGCCTGTAAAAACCCATGGACGGAGGAGCCTGGTAGGCTGCAGTCCATCGGGTCACTACGAGTCGGACATGACTGAGCAACTTCACTTTCACTTTTCACTTTCACACATTGGAGAAGGAAATGGCAACCCACTCCAGTGTTCTTGCTTTGGGAATCCCAGGGACCGGGGAGCCTGGTGGGCTGCTGTCTATGCGGTCGCACAGAGTCGGACACGACTGAAGTGGCTTAGCAAGCATGTATGCATATAGTTGATTCACTTTGCTGAGTAAGAAATTAACACTACGTTGTAAAGCAACTATACTCCAATTTAAAAAAATAAAAATAAATCATGTATCTATGACTGATTCATGTTGAGGTTTGACAGAAAACAACAAAATCCTATAAAGCAATTATCCTTCAATTAAAAAATAATTAAAAAAAGAAAAAGAATAAATCATAAAATAATATTAAAGGTCTGCATTGAAGCAATCCAAAGCAGAACCTCCTGAGTTTCAGGCTGCCTTACTAGCAGAATGTCCTCGCATACGGCTGTCCCTACCCTCTTGTCACTACTGTTAAGCCCCTAACAGGATCATTCAAGTTTGCTTATCTAGTCTTCTAGAAGCTTGGTTCCAACTATTTCAAACAGAAGTGATTTGTCACGCAGCTCCACCCTTTCTCCTGCAAACAGCACAACGATGATGAAAGCTCACTTTTATGTGTGGCCCAATCTTCTTCCCTTTTCTTGGTTAAGTATCTTGCTCACAGGGGCAACAAGCCTCTTAAAAGCAGAAAATAGGCACACTTATATCACAGACGGACATGCACAAGTATAAGCTCAAATCATCTATGGCAAATGGGATGCGCGCACGGTCCCCAGACCAGTTGGCCACTGCAGGTCCACACGGCCAGCTCCCTGTTGATAGCAAACGCTTTATTACCCCTATCTGCACATCTGCTATATTAGCTGTATTTTGTCTTGCTGTCCACTCATCTATGGTTCCCACGTAACCAGGATCTTTTTGAATCTCAGCAGTATTCCGTTAGGACAGCAATGGACTGAATCTCTAAAGTGTTCCCTTTACACTGAAACATGCAAATTGGAATTCCTTTGTAAAGACAGTTGGTGACATACTGCCGTGTATGAAGAATGAACGTTCTCGCACCTTTAGCCCCCTGAGCCCGGCGTGGCTCCAGGCAGACGAACAGGCTGCTGACACCCAGAGCTCTCGCCCGTGTTCAACAAAGACTGATTTGAAATCATACACAGATCACCCCCGTCTTCCTGAGTTTCACATTTCTCCATGTGCGTTGTTTTTACAGGTCTGATTAGGTCTTAGACTCTTGAAAATCATGTTCGGCCTACATCTGACTCCAGACTTGTGAGGAACAATTAACACCCTGTCACTCTCTGAGGTTTTATTCTCTCGGAAGTCTACATTGTGTTTTAGCCCTTAGGGTTCACCTCATTTTTTTTTTTCCCTCAGCTTCTTTTGCTCTAAGCATCTGCTCTCCCCATACCCGCCCAAGGCATCCACCCAAATGTAGAGTGTTTGGGAGAAAGTTTGTTTTCTGAAAAATTTTTCTACACTATAATTTTGTACAAGGGATAGCTGAAATGCAACCATTACATCTACAGTGATATATATGGTTGTTGTTTAGTTGCTGAGTTGTGTCTGACTCTACCACCCCATGGACTATAGCCCATCAGGTTCCTCTGTCCATGGGATTCTCCAGGCAAGAATACTAGATGGGTTGCCATTTCGTTCTCCAGGGGATCTTCCTGACCCAGGGACTGAACCTGGGTCTCCTGCACTACAGGCAGATTTTTTACTGCTAAGCCACCAGGGAAGCCCCCAGTGATGTATGAAAGTGAAAGTGTTAGTCACTCTGTTGAGGCCCCACTCTTTGCAATCCCATGGACTGTAGCCCACCAGGCTCTTCTGTTCATGGGATTTCCCAGGCAAGAATACTGGAGTAGGTAGCCATTTCCCTCTCCAGGGAATCTTTCCCACCCAGGGATTGAACCCAGGTCTCTCACATTGCAGGCAAATTCTTTACCATCTGTGCCACTAATTGTGGTTTGAGGCTGGATCATCTATATTCCCCGGAACCATTCTGTAAGGTCTTATGACCCCATCACATGACCTCCTATTGTAGGCTGGGTGCTGAGGCTGCTATAGCTTATATGACCTGGAATTTGGAGGTGGGGGATGGGGGAGATGGATTTCTTTCAAGAGTTTACCTTCCAGATGACTTAGCCACCAGAACAGGTCCAGGCTAGGATGAAACTGCTCATTAGCATAAAGGTTAACACCTAATCCAATTGGAGGCTAAGAGAAAGGCTTGAATCATAGATACAAACGTGGGCTTTCCCATCCTTTCAGAAGCCCCAACTCTCTGTTAGACCCTGGCTCTTGGCAGGAGAGAGAAGAGCCGATAACACTGTTCATCATCTCAGCAGCTCACTATTGAGAAAAAATTGGAAATTAGATCACTCAGGGGCACTCCGAATGCCATTACTGAATATTACTTTGAAATGCTGTTGGTTTGAAATTCTGCCATCTAAGAGTCTTGCTCTCTCCCAATTTGTAAAGAAGAAGATTCTCATGACAGGAGTCTCGGCAGCCTCCGGCCTGTAGCCTGTCTTCCCTGGTGCAGGGCACCGCAGGCTGCACGGAGCTGCACAAACACACCCTCACACACAAAGCTGGCAGAGTGGCCCCTAGTCTGTGCCACCATTCCAGACTCATTAGCAACACTCCACAGCTGGCACATAATTAGAAGCTCAGTGCAAGCAAATCATTGCTTTTTTTTTGCAAGCGTTCCGCCTACTGATCACGCTCAGAGCATAGCTGCTCCGCCCACAAAACAACAAACATGCAACAAGAAACAGATCGGGAGGGGAAAGACCCAGGTGCATCCAGTTGTGCATTTTTTAGTGGCTTCCCTAACACCTCTCCTGTTTATGTTCTGTTTGAAAGTTCCTGTTCCTACCATAGTAGAGTTTTTCTACCCAAAGTCCTGTGATTGATTCTCAGTGAGCTGAGTTCTCCTGCAGACTTTTCTTGAGTAATGTCACCACATTAGAGAAATAACACAAAGCAAGGGACAGCTCCTTTGGACTCTATACTTTCCAGGGTTTGGAAATATTTTTCTCCTATAAACATCATCGACATGCTGAAGGTGTATGGTATTTGCTGAGACTTAACAAGATTCTGTAACCATCAGAGGAAGCTAAGCTAACAGCTGAGGGTTTTACTAGTTGGTAGAAGGCCAAAACATTTTTTTGATGTCTTCCACTTGGATGTAAGAGAAGAATTACACCTAAAAAAGTAAATGTCCACCAGGAAATAAAAAAGCAGCTAGTAAGATCCAAACTCTTGGCAAATCTAAAGATGGGTCTCCTCATCAAATAGAAAAACTCAACCCAATTAAAATTTATTAAGCAAATACTATGTGCTCGGGCTTCCCAGGTGGCAATAATGGTAAAGAACCTGCCTGCCAATTCAGGAGACATGAGAAACGTGAGTTCGATCCCTGGGTTGGGAAGATACCCTGGAGAAGGGCATGGCAACCCTATAGGGGCATGCACTTAACCATATAGATGCTGAGTGTTGGAGCAGAATGATTACTCAGCTGTGGTCTTCAATTCCAATGTAATCAACACAGAGACCTGGACAGTGCCTGGGGGCTCCGAGGGGGAAAGCAGGCTCTGCATGGGGAGTGCATCTTAGAGCTGGTACTGTGAATGATATTGTAAGTTACTTAACTTTGCCCCCAAAGAGATCTGGCTGTTGTCAGTGTCTTTAGGGCCTTCATTTGTCTGGCGGCTTTGATTCACACCACACAATCTAACCATGTGATTTAGGTTGGGGACTTTGGGTTGCCTGGCATCAATGGACCTGGAGACAGAGATTAATCATGAGAGCAATCAATCAACCTACAAACCAGTCATGCCTACACAATGGAGCCGCAATAAAAGCCCTGAACATTGAGGCTCAGGTGAGTTTCCTGGTGAACAATATTTCCTATGTGTGTGTGTGTGTTTTAATTTTTAAAATTTATTTTATCTATTTTTTGACTGTACTGGGTCTTGGTTGCTTTGTGTGGGCTTTCTCTAGTTATGGTGAGTGGGGGCTACTATTCGTTGTGGTGCATGGGTTTCTCACTGTGGCAGCTTCTGTTCTTGCAGAGCACAGGCTCTAGAGCGCAGGGGCTTCAGTAACTGCAGCTCATGGGCTCTAGGGCTCGGGCTCAGTAGTTATGGCACAGGGGCTTAGCTGCTCCAAGGCATGTGGGATCTACCCAGACCGCGGATCGAACCTGTGTTCCCCACGCTGGCAGGTGGATTATTATTCACTGTACCACCAGGGAAGTCCCTTATGCGTTGTTAAATGCGGATAGCAGGAAGGCGACCATCCTGACTCCACCACACAGGACTAATCTAAGCTTTGCATTTGGCACTTGCCCTGAGGTCCTCCTCCTTGGCTGATTTTAATCCTTTTTTTCTGCAGAAAACCTTAATTATGATTTTAATGGCTTCTGGTGTGTTCAGTAAGTCGTTCTAGAAAAAAATGATCAAACCTCAGGATTGGTTTGGGGGACCCTCCTGAAGTTTCAGTTGATGTCAGAAGTAAGGTGGTCTCTTGCAAGCACTGTGCCCTCTAACTATATAGAATGGGATGATTCTAACTCACACAAGGATGAATGAGAATTTGGGAGGCAGAAGATAAAGGTGACACAGACTAACTTTTAAATCTGATACCTTCAATATTTTTGCCTAGCATAAATTCTGACTCCAACAAAGCCCTGATAAATAGCCTTTGTTTTCCCTACCAGGATCCTAAGGTAGATGATAAGGATCTGAGCCAAGAGCTAGAAGGAAGATGAACAGAGTGCTTGAACTCAAGTTAAACCAAACAGTTCAAAAAGTCTTTATTGTATTGACAACCTGGTTAAAGATGCCTGTCTGAGACGCCTAGAGGATAGAGTTGTTTCTTTTTTCTTCTTTAATCTCATGAAGAACATGCTAGCAAGAAGGTCAGCTTCCTCTGACTTGTGTAGGGAAGACAAAACGTTCAGAGATTTTTTTCCTTGAGCTCTTAATTGCAGAACGGATCAACAGACCTAGTTATGTGCACAAGGTGGACGGTGCCAAGGGAGGAAGCATGCAAGTGTTTCATGATCAGATATGACCCAGGGGCTACTCCTTCAGGATGCTCTCCTTTAGCCTAGTGGGCCTGGAGACCTCAGATATGCTCTCATGGCACCCCATGCTCAGCTCTTCCAACACACAGCAAACCAATCTGGGCACTGCACTTCTTGGAGCAGACTCAGTCATTACTTTGATCCTCAGTACCTTGAAAACACTGATGGTTTGGCGTATAGAAGCTGCTGATCTACTCAATGTTGTGCGGCGGCCTGGATGGGGTAGGGAGTTTGAGGGAGAATGGATTCATATATATGTATGGCTGAGTTCCTTTGGTATTTACCTGAAACTATCAAAACATAATCAGCTATCTCCTTTATAGTTTTTTTTCCACTCAGTCGTGTCCGACTCTTTGAGACCCTATGGACTGTAGCCTGCCAGGCTCTGCTGTCCATGGGAATTCTCAGGCAAGAAGAATAGAGTGGGTTGCCATTTCCTTCCCATAACTGGCTATACCCGAATATAATATAAAAAGTTAAAAAAAGAAGCTATTAAGTAGGTATTTTTTGGTTAAGTGAACACAACAACAGCTTCAGCATAACATGGTGTAGAAAAGAGAAGTGTTGGAGGAAAAAAACCAACTTGGTTCACATCTAATCTTTGTTTAACAAGTGTGTGACCTTGGGTGAATGACATTTTTGTCTAAAACTGTCTCTTCAACTGTGAAATGGGTTGACTCGAACCAGCCTTGGAGATTGAAGGAGACTCTATATGTAAAAACACTTGCTAAGCATGCACAAAAGCAAACTTCCACATATAGGCCAGATAACATCTCACAATCCTGAGTGAAAACCTATGATCCTCGTATATAAGGATGGTGCTAGACTCAGAGTAAAAATAGAAAACCTAGTGAATGGGTGGATTGCATTTTTTATCATTGGGTTATTTCCATAACAATTAATTGGGAACAAGATCTTGTCTAAGACATGGGTCCAGAAAGACCCCTTCCCACCATTTCCAATCCTAGCGATCATTAAGGAGTCACACTGGTATGAAAATATCAAAACAACACAGGGCATTGCCTCTGAGCTGAAGTATATGTAGGCTAATTAGAAGTATTTTTACAAAAGATGTTGGTGAATTTGACCATGGTATCTCAATGACAAACTATTGAGATTAAAGGTGATTTTGTTAAAAGAAAAAAATATAACACAACCTCTCACACTGCAAGCCTTGTTCATTTTACATGGGAGGACAACGTTTTCTACCACTTGCAGTCTATGGCCAAGATTATATCTTATCTCTCTGCACCCCTGGAGCCTGAAATAACTGCCATTTTCAGAAATATATCTAGGACATAATCTATAGTTAAATGTGCAGTTGATTTATCATTATCTTGGGTTATTTGGAATTAACATTATTTATGTTCCTAATTCTGTCCCCAGACCTCTAAGTCATTGCCCATCATTCTTCTAACAAAATAATAATAATAATAAAATTGTCTTCAACATTATATTTGGACATCATCTGTTGGAAAGGTAATAAGATACAGCAACTACAGTGATTGAAAATGAAGGGAAAGATTGCTAATAGAATTGAGGTTTCCACTGGGCAGGCTTTAAATCAATGTGCAGAAACAATTTAAACAACCCATCTTGTCATCAGGTTTCAAACACATAGATTTCTTTTCTCTTTTCCCCCTTGTGGTTTTTATCTCTTAGGTTGTTTTCCCCCTTCCTGTGGATTTGGATTGGAAGCCAAAGGAAAAGAAACTTCAAGAGGCCTGGCTGAAATAGCCTGAGTGACAGACTGCCCCTTTTAGAACATTTCTAATAAATCAAGAAGAAAAATAAATCTCTGCCATCATGTCACGTTTGACAAATTGAAATTAAATTGCGCCAACTCTGGGGAAACCGGGATGCCCGGCTCTGATATTTCTTCCCCAAGTTAATAGCTAACAGGTAAGAGAGGATATTTGAGGGTGATATTTTTCAAAGAATCCCCCTCGACTCTGATCAAAATGTGATTCTAGGCACCCAATCCATATTCAGTGTGGAGTATGTGTTCAGGGGCTAAAAATATATATGTATATTTTTGCATAGACATGTATATGTATTTTTTCCTTTAATTCTAAAATTATTATCTTGGAGAGAGTGGTAAATGGGATTTTTTTGCTCGCAGTGAATTTTCGGTGTTATCAGCTGTCAGGTTGGAAAAATATATGGCAGTAATAACAGGGGGGATATATGATCCATAAATAAAGAAAAACGGGATTGTTTGGCATTATAAAGTTTTAATGCCTTTAGGTAGCAAAGACTCCAAAGATGTGGCCTCCCTTTAAATCCTCTTACACTCTTCAGATTGTGTTTCTCCAATTCCTTTCCCAAAGCCTATAAACGGTGCTCTGGCTAGAGAGGACTTGCATACCAAGGAAGAAGGCTCACTATTGCCAGCTCTGGACAAGAAATGGACTTTTCGTCTTTTTTAAGAGTCAGGATAAAGGGCTTGTCAGATTCACGGCCAGCGACAAGTCATAAGAAAGTTCTCATGGCAAAAACTTGCATGGGAAGTTATCTTTTGTCTCTATTTCTAAAAATTCCTATATGCTGCTGAAAATAATGATCCAGACCATTAACAGCATTTATCCACCAGCTCTAGTATACCAGGGCTAGAATACCAGGGCAGTCTGATACCGACCAGGGTTCTTGGCCATCCCCAATCAATAACAGTTGATCAGAGGCCAGACAGAAAATTCAGGCAAGGCTTTACTGGAGCTCCTGCTGCAGTGGGGGCAGGTGGGGGGAGGGGGGAGGGAGCAAGAGCAGCAACAGGTTCCCTTGTTCCCTCCCCAAGGTGGGGTGAACTGGCTCCTTATATGGGGTGAGGGCAGGGCCAGGTCCAAGGGTCGGGTGGCTTAGGTGGTCTGCCCACCCCTTCGGTGATGTCATGTGCAGAGGGCACGGGTGGTACCCTGCTTTTGCTCCCAATACCTTGCTTTTCTCCCAAATCTTCAGAAGTGGCAGTTGGATTTTTGGTCTTTTTGCATCTCCTTGTCCATCATTTGCCCCGACTACGCATACATGTGGTTCTTTTCAGTCCTTTATAGCTTCTCTGTATTCTGTTGCTTGAGGAGACATTTGTCCAGGTGCAAGCACCGCAGCAAAGGGTCCCAGGTCCCAGCCTGTCTCAGGACAAGCCACAGTACCTGCCTTCAGAAAGCTCATTCTCTTGGGGAAGACACAGATCAGGTGCTCTAAGAGGCTGTTGGAATGGCTTAGAATAGTCTTTCTATGCAACAAGTGGACAACAGATATTGGTTGAATAAATGAGCAAATGAATGCGAATGTAAGGCTGTTACTAATTAGCCGTAAACACAGAAGGCATCGAGCTGTGTTATTTTGTTTGTCGTTAGAGGCAGGAGAAGGGGTCGGCCTTACAACAATAAAGGACCGGGTGGGGGAAGAGGAGGAAGCACAGAACTGGCTCCAGAAAGCTGTCTTTCAGCATCACTTTATATTAGATACATTTGAGCTTTTAATGAGATGTCTGCCTTGGGTAAAAAGAAGAGTGATGAGTCAGCGTATTACAGGCAAACAATCCCCAGCCGTTGTGCTCGGGTCTTTGCTCTGGTGGAAATGTGTTATCTTCCTAAAACATCCAGGCGGGTTCCTCTGCTGTCAGAGTACAATTTGCACGCTTCGGTGATGTTTTATGTATTATACTACTTATACGCTAAAATGTACATGCACGCGCCTGCAAATTTAGCTAAATTATGAATAAATTAAATCTTATCTAAATAAACAAGTGTCTCTTTGAACCAAAATGCAAGCTGTCATGAATATTTAAGTGGACAAGGATGAATCCGCTTCCTGCCATGTGTCTTACGGAATACCCTCTGTATTCTTGACTTCAGGAAGGAAAGTGCATACAGCTAGAGCAATAAAATCAACTTGTCACTGGGGACATGAGCATTGAGAAATCTCTGGGAGATTGATCCATTAAAGAATAAAAGCCACTACCACGAATAAATTATGTGGGTTTCTACCGACACTGGTAATCACCGCCTTTTCATGCCATTCTGGAGCCTGAGTTCTAGAAGACCATTATTATATTCATCCTTTTTATTAACAGAAAGGGGCAATTCATGCAAATCACCGCTCTAGAACTTACTGACATCCAGACTAGCTTCTTTTGGTTTACATACGATTTCTGTAGGAATCTCAAGGACAAGAGGCCATACCCTTCTCCAGAGGATCTTCCTGACCCAGGGATTGAACACAGGTCTCCTGCACTGCAGGCATATTCTTTACCATCTGAATCACCAGGGAAGCCTGGACAAGAGGATAAACTTATTCCAATTGGAATTTTCACGAACATTCCAGTGCCCAGGGTCAAGTCTAAGGATCTCAGTTAATGTTTCCAGACCGTATCTCAGTGACACTCTCCTATTTCTCATGACTCATAGCATCTGAGGATCTGAGCTGAAAGAGCGGATGGGGCTGGGGTTACAGAAGAAGAAACAGATAATTTTTTCATACTTTCCCAAACCGGCCATGCTTTCCCATCTCTATATTCTTGTACTTTCTGCTCCTTCTGTTTAGGAAGCCCTTGTACCCTGGAGCCCTGTCTAATCTCCCTGGGCAGACTAGGCTGTATTCAGCTGCCAGACATGGAGGAAGCATTCAAAAGGGAATCCCTGGGAATTCCCCGGCAGTCAAGCAGTTAGGACTGGGTACTTTCACTGTTGAGGACGCGGGTTCAATTCCTGGTCAGGGAACTAAGATCCCACAAGACACATGATGTGGCGAAAAAGGAGAGGGGATTCCACCTCTGATGTCTACAGCATACTGCGCAGATCTTTCTCTAGCACTTATTAGATTTCTTTGTTTCATAATTTGCTTACCCATTACTCTGGCTCACTAGATGGCTGAGCCCTCAAAGGCCAGATTCCAGATCATCTTATTGATCTGTATTCCCAGGGCCAACCACCATGAGTATCTGATAAATGTTTGCTTACTGAAAGAGAGTTATAGCCATTATATTTCAATTAATTACAGCAATAAACCCAAAACTTTATTTCCTCCTCTTCTGTGACTGACAACATCATCTTTGTCCTTCAGAGCCACACTCATTGTCTAGGCACCCTTTTATATTTTGGCCATGCTCCATGGCATGTGGAATCTTTGTTTCCTGACCAGGGATCAAACCTGCACCCCCTGAGTTGGAATCATGGAATCTTAACCACTGGACTTCTAGGGAAGTCCCCTAAATAACCGTTTTTAGTTATTGTTGACAGTGATCTTGCCGGTTCTCTCTCAACTGGCTAGAAAGGTCTTATACTTAAATGTTCCTATCCAATGATTGTCTTTTTTCTACCTAGGTCCTGCGGGAAAAGACAAAAGCTACATATATGGTCAAGATGAGGCTTTGGGTTGAAACAAGGAGGAGTAAGAAGCAATCCTAGTGAGTAAGCCTCCGTCCCCTTTTCCCCCTCAGCTGTATCCCCAGTCAGGCTCTGGGCCAGGAAGGATGGGTCAGGTGATGAGTAGCTGGGGTGATTCAGGCTCTGCTGAACTTTGCAGCAGTAAAGAGGTGGGAGAGAGGACAGACAGAGACTCCGGGAGGAGGTGGGGAGAGGAATCGCCCATCTGCCTTCATGGGGCTGCTGTGTGTCTGTATCAGACTCTGCACCCATGGCCACGGCCTGAGATGGCACTTGTAACCTGTGAGGTTGGGTTTGCGTCATGCCATGTGATTCCTTCTACCTAATCATTTATGTCTGAATTGCTAATTCTATGAACTTGACTTAGGACCTAACTCTCTTAGTTATGGGAAAACGGCCCCTGTATTGAGTCTAAATTTCTCAGGATTCCATGATACAAATGTTCTTCCATCTACTCTGTTCCAGGTGGAGAGGCCAACATCTTGCTCCTTCCTTCCTGTGATAAGCACTAATCCATGGGAAGATTATGTTAGGGATCACCCTCTCCTTTTTCAGAACTGACTCTAAAAGATGGTCTTAATTTTAAAAAAGTATACAGTGCAAAAGTGAATGGACAGTATGCGAAAGTGAAAGTTGCTCAGTAGTGTCCAACTCTTTGAGACCCCATGGAATTCTCCAGGCCAGAATACTGGTGTGGGTAGCCTTTCCCTTCTCCAGGGGATCTTTCCAATCCAGGGATTCAACCCAGGCCTCCCGCATTGCAGGCAGATTCTTTACCAGCTGAGCCACAAGGGAAGCCCAAGAATACTGTAGTGTATAGCAGATATCAAGTATAAAATCCAACATTTGAACAACAAAACTTCCCTTTCTCACTCATGGCTATAAAGTTTTCCCATCCTTTAGTAAGGGTATGTAGAAACAGTACATAAATAGATAGATATTACTGTAAACCAGGAATAGATCAAACCAGTCAATCCTAAAGGAAATCAATCCTGAATATCCATTGGAAGGACTGATGCTGAAGCTGAAGCTCCAATACTTTGGTCACCTGATGCGAAGAGTCGACTCATTGGAAAAGACCCTGATGCTGGGAAAGATTGAAAGCAAAAGAAGAGGGTAGCAGAGGATGAGATGGTTGGATAGCATCACTGACTCAATGGGCATGAATCTGAGCAAACTCTGGGAGACAGTGAAGAACAGGGGAACCTGGTGTGCTGTAGTCCATGGGGTTGTAAAGAGTCACACACGACTTAGTGACTGATCACCACCACCCTCTCCTTTTTCAGACCAAGTCCACTCATGTCCTCCAAGGACAGCCTTCCTTTGGGATCTAAACCCCCTCACAGTGCTAGTGTGGGACTGATGGTCATCCCTGGAATCTGCAGAGCATCATGGTCAGACCTGACTATGGCCCACATGGGATGGTTTATTTATTGTCATTCAGTTGCTAAGTCATATCCAGCTCTTTGCAACCCCATGGACTGTAGCCTGCTGGGCTCCTCTGTCCATGGGATTTCCCAAGCAAGAATACTGGAGTGGGTTGCCATTTCTTCCTCCAGTAGATCTTCTCGACCCAGGGATGGAACCTGAGTCTCCTGCATGGGCAGGAGCGTTCTTAACCACTGACCCAACTGGGGAGTCTGTGATGGTTTATACAAGGAGGCTACAGAACACACTCTAAGAGGTGGTACAGAGATGGCAGAGCTGCAATCATGGGCTGTGAAGGGCAATGTGTGGATGACGAGGATCCATGTGTATTCTCAGAAAGTGAACTGCCACCTGCCAGAGGCCCAGTGTCCTACTGGCCCCTGTCACAGGCAGACATTGGGCTGACCGTGAGCTTGACTCAGTATGACATCTCCAGTTAGACTGAGAGCTGACCTCCCAATCAGCAGAGAATACGGGTCAAGTTCAGAAGGACCGAGCATCACAGATTTTTCTCTTTCTGCAAAAGCAATGCCTTTATTTGGCCTCTGAAGAACAGTTCCACAGACTCCCTACCTCAGTGTACACAATCTGAAGCCTAACTGGGAGGCTGGTCCCCCTTTCTGTTGTGCAGCATCCCCATTCTCTCCTGCCCTTGAGGACAATATCCTGCACCATCAGAGCATTGAGAGGAGACATGGAACAGTTTTCTCTATGATTGAGAGACGTCCCTGAGCAGGGCAAAAACCAAGAAAGAACACCATCAGGAAACCCACCAAAACAGCCTAAACTGTGTCCCCACCTTATGAAAGGCAGATGTGCAGGCCGAGAGATGGGGTTTGCTCTTGCCTGGAGGCCAAGGGAATTCAGATGATTGCCAAGTACAAAGGTGCCAGTGAAACGCTTACAGAGAGAAATTTCATGTTAGTTTCAGGTGTACCACAAATGATTCAATTATACATATATCTATTCTTTTTCAAATTCTTTCTCCATTTAAGTTATTACAGAATATTGAGAAGAGTTTCATAGTCCAACATTAAATTAAAAAACATTTTTTTAAAGGTTTCATGGTGAGTGCTAGAGTGAGTGAGTCATTCATTCAACCACTGGTTACAAGAAGGAGTGACCCCAGCCCCATCTCCTGTATTTGACATGGGTCTGCCCAGCCTTACCCGCCAGGAACTTACACAGCCTAGTCGTTTGTACTATGAACAAGTGACCAGAGAGCTGACCGCTGTGAATGAGACCACGGGGCCTGGCAAAGAAATGGGGGTTTCCAGGGGACCTTCCTCCGAGAGGGTCTTTCTAGACATTCTAGCCCTCCTGACCAGTGGGTTACCTTGAGCAGGTGTAGACAGGCTTGGGACACTCAGCGATCTTTTCCACTTGGTGACAGATGGGGGTGCATTTGAGAAAGAAGAACTGGTATGGGGTGGGGGCCACGGCAGAGATAGAAAGAGACAAAGGTGGGGGTGACGGCAAGTGGGAAGATCCACCAAGAGTGCACAAGGCTGTCTTGGCGCCTGTGTTGCATCTTCCATGCCTCTCTGGAAGGTGGCGAGGCTGGGATGCAGGCTCATTCCCACCCAGCCAGCTGAGGTCCATCTGTTACCAGGAGGCTGACAGTCCCCTGGTAACCCATCTCAGAACTTTACCTAGTAAATCAAAGCTGACAACTCCTCCTAAATTGATATGAAAAGGTTCTTTAGTGTCCATGAACTGCAGACGTTTTATTCATTTCACTTTCTAAAATAAGAGGTGAACAGTCATCACAAACATCTGTTTTTGTCAGGTCACAGCAGGGCCTCTTTTCCTCAGCCACTAATGGACGGTGAGGTCCGGGTGGTCTGTCCAGCCCGGGCCTGGGGCAGAGGAGACAGAATTACACAGTGAAGGCCCAGTGACAACCACCACCATCTGCAGGGCGCTCAGACTTTGTGGAGAGGTTTCCTTGCATCACCTCCCTGAGCAGCATGGGCAGGTGGATGTCATCACCTCTGCTCTTCGGAGGAGGAAGTGGCAGTGGACAGAAGAGTATGCTGGGGTTCTGCAGCTCACACCCCACTCTGGACAGGAAAGGACCACTGGGCAGCCTTCACAGGATTGAGGATGGAGGTAAAGCTAACCCAGGCCCGACCTCAAGGGGCCTCCCGACCCCTCCTCCTGGACCTCACTGCTCTGGGCCCAGGCTTCCTGTACCCCTTCCGTGGTGACCATGCGCTAACCACCCCAATAAACAAAGATCAGGGGTGGGGGTGAGTGGACGGAGCCTGGTCACCATCTCTGCTGCCAACAAAGGAACATTTTCACCAGGACTCCAGAGGACAATACTTTGGCCAAGGTTTATTATTAAATTCAAAAGAGGGACCCAAGTGGTTGAAATGTTGGATCTGGGAATCTAGCCTGGGAGGGGGCTCCAGCCATGTAGGGGTGAGAGGCTAAGAGCCCAGGACCCTGGAGGGCTATGATTCGGAGAAACCTGCCTCTGGTCCACAGGAGACCCCACACTCAAAGCCAGGCCGCAGAGGCAGTCAGACCAGGAGACAAGCGGGTAGGAAGGCCCCTGAAGCCGCATCAGCACTGCACACTGATGCGGACGCAGAGCGGTGCGAGCCTGCGGAGGTTCAGATGAGCTCCGAAACCAGCCCCCGTGGGGTCCCTGGGAAGGTGCCAGGGCCTTCGGCTGTCTCTGGTAGGAACTCCGAGGGTCGGGAAGGAGAGGGATTCTGTACAGAGGAGGGTTTGATCTCAAATCTTTTTGTCCGTGTCCAATCACACGTGGCCCAGACTGCCAGTGGGTGTGCTCTGAATGAAAGGGCTGTGGTTTGGAAACCTGTCACCGGGCTGTGCTGCCCCAGACAACACACTGATGGCACAGTGGTGAAAGTCCTGGGCCGGGGGCAGGACATCACTTATAAACTACTGGACAAGAAGGGTGCTGCTGCAGCCACTGGGGGTCCCCACGTGATGCGTCCATGCGGAGGGGCACCTCTCTCCATGATTGCTTGGAAGCTTCCCCAGTGACATGGCTTTGGTGTTACACAAATACATATCTGTGGATAAATTAGAGAGAGTGATGAAGTGTTGGGACTTACAAGGGAGATGCTCTGGGGTCAACCTGGGTAATACCTACTCTCCTCCCCTGTATTTCAGCTGGAGAGACTGTGCTCACCATCCTTTCCCACCAGCCACAGAGCCACAGACTCACCCTCAAGCCCCAGGTGTCTTTGTTCAGGTCACCCACCCTATCTCCGCTGTGTGGTTCTCTCTCTTTTCTGGCCTGTAGGCTGCGCATGTTGGACTCAGGCCCCCAGAGAGAGCGATTAAGACATCCTGGCAGGGAGGTGAGCTCCTTATTTGCTCGTTTTTGATGGGATGGCATAAAGCTGGATCATTCCTCTGAGCTCCCTTGGGGCCATGAGATCCACGTGGGCAGGTGGCTCCAGCAAACAGGCCGGGGACGCTCCAGCAGCTATCGAATGGGTCAGGGTCTCTCCTCTGCCTGGAAGGTGGGCTGGCAAAGGCCTTGGCAGCCTGTTCTCTTTATCTGACCCCGCTACTTTCCATTTGCCATTCTTTTATAAAACACAACTTTTCAGGAGTTCTAGAGAAGAGGGAGGGAAGGAAGTGAGCGGAACAGCCACTGGGCTTGATATGATTCAGACGATGATGGTTCCAGGGACTTTCCTGGTGGTCCAGTGGTTGGGAATCCGCCTTGCAATGCAAGGGATGCTGGTTCGATCCCTGGTCAGGATCCCATGATGCCTCGGGGCAACTAAGCCCATGCTCTGCAACTAGAGAGCCCACATGCCACAATGAAAGATCCAGCATGATGCAATGAAGACTCCATGCAGCCAAATAAGTAAATAAATATCTTTTTTTTAAAAGAGAAGACCATGGTTCTAGGCTCAGCTCTGCAATTTAGTAGCTCTGTAGCCCCAGACCAGTTATTGAATCTCTCTGAAGCCCATCTGGAAAATAAAATGGTCTTCAATGTGCATGGTAGGAAAGGAGTGAACTCCTCGGCACCCAACCGGTGCCGACACCATCCAGACACCATCTATATACTTTTCCTCACTTCTCACCACAACCAGGGAACCTGTGCTTGAGAGAAGTCATCTGTGCAAGGTCACCCCGCACCAGGACTCCAAAACCTGTCGCGTCTCTACTTTAAAGTGATGAGTTCCAAGCATCACTGATGCAATGAGGTGGAGACAGCAGAGAAAGAACCTTATGAACTCAAATTCAAGGTACTATATCTGAGCTCAAAATATCTGCTGTGCTTTTTATTATATTAATTTTCAAAGAACTGAAAGCATGAGGGTTCAGGCACTGAGCTAAAGGTCACTCGCATGCATGCTCAGTTGCTCAGTCGTGTCCGACTCTTTGTGACCCCATGGACTGTAGCCCGCCAGGCTCCTCTGTCCACGGGATTCTCCAGACAAGAATATTGGAGTGGGTTGCCATGCCCTCTTCCAGGGGATCTTCCCAACCTAGGGATTGCACCTGAATCCTCTGCACTGCAGATGGATATTTTACTGCTGAGCCCCCTGGGAGCCCCAAGCTAAAGATCCCACCACAACAAAGCAGTGGGGGGCTATGTGCCCAGGTCAGAAAGCAACCCCTCCGTTTTAGAGTCAGTCAAAGCTCATTGACAACAAAGACTTCAAGTCACTCTGGCAAGTTTTTTGTGTTGTTGCTGTTTTTGTTTTTAATGGAAAAAATATTTCCTTTTTCCAAATGCTATCAGTTTCCATCAAATTATATATATTGCAGAACCAAAAAGTAAAAGACGGTTAAATGGCTGTATTGTGTTTGCGTTTTGTTTTGTTTTTTCTTTTCCTTTCTCTCAATCCTTCCACTCAGTTTCTTGAAGAATTAAGGTTGGGTCTTTTTAAATGTAAATTGGGCAATTTGCAAAATGTGTTTGTTGGCAGATAGGCAACTTGGTTTTCCAAATAAACTGGAATTTTATTGATTCTTAGTGAACTGCCATCTTATGGAGTTATCCTGTGACCGTAATTTAAGTCTTTAATACAAGCGGCTGTTTTCACTTTTATTAAGCAGGATATTCTGCTTTTATCTCATCCCACTCCTTATATCTGGGTTTTAAATGCGTTTAAAAAAAGGGGGGATGTTAGTCTTCACAGGCTTTTCATGCATGTAGTTTCCCAACTGTTGTTTAGTTGCTCAGTGGTGTCTGACTCTTTGCGACCCCATGGACTGCAGCATGCCAGGCCTCCCTGTCTATCACCATCTCCTGGAGTTTGCTCAGGTTCACATCCATTGAGTGGTGATACCATCCAACCATCTCATCCTCTGTCGTCGCCTTCTCCTCCTGCCTTCAATCTTTCCCAGCATCATTGATTTTCTTCCAATGAGTCGGCTCTTCACAACTGTTACTTTTATCCTTTTGTCCATTTTGTTTATTATCAAAACACCATGAAAGAAATTAAAACATGGAAAACATTCACCCCCTATTTCTGCCCACTTCAGAGTGTTTCACATTTAAGCAGGCTCTCTCTCCAAGTTTTTGTCACCAGGCATATGCTTCTTACGGCATTGTACCAATCCTGTGAAAACTGTCAAAATTATTTTTATACAAACTTAAAAAAACACTCTCTTGACCTCCTTTCAAGATCTCTGAACCTATTCTGCAGAACACTCTGTTTCACTCTAGATATAGGATCGGGACTTCAAATGTCAGAGGTTTAGCAGTATCCTTCTCGGTCTCAGGGCTTCCCTGGCGGCTCAGCTGGTAGAGAATCCCCCTGCAGTGTGGGAGACCTGGGTTCGATCCCTGGGTTGGGAAGATCCCCCTGGAGAAGGGAGAGGCTACCCACTCCAGTATTCTTGGGCTTCCCTGATGGCTCAGCTGGTAAAGAATCTGCCTGCAATGTGGAAGACCTCGGTTTGGTCCCTGGGTGGGAAGAAGGGAAAGGCTATCCACTCCAGTATTCTGGCCTGGAGAATTCCATAGACTGTATAGTCAGTCCATGGGGTCACATACAGTCGGACACGACTGAGGGACTTTCACTTTCACTTTTCTCAGTCTTAAGGATATTCATGGCGGGATGGAAAATAAATACATGGAGACCGATGTCCAAGGTTAGTTAGTTCAACACTTGGATCAACAACCTAAGGCACAGGAATTGTCTCACCCAAGTCTGCTCAGAAAGCACTGAAGAATAGGGGGCCTCCAGCCTCTGACCTACAGCCCCGACTCCCTATATGGTTGATTTTTGTTTTTTCTAGATTCTATTTTTCTCTTTAGTGTTAATACTTTTTTTTTTTTATGGTAACTATACATAACAAAGTTATACTCTTTTGACCATTTTTAAGTGTGTAGTTGAGTGGTATTAAGTACATTCACATTGTTAGGCAAACACCATCACCATCTACATCCAGAACTTCCTCATCATCCCAAACTGAAATTGTCCCCATTAAATACTAACTCCCCATTATCTGTACTCCCTACTTCTACCTACTGACAACCACTGATCTTCCTGTCTCTATAAATTTGCCTACAGTATTTGTCCTTTTGTATCTGGCTTATTTTGCTTAGCATAACCTCTTTGGGGTTCATCCATGTTCCAGCATGTACCTGAATCTTCTCTCTCTTTAGGACTGAATAAAATTCCATGGCATGGATATATTACATTGTATTTCTCCATTCATCCACTGATGAACACTTGGGTACCTCCACCTCTTGGTTCTTGTAAATGATGTCCGAACAGCTGTTCCAGTCCCTGCTCTCCGTTTTCTCGGGTGTACGCCCGGAATCGGGATTATTGGATCATATGGCAATTCTGTTTCATTTTCTGAGGAGCCACCATACTGTCCTCCACTGCTGGACCATTTTTTATTCCCATCAGCAACTTGCAAGGTTCCAATTCATTCCCTGCAGTCATTTCAACCTCTCTTTCTCTCTACATGGAATACCTAGCCACGGTCCTCATTAAAATAATCCTCACTGACATAGATGCAGCCTTGTCTTTAATGTCTGCGTCACAGATGAGGACTCGGAGGCAGAGAAGTTCAGCCTCAGACTGAGGGTTCAGAGCACAGCAGAGGCAGGACTCACAGCAGGGAGGTTTGGCTCAGGAGCTTGGGGGCATCATCGTCATACTACATTGGGTCTCAGAGATACTGATCTTAGGGCGGCCCCTCCTGCCATCTTACTTTACACATTTGCTACCGCGCCACTCGGAACTGCTTTGTAAGAAGCAGCATTGTGTCCATAGTTTGCGATGGCCAAGGCACTGGTCGTCCTGTGGGTAATGTTCTCCCACTGGTCCTGGCATCACCTTTCCTGTCTGGAGGGCTCTTCTCCCAGGGCTCCTCTGGACACCTTTGGGTAAGGTCTAGGCAGATATGATGCCACCAGCTACACCTGTGGGTGATGCCCCACGGCCCATGTTTCCTTCCCTCTCACACCTTTGCTGGCACTCGTGGCTAGCTCATCAGATCTCAGGCTCTGGGCTCTCCCGGACCTGGTCCAGGCTGTGGGTGGAGGCAGGAGCTGTGGACCCAGCAGGAGATTTGGGGAGATGTGCCGGGCCCTAAACATCTGCTCCAGAGAGTTCTCCTTCTCTTGCCTTAATCCTGGTGGTGGTTTAGTTGCTAAATTGTGTCTGACTCTTGTGACCCTATGGACTGTAGCCCGCCAGGCTCCTCTATCCCTGTGATTTCCCAGGCAAGAACACTGTAGTGGACTGCCATTTCCTTCTCCAGGGAATCTTCCCGACCAGGGATTGAACCCATGTCTCCTGTGTCTTCTGCTTGGCAGGCAGATTCTTTACCACTGAACCACTAGGGAAGCCCAGGTGCCTTAAACCTGGTATTTCCCAAAGTTGTTCCTGGGATAAAAGTGCCTTAAATATTCTTTGAAGAAACCTAGTCCTGGAAAATTTGGGAGAACACTTTGCATCTCCAGAGTCAGGATGTACTTTAACTCATTGATAGCTCTGGGAAAGTCCACAATAAAGAAGCCTGTTTAATTTTAAGTCATAGTATCCACTGAGATCTCTGTTGAAATGCAAATGCATCACTTGGATGGGGATTAGGAACCAAAGATAAAATCTATCAACCTCACGACTTTGCCTCTGCCTCTGAAGGTAGGAGTCGGAAACAAGTGAAGACGAGATGGCCTTTAAGTTTTTCTCACTGAATTTAATTAAACTGCTTGATCTTTCTAAGCCTTGGTGTTTTAAAGTATCTTTTTAAAAGAAAAATAACACTTGCTCATAGGATAAAAATCAGGAAAGGATAAAGACAAAATAACAAATAACTCAGAGTGCCAAAACCTAGAGATTATTGTTGAGTGCTTTCCAATGTTATGGTAAGTCGCTTCAGTCTTGTCCAACTCTTTGTGACCCCATGGACTAGACTCTGCCAGGCTCCTCTGTCCATGGGATTCTCCAGGCATGAATACTGGAATGGATTGCCGTTTCCTCCTCCAGGGCATCTTTCTGACCTAGAGATTGAACCTATGTCTCTTACATCTCCTGCCCTGGCAGGTGAGTTCTTTACCACTGAGTTACCTGGGAAGCCCAGTAATAATAATATTTTAAGAATTTTATACAATGGTGAGTATGCCAGAGACACAGATCTATATCCTGAATTTTTTCCCACTTAACATTTTATGTAGGAGCTGTGGGTTTGAGTCCTGGTTTAGGCAGATCCCCTAGAGGAAGAAATAGCAACCCGCTCCAGTATTCTTGCCTGGAAAATTCTATGGACAGAGGAGCCTAATGGGCTACAGTCCAAAGGGTCCCAAAGAGTCAGACATGACTGAGCTAGCAAGCTTAGGTGTGGGATCGTTTGTGTGTGTGACCACCTTTCGGTCTCATAACAACTTTATGGAATACCTACTGGTAGCCTCCATTTACAACCAGGGCCATGAAGCTCAGTGCACTTGGGAGGCAGGGGGTTCGATTGGTGGTCCACTCAGACCCCCTCATCCTTCTTTTGGTCCCTCGGGCAGTCTCTGCCCACCTGCATGCTTTGCCTCTACTAGTCCACACCTGCCAGTCTCTAGGCACTGCTGCCACTGGGCCATGGAGAAGCTTGGCCCCACTGTTCACCCAAACTTTCAGAGAATGGGAGATGCCTGAGAGTATGGATGCTCCTTGGGGCTCCTAGCCAATGATGGCTGTGGGAGGATGAGTGTTTGCAGAGAGTCAGATACACCCTAAGGTGTCATTTACATTCTGGAGCTTCTCTGCAGGGTCAGTGAGACTGGGCTCCACTTGAAGTCACACCTCTGCTTGGCTTCTTCTCCGTCTCCATCATCTGCTGCCCTTTCTCCTCCTGTTTCTCCTGGGAGCACCAGCTCAGGGATCTTTGCTTAGGGACTGCATCTGGGACTCTGATCTGACACACGCATTTCCTCCACGGTCACACCTGTCATAACCAGCACATCCAGACCCCAGGTGGACATGTTTCTTATCACAACTCCTGGCCCAATTCCCAAAGAGGCAGCCGATGTTTTGGGAGGAGGGTCTCTGGGCAGACCTGTTCATCTGGGGGGCAAGGGTGAGCCTGGCTCCTCCGGCACTGTCAGGATGTGCCTGGAAGGAAGGCAGGGGCTGGAGGCAGTGGAAGGCTCTGAGAAGGGGCAGAGAAGCCCCTGCTCCAACATACCTAAGGGAAATTAACGAGCATGGCTGCCCCAGCCCTGCTCCAGACAGCCAGGGGGCACAGAGCTACTGCTGAAGATGAACTAAGCAACAAACTCATAGCTCTAACATGCTGGCACCCAGCCAGGGCCCCACTTACCCACAAACCGCCCCAGCCAACCAGGCCAAGAGGCTTGTGTACAAAAGCTTGAGAAATATTACTGTGGGCTCCTGCTGGGAAGCAATTTGGTCCATTTAAGCTCTCACATTATGGCAACGAAATACACAAATATAGACCCAGTTTGTCCGAAGGTGCTTTTCTCTCGTAACCTTGAAGGACATCCCGTCTAAGGCTGCTCATAAGTCTGCCACTATGAGGGGCTGCTGGGCCCGATTTCATGAAGCAAGAGGACTTCAGACTGTCAGATGCAGTTCCCTCTCAGTACACTAGAGACCCACCGTAAATGCTGAGAACGGGGTGTGGGGGTGTGCAGGGGGCAGAGAGACGGCGACCGTGGGTCAGGGACAAGCTGCTTGCCACTGGGTGCGGTTCGTCATCAGCAAAAGGGATTCATCTCTCGGTTCTGACCCCCTAAGAGCATGTTAGCATGTTCTCTCTCTCTCTCACTCACATACGCAGCCAATGTGAATCTTCATCTATCATCCGCAGGCAGGCTCATATTTTGGCTCTGACCGCTTAGGAAACTGGCCAGCTCTGTGAGAGTGGGTGTGGGGTGTGTGTGTGTGTGTGTGTGTGTGTGTCGCTTTCAGTTTGGGACTCTGAGAAGGAGGAGGGGCAGGGTTGAGCACTTGCACACTAGCCTGTGTACAGACAGCTGATACACAGCATCTCTCGCAAAGGGATGCTGAGAGAATGACAGTCTTCAAAACGAGCTCAGTCACAGTTCTATTTATGGCTGGAGAGGCAGGATGCCAGGTTGATGGGAGGGACCGTGGTTTTTCCCGGGGAGACGAGTTTTGGAGGAAAGCGTGGTTTAAACAAGGCTACGGAACTGCTCTTGGCTGGGGACCCTGTGGTCAGCTGGATGGCCACCATCTCTTAGGACAGTGATCTTAGCTCCTGAAGGACTCAAGCCATGGACAAGAATTCTGGTTTCCCATAAAATTAAGTGATGAGCTGCTGGAGTGCAAACATCCATTTAAGGGGTTTTGCAAGGATAAGAGTTGATTTATGCTCAGCTACTCCTCAGAGAAGACTCTTGAGAGTCCCTCTTGGACTGCAAGGAGATCCAGCCAGTCCATCCTAAAGGAGATCAGTCCTGGGTGTTCATTGGAAGGACTGATGTTGAAGCTGAAACTCCAATACTTTGGCCACCTGATGCAAAGAGCTGACTCATTTGAAAAGACCCTGATGCTGGGAAAGACTGAGGGCAGGAGGAGAAGGGGACGACAGAGGATGAGATGGTTGGATGGCATCACTGACTCAATGGACATGGGTTTGGGTAGACTCCAGGAGTTGGTGATGGACAGGGAGGCCTGGCATGCTGTGGTTCATGGGGTTTCAAAGAGTCAGACATGACTGAGCGACTGAACTGAACTCCCCAGAATATTGATTGGAAAGATGATGCTGAAGCTGAAGTTCCAATACTTTGGCCACCTGATGCAAAGACTTAACTCACTGGAAAAGACCCTAATGCTTGGAAAGATTGGTGGCAGAAGCACAAGGCATCTCATCCTCTTGGCAGAGGACAAGATGGTCGGATGGCATCACCAGCTCAATGGACATGAGTTTGAGAAAATTCCAGGAGATAGTGAAGAACAGGGAAACCAGGTGGGCTATAGTCCTTGGGGTCACAAACAGTCAGATGTGATTAACTGACTGAACAACAACAAAGCCATGGGATGCGGTAGCTGTGTTGCCCTGGGCTTGGTTTCATCATTTCTCGGAATGTATTGGTCAGGCTGCAGCCAGGTGGAAAAAGCCCATGTCCGGTAGCCTAAAAGGGGAGTGTGAGGACACCCAAAGGCTAGTAACATAGGGTAGTCAGGCCAGGGTGGGAGACACAGGCCATCCCATGGGAACTGGATTCCAATGAGACACAACTACAGTCCTAAAGGCCACCCAAACCAGGATGGAAGGGGTGAAATATACCCACTTCTCTCTCTAGTTGCTAAGCCCCTGACAGAGGTTCCATTGGCTAAACCTACACAGAAGCCAGTTGGAAGGAAGTCTAGGAGATGTATTTTGCAGGAGAAAGATGAGGAATGACTCTGAGTCTGTAAATGGGCAAATGACCAATACAGGAAATTCACAAGTTGTCTCTAGCCCTACTTATTCCAAAGGATATTCAGTTCAGTTCAGTCACTCAGTCGTGTCCGACTGTTTGTGACCCCATGAATTGCAGCACACCAAGCCTCCCTGTCCATCATCAACTCCCGGAGTTTACTCAAACCCATGCCCATTGAGTCAGTGGTGCCATCCAGCCATCTCGTCCTCTGTCGTCCCCTTCTCCTCCTGCCCACAATCCCTCCCAGCATCAGGGTCTTTTCCAATGAGTCAACTCTTTGCATGAGGTGGCCAAAGTATTGGATTTTCAGCTTCAGCATCAGTCTTTCCAATGAACACCCAGGGCTGATCTCCTTTAAGATGGACTGGTTGGATCTTCTTGTAGTCCAAGGGACTCAAGAGTCTTCTCCAACACCATAGTTCAAAAGCATCCATTTTTCAGCGCTCAGCTTTCCTCACAGTCCAACTCTCACATCCATACATGACCACTGGAAAAACCATAGCCTTGACCAGATAGACCTTTGTTGGCAAAGGATATTGGTGAGAATCAAATGGAATGATACATCGAAATTATACACACAGACATTACAGAATGCTACCCAAATACAGCTCTGGATTTAATATGTTTGTGTATTAAGAGTTTTGGCTGGCAGTCAAAGATTATTCACATTTAACTGTTGGGTTGTTACTTCTCTCCCCACCTGGATCGGAAGCAGAGATGGGCTGATGGTGTTTCCCTGGGGCTCGACCATGACATGTTCACCCAGTAGGCTGCCATGGATATCTGGGAGCACTGGACAGTACCAGGTGATGACATCTTTCTGCAGACAACGAGACTCTAGTCACCTGCGTCTAAACCATTAGTCTCAGAACCAGTGTAATGTGCATGGGAAGGTGGGCATCAGGCTTGGAGAGGGGCCTCCCCAGCCCCTCTTCTTGGCAGCACGCAGCCCCGATGAACAAAGCCACAGCCAAGTGAAGAGGTCGGATGCTATTCAGGTGATGGAACAGAGTGAGGAAAAGAGAGCTGAGACTTTCCTGAGCCGCACCACTCCCCCGAGCGTCACACGGGGCACCGTCCCACATCGTTTCGCTCCTGATGGTGGAGGAGATGCCTGGGGAATAGGGCCGACGCAACTGAACCCTTTAGTCTCTGCAGCCCCATTAACCCGCACCCACCCAAGTGGATTCTCTGCCAGTCCCATTAAGACATCCTGTCAGAACCATCCCAGGTCATTTGCAGAGTGAAGTGAATATCAATAAAACTGTAATGAGTAATTTTCCCAGCTTCACTGACTCTTACTGGAAACCAAGCCAGCACCTCCGCTGTGGGTATTGATAAAAATCTCCATTCCTCCTGGGATCTGGGAAAATCTGAACCCCATCGGAGCAGACACCAGGTGTGCTAGTTTAATGGGCATTGGCACATGGGCAATGGGCTTGGAAGGGGGTCTCAAGCCTCTGTCCCTTGCTGGCAGGGAACAGCCCCGATGAAGGAAGAGGCTTGCTCGCCCCATGCTGAGGCAACAGAAAGGAAACAGGCACTGACTTCCAATCTCCAGTTACTATCCTCTACTCCCTCATCTATTCTAATCCCACTGGACCTCATTATTTCATCAGTAACAACAGGGTCCTTTCCAGTTCTGCATTCTGTGATTCTGAGAGATGAGAAGGCATGGAGAAATCAACCTGCCAGAGATGGATGCATCTGACAGTGTAGACCCTTGAGGCCAAGTCTACACTGCCAGGCACTCACGAAGCAGACAGAATGGGAGTGTGGCTGGCAGTTTCTCGCCGTGGCTCCCTGATCACGGAGATCCTGGGCATCACACCTGCTCCATGGCTGTAACAGCCAGCACTGGGAGACCAGAGTGGTGAGTGACAAGGCGCTAACTCCAGCGTAAGAAGTGTGATGGTTAGGGACTGGCCTCCTCCTTTCCTGTTGGCTCCCTTCTGTCTGAAAGGCTGTCAGCAACTCCTGTGGATGCCTGGCTGTCATGGCCTGGATGCCTTCTTCCCCTGCACGGAGGTGTGGAAGAAAGTATGGAGGTGTTTCTGCAGCACCTGGGCTGCTGGTTTGGAACGTGCTACCTATGGGGAATGATCGAGGACTGCTCAGCTACTGTTCTGTGCCGAGGCCCAGCCTTCTCTTCTCAGCTGCCCAATCAGGGTTCTGGGTATTGAATGGAGGGGGGAATTTGAGTGTACACGTGTGCCCAAATGCACAGTTAGGGGGAGAAGACCTGAGTCAGTGAAGTTGAGATCCTTGCAATCACGTGAAGCTTGATTTTCAGGGGAGGCTTTGCAGGCTTTTCAGAAACCCCCATAGCTGTTATTCCTCCACCCTGCCTCGCTGCTGTGCCAAAGGTCACACAACCAAGGGCGGTGCAGGTCGCACCTGGTGACCAAGGCTCTCCTGGAGCCGGGCAGCCAGGCACGAGATCTGCGGGGACTGCTGGGATCCAGCTGCACTGTGTGCTAAACCCACTGGCGGCCGGGTTGGTTCGGATGATATAAGTGGTGAAGCGGGTATTAACTCCCCCTGCCCACCTTCCTGCCGCCCCATGCATCCTGCCTGAAGCTGAACACTTGACTAAAGAGAGGGTCTGACCAGATAGTGTGTATTACAAAGTACAGAACACACTCAAGTTTATAAAGGCCTTTTCCTTATCTATTTCAATTGTGAAGTCAAGAAAATGGAGTTATTATTCTCATTTTAAGAAACTAAGGAACTATGTAGTACCTGGTTCAAACTCTCTTCCACTCCATCCTAGGAACTGTCTCCTGCAGGAGGGGACACTGGCTTCCAGAATGACCCTAAGGATGCTGACAATGGAGCATCCTTAGGATCTCCCCTATCCCCTGTGACTTTTGGAGAAAAGCGGGAATGGGGCTGCAGGGGGGTGGTGGTCACGTGCCTGTATGACATCTGCATTTCCATGGTGACACATGACGGCCACATGGTGGAGGCAAGAGCAGTGGCAGAGTTCTGAAGTTCCTATTACTTAGGGAAGCACAGTGGTCCCTCTGAATCCAGAGATGCAGCACCCATTTTACATAACAGGACTTGAACATCCATGGATTTTGGTATCCATGGGACTCCTGGGACCAGTCCCCTGTGGATGCTGGGGGATAACTGTCCATGGCCTCTCTCCTTTTGGAAACAAAGATAAGACTAGAAAGGATGATGTGTGAACTGGTCTGGGCTCCATGTGCTCTCCAGAGTGGGTGAGCCTGGCTTGTTCTTCTCCCCATAAGAAACAGTAACCTACACATCATTGAAGTAGGTGCCTTTACATGCATTTGTCGCTCACTACAAGCCTTGAGTTGGTATAGATCTATCCTCGTTTTATGGGTAAGGAGACTGAGGGACAGAGGTGAAACAAGCTGCCCCAGTGCACACACCCCTAAAGCTGGCAGAATCAGGATGCCCATCCAGGCTGCCGAGCACATGCTCAGAACCCTACAGACCCCACTTCTGTCCCATGCGTGTGTATGCTCTCTGCTCTCCCACAGTCTTCTACTTCCCTACTTGTTTTCCTGCCAACCTGTAGGTGCAGACAGTGTGTGTGTCATGTGGTGATTCCACACCCAGTGCCCAGCACAGGGCGCCTCTGGGCCCCTCCTTGCATGCACCGGTGCATGACTCCAAGACACACACCTAGGGGTCCCTCTGAGAAGTCAGAGGGAATCAATGGTTTGCCTCCAGGCACAGAGAGGCTCTAGCACCCACGTGTCTCCTGGATCCCAAAGCCTCCTTCTCTTCTGCCCCCAGGCCACATTGCTAAATATATCCCGGGATGATCCCATTTACCATCTATAGCTAAAATGCCTCTTGATTGTTCTGCGCCAAGATTAGAAGTCCACGTCGATGATTATTTCATCGGCTAAAAGCAAATTGATCAAGCCCCGCTCTCCCTGCAGACTAAAGAGGCTCTCAGTCTATTTGTAGCTCAGTCTGAAAGGCGAGCAGCGGCTTCTCTGAGTCGAGACTGCCTGTTGCTCTCAGCACTGATGGAGTTCACACAGTGGGTCATGGATGCGTTTAGCCTGGGCTTAGCAGATCCTGGGGTAGAGGTCAGGGGGACAG
Organism: Dama dama; assembly: GCF_033118175.1. Classification (NCBI taxonomy): domain Eukaryota; kingdom Metazoa; phylum Chordata; class Mammalia; order Artiodactyla; family Cervidae; genus Dama; species Dama dama. The sequence continues at coordinate 20,658,959 of NC_083682.1, read as the reverse complement.
TTTCTATCTCTGCTTCTTAAAGCAGAACCAGGCTGCCGAAGCAACGACCATCCTACACTCTCCGCGGGGCCACACTGTATGATTCCACTGGGTGTGGAGCTCACCTGAGCTAATCCATCAGGAAGCCCCTCCCACCTTGGCCACCCTGAACTACTCACAGGAGCAAGGTTAAACTAAAAATGGTTCTTGAGAAAGGAACAGTAATACCATCAACTGTGCAGGACTCTGAAACAAGTTGTTGTTTCTGTCTTTTGGGGAAGTTAAGAAATGAGACTAGACACTTGGCTGGGAGAAAAATGCATAAGGAAGCAGAGAAAAAAGCTTTCCCACCCAAAAAGCTTTAGCAGAAATTAAAAAGAAAGACACCAACAAAAAGTGAGAGCCAGGGAGAAAGACAGATAAATGTTTCAGTAGATATTTTTCTTACCTTTAAAAAAATTTAACTTTGTTTTCCTTTGTGATCACAAGTTTCTTACCTCCACTGAGCTTCTGAGCTGAATAATAGAGTAGCCAGCCCAGCAGAGACAACCCATTGCTGGGTAGGAGGCTCCCAATACACAGGGAAAGGATTTTTCATTTCATACATCATTTAAAGTCTGCTGCAGTGATTTACCAATGTCAGACTGTCTTTGGAGCACAAAAAGAGAAGAAAGAGAAATATGCATGCTTCCATTGTGTGTCCAGACTGGGATTCCAGGAGAGTGATCGGGGACAGGTGCTGGACTGGGATTTCTCCCTTGTCTAAACACTACAGAGAAGCTGAAGACTGCCCAGCATTTAGGCAAAAATGGAGAGGAAGGTGGTTTTTGTCTTGCAGAGAAACTGTGCTTCCCTGTCCACTGACCTGGCCAGGCAGGACGGGGCTCCCTTCCCATAGCCTGTATTCTCATTGTTCCCAGGTTCTTGCACTTAGAACCATTCTCCACCTCATAAGAATCACTGTCTTGAAACTCCACCACTATCATGCCATTGCCCTGCTTAGGGAACTAAAACCATTCTCCAAGCAAATCGGATCTCTCCTCAATAGGCGTGCTAACCTTCAGGACGTGCATGCCTGACTCTCTTCCCATTTACCCTGCACTCCCGTGGGGTTCCGTGGGGCCAGGTGCCCCAAGATGCCTGCATGCTGCACACCTTTGCCATCAACTTCCATCTGTCCTCCCCTCCTGGAAGACTCTCTTCCCTCCCATTTCTAAAACTCCCTCAAGGACCAATCTAACACCCACTTCATCCACCTCTCTTTCCATGACTAAACCTGTCTGCTTAGTCACGTCTCCAAACTTCCATATCACTTGAGTCAGCGATGACTCAAATTAGAACACAGATAATACTGATATTAGATAATGATAATACATTTCATGGAGTGATTATTTGGTGCCATGTGGTTTCCACACACTGCCTCTTTCCATCCTCACAAACCCCATCAGGAGATGCTGTAAATATTTCCAGGTGACAAAAATGAAGGCTTGGTCTCCGTGAAGCAATTAGTTAAAGCTATGTGGCTCAGTGGTAAAGAATCCGCCTATCAATGACAGAGAGGCAAGAGGGATGGGTTTGATCCCTGGGTCAGGAAGATCCCCTGGAAAAGGAAATGGCAACCCACTCCAGTATTCTTGTCTGAGAAATTCCATGGACAGAGGAGCCTGGTGGGCTACCATCTTTGGGGTCTCAAAGAGTTGGACAAGGCTTAGCAACACTAAAACAATAACATTCAGTTAGGAGGGAAGTTGGCCAGAATCTGAATCCAGATTTTCTGCCTTTTTTTTTTTTTTTTATGAGTCTTTAACCACTCCGTTGACAGCCTCTCAGTCTAGTACTACTTCTGAGGTAATTGATTTTTAGGTTTTAGTTTAGTTCTATAATAAAACTGTGCACTCCCTAAGGAGGTTGCTCATGCCTGATATACCTGTATCCCCTACAGCTCCTAACCTCACAGCCAGATAAGCAAGGCACATTCAGTATAAACTTGATGATTGACTGACTGGCCAGAGAGCTTCCACATCTGGAAACGTCTCCTTTCCTCATTTTGGAAAAGTGCTCAGACTGAGAGGGGTGCAGGTGGAAGGGCACAGCCAGTGTTCTTTCAAGAAGTCTGATATGGGCCCAGTTCAAGATAATCAAGCAGACGTCTATTAAATACATGTGATGGCAGGCCAGGCATGTGGGGGACAGGAGGGAATCTGACACCTTCTTCTTGTCATGAAGGAGGCAAAGCTGAGCCTGAAAAGATGCAACTAGAGAGCCAGGCAAGGCAGTCTTCACTAGGGACTTGGTTCCTGCTTGGCTGTGTGGTACAGGGCATGGGAAAAGTGGATTAAAAAACTCTGCAGATCAGCATGGGTCCTCAGTGTGGCTGGAGAGAGCTTCAGGAGAGGGGTGCCAGGAGGGTTTGAGGATGGGGAAATACGGGGCCCTAGGTGGAGTGAGGGGGGATGGGGCACCATCATGAGAAAGACTTGACTCTGATCCTTCACCTCCACTCTAGTGACTGAAGGATGGTTGTGGTTTGCTTAGACTTTGTCACTATCCATGATGTCTGCTAAGCTAAGGCACTTGCTCAGTCTTGCTAATGGGCTAGTCATGGGATAAAGTATGATCAAGCCTACGAGTGTAGTGCAGAAGTGGAGGTCCTATATACACGGAGTCTGGTCCTTATTTATTGCTGTCTTTGACTTGCCTGCTGCACTGCTCCACCATCTCAGCAGCATTCAACTCTACATGCAGAGGCTGTTTGTGGAGGGACCCTGGGCTTGAGGGAGTCTGTCCAGCAGAACAAGGCAGAAGCAGTTCTGAGCCAGTGACAGATGGGGGCAGGGGGACAAGGGCCCCGCCCACTCCCTTTCCCCTTGGCTCGGCTGATTCTGAGGTCTGTTCTGTGCAGCCTGAGTTCTGGCTGCCCCACGGTGACTTCAACATAATGAGCTGCTTGTTGGCTGCCTTCCCTTCCCCCGGCTTCCTCCCTGCCTCCTACAGTGTTTTCAGGGATCACATCCCAAATGAACTGCTTGCATTCGAATTGCATCTATTTCTGGGAGAACCCAAAGTAGGGGCTTTGGGGTCTTTATTAATTGTAGAGGTATGCATCGTTGCTAATAGATCAATTCCCCCAATTGTCCACATGGGTTCTACTCAAGGGTAATAAACCAGGTTGGCCATTCACAACGTCTCAATCCTGGGCTCTGGTGTCACACACGTTCACAGGAGGCTGACAGCATCCTTCTCATGGTATGCTCATCCAAGGGTTTGGTTTATCAGCTCCCTACCTCGCCCCACTTCAAACTAGGATTGGAAGTCCTTACAGCAGAGGCTGTGCCACATTGAGTCTTTACTGTAAATCCCTCTTACAGAGTGGGTGTTCGATGAATGGTCTTTAAATTGGATTGTGTTCACAGAAAAAAATACCCCTCCGTTCAAAAGCAAGCTAATCCCTATGCCTTTCTCTGGCTTCTAAAGTGATTAAAGTTCAGTTCCCGAAGTCACAGTGTTCACAAGTTTCTTGTAATGGGTCCGTCATTTTATTTATCCTGTTGTACCCACCCTACACAGCCTTTCAAATGGGATCATGGGCACCCTTTACTTCATCAGCTTCAGATGCCCCTAAATAGTCTTCTCTTCTGTGAAGCTCATCTGGTCCATGTGTAGATGAACACTGCCTTTGTAACTGGTGCCTGAGAACACCATGATTAATGAGAAGGAGTGAGTGCTGGCGAGTGTGCAGTCCAGGAGATCTCTGTCTTGGGGCAGGGCTCCTGTCCACAGTCCAAGGCCAAGGCCGTGTCCTCTCTGCCCTGGCTTCATCTCTACCAGGGCAGCAGAGTGCATCTTCCCCATTTCCCTGGCAGCATGGTCCACTCTGCATGCCCTCCTGGAGATGCCACGGCTACCTGTGCCATGCACTCAACAGTGGATCCATTAGATGGTTGATTTCTGGACATAACTATCAAAGGTGGCAATGGAACCAGCCTGGCTTCCGGGGGCCGAGGCCGGTTGGAGGTCCCATCCAGCCAAGTGGATCATCACTCAGAGATGGCTCACCAACCACCACTGGGTCAGAGCCAAAGCGTTAAACCAGAACTGTATTTCTCTTACTGAGGCTTCTGTCCCTGCCCCTGAGATGCAAGTCTCCTAGAAGGGAGATCCTTCATATAAAATCCTACAGACCTTGTGAGAGGCAAACAGCTCACTAGAATGCAACTTCCTGGCTGGCCCATGCCAATTCCCCTCGCCCACTGTGGGCCCTCCTGGCTCCAGCACACACACCCTCATCATGCCAGGCTTGGCAGGTCCCAGACAGGACAAACAGATGCTCCCGCAGCCTCTCTTCCAAGTCCACTCATTGCAAAGGCTGCAGCCGTGAAGTCCAGGTCTGGGGCGCATCCACCCTCTGTACCTTCCAGACAAGAGAGCAGAGAGCAGGGGAGCCGGGGTGCGCCCTGCACGTCTGTGCTCAGTGGAGGCCTTGGGGCCCTGCTCACCATACAGAGAGCAAAGGATGGCTTGGAGCACGGTGCTGCACGGACCATAGGATACACACGGTGACAACTGGAGTGGGTGTTTTCTGCACTCGGCAGAGGGAGTTTTTCCCAGCCTCAGAGAAAGATTGGACCCAAACAGCTCTACTTGACCACAGGGGCACGGAGCACATTTCTCCAGACAATCAGCTCTGCTGATGACCTGGAAGCTGGCCTGGCGTGGGGTCTGGAGCCAGGAGCAGGCATCAAGAGCATCCATGGAGCCTCCTTTGGTAAAGCCAACAGATGATGCCTGAAACAGTCCAAATAGACTCTTCAAAAGCAATCTCCATCCCTCAAACAGCTGTGCCCTCTGGTCAGGGTCTGCTGAACACATGGCCTTCTGCTCTGATGCCCAGATTAGGGTCCTGTGTCCTTGTGAAGGAAGAGGAAGCATGAAGAGGTGATGAAGGGCCTCTAGGTCTGAGTGGGATGGGAACACTCAGGGCCACCTGTGAGCTCAAAGGAACTCAAGGGAGAGGTCCCTGGTGTGAGTGGTAGTAAAGCTGGGCTGGAGAGCACATTCCATGCTCATCCTGCTATGTGACTTTGGGTAAGTCACCTACCCTCTCTGCACCTTCAACAACGCCAGATACAGATATACCTTACAGGGCTTAAGACTATGAAACAGAAGGCTTATGATGAAACCTTTTTTCCCAAGGGAAGAGTGAGGCTTCTGAACATTCTCCGAGCCTCTCATCAGAAGAGCTGTTACCTTGTAGACCTGCCATGAGAGAATCTAGATAATCAGAGGGGAAAGGGTCTTCTGGTCGCTTGTACCAGCCTCTCCCTGGAAGCGGAAATCCCTTCTTCAGGGTTTGCGTGAGTGCGTCCATGACAACGAGCTTGTCTCCCTCAGTTCAGCAGTGTATAGGGGGATTCTCAGAGGACACAAAAGGAGTTCTTTGAAAAAAAAAGAAGGGAGATCCGAGCCCAGAGAAGACAGAGTTTGGTGCACCTGCAACCAAAGTCAGCTCAGCCCTCATTCAGCACACGTCATCCAGAGCCCATGCATGATGGTGGGGACACGGGTGAACAGAACGCTCATCCCGTACCTGCCTTCACAGGGCTTGAGCCCCAAGGATGCCCTGCCATCAGGAGCAGAAGAGGGACCATTGTCCAACCAATTCAGGATATCCCCCAACCTGACTGGGCTACCTGAACAGACCACAGCGCGCCCACTTTGCACTGATGCAGAGAGAGGCCACAGCAAAGGCGCAGCGGCGCCTGGAAGGGACCTCAGGTTGTGTTACCTTTGAAACAGGTACATAAAGCCTCTAGCTTTCCTTTCTGCCTCCAGCCTAGCCCAGCCTAGCCTTGCGTTCCTGTTCTCTATGAGCAGGGGCACTTCCTGCTCTGTGCAGCCACACTATGCTGAATAGAAATGACAAACAAGATACTGACCAGCCCTCCGCATCCTAATGTGCTTTATAGGACCCAATGACACCTGGGGTCCTTTGAAAGGCAGCCTAACTCCCAGAGCAGGCCTGGAGGGCACCCAGGGCATGGGCAGTGTTCACCCCTGAAACTGAGTTATTAGATCAGCTGCATCTCTGGCCACCAGTCCTGAAGGGCACTGGCCGTGCATCATCACCTGGATGGAAAATTAAAGCAACCACTCCCTCAGTGGTTACACATTCCAGTGTGTAAAGGAACACATTCCTCCAGAATCCACAACAGACACATCTTTGTTCAGCCCAAGAACTTTGATAGAAATAGTAGCTTTTTTGGACGGCTCTGTCAAAAGTGTAATATATCATGGAATAGCGGATACAAGTTCAAAAGTACATATAATAATATAATTAAGATAGCTTGACAAGAATGTATTTTAAAAGTATAAAATACCTGCAGGTGTAATAGCTTCATAAAGCCTGTCAGATTTACTTCTGCTGTGAAGAAATTTAAAATGTTTTACTTTAATGCGATGCAAATGAAGTCTGAAGTATGCATATAACAAAGTCCTTACAAAATAGGTAGAAGGAAAAGAATAAAAGTCAGAGGCAGGCCAAACAAGACATTCAACTTTGCAGGTGACTGGGTAATAGATCAAGCAAACAGATCAGGGAGCGGTGCTGAGCTGTTTGGAGAAAACACCAATTTCACATTTCCCTCCCTTGTTGGCTACGGGAAAGTAAGTGTTTTTATTCAAAAATTAATGATTCCCTCTGTACATTTTTCTTCTGGCTCAAAAGGTTCAAGCATAATTCTTGTTTAAAGCAAAAGCAATTTTTACATAATTACTGGCCCCTGGAAAATTATTTTTCATCACTCTAAAAGCTAAGGAGAGGAGTGACTCATACCCAGCATAAAGGCCTTTGGAACATGTTCGTGGACTCAGGGACCAGCCACCTCCCAGACAGGAGGAATCCTAGCACTGTCTGGCCCATCTCCACTACTTGTGTGCTAGACGGATGCTTTTTCAAGCAAAGAAGCAGTAACTGTTTACCCAGTATTAAAGCAGGGGTACCTGACCTCTAGGCTGTGGACAGGTACCTCCTATCAGGGCAGAGGCAGCATCAGATTAAAAATAAAGTGCACAATAAATGGGCTTCCCTGGTGGCTCAGTGGTAAAGAACCTGCCTGCCAATGCACAAGACATGGGTTTGATCGCTGGATCAGGAAGATCCCCTGGAGGAGGCAATGGCAACCCACTCCAGTATTTTTGCCTGAGAAATCCCTTGGACAGAGGAAACTGGCAGGCTACAGTCCATGGGGTTGCCAAGAGTCAGACAGGACTTAGCAACCGAGCATGCACAATAAATGTAATGTGTTTGAATCATCCTGAAACCACCCCCCCACCCCACCCCCCGGTCTGTGGAAAAATTGTCTTCAGCAAAACCAGTCCCAGGTGCTGAAAATGTTGGGGACCACGGTAAGGATGTCATGATAGGAAATTAGACGGTTAATCCAATCATCAGGGCCACATATTGGGACACCCAGATCATCTCTCACACTCCCTCCTCCCCAAGAAATTCTCCTAAGGAATTCTGTCTCTGCAGCCTGGTGGTCTGCACCATCAGAATCAACCCAATAATGTGCACAGTTTCGCATTTCACTGTGCTGGGTATTCTTCAGGTGCCAAGGTAATAATACAAAGTACCTGCCCCAACCATGACTCAAACGCAACAGTCTGGCCTTGATGTCATTATTGTTTTCTTATTCCCAGGTGACATCAGACAGATAGGACTTGGGGATGAAGTAGCTACACAGTCTTCAAGAACCCTCCTAACCTCCGAGGGTCTAGGTCATGATTTACAATCGGGTCAATGGTCCTTCCCTTTGCAACACAACAGGATATCCTGTATCTCCCATCTCCAGCTGTGCTTGTGAGGAGGGCTAGGTGCTTGCCAAAGTGCAAAAAAAAAAAAAAAAAAGCAGTCGGGGAAGGCACTCAATAAAGGGCGTCATCTCTTATCCAAGGTAAAAATTACATGCTCGAATCACAAAGCAGCATCGTTTAAAAACCAACATCCCAGTGTCTCTGCCACTGATGACTGCACCCGAAAGAATTTTCAAAGTAAATGTACTTTTTGCCATTATCTTGCTCATTTGCATTCTGCTCCATTTGGGTTCTGAAATTCGCCTAGACGCTTTATTTTCAGGGTAGGTCTGCATGATGGCAAACAAACAGTTTGGGAAGGAATTAGCCATATGGACCTGGGCATTATTTCCTTAACGTGAGAATTGGGTCATCCCTACAAAATGTTTGCTCAAATACTTCCATGGGCACGTTCCCTCTTCGAGAGGGGGCATTTACGGAATTCAGCTTCCCGTTCGGCTCTGTGTGGACTCATAGCTGGTACTTCCAGCCTCCAGAGGCTCATGAAATATTAAAGGCACAGCAACCTCAGAGAACACAGCTCAGCCTGCTCATTTCGCAGCAGAGACGGGGAGGTCCAGAGACATCAAGTGACCTGGAAAGGTCACCCAGCTCACGGCTCAGTCTGCGTCACACTCTCCTGTGGTATGACTCACCCTGACCCGGCGGAGGTCTGTGTCCGCCCTTCTTATTTCCTGCATACTAGGGACACTATTCACACTGGCCTCTAGGGCAGCGGTCCCCAACTTTTTTGGCACTAGGGACCGGTTTCACGGAAGACAGTGTTTTGCAAGAATGGTGGAGAGGATGGTTTTGAGATGATTCAAGTCCATTACATTTACTGTGCACATTATTTCTATTATCATTTCATCAGCTCCACCTCAGATCACCAGGCATTAGATCCTAGAGGTTGGGCATCCATGATCTAAGGGACGCCACTGCAATGTGTAGCCCTATTCTATACTTTCCCAGCCCTCTGTGAATTCAGAATTTCTGATTTTACATCCACCTGTCAATCAATCTAGCCTCTACCAGTCAACTGATACATTCTTCCGCACACCTCCAGGTATGACCCTGAACCTCTTCTCTCTGCCCTTCAGAATCAGAGGCAAAGTGACCAAAGTACAGATGAGATCCCCAGAAATCACCGTTCTCCCCTCGTGACTATCGGAAAACACAATACTGGAAATGGTACTGCCAGCGTGTCACAAGTGAAGGATAACAATACCCGCAACAGACCTTTTAAGGGCAACCCATTATTTTTGTAATTTGTTTAAGCAAAACCAAGTGACTCTTTAAACTCTAATTCACATCTCAGAAATCCAATGCTGCTATCTCTTGTTTCTCTCTCTGGAGCCGTGGCAATAATTTTAATGCCAGTAGAAGGCATTAGACATTAGAGGTGAGCAAGGCACTGGGTTCTGGCTTTTATCAGATAATTAAGATGCTACCAAAGTCAAACCTTTATCAACATTAGACTAAAAATAAGCTTTTTCCATCCAAGGCGTTTCTACAGAGCATTCAGAGTGACAGTCCTCTGGATAAGGGTTTGCTTTTAAAACTGGTTCATTGTTTTTCAACTTTTATTGGCAATCCATTCTCATTACGCTCTTTCGCATTTGTCTTCATCGAATGTACTTCACAATTATAATATCAAAGGGTTTGTATCTACATAATAAAAATGATCTATAGAACAGTACAGGGAAAGCAGAGTAACAGCATGATCATTAATGAGATGAAGACTTTGAGAGAAAACATGGCATCTCATGGGAGGACATGTCCCTATATTATAAGATGTTAGAAAGCAGGCAAAGGCTTGGAGGTGAAAGTGAAATTAAATCTCTGCTTCCCTGGAGACAGCAAGCGCAGCATGGCCAGGCGTGACTTTGGTGATGGGAGGGGCGCACCAGGTGACCTCGTGTTGGAAATAGTCACTTCAAAGTCTATCCCTCTATCTATCCTTCAGAACTTTCTGGCGTGAATACCGCTGGCTAAACAGACCACGGAGACCAGGCTGGGGTCTTTTCTGTCCAGAATCAGCATTAGAAGTTCTCTTTCCTGACCAGGAGTTGCTGCTGCTTGCCTGCAGGAAGGCACCTGCTGTGTACAGGCTTATTAGATCAATTTCTTAGGCTAAAGGCATTGTCTAGAGATAGCAGCTCCCCGTCTTTTTGGCACCAGGACTGGTTTCATGGAAGACAATTTTTCCACGGACTAAGGTGGGGGGCGCACGGCGGTGATAGTTTCAGGATGATTGAAGCTCATTACATTTATTGTGCACTTTATTTCTATTATTGGGGCTTCCCTGGTGGCTCAGAGGTTAAAGTGTCTGCCTGCAATGCGGGAGACCTGGGTTCGATCCCTGGGTCAGGAAGATCCCCTGGAGAAGGAAATGGCAACCCACGCCAGTATTCTTGCCTAGAGAATCCCATGGACGGAGGAGCCTGGTGGGCTACAGTCCACAGGGTCACAAAGAGTCGGACACGACTGAGCGACTTCACTTATGTCTATTATTATTACATCAGCTCCACCTCAGATCATCAGGCATTCGAGTCTGCCAGAGGTTGAGGAGCCCTAGTCCAGAGAAGAGAAAGACGTGGAGAAGGGGTGTTTGTGTGGTACAGAGAAGCTTGGGATCATCTGGATAGTTGGATCGCCTATCACACTCAGGGAAAAATAAGCACATAGCTGATCAGTCTGCACAGAATCCATCGTGCTGTTATTACTGCACCTCTGCCATCTATCACAGGACTTGGTCGCAGTACATACTCAGTAAGTAGTTTTTAATGAATGGGAAAAAAGAATGACTTTATCATTAAGCCAAAATATTTCATAATTGATAATCCTTACAAGAGATGACAGAACACTTTAAGACAGACTATCCCTGAAATGATGAAAAGAGTTGTATTAATGAGGACGAAGGAGAAGGAAGAACAGACAGGAAAGGGGGCGGGAGGCTCCTTGAGTTTGCATAAACATAAAAATTGGTTGTGGCGCTTGGCCAAGGCAAGGCTGGGGACCCCTTGCCAGGAAGATAGAAGGCTTGGCAGATGTTCGAACAGGAAGGGGGAGGTCGAGCAGCTGTCCAGCGCTTTAGGAGATCATGGATTGAGAAAAAGCACTGTATGCTTCTTAGCTGATAGGAAGCAGTGTGGACCCACTGGGGGCAAGAGTTTTATTTTTTTCTGGAATGACCAGCCAAGAGCTGAATGACATCTGGAACTGGGCTCAAATATGAAAGCTGGATTTCATATAAACATATACAGCCCTCCATATCTGCGGATTCTGCATCCATGGAGTCAACCTCCATGATGAAAAAGCTAAAATGCTGACTAAAATGCTAAAAAATGCTGAAAATGCTCAAAAAAAAAAAAAAAAAATTCTAGAAGGTCCTAATAAAGCAAAACTTGAATTTGGTATTACAAGTAATCTGAAGATGATTTTAAAGTATATGGGAGGATATGCACAAATTATATGCAAATACTGCTGCTTCTGTTTAGTTGCTAAGTCATGTCTAACTCTTTGTGGCCCCATGGACTGTAGCCCACTAGGCTCCTCTGTCCATGGGATTTCCCAGGCAAGAATATTGGAGTGGGTTGCCATTTCTTTCTTCAGGGGTTCTTTCCAACCTAGGGATAAAATCTGTGTCTCCTGAATTGCAGGTGGATTCTTCACCACTGGGCCAGCAGGGAAGCCCATATGCAAACACCTTCACCGTTTTATATAAGGGATTTGAGCATCTATGGAGTGGTATCTGCAGAGGGTTCTGGAGCTAATCCCCTGTTGACACCAAGGATGAATGTATTTTCCAAATATTCCTGTGGCTTCTGTACATTCAAGCCCAATGTGAGTCTGAATGGAAAGGCTTTGGTCTATAAATGGGCCAGGAAAGTAAATTATTTGATCTGTAAAAACCAAACCAGTTTATAGTTAGTATCTGTGATCCTATAGTGGAAAGCATTGCTCTGCTTCACTGGTGAGTGAAGTTGGGGGTGAAGCATAGACTCCCTATACATACCTAATGCACATGGGGTCTACCCCAGGAAAACAAAGTAAATTATACTGGGAGCTAAAACAATTCCAGCATCAACTGATCTAGAGGAAAGCACTTCTGACTTGATTTATATGGAAAGGCATCTCCACTTATCAACTTGATTTGGCTAGAAGAACTCATGAATGTGCCAGTGATGCTGGGAAAGATTGAGGGCAAGAGGAGACGGGGGCGACAGAGGATGAGATGGTTGGATGGCATCACTGACTCAACGGACATGCGTTTGAGCAAACTCAGGGAGATAGTGATGGACAGAGAAGCCTGGCGTGCTGCAGTTCATGGGGTGGCAAAGAGTCAGACATGACTTAGCAACTGAACAACAACAACTTTGAACAGGGAGTGAGTGGTCGCATTGTTGTGACAATATCTCTGGGCTCAAGATGGCCCACAGAAACGCAGCAGTGACGGAAACGCCAGAACACAAAGGCGGTGACACGCAGCAGAATGTCATAGCAGCCACCGTGCACTCACCATGCACGTTTTTTACGCATGAAAAGGCAGAATATTAATATAACAGGTGCTAAACAGTTGCAGTGTCAGGGCTAGATTTCTCCTTAGAGATATAACCCAAGTTGCTTATTTTACAGATGACTCAAAGAGGCAAGATAACTCATCCAGAGTCTTAGAGTTGAGATGAAAACCTGGATACCCTTGACCCCTAACTCAGGGCTTTGGCACTCCCACACATGACCTACCATTCACAGTGGGAGAGAGAGGTATGTATGCGGATGAGAGATAGATGGATAGATACATATTCTCTTGGTAGTGTTCGTTTTTAGACACAATTATCCTATCTTCAGATTCAATATCCCATAGGTACATCAAAAACTCCCCGAAGGACATTTAAACTTTACTGCAGAGTTAGAAACTGTAGAGAATTAAAAGGCCCCTGTAGCTATTAAAATAGTGTGTCTCAGGAAGAGCTGTGTTACGGGTGACTAATGGGGTTTCACCACCTCCCACCCCTATTATATACAGATGCTGATATAGATATATATGCTGCTGATTTCTTAAGCAAGGTGTCCAGTATTTTAATTCCTGGGGAGGGAGCAATTGCTGACTATTTTTTTTCCCCAAAAACTGCATTAAAACTTTCTTTTGTAAGAAAAATGAGAGAAAAAAATCAATAAAGCATGAAAGGACATGAAAAATGCATTTTAACCCATATATATTTTTTTCTAACAGTGCAATTTTTTAAAGCTCTCTGAAAGAAAAAGTCAATGTGATTCTCAAGGAAAAATGCAACACAACCCTGAATTCAGGAGCAAAGACACACACACATGCACACATACACAAACAGCCCTCCAAGAATAATGAAGATCTAAAGATCTGACCTGGTAGTTTGAGGCATGGATGAAAAATGGAATAAGCCTTGGCCACCGTGGGATTGGCAGGTCAAAGGGTGCATTAAATGTGATGGGGAACAAATTCTGTTTTTGGATAGTTCAGCATATAACCATATTAAAGCTTTTAAGTCTCCCAACTCAGTGAAATTACTCTCCAGGGACCAAGTGTTCCCTGTGGACCTCACTGCACTTCTTTTTTTCTCCCATAAAGAGTAAAACAGCACAGCAAAGAAGGTGAGACATCCTTTTCAGGGCTCAGGTGAAAAGTAAAGGGGGAAAAGAGTGAGGGTTAAATACAATATTGAAGATGATGTCTCTTAATCAGCGTATCTTTCTTTCTTGCAGCTAAGCAATCTTTGTCAATTACAGGGCATTACTCTGCAGGCCAACTGGCAATTACAATGGCATCTTTTTTCTCATCAGTGACAGCCAAAGAGAGAGTATTCTGAGTCCGGCTAAATGTAAAGTGGGAAAGTGGAGCTCATTCCAGAGGTAATGTAGAGGGAACCTATAACCAGGATGCAGATGCTCCATGCAGCTGTTATGCAAAGAAGCCCCTGCTCAAAGAGCTGACGTGTTTATTTAGACTGGTGCTAAAGCCGAGTTAATGCCAATTTCCAGAGAGGATTAATATACACTAATGTGGAATTATTGAACCGTTATACACATCTGGAAATGCGTGTTTTAACCGTTTCTTTTTTGTGGCTGCCAGCTGCACTGGAGAAGCAGCTGATACAGTTGCAATTGCTTTTAAGACCCAGCTGAATAGATGTCATGCTGTTGGGATGTCTATAGGCCCTTCTGATCAAGACCATGGCCCTCACCCGCTTCTGATCTTTTCACTGCTCCTCTTCATCTTTGTCTGAATGCCAGTTTCCCACCTTCCTTTTCAAGATCAGGCTGCAATCTTTTCCATTTCTTCCCAGCTCGCTCACTGTTAAATCTCTTACCATGCAGCCGTGAGTGATCCCAAAAAGGATAACAGCCAGAGAATCAAAAGCCTTTGGATTTCACCTAGAATTTTGTGGTTCATTCATTTAACATTGGTACAGCAGGAGACCCCGGTTAGATTCCTGGGTCAGGAAGTTCTCTCGGAGAAGGGATAGGCTACCCACTCCAGTATTCTTGGGTTTCCTTGGTGGCTGAGATGGTAAAGAATCTCTGCCTGCAATGCAGGGGACCTGGGTTTGATCCCTGGGTTTGGAAGATTCTCTGGAGGAAGGCATCCCACTCCAGTATTCTTGCCTGGAGAATCCCATGGATAGAGGAGCCTGGCAGCTACAGTCCATGGGGTTGCAAAACGCCGGACACGACCGTGCAACTATGCCCAGCACAGCACAGGCCCAGGTGGGTCATCCGAGAGAATAATCCGGCAAAGAGACCACTTAGATTCATGATAAAGGTCATGTCAAGGACTCAACTGATCTCATGACCCAGAAATATCTTTCTCCAGAGACCTACAGCACCACGTCCTTTACTGAGAGGCTGACCCATCTCAGAAAAGACCATTGCCCCCACTCTCCATCTCAGCTGTTCAAGGAGGAAGCTGCGGTATTTATCAGGAAGCATCGTGCCCAAGGAGACCCCTCAAGTAGGAAGCTAAAGGTCATCCAGCCCACCCTCTCCTCTTCGTCCCGTCTCTGCACCTATCCTTTACTTGAATGCAGGCTAATCTAGACGTCCACATGATCACTGAGCATCCTAGAAAAGTTTTACCTATTTGATCTTGGCTGCAGCTATAAGGATTTGCCCCTCAATAATTAAAAGCACATGCCAATCAAAGTGCCCTACCCGGATCAGCCATAAATGCAATTTACCTTTTGAGATTCTGTTGGAGGCTTTTGACAACTATGTGGTTCAACCCATTCCTTCCCCCTACCACCTTTTGCTCCCTGAATTTCCAGCTGTTCAGACAGATCCCACTGAGTGAACATCAGTCAAACTGTCCCTTCGTCTCCAGTTTCCAAGTACCCTGCAATCATTTATGCTTTCCTCCAGAACATACCTCTTTCAGCGCCACATCAGAAGAGCTCTTTAAACGCTAACAAGAACCAATATTTTAGATTCTACTGCTCAGCGCTTCAGCTCAAGTCACTTTATTGTAAAATTAGATGTCATTGTGAAAAGCATGGATATAAATATAAGAGCAAAAGGCCCTTTTCTTAATGCAGAAACCAAGGTAACAATATCCTATTTTTTCCTCATCGTCAAAAAGTTCTTTCTTTTGATAGCTCAGCCAATATAATGTGTTGCATATTTACACTTGGCATTAAATAACTATTATGCAAAAGTACTCCACAGTAATATCTAAGTGTATTTATGGAAAGCTAAATTATATTGCCAAGTTTATTTTAGACCAAGGAAGCCCCTGGGAAGGGATCTTGTGTATTTTAAAGAGTAAATGTAAACTATTAAATAGAGAGAGCCTTTGTGGAATGTAACGCATTCTACCTAGGTAAATCACAGAGCAATTACACAGTAAACTTTTCTTTGATGAAGCACTGAAGTGATGACATGTAATTACTTTTCCAACGCTGCACCGTGTGTTTATCAAAATGTTAATGCAAGCATAATAACAGGCTGTATGTTTGCGCCGAGAATGTCAGAGCCATCCAGCTGTCAATCACATCTGAAAATAAAATCGCAAATAGGCAGGCAGCTTGAGAGCAGGAGTGACAGGCAACACTCACCCGGCTGACAAGTCCTTTGCTCCTCCACCAATCACAGTGTCAGTGTAATGTACCTAATGGGAGTGTATCTTTGATTAGCCGGAATGGGTCCAAGTGGCATAAATGGCTGAATTCCATGTGCGGCTGCCTCTTGCTTCTCATGTTCTGCTAATGGGGCCGCACTCAGGTGCCAGCCGATCCCATTACTTTTCTCCGAGCTCTTCCAGATCAGTGCCCTTGTCAAAGGGCTGCAGAGCCCATGAACAGGCTAGCATGACACACCCCCAATTCAGACCTGGCTTCCTGGCCAAGGAGCCTGGTTCTGAACCAACCCTACTCTGTTTTCCTTGGTCATGGTCCCTGAGATAGAAGGTCCTAGGCTAGGACCAGTCTCAGCAATTGGCTGAGCTGGTTTTCCTTAAAGGTCTTCATGCAATTTAAAAAAGAAAAGGTGCCTGGTTTTGAAAAACAAGTGTCAAAACGTCTGTGAAGGCATGGATATATTACTTAGAACTAGGGTGAGCTAAGTAAGCAGTGCTTGGAGCATGGAAGATCCCCTCAGGAACTTTCCTAGGGTACAAGGGTGGGTGGGGGCAGATGCTAAATCAGCCCCTGATAAGGTCATATTCCGTAGCATTTCTTTGTACTCTGGAACATCTGGGAAATGAGCACTCTAGTCCTGGAAACTTCGTGCTCGCCCTGACGCATGTGCTCTTGACATTCTCTGAGAACACTATTCACTGAAGGATCCTTTCAAATGTATCTAAAAATTGCCAGCCACTTGTTAAGGTAGGAGCAGGTGTACGCATCACCTTCCTCTCCTTGAGATCAGGAACTGCAGGCCTCCGGTTCAGTAGGGGGCATTTTTGAATTTCATCCTGCTAATGCACTGTGGGGCGGTCTGGTGGGCATAAATCTAACTCCACAGTTACAGCATCGCTCACTTCCCTGGTCAGCTGAGTTCAGCACACAAATCATACCTGTGTATTTGCATTTTGCTGTTACAAAATGCTGGGCCGGCTTGTCCACCCTGGCCTGTGTGTGTGTGTGTGTGTGTGATTGTAACCAGGGGAAAGAGACACTGAAGGATGCAGGAAGAAACGAAGGCCCTAAACTCTCTGCGTGCCAGCAATCTCTTTTTACTGCTTACATTTCTTTAATTTTTTTTAATTGGAGGATAATTGCTTTACAATACGGTGTTGGTTTCTGCCATACCTCAATAATAATCAGCTATAGGTATACATATGTCCCCTCCTTCTTGAACCTCCCTCCCATCTCCCAACCCATCTCACCCCTCTAGGTTGTCAGGTTAGAGCTCCCTGCATCACACAGCAAATTTCTACTATCTATTTTACATACAGTATTACACTTGTTTCCACGCTACTCTCTCAATTCACCCCACCTGCTCCTTCCCTCACTATGTCCACAAGTCTGTTCTCTATGCCTGTGTCTCCATTGCTGCCCTGCAAATAGGCTCGCCTGTACCATCTTTCTAGATTGCATATATATGTGTTGATAAACGATATTTGTTCTTAGTTCCATTATTTTTCATGCTTTCTGGTGATGCCAACACATGTTGCAATGACAAGAGCCATCCTGGACGTTCTTGGCTGCCTCCAGTGCAGTGAATAGCGGATTCGGCACCCCCTTCCGTGACTCCCTGAGTGATGGAAAATTTCCTATCACATGCCTGAACTAATGGATGCATTTTGAGCGGCAGGTTTCCAGTGTTACTCAAACTTTAAAAGTCACTCAAACAAGAAAAAAAAGAAGAAAAAAAAAAAGTCACTCAAACAAAGAAACCTATGGAGACCCTAGGTTCAGGGTCCATGCTGCAGGGTCCCTCACCCCTCTGCGTATGATCTGTTGGGAGTTGGATGATTATGCAGGAGAGACAGGAACTGAGAATTTAGCGAGACCTGGAAGGTCTGCCCACTGAGCCCCATCTACTAACACCCCAACTCAGCATATATGGCTCCCCATTAGATCAAGTGTCATTTTAGTTAAAAGTATTATATCTCCTCTTGTTTAAGCCAAAGTCCTTAGGGTTTGTTACTTTATTTTGTTCTTTTCTTCCAAACAGGGACCAGTCAGATACTGAGTCTGGGGCCTCACTTCTCGGCAGCTGAGGAGGAGACAAGAGAAACAGCAAGTGTTGGAAACAATCACGGAGAAGCCTGCAGCAGTTAAGGGGAAAACGAGGCAATGTGGAAAGAGTCATGGAGAAGCCTGCAGTAGTTAAGGGGAAAACAAGGCAATGTGGGAAGGCAACCCAGGTCACCAGGGTGGTGAGAGGTCTCTCCAAACAGCACAGCATTTAAAGCCCTTGGAGACCTGTTCCTATCAAGGGCTTCTCCTGTCGCTTCCTGCCACCTCCCTCCCCTGAAGCTCTGCTGCCTCATTCTCTATGCACACATGACTCTGCACGTTCCTAAGTGCATGGTCACCATCACAATCTCCATGATGCTACCTATGCTGGCACCTTGGCATGGTCTCTACTCATCTCCACCCCTGGAAGAAAATCTAACACTCTTCAAGCTTCAAGAAGGGTATTTCTGTGGTGAAGAATTCATTGCTGTCCCCTTAGCACACCCATATACCTCTTTGAGCATTCACATCCCTACAAAATTTTCTTAACACCATATAACACAATGGAAATCTCATGGGTAAGCATGAGGACCCAACTCAGGTTTGGAACTCCAGAGCCGAACACAAGTTGGCTTATGGATTTGTAAAGGATGCCTTGAAATACTTGTTAACTTGAATTTATGATCCAATAATAGAAAGTATATGGGCCTTCTGGGTGGCTCAGTGGTACAGAACCCTCCTGCAATGCAGGAGACACAGGAAATGTGGGTTCAACCCCTGGGTCAGGAAGAAGGCAATGGCAACCCATTGCCATTGCCTGGCAGGAGGGCAATGGCAACCCACTCCAGTATCCTTGCCTGGAGAATCTGATGGACGGAAGAACCTGGCAGGCTACAGTCCATAGGGTAGCAAAGAGTTGGACACGACTGGAGCAGTTGAGCACACATATTAGAAAGCATGCCATTTAAAAGAAGGGCCATTATATATTTATTCAGAGTCAAAACTGCAACTGAGCGGAGAAGACGGAGGTTTTGAAGCAGTACAAAGAACTTTCTGATCACTAGAGCAGCTTCAGTGGAAGTCTCTTGAAGCTGTGAGCTCCCTCCCTCTACAAATATTAAAGAGGAGGATGTGTAATCTCCTTGGGGATGGCACACACGACCTCAGTGATCCTCATGACATATGTTGACCTTAGATCCTGTGAAGCATCAGGTATGTATAGATGAACAAACAATTGTTCAGGTCTACAAGTTTAAAAACATTTTCTTGCAAGTCACTGAAACATGTATATTACCATATGTGAAATAGATCACCAGTCCAAGTTCGATGCATGAAACAGGGCACTCAAAGCCCGTGCACTGGGAAAACCCTGAGGGATAGGATGGGGAGGGAGCTTGGAGGGGGGTTCAGGATGGGGACACATGTATACCCATGGCTGATTCATGTGACTGTATGGCAAAACCCACTACAATATTGTAAAGTAATTAGCCTCTAATTAAAATAAATAAATTAATTTTAAAAATTCTCTAAAAGCAAATACTGTATATTGACCCATATATATGGAATCTGAAAAAATTAATATACATGATCTTATTAAAGCAGAAAAAAAGACACAGACATTGAGAACAAACGTATAGATTCCAAGGGTGAAAGGCAAGGATGGGTTGAACTGGGATACTGGGATTGACATATATACTCTATTGATATTATGTATTAACAAGATAACTATTGACAACCTGGATTTCCCTGGCAGCTCAGTGGTAAAGAATCCACCTGCCAATCCAGGAGACTTGGGTTCAACCCCTGGGTTGAGAAGATCCCCTGGAGAAGGAAATGGCAATCCACTCCAGTATTCTTGCCTGGAAAGTACCATGGACAGAGGAGCCTGGTGGGCTACAGTCCATGGGGTCTCAGAGGGTCGGACATGACTGAGCAACTAGACAACAATGAGAACCTACTGGATAGCACAGGGAATTCTACTCAACGCTCTGTGGTGACCTAAGTGGGGATGAAATCCAAAAAAGGGCGAGATATGAGTACAGATGGCTGGTTCACTTCTGTACAGTAGAAACCAGCGCAACATTGTAAAGCAACTATACTCCAATAATTTTTTTTCCAATAATTTTTTTTCAAAAGTTCTCTAGTACTGCTTGGTTCTCAGCATATATAAGACTCCTTTGTAAAGCTTGTTAAAATCCTGGGCTCCACTCCCAGAAATCCTGTTCAGTAATGTGGAGGCGGTCACTGGGAATTTGCATTTTAAACAATCTCTGTGGATGATTTTGTTGGACGTAGTTCTGGATTGGGCTTTCCAGGTGGCGCCAGTGGTAAAGAATCAGCCTGCCGATGCAGGAGACATAAGAGACAGGGGTTCGATCCCCGGATCGGGAAGATCCTCTGGAGGAGGGCATTCCCACCCCAGTATTCTTGCCTGGTGAATCCCATGGACAGAGGAGCCTGGTGGGCTACAGTCCATGGGGTCACAAAGAGTCAGATATGGCTGAAGAGACTTAGCATGCATGCATGCACGCAGCTCTAGACTATTATCGGAGAAACACTCTTTTTTTTTTTTTTTGGTATGACAGTTCTATTTTTAATTTTTTTGAGAAACCACAATACTGTTTTCCAGTAGTAGTATTTGTAATAATATATAATCCCACCAACAGTGCACAAGGGTTCCCTTCACACCACATCCTAGTTATTTGTTGTCTTTTTTTTTCATTTATTTTTATTAGTTGGAGGCTAATTACTTTACAATATTGTAGTGGGTTTTGTCATACATTGACATGAATCAGCCATGGATTTACATGTATTCCCAATCCCGATCCCCCCTCCCACCTCCCTCTCTACCCAATCCCTCTGGGTCTTCCCAGTGCACCAGGCCCGAGCACTTGTCTTATGCACCCAGCCTGGGCTGGTGATGTTTCACTATAGATAATATACATGTTTCAATGCTGTTCTCTTGAAACATCCCACCCTCACCTTCTCCCACAGAGTCCAAAAGTCTGTTTTGTACATCTGTGTCTCTTTTTCTGTTTTGCATATAGGGTTATCATTACCATCTTTCTAAATTCCATATATATGCGTTAATATACTGTAATGGTCTTTATCTTTCTGGCTTACTTCACTCTGTAAAATGGGCTCCAGTTTCATCCATCTCATTAGAACTGATTCAAATAAACTCTTTTTAATGGCTGAGTAATATTCCATGGTGTATATGTACCACAGCTTCCTTATCCATTCATCTGCTGATGGGCATCTAGGTTGCTTCCATGTCCTGGCTATTATAAACAGTGCTGTGATGAACACTGGGGTGCACATGTCTCTTTTAGATCTGGTTTCCTCGGTGTGTATGCCCAGAAGTGGTATTGCTGGGTCATATGGCAGTTCTATTTCCAGTTTTTTAAGAAATCTCCACACTGTTCTCCATAGCGGCTGTACTAGTTTGCATTCCCACCAACAGTGTAAGAGGGTTCCCTTTTCTCCACACCCTCCGGAGAAACACTCTTTTAGAAAGTGCCAATCAATAGACCAGAGACCACGTTACTGGACAAATCTCTTTTTCTTTTTTTTAAAAATATTTATTTGGCTAAACCAGATCTTAGTTGTAGCATGTGAACCCTCAGCTGGGGCATGTGGGATCTAGTTCTCTGACCAGGGATCAAATCCGAACCCCCTGCATTTGGAGTATGGAGTCTGACTTACCAGGGAAGTCCCAACAAATCTCTCTTTATATCGCCACAAAGATAACTGAAGCTTCAGGGATCTCCTAGTACGTGAGTGTGAGAAGTTTACAGGGTGGACTCCAAGTCCAAGCACAGAGGCACATGAAAGTCTCCAAAGCCAGGCTGTCAGGATGTAGGGATGATGTGTTCAGAGGGTCCGGGGGAAGGTTGGGCAGGTGGGAGATAGACACGTGCACAAGACTGCTACAGCTCCCATCCCCAAGGACGGCCCAGGGTTCCCGGAGGGAAAGTAACAAGTGATCCAGCACGCAAGGATCATGACCCAGGAAACTCGTTAATTGATCAGCTAGATGACAGATTTTGAGGCCTATCCTTAGAGAAATGAGACAAGGAGGTTTGTCAAGGTTGGGGGGGGGGGGAGCTCAAAAGCAATGATGTCACCTCTCCTCAGAGGCTAATGAAGTGGAAAAGCTCAGCTACAAAAGCACAACAAGCAGATTTTAACATACATGGGGCAGTCAATCAACAGGAGACACACAGCCAGTGGTTGCTTGGCAGTGAGATTTCTCCAAATCAGACAACCGTTCTGCGTGGCTTAATAGCACCCAGAGTTGATCATTTAACCCAAACCTCTGTGAATAATGTTGGGTGAAGGGGGCAAAAGGTTAAGAGGCTAGTATACTGTTTTCACATAGAAACCCTTCTCTGGACTTAGTGTCAATACAGAAATCCTCCATTCAGATAGGGTAGTAGTAGAAATAGGGTTATTTCCAAGGCTGTTAAAGCTTTGAAGATGGGAGAGGAATCTGATGCTAAGAGATGAGCGTGGGTACTGTATCCTTCCATCTTGGACAAGCGTCCCTTCGTTTTGACACTTTAGCAGTGAGAAAGATGCCAAATGCAGAGGTGTGTCAAGTCTGAGAAGATCCACGTTCAAGGTTACCTGGATCCCTGAAGACGGTGGGAAACATAAGGAGTCTCCGTGTGGTGGCATCTGCAATACCCACGCAGCCTTCATTCTCAGAATAGCCTCCCAGAGAAAGGATGGAAGCATGAAAAAAATAGCGTGTTTCTCAAACGGATATTCTTAGAAATTTTCAGAAAGGTTCTTATCAAATGTATTGAATTTCCTAGAAAGGACAGCGTAATGGGACTTCCCTGGTGGTCCAGTGGTTGAGAATCCACCTTGCCATTCAGGGGTTGTGGGTTCAATCCCTAGTCGGGGAACTAAGATCCCACATGCACCACAACTAGACAGTCCATGCACAACAGTGAAAGACCTTGTGTGATGCAATGAAGCTCCTGCGTACCACAACCGAGACCTGTCACAGCCAAATAAATTATAAATAAATAAATATTTTTAAAAAGAGAAAAGACAGTGTGTAAGGACAGATCACGCTAGAATCTCAGAAGCCCTTAGGTCTTGTTTTGTTTAGATTGTGTGTGAGTGTCAATGATCGTGTGCATCATCACCATCATTGCCAACACCGATATTGTTAGCATCATCACACATCCTTCTCCCAGTGGAGAAAAAGCCAGCAATAGTGAATCTGCCTTATTATTTTCTTGCAGGTAATTCTTTCATAGTAACTGGGAGTCCCTTCTTTGCTGAATTAAGACTGGATCAATTAGCTGGAGCACAGAGCCGAGGGCTGCGAGCTGGCTCATCTCACATTGGATGCCTTGGGCACATCCTGTTGTGCTCATCCTAGCGTATCTGGGACTTTAAAAAAAATAGGTTCCACTTTTTATTTGGCAACAAATATTTTATCTTAAAAATTACAAGGCTCACAGGGTAAGTATGATTTCGCCCATTTGAATCTACTGATTGCAGGTTATTGAAGCTAATCAATAAAAATGAGGAATGGGATTAAGAAATAATTTCTTTCCTTCCCACGTACAGGCTGCTTGTCACCTGGGTTCTGTGTTCTGTCCTCCCTCTGCCTGTGCTGTCCTCTAGCTTGGGGCCTGACTCTTACACCTTTTTCTCTACACTGTCCTTGGACGTATTTTGTCCCCGTCCTGCTCTTCCTCGTCCTAATGAAGATGCTAAGTGGGTCTGACCTATTCCTAGCACAAAATAGGTGATGCATCCTAGATGCAGAAGATGCAGAAATGTGGTCCAGGAGCAGCCATGAAACACCCAGATCCCAGCATGTCTCGCTCCCTGACATCAATATCCTGATTAATATCCATTCTAAACATCCCTGTCTTCCCTTCAGAGTACTCCATGTACCGCTTCATCTACATTGCCTGGCTTTATCAACTACACATTGCCAACGAAATGGTCTTATTCACCAGACAAGAAGTGGGTCTCATTTTTCTCACTAAAGACAAACTTTTTTCTTACACTTAAAGGTCTTCTGCCTGAAAACACAGCCATGTTTCAGCACGAAGTTCCAAAACAGGTGTTGGCTAATTCAGTAATTAGTATGCACATCTAACTCCATGCAGCCTCCGTTGATCTCTCAATTATAGTTAGTGGGTCCTCTGAAGTTTGTGGTAGTTAATTAGAGTATTATTGAATGGTTGGGCTCGAGAGCTGAGCTCTGCCATCAGCCTCCAGCCTGGTCCTGAATGCTGGGGCCGGGCCTCGACTGGGGAAGCGCCAGTCTGCAGGGTGACCCGGTGCTAGGAGGGCTTACGCTGTCTTTTGAATAACAGCTGGAGGGAGGCTTCTTTTATGAGTGGAGAATAACGGCCACATTCTTTATTCTGTCCCACCCTTGACAGGGAAATTCACATTCCAATGGTGATCTGTTTCAAAAATGTCTCCTCGGGGGGAAAAAGATACCTTCAACATTCACAAAAGAGGATAATGGTTCCAGGTGGGCTCCGGAAAGTCAAAACCTAAGGTGAACACATGAGTTAGAGATCATTCTCCCTGCCCCACTTCTGCTGCTTCGCCGTGACTAGGCTCCCAGAAGACCTTGGGAGGGGCAGAGAGAGACAGTGGCCAGAAGCATGTAGGGACCCAGGCAAGGCGAACAGGGCACAAGATTACAGAAGGTGATTTGGAAACAGTGGCCTCTGAATAACGGAGGTATCATGTCATCTGAAACATCCGAGTCTGACTTTCCAAAACCCCTAATTGCCTGGGTTCTGTTCTGAATGCAGCCCATGAATATTAGAGCAAGCATGCCCTCATCACTCTAAGACAAAAAGACAAGCATGTCTTTGCCGATGGAAGGGCGGGAGGTGCTTGGGGAATTGGAGGCTAAGGAGGACAGAGCATTACTGATTATGGTCACGGTCAGCGTGCTTTCCAGGGAGGATTCTCCTCTCTGTTCAAATTTAGCTTCCATGCTGTTCTTCTTCCAAATTCATGAAGTCAAAAGGGTCACCACTCTTCCCTCAGCAAGCGGTGAGGTGTGTTATTCTTCAACCCACCCATCACTGCAGGGATGGAATGGGAGAGGCAGGATCTGGGCTGGTCCACTGATTGGTATTCATCTCTCCACCTCTCTTCCCCAACACCCGCTACCACTCCCAAGTTTCCTCCAACCTGGTCAGGAATGTAAAGGCAATGGAAAGACACACACATCTCAAAAGTTTGAGATGAACTTCATACCTTGGAGGCATTGGGGGTCTAGAGGCTCCAGAGTCCTGCAATGAAGCAAACATCGCAATAGAGACAGTCACACAAGTTTTTGGTTTCCCAGTTTATATTATATCATAGTGTATTAAGTGTGCAATAGCCTTATGTCTAAAAACTTACATACTTTAATTAAAAAATTTGCTGTCATTTAGTCACTAAGTCATGTCTGATTCTTTTGCGACCCCATGGACTGTAGCCCACCAGGCTCCTCTGTCCATGGGATTTCCCAGGCAAAAATACTGGAGTGGGTTGCCATTTCCCTCTCCAGGGGATTTTCCCAATCCAGGGATTGGCAGGCAGATTCTCTACCACTGAGCCACCAGGGAAGCCCAATTAAAAAATGCTTTATTGCTTAAAATGCTAACCATCATCTGAGTCTTCAGTGATTCATCATCCTTTTCTTGGTAGAAGGTTTGACATATCTCGAGAATTAGCAAAATGTGACACAGAGGCATGAAGTGAGCAAATGCTGGGGGGAAAAGGGTGCTGACAGAGTGGCTTGATGCAGGGTTGCCACAACAAACCTTCAACCTGTAAAAAAAAAATGCAGTTATCTGCAAAATGCAACAAAACAAGGTCTGCCTGTGCTGGAGGTGAAATGAGTACAGTGGAAAGGACGCTGCATTTGCCAGGATCTGATCTCCACTCGGCCACTGTGTGAGCTTATCATGTAGGTCACATGACCTCTCTCCAACACACCTGAAAAGCGGAAATTGGCATAAAACGTGGCCTTCAGAATCAGTTAAACAGAGGTGAGGTTATCAACCATCTCCCTGGGAAGGGCGTGAGTAGAGAGAGTATGGGAAATGATGTTAGAAGGCAGAGAACTGGTTCTTCTCTCCACTCTATTCAGTGAGGGATCCTTAGGTGAGTCTTCACTGATTCGGGTGTCAATTCCTCTAGCCACAGACAGGGAACACAGCAGGATCCGTCTGATATACCCCACAGAACCAAGGTGAAGACTAAATGTGATAATTATGTGAAAATACTGTGAGAGCTGCAAAGGGTGACATAAACAAATGTTTAGTACAGGCTGGAGTGAGGCGGATGAGTGATCAAGTGGGCTGCGCTGATTGCCGGGAAGCTAGGGAGAAAATTCTGAGAGTTTGGGACGCTCACCTACACAACAGCCGCAGAGGCCGACATCAGACAATTTACAATTCAGAGCTCTCCTGGGCTTGCAAGAGCCTTTGAAGTGAGGGAGCCTCCCCACCTCAGTTCCACTTTGCTGTGCTGTGAATGTAAAGAGCTCTTGCCAGATTCTCACCAGGCTCTCTATGGATCAATTCCTATACTAGGGAACAGCGTAGGAGAGCTCATCAAAGGTTCTAGGAATTTCATCTCGGTCACCACTTTCCCCTCCATCAAGCATCCTTTATAAAGGCCAAGCCAAGAAGCAGGTACTAGATGTCTTTACATCCTATCTATCTGAAGCTAGGATGTGGTCCAAGGCTCTCCTGATGTCCTTCCAGGCTAAGATGTGCTATTTCAGAATTCTATAAGCCCCTATCAGAAATTCAGTGAATAGATAATAATTAGACTCTGTGATGCCAATGGAGGTCTGTTGTTCAGTTGTTAGTTGTGTCTGACTCTTTTCGACCCCATGGGCTATAGCCCACCAGGCTCCTCTCTCCATGGGATTCTCCAGGCAAGAACACTGGAGTGGGTAAGCCATTTCCTTCTCCAGGGGATCTTCCCAACCCAGGGACTGAACCCACATCTCCTGCATTGGCAGGTGGATTCTTTACCAGGGTGTCGCCAGGGAAGACCCCAATGGAGGTTTCCTAAGAGTTAAACACCAAGGACCATCATTTCAATTAAAAAAGACGGAGTGCTGACTACGTGCTAGGTTCTGGGACAGTAGCATTGACCCCCTTTACCTCTCTAGGGATTGAGGTTGCGGAAGTCCAATTTGTGAAGTTATCAGTACAAATACACCTGGATTCTTGTGCTGTCATGCTGATGTTCATAATGCCCTATGGGGTAGGCAGAGAAGACCTTAGCATCCCCCTTTTACGGATGAGTAAACCACCATCTGCAGAGGTTAAAGTCACATACTTAGTAAATGCTGGAGTCAGGACTGTTCCACACACACTAAGGGGTGTGTGTCTATTGTAACAGGTTTATGGAGGTAACATCAGCATACAATAAACTGCACATATATAAAGTGTCCATTTGATCAGTTCCGATATGTATTCACCTGTGAAGTCACCACTACAATCAAGAGAAAGAACACTGCCATCGCTCCCTCCAGAGTTTTCTCATGCGCCCTTGTAATCTCTCCTTTTTGCCTGCCTCCACCCTTCAAGGAATTACGTGATCTGTTCTCTGTATCTAAAAATGAGTTGGCTTTTTCTAGTACTTTATATAAATGGAATCACATACTAAGAACTCTTTTTTGCTGGGCTCCTTTCACTTAGCATAACTATTTTGAGATTCATCTAACATTGCTGCATGTATCACTAGCTCACTTCCTTCCACTGCCAAGGTGTATTCCACTCTGGATGCACCACAATTGGTCTTGATTTGATGTCCAAACAAATGTTTCAATGGCGCCTCTCAGAAAAAGAAAAAGAAAAAAAAAAAAGGGAAAAGAAGGGCAATTCCCTCTACTTCTGCTCCAACTATAGATGATAACAATTCACGTCTCTTCCTCAGATATCTCCTGATTAAATGGACAAACGTATCAGAGATGCACAGACCACAGCATCAGGAAGCATCATCGAGAGGAGGTCTTATTGAGACCTGTGCATCAAGATGACAGATTCTTTGCTTGTAGACAAGGAGAACTCACAGAGGCATAAACAATGGAGAACTTTGGAAAAAAATTATGAGAGCAATTTAGCAGTGGATAATTAGATATCTTTTGCAGGGTGTTTGGGAAATTAAATTAGCTTTTTTTTTTTCAATGAAGGTTTGGGGGGAACACTTCATAAAAAATATTTCTGTGACTGATTATTTTTCTAATATTCTCTGCCTCTCTTTCTTGCACATTCAGGGAAGTGGCACTTTTCGCCCTTAGCGGTGGCAGCCAATCATAGCCTATAATTGCATTCACTGCATAAATTGTCAGTGTCATGAATAATAAAATTAGTTTAAATAAACCCCCAGCCACAGTCACAAATAACTATCTGGTAGAGGATCCTCTGTCCTTTCATTCTAGGGGAAAGGGTCAGTGTAATCTCTGTAGTTAAATTCTCGAATTAAAATGAAGATATAATTATTAGAGGGAGAGGGCTGGCAATGGAGGGGGATGCTCTGTGATGCTCAGCAGCTTCACGAGAGATCTGGCCTCCGACCTGGACCCTCAGGGAGCCTGGTACCTATGCTGGACCACCGTGGCTAGCAGCGATGGCCCAGAAAGGGTTTGCACTGTCCCAGTGGCCTCAGCTTTCCTATAGGAGGGTCTAGAGGGAGAGGTTTGGGACCCAAGGCTGAGCGGTTCTTCACGCTCCTGCTGTGTCCTAATGAAATGTCTCCACATATTACCTGGTGGCCCCAAGCTACTTCTGAAAACTGCCCCCACTGGTCTGGCACTCTGATCGTCCAAAATGCTGGCCAGTTTTCAAGGGAATCTCTTGAAGAACTCTCCCGTTGAATAGCGATCGACTCCTTAAGCTCCCTACTCCCTGACTGGGCATAAAGGTGCTTTGAGAGTTTCGGAAGTCCCAGCTCAGCTGCTTCTTTTTTCCCCAAACTTTTTATTTTGTATTGGGGGTATAGCTTATTAACAATGTTGTGATAGCTTCAGATGGACAGTGAAGGGACTTAGCAATACATATGCGTGCTAAGTCACTTTGTGACCCCATGGACTATAGTCTGCCAGGCTCCTCTGTCATGGGATTCTCCAGGCAAGAATACTGGAGTGGCTTGCCATGCCTTTCTCCAGAGGATCTTCCTGACTCAGGGACTGAACTTGCATCTCATGTGTTGGCAGATGGGTTCTTGACCTGCTTGGGAAGCCCAGCCATACATACATATTCTCCCCGAAACTTCCTTCCCATCCAGGCTGCCACACGACATTGAGCAGAGTCCCCTGTGCTGTATAGTGGGTCCTTGTTGATTATCCGTTTTAGATATCCAGCTAAGATTCTGTTTGACAGGAGCTCAAAAACCTTTGGAGACTACATTTAGACATCTGAGTGGACTCCATCAGCTGCCCTCTTCCTTTACACACCCTTTGCAAAAGCTCTGCCCCCTCTAGACATTCCTGAAGCTGCTAGGGTGAGCGAGACAGGAGCCAGCAATCCCACTGTTAAACTCGGACCTCCTCTTGCCCACAGCATCCTCAAGCCCCATCACTGTCCCCGCAGTGGCCTGCCTATGCCCTGGATTCTCCCATCCTCCTCCTGTCTGCTTTCCTCAGCATGACTTCTAGAGAGATCACATGATTTTCCCAAATGCAGTCCTTTTCACTCCAACCCCAGCCCCTTGACTGAGCCACATCTCAGGCTGAGTCTCACCCCTTCTGCTCCCACTCCCCTTATCCCACTCCTGTGCCGACTCTACTGACTTTATGTAATGAGGTTTATTGTTTGTGCTTAGCAGTTTTCAAAGCCCCATCACACTCTTTGAGTTCGCCCTCAGATCTTCAGCTTGCCAAAGAGGTGGGTTTTTGAAGCTCCCTTCATTAATTCAGTACCCAGCTTCTGCATTTAATGGCACACGGGTTTGAAGTGTACATAAGCCACAGTGGAAACATCTGAGAAGCGTCCCAAGATACCGCAAATTATAAAGGCTGATTAGGAAATAGCATGGCACTCTATCTCCTCCTGCCTTAGAACTTGATTCCTTATATCAAAAAGATTCCAGGATATCAAAATATCACTGTCTGACTCTGATAATGACTTCCCAGAGTTTCAGACATTGGTGGAACAGAGATTTAATTTTAATTATCAGCAGCTCTGTTGTTCTTTTTTTTTCTAAATCTTCAGTGCTTGGAAAGGACGGGGAGCTGGGAAGAAGGACGATGAGGAGGAGGAGGCAGGTGAAACAGCTATGAAACCCTGCTGCCTTTCACAGGTCCCACCACCCCTGGATGGAGGGGTTCCTGGGCTACAGATGTAGGTGCTTCTCTGCTACTAGTCTGTCTTGCTGGCACTTATGCTGCCAGGTGGCAAATGGCCGGAGTTGGTCCCTGAGAAGCCACGTGGGTTAAGAGTCAAGGCAAATGCGCAGACGTCGGAAACCACACAGAGGCAACTGAGTTTCCAAATCCAGCCCTGAATAGCTGGGTTATAACCTGCTGACCCTAGAGCCATTGGGGGTGGGTGGGGTGGGAGGTGATGCTGGGGCAGCTGCAGGGGTGAGCAGAAGCCAATCCTCTCCCCCACTTCAGTGAGGTCCCCGTTATCCCTGAAAGAGGAGCATGATCCTTGGGAAATCTGGCTTAGGGAAAGGAATCTAAGACCATCTAAGAGTGTCTGTGAAAGTGAGGCTGGGTTTGACGTTATTTAGGGAGTCACCTGTTATATCCACAGTCCTCACCACCCCTGGGAGTGGCTGGCCCTCTTCACTGTCCTCCCACACCGACCTGGAGACAGATCTCTGACCTGGAGGGTCCTGACCCTACCAGCATCAGACACAGCCCGAGGGAATTCACAGAGCCTCCCTTGTCTTCAATGGTCTTGGCGATTTCCAACCATTTTTCTTTTCTTTTTTTTTTTTTAAGCAATGGAAGCGTCTTTTTCTTCAAATGAAATCTGACATGCATGCTCACTATTTACAACAGCTGAGAGGGGCTTCCCTGGTGGTATGAGGTCCCTGCTGGCTCTGTTTCTCTTGGGCCCCCTCCTACCAGCCGCCCCAGCAGAAGCTGAGGGACCTCGGGGCACCCCAGTGCTCCTCAGAACCTACCAGGAAAACAAAGCACTAAACTATCTTCACAAGTGCTTCTGGCTGTAACATTTATGACTTGATTTTAATCTGTACCATTTAGGATGCACTCCGGAGGGGCCCTGAGAGAGGCACATGGCAGACTTTTTTCCTTGGAAAATCAGCCATCACTTATCCTTAAGGAGGAAAAAAGATGCCAATGCTGAGAAAATGATTTCCCTTTTCACAACCTTATTATGAATGCTGAACATAGCTGGAGGCAAGGCAAGGCTGTATGTGTGTGTGAGTGTATAAGTGCATGTGAGTGTATGTGTAAGTGCATGTGAGTGTATGTATAATTGTGTGTGTCTGTGTATATGAGTGTATAAATGTGTCTGTATAAGTGTGTGTATGTATACATGTGTGTATAATTGTAAAAGTATGTATACGTGTGTATAATTACATGTATGTGTGTATAAGTGTGTGTGTGTGTCTGTATGTGTGTGTATAAGCATGTGTATAAATGTATGTATGTATGTGTGTGTGTATAATTGTGTGTGGATCACAACAAACTGGAAAATTCTTCAAGAGATGGGAATACTAGACCACCTTACCTGCCTCCTGAGGAATCTGTATGCAGGTCAAGAAGCAACAGTTAGAACTGGACATGAAACAACAGACTGGTTCCAAATCAGGAAAGGAGTACGTCAAGGCTGTATATTGTCACCCTGCTATTTAACTTCTATGCAGAGTATATCATGCAAAATGCCAGGCTGGATGAAGCACAAGCTAGAATCAAGATTTCCGGGAGAAATATCAATAACCTCAGATATGCATATGACACCACCCTTATGGCAGAAAGTGAAGAAGAACTAAAGAGCCTCTTGATGAAAGTGAAAGAGGAGAGTCAAAAAGTTGGCTTAAAGTTCAACATTCAGAAAACTAAGATCATGGCATCCGATCCCATCACTTCATGGCAAATAGATGGGGAAACAATGGAAAGAGTGACAGACTTTATTTTGGGGGGCTCCAAAATCACTGCAGATAGTGACTGCACACATGAAATTAAAAGATGCCTGCTCCTTGGAAGAAAAGCTATGACCAACCTAGACAGCATATTAAAAAGCAAAGATATTATTTTGCCAACAAAGGTCTGTCTAGTCAAAGCTATGGTTTTTCCAGTGGTCATGTATGGGTGTGAGAGTTGGACTATAAAGAATGCTGAGCGCCAAAGAATTCATGCTTTTGAACTGTGGTGTTGGAGAAGACTCTTAAGAGTCCTTTGGACTGCAAGGAGATCAAACCAGTCAATCTAAAGGAAATCAGTCCTGAATATTCATTGGAAGGATTGATGCTGAAGCTGAAACTCCAATACTTTGGCCACTGATGCGAAGAACTGACTCACTGGAAAAGACCCTGATGCTGGGAAAGATTGAAGGCAGGAGGAAAAGGGGACAACAGAGGATGAGATGGTTGGATGGCATCACCGACCCAATGGACATGAGTTTGAGCAAGCTCTGGGAGTTGGTGATGAACAGGGAAGCCTGGCGTGCTGCAGTCCATGAGGTCGCAAAGAGTCGGACACGACTGAGTAACTGAACTGAACTGAAGTGTGTGTGTGTGTGTGTGTGTGTGTGTGTGTGTGTGTGTGTATGTGGTATGGATATGTGTGTGGTGTGGGAGGGCAGGTGTGGTTGACGATTCAACCCTTTCTGCTCTTATGGTTATGTCTGCAGTAACAGGGTAGAGACTGCAGCCCATATCCCAGCTTTATGTCCCTGGCACTGTGGGTACATTGGCTGCAGGATGGCCGAGGGGCTGTGAATCCCTTCATATCCCATGAGAGTGGAAGGAAACCATCAGGTCTCCCGTGTGAACTGGAGAGACTCAAGTCAAGCTTGTCTAGGGGACAAACCCACCTCTGGGCACACGGGTGCAGCCTGACACCCCAGCCTTGGGTCTGGGCTGGACCACTGCTGAGTGTTCTAACCACCTGTCCAGACACACTTTCACCATCTCCCTCCCCGCACAGCTGTTTCCATGCAGGGGAGGAATTTTGGCACTGCAGTAATTTCCCTCTATTTTCTGGCACCCCCGCTTTCACATCAGAGAGCTATAGGAGGAGAACAGTGTTCTCCCAAGCAGATTTCAGCATTTAGGGGACAAATAAATCCACTCACAGCCCAGGCTTCCCCACTTCCCTTACACCACTCACAACAATTCAGATAAACACCTTTTCAGATGGCGCTTCTCCTGTAATTTCACTTCCTTTAAAAACGGTGATGGGGTTATGTCTGCTGCCCTGAAACGTCTATCATGCATTTATTTTATCCAGCTCAGTGCTAGGCAGCAATTAGCAAAGGGAACACTAATTAGGTTTTACCATGTAATATGCGTCCCCCTAAACTTAAGTCATAGTATTTTAAGCTCCTAATGATTGCAAGGTCACTCCTCTTTTCTTCATAATAGCAAGGATGCTAATAAGTGCATTTGGTATGCATGGGGATGCCCTTGTTTTCTCTTGGGGCTTATTAGCATTTATTGGGGGCACTTTCTTAATTTGTTGCTGAACTCATCCCCTAAACAGAACCAGGGAACCAGTGAACAGAAAGGCTAAAATTTTAGACTCTAGAGGAATAGATCCTCTCTATAGCCTGGCTATCTGGGTTACTATGAGAAAGTCACTTGTTTCCCCACCTGATTTCCAAGCTTCCCATCCCTCTGTGTCTAGTCGTCTCAGCCAGCCAATCATCTCCCACCTGCAAATGTACTTCAACTTATCCCTTCCTGCCAAGACAAATGTTATACTACTAAACTATGTATGTTATAAATGTCTTAACATTCAGAGTTTCAGGTTTTGATCCTGTTGCCAGGATACTCTGGGTGCAGATACTGTTTCTAGAATCAGTTTCTATTTCTTAGACTGGAAGCTCTCAGGAGGTGGAATGCAAACCCATGAAATAGTCTCTGGGTGGGTTGAGCCCAGAGTCACACGTGACTCCGTGCTCTGTGTGGGCTCTGGGCGCCGCTGCAGAGAATGAGGTGGTGGGCACATCGATGTTGAGCTTCCAGCAGCCTCAGCAGAATTCTCCCCAGTGCAGCTGCAAGAAGACATGACAAAACATATTTCCAGGGCTGACATGCCCAAATCATCACGTTGAGGGTGACCTCAGAGGATGATGTGATTCTGAGAGACACTGATGGGAATCAGGCTTCCTGTCTTCCTTCTAACAGAGTGAAAGGAAGTGATGAATGGAGGTTTACATATGCAAACTAGAGAAAGCTAGAGTTATCTTAATTTATTTCTTTGTTTGGTAAGTATTTATCCTGGTGTAGGGATGTATCGGGGAACAAAATAGGCCAGGTGTGTTTATGACTCTTAAGTCTATCTTTCAGTGTGAGGAGACCATGTTAGTGGGAGTCGCTCAGTCGTGTCTGACTCTTTGCAACCCCGTGGACTGAAGCCTATCAGGCTCCTCTGTCTATGGGATTCTCCAGGCAAGAATACTGGAGTGGGTTGCCACTGCCTTCTCCAGGGGATCTTCCCGACCCAGGGATCGAACCCAGGTCTCCTGCATTGCAGGCGGATTCTTTACCATCTGAGCCATCAGGGAAGCTCATATAGTGAGCTGCTAATTTCCCAATGTGCTCTTCATTTTTAATCACATTAATTAAAATAAAGAGTTATGAGGTGTCATCAAAGAAGATGCCCGATCTACTCACTGGGTGTAGGGAGTTCTTTGAGGAAAGGATATTTTAGCTGGACTCTGACAGATGAGTAGAAGTTATTAGATAAATGCGGCAGGGACAGAGAGCAGCATGCATGACGGTCCCAGGGCAGAAAGTGGCAAAGAGCCAACTGAGGCTGTCTGGTCAGGCTGGGTTTGCAGTGGGAAGCTCTCTGCAGAACTTATCTATACTTGGCCATTTTATCCTTGGTACCTTTAAAGCAGAAAGTGACATGATCACTCACCAGCCCTGTCCTCCAATATTTTCTTGAGCAGCAATCAGATGAGATCTTGAGCTATCCAGGCACTAAAAGTGGGAGTTACAGAATCCTTCATAACATGCTCCATCTTCTCTGGGAATCTACAGAGTGTAGGACTCCAAAGCTGTCTGTGAGAGTCGAGAGATTAGCATGCGCGCGCGCACACACACACACACACACACACACAAAGAGCTTTGAATGAGAATCAACAGATCGGCATGGCAAAACCTGAGCTTCAAAGGAAGTAACTCCCAGGAACAGAGATTCCCAGCTACTGCAGCTTGTGATCATCTCTGGTGTTTCCATGATAGTTGCCTCCCAACAAGGAGCATCCTTCTGTGGGAAGCAGAAAAAGAAAAGCTTCCATGGTGGCTCAGATGGTAAAGAATCTGCCTGCAGTGCAGGAGACCCAGGTTCGATCCCTGGGTCGGGAAAATCCCCTGGAGAAGGGAATGGCTACCGACTCCAGTATTCTTGCCTGGGGAATTCCATGGATAGAGGAGCCTGGTGGGCTATAGTCAAAGAGTGGGACACGACTCAGCGACCAACACTAACAAGGAGCATCTTTCTGGTGGGAAGAAGAAAAAGACAAGCACAGCAGGCTTGAGAGAACAGGTGGGAGGAAGGAAGGACCATCCAAGGCAAAGCTTCTGAGAAGCCCTCAGAATCTTTCTGCTCTCCCTTTAAGAGACCTGAACATCAGATCCTGCAAGAGTGAGATGAGTCCCGGATCTCAGACGGAGCGAGGGTCTGCGTCATGCCTCCCCTGGCTATTGAAAGCATCATGCACAGAACGCCGGTCCTTCGCCTCTGGAGCAGGTGGGGGTTGAATCTTCATCCCATCCCTGCCCTGAACCTCCCTTTCATGACTGTCCTGAGCTGGAGACAGAAATCATTCTGTCAGGAGCCTCAGTGACCACACGACCCAGCCGCCTCCACCGGGCAGACGCCTCAGACCCCAGGCGATAAACACTACTTCGTCACACACACTTAAAAATGACATCAAGAGAAGAAACTGCAGTGGGTTGTGTCACCAGAGCAAATGGCACATTCTCACAGCCAGATAATGCAGAAATAAAGTGCGTTTGTAATAGACAACAAAAGGATTATCCCCCATTCATTTCAAAGCACCCTTCATTCCACTGAGGGATTACATTTCTCTTTACTTATCTTGCAAATGTTTTTTTTTTTTTTTTCCTCATTCTTGTTTTCTCTGAAGAGCACACGCATGGCTTATGGTAAATATAAAATGTAGCTGGATCTTTTAAAGGCAAGGCCTCCATTCATCACAGAGATGTCATTCTCCGAGACAACATGGAAGCTCTAATCCACTGCCTGGTGGCTGGATGGCTCAGCAGCGAAGCCACAGCATCCCAGGCATCGCTGTCTCTTTGCTCATCTGCAAGGGGGAAAAGGAGTCCTGAGAGAGGGCAGCTTCTCAGAGCAAAGCTGAGCCGGTCAGAAGGCCTCTCTGAGTTCTCCCAACACTGGGCTTTGAGCCCCTGAGGCAGGCTTCGTGGCTCTCCTCTAAACACCCTCCAGGTACCCATGGCTCTTGAAGAACCACTGTTTGGCATGCTTTTTTTGGGTCTCTCTGTGCAGCATATGGGATCTTAGTTCCCAGACCAGAGATGAAACCCGTGCCCCCTGCATTGGAATGTGAAGTCTTAACCAGTGGACCACCAGGGAAGTCCTGGGGACAGGTGTGTGTGTTTCTTAAAGACTTCTGCTGCTCTTTACTTGGAATGGAGTAAACCTCAAAACCTATGAAGCAGGCAGAGTAAGGGGCATTCCCCGTGGATGGAACAACGGCACAGATGTCCGAGAAAACTGTGTGGAATGTGCATGACATGTGGGGCCCACTGATGGCTCCAGTGCCCCACCATCCAGGGTGTGGGGACTGTGTGGACTGGCCAGGACTGTAACACTATCCAGAGTTCTGACTCTGCTCCGACCCCCGGAGGAGGGGTGATGTCATCCGTGATCTCTAGCACTTGAGAATTCACTCTCACCATAGGGTTCATCTCTGTGACTCTTTGCCTCCTTAGTTGTTCCCAAGCACACTATCCTATGTGCCCGTTTCCTTCCCACATTTGGTTTGTTTAGATTTCCCACAGTTAGTACTTCCCGCATTTAGACCAGTGCTCTGCCCAGGGATGGGCTTCCCTGGAGGCTCAGTGGTAAAGAATCTGCTTGTCAATGCAGGAGACCTGGGTTCAATCCCTGGGTTGGGAAGATCCCCTGGAGGAGGAAATGGCAACACACTTCAGTATTCTTGCCTGGAGAATACCATGGACAGAGGAGCCTGGTGGGCTACAGTCTATGGGGTCGCGAAGAATTGGACACGACTGAATGACTAAGCCAACAACTGTGCAGGGGTACTTTCATAAACATTGCCATGGCTGCTGTTTGCTTCTGGCTCTGTTCATTTGCTCCTCTAGGATTTTGCAGTCACGAGACCCCAGGAAGAGGTCAGGGAAGGGGCTGCAGTGGGTAATCAGCCCTGAGTGCCTTTCTTGTGCTGAACTGCCCACTCCTGGCAACATGCTGTGTCTTGGCCTCTTTCTTCCCAGCTCCTGCTCTTCCCCGAAACTTCTCAACATAAGAAAAGCATCTCACAAACATGGACTGCAAACACCTCCATAACTAAAACCATCCCTTCAGGCCACCGACCAGAGGAACAGAGGTGACCCCACTGGGAGGAGCAGCAGTTTGGCCCAGACCCACCAGGCTGAGGGTGGAGCCTGAGGGGTACTCTCCCCAGGCTGATGGGAAACTCCAAAATGAAAAGATCCGTCTTGGAATGAGGCCAGCTCTGGATCACACAGCTCAGGGAGACCTCCCTTGAAGGTGTTCAAGCCCTCGTGGAAAATCAAATCATATGTTAGAAAACAAAACAAATGAATGTGCAGTTCAACTGGATGCCAGCATGATCTATCACGAGTGTCAGATCTCTTGTCATTCACCTGTCAAACTCCTAACTAACCCCACCTCACTGCCAATGGGAGGGAGAATGAACCCCTCCATGGAGGGTTAAATTCACAGCCTCCCCCCATCAGTGTATAACAGGACCATCAGGATATTTTTATTTCTCCTCTCTGTGTTGCACAATGCCACATCAAAAATACATTTGCAGTGAAGCTTATTTTCTGAAGATGGATAATTTGGTTAAATCTCTTCCACTTTGATTTCATCTCCAGTTTCAGATGAGCAGCAGTACAACATGCAGCAGCAAAAGCCCATTTTATTCTCATGAAAAAGAATTTAATGACCCTCTGATATAAAATTGATCCTCTGATAAGATGGCACTTTGGGCTACTTTGACAGAAACATTAAACTAAGTGAGTCTGCACATATCCACTGATGTATGGCAGCTCAAGTTGCAGCTGGGATTAGGGAGGGCATGTAACTTTGCCTCCGCCGGGGAAAGGGGAGTAGATGCCTGGGTTGTCCAAGCCCATGAAACACCAGCGAGTCACTGAATTCCTGCAGCATCAGGGCGGTCATCACAAGGACCACAGCTCATCCAGGCTGGGGAGTCTGCGGAGCCGCCCTGCAGACCCAAGCATTCCGTTTCTGGCAATGTCTGGTTGTGCGCCCTGGTTCTGTTCTCAGATGCTATTCCCTCCTATCTCGTGGAAATTTGAAAGTAAACATTTAGCATCAAAGTCATCAGCAAGGAGAATAAGTGAAAGTAACAATGAAATACTGCTTTGTATCAATTAGGTAAGCAAGAATGAAAAAAGTGGAGAATATCAAGGATAGTGGTGGACATAGGGGTGGGGAATGGAACCTTCAGAACTAGTGGTAAGAATACAAACTGGTCAATTATTTTAGGATACATCTGGCAGTATTTAATAAAATTATACACCCTAAGGCCCAGACATTTGGTCTGGGGGTATTAATGCCAGGATTCTCAAGCAGGTTCATGGGAGCAGAGAATGGCATTAGAAGCAACCTAAAGATCCATCAAGGGCTTCCCTGGTGGCTCAGATGGTAAAGACTCAGTCTGCAATGTAGGAGACCTGGGTTTGGGAAGATCCCCTGAACAAGGGCATGGTAACCCACTCCAGTATTCTTGCCTGGAGAATCCCATGGACAGAGGAGCCTGACAGGTTACAGTCCATAGGGTCACAAAGAGTCAGACACGATGGAGTGACTCACACTTCCATTTTTCAAAGATCCATCAAAAGGGAATGGATAAGTGAAACTTTGCAAATGCATCAGTTAGAGACAAAAACTGGGTAAATATTAACAATAAGAACAGTTCTTAAACATAGAGTTGGATGGAAGAAGAAACAGAATTATATGTGTGGTACAATGTCATTTAGGTAAATTAACACCATTCACATAGAAAATGCTGCATATTTACATACATATTCAAAGACATGTATCACATAGAATAGTTGCCTAGGGGTAGAGAAGAGAAACAAGAGTGAGGACCAGGAATAATGGTAAAATAATATAGAAAAAAGCTATAACATCTAAAATCTTCTTAGATGGGTGACAATGACCAGTAGGTGAGAAATATAACCAGCCAACATTTCTGCAGCTTATATTCAATTAAAAAAATTAGCTTGCTAACTTAGAGCATGGGTAGAGAATGTAAATTCCAGCATACACTGATTCTGATGATAACAATCCAGGCTCCCTTTTCCAATGGTCCACTGAACCTACTTATCTTGTACAATCAGTAAGGATGTTGTTAGACAAGGGGATTCAAAAGCAGGTGGATAGTCTGGGTTCCCCGTGACTAGAGGTAGTTAGGCTAACAGAAAGCAGAAGGTCAATTAGACTCAGTTACAAAGTAATTGACCCATGAGGATGGAATGAAACCGGAGAGATGCTCTCCTCTCTTGTAAAATGGAGATGTTCTATGAATAAGACTCTGATTTGGGAAGTGCACTGACTTTTTGACTTGGGTATAATGGTCATTTGAAGAGGTTGATCAAAACAAGATCTGGTCTGAATTCTTTATAGCCTTTCACTCTGTGCAGATGTGAAGATAGCTAAGAAGTAATGGAGGTCATCAAAGTCGTTTGCACTTGTAAAATGTGACCTGGAAAACCATTAAACACAAAATCTCTGATAACAGCAGTAAAAAAAAAAAAAAAAAAAAGTGCCATGTACCCTAACTGACAAAGGAAAGGAAAGGAAGGAGCTGAAAGTTCGATGTGAACTCTGATAAGCTCCCTGCTGCTGGAATTATAACGGTGCCTGCTTTTCTCCTTCCACCTAAGCAATCTGTAAGCATGCAGTGGAAGATAAACCTTCTTCAAAGCTGGAGAACGCCTCGACCTCTGGAAAGCCATGCCATGCTCACCAACTGGCATGTCTGCCCAGATGAATCCTAGGGATCAAGTTCTGGGAGCAGTTGTAGTGAAAGGTGGTTGTCATTGTTTAGTCGCTAAGCCATGTCCGCCTCTTTGCGACCCCATGGACTGTAACGCACCGGGCTCCTTTGTCCATGGGATTTCCCAGGCAAGGATACTGGAGTGGGTTGCCATTTCCTTCTTCAGGGATTCCTGACCCAGGGATCAAACCCAGGTCTCTTGAACTTGCAGGCAGATTCTTTACCGCTGAATCACCAGGGTAGCTCCATACTGAAATGTGCCATCAGACATAAGGACTGACTAGGGAGGCTGATGACGCCTAAGGCTGGCAGAAGAGCTGTTCCTGAAGTTCTGTAACATTTGAACACATCATTTAGTTCACAAGTGATTCCCAAACCTGGCCCAAAATGTGTCATGGGGGCTGAGTGGTTGAGCTTTACACATTAGAATAGGGGGAAAAAAAACCCCAAAAAACAGTAGAGGCCCCGGAAGAAATCCTAGACATGTAGCATCTTCTTACACTCATTCCTGGAGCTCATAACTCCTCCTACAAATCCCCGACTGCCCTTCAGTTAAGCAAATTTGCTGGGAGGGAGGGAAGCAGCAATGAGCCTATTAATTGCTTGGTGGTTGGTGTTTTGTAAAAGGAGGAGTCAGTTGATAGATCATTTTCTCTGCTTTTCAAACAAGTGTTATACGCAGTGGAGACACATTGAGGAGTCAGCGAGCTGCACACAACTGTGTCTGTTCCCAGGTGTGAAAACACAGCTCTGCTGTATCTAATTTATAGCAAGTACATAGTTTAACACCAGAACATTAATCTCTCAGTCACGGATCACTTATATTCTTCAAACCATAGACCCCTTCATCACCCATGATCAAGGAGAAAGTGGATTCCATTGGGGTTCAGAACTAGTCAGAGGTTTCCTTGACTCCAGAATTCTTGTATGCAAGAAACACAGAGAAGCATAGGAATAGAAATGACAAAAAAAGAAATACTGCAAGTCTATTGATGGCAACCCAATAGGAATGCATATTCATTTGCCAATAACACACACCCACTCCCTTTCCTCTGTAAAGGGTTAAGCAAAAAAGTAATTAAACAATGATTTCCTTATAAGTGCTGGACTTCTGAGGCCTGTTTTCTCTGTTGGAAAAAAAAATAGATTTAAGATAATGGTCCTATTCTCCCCAGAATAAATTAAGCTCAGAGATAAAGAATTCCATTACTAACGCCTTTCAGCAAAGCCCAGGCATCCTTTAAAGTCAAACTTTAAAGTATAATGTGCCATGATCTTGTTGAAATCTTTCCTGTAATGATATTTAAGTGATGGGCAAGGGTATCAATGGTTCAGGCAAAGTATTGATTGTATATCTTCAGGGCTGTTGAGCTCTTCTACAGTATTCTGTTGGAAGGAATGCACTGCACTTATTTAAAGACATTTTCAAAATAGTTGCAAGTGAAGTCAAGTAGCTGCTTTTTCTTGAAAACTATAAAAGAAAGAGGGCAAGTTAGGACTGAAGGAGAGAGAAAAAAGGGACCTGGAGGAGACTCAGGTAGAAATATGGAACCAACAGCTAGGTCCTGGGACATCAGCTCAAACCAATACATGGTACCTGCTTCAAGTTACAGATTCTTCTTAATGTTCAGTAGTTCTCATCACTTTTCTTTTCTGTGGGAAAAAAATGACAAAGAAGTCGTCTTCATCCTTGCGGCAAGAAGCTGTCCACTTTCCCTTGGGGAGCAGGGGGCTTCTTGAAGAGGAGACAGCTAGCTGCAAGTCTGAAAAATCTGCACAGTCTCAGCAAATCCAGCCGCATTCTCTTGGGAAGCAGATGCGGAGAGCCACAGGGCACTCAGGGCCAAGTCCATCAGCAGTGAAATAGGACATTGGCTGGAGAGAGAATGGGTGATTGCCTGGAACAGTTATGAACCTGTGGGGAACCTCAGCTGTGTGTGACTCTTGCAACCACATGGACTGTAGCCCACCAGGATCTTCTGTCCATGGGATTTCCCAGGCAAGAATACTAGAATGGGTTGCCATCTTCTTCTCCAGGGGATGTTCCTAACCCAGGGATCGAACCCAGGTCTCCTGCATTGCAGGTGGATTCTTTACTGACTAAGCCATGAGGGAAGCCCGTAGGGAATCTCTACCAGGGCTAAAGGCCCTTGATATCCTAAATGATCATATGAATCATGACCCTATTTAGGTTACAACTTGGATGTCCAAAGTCATCATATACAATGCTAACAAACTGATGACTAGCCCCAAGCATAGATTTGTCATTCTAACTCATCTCCCCTACATGAACGTAAACTTCTATTTTTTTTTTAATTGGAGTATAATTGCTTTACAGTGTTGTGTTAATTTCTTCTGTAAACTTGTTGAGGGTGAAGACTGAAAAAGTTCTTTTCTCACCTGATAGTCTCAATAAAATATATGCATCTTGAGGGTGTCCAGTGCAAACTCTTTTCAATAATTGGTTGTCCTCCTTGAAGCAAAGAAGCAACCAATGAATTTGCCTGGCGCTGAGGCCATCATGGAGTTCACAGCTGCAGAGACCTCAGCTGGTTGCCAAGTGGCTCTCGAGACACCCCCACTGCGATGTGAAATCTTTCAAGAGCATTTGGACCGAGCCCTGGAAGCTCCATTCTTTTCTTCCACAGGACAGTGAATAAAAACAGCCCCAGTGCCCAGCACTCTGGGGTCCACCACGCACATCCTGGCTGGTGGGTATCACCCTGCAGTCAGAAGCACTCACTAAGCCATGGTCTGATGGTGGGACCACCGTGGAACACGGAGTGTGCCCAGGGCTTTATTGTTGCTGTGTTAGCCGCTCAGTCATGTCTGACTCTTTGCAACCCCATGGACTATAGCCCCCCAGGCTCCTCTGTCCATGGAATTCTCCAGGCAAGAATACTGGAGTGAATAGCCATTGCTTTCTCCAGGGGATCTTCCCAACCCAGGGATCGAACCCAGGTCTCCTGCATTGCAGGCAGTTTCTATACCGTCTGAGCCATTTGGGTGCACCTAAAGTCACAAAGAGTCGGATACGACTGAGCGACTGAACTGAACTGAGAGTTGCCACAGTTGACCCTGGCAAGGAAACACCCACTGGATGGAGGGTTCTACATAACTGACAAAAGAGAATCACTTCCGGCCAGAAGGAATGTACTTTTGTATCTTTATTATAGAGTAATAATTGCCTAAAATTATTGCTTAAAATTTCTGGCTTACTCTCAGTTTGATTCCTTGGGTCAAAT
Source organism: Dama dama (assembly GCF_033118175.1). Taxonomy (NCBI): domain Eukaryota; kingdom Metazoa; phylum Chordata; class Mammalia; order Artiodactyla; family Cervidae; genus Dama; species Dama dama. The sequence goes on along the minus strand of NC_083682.1, from coordinate 20,615,291 downwards.
TAATCATTTGAAATGTGTGTATGCATATACCTATCATGTATGTATGTAATACACATTTGCTCCCGACTCGGAAGTGTATATTTCACATGAAATTAGTTTAAGGCTTTACAACAGGGAATTGGAAAGAATGTACTCATAACTATACTGCCTTAATGCAGCAGATTTGTTTAACACACATTTATTTGGTACTTGCTATGTATCAGGCAAGGTGCTAATTTCTGTGGGTACAGAAGAGAAAGGCACACTCCTTTCCCTTGAGTCCACAGTCTATGAGCGGATGAGTGAGAAAACCGACAACTACAATGCAGTGTGTTAGGAAGTGGACAGATGCCAGGCAAACACAGGGCAGAGCTCCTCCAACACCCGGTTCAGAATAATCTAGTTCTTACGCGGCTATCATCATGGAAGAGATGCAATTTTGTGTTCTATTTTCCTCCTACCTGTGTCTTGATCACATTTCCTTCTTAGGCTATGTACATGTGCATTCCCTCTCTCAGGGAGCTCTTCTTTAAATAAACAGAAATCTGGTTACCAAAATGTTACCACCCCACATCTCTGCCTATATTTATTTCATTACTTCATCCGAATAATTTTTTTTTTAAAAAAAACAGGAAGCTCAGGATTTTTCGACCTTGTGAAATAAGCAAAAAATACTCTCATCACTCAGCCAGCAACATATTGTACCTCTGCCTGTTGTTTTCTAGCTTGTCTAATTAGTCCAGAAAGAAAAGCTATGGTGAGCATCCTCATATCAGCAAATATGCTTTTGATTTAAGAAATTATTATAGGAGAATGCTGGAAGCCTTGTAGTCATCTTTGCTATATTTAGAGTAAAATAATGTCTCTCTGCAATTACCATTTGGCATGAGCTTTAGGCATTCATGGTTTTTCCTCTTCTTTCTTTTTATTTAATACTCTTTTTTCTCCTCTTTTTTTTCTGGGTTAAACATGCAGGGATCATAGTTGCGCAATTATTAAGAAGAGGCTACTTAAATCCCACCCTCTGAAGATACAGTGTCTGTGGCAGTGTTTAATTAGAGATTAAAATTGAGGAACTGAATAATTGGGGTTGCTAATGAATTTGAAAACTCAGCAACTCAAGGGGAGCTGAGCACTTTTCTGGCTTTGCTTTTCTTTCTTGAACCCTTTCTCTTTTTGTTTCTTTTCTTTTTAAAAAATTAATTAATTTATTTTAATCAGAGGATAATTACTTTACAATATTGTGGTGGTTTTTGTCATACACTGACATGAATCAGTCCCGGGTACACATCTGTTTCCCTATCCTGTCTTGAACCCTTTTTCATTTCCCCCATCATCACATTTCTGGCCTGACTGCTGAGTTTATTACTACTCATAACCCTGGCCTAAGTGGAAACAAAAAAAGCTGCAGCCTCTTTGCTGAGCTCCCAGAGCCATTCAGTCTAGTAAATTTATGGCATGTTCAGCAGCTGTGATTGCAGGAGGCTGGCAGTGATGAAAATGAGATATATTGGGCCACCAACACTTTCTGTAATCACCTTAATAGGTCAGTATAACAATGGATGCTGTCAGATGGAGAAATAAGAAGATGGTCCTAAATCAAAGAAATTTCCAAATATCACAAGTCCTCCTGCCACTTTCTCTGGGGAGGGTGGCTTATTTGGGGACCTTGCTTGGGAGGCTCACATCAGTTTCAGGTGACCAACAATGTGCACAGTCCCTTGGTTCACCCTGGAACAGAATCGAGGCTCCCCAAGGTGACCCTCCGATAGACCTGCCCTAGGTAGACAGCATATTTCAAGCCTGGCCTGGAGGTAATTCTTTAGCAGAGATTTTCCGCATTGAAAAGGTGGCTGGATTATGAGACCCTGAAGGTCCTTTGCAACTTGAAAATGCTGTGATTTTATGAAAGCAGCATAGAGCAAATTGCCTGGCTCTAAGAGGACCATCCCCTTGGAAATCTCTTTTTCATAGAAAGTCAAAGATTTTAGGACTATTTTTCATCAGGTGGACGCTGTACTTCAGATGATACATTTCAAGCTTCATTTGGTGCAAAATCTAGGTGGTTTAAATCAACATTCAAGGTAAATATCTGCATTTTTATGGTCAAAGGCCCCCACACTTATGATTAATTGCTCTTTTGCTGTTGCTGGTTAAATTGTGCCCTGATATTTACTGCATTTCTCATGCCAGTCAGACTGATTACTCTAGGGATATTACAGTTGATATAAGAGACTCCATCTGAAGCAACATCAACAGAACAGGCTTTTGGTCACAAAATATTGTATGAATAAGAGGTCATTCCTAACAACATTTCCTTAAAACTTCTTAGCCACGCTTCTTAGCATAGCTGCTTGATGGCTTTCCACTGATGACTCCAAATATATGTTTTTGACAGCAGGGAAAGAAGTCATCTGTTTTATAAGACTGTTCCTACTTGGGCCAAGAAAACCTGCCCCTGCTACCGCTGAGCACACCCAAGCTTTGAGGGGGAAGGTGGTCAAGGTGCGATGAACTTTGCATAATTCCACATTTAATCTTGCTCTATCTATTCTTATTCCACGTTCACTCAATGTTTGTAATGTTCAGTTTGCATCTGTCAGCATGGAAGCCATCCCTCTGAGACATTAAGACCCCAGAGAATAAAAACTGTGGAAATTTTCTTTGAAGGTGTCTAAGATGGTGCCAAGAATCATCAAGTAGCTAAAAAATAATTGACTCGAGATGATGATGGTGATGATGCAGAAATAGGAGGTAACATGAAAACCCATCTTTAGATGCATATTTGTGGCAATGCTTCAGAGGAGAACCTGAGGGAGTCTGGGTCATTCCCTGGTTTGGTGCAAAGGGCCGTGTCATGCCAACTGTCCACTCTGTTTCATTCCTGGATGGATGACTCCAGGATCATACTGTTCCATCTGTAGAGGGTGAGCTAAGAATGACTCAGAGGCTTCTATCTCTCTCTCTCTTTTTTTAAGTCTATTTTATTTTAGAGTATAGCTGACTAACAATGTTGAGATAGTTTAGGTAGACAGTAAAGGACTCTGTCACACATATACATGTATCCATTCTCCCCCAAACTCCCCTCCCATCCAGGTTGCCACATACAGAGGATTCCATCCTTGAGGGCAGGATTTGCCATGCCCAGGTCGGGTGTGGGGCAGGGATGGTTAATATTTTACAATGAAGGAGAGGCTCACAGAGGGGTCTGCTAGCTGCTGGTATGAACCAGATACACAGACTTCCTTTGAGATGAATGGAATCCTCTAACTTTCACCCACTTTGCTTTCTCATTTGCAAAATGGCATCGTGGGGGTAAAGAGCCTTATAGAATTGCAACTCATCAATTCACTAGGTAGGCACTTACATCATGCCCATTCTTCTTGGGATTCTAAGCTGAGGAGTCCACAGGAAGGAAGAAAGTATTAGTTTCCCAGTCATGTCTGACTCTTTGTGACCCCGTGGACTGTAGCCTGCCAGGTTCTTTTGTCCAAGAAATTTTCCAGGCAAGAATACTGGAGTGGGTTGTCATTTCCTTCTCCAGGGGAATCTTTCTGACCCATGGATCAAACCCGGGTCTCCTGAGGGGTCAGAGAGTGAGGAGGAAATGTCTTCTTTTTCAGCCTTACTGCACCTGTCCCACTTGTGACCAGCAAACACACCACTAGTCTCAACCTGCGTACAGGATGGCTGTGAGATTCCATTGCTGAAAGGTACCACCATTGTCTAACCTGTACGGCCTGACAACACAGAGCCCTATCTGCCATGGGCGCTCCATGCTGGGTGGCTGGGGAACAAGTTCAAGGGGATGTGACTCTCCGAGGGCCCCAGGGTCCCCCTGTCCACACCCAGCAGTGCAGAAGTCCTGGTGCAGCAGAGTGGGGAAGCCTGGTGGAGATGAAACAGCTGACAGGCAGGGCGATCCTGTTTGGGGTTTGTATACAAAGTTGTCAGTTCAGATCTCCATTTCATCTGCTTTAAACCAGGAGCTTTGTAGAACCCAATGCCAGGCGGGCTTTAAGGCTGGGGGGTGTGCAGAGCCTCAGGCTGCGATCACACTGCCAGCCCCATCCTGCCTCCTCTCTGGGTCCTCTTACTACAGACACTGGTCCTTTTTCTCCCCAAACCCTCTGATTCCTTTGGAGATTTTTGACAGGCCTCCTTCTGCCCACTGACCACTCAAGAGGAAAGCGGTTCAAAGATGCGGCTCCTGGTCTCTGAAATCGAAGTTATCCTGCCTGGCGAGGCTACAGAGGCCTTTTTGTTGGTGGCGTGGATTTTGTTAAAGGGAAGCCTTCAAAAGTAGGGAGACTGGGAAAGAATTCTTGGTCTTATCAACAGAGGGAAATTGAGGCTCAGAAAAGGGACGTGTGAACAGCAAGATGGCTCCCAAAGAGACAGGTCACACAGCCTCCCAGATGGCGAGGACCTTACAAATGATTTCCTTGCTGCCTCCATCCAACAACTTTTCCTTCCAGCAGATAAGTGAATGAAACAGTGTTTGTGCTTCAAATCTCATTTCCTTTCACTGTTTTTTTAGCATGTATCGGAACATTATATTCACTGATAATCAGGAATAATTTTAAAAGCAGGCAATGTGAACTGCACACGTTATAAAACAAGGTAGATCCTCCTTAAAGTTTACAATCCTTTTAAACCCTGAAAGTGTTATTCGTTCAGTCATGTCTGATTCTTTGCGACCCCATGGACTGTAGCCCACCAGGCTCCTCTGTCCATGGGATTCTCCAGGCAAGAATACTGGAGTGGGTTGCCATTCCCTTCTCTAGGGGATCTTCCCAGGGATCAAATTCAGGTTTTCCATATTGCAGGCAGATTCTTTACCATCTGAGCCACCAGGGAAGCCCTTTTAGACCCTAGAGCTCTCCTATGTGGCCCCACGTATGAGGCTGCATCTGGCTTCTTTCTGGGATGTCTGTCTTGTCGTGAGTTGTCCTGTCTTTGGGGGGGCCATAAAGAGAAGTCAGAGTGGTTTGGCTGAACCCCAAGTTTTTGCTTCTGAGTTATTCTATTCCTTGGGAAAAAGGCACAATGAAAGGTTCATCGTTTGGACATCCAAAGCAAAGAAGGAAGCCAATCTATGAAGGAACCCATAGTGCCCTTATTTTTTCAAACGAGGGCACCTCTCTGATTCGGGTCCAGTCACCCACACGGGGCCCAGCACACCATCAACAAACCCATCAGTAGAGGGTGTCACTATTACCGTTGCTGTTGGACTTGAATTTCGACTGGAGATTTGGTTGAAGTGCAGAGCTGTGTCTCTTCCAGTTGGAAATGCCCTTGCACTCTTTCCCCAGATGCCCCATCACTCAGACACAATGACTGATCTATATGCTCGCACATCTGGCTTTGAAGACTGGGCCATCTCCTGAGGGGGGGTGGATCTGCATCTGATCAAATCATTATCTGATCAAATATAGTTATGATTATATTCACCAAAGACTACCACAGTCTCCTCCACACTTTGGGACAGCTGCAATAAAGAGGAAGTAGAAATGGAAGGTCATTGCCAATGGCATATAACACATGAAACAAGAAAAAGACAGCCTGCAGATTCGAGGCCAGGCAAGAAATGTTTTGCTGGAAAGACAGGTTGTAAAGCTATGAGAACTTCAGTAACAACATTAAGCAAGGAAAATAAGTCTAGGGTTGGGGCTCTTTGAGCACTTCTAGCACTTGTTCAAAAAGTGTTCTGAGTACCAGCTGTGGCAAAGCTCAGAGTTGACCCCCGGAGCTGCAAAGATGAATGCTTCTCTCCTTCAGTCTAATGGAACGATGGGCTAAAGTTGTAAACAGAAAATTAGTGTAAAGTGACAGAGATGAAGACAAAGCTAACAGGGTCTGGCTTCTGCCCTCCTCCAGCCTCACCTCTTCCTGCTTTCCCTCCCACTCATTTTCCGCACTTTCTCCATCTGGTCCAGACCCTTCCCTTGCAAAGGTTCTCTTGCCTGGGGTTCTCGTCCCCTGGGTACCTGCATGGCTCGCTCCCTCACTGTCTTCAGATCTTAATTCATGTGTCGCCTTTTCAACAGAACCTCCCTTGACTTCTTGATGTGAAATTACCCTACCATCCACAAGACCCCCAAACCTCTCCCCTGCTTTCTCTCCCTTTGTAGCACTTCTTCCCTGGAGAAGGAAAAGGCAACCCACTCCAGTATCCTTGCCTGGATATCCTACGGACAGAGGAGCCTGGTGGGCTACAGTCCATGGGGTCGCAAAGAGTCAGATACAATTTAGCTATCAAACAACAACATCAATGAAGATACAGGGAACTATGACCCTGAAGGATGGAAGACCTAATCTGTATTTTCTGGGTGGTAGGGGAATGGGGGGGGGGGTGTCCTTAGAAAAATGGCAGGCAGGTGGAGCTCTGCAGTAGCAGGGAGGAGGTTAGGATGGAGAGGGAGGAGTTAGTAGAGGTTGTGGTAGTAAACCCCAGGTCCCACCTGTGGACTTTTTCCATCACAGGTATACAGATGTGGGATTGTGTCCGCAGAGTGAAGGTGTAAACTACATCTTCAGTGCCTGCTAAGCGCTGGCTCCCTGGGTGTGATTCCACTGACAAGATGGTGATGTAAGTTCAGACACACACCCCAGGCACAGACACCAACCCTCAGAGTAATGTACAACTGCGAATGGGCTCTGTTGACTGAGGTCATGATGGTCCCCATCTCCCAGAGGAGTGTGGGGATGCGCTTTGTTCGAAAACCTAGGAGAGGCAGCACCCTGACTCCAGAGACGAACTTTTGCTCCTATTGTCTCGGCATCAGTGGGAATGGCTGTGCAGGGGGCCGCAGCATCGCCACTGTAAAACACTTGGTTAAAATATGTATTAATCCCTGGGCGGGTGTTAGGCGAGATTCAGATATATGGTCTGTGATATGGGTAGGATATATTTTTTTATTGCAATAATAAGTTTCTCAAGTCCTAATGGACCCTGCATTAACTGAAGATGACAGGGAGCAAGGGATGGAAAGCCGGCAATTTGTTAAGGTTGTGGAGCGGCAGTTCCAGGGGTTGTAAAAGATAAAACATTTCAGAGTCATTAAAATCACCCTAAATTGTCTACCTGAGCTCAAAGCAACAAACCTAACTCAGCCCTGAGTCTATCACCGGATATCCTTTTCTGTATGGTGTGTCTGCACCTTGGAACTGACATATGGTTCAATCTTGCACTCCCAGGAGCAGTCAGGCTTTGAAAAGTCCTCTGTGGAGGTGGGCTTTTCCTGCTCAGGAGGGGAAAGGGGGCAGCTGTTTGATGGACACACAGCCCTGGGTATAAAGGCCCTCATTTAAAAGAAGAAGAGGTCAACCAAGTAGTACTTTGGAGAGAAGGGGTGACTGGGGGATTGTAAGGCCTTTTTGGAGTTGCTGGCTGGCGAGGAGAGAAGTCTTCAAATCCTTGATCATATCTGGATGACAAGGAACATAACCAGGAGCTGAGAAGCCTACACAGACTTGTGGTCAGTGGGGCATTTTCATGATAAATCTTGCTACCTACTCCTTACTAAGGACTTACAAAAGCCTAGGCCCCTGTTGAGGAATTTCCATAAACTAAGCCCTACTCCTTCATGGATCACAACCTTGTAGTGGCAAAGGGGCTTGTGTAACCCAATGAGGCTATGATCCACGCGGGGCAGGGCCACCCAAGACGGACAGGTCATAGTGAAGAGTTCTGACAAAACGTGCTCTACTGTGGGAGGGAATGGCAACCCACTTCAGTATTCTCGCCTCGAAAACCCCATGAACAGTGTGAAGAGGCAAAAAGATATGACACTGGAAGATGAGCCCCTCAGGTTAGAAGGTTTCCAATGTGCTACTGGGGAAGAGCGGAGGGCAATCGAAGTTAAGTTCAATGCTGTCAGGAACAATATGGCATATGAACCTGGACATGAATTTGAGCAAAGCCGGGGAGATAGTGGAGGACAGAGGAATCCGGCGTGCTGCAGTCCGTGGGGTTGCAAAGCGGTGGACGTGACTTAGTGACTGAACAGCAACAACAAAACCCATTCAATTCTTAGAACAAGCCCATGTGACAAATATAATGTCTCCATTTTGTGGATGATGAAATTGGGCAAGTTTTTCAGCCTCTCCAAGAGTCAACATCACGTACCTGGGCTTGGCTTAAGCCCCAAAGAGCTAATTGCCATGTTGGCCACAACACACCCCTCTTCCCAGGAAACAGTGTATGTACACTGCTGATGGAATGCAGGAAGTGTTCAACACTTCCAGCCCCACTCAGCTGGTAGAGGCGGCTCCTCTGATGGAGTGTCCTTGCTATCAGAGGGTGTCATTAGCAAACGGAACCCAGGAGGGGCTTGCACTGGACCCTTGGGCTTGGCAGTGAGCAAGACAGAAAGATATGTATTCCAATAGCCAGGAAGAAGGAAGACTGGGCTTTACCATTCCCCATACAACTGTCCTGGGCTGCCAATGTCCCTCTTCTTGTATTTTATCTTCTTTGGAGGTAGGGCGTGGGGGTCACTGTGATCAGAAGGAGGTGGGGTGGAGAGGAGGGGAGGGGAAGCAATGAGAGCAGGAAGTTCCAAGGGATGAAGTACAGAGCTCGGAGTACAGGCGATGACAACAATGATCCACCGTTCCAAGTAGGAGTCCCAAAGGGGGAAGGAGGCCCCCCCAAAGAAAAGACAGTCCTTGTGCTGAGTGGCTGTTTTGAAAGTGGTACTGTTGTCACTCTCAGAAAACAGTTTCTCATCCTGGATAAAACACTGACATTTGTCTAATTAAAAAACCTAATGGAGATTTTGCAGACAGAGGGACATGGCCAGTGCATCTGCTGGTGAAGCTTCCATATGGCCCAATCCGATGAGGGTTCTGGTGCAGGGACCAGCGGGGCATTCTAGCAGTAAGGCTGCCCAGCCATTAAATTACCTCTGTGCCCTGCTGGCCACCAACAGCCAGAGAAGGGAAGGCTCGGGCCAGATTTCTGTTGACCCTACTCTTCCCTGCCCCAAGAGGAAGGATTTGACACGTGCATAAGCCACCCAGAAGTGGTGGGGGTGGGAGGTGGTGGGACAGATGGGTTATTATGAAGGAATGTCCTCTTCTGCCCCAGTGGAAATGAACCGAGAACATTCTGTCGTTTTTGAGATCTCACCCAAGGACTGCATTTTGGATTCTTTTGTTGACTCTGAGGGCTACTCCATTTCTTCTAAAGGACTCCTGCTCACGGTAGAAGATAAAATGGTCATCTGAATTAAATTCGCCCATTCCTATCCATTTTAGTTCACTGAGTCTTAAAATGTCGATGTTCACTCTTGCCATCTCCTGCTTGACCATGTCCAACCTTGATTCATGGACCGAACAACCCGGGTTCCTGTGCAGAGTTGCTCTTTACAGCATCCAACTTTCACCACCAGACACATCGTTCTTTCTGGAACTATCTCTCCACTCTTCCCCAGTAGCATATCAGATACCTATGTTGGACACTACACAGTGGCCCCAGGGGATGGTGAGATGACTCAGTAGAGACCAGGAAAGAAGCCCTGGAGAGCTGCTTCCAGCCCCAGGCACCCAGAGAGGAGTCCCAATCATTCAGAGCCCTGGTGGGAGCAGGGTGGGGTCCAGAAGCCTAGATCAAGTGAGTCAGAACTCCAGAAGACCAGTCTGGAGACCAGCTCTCCTTTCAGAAAGACAAGATCGGACAAAAGCACAGCCATCAGTAGCATGGCTACTTTCCCCGGAGATGTGCTGGCAATCCACACCTCAAGCAATTAATGCAGCCCAGTGAGACTCTCAGGAAGCAAATGTGAGGCCCACAGGTATTTACAGGTAGTCTTCCCTCCCCACCTCTCCCCCTCGTCACCTCTCTGGACCCTGTCTGTCACTGTCTGAGCTATTTCTTCACTTCTCTCACACTGATCACAGGTTCCCATCTCACATTTCTCCAGCGAGTATGTGTGAAGATTGTGGCACTTTCACTGGCCCCAGTGCTGAGCATCTCTCACACAGGTATCAACCAGGAAGACAACTCTCTCTCTCTCTCTCTCACACACACAATAGGCAACCTGCCACAAGCTGCAAGATAGAAATAACCCAGCCTGTCTGTTAGTCTAGAATAAGAGCCTGATGAGCAGAAGAAGGGCCAGGCACTTCACCTTCCTCTTGGAGCTCACACTGTGTAGCTGTGAGGTTTCTGCCCCTGCCATTCATTATGCTTCCAGGGTCTTTGTTTTGAATCTGAGGCACCATGGAGCATCCCCACTATAGCAGCCTAATTATCAGTTTCTCTCTGCATTCCCATGGGCGTGGCAGGTGAAGCATAGCCAAGAAAGACTTGACGTGACAACGGAACCTAGTGATGAACTTCTCTCATTGTCATGACTACCAGCGCCGTTTCATCATGATGACATGCTAGGGGGTACTGAGTCGTGACACATGGGGTGTGCCAATCAGTCAAAGCAGGCACGAGAAGCAACCCTTAGGGGACCACCAGCTGGCTGGAAAAGACTCTCAGCCAAGCAAACATAGTTAATAGGAGTGGCTGGCAGGCAGGTGAAATTTAGAATGCACCTCTGGCCATAACTTTCCAGTGAGATTCAAATGTGGATCCAACACAAGGCATAGGAGCTGGGAAGACTGAGCTCATCTCACCCATCTTCCAATATCCTTTCTCCATGAGTTATCTGGATCAATAATGACTGCAAGTGACACCAGACTGTCAAATTATGGCTGGGAAACGCAGTACACTCTCTAAGATCCATTCCATTTCTCCTTCATTGAATAACGGCAATGCTCGATAGGGAAACGATCAGTTCCCTGGGTGATCCTGGTGGGTCTGAGGGCTGTCCAATTCCCTGACAAGTCACCAGTTCAGAACCGGGCTAGTGGCCCTCTTTGGACCAACAAGATGCACGGAAGGATTGCCGAGAGGTGTTTGGAAACTCATCTCACTCTTACAAGAGTGATGGAAAGCCCACACACTCTCTCTCCCTGGATGTAAAGCCTGAATCATGTTGCCAAGGTTGATGCTGGCAGCTATCTTATGGCTGGGAAGGAGGCCTGCTTGGGGAAAAAGCCAATCCATGAAAAAAAGGGACTAAGACAAAGATGGAAATGTAGACCCAGAGCCTTTATTCGATAGTGCCCAACACTGCATTTCTGGTTATGTGAGCAAAATTTTTTTATGACTTTAGACCACTGGAGTCGGTTTCTGTTAATGAAGCTCAAAGAATACTTCTGTAAGAAAAAGTACCTCCTTCCAAGTCTGCCTGGGAAGAGACCACCACCTAAGCACTGATGGAGGAACATAGGAAGTGCCCAGGCAGAGCATGGATCCTAAGGGCTGCAAAGCTGAGAAGGGGTCCCTGTGATGGATGTCTACATGCGTGCATTAGAGGGGGCTTGTTACCAGGCAACGCACCCATCCACACTCAGGAAGCACTGTGGCAGCTGCATTCTGTTCCCCAGCATTCACCCCTGCCTCCCTTTGCCACGTGACCTGTAGTGCTTCCTCAAGGCGGAGTTTCCTTCTTCACCCCTTCGTCAGGCTTGCACCGGCCTTTGCTTTACAACCTGTTTTAGTCGATGGAATATGAAAGAACATGAGGTACGCCACGTGTGGGCAGATGCTTTGACCCTAGGTGTCTCATCTGGTTTGGCCAATTTCTGCCCTCTGTCATGAGAAGGGACTGTCTCAGAGAGACGCTACTCTTTTACCCAAGGCCCTAAAATGCAGTTGCGTGGAGTAGAGACACAGCCAATCCACAGTCCCCTGTGATGATACTGGTGGTGCTGCTGTTAGTCGATGAGTCGCATCTAACTCTTTCTGACCCCATGGACTGTACCCCACCAGGCTCCTCTGTCCGTGGGATTCTCCAGGCAAGAATACTGGCGTGGGTAGCCATTCCCTTTTCCAGTGTATCTTCCTGACCCAGGGATTAAACCCAAGTCTCCTGCACTGCAGGCAGATTCTTTACCATCTGAGCCACTCGGGAAGCCCTTGCAATGATACTAAGAGGTCAGTATTTCTTCTTGTAGGGCGCTGAGACTCAGGAGTTGTTTGTTATAGCAGTCAAGCTAATGCAAGTATATATCAAGTGCCACTATATTCTTAGGACTCTGCAGGGTGATTTGGAAGACACAGAATTATGAGGCCTGGTTTCTGTTCTCAGAGAGTTTACAAACACAATAAACTCCAAAAGAATTACCGAGAGTACACATTCAGGCATACATTATCCACAGAGACTGTGGGGGCTGCCAGAGTTCAGAGGGAAGGAGACCAGAGATGAATACACTTGCTGGGACAATCTTCAAGAATGGGGGAGACCTGGAGAGCAGTGGGTGGGGTTCACAGTGGGTAGGTATCAGGGCCTAACCAGCTGAAGTTCCTCCAAGCCCCTTGTCAGCTGGCCTCAGTGAAAGGAGAGGCATTGTCAGTGTCTGGATAGCACACACCACTTCACTTTTTCTTCTGCCCACCGGAGGCAAAGATGCTGAGACTTCCACTTTCACATTTGAAGGAAAATATCTCAGTGTACAAATTATCACTTTACAATTAATTATGCAGAGCAAGCAATACACATGAGACCGCAATATTATGACAGCTTGGAAATTTACTGTTTTTGAACTTAGGGTGCAATAATTCTTGCCAACTGTAAGTTGAAAAGTAGCAGAATATTAGACAATTACCTTTTGATCTTGTCTATCCATGGCACACTTGTGGGTCAGTGTAAACACCACAAACAACTCAGCATATGATAACCTGACACATCACTCCCCACCCCCCAGCCTCTCCCGGCTTCCTGCAGGACTCTGACCTTAAAAACCAATGTTCTTTAATTAGGCTTTTTCCTTCCCTTCTGCCTTTGGGGAGAAGGGACTGTTATGAGAAAAGATATGATCGCACCATATTGGAGTTCACCAGGCATCTCAGATGGTTTGGGTTTGATAAAAAAAAAAAAAAAAAAAGCAGATTTCATTGCTGAAATCTTCCCTCCAGAATTTGTAAGCACCATGTGGATATCAAGGGGAATTTCATCAGTATGTTTCTGATTCCTTTACACTTAAATCATTAAAAGATTTTTGAGGGTTTTGAAGTCCAAAAACTCTCCCGAGCTACTCTTTTCCCCCCAGCACATTTTTCATTTCTTTTCATAAAATTTAGGAAATTGAATTTTAGCTTTGGATTGAAGAGAAAAGAAAAAAGCAGCTGCTTGTCAATGATAGTGGCTAAGGATTAAAAGCCTCCTGAAAATTGGTCCTGGGGTCCAACTATCTGATGATCATTTATTTATTCTCACTGGGCCCATATCTCAGATGGTAGTACATGCATGCTCAGTCACTTCAATTGTGTTCGACTCTTTACAACCCCACTAACTATAGCCCGCCAGGTTCCTCTGTCCATGGAATTTTCTAGGCAAGAATGCTGGAATGGGTAGCCATTTCCTTCTCCAGGAGATCTTCCTGACCCAGGAATTAAACCCATATCTCTTATGTCTCTTGCATTGGCAGCCAGGCTCTTTAGCACTAGTGCCATCTGGGAAGTCCCTCAAATGGCAGTGATGTCTGACTCTTTGCGACCCCATGGACTATACAGTTCATGGAATTCTCCAGGCCAGAATACTGGAATGGGTAGTCTTTCCCTTCTCTAGGAGATCTTTCCAACCCAGGTTCTCCCGCATTGCAGGTGGATTCTTTACCAGCTGAGCCACAAGGGAAGCCCAAGAATACTGGAGTGGGTAGTCTATCCCTTCTCCAGGGGATCTTCTGACCCAGGAATGGAACCAGGGTCTCTTGCATTGCAGGTAGATTCTTTACCAACTGAGCTACCAATTATGATTCTGGAAAAGAGCTCAGGGAATAGAGGCTTTGCTTTACTTTTCGTAGTATCCAGTTTTGTTCAAGAAAAGCCAGGAGGGCTGGCTCGGATGGAGAGAGCAGAATTGAAATATCATAATCTAGACGATGCCTGAGCACCATTCAGCCAAGTCTCTGCCATGGTGTGGGAAGACCCAGCTTGACAGTTTCTAAATCTCTCCCTATGTTCTCTCCTGGTAGCTAATATTGCTTTAGCTGCATTGTAGTCAACTTATTCTTTGTTATGCTTGACATAACCTGATCTTCCTCTTAGGTAAAAGCATTTCCCATTTTCCCAATCCCTTGAGAGATCTGAACCTAATCTTGAAATGAATCATATAACTGCTTGTAAATATCAAACAGTATCACAAAGAATCCAGTGTGGAGTGTAGACTCCATGACAGCAAAGACCTTATCTACCTTCTTCCTGTCGTATCCTCCAGACCCTGAGCATATAGATGAGGAAAAATACTTGTTGAATGAATGAATTAAAGTCTAGTCATGTGAAAAATACATTCAACTTATTCACAGCACTTCTACACCTGCTGATGAATTGTAGCCTACTGCTATTCCAAATGAGTAACATAAGTAAAAGCCATCCTTTGCTGCTGTGCTTTGGTCGCTCTGTTGTGTCTGACTTCTCCTGACCCTGTGAACTGCAGCATGTCAGGCTTCCCTGTCCTTCACCATCTCCAGAAGTTTGCTCAAACTCACGTCCATTATGTCGGTGATGCCATCCAACCATCTCATCCTCTGCCACCCCTTTCTCCTCCTGCCCTCAATCTTCTTCAGCATCAGTTTTTTCCAATGAGTCAGCTCTTCACATCAGGTGACCAAGTACTGGAGATTCAGCTTCAGCATTAGTCTTTTTCAAAGAATACTCAGGGTTGGTTTCCTTTAGGATTAACTGGTTTGATCTCCTTGCTGTCCAAGGGACTCGCAAGAGTCTTCTCCAGCACCACAATTTAAAAGCATCAATTCTTGGAGAAGAAAATGGCAACCCACTCCAGTATTCTTGCCTGGAAAAGTCCATGGACAGAGGAGCCTGGCGGGCTGCAATCTGTGAGGTTACATGACTGAGCATGTGTGCATGAGGGTGGAGGGAGATGGGTTGGTAGCAATAAAGTGGTAGAACTAAAAAAAAAAAAAGAAAAGCATCAATTCTTTGACCCTCAGCCTTCTTTTTGGTCCAACTCTCACATCCATACATAACTACTGGAAAAACCATAACTTTGACTAGATGGACATTTGTTGGCAAAGTGATGTCTCTATTCTGTAATATGCTGCCTAGATTTGTCATAGCTTTCCTTCCAAGGAGCAAGTGTCCTTTCATTTCATGGCTGCAGTCACTCTCCTTGGTTTACTTATAAAGTAGTTGAATTCCAGATGGGGGGTGAGTAATTTAAGATCTTACAGCCGGTCAATGGGAAACTGGAGTAGATTTCAGGTCACCTGACCCTCAACAGGGGCTATTTTTCTCACGTAGATCATTGTTTCCCAAGGCTTAGCATGCCTCGAGATCACATAGAGAATTTATCAAAATATACAGTTCTGAGTTCCACCCCCACAGTGTCAATTCAGTAGGTCTAGGAGGCCCACCAGAATCTGCATTTCTAATCAGTTCCCAAGTGATGCTGATCCTGCTGGTTCTGGGACCACACTTTGAGAACCACTCATTAGGATCATATCTAAAGAAGAGGAAAACAAAGGTGCGTGAGATAAACTATTCTGAACATCCTCTGGCTGTATGATTAGTTTATCACGTTCAACTGACCAGGGTATTAACAGAAAGCCAGCCTGTGAAGCTTCAATGAAGACTTTATCCCTCTTCATTAAAAAGTTAAACAACAAAGTGACGGATACAGACCATGGAATGGGGGATCCCACCTTAGGAATAGTCCACCTAGAAAGAATGCTAGGTGGAATTTTACCAAGGAAGAGTATAGGTATTGAATAGAAATTTTGGAATTGGAAAGAACATTAGTAATTACCTGGTCCCATCTGCTCAGTTTTACAACTGAAAAAAAGAGAAAGTGAAGGTTTAGATAGGTGACTAGGCCTGGCCCAACATCCTGGCTTCTCCTTATGTCTGATGCTCAAGCTTCAAGCCAATTCAAAGAGAAGCATGGCTTCCCCAGCCCACTTCTCCTGCAGGGATAGTCAGTCACTTTACAACAGTTTTCACTTTATAGATGTACATTTTGTGGGTAATGAGTGATGATGAACTGAAGCAATCCAATTTCCAGTATGAGATTTTTGGTGGCTGCCATGATTTCTGGTGGCAACAGATAATCATTTTTCCACCCTCCACTAATCTCCTAAGCATAGGGATGGATGTCAGAGTTGGGGTGAAGTTTCTGGAATGAGATGATAGAAGCCCCGGGTGGTGGCAGGATGGTGGGGGTGGGGGCAGAATCTGCTTCTCCCTCCCATCCAGCTGTGTCTCCGGTAGTTGCCGAACTCTTTCACTGGATGTGTGATTATACAGCCTGTGGGGTCAGGGGCCAGAATCTGGACCTGTGACTCCTCTCTTCAAGTTGGGCTTCATAAGACTCCATGCTGATCTCTGGCACGTGCATTACACATCTCAGAAACACAAGGTTACACATGATGATATATGTGCTTCTCAGGGGGACGACAGGGACCTGAGGCAGAGCAGTTGAAGGACACACGACTTGAGTGAGATGGATGATGTTGAAGCAAAAGAGGTGTTTGTCATTCATTTGCTTATAAGGCTGTTCCCTCTCCCCAGTGTGTGTCCAGCTGAGCCTCAGAATCATTGCTGGATGCCGAGGGCATGTAGTGAATTTCAAGTAAGCAAATAAACATGATTTAGGAGGAGAAGAGCAGAATTTGCCACACCACGAAACTTCCCTCTTTATTTATTTTGACAATTTGGTGTCTAATATTTATGACAGTGCTTTAGACTATCCAAGTAGTTTTAGTGTAAGGAGTGAAGATTTTGTAAACTGTATTGCTTATTCTCTGACAGGGTGATGAACAAGCTTACAGGTTAGAGGGCAATCATGAGATTTTTAGCTGCTAAAACTAGTTACGGGAGTCCTTTGGACTGTAAGGAGATCAGACCAGTCAATCAGGAAATTAACCCTGAATATTCATTGGAAGGACTGATGCTGAAGCTGAAGTTCCAATACTTTGGTTACCTGATGGGAAGAGTTGACTCATTGGAAAAGACCCTGAAGCTGGGAAAGATTGAGGGCAAAAGAAGAAGGGGATGACAGAGGAGGAGATGGTTGGATGGCATCACCCGATTCAATGGACATGAGTTTGAGCAAACTCTGGCATGCTCAAAAGTACATGGGGTTGCAAAGAGTTGGACACAATTTAGCTACTAAACAACTACACCAAAACTGGTTAAATTACTGCAGTTTGGCATAAATATTCGTCACCATCATCACCAATAAGTCATGACATATTTACACGAAGAGCTAAAACAATACATTCCCCGCCTCCCGGAGGTTTGTAAACTAAGATCGGGTTTGCAGATACATAGAAAGGGTACTTCCATTCTTCATCCTGTGCCCGTGGCAGACATTACTAGTCAAGCATAATGTTCTTTACCAGCATCTTTTCCTACACTGAACGCCAGGCAGCCACTACCAATGGATTGCAATACATGTGTGCAATCTTGATTGATGTTCATTAGTGAAGAATGGGCAGCTGGACCAGCAAGACATTACTGTGACATTAGATGGGGATGTATACAGACCCAAGGAAACACAATTTTTTAACATCAACTTAGGTTTCCACACCTTTGAGTACTTAACAAACGTGTAATTTTTAGAATTGAGGCATGGAAGCTCTGTGGGTTTCAATACATCGGATCCCTCAGCGTGGATGCTCTTGTGATGTGGGCGGGAGAGAGCTAGTGGTAGGTGTAGCCATCAGGAGCAGCTTTGCCCCTAAGATAAGAGAACGCCGGCCCTCTGCTTAAACACTGATCACAGCCCTCCATGCCCTCCTCACTTCCTTTTGTAGTTCCAGTCGAGTAATTAAAATCACTTCTGTTAAACTAGTGTGGTTGGCTCAATAAGCCAAGGGCAAGTTTATGGATCTGGAGGATGGAAACTCCTTTAAACACCGGCAGTTCTAGCCACGGTGAGGAATAACAATTAGAATAATTGATAACCAGGTCCTTGATGTCGGGCCACCGCCCAAGGCCTCAACACATGGGCGGCGAGCCTGCTCCTCTGGCTGAGGGAGATAACAAAGCAGCCGTCTGGCTGTTCTGGGTGCTCAAGCTGCTGTGGCTGGGACATGCTTCAGTTCATCGAGGCCTAATGTGCAGAAGCTTTTTAAATTCCCACAGCCAGCCGTGCTCTGGAAAAGAAGCACTTTTCCTGAGCAGGGCTCAATCAGAACGCGTGGGTTTCGGAGTAGATGTGGAGAAGTTTTAGGGTGTAAGGCTCCAGGGAGGACTGGCATGAGCTGCTGGAGCAGGTGGGGTATTGACCATGTGGGACCAGTTTAGTTGGCATGGCAACAGCAAATGCAGGTCATTGGTGTTGGTACCTAGGGATGCGCCATAGAGACTAGCTTGTCCTTCTGCCTTAATCAGGAAGAATATTACTACTACCACTAACTGTCATTCCCTGAACCATTACTACATGCCTGACAGGATGCTGTGTTCATAACTCTGTCATTTATTTCATCATTTAACTCTATCATGCAGTCTTCATATCAGTCCCATAAAGCACTCATCATTCTCTCTATCACACAGATGAAAGCTCTGAAAGGGTAACCCCTTCCTTGAGGTCAAACAGACAATAAGTGGCGAGGTTAGAAATCTGACCCCCAAAACTCATGCTCCTAACACTCATGCTTTATGGCTTTACACAGGCTCTCTCACTGCTGCCTAGACCTATGAGACGACTTTTTTTGTTCACTATAAGAAGCAAACCCAAAAGACCTGTTGATTAGACAGCCATCAGTGCACAGCATTATAACAAAGCTCTCAAACCACTGCTTCAAGAAACAAAGGGTTGATGGAAATCTCTCTAAATTGCAAAGACCCTCACTTCACCATGGGACTTAAGCCACTAGATCTGGATTTGGGATTCCAGTTAAAGAAGTCTTCCTGTGAAGATTCGCTTTGTTCTCGTGGGGCAGTGCCATGGTCTGTTTTTGTTTTTCTTTTTCTGAAAGAATAAATTTAGATACTTTATTTCCTATCCACAGTTTCCTAATTTTCCTGATCTTTCTTGGCTACAGCTTAGAATGTGCTCTAAGACAGATATGTTCTTGGATATTATTGAAACCTCCCCTCTTTGCCCTTTTTCTTTCTCCTTATCCTGCAGACCCCTCATCTCCACTCTCTTCCCTAACCAGCTCACCCAATGCATGAGATCCCATCATGTCACCCACTGCATTTACCCCTGTGCCCAATTCTGGGATGCTGAGAGTTGCTAGGCTAGGGACTTCCCTGGTGGTCCAGTGGCTAAGACTCTGCGCTCAAAATGCCCAGGTTTGATCCCTGGTCAGGGAATTGATCCTGCATGCTGCAACTAAGATCCGGCACAGCCAAATAAAACACATATTTTTAAAATGGCTTTTAAAAGAGAGTTTCTAGACCAAATCACCACAACACCCGACTTGTTCCATTTGTAGTCAAATGGAGCTTTACCTTTCAACTGACCCCATCTGAATGCATGACCTCCAGCCTCCACTGACCGTCCCACCATCTGCAAGCCTCTGTGCTTCCATGGTCGGGTCTGTCTGCCAGCCTCCACAGAGGCTGAATCCCATCCCCTTCGTGCTTCCCAAAATTTACTACTGCCTCCCTGGCTCCCTCGTGTAGTAGAGGAGCTCTCCTCACTCTGCACACAAAATAGAAGTCAACAGAGAAGCATTTTCTTAATGCCCCATTCATCTTGACTCTGTGTTCACCCTCTCCACATTTCCACTTAGGACACAAGAAAAATGGCCACGACCCATACGTGGCTTATCCCTCCATCTGTGCCATGGGTCCCTTCCTCCCACTTCTAGGGACCCGGTCCTGTCAGTTTCACCCTCTCCCCTTCTACAAACAGGATTAAGACATGTGCAAGTCTTTTCCATCCTAAAAAACAGACAAAAAGCAGTAGCAACAGCACCTCTCTTTACCCTGGATTCTTCTGCAGCTACCTCCCCACTTTCTCCGCTCTGTTTCCAAACTTCTTAGAAGGGGTGCATGCCTTCATTGGACCTATTTCTTACACCCGTTTCTTCCTCACCTGGATGAATGCACCTGGCTGGCTTTCCTGACCCTCCTGTGGCTCATCCCTTCTCCTCACTGCAGAGTGATCTTCTACAACACAGATTAGGTCTCACTGTCCTGTTTACAACCTTCAGAGAGCTCTCTTCCAGCACCTACTGGAGCACCAGGCACTTACCAAGCCCTCCAAAAATATGTGTTCACTGGGAAAAAAAAAGATTGGGATCTAAAATAGAAAAGATCTCCAGGCATGTGGGAAGTCTAATGCCCATTAATTTTATGTCATTCTTATTTTTGCACATTTGCAATAAGGAACACATGTGGCTTCATACACCATACACCAGAGTGTTCTTCAGCCTCTGTTTACTTCCTCTCAGAAACTGGCCCCAGGGTGACATTTATTTTAAGGCAGGGCCATTGGGGCATTTGGGAGAACAGAAAGATAAAGGGGCAGCTTGGCGCCATTAGAATCCCTGTCTCTTCAAGCAAACATGGCTGCTCGCTTGCATCTCCGCCAAAGATGTTGGTGACGCCGGATGCCCATACCTCACCCCTCTGACACCCACCCCCGTTCCTCCACTCCTCCTGGTTAGTTTTCCTGCAGGTTGAGGAAGTTGTCATTAGCCTGATTCACTTTCCAATAGCATGGATATTCAATGTGACTGTGTGTGTGTGTGTTAGTGTGTGTCTGGTGTGTGTGTGTGGGGGAGGGGCAGAGGAGCCAGGGAAGAAACAGCAAATACACCTGGGTGTTGCGCTCTTAGGGCAAAGGGAAATGATGTCTGTGTTCTTGAAAGAGGCTATTCTAGAGAGATCTCTGCTCCTCTTCCCAGCTCTCTCCTTCCACGAGAGAAAAGGGTGAGGGTTTATAGCGTCCTGGAAGCGCTTGGAAAGGTCTGGCCGGTGCCCCATCTCTCCCCCTGCCACACACCATCACAACCCACTGGGGACTGGAAGGCTTTCCTGCCCTTTTCCTGGGCTCTCAGTGCCCTGGATTTAACGCGCCCGACCATGTGTCCTGACAGGTGAGAGCCCCCCCCCCCCCAAACACGTGTGGGGAGGCTGCCAGCCAGAGGCAGGCCAGGCAGTGACAGGCACCTGGAAATGCGGAGGGATGGAGAAGAGAGCGCAAAAAGTCAGCAGCTGCCCCCCAACACGGGCCGGGAGTCACAGAGTCACCTGAGGCAGACCAGGAATTCAGAGATTAGATGGAGGGGGCGGTCAGGCCCAAGCTGAGTTCAGTGGGAGGGCTGAGCTAGACAGCAGATGCCACCGCCTAGGAGCCCACCTGCCTGACCTCTCCTCCTTGGCATCATGTCCTCCTGCTGTTAATGACCGCCGGTTCCCCAGCTCCACCCTCCGCAGGGCCCCAGACCACAGACCACTGGAGTTGGAGTCACCACCGGGGAATCAGCATTAAAACCACCTGTTGCCGCTCCCACCGGCCAGTCTCACCCCCTGCTCCTCGACTCTAGGAGGCGATGCCTCGGCGCCTCCCCACCAGGCGGGCACCCACCTGCCTTCTCCTCCCCTTTGGCCCTGTACCCGCCCAAATGCTCCCTCCTCTGTGTACCTGCAGCGATCACAAAACAGGGCTCTCTGCCAGGCTGAGGCCACCCGGACCTCAGAGATCCACATCCAGAGGTGTCATCTGTCTTGAGCATGGTCACAGGGGGCTGAGGACACTGTTTCTCCTTCCCATGTCCCTTCTTCGACCCCAACCTTGCATGCCCATGCCCCGTCCTCCAACTCCTCATCCACACCTCACATCAGGCCCCGGGAACAGAGCAGAGACCCTGGGAGACAGCACTGGAGACCCACCCTGCCCGTCTGTCATGAAGAGGAGGAGCCTGGCGTACCTGGGTTTGAAATCTGGATCAACCGCCTACTAATTGCGTCACTGCAGCTAATCAATTCAGTTTAGACTTCCGAAAGACCGGGAGACAAATAACTAGAAGGCTGTATAATGAAAGTCATACATAGAGCCCAGGATCATCACTGAACCTAGCTGGGCTGATTTGAGTATTTTGTTATCATTTGGTGGCCCATGCGGCTCTCTGTGGGCTTCCCTGATGGATCAATGGTCAAGAACCTGCCTGCCACTGCAGGAGATACAAAGAGACGTGGGTTCAGTCTCTGGGTGGGGAAGATCCCCTGGAGGAGGAGAAGGCAACCTACCCCAGTATTCTTGCCTGGAGAATCCCATGGGCAGAGGAGCCTGGCCGACTATAGTCCATGGTGTTGCAAAAGAGTCAGACATGATTTAGCGACTTAACGACAACAAACGGCAGCAGCAGCAGCTCCTGTGGGGCCCCCCTGAAGTCCATCTCCCCAGGTTCTGTCCAGGGAGATCCACGGCTCTGTAGGAACAGCTGAGAGGCTCACTGGGTACCTTGCCCACTCAGGGGCCACTCCCCACTTAACTCTCATCTCCGCATGCCCTCTTTGCCTCTGCAGAAGGTGCTCGACTCTGGCCATCACTGCTCTAGGGACTTGCTGCCAGAATGAGGTCCGGGATGTGACAGAAGCCACCTGGCTCTGCCCTGAAAGGAACAGCAAAATCTCCAGTGAGAATTTCCCTTCCCTTTCTGTGGTTGGGATGCTGAGCACAGCTGAGCCTCGTGGAAACCTCTGATGTTTGGGTGGCTTCTGAATACTAAAGAGGGTGGGGGGGAAATAAAAGCCAGTGGAGAAAGAGGTCTCAGTCGGAAGTTTTTTCTAATTGCTATGGATTTCCCCCTGTTTTAGTGGATTTGAGACAGGGTGTTGGAAAAGGAAGGAAAAAAAAATGAAAAGCGGATCATTACCCTGAGCTGTTTTCCCCTCTCCTCCTGCACCGTGACGGCGGCTCTCTGCCTGCCCCAGCTGTGTGCTCAAGGCTGAGGGACTGGGCAGCCAAAATATTGACCACTGAGCTGAGATTATAGTTTACTTGGATCATGAAAGATGGAATCAATTAAAATGGAACTTTCCACTCACAAGGTAAATTAGCTTCTGGGAAAAAAAAAAAATCTGATTTCTCTACCAGTGTCCAGAAAGTACGAAAGGCAGATGAGAAGTGGGTCATACAAATTACTGAAAGGAAAGCTCCCTAATGCAGCACATGGAACATGCACACAGGTGCACGCGCACACACACACACACACACACACACACACACTGCATACTTGGGACACAGTGACTACTCAACAAACATTGACTGGATTTATGACTGCATGTACACACAATCTTCCCAGGTGGCACTAGTGGTAAAGAACCCGCCTGCCCATGCATAAGACATAAAAGACATAGGTTTGACCCCTGGGTCAGGAAGATTCCTTGGAGGAGGGAATGGCAATCCACTCCAATATTCTTGCCTGGAGAATCCCATGGACAGAGGACCCTGGTGGGCTATAGTCCACAGAGTCACAAAGAGTCGGACAGGACTGAACCGACTTAGCACACAAGCATGCACACACACTTATATATTGATAGGTACTATTCAACTATACCCACTATTCTGGATCTGTCCCTACTTAGCAATGCTAGGCATGAGCTTGATCATATCTGTGAGATCCCACCAGGCTCACATTTTTCTTTCTCTCTTTATCATAAATATAAACGCTATTTTAAACAATGAAAAATGAAAGCTCTTCTTTGACCACTCTCCTTTTGGACGACTTTTACAGGAAAATGTAGACATGACTTTTACTCCAGCCACCTAACAACAGGTAGAAAAGAAACCACGATGTCCAGGTTTCCACACTTCCCCCACCCCCATCTGGCCCTCTGTTGCCTGAACCGCCAACAATATTCATATAAGAGTCAAGCATAGGAACTGTCTTTGTCATTCCTAGAATGAGTGACCCTGGAGAGAGAAGATCCTCCAGAGGACACAGTCTGACTGGGTGAACACCACCAGGACAGGGAGAAACAGGAGAACGTGTGGCTGGGTGACGAGGGCGTGTTCAGGAAGAGGTCAGAGGGTCGGGGGAGAGGGAGACTTTGTGTGTAGAAAAATGGAGGTCAGTTCCACGTGTGGCATCATCTGGAACACCACATTTTCCGACTTGCTCCCAAAGGTGCAGAGCAGAACCGACTACGATAAAAAAACAAACAAACATGCAACAACAACAAAAACAAAAGGGAAGCCAAAAGAGACAGAACAAAGGCGCACCAGACCGGTCCAAGCTGGAGCGACACATGACCCAGATTTGCACCCGGGGGGACCCAGAGCCCCATCAGGGAAGTAGGCTGCGGAGTGAGTCAGCCAGGCCCAGAAACCAAAAAAGCAGCCTGCCCGGAGTCCCCTTGGGTACCAAAGTTCCTGGAGAATCTATTCATGGCTTCCAATTTCCCCTCATCAGACTGCACATTTGCCTGAGAGCGATTCTGCACTAAACATAACTCAGCCCAGAAAAATGCCCCTCTGCGCCTTCTCTCCAGCACTGAATTTCAGCTTGGCTTAAGCAACGTCCCACAATGTGTACAGAGATGTGAGCTGAGAGTGCATTACTGCGTGAGAGGCTGTGGGGGGTCCCCACCCCCACCTCAGCCACCCCTAACTACACAGGAGGGAGGAGGGGGCGGGGAGGAGGAGGAGAGATGGGGAGGAGGGGACTGGGAGGAGGGGCGTGTAATTTGTTCATTTCTTACATTTTATGGAACACTTCACTTTTGCTTTCAGCATAATTATTGTTGTACTTTTTGCTGTTTCTCATTTGCTGTGTTTAAAAAAAACACACACACACACACACAAACCCTTCACTCCCCCCTGCACACTTTTCTTAATGCATTAAAATTAATAACTCGTAACAGTGACCTAATTTGCTTTGAGTAGTGTAACTCAGGGTTTTTTTTTTTTTTTTTTTTTTCCTCCTCCCAGATCTGCAAAACCCTTGACATGTTACTGTGGTAACAGGAGCAACTCCGTAAGTTCATGAATGAACCCACTGTGCTCTCCAAAGCCCCACAACGCTTGTATCTCACCCATGCCTCCTCAGCCCTGTGCGGGGTGCAGTGGAACTGCGTTTCTCCCAAATGTCCCCACATCCATGCTGCATGCCCATCGCCTTACTGCCCTCCCCTAGGGTTCGGGGCAGGTCTCTCCCTACTTTTCCCAAGCTCTCCAGAGCTCCGTGGCAGGCATTCTTTCTCTCTCCTTCAAAATTCCTCCAAGCTTAAAAGCTGTCTCTGTGATGCATCCACTTTCTTGGTTGACGTTCTTCCGCTCTTCCTGCCATGACTGCCTGGACCGGAAGCTGAAGGAGGATGCTAAGGATGAGGGGTGGATGTCGGATGCTCTCCATTCCTACGACTCCGCTGGGTCTGCCATCTTCCTTCATCATCTCCCTGCATTCAGCTCAGTTCTCCCAATCCATCTCATGCCCAGTGCAGTTCAGGGGGGCTTACTGAACTGCCTGTAGTGTCCTGCCACTTCCATACTTCAAACCCGACCCCCACCCCCTTGCTCTTGGGACTTCCCTGGTGGTTCAGATGGTAAAGAATCTGCCTGCAATGCAGGAGACCCAGGTTCAATCCCTGGGTTGGGAAGATCCACTGGAAAAGGGAATGGCAACCCACTCCAGTATTCTTGCCTAGAGAATCCCACGGACAGAGGATCCTGGAGGGATGCAACTGAGTGACTAACACTTTCACTTTCACACTTGCACTAGTTGCTCTCAGGATTGTGCCCAAAATCCTTCATGCAGCTTCTTCATAGGCCCTTCATCGTCTACAGACTGGGTATCACACTAGCCTCAAGGTTGATCACCCTCTTCCCCACACTCTTGCCAACTGCATGGAACACTTGGAACTCCCAGCCTACGCAGTCGTTTCCCTCCAGGGTTTTACATTCTGTTCGCTCGGCCCCAACATCCCTCCCCTCCCCAGCTTTCATAGTGCAAGTGTAGATCTCACCTGCACAGAGACTTTTGGGGAGCTGAACACCCTTCATCTGAGCTTGCATAGCCCTCTGTGCTCAGGCCAGCATAAGACTCAAGTGCACCATCTACGCGTGTCTGTTTGTGCTCATTGCCTGCCCCTCCAGCTCATCAATAAGCTCTTTGAGAATGAACCTGCTTCTTGAGCCCTGTTCTATCCCTAGCACCTACTGTAGTGCCTGGCGCATGCTATGTGCGGCAATCAAGCCCAGATAAATGAATGGACACACTGGAATCTATTACCCGTCTCCTCCCTCCCTGCCCCCATCTCCACCCTTTCCTCCATCTTTCGCTGTCAATCACTCCACAAGCATTCCCTGTTGGTTATGGAAAGAGAAGGGGATAGAGAGGCGAACCTTTCTGTCTTCCTGGAGCCCAGGGGCCGTGAGATTCATGCTTGGGACAATCTTATGATACATTTCTTTTGGAGGGAGACTTTAGTGAACCCTCTAGGATGGCCATCCTAGAGGGTGACTTTGTTTTATGTCCAAATCTGCTTTCTAGTAGCAAGTGTAAGAGTGAGGATCCTGAGTAATCCTGGTTGTCTAAACAATTCAAAGGAGGAAAGGAACAGTCATATACCTGCCCTCGTTCTTCCTTACAGCATTCTAGGGAAGCTCAGCAGTTTCCAGATCAGAGCAAGAGGCAGGACATGTGGAGCTGATGCCCTCATAGCAAAGGGAAGAGACGATGACCAGTGCTGCAGAGCCCTGGGGCAGGCTGACCCCAGGAGTGCTGTGTCCTCACCTGGATGGGTGTGGCCAGGGCACCCCGCTACCTAGGAGAGTATAAAAACTTTATCTCTACAGCTACCTAGAGAAGGAAATTCATCATCACCCTCAGCAGACAGCAGGAAAAGAAGAAAAAGAATAAGAATGTAGCAAAGAGGCTTGATATTGATTTGAAAATCCTTGCTGACAAGAAAATGATTTGAGTCCATTTCCATTTTGTGACCGAAGCCCGTGGTGCTTGCTCTGCTTCTGTCTGACCTCCCAGAGCAGAGTTCATCAAGAAGCTCCCTGGCTGACACTCTAATCCTGATTTTCCAATAGTCTCTCACCTGTTTGTCTAGAACGGGGAAGGGCAGATCTATAAGGGGTGCAGTGTGGCTTCCTGGGTCTCATCTGGAAAGCAGTCAAGTAGGCCAGTCCTATTTCAAGGCTGATTTAGAAGAATATATTTTAAAAGTGTTGGTTGGCCTCACACAGATATGACCATGACTGTCAACATTCCTGTCCCGATGGGGATTTTCAGCCAAGGCGTAATGCAATGCATCGAGCCTAGCCAACAGCAGCTCTTGCCTTGGGCAGATCCTGCCACGTCTGTTTCCCACAGGTTCTTCCCACCAGGAACCTAGCATCTGCTGTGCGTGCCTTCTCTTTGCAGGGCCAGAATCCCAAGCAAGGGCAGCAGGCCTGTGTGTTTAATTCACTTGTAAGTGAACAGCTTCTGTGTGTTAGGAAAAAAAAAAACATAACTTATGAATGTGTAATTGCTCAAGATTTCACCTCCTGGCCACACTCGCCTTCCTATGGAGTTATTAAAACCCACACAATATGGTCTAATCATTTATTAATAGTCAACATAAACAGATAACAGCTCACATAGCCATATAGCCATTGCGTGTTAAATAATGAGCAATTATTTAAAAGGCTCTTCACTGGAGAGGAGGAAGCCTGGTTGCTATGGTTTGGAATTACTGCTGTAACGGCAGATAAACTCACGGACTCAAGGCCTTCTTGACTGTTCACTGGCTACCCTCACGTCACTGTTTCCCTACCGTCATTTGGAAGGGGCGGGGTACCACCCATTGCCCAGCAGAAAAGGACATCGAAATTAATGGGAAGGGAAGAAACCACTTCCTCAGGGAACAAAGTAAAAAATACTGGAGTGTGTAGTTCAATTTCTTTGGAAGAAGCTCAACAATAATGCATCTTCTGACTCGCTATAAAGTCTCCATCACCAGGAGGTGGGAGGGAAGTTCAAGAGGGAGGGGATACATATATATATATATCTGACTCAGCCTTCTGCACAGCAGAAATGAACACAACATTGCAAAACAATTGAACGTCAATAAAAAAAAATTTTTTAACAAACAAAAAACAAAGTCCCCTCCATCAAATTGGACATGCCTTTCTTATGACAGTTCCTTCATCCCAGTATTTTGCAAAGTGAATAAGTGAGTCCAAACTCATCACACTCTAACGTAAGACTCCTTGTTTCTTTCTGCCACCTCTGCTCCAATTGGCAGGCCTTCATGCTAACTTCCCTGGGGACCTCCTCTCTACTCTTTGAGTGTTCCATAAAATTTCAAATTCAGTAACAGATACTAGGCAATCAGAAGAGAAGGCAGATGGAAGGAAAGCTGGTCTTTATTTGAGGACAATCCTACATATTAAAAATCCTAAGGGATCTACAACAAAAATGACTAGAGCTAATAAATGAATTCAGCAAGGTCACAGGATATAAATTCAACATTAAGAAAACAATCCCATTTACAGTAACATAAAACACTAAACATTTAAGAATAAATTTAACAAAAGTGAAAATTCATACACCGCCAACAAAAAACATTGTTAAGAAAAATTAGTTTCAAGTAGATGAAGAAACATTCCATCTTTTTGGATATAAAGACTAAAAAATGTTAGATGGTAATTCTTCCCAAATTATCTTTCTATTTCACACAGTTTCTATCACAATCACAACAGTATTTTTTTAATTAACCCAATACCAAGATTTATATAGAAATGGAAAGAACTCAGAATAGCCCAAATAATTTTGAAAAGGAATGAAATTGAATTACTTACATTTTCTGATTTGAAAACATGCTATAAAGCTCTAGTAGGGACTTCCCTGGTGGCTAAGAGGGTAAAGAATCTGCCTGCAACACAGAGAAGCAGGTTTGATCCCCAGATCAGGAAGATGACCTGAGGAAGAAAATGGCTACCCACTTCAGTATTCTTGCCTGGAGAACTCCATGGACAGAGCAGTCTGGTGGGCTACAGTCCATTGGGTCACAAAGAGTCAGACACAACTAAGCAACTAACACTGTCACTTTCACAAAGCTAAACTAACTCCCACAGTCTGATGTTGACATAAAGATAGACTTGTTGATCAATGGAATAGAACTGAGAGTCTGAAACTAAATCCTTACATTTATGGTCAATTGATTTTTTAAAAAGGTGCCAAAGCAATTCAATGGCCTTTTCAACAAAAGGTGCTGAAACAGTTGGATAGTCACATGCAAAAATGTGAAACTGACACTCATGCCTCATACCACATAAACAAATTTACCCCAAATTCATACAGACTTAACTGTAAAAGCTAAACCTGTAAAAAATTTTACAAGGCAACAGTTGAAAACCATTGAGACCTTTGTTTAGGCATAGTTTTTCAATACACAACAAAAGAATGATCCATAAAGAAAGACATTAAGAATTGGACTTCATAAATATTTAAAACTTTTGTACTTTAAAAGACACCATTAAGAAATTTAAAATATAAGTCACATACTAGGAGAAAATTTTGTGAATCAGATGAATAAAAAACTTATATCTAGAACATATTAAGAACTCTTTTGAAAGCTCAATGATGAGAAAGCAGACAACTCAGTTTAAAAATAGTCAAAATCAGACAAGTCAGAGACTGGGAGACAATATCTGCAAAAGACATATTTGATAAAGGACTAATATATAAAATATATAAAGAATTTTCAGAACTCAACAATAAGAAAATGAACAACCTGGTTAAAAAAAAAAACAGTGGGCAAAAAAACCTGATCAGACACCTCACCTAAGCCGATACATACATTAAGAACAAGCATGTAAAAAAGATGTTCAACATCATATGTCATTAGAAAATTTCAAATAAAAACAACATGGGATACCACTACACACCTAGTCAAATGGACAAAATGCAAAACACTAATAATGCTGAATGGTGGTGGGGATGAGGAGCAACAGCTATGGATAAAGAAAGTGTGGTACATCCAGACAATGGCTAAAAAGAAATGAGCTACCAACCCATGAAGAGACAAAGAGGAAACATACACGCACATCACCACGTGAAAGAAGCCAATCTGAAAAGGCTGCCTACTTCACGATTCACTATATGAAACCTGGAAAAGGCAGAACTATGGGTTTGATCGCTGGGTTGGGAAGATCCCCTGAAGAAGGAAATGGCTACCTGCTCCAGTATTCTGTATTCTGAATACTGAATATTCCAGTATTCAGTATTCTCCAGTATTCTGAAGAATTCCATGGACCGTATGGGGGTGCAAAGAATCAGACATGATTGAGCGACTTTTACTTTCACTTTTCATGGAGACAATAAAAAGATCAGGGGTTGCCAGGGGTTAGGAGGGAGGGGGATATGAATAGGTGGGGCGAAGAGGCTTTTTAGGGGGCAGTTAAACTCTTCTCTATGATCTACAAGGGTGTATATATATATATATATATATATATATATATGTATATATATATATATATGTTATTATATGTTTGTCAAAACCCCAGAAATGAACAACATCAAGAGTGAACCCTGATGTAACCCACAGACTTTGGATGATGATGGATCCATGGAAGTTCATGGATTATAACAAATGTTCCATTCTGGTAAAATGTGGAAAACAGTTCGGCAGCTTCTTAGGATGTTAAACATAAATTTATTGCATGACTCAGCAAATCCACCCATAGATAGCTATTGAAGAGAAATATATATGACCATAAAAAGACATGCACATAAATGTTCATAGTAGTATATTCATAATTGCAAAAAGTGCAAGGCATTTAAATGTTCATTAACTCTATAGCCATACAATGAAATACAATTTAAAAATAAAATGAACTAACTTCTGTTTTTACCTTTTATATTGGAGTATAGCCAATTTACAACGTTATGATAGTTTCAGGTGGATAGCAAAGGGACTCAGCCATACATGTACATGAATCCATTCTCCCCCAAACCCCCTCTCTCAGGCTGCTACATAACATTGAGCAAAGTTCCATGTGCTCTATAGTAGATCCTTGTTAGTCATCCATTTTAAACACAGCAGAGAGTACGCATTCATCCCAAACTCCCTAACTACCCCTTCCCCCCATCCTTCCTCCTTGAAAACCATAAAAAAATGAACTAACTTCTGATGCTTGCTACAGCATGGATGAACTTCAACAACATGCTCAGTGAAAGAAGGTCTAAATGACCACATATTCTAAAATTCTACTGACATGAAATGCCCAGAAAAGGCAAATCCAGAGAGAGAAAATAGCTCAGTGATTCCCAGAGCAGGGCAGGTGTGAGTGTGGGTGACAGCAGTTCTGGGAACTGTCTGAAATTGGTCAGGAGGGACCTTTCTTAGAGAGATGGACTTATTCTAAAATGGATGGTAGCAATGGTCCCACAACTGTGTAAATTTACTAAAAGTCATTCAACTGTACATTTAGCGAATTTACAGTATATAAATTAAACCTCAATAAAGCTGTTAAAAATAGCAGATGCTTATTAAGGATGTCATGGGGGCCCATGAAAGGGAGGACACACATTAAGGAGACTACCTGTGATTAATTTCACATCACCTCATTACTGATGAATGAGTCTTTCAGGAATACCTCCTGCTGGCATCAGAAATTCACTGTATTTATCTAAGATATAGCCTCATAGTTAGATCAAGCAGAGACAACTGAAGCCACCAAATTCAAAGTTCAATTCAAGTGTCATCTTGCTGGCAGAATGAAATAGGATATCCCCCAGCTTGGTCAGAAAGAGGGTATGACCTGTCGGCTAGTCCTAATACAACCATTGCCTTCCGGATGCCTTTCATATATCTCTGTGTGGGTTAAAAGGCCTGAACAATATAGAGTTCTCACTGACCAGTTGACTGGCCTCTGCTTTGTGCAAGGGCTGGGGTGAGGATAATAATTTTCTTTGGTAAAGCACCTACAAAATGCTTTAACACATACCATCCCAGCTATTATCTCAGCAACCTTACTATGAGATGTGGCCAACACTGTCAGCTGGCTGGTCTGACCCTCATCCCTGTTGTGGTCAGTGACATGTGAGCATCAGTTTGTTGGGTGGACTGAAGAGAAAACTTTTGCTTTTCTGACACCAAGAAGCAGATCTTCCACGCCTTCCTCTTCCCCCTTCTCCACGTTGTATTGGGACCATGAAGGGCAGAGTCAATAGAAAAGGGCAAGAGAACCCCTGAGCATTGCCAAAATGCTGCTCCTAATGAGGTCAAACTGCTGGACCAACTCTAGCATCATGTCCTTGGCAGGCCTGTTAAGTGAGATCAGTGAATTTCACTTATAAAATGCTTTAACACACACCATCCCAACCATTATCTCAGCAACCTTACTACGAGATGTGGCCAACACTGTCAGCTGGCTGGTCTGACCCTCATCCCTGTTGTGGTCTGTGACATGTGTTTAAACCATTGTGGCTGGCTTTTCTGTTTGCTGTCGCCAAACTATCTGTTAAAGTAGAAATTACTAGTCGTACTTCACAAATGCCAAAACTACAGTTTTGCAGAACTATGCAATTCATTCAAGGTCAAACTGGCAGCAAGTGGAAGAACAGTGACTTGTACCCAGGTTTCTGAATCTACTGGTCTAAAAGTAGTAACAGTGACAAAGACAAAACCGGCCTACTGAGCACTGATCAGGCACCAGGCCTCTGACTCTCCAGGTTGTTGTCATCATTTAGCTGCTAATTCGTATCAGACTCTTCTGCAACCCCATAAACTGTAGCCCGCCAGGCTCCTCTGTCCATGGGATTTCCCAGGCAAGAATACTGGAGTGGGTTGTCATTTCCTTCTCCAGGGGATCTTCCCTACCCAGGGATCAAACCCATGTCTCCTACATTGACAGGTGGATTCTTTACCACCAAGCCACCAGAGAGCCCTTTTCTGTAATTCTCATGATTCTGCAAACTAGGTACCATTAGATCCACTTTACAGATGAGCATACTGAGGCTAAGAAAAATCAAGTAAACTGCTCAAGGTCACGGAGCTAGTAAGTGGCAGTGCTGGGATCCTCAACTAGCATGTGTCTTGCCCACTATGAGGGAAACTGAAAGGAACAAAGCACATGCCCTAGGATAAAGGAACCAGCGGCTCAATGTCACCACGGATTAAAAACGCCATCTACTTGGAAATGGGTCTGGATGATCCCTAGTGGGATTCAGGTTAGCTAGCAAAATTCACAGTGCTTGAGGGTGTGCTGGAAATGTTCACATTTTAAACAGTAAAATAAAGACTCTATTGTTTTTATATTATTTACAACCACTTTTGTATCTTATCCTCCTAGGATGTAGGGGACAGTAAAGGAGTTTTCCATGGGAGATGTGAGGTTCTGCATCTTTCTAGTGTGTTAGTCACTGAGTCATGTCTGACTCTTTGCGACCCCATGGATTATAGCCTTCCAGCCTCTTCTGTCCATGGAATTCTCCAGGCAAGAATACTGCAGTAAATTTCTATTCCCTTCTCCAGGGGATCTTCCTGACTCAGGGACTGAACTGGGGTCTTCTGCAAAGCCGGCAGATTTTTTTTTTTTTTTTTTTTTACCATCTGAGCCATCAGGGAAGTCCCCAGGCATAAAGATTAAAACATCACTTTTCAGCACCACCAGGTATAAGGACAGCTCTTGGAGCCTCGAATGAGCCAGAGGAGAAAGAATCCCCTTGGAGGGTGAAGCCCAGCCCTGGTGCCTGCCTGGCTTCAGTGAGAGAAGCTCTCCACCACTACTAGGCACACACCAGAAGCATTGCTGTGATGGTCATTAGTGCTCTTCCAGGTGAAGGCGGGTAATCTGTAGCATCCTCGAGCTGTCATGGGGCCTGATGGGCATGTTGGTTTGGAACAGAGGGAGGATGGTGAAAAGTACTTCAAAAGGATTCAGAGAGGTTTAATTGCTAACTGCTGCCTCTTCCCAAGAAGTAATCTCCCGCTTCTGAGATGGGCTGCAATATCATCCATCTCCATCAAACCCAAATGGGAAGATCACCCTTTAGGAGCTTAATTAACTTTTCTTTCTGGGCTCCTGCCTCCCCACCAATGACTGAATAATTGATTCACTCAAACAAGGGGCAGCCAGAATTGATGACTTTTCAAGGGATCTCAGAAGCCTGGGCCAGGGAGAAGATAGGCCAAGGCAACACCTTGGGAAGGGCTGGGACAGTGCTATTGAAAGGCTACCTCACTTAACAGGCCTCCACTGGCCACCCAGGTGGCGCTAGTGGTAAAGAACCCTCCTGCCAATGCAGGAGACAAGAGACAAGGGTTCGATCCCTGGGTCGGGAAGAGCCCCTGGAGAAGGAATGGCAACCCACTCCAGTATTCTTGACTGGAGAATCCCATGGACAGAGGAGCCTGGTGGGGCTACAGTCCATAGGGCTGCACAGAGTCGGACATGACTGAAATCAGTTAGCATGCAGGCATGGACTACCCAAGTGCTGTCTCCTAGCAACTGTGCCTCCCACAGGCTGTGGGCATCTTTCAGATTTGTGAGATGAGACACAAGGAGAGCTGGACATGGAGAACCATGCTCACTGTACTTGGCACAGTCCTGTAGCCTGGAATCTGCCCCCACTCCTTCCAGAAGGGACGGCTTTCCTATATGTGATTGATTCAGCATTTCCACTTTGCAAGAAACTGAGAATACAGCAAATCTTATCTCCATGGAAGCAATGAATCTTCCCAGCCAAGTTATCCTGTGTCCTTCAGAGACACATGGTCTTCCCCCGGCTCACTCTGAGTGAGCTGCAGGGTTATTTGAGGACCTTGGGAAAATCATTAGGAGAAACCCAGCAGAAAGAAAAATCTGATCATCTCCCCGGAGTTTCACCTCCTCGACTTCTCTCCACCCCCTTCACAGCCCCATCCTCCCAACCTCCTGCCCCTTCAAGCTTAAAGCTTTTCACAGAGTCCACCTCTAGGGATAGAAAGGACTCTTTTAGCTTATTGAGCAGACTATCCAATGCCACTCCTCCAGGACGAGAAGCAATGTGGACCACAGGCAGGTCAGAACACCTCGGCACCTCTACAGTCTCCCCACAAAATATCAACCATGAAACTAACTTGTGTTCTCTCATCA
Organism: Dama dama; assembly: GCF_033118175.1. Lineage (NCBI taxonomy): Eukaryota > Metazoa > Chordata > Mammalia > Artiodactyla > Cervidae > Dama > Dama dama. The sequence continues at coordinate 20,580,252 of NC_083682.1, read as the reverse complement.
AAAGCATCATAACTCATTGAACGTTGAGAATATTTTTTAAATCCTTTTCCCTAGATTAGAAAAACAACAGTTGTTTCTCTTTCTTTTTATTTCAGCAGGGTTCCAGATAATAAAAAGATTTATAATTAAGCCAGTAGATTTACTTTTGCTATGCCGCCCTAGATTATGAAAAAGTATAATTATATGCAATTAAAAAATGAACAGTATTTCTTATCCGAGTGAAGCTTTAAAAGTCATTATGAATCCATTAGCTCAGCAGACCTTACAAATGGCCTTCACTACTCTGGACTTCACTTAAATTTACAACAGAGGGAAGGAACTTCTCCTCATCTCTATGCTGCGTGTGAGTGTGTGTGTGGGTTCGACCCTCCATCTGCTCCCACAGAGTGTCCAGACATTCATCTTATGTGCTAAGGCCATGTTCTCCATATTGAAGTTGCCATGTTCTTCCAGTCATATGACTCATAATACCTCACTTTGGGAGTCTGCCAGCTGGAAAACTGAGGGATGACCTTAGACTTCTAATTTATCCTTGTCCCCCATCTTTGCTCCTATAGGCAGCAATTTAGCCCTTAGATGCTGACAGTACCAGATGAGGTCATGATTGCCATGTAGCCCTTTGGCCCAAGCTCAGTTTCCCTCCTCTCCTCCAGCTCCATCAGCCTGAGTTTTCTGAGCAAATTGATTTACAGCTGGGTTACTATGGAGTTATTAGTTGCCTCACTTATCCAGATAATTATGTAGGGTGATGGAAACTTTATGTGTTGACTCCCAGGGACAATGCATACAGGAGAACTGATCTAGATAATTCAGCCACTATTCATGATTTTATTTCAATTGAGCCTTCATGTCAGACAAGAAGTTGTAATTACAGAAAATTTCATTTCCAGTCAAATAATGGATCATACCCATAAAACCTTTTTTCCCCTTATTCCTTAATGTTGGAATCACCCTCAATGTCATTCTTAGCAATAGCCCCAGAATTGTAGTTAAAACAACTAGAAACAGCCCTTCAAACCCTATACCACCTTCCTTTATGTAACTGGACATCACTGTCACTTCTATCTCCAGCTTTCAGGGTTTTGCCCAAAGACACGAGAGCCTTCAGGAGTGGCTCCAAATGTGTCCGATAATCAGAATCACCCAGGAAGCAATTTTTAAAAATACAGATGAATCATAACCTAGACTTACTGAATCAGAAGTTCTGGGAGAAGGGCTGAGGAATCCGCCTTTAATTTACTCTGCAGGTGCTTCCTGGCAGCCAGCCCAGCGTGGTACAAAAACTGGCATTTACATCACGACAGCCCAGAGCATGGGTTGGGCACACTCAGGAGGATAAGAGGAAAGCCTCATCTCTGCTTGTTTCCCACTCTTTCCTCCTCACCCTTTCTCAGTCTTTGGGCACCAGCCAGGATGAACAAGGGTCCCAGGACCTGAACCAAACACCTCCAACTCTGCAGCCTTCCCCAGGCAGGCCAGGTGGGGTGGTACACCCTCCCCCTCCCTGGGCAAGATGGTGGACCTTCCAAGTGTCTGTCTCATTGCACCTGCAACTGCTCAATGGACACAAGCTTCCCTCTTGATTATTTTCCTTTTTTTTTTTTTTTTTTACGTTCTACTTCCCGCATGCACTTAATTCATCAGAAGCCATCAAAGAGTTACTTAAAAATTAAAGTCCTGCAACACTCCAAACAGGAAGACAATGAGACAAGGAATTTGCCAAAATGAAAAGAACACAGGGCTGGAATTCAGCCCAACTAGCCTTTCACCCCAGCTTTGCCAATTTCCAGGGCTTTAGCCTTACAGAAGTTTCTCCCTCTTTCCAGGCTTCCATTTTTATTTTTCCTCTGAGTAATAAAAAGCGTTGGGCTAGATGATACCTAAATTCCCTTCTGGCTCAAACAGTCTGGAATAAGACACACTCCAAGAGAACTCCATACATATTCTTCCAAGGATGAATACTTTTACACTCTCCATCTCTTAAGATCTCAAGTTATTAATCTCTTTGAGACTTAGTTTTCATCAATAAAAATGGAGTAATAGCGTTATCAAGCAAATAGCTGAATGAGGATTAAATGATACAGGCATCGAAAGACCCTCCTGCCATGCCTGGCCCATGGTAAGCACTGGTCCTGTTACACCATGTTAGCATCAGATCATCACCATCATCATCATCACCCTCACTTATCACCACATCACCTCCAGTGTTCCAAAGGGCCTGCTTCACGCCAGCTACCATATCACCCTGTCAAGGTAGTAAGAAAGAATCTTGTTAACTAGTAAGAAGGACTCAGGAACAAAGAATCAGGGCATAACCTCAACCTTGGATTCAGAAGACAGGGACTTACTCATTCTGTAAACGCCCAGGTCCCACTCTCTCCCTTCCTCTCCCAGCTGAAGAGGGTCACTCAAGTGCCATAAAGTGGCAGCCGCTCGGGGACAGTGACCTGCATTCATCCTGGGAGTCGGGTGGCCCGTGCTGGAGGGTGCTTTGCATCTTGTTTTAATGAATGGGGCCCTTCAGCGGAAACGAGTCTCAGATGTCCCCTGGCTCGCTGTGTGTGGCCACTCCAAGAGCAGGAACTCTCCCTCGGAGCTGTCCTTGAGACCCCAGGGCTGGCAGGGAGGCAGCCCCTCCTCCGGGCTTGTTGCTGTCCTGTGACCTCACCTTCCTTCTCTGTCTTTGAACATCTCAAAGCCAAGCGGTCTGTAAGGTCCTCCTGCTCAGGGGCATTGTTACCCCAGCTCCACGCATTAACATGCAGGCAGTGAAGTAGGCAGCAACTCCAATTTGTTGTATTAAGGACGCTCTACTGCAGTGGAGAGGAACATTAAAAGATTTCACTCTAAGATATCCCCTCCAACCTCCCACCTACTGCAGACAAAGTCTCATGGGACAAGCCTCTACTCTGGCACAGTCGTTTGCAGATTTCTGATAAATGCTCCCATCAGCATCTCGGGCCCTGGTGCCGCTCCACTGGGTCTTTCCCTTGAGGGTCTCGGGGGTTGGCTCTTGAGATGGCGTCGGGCCTTGAGCAGCCCCCATGGTAAGACATTCATCTTCATCCTTCCCCACCTCTCACTTCCAGGGAAAGCTGCGTCCCGGGGAGGCATGGAGGGAGATTCCATCTCTGCCACAGAACGCCTCAGTCCTGGAACTAATCACAGCTTTTCTCTGCCCTTCACAGCACAATCTGATATCATTATCACCAGCATCGTCAACAGAAGCCCCTTTCCAGATCATATTGTACACACAGAGTTGCCTAGACATGGCCGACTTTGCCTCTTTGCAGCTGGCAAGCACATTTACACGGGGCCGTGGAGCACGGGTGAGGACAAGCCCAGGACAAGATTAAATCATGGACCGAAAACTAAATGAGTGTCAGGCGTTAGTAGTGAATATATTTCTCAGCGTGAGTGCCGTATGGGGTGGAAGGCTGGGAGGCGGGCATGACTGCAGGGTCGGGGGTGACCAGAATGACTGATGTGAGGGGTCAAGGGCAGGCGTTTCCTCTAAGGGAAGCATTAGAGAGCAATCTCCATAAGTGAAAGGAAGGCGTCATCGTCCCTTTTGTCCTCTTTGTTTGATTAACATCTTGTTGGGATGAGTGAAAACGAAGTCTCAGGGATTGGGGGCTATGCCGTCATTGAAGGCAGGCTGAGGGGGGGGGCTTCTTCACTTGGAAATTGAGGGCCAGGCCAGGGAACCTCCTCCAGGGCTCACGGACAATCCAGGTGGGCAGGAGGAAGGTGGGAGCATGAACCAACACTTCTCCAAGGGGACAGGGCTCCAAGGAAAGCTTCCAGAAGGGGCAGAGCTTTGACTTGGGCCCTGCTGGAGACAAGGCTGGACTCTGCAACCTGAACAGGGCAGCCCAAGGGGCGCGCCTGCACTTGCCACCCCTTCTAACACCTGTGTGCTTGAAGGATGCACACTGGCCTCCCCGGGGCTCCTGGCTCTGTCTAGGCTAGGGCTGAGACAGAGGAGAACCCAGCTCCTTCCTCTGGCTCCCGGAGCTGCTAATTCATAGCTGCGTTAGCTTTCATTTGGCTAACAGCATGTGGGATTCTCAGATATTGGCTCTGACCAGACTTAATCTGCAGGCTGAGCTCTGCCCTCTCTCCACTTGCCTTTTATTCAAGACGCTAATGGAGAGGTCGATGGGGCTGGTGGACGCACATCCCGTCGGGGTGGAGAGCTCCCGCAGCCCTTCATCCACGTCTACCCCACCATCACCATCTGCTCCAAGGAGGGATGGGGCCCTGCTCGACTCCCTCTGCTCTGAAACAAATTAAATCCCCCTGACACACTCTGCCTGCCTTGCACTGACTTCTCCGTGATGCTTCGCCTTCGGTTTGCTTTTGCAATGACAAAACTGCTTTGACACGTTTGCAGATTCTCAGGGCCCCCCTGCTCTCTGCAGCCCCCGCCCCCGCCCAGCCGCTGTCCAGTGTGATTCTTGTCACCGCAAAGCCATCCTTCTTGGGCGTCACAGTGTCTACAGCTCTTCAGAGACGTGTCATCAACCTTCAGCCACAAGTGTGGATCCCACGCCTGGCTGTGTCCAGGGCGTGAGGACACCTCCGCTTAACTCCTGGCGGGACCGAGGGAGGAACCCTACCCCTTCTTTCTTCCCCTTCCTTCCAGACAGCACAGCCATCCTGTTGAAAGAAGTCATTCTTCCCTGAGTCTTCCTAGGAGGAGGTCCCTAGAAGAATGTGACCTGGGGCCTTTTGATACCATTTTAATCTATACTTGCGATTGAGCAAATCTTTAGAAATGTTCCCCCAGGCTGTGGGGAGACATATCTCAGGGTTCCTCCAGTGCCTTGCGGGGAAGCTGCTCTCTGTCCTCCATCCTAAGAACCTCATTAGACTCACAACAGACCTGCCCCTCTTCCACTGGGCTCCTAGACTGAAGCCTTCCCACCCCCTTAGGATAGCTGGAAAAGAGGGCGGGGGGGAATTCCAGGCAGGTCACCATCAAGACGTGACAACAAGAAGCATGCTGATGACTATAAATTCTGCATTTTCAAAGTTTCTGTTAGTGCTTTGTTTTGGAGTGGCTTTATTCAAATTAATCACTGCAATCATGTTGGTTATATCCATCACTTGAGGTCCAGTAAGGGCCCTTTCAGCCCTAAAGTTCGATTCATTCATGGGCTCATTCATTCACTCATCAAACATGTATTGAGTACTTGTCAAGTGTTTGGCCTTTGGCTAAAGATTCCCTGGATTGAAGTCCCAAGGGAATAGGCTGGAGTCAACCAGTCTGGAAGAGAAATGAGACCACACACCTGATACAGGTGCCCACACACTCTTCTCACTTCTTGTCCCCCATAATCACCACAGCTTCTCCTCTCTGGTCCCTTTTTCTGTGCAAATTCTCTTTGATCCACCCAGCACATCAGCCATAAAAGGGAGGGACATGCCCTCCAAGGAGAACTTCCACTTCTGTCCCCCAAGCAGCACTGACCTCTTTCATCTGACTCCTGGCCTCATCATGGGCCCTTCCTCCAACCTATGATGACAGATCATAGAAATTCAGAAATTTAGAAATTCAGATCAAGTCAGGAAGCTTTACCAGAGCTGCCAAGAACACTGAACCAGACATAAGAACCCTGAGTCCTTGAACTGGGGCTCAAACCCCCCTCGTGAGGATAAAAACCCAGAACTTAGACTCAAGTTGCATTTCTTCCCCTGAAATGAGAGCTGTTGTTGTCCAGTCGCCCAGTCATGTCCGACTCTTTGCAACCTCATGGACTGTGGCATGCTAGGCCTCCTTGTCCCTCACCATCTCCTGAAGCCCCTGAAACTGCAAAATAAACTCACCTCTCAGGCACTGGCTTCCAGGCTTCACAGTTGACCAGCCACCCTTATCCGCTGAAGGGGAAGATCTGGTTGACAAGACAAGCTACCACGCTGGGAGCTACAAGACCTGGGCTGTAGTTCTGCCTTGGTCTTGGTATACTGGGTCACCCAGCCCAAACCAAGTGCTGGGCCTCTGTGTCCTCATTAATAAAACACTACTCTGCTTTATTTATTTATTTCTAGAAAAGGATTTATAATAAGGCTATAAAACATACAGGCTACACTAGATGTTAAGTAAGGTGACTTTGCACTATTTAAGTCTCACAAATTAATTGATTCATTTATTTGATATATCTTGAGAACATACTTTATGTCAGTCACAATCATAAGAGCTCACAAAATATGTCCCAATAACCATAACAGGAAGGACATCACTTAAATAACAAGATTAAATCACTACAGAGAATCAGAAACCAACTAATAGGTGCAATAGTAATCATTGTTATTAAGTTACCATTATTATGCATCAAGCAATGCACTAAATGTTCCACGTGGGTTTTTTAATCTGGACAAAACAACCATATAAGGTAGACTATCATTGTGCACACATTGTTTGATCAATGTTTGTTGTGTATTTCGGATGTGGGAGGCCTTGTATGAGGTACTCTGCATAGTGTGTTCAGGCACAGAGGGGTTAAATGACTTCCCAGTCACCAAGCTAGCAAGTGCCAGAAAGAATCCAGCTCACCAGGCTTACAGCCCAAGCTCCTAACTGCTAACCATCCTACCTCCTTCAGCTTGGTTTGGTAATCTCCATAAAGTCAGCCAAAGCCAGTGTTTACTGAATCAATAGCTTGCTCAGTCCCATGGTCCTCTGCCCACTCGGCTTCTCCCACGTGGGAACTGACCTTCCCCACAGCCATCCGCCATCCTATGAAATACCCACTTTGTATTCTCCCTGCTTCACTGCTTCTCATTTTCAATTGCCACCTGCACACTGCTATTTTCTTCTTGTCTTCCACTCTTTGCTCTCTCCTTCACCTCTCCTCTAACTCTGTGAAATAGCTGTGAATTGGCCAAACAGAAGGACTCTCCCATGGTCTGATTCTAGAGGCACAGGCTGCGAACTCCTTTGAAAAGAGTGGCCGCGCCTTACAGAGCCCAGAGCAGCAATGGAGTCAGGGAATTCCAAAATGACTTTCAGAGAAGCTGGGGCTGTGGGTGTCTTGGCACATCTCAAAACTGGACAGCCTCTTTCTATCTTGAAACCACATTTGACTGGATAGGTGCAGTGAAACAGGAAAATATGAACAGCCAGTGAGTTGAGTTAAACACGCACACAAGACATACAAACACCTTTTCAAGATAAAGATGTCTGGGTCAGGTTCTCACGTATCACGTGGGAGACGATGTGACAGATGATGGAGAGATGGGTCTCTTATGGATGGGGATGCTGGGTCTCTTAAAGAAATCTGGAAATGTCATTTCATAATGCACAGCACCATCCTGGTGAGTTTTTCAAAATGTGACTTGCTGTTTCAGACCACCGTGATGTCAGTCTCTTCTTTGATCCTATTCTAGGAGGTGGCTCTTAGAAGCTGTCGTGGGCCAGGAAGTACAACACTAGAACAGAAGTGAGCCAGCCCTCACTTACCATGAAGCTATGAATGCTGTTTGACAAAACACAGCATCAGATTCCACATATGAGTGATACTCCTGAAACTAATATATTTATAAATCAATGACATGTCAATTCTTTTAAAATGGTGTCAGGCTCTTCAAGAGTTAACTCAAACATCCCAACTGCAGCTAAGTCACCCCAAACTCCAATACAGCCCATTATTTCATAAGAGATGTTAAATATGAATTGTTCATTAAAACACATATTATTGGATGTTTAACTACCGTGTAATTGATTTTCTATCCATTGCCAAGTGGTTAACCCTCAATAAATGCTTTTTTGTAATCAACTTAAAGTATAATACCTATCACGCTTGATATCTTTCTCCTTTGATTTAATAAGAAACCAATTCTGATTTACTGACATCGTACTTGATCATAAAAAAGAAAAAGGTCAAGGTTTTAAGAACAGCATAAGTAAGGCTCCCTGGCATGAACTGTCCCCTTTCATAGAAGGATTTCAGGGCAGCTGAGAGCTCAGGAGACCAGGATATGGTTCTAGTCATTGTGATATTAGCTAAGGTGCATGGCAGTCAAAGGCTATGCTCACAGCCAGAAAGTCAGCAGAACCGTAGTAGAAACAGCAAGCAGGAACAAGCAGGAACCCAGGGTCACAGTCCAGTGTCTGACAGAAAGTGCAGCTCTTCCCTGTGGTTGTAAGGTCCAGAAAGCTAGGAGGTGTTTTTGGCTTCCCCATAGAACAACGAAAGAAATTAAGCATTAATATGCATTTAAAGGGCTTTCCAGATGGCGCTAGTAGTGGTAAAGAACCTGCCTGCCAGCAGAGATGAAAGAGACGTGGGTTCAATCCCTGGATTGGGATCCCCTGTGGAGAAGGAAATGGCAACCCATTCTAGCACGGCAACCCACTCCCACTTCTTGCCTGGGAAACCCATGGACAGACGAGCCTGGTAGGCTCCAGTCCACAGGGGCCACAAAGGGTCAGACACAACTGAAGCAACTAACATGAACCACGAACTGTGAATTTAAAAGACCCACAGAAATAAATGTTCCTTCTTCAGAACTTTGCCCAATGCTATTTCCCTCTTTATTCAAAGTACTAGGAACTCTACCTTCTGGTGGTACCCACCTAGACAGGATGGGAGGAAAAGGAACCTGACCCCATTCATGGCTTAACCATACTGGGGGAATGTATTGTTCACCTCCAGTGAGGCAGAAACCTGGGGGTGCGACAGCAACTCGGAGGTCAGAGTAGGGGACGTGAGGGAGGAGACACCGCCAGCTGGTCCTCACAAACCCTAAGAGGGTCACAGAATGCCCAAGTCTCTCACCTCCAAAACCCACCCAGATATACGCACATTCCCTAAACATGGCAGAGCTGGGTGAATGATGAATGAAATAATACACATAAAGCTCTCAGCAAAGGCACAGAGCAAGTGCTAAAAATATAAACTATCATCAACCCTGAATATTCATTGGAAGGACTGATGCTGAAGCTGAAGCTCCAATACTTTGGCCACCTGATGCAAAGAGCTGACTCATTGGAAAAGACCCTGAAGCTTGGAAAGATTGAGGGCAGGAGGAGAAGGGGACGACAGAGGATGAGATAGTTGAATGGCATCACAGACTTAATGGATATGAGTTTGAGCAAATTTTGGGAGGATGGGGAATTTGGTGTGCTGCAGTCTATGGGGTCGCAGAGAGTCAGACATGACTTAGCAACTGGACAACAACATCATTTTCTCTATTAATATTTACTATTCTATATTTTGTCTATTAGTATTTATTATTCTACAACAGGAAACGTTTTTGTTCATTCGCTTGATTTCCTTAGCACTATTGAGAGGAATATTATACTTTGATGAATTGATTCATTTCTTCCCTTAGATAAATTCCTAGATATGATTGTTCTGGGTCTGCGGGTATGATTTTTGGTGAGCTTAAGACATAGAATTCAATCTCTCTAGAAGTGCTATATGGAAGCAGTACCTCAGCTTACTGGTTACCATGAGTTAGATATCTTTGTAAGGTATTAGATATCTTTGCCTTTGGTCAGAAGAAGCCAACACAAGGAAGAATGACTCTTTTTTAAAATCTGAAGTACAGTTGGTTTATAATGTTGTTATTAATTTCTGATATACAGCAAAGTGGTTGTTATATGTATAACAAGCATTATTTTCACACCCTTTTCCATGATGGTTTATAACAGGATACTAAGTACAGTTCCCTGTGCTATACAGTAGGACCTTGATGCTTACGCGTTCTATATATATGACAGTTTGCATCTGCTAATCACAAACTCCCAATCCTTCCCACCCCCACCTGACCCCCTTGGCAACCACAGTCTGTTCTCTCATGTCTGCGAATCTGCTTCTGTTTCATAGATAGTTTCATTTGTGTCATATTTGAGATGCCACACAGAAGTGATATCACATGGTATTTGTCTTTTTCTGACTTCCTTCACTCAGTAGGATCATCTCTAGGTCTATCCATGTTACTGCAAATAGCATTACTTAGACCCAGAAGGACCCTCGATCAGAGGTTAGTGATTTGTAGGCAGTCGGACTCCCAGGTCTCTTCGAGTTCTTAGATTTTATGATTCTGATTCTTCTGGAAAACTGCAATAGTGATGCATACACACCTTCGTGTGGAGCGACATAAAGGTGTAGTTCAGATTCAAACCCTAACAGGCTGCTAAGCATCCTCCCTGGAAGCTCTCACCCTCGGAGCTTGAAGGCTGACCATGTCCTCATTCAGCCGGTGACAAAAGAGAGAGACTGCTTGGGTAGCGTGCGGTTGTTAGACAAACAGGAATCCTCTTCTCAAAGAGTGTTCTGTTCTGCATAGTGAGTGGGAAGCTCGCGGCATTTAGGACACATCCCTAAAATAAAATTCAATGGCCACCAAATGACTCAGTGTGGGAACCTTCTTTCTGCAGGAGATGAGGGCTGCTAAGAATGGCAGGAACCACCCACAGATGGTCTGGGTACCAGTTGCATCAACAGATGCATACACAACACAGCTCTTTTCTCTGAAGCATCCAGCCAAGCTCACATCGAGTTCTCCACTGTGTACATTCAAACCAAAATAAATAATCCAAGAAAATCTGCACATGTCTGTGTGTTTGGGGTCCAAGATAAATCAGGCAATAGGCCCAAGAGGAATTTAAGATATTTGGCCACTTTTTTTTCTTCCTTTTGGTTTGTTATTTATGGAAACCTAAGCATTAGATCACCCTCCGGCTTTAAAATATACAAGGATATCCAATGCCCGAGCACCATGGCTAATGGCTGGTGGTGAAGAGCCTTCAGAATCTGACCCTGTATACAGAACTAATTTCACGTCTCATAAATGCCATGGCTCAACCAGGCTAGTTTCCTCACTATGGTCACCTTTATCATTCATTCTTATTTCTACCTTCAGGTCTCTGCTCAGGCTTTGTGCAATAAGAAGAGGCTCACACTTTCCTCCTCCATGTAGGAAGACACATCCTTCTCTAAGGTCAAGCTGGTAACCAACTTGCCTGGTGTTGATCTGGGCTCTCTTCTCTCATCTCCCATCACACAGTTGAGGATAGAGGTGAGGGACCATCCACCTGAATATGTATTTTAGGAATCCTGGAAGCAAGGACTGGTTATATATGCATAGAGCACATCAACTCCTTGGTAGAAAAGTGATGGAGTGGATCTGGTTGAAAGACTTCTTGAGGCATAAAGATCAACCCTCACAAATAAAGTTCCCTGCATCATACATCAAACTCCCACTGGCTATCTATTTTACATATGGTAATATATATGTTTGAATGAAATCATCCCACCTCTCCTTCTCCCACTGTGTCCAAAAGTCTGTTCTCTATGTTTGTGTCTCTGCTGCCTTGCACATACTATCTTTCTAGATTCCATATATATGCACTAATATATAATATTTGTCTTTCTCTTTCTGACTTATTTCATTCTGTATAATAGGCTCTAGGTTCATCCACCTCATTAGAACTGACTCAAATGCATTCCTTTTTAGAGCTTAGTAATATTCCATTATGTATATCTACCAAAACTTCATTAAAATATTTTCATTCACGTGGTAAGTGCCAAAGATCAGTGAGTGGACAGGGGTCACTGATAGGGGGTCTGTGGGGAACCGCGGGCATCACTTAAAGACTCCATGGGTAGTTTTGGTGATAGACTTGAGAATCACCACCTTAGCCTATGTTTAAAGTAATCTGGTTATCAAAGGTTGAAATATACAGAAAATAAAGGAACAATGAGGGTTTAAAAACAAATGGAGTTTTGTTTACTTATGACCTAAACGTGTTGTTACCATTCTATAACCTGCAGAAAGGGAGATCGAAGATGCAAAGGTGAGACAGGTAACCAGGGATGGCATGAGTGTATATCACTTTCCTATCAGTGCTGTAACAAATGACCACAAATTCAGTAGCTGAGAACACCACCAATTTATTGTCTCACAGTTCTGGAGGTCAGAGTGGATGATGGCTCAGCAGGGCTGGGTTCCTTCTGGAAGTTCTGGGGGAGAAGTTATTTCCTTGACTTTTCCAGCCTCTGAAGGCTGTCCGCGTCCTTGGCTCCAAGTCCTGCATCACACCACACTCTGCTTCTGTTGTTACATCCCCTTCTCTGATTCTGTCCCTCTTGCCTCCCCATACAACGACTCTTGTGGTTACACTGGGTCTGACCACATCATACAGGATAATCTCCCCACCTTAAAATCCTTAACCAAATCTCATAAGAGTCACTTTGAAAATATGTATTTGTTTGGCTGCACTGGGTCTTAAAGTTATGGAATAAGAGATCTAGTTCCCTGACCAGGGATCAAACCCAGACCCCCTGCAGTGGGAGCCTGGAGTCTTAGCTGCTGGACCACCAGGGAAGTCCCCAGCGTCACTTTTGATATGAAAGGTAACATATTCACAAGCTCTAGGATTAGGGCATGAGAATATCTTTAGGGGCCATCATCTGTCTACCATAAGAGGTAAATAAAGTACATGCGCTGAGGGTAGCCTTGGGAGAGAGGAACCATATGTACCTTTAGCCTTAAGACAAAATAAAAGTAACAGAAAAAAGCCTAATAATCCAGAAACCTGAGGTTAAAAAGAGAGGCGGGTGCATCAATACAAATGCTTTGAGCATTTCATAATGGACTCTCATATTTTTGGATTTTTCTCTAATTAGAACATAAGGTTCAGAGGGGCAGAAACCATGTCTTACAATTTCCAGTTTATTGCCCGTAGCATCTGGCTCACTGCAGAACACACAGTAAATGCTCAGTAATGTCTTACTGAGCAGCACGAGTTTAGTATAAGGAGGAAATTAAGGGGTGTCTGCTACCGGCGGATGGGTGTTTTCTACTCCGGACCAGAAGATTTTGCGTGTCAGGGCACTAGGATTGGAGGTGAATGTCTCAATAAGGAACACATCTTGCCTCCTCCTCACCACGGAAGGGCTGACTGCATTTGAGGCGTGAAGACAGCTGTGCCCATCATTCGGTTGGCATATGAGACACTGGAGACAGAGCAACCAGAGGGCAAACCAAACCTCTGCATGTGGAAGGAGCACAGAGAGACTAGTCCCATCAATCCGGCAGAGAAGCAGGATCGGCTGAAGGCTTGCCAGCCATCCTTCCAGCTCTACTGAAATCTGCGGCAATGAACTCACCTGGGGGAAAGAAGCCATTGACCAAAGGAAAAAGGAAAGATAAACTGAAAATGTGTCCTTATTTTTATTATTATTATTATTTTTATTGTTAAAAACTGGTTATTAGGGGAAACTTCCAAATACATATAAAAGTAGAGAGTATAGATATAATGGAACACCCAAGTAGCCATCACTGAGCTCCAACAATGAATCAGCTCTTGACCCACTGTGTTTCATCTATATCCCCACCAACCCATTACCCCTTCCTGGATTAAGAAGATATGCTTCTAGAAAAGGTCGATCATGAGCCCAAGGCACAAAAATGAGCTTGGGCCAATACATCTGCATTTATCATATATACAAGGCTTCACAAATGGTGCTAGTAATAAAGAATCTGCCTGCCAATGCAAGAGACACAAGAGACACCCAAGGAGTCTGGTGAGCTTTATAGTCCACGAGTTCACAGAGTCCAGCATGACTGAGCAACTGGGCAGAACACGGAAGCATCAGATACACATGAGACTTCCCCTGACTTCTTTACTCAGTGGGTAGAGAATTCACCTGCAATGCAGAAGACACAAGAGACACAAGTTCGATTCCTGGGTTGGGAAGATCCCCTGGAGGAGGGCATGGCAACCCACTCCAGTATTCTTGCCTGGAAAATCCCATGGACAGAGACACCTGGCGGGCTACAGCCCATGGGGTCGCAAAGAGTCAGACACGACTGAGCAACTGACCATACTAGCACACAGCACAGGAAAAGTTTGGGAAAAGACAGGGGCTAGAGACACAATGATAGTTTAAGAACACATACTGTTTTGTTTATTTGTTTATGATTTGAAAATCTTGATAGTTCAAAGAGAGGACCCTGTAGAAAAATCTAAGATGCAAATTGAGTTAAATACACACAGACACACAGACACACACACACACACACACTTTAGAGAAAGAGATCCACCAACCTGCTAAATATAATGACAAAACCAAAAGGCTGATTGCTGACAGAAAATAATCAAATTGGTCACCAGTGTTTCACAAAAGAGTAATTCCCACGCTTTTAAACCACAGGTTGGCAGGAAAGGATTTCTGTGATTTCTGCCTCTCAGAGGTCTCTCGAACAGCTTTTGTGATATATTGTTTTTATATAAATTCTGCAGTGACTTTTCCCTGGTGTTATTACTTGTTTGGGTTTTTCTCTGCCTGCCACAGGCTTATTTATGTTATCTTGATTTAGATCTTTTCTTTCCCCCTTTCTTTCTTTGCTGAGGCTGGGTTTCACAGCACAGTCTGCTGAATGGTGTACAGAAAAGATGCAGGTCTGTCAGGCATGTGTGTGTGTGTGTGTGTGTGTGCGTGCACGCGCAGAGTCTAAATTCTCACCAGGGGCTGTGAACATCTCCTGTATCTTATGTCATTCCTTAAGGTTTCCAAATGAGTGGGGCAGAGGTGTTGAAGTCATCCCCCTAGGTACCAGAGGATGGAGTCAGTCATTGCCTGAACCCAAGTGAGAACTGGAGAAGAATTCAGGAAGTTCATATCAGGTCTCCCAAAAAAACAATTATGCCTCAGATTTGACATTTTATTTTTGGCCACAATGGAGTTCAGATATATTTTGTGCTATTATAGCTGACTATTTATCACTTCAATGGAAAACATGCTGATTTACTTAATAGTCATTGCTTATAATGTAAAGATTTGCAAATTACAAGTTGTCTGGGGGTTCAGGAGTGTTCCTTTCTACCTTGTTTTTCTCATGCTCTCCTATCTATGTCCCAGTCCCATCCCCATGTCCCCCTCCAGCCCTTTATATCATCTCCCCTTATCCTGGGGGGATGCATTCCAAGATTCCCCATGGATGCCTGGAGCTGCAAATGGTACCAAACTCTATTCAGATTATATTTTTCCTATATTTATATACACATGATACAGTTTAATTTATAAGTTAGCCACAATTAACAACAGTTAATAATAAAACAGAATAATGATAGCAATATACTACAATAAAAGTTATCTGAATGTAGTCTCACTCTCTCTCAAATACCCTGTACAAATTCAATGACTTTTCTATCTTAACTGAGCATGTATCATGCGCTGCGGCCGTAACTTTTGTCATTCTAAGTGTGACAATAAAACTAGCATGAATGCCTTTTCTTCGTCACAATTTCACGAACAGAAGATTCATTCTTACCATAGATCTTAGTAATCTCGGCATTCGAGTTTTTTTTTTTTTCTTTCCTTATTAAACTGAAACTTTTACCTTTTCACTTAAAGAAGGCACTTCATAGCTTTGTTGTATCCGAATTGCCAGCATCACTCCTCTGGTGCTTCAGGGCCTTTATTAGTAAATAAATGTGACCTGGACTCCAGCCCTGTGATACTGCGATAGTGCATCTGATAACTGAAACTGCTAACAATGGCTGACGGATGGATGCGCTGGACAGAGGGACGATTCACATCCAGGGGGAGATGGAGAATGGGGGCACGAGACCTCATCAGGCTACTCAGATCAGCAGGCAACTTAAATTCATGAACTGTTTATTTCTGGAATGTTCCATTGAACATTTCAGACTGCAGCTGACCGCAAGTAACTGAAACCAAAGAAAGTGGAACTGCAGATAAGGGCAAACTACTAGTCAAAGCAATGGTTTTTCCACTAGTCATGTACGGATGTGACAGTTGGACCATAAAGAAGGCTGAGCATCCAAGAATTAATGCTTTCAAACTGTGGTGCTAGAGAAGATTCTTGAGAGTCCCTCGGACTTCAAGGAGATCAAACCAGTCAATCCTAAAGGAAATCAACCCTGAATATTCACTGGAAGGACTGATGCTGAAGCTTCGAAACTTGGCCACCTGATGCGAAGAGCTGACTCTTTGGAAAAGACTCTGATGCTGGGAAATACTGAGGACAGGAGGAGAAAGGGGCAACAGAGGATGAGATGACTGGACGGCATCACTGACTCAATGGACATGAGTTTGAGTAAACTCCAGGAGATGGTGAAAGACAGGGAAGCCTGGTATGCTGCAGTCCATGGGGTTGCAAAGAGTGGGACACAACTTAGTCACTGAACAACAACTATACAAGTTGGGTAGAGTGGATGGTCCAGAAAGGATACAACCTAGCCTGTCCATGAAGAAGGGGAGACAGTCTTCTCATCTCAGCTCAAACCCTGCTAGACAATTGATTCACAACACTACATTTCATCCTAGGAAGGGCCCTTAAAGACCATCTAGTTGAACCTCCTGGGCAGTTCATTAAAACAGTCACATTGAGAGTGTGGACTTCCAAGTGGCCCTAGTGGTAAAGAATCCACCTGCCAACGCTGGAGACACAAGTCTGAAGCCTGGGTCAGGAAGATCTCCTGGAAAAGGAAATGGCAACCCACTTCAGTATTCTTGCTTGGAGAATCCCATGGACAGAGGAGCCTGGCAGGCTATAGTCTATGGGGTCTCACAGGGTTGGACATGACTCAGTGACTAAATAACAGCATGGAGAGCCTACATTGGTGGGCGGCACCCCTGCAGACAGCCTGGCTCACCCCTGAAGAGCTCTATCAGAATGTTCCATCCCATAAAAGGCAGAAATGGGTCCCCTGGTGCACAGTCATCGTGTAAGCCTCACGTGGAATGGACACAAAAAAGAAGAACTAACTGAGACACGTTATGTAGGACATGCCCCTGTCTTTGGGTTCACTCCCCACTGGCACAACTAAACACGCTTGATAGGAATATGTTATTAATATTTGTGCCTTAACTCAGCCGAAGCTGGGAGGTGGGCAGGAGTGGGGTCTGACCTGCTCACCACGCTGGCCTTGGTCTGATTGTATTAGTGCCCCACGAGCCGTGTCTGTCCCCAGGGGGCACGGTGCAGGCACGTGACATTTCATGGTGGTCTTCCCACTGAAGCTGGTTTTGAGCATGAATTAGGGGAAGGGGCCGACAGGGTAATGAGGTAAAACGGAGGAGATGGAGGAGAGGAAAGCGTGTTGCTTTGACCCCTCAAGAAAGCATGTCTTGAGCAAAAGCAATCACTTTGAAAGCAATTGACAGAAAGCTGGCTTAATCCTCGTTCTGAAAATACTTACAGCTGCCCTGGGTTTTTTAATTAATACAGTGGGCTCCCTAACAAAGGGGAGAGGGGCTGGAGCGCATTAACAGATCTATTTACCCAAGCTGAGGAAAGCGCTTTGGTGGAAATACCCAGGCTGCCCTGGGTGGGGGTTTTGGGGGCTGAATCTGCCTCTGCGCTCCCTTCCGTGGGTGTGTCAAGGCCCTAGGGTAGTCCTGTGGGGCACCCAGAGGGAAGGCAGGCAGTCCACCATTTGGGTAAGCCCTGCCTCCTTCTCCATCCATCTAAGCCATGCCTTCCTTATATAATGCATTCACTCATTCCACGGGTATTTACTGAGCAGCTACCACACCCAGAGGAACTATATTTATATCATAGGCTTGAGCAAGGTGCTGAGGATTTAAGAAGATATTAAAACAAACACAATACTCATCTTCAGAAAACTCAGGTCTCGAGGTGCAGTCAGGGTGGATATCCTGGATGGCCACTCTAGGTTTTTGGCCAGAGTCCCTGGGAATTGGGTCTATTCTGGCCGGTAGGTGCCACTGATACCCCAGTTCTTAAAAAGTTGGAATATTATCCTGAAAACGTGAATTGAATGATCACATAAGTAAACGCGAGATGTACAACAGTTTTTAGGAAAAAGGGACTTCAACTATGGGTCCACATGCCAAGCCCCCCTCACCCCACCCCACTCCATACTGTGCTCTGCGATGCCCTCTGTTGATGGTTCCCACTGATGCTCACATGCTCGCAAGCCCTGCAACCCCTCACCCCTCTTCCTAGACTCTGGTCCGCCTCTCTGCATCAGTGGCTCCTCTGTCTCACTCACTCGCCTGTTTGTTCGTGAGTTCATTCATTCACTCATTCATTCATTCACTTATTCATTCACTCATTCACTCGCTCTGCCAATGAGCAGTTGCCAGAGGCTGGGCACTGAGCCCTGCACTGGGCCCATGCCTCCTGGACGCTTCCAGGGACGAGACCCAGCTCTCCTCCTCATTGTCCCGTGGCAGGATCTTTCTCTTCTGGTTAGTGAATCCCATGTCAGAGCTATTCCATCTGACAAAATCTCTCCTCATCTGAAACTCCCTGTCTCCTCATATCTTCATCAGCCCATTTCCACATGTCTAAGCATTTTAATGGCATATGGTTCCAGGGGGGAAATCTCCAAATGAGAGAAAATTAGCAACTGTGCTTACTGGACTAAAGAAAACGACTAGAGGGGAAGTTTTCTTTTAAAAATACCCACAAGAAGCAGCAGCCCAAGGAGATGTGACTGTGATAAAATGATGATTTTTTGTTAGGGGGTGGGGTGGGGGTGGGTGAATTATCAACTGCATTCTCTCCCCTGGAATGCGTCACAGTCATTAATTTGTTTAATTTATTTTTTGCCTCTTCCCTAGTGAAGCAGTCCAATTCACTGTCGGCCTACCCATCAGAACAAATTACACTTCGGAAATATCCAAGTGCTTCAATTTTCCATTAAATATAATAAGAAATCACAATGCCCTGTTTTGGCCTGATGACTTCTCGCCAAGGATCTACAAGTACTTGTTTTTACAGTTGCTGCCAGGCAATTCTAGTCATCATCCTGGGTGACAAACAGGCATGGAAATAGGCCCACGACCACCAGGCTCCATATTAACTTGTACCCATGTGGGTGTCTCTTGGGTGGTGCATTTAATCAACTTCAGGTGTATATGATCTGATTCTGCAATGCAATTATGAAGTCTTCATAGCAGGGGCCACCTTCTCTGCTTCTTTGGTGTCTCCCCACTGTGCCTTAGTTAACTCTATCCTGGTCCAGACAATGGTTGCTGACAACTGATGAATTCACAGAGCTAAGCCCCCGAAGGATTTTGATGCTTTCAAACTGTGGTGCTAGAGAAGACTCTTGAGAGACCCTTAGACAGCAAGGAGATCAAACCAGCCAATCATGAAGGAAATCAACACTGAATATTCACTACAGGACTGATGCTGAAGCTGAAGTTCCAATACTCTGGCCACCTGATGTGAAGAGCTGACTCATTGGAAAAGACCCTGATGCTGGGAAAGATTGAAGGCAGGAGGAGAAGGGGACGACAGAGGATGAGATGGTTGGATGGCATCACCAACTCAATGGACATGAGTCTGAGCAAACACCAGGAGATGGTGAAGGACAGGGAAGCCGGGTGTGCTGCAGTCCATGGGGTCGCAAAGGGTGGGACATCACTAAGCAACTGAACAACAACAAGCCCTAAGAAGAGCTGCCCAGTGTCCCACGGAAGCTGGTCTTCCACCTTCCAGCCTCTGGGACTGATCTCACAGCTTCGATGCTCATTTCTGTCCTCCTTCCGACTCTCCTGCTTCTTCCTTATCATTAGCCACTGCTCAGATCATGGAGTCTGCTCACTACTGTAGATCAATCTATCCTAAAGAACATCATTCATTAACGATTACGTTTCATTTTCAGAATGTTATCTTACTTGAGCAGACTGGAAATGGAAATGTCCAGGGGTTACACATATAGGATATATGGCTCTTTCAAGTTAGAGATTAATTGTCAGGTATTAATTCTGAATTTCTTTATTGCAAAAGCTTGTCAAATGTTGCCAGGGGAAGGTGCAAGCTCAAAGCTACCTTACCTGGTGTTCAGCGCATCCGAGAATAGAGCCGCCGGCACTGACAGCTCAGCGCTTTCTGAGTCTGAGAAAGAGCACAGGTGACAAAGAAAGGCTGGATGGACCGTGGCAGTCTGGCGAGCTTTCAGATGACAGAAGTTTCTGAGGAGCAGGGAGCAGATTGGCTCTGTTGTGGAGCTGAGTCACGGCTGACTTCTGCCTGGACAGGACAAAATCTGAGGCTAAGCCTTGACGTCTTCCTACACAGGTAGCTGGGGGTGACCTGGAGCACCAGGTTGCAATCAACAGATCTAGACGTCAGAAGACCTGGGTTTGCTGCCAGCTTGACTTCTTTGCGCTCATGCTCAGTCATGTCTGACTCTTAGGAACCCCATGGACTGTATCCCGCCAGGCTCCTCCATCCATGGAATTTTCCAGGCAAGAATACTGCACTGGGTTGCCATTTCTTCCTGCAGGGGATCTTTCCAATCCAGGGATCAAACCTGCATCTCTCAGGTCTCCTGCATTGGCAGGTGGGCTCTTTACCACTAGCATCACCTGGGGAGTCAGCTTCACTATTCACTAGCAAATCAATCGCAAGGAACTTCTGTTTCTTCCTCTGTACAATGGGCAGGGTGTCACCTATCTTGAGAACTGTCTTGTCACTCAGTACTAAGATTGTTTAATTGTATGCTGCTTCTGTTTACAGAGCACAATGCAGAACAGGGGTCCGCTATTGTCTCTTAAGCCTTACAGCTTCTTATAATCTTAAGTTGAAGTTTTAGGTTTGTTGGACAATCTCTAAGGACTGCTGGCAGAGGTAAATGACATGATGTATGTAGAGCACATTGCCTGGTACTGAAATGTGAATTCACCCCTTCCAGTAGTGGCATTTTAGAATTTTTAAGGAAAAAAAAAAAAATAAGAGGACATCTGGGAGTGTGAATATGAACGTTGTCTGATCATGACCATTTATCAGGGGCTTCCCAAGTGGCACCAGAGGTAAAGAATCTGCCTGCCAATGCAGGAATCATAAGAGACACAGGTTCAATCCCTGGGTTGAGAAGATCCCCTGGAGGAGGGCATGGTTACGCATGCCAGTATTCTTGCCTAGAGAATCCCATGGACAGAGGAGCCTGATGGGCCACAGTCCATAGGGTTGCAAAGAGCCGACACAACTGAGGTGACTTAGCACACATGCACAACCATTCGTCAGGCACAAAGACAGAATGTTGGAATGTGTGATGTCCCCAGAGGAGCCCAGATCTTAAGTGAAGTTGACATGGGCTGGTGTTCCATGTCCTTCTGACACTGCACAAGCTGTTCCATTTGAGCCCAACTCTCTTTTACCTTCTCTGTCTCTGCTGCCCCTTCTTTCTCCTCTGTATGCCCCTTGGTTCAGAGGGAGCCCAGATACCTAGTCAAACAGTATCCTGGCATGTCTGTGAGGCTGTTGCTAGATGGATTCCTTTTTAAATCAGTAGACTGAGGAAAGCAGATTGCTCTTCCTAATATGGGTGGGCCTCACCCAATCAGTTGAAGGCTGACTAGATCAGCAAAAACGCTGATCCTCCCATGAGTAAGAGGAGACTCCTGTTGTCTGACTGCTTGAATGGAAGATCCATTTTTCTTGTGCCTTTGGACTCAGACTAAAACACGGGCTCATCCTAGGTTTCATTCTGCTGGAATTTGGATTAGAACTTAATACATTAGCAGTTCTTCCTGGCTCTCTAGCTTAGAGACAGCAGGCTGTGGGATTTCCTAGCCTCCATAAACATAGGAACCTATTTTTTCTTAACTAATCTCTTTTTCTTTCTATATACCCTATTGGTTCTTTTCTTTTTTTTTTTTCCCCTGGATAATTCTGACTAATACACACCTAAGGTTGGTTTTTACTGGATCTTCTTAGCCTTTTTTCTCCTTGCTCCACGAGCTGTGCTTAGAAAATCTCACCCACTCCCATTGTTTCAATTCCCACTCTTATGTGTAAATATCCCAAATCATTGTCTTTAGTCCACATTGCTCCCTCCAAGCTTCAAGCTCCAATATCATATATTCAACTGCCAACTTGAAAGCCCTCCCCAGACACCTCCAATTTCACTCATATTCAGTGAGTCCACATGAGATGATGGTACTTGCTACATAGACCTGCTTCCTTTCAACTGGTCCCTATTTTGGATGATGCCCCACCTTCCATTCTGTTAATCAACCTTGGGGACACGCATCTGACACTCCCTAAATGCAAGCGGTGCTCAAGAACATCAGACTTGACCTCTTGATTCCTCTCATATCTAGCCCCGCCCACCCATCCCCTGGTGTACATCAGCCCTGTTTCAACTCATTCTTCCTCATTCCTTCTAATGTTTACTGTACATGTTTATATAAGTCTGCCTTTCAATGCTACATTCTGTCCTTCTGGACAGGAATCCTGATTGATCCATTTTTAAAAATCCTGCAGTTCCCAGCAAAGTACTTGGCAAATATCAGATATTTAATAAACGGGCTGTTGTCTAAATGAATGAATGAATGAATGAATGAATGACCTCCCTTGCAAGTCCACTGGGAGTTGGGAAGAAAGCAGAGTATCAGATAAGACCTCAGCAGAGCCCAGGAGACCCAAGAGGAGTAAAAGAAGTTAACTCATTTGCCAGAAATAAATAAAAAGCAAATCTTCCGTGAATAAATGTGAAATGAGGAAAACAAATACAAGCAGTCATTTAAAGAGCAGGGCAGCTAATATCCTAACTACCCCCTGTGGGACAGGACATGCTCTCCTATAAGAGGTTTCGTTTTGTCTGTTTGTTATTGTTTTTGTTTCCCTTTTTCAGAAATGGAGTCTAGGACACTGAGACAAACCCAGTCTTTCTAAAGAGGCCCTGGGGCACATTTAGAGCTCTCCCAACACACAGTGCCTGGGATCTTAAGACTGATTCAAAGGACCAGCACCAAGCAAAACTCCTGGAGCTCAATAAATCAAATTCATCAAGATTGATTGGATTTGAATTGTGGTTCCAGGCAGCCGCTAACAGTCCATCAGCCTGGGATACCCAGAAAAATGCAGATGGGAAGCTGACATTTGAGCTAAAAACTCAGACAACATCGACCCTACTGGTGAATAACTCTGAAGGCCCCTTTCCTGTCACCTTCTCATCAGTGTATTTTCCCCAACTACTTAGAAAAATCTAGGTAAGTTAAAAAGTAGGCTTTTATAGCCTGATAAACTGATAGGACGGCAAATAATGGAGAAGAGAGGAAGTTGTGTAGGAGAAATCTAGTCTCCCAACACTTAGTTTTCTGAAATAAATGAATGGCTAGTTTTCTCCCTTTGCCATCCTTCACCAAACACACATACACACATACACATGATCCTTGAGAGTTTGGAAGCACTGCTGCTTGCAAATGGGCCCATTAAAAGCAGATAAATCAATGGGAAACACATAAAAAAGCCTCATTTATCATAAGACGTGCTGGACAAGGTTTTGAGTTTTACGCACATTTATTCTAGAAATGTTTATCTGTGCAACATTTCTGAACAAAATACTTTGTGATGAACCATTCTCTTTCCTCGAATCTATATGGAAAGCAATTAAATTCAAACCCCAAAGACAAAACATGATGAACACAGCAGCTACACTATCGATCTGTCATTTCATCACTGCCCACCCTTCCTCTTGGATAACATCTTCTCCACAGGCTCAAAGGTAGACCCCCCTCCTGCTCTTACCAAACGTGTTTCTCATGTCTTTAACCAAGTCAAACTCTCCAACTGTTCTCCAAAGACTACAGGTGATGTGATGCTGGCAAGGTGCCTGAAGGTGGTGGGAAATACTGTCCTTGCAAAGAATGAATGATCTTAGTCCTGCTGGCATGTGACTCTAATTGATTTACATGAGTACTAGCTCTTGGTCTGAACCTGTTCATGGTGGGAGAGGTGTGGATATGACTGTTTGACAAGGGATGAGATGTAGGAAAAATGAGGAATGCATTCAACTGTGTCTATACTATAGTCAAAGTTCCCTCCATGCCAGCCCTGTGCCTCACACATTTTTTTTTTTAATTCTTAGCCCCAGGTGGTAGGCAACTGCAGGGCTCAGCAGGGTGTTCAACATGGTGCTCTGTAATGACCTAGAGGGGTGGGATGGGAAGGTTGGAGGGAGGTCCAAAAGGGAAGGGACAGTGGCTCAGATGGTAAGGAATTCACCTGCAGTGTGGGAGACTGGGGTTCAATCCCTGGTTCAGGAAGATTCTTTGGGGGAGGGCATGGCAACCCACTCTAGCACTCATGCCTGGGAAATCCTATGAACAGAGGAGCCTGGAAAGGTACCATCCATAGGGTCACAAAGAGTCGGACATGACTGTAGCAACTTAAGTACGCACACATGGCTGATTCACTTCATTGTACAGCAGAAATCAACACAACATTATAAAACAATTATACTCCAAAAAAGACAATTAAAAAGAGAGAGAACAGAACCTCACCTTAGCAAAGAGATTGGCCCAGTAGTTTCCGAAAAAATATTCAATGAACAACACTTTTGAATGTAACTAAATATGTACATATAAAACAATTGATCTCAGTTCGGCTGATACTTATCCAGGTATGATCATGGTTGGGAATGAAAGCTACACAGTCTCTTTGGTGATGAACAGCATTACTGATGACAGTCAGCATGTTCAGATTAACCACCAGTGTCTACAAACATAAGACTGGGGTGCATGTATTCCCTTCTCCCAAATAGACACCCTTCAACCCTCAATGAATGGATCGTCCAGTTTGATAGACTCTGTTAGGAATCAGTCTAGTCTGTACTTTATTGCAAGTTGGGTAGGCTGTCCTAGAAAGCCCCTCCCTGCAAGAAGAGAAGTATGAACATAAGATCAGGAGTTTTCTAAGGAGCACTTAGATAGTTCCACTTCAGCATTTCTACACCAGTGCCCGGCGGGGAGACACCCAGCAACTCTGCCCCTGAGGGCATGCCAACAGCTTGTGTTATAAACTCCTGCAAATAGGGATTTATTAAAACAGAATCAAGTGACAGCCTTTGGACTAACGCAGCACAGACGCAGACCTGAGCTTCTGTGGAGACTGTTGACTTTTATCAAGGTCAACACTGAGATTTATTGACCCAAAAGGTAAATATTGATGGAGGCTCAGAAGGTCAATATTTGCCCCAAGGAAAAATAAATCTTCTCAGTGACCCCCAAACTGAAATCTGGATTCAGCAGACTCCATTCCAAAATGAATTTGCTGTGACATGAAGATGTCATTTCATTAGTCAAGGACATTGGAAAGCAATATTAATACTGGACACTTCATGTTCAGAGTGTTAGTCGCTCAGTCGTGTTCAACTCTTTGTGACTCCATGGACTATAGCCCACCAGGCTCCTCTGTCCATGGAATTCTCCAGGCAAGAATACTGGAGTGGGCTGCTTTTCTCTTCTCCAGGGGGTCTTCCTGACCCAGGAATCGAACCTGGGTCTCCTGCATAGCAGGCAGGTTTTATACCATCTGAGCCACCAGGGAAGCCACTCATGTTCAAAGCACTTCCCAAACACTCACTAAAGAGGACCACCCTCTGCCAGATGCACCTGGCTGTTGCTCTCCAAACTCAACAGATGGGTCATTAGAGCCAGGAAAAGGTTAAATCACTTTACCTAGGGCATAGAGAGAGCAGCACATGAATGAGAAGACGGAGAAGAGGGTGGGTTGGGAACTCTGGGGAGACTAGCAAAGATGTAAAGGATGGTGTCTTAATTTAAAGTTCCTGGTAGAATCTTAAGTCCATCTGATTAAATTCCTTCAATTTAGTTAATTTCTTTCCCACTGTTGACAAATCTACTTGGGCTGGTCAACTGTATTGCTTATTTACAGGGAGGCATTTGGGTGTTTACATATCATAAGTTCTATCATTTCTATCTTTTGACCACTGGTACTTAGGACGAGGCACCTACACTGGTAACTGGGAGGGAAGAGTCATTTTTCTGTTTGCACAACAGTTAGCACCAGATTCACATACTCAGGAATGCCTTGGCTTTCCCAGTGGGGGCCTGGGATGCTGGTGCTAAGAAATATCACAAAATATTAACACACAAGTAACGGGCATTTGAATTCATAGAATCAATTTTCTTTTGCATTGTCTCAAATTTGAATTTTAAATATTACAAAGTTTTGATTATCTTTGCTAAAGGAGAGAAGGGAGACATGGATAATCCAAAATATCAGCTAATTCCACAATCTTATTTATTTCTGACTTTGGAACATATTATTGCCCTATGTATCATGTTGGCCTTGTTAAGTTTTTTGTTTCTTTTTTGTTTTTTTGGATATTTAACATTGGGAAATAATGAACAATTCCAAAGCACCAAGAAATGACAGCCAGAGAAGTGAAAGATCCTGACTTGCTCTGTCTAATCCACAGACAGGTCCTTGAGTTGATGGGGCTCCACTTCTAGAATTCTGAAGTTTCAAAGTTATTCCAATTGACTTTAAATCTGTTGGAAGGAAGGTGGGGCTCTTCACAGCACACCCATGATGTTTGATTGGAAAGAAAACAATTTGACTTGAATAGATATATGTGGTTAGCTGATGTCAGGTCTGAAAAAAAAAAAATTCAGGAGTCTTATCAGCAGTTCAGGTCCATCCTTGTTTGATTCTGCCATGGGGTTCTGGAACGGCCTGGGGAAGAGAAATCAATATGATTTGAAAGGGGTTCCCAGGTGGTGCTAGTGGTAAGAAACCTGCATGCCAGTGGTTAGAAGCCTGCATGCCAATGCAGGAGACACAAGAGACATGGGGTTTGATTCCTGGGTCAGGAAGATCCCCTGGAGGAGGGCATGGCAACTCATTCCAGTATATTCTTGCCTGGGGAATCCCTCCCCCAGGACAGAGGATCCTGGCAGGCTATAGTCCATGGGGTTGCAAAGAACTGGACACATCTAGTGACTTAGCACGCACTCCCTGTTACAGAAGGGTAATTTGACTGACAATATGGTGCAGACAAATGAAAGTGTTTACAGGATTTAATATTTAATAAGGTAAAATGAAAAAGCAGGCAGGAGATGAAAAGATCTGTAGCGAGTCAGAATTCCTGCCGATTGTCAGAGCAGCCGCGTCTCCTGGGGGTCTGGGTAAGCAAGGCACTGTTGTGCAGAAATTGTTATCTCGGGTGTATCGATTGTGTGTGCTCTAGTCAAGCTGTCAGCTTCTCTCTCCTGTCTTTATTTTATTTTTTATTTTCAACATTACGGTATCCTCCTAAACCCTCCTGTAATGCTTGGCCTTCAACGCTTGGCCACAGGGTCAAGTGCTCAGCAGAGGAGCCGGGCTAGGCTAGGACCTACCCACTCCATCTGTGAGTGGCGGCCCTTTGGCCTTCCTCGCCCAGGTGCCTGTGAACTTGGAGTCCAGCTGCCTGCCACAGACCCTTCCCCTCATAGACTTGGATGAGATGCCAATGGGTTTGCTATCACAAACAACGCATCCCTGCTTTGCGTTATGTTGGTGTTGTTTAGTTGCTCAGTCATGTCCTACTCTTTGCAAACCCATGGACTGAAGTCCATTAGGTTCCTCCGTCCATGGGATTTTTCAGGCAAGATTACTGGAGTGGGTTGCCATGCCCTCCTTCAGGGGATCTTCCCGATCCTGGGCTCGAACTCATGTCTCCTGCGTTGGCAGACGGATTCTTTACCACTGCACCACCAGGGGAGCCCTTCCTTTAATGTTACTTCATCTGGAAACATCTCAGCTTGCCCATTTGGAAATGGGAATCATGCCTGTCTGGAAGGTTAAATGAGATGATAAACCTAAAAGGCTCAGTAGACTTTCCTCCTGCACAGAGCTGTCCTTCGTGAGTGGCAGCTGCTGCTAGATCATTGTCTCCCCCAGAAATCTGTGGATAAATTAAGGGAGGGTTTGGGTTCCAGAATGCCCCACCTTGAACCCAGCATCCTAGAATTCTTGAGCTGGAAAGGCCCTTGTGTGATTATGTCATTCATCCACCTGCCTGTCTTAATGTCACCTGGACAGCTGACATTCTCTCTACTATTAAAAGACCATTAGGAAAGGTTCTGAGACATTCTCTGACCTGAAGCCTGGTGTTCACACAACCTCAAAGCAGCCTGAATAGTTCAAATACCTCTCAACCTGTTACAGAGAAGGAGGAGGTGACTGAGGACGAGATGGTTGGATGGCATCATTGACTCATCAGACGTGAGTTTGAGCAAACTCTGGGAATTGGTGAAGGACAGGGAAGCCTGGCGTGTTGCAGTCCATGAGGTCATAAAGAGTTGGACATGACTGAGCGACTGAATAAAAACCTGTTACAGGGAGGAGGGAGGGCATGGGGAGGGGCCTGGAGCCCCGCTTTTAGCCCTTCCTCTGGCGTTTGTAAAATTATTCCAGCTTCATCAGCTGCTCCTCAGCAATTTTCTTTGCCCAGTGCTCTTTCAATGACTCCCACAGAAACACCAAAGAACACCACAAGCCCAACCTTCTCCCCCAGCCTCAGAGAGCGTGAGAGCTCTCTGCTACCAGGTCAAGGTCAAGACTGCTCTGTGTTAACCAGGCCAAAGTCCTCACAGGGAATCACTTCCCACTGCGCAAAGCTGCTCCTTGGCCTCCTCCAAAGTTTCACCTCAGGAGCCATCTCGTAACTCTAATAATAACAATGGTTTAAAAACTGCCTTCACTATGCCCTTTTCTACATCTGAAAACCTTTCACACCCCACTTGACCTTCACAGAAACCCATCATCATAGAGATGGGGAAGCCGGTGTCAAGAAAAGCCCAGAGATTCAGCCAGGGTCATATAATTGGAATGAAGTGTCCACGGCAACAGGAGTCTTCTGAGGCCAAGTCCTGTGCTGTTTGTATTAAACAGCAAGTGAAAAACGACTGCTTTTCAGCTAAGGGCGATTTCTTCCCCAGTCCTTCTCCAGGGGTATTTGGCAAAGTCTGGGGCCATTTTGCCTGTCACCACTGGGGAATGGGTGGGTGTTATTGGCCTCTAGGGAGCAGAGGTGGAGATGCTGAAGACATCCTATAATACATAGGGCAACCCAACACCACAGAGAGTCCAGCCCCACGTATCAACAGCTCTGAGGTTGAGAAACCCCGCCCTCCACTTACCATAAGGGGCAAGTAACAGAATCGAGTGACCTGTCAGTTCAGGCCCCCCTTTCCTGAGTATGCTGTTGGGCCCACCTGCTTTCCCCAGAGACAACTTCGTGGATGTTGGCAAAGGAAGCTGGGATACTTGGAGGAAACGTAATGGCTAAATGCAGAGTTGTTAGATTCTGCAAAGCCACTGGTAAAGTTATTTTCATTTTGCTTTTTAAATTAGTTTGGGAGTTGGTGTTCTTCTTTACATAATTACAAGCTGACAAACATGCTTCTGTATTTTTTTTTAATTAACAGATATTTGTATTCAAGTTCTCCAAATTACACACCGCAGCTTGCACATTACAGGACAGCTGCTGCGCTCCAGATGTGGGCCATAACCGGAACATGGTAATGGCGAAATGCAAAAGAAAGAAGGGAAAAGGAAGAAAAAGTTAATGTATCTGGATGGAGAAGAGCAATTTGAGTCAATGTGTTTGGGATTTTTTTTATGGAGATGAATACCTTAGATTCGCCCACATTTTCAGCTCGGTTTGAACATTTGGGATGAAGCCGTCTGGGTCATTCATTGCTGCCATCAAAGGCTCACCAGTGCCTTGTAAAAGCAGATTACAGATGAAATGGGGCACGTATAAATGCTAACAGTGAGCTGGAGAAACTATCCAAATTGCTCCTGTTTACAAGCACCTTATTAAATACGCTAAGCTCTTCCTAAAGAAAGCGGCTCTGAGATAAGTAAGCTGTCATATATATTTGTTTAGCCCATTTATAAGACTGCACCACTTTTGCTCACATGATTCCAGGAGCAGGCTCTCAGGAGCCCATGGATCAGGAATTGTACACAACAGAACTTTGCAACATAAAAATGGCAGGGGTACGAGATGGGAGTTTCCAGCTGCAGTCTGCCAGCAGGCTTGCTATGTGACCTTAGGAAGGGGACTGAACCTCTCTGGGATGCAGTTCTCTTATTTGTAAAAAACAGTGGGCGTGGCTTAATGATCTCTAAGGTCCCTTCAGCTCTAACAGGATGTGATTAGATGTGTTTTTGAGCATCATATCAGACACAGAAACACCCTACCACATCCTTGGAACAGGTCTCTGATGGGGGGGGGAGGGGTGACTTGGAGCAGAAGTGTCTGAGAACCTGCTCTGCAACCACTCACTGGAGGACAGGCTCAGAGCACGGTACACTTCTGCTCGGACGGAAGAGGGCACTCAGGTGCCAAGGAAGCCACTTAACTGTGAAAACCACGTTAGGGGTAGAAGTGCCAGTGGACGTTAGCGTGGTCAAGGGGGACTCGCTTTATTCACTTAGTCAATAAACAGTTGCTGAATGCTTCCTATGGGCACAGGGGAAGGAGAGGAAAGACAGATTTTCTAGCTTTAGAACCACCAGTCTTCCAGGGAGAGAGGGTTATTACTACAGGGGAAAACATACTGGCCATTCAGTGTGGTGTGGCAAGTCCTAAGATGAGGGCAATTCACAGAAAAGAGGGAAAGAAAGCTCCTGAGGAGGTGATATCCATGCAGAGCCTGTAAGAAGGGGTGGGTGTGAACCAGGGCAGAGGCGGTCAGAGCCTCCTGTTAGGGTTGTGGAGCCGTGGGCTGGGTGATGATGGAGCTTGGTGTGTCCAAGGTCATGCATGCAACCCCACATTAGGATATAGGAAATGTCCTCCCCATAGGCAGATTCTGGGCTTCCCTGGTGGCTCAGATGGTAAAGAATCTGCCTGCAATGCAGGAGACCCGGGTTTGATCCCTGGGTTGGGAAGATCCCCTGGAGAAGGGAATGGCTACACACTCCAGTATTCTTGCCTGGAGAATCCCATGGACAGGGGACCCTGGTGGGCTACAGTCCATGGGGTCAAAAAGAGTTGGACATGACTGGCAACTAAGCACTAGCACACAGACAGATTCTACCCAAGTGAATCGAGGGAAGAGTGAGTAGCCGTGAAAGAGCCTCCAGTGAACCCTGGTGGTGGCCTTGACACTCTTCACACCATTGATGGCGCAAGAATATTTTGAGTAACTCAGAGATGATGTGCCATCCTGGAACATAGCTTGTGTGGGTCTTGTCTAAGCTGGAGATGGGTTCTTTCCAGGATTCTCTTGGTGAGTGGAGGAAAGAGGCACCAGGAGAGCTTTTCCATGTTTTTTTAATCTTCTGCCTTCTCCCTACTATTGACTCCCTGGGAACAGCAAAGTGCTGGGGTCCTAGTACACGTTTTTTTTTTTTTTTAGGTCTACAGTTTTGTTTTTTTGGCTGTGCTTGGTCTTAGTTGTGGCATGCAGGATCTTTAGGTGCAGCATAAGAATGATTAGCTGCAGCATGTGGGGTCTAGTTCTCTGACCACTGAACCCAGGCCCCTGGCCTTGGGAGCTCAGAGTCTTAGCCACTGGGCCACCAGGTAAGTCCCAAGAAAATGGTTTTGAAGGGTTGTATTTCATTTCAGCAAAACCAAAAAGGGGAATCAGTTTTGTTAATATGTTAATGTGCTTAATTAATGTAAGACTCTACCTGAGTTCAGACAACACTATACAAAAGAAAATCTGGCTGAAACTAGCCTTCTTTTCCCCAAGTCACAGAACAGCCAAACTGCTCAGGGTTGACCCTGTCACCTAGAGGTGACCTAGTGAACTGCGACCTTCCCTACACTCGCCCTCTTCCCCTTAGGGATATTATGCCACCTAGAGGTGACCTAGGGAACTGCGACCTTCCCTACACTCACCCTCTCCCCCCTTAGGGATATTATGCCACCTAGAGGTGACCTAGGGAACTGCGACCTTCCCTACACTCACCCTCTTCCCCTTAGGGATGTTATGCGTTTGAAAAATTCTCCTTTCTGTTTTTCACTCTTCAGAACTCAGTTCATTCTACTTCAGGCACACCACTTTCCATGTTTGTACGCATTTCTCTTTGGATCCTTTAATTTTTTTTTTTAATTTGAATTTTCTAGTAAATTCCATGCTTTTCTTTTCTTCCCTTTCTTCTAGTCTTTCACAATCTCCTTATTAAAAATCATTCTAATTACAGTTGGCCCTGGAGCAACATGGGTTTGAACTGTGCTGGTCCACTTATACAAGGATTTTTTTCATTAAATAGTACTACAGTATTGTGCTATCATGGCTGGCTGAGCCCACAGATACAGAACCTGGGATACAGAAGGGAATCAGAAGGATACAGAAGGGATACAGAAGGCCACCTGCAGAGGTACAGATGGATTTTCGACTGCATAGGGATGGGTGCTTCTAGCCCTGGCACTGATCCAGGGTCACTGGTATTATCCATAGATGAGTATAAATCTAAGTAATACAGCTGTATCAATTAAATAGAAATCCATAACTTTAGAGCTAAATTAGACAAAAAGAAACCTGTACCATGAAACTTTCAAACTGTGACAACCTTCCAGGGTCCAGAAGAGCCATGGTTTGCATCAATATATTGTCCTCTAAAGAAATCTGATTTTTATTAAATACCAAATTACAGAATAGTTTTGATTTTACCTTTTTAAGCTTTAATTATTGAATTGCTAATGAGTTTATTGACACAATGACATGGGTGTTTTCCATTATATGTAAAATTGTAAACATGTAGTGTTTCAGTGGAGGAAATGGCAACCTGCTCCAGTATTCTTGCCTAGGAAATCCTGTGGACAGAGGAGCCTTTGGATTACAGTCCATGGGGTCACAAAGAGTTGGACACGTCTTAAGGACTAAACCACCACCACCACATAGTATTTCAACCATGTTCCAAGTTAAACAAAATTCTGTGGATGGGCTAAGGCAGGGGTCCCCAACCTCCAGGATTTAATGCCTGATGATCTTCAGTGGAGCTGATGTAATAACAATAGAAATAAAGTGCACAATAAATGTAATGAGATTTAATCATCCCCAAACCATCCCTGCCTCACCCCAGCCTGTGAAAAAATTGTCTTCCATGAAACCAGTCCCTGTTGCCAAAAAGTGTGGGGACCGCTGGGCCAAGGAATCCAGTTTAATTTAGAACACTGTTTCTATGAAGAGGGCGTTTGTTGATCTCCCTAAGAGCTCACACCTAAGGAAGTGAAAGGGCACAGCAACCCACTATAGTATTCTTGCTTGGAGAATCCCTTGGACAGAGAAGCCTAGTGGGCTACAGTCCATGGGGTCACAAAGAATCAGACGTGACTGAGCACACACATGACGGATCACAAAGGCTAGCTATTGCTGTTATGATAAAGTATTGCTATTAAGAAAGTCAAGGGGCTTCCTAGGTGATGCTAGTGGTAAAGAACCTGCCTGCCAATGCAGGAGACATGAGACATGGGTTCGATCTCTGGATTAGGAAGATCCCCTGGAGGAAGGCATGGCAACCCACTCCAGTATTCTTGCCTGGAGAATCCCACGGACAGAGGAGCCTGGAGAGTTACAGTCCATGGGGTCATCAAGAGTCAGACATGACTGAAGAGACTTAGCACGCACGCAAGGAAGTGAAGAAACACTTTCACATTAGTATCTGATGAGTATCTAGCAGACATCTGTCCACACAGCAGTGGAGGGACAGACAGACACTGAGGTGGGGCTGTGGCCTCTAGCTTGGATCCCAGCCTCCAGCACCTCCCTTACTTGCAGTGACTGCAAAAGGGCTCGGGTAGTTTTAAGAGCTAAAATATTAAACAAATAGTGATTTTCAGTTTTCCTTTAATCTATTGTTTATCCCCTCAACACAACAGTTTTCATCGTCCTAGGTATCTCTTTATCATCTTCCTCAAAGAAGCAGATTCTTATTTAGGTGGGTTTTGATTATTTATGAGCAGAATGTATTATCCACAGTTCTGGTGACACAAACTCTAGAAACAGAACTGAATAAACACCATGAAAAGCGAAATGATCTGGAGGTTAAATCATTAGTAAAATACCATCAAGGTCCATCTCTGATTCTTGAATGACTAGGGGATGCAGAGGCAATTCCGAGTGCCCAGTTTTCCCAGCTCTGACCTGAGAATAATGATCTCTACTGAAAAGACTGCAATCATTACCAACTGTTTAAAAATTTTCAAGAGATAACAGCTGGATGTGAACATGAGATAGAAAGCCACTGGAAGCTGGACAGGCTTTTAATGTTCTGTTCTGGGTGCTGCCTCCTTATCCTGTCATCTGACCTTCAGCATGTCATTGACATTCTTTCCTTTTTGCACCCATAGAAATAGGACCACATTACCTTAACTCAGCAAGCCTAAGAAGGGGAGTTACTGTAGAAAGAGCTCTGAAAGGAACCATGGAGGTGAAAAAAAATCACTGTGATTCTTTGCTTGGAGATCAACCTAAAGTGTTAGAATGGAAAGCACTCATCATAAATCAACGTCTAATTTAAATTAGCAAAGAACACCTAGGCAGGGCTTCTGTATCTTTCCTGTGGTCCATTCTGTAAGGCCTACAGATAAAGAGGCAGGGGAATCTTGTTATTCATTTCAAATCACTGCAATGATTCATTTGCAGTGATTTTCCTAACACACAGGTTCTGTGGGACTTGGGCCCAGTCCACTGTACAGACAAGATGACCAGCAATGGAATCTGACGAGGTAAGAGCAGTATCTGAAAATTCAATCAGTCTAAGACAGACAGTTTCATGGCAGAGAATTTATATGGCCCTTCTCTGATTTATGATGATAAACCCACTGCTGCAAGTGACACTAAAGCTCATCTGGTTTCTCTTATTTGGAAAGTTGAGAATACCGGATGAGTTAGAGGGGATGACACCTCAGTGCCTGTTTTACTGGTAAATATCACAGGGTATAATCACCATGTACACATTTCTTAGACCTGGTGATTGCACAGGAAAGGCCTGGGAGAGAGAGCGCAGGGTTATGCAGATATATTCCCTCACACAGGCTTCCCTGGTGGCTCAGGGCTAAAGAATCCACCTGCATTGCAGGAGATGTGGCTTCCTTCCCTGGGTCAGGAAAATCCCCTGGAGACAGGAATGGCAACCCACTCCAGTATTCTTGCCTGGGAAATTCCATGGACAGAGGAGCCTGGTGGGCTACAGTCCATGGGGCCACAAAGAGTCGGACGTGACTTAGTGACTGAACACCTACATTCCTTCACATGCTGTGTCTCCTGAAAGAAGAGTGAAAATCACACTAGATCTGCCTGGGGTGGATGTGTTCTTCCTCTCAGCTGCTCAACAGGAGTAACCCTACATTGGGAGAAATTCAGTATCCGTGAGGCTTAGTAGCAAAGAGTCTCTTTCCCCCACCAGGTAGAAGTTGCAAAAATCCAGATCCTGTTCTCCCAGCTTCCCTTGCAGCTAGAGTACAGGCCTAGCACCTGCTAACATGACCCACTTCCCAGACTCAGCCTGAGAATTAGTGATGCTGAGAGGAGGTTAAGCGGAGCATCTCTTCCAACAGGACTGGCAGCTGTGGCCAGATGGATATGGGGGTCTACATATTTGCTGGCATCAGCCAGAGTTCTGACGATGGTTTGGGGTATCATGTAGACTACCTCACCCAGGTGGCGCTAGTGGTAAAAAAAACCTGCCTGCCAATGCAGGAGACCTAAGAGACACAAGTTCCATCCCTGAGCCAGGAAGATCCCCTGGAGGAGGGCAGGGCAACTCACTGCAGTATTCTTGCCTGGAAAATCCCACAGACAGTGGAGCCTGGTGGGCTACAGTTCATGGGGTTGCAAAGAGTTAATCACAACTGAAGCAACTTAGTACACAAGCATGCAGACCACCTCAGAGCCTGGTCATTAGCTCTCCTGCAGTTTGTGATCTGCCCAATATTCTATTCTATTTATACCAGCCAGAAGGCTGGTGTCGATTTCCACTAAGGCCCCACATGCATGAAGGGGTGCCACATGTGTGCACACACACACACCATACACACCTTCTTTTCCTTCCCTAGTCGTCTTCTCTTGCCTTGGAAAACGTTAGGTACAGCTAGCTGAAACAACCATACAGGAGTGGGGGAAAAAGCCCTATGTTCATTTCCCCCATCATCCACATGAAAAGTGACACAGAAGAAGGAACAATATTCTGCTCTGATTGAGTCGATGGCCTTAAATCTACCCTCTCTTTCACTCAAGTGGGACGCTGGCCAAAGTCAATGGGAATTAGATTTGTATAACGAAGGGCAGAGCTGAACCCATAGAGACTGGAGGACAATTTAGCACACAACTTATTTCATGCCAACTCTAAATTTTGAAAAAAGAAGAGGCAGAAATTGAGTCCTGAGGCCAATCTGCATGTGTATGTTAGTCATGGGCTTCTGAATCCCAGGCCAGAGGTCTGCTGGCATGAAAATCAGTTCATTTTATGGTGGGGGAGTCCTCTTAGGACCTCTGCATCGCACAATTGGCTGCCCCATCTGCATCACCAAGTTCAAACTGACCCACCCAATGTTGAGACCACCTCAAGTGCCCCAACTCAGTCAGTGGCAGAACTGGCTATGGCACACACTCCCGGTGTAGAGGCCAGGGGCCCATAGGAACCAACAGAACAAGGCTGTGATGGAGCAAGGTCAGCTGCTGCTGTGAGACAAAGAGCCCCAGTGGCAGCTGGAACCAGTGCTCCAACCTTAGGTCTGAACCCAGTTCTGCTACAATTCATCAGGGTGACCAAGACCAAGACCTTGTACCTCTCAAATCTCAATCCACTTACCAAAACTGAGTTATCTAGACTCATACAGTGTAGCAGAAATGGCCTGAGTTTAGGAAGCACATAGCTCAAACACGGGCTTTATGACCTGGGCAAGTAACTCAACAATGCTTCCATTTTGACATCTGGAAAACAAGGTTAATGCCTTTTATGGAGTTTGGAAGAATTAAGAGAAATGACTGTTATAGAGTATGTATTGATAACATACCATCCAGCAAAAAGGGATTCAATAAACCTTAGTGTCTATTGCTCATTGATTCTTTCAACAAATATTTATTGATGCGGCACACATGCCAGGTACATGCTAAGTGCTGGGGACCCGGTGATTCATGAATCAGATCATGTTCTGACCCAATGTTTTCTCTCCTTACGAGAAGAGGCAGGTTCATGTTCTGTGATTCAGGGTACAGGAGCAGGATTCATGATCCCTTCCATTGCCCTGTGAGTTCCTGGAGGGCAGAGACCAGCTCTGACTCTGCTTCCAGTCTTCATACAGTCAGTGCTCAGTCAATGTTTGGGGGCAGAGTTAAGTTAGACCCAATGTAAAATGCTGCAGGTGCCCATTTCACAACTAAGATGTTCAGTGCTTCCTGAGACTCACTCACCTCTTCACATTTCAAGTCTTTGCTCATCATCATCTATCTTTCTCATTCTGTCATCTCTGGACTGTTGGCAAATAATTTCAGTGGTCCAGTGGTTAAGACTCCACACTTCCAACACAGGGGGCATGGGTTTGATCCCTGGTAGGGGAACTAAGATCCCCCATGCTACATGGCGTGGCCAAAAAAAACATAAAATTTATTTCTTTAACTGGATTTCAAGAATGTGAAATATGCTGGAGGTCACCTTAGTTGAACCTCTCTCCCATGACAATCTCTTTTATGACACCACTTCTTACACATTATTCTCCAGTTTCCCCATAGAGATGGCTGTTGACAGCAGACTGGCTGCCTAACAAGGCCACCTGCTTCTTTTTGCAGAAGCTTTCTTTCTTGCCAAGTTCTTTCTCCGATTTTCTGTAATTTCATTAAAGGAATATCTGCTGACCTCCTACTGTGTGCCGGACACCATATTTGAAAGGAAAGACACAGGAACAAGTAGCCAGAACCCCCACTCTCCAAGGGCTGGCAGGACCGCTGGGGACTTGTCCCTTTGGGTTATGTCCTCTCAGCCACATGGGAGAGGCACACTTTTGTTTCTGGGGACAATTATTTTGTTCTTCTAAGTCAGTGTTGCTTAAAATATGGCCGCTGGAATGAGAACCACCTGGAATGTTTGTTTGATTGTAATTTCCCGGGCTCCTCCTGGGATTAATGAATCGGAATCTCTACGAATCTAGGGATTGGATTCACTGGAATCCGAAATTTAAACAAGCACCCCAGGTGATTTTGATGCACGAGAAAGCTGAAGAAAGCCTGGAAGTCTTGCCTGTCTTGCCTCAGTAATGCACAAAGTCCTCCACCCTTCCTCGGGTGACATCATCTCCAGGCTCATGCCCACCCTGGCCCTCTCAGCCTTCTGCGGACGCCCTGGTTTGTAAGAGGCTAAGATGTGACTCTCAGGGCGGAGCGCACTCCTCCCAGGTGAGGTCACATCAGCAGAGGGTGGGACGGTGGGACTTCCACGGTCCTGCATGCTAGTGTCCCTGACACAACTACAGCCCTTTCTACTGAGGAAGTGGAAAAGTCCATTCTTTGTAACCATGTCACACTGTTACCTCATACTGAGATTTCAATAAACAAACCTTTTCAATTAAGACTCTGGAATTAAGACGAAGGAAGATCTGTTTATCAAATTTGTGAATAATGCAACATCACAAAGGAGAGACAGATCATGAAATTAAAATGTCAATTATTTTTTTCTTCAAGGAGATGTTAGCATGAATTGCTCCGAGCAAGCCCAAGGTGGCTGCTAGTGACCACAGATGAATTTCCTGGTGTTTGCATGCATGCTAAGTTGCTTCAGTCATGTCCGACTCTTGTGACCCCGTGGACTGGAGCCCGCCAGGCTCTTCTGTCCATGGGATTCTCCAGGCAAGAATACTGGAGTGGGTAGCCATTCCCTTCTCCAGGGGATCCTCCCAACCCAAGGATCAAACTCGTGTCTCTTACATCTCTTGCATAGGCAGACGGGTTCTTTACCACTAGCGCCACCTGGGAAGCCCTCCTAAGTGCTTATGAACCAACAAATTTACAATGGTTACAAAGAATGGACTTCATAAACTCATGTCAATACAGATGTCATAGATTTGTTGCATAGATTAAGACATCTCTATGAAACCCACGTGTTTGTTCTTCCTAGGATCTACTGCCATCTACTCCTCTACTCTAAAAAAATGATACTTTCCCAGACTCTCATATTTTCCATTATTTCTTGACTATTGTTCACCCAGAATGGTTCCAGGATCTTATCCTCAAATTGTTTCAAAATCCTGGGAAGTTAATTTTGTTGCTTCCCTTGTGGCTCAGCTGGTAAAGAATCTGCCTGCAATGCGGGAGACCTGAGTTCAATCCCTGGGTTGGGAAGAGTCCCTGAAGAAGGAAAAGGCTACCCACTCCAGTATTCTGGCCTGGAGAATTCCATGGACTGTATAGTCCATGGGGTCTCAAAGAGTCGGACATGACTGAGGGACTTTCACTTTCACTTTTAGGTCATATTTGTTTAAATGTCTAGTCATCATCATTATCACCATCATCATGATAGCTAACATTTATTGAATCTTTTAACATGTCAGACTCAGACACTGAGTGTGTTATTTGCATCACATCTTTAATCTATACAACAAATCTATGACATCTGTACTCTGGCTATCTCTCTTTTACAGAAGGGTAAGCTGCTTACAGAGGGTAAGCTGAACCAGGAGAGGTCAGTATTGGCATGAGTTTATGAAGTGATAGGGTTGGCACTGAACCTTTGAACTCTGAGACTCTCAGCATTATACAGATTCTTGCCATCACATCACCTCACTCAGGTTTCAGCTCCTTCTCAATCAAGCGCATTCTCCCTCAAATATGAAAGGCATACTGGAAAAGACAGAACCAAAGAGAAGCCAAGAAGAAGTTCTCTATAACTGATGAACGCTGTGTTCCTTTCTCAAGCAGTACTGGAAATCTCCATGTTGTCTTTTCTCATGATTTCCCATTTTCTTTTTTTGCAAATTTGGCTCAGTCCTGGTCTTGATGTTGCCTGGCCCCTCCTCCTCTTTGAACTCTCCCTGTGCTGGGTACCCGCCTTCCATCCTTTCTGTGCATCTTGTTACAACCCGAGGTCCCTAGAGAGCTGTCTGGGTGGCCATGTTGGCTTCTTTAGAAGCCGCCCACTGCTTTTTCAGTATGATTTCTATTGGATCGTCAAAGTACGTTTTGTTTTTTGAAGCTCCCATCTTTCTGGAACCACCTTTCCTTTTGCTTGCCCTTCTTCTTTTTTTTTTTTTTTTTCCCTGTGGATTTCAGCTATAGGCCTACAGCCTAGGATAGGCATCTGATCATGCCCAGTGTCCTGTTTTTATTTTAATTCTGAGGACTAGTATTCATTTTCCTTCAAGGTTTCCTATACATCCACTCATTCATTCATTCATCCCTGCATTCTTTCAACATGCATTTACTGAGTGCCTAGCGCACACCTAAGTCATCAGGAAGTGTACATCTTATTGGCACAATGCCTGGCACGTATTGGGTTTTCAATAAGTACTTGTTGAAAAGGAGAAAATTATTTAGACTTGAGCCCCAAGTTGCACAGTCCCTCATTGATTTTTTTCTCAACATTCTACAAAATCAAGCTGCCTATAAGGCGATTAAAAAGATGTTAAGATGGATACACCTAGAGATTATCATACTAAGTGAAGTCAGAAAGAGAAAGACAAATACCATATGATATCACTTATATGTGTAATCTAAAATATGAAAAAAAATGAACCTATCTATAAAAAACAAAAACAGATTCACAGACCTATGGAACAGACTTGCGGATGCCAAATGCTGGGGGAAGGAGAGGGCCAGATTGGGAGTTTGGGGTTAGTAGATGCAAATTATTACATTCAAAACAGATAAACAACAGGGTCCTATTGTATAGCACAGAGAACTACATCCAACCTCCTGGGATAAAGAATAATGGAAAAGAATATTATAAAAGAGTGTATATATGAACATAACTGAGTCACTTTGCTGTACATAAGAAATCAGCACAACATTGTAAATCAACTATATGTCAATCAAAAAAAAAAAAGATGTTAAGAATTCTGCTTTTTCCTGACTGGCAGCCAACATCCAGAGTTGAAGGTCCCCATCATGGCAGTAACTTACTTCTGTGCCAATTTGTACTTGGTACCAGGAAAGAGCATGCATATCCTGCATGCTACATAGAGCAATCACCTCTGCTTCTTTCGTCTGTACCCTCATTCAGACTCTGCCCACCACGCTTCCCACCTCCTGGAGCATGGATTCTCACATGGCGATGATTCCTTGATGCCCAGCACCGCCATCTTCACCTCACCATGGTCTGCTCCAAGGGGCCGCCTATCAGGCCTATGATGTCAAGTCCAGGGGAAAACTGTCAATATGTTGGGGTGTTAGATTTTAAGGCTTCTTTAATTTATCACTATGTGCTGTGTGGAGGCAATCACATGGTTCTTTCAGGGTTGTTCCTGTCCCTCTTTCTCTGATATCTTCTTTGAAGGGTTGCTATCCACTCCCCACTTCTCTCTATGTCATATCTATTGTCCTCTCAGATAGGTATGTTCTTTTTTTTACTTTCTTATTTTTTCAATTATGAAAGTATGATAACACATTTACAGGAGACTTGGAAAATACAGAAGAAGGCTACACATAGTCCCACTATCTATTACAATTATTTAAGTGGATAAATTAAGGTTTTTAGTTGGAGTTTCAATGTCAAACTCTGAAAAATTAATAGAATGCCGATAATACAGAGAAATCGAAAGATACAGTAGGCCTGAAAAGCACTATGAACCAGTTCAACACAATTAAGACTTATACAATTTCCACACAACAGTAGGGCACAGAGAATAGGAGGAAGACAGATTTGAGAACTGAACTGAACTCTTCCAGTTCAGATGGGCGTGTTCTTTATCTTCCCCTCCAACTTCAGTTTCACTGACTGTCAGTGAGGTTTCCTCCACCCCTATGTGTGGAATCTGCATAACCAACCTGCACACTTTATTCCTTGTGCCTGTCCTCTGCTGTAATCACATCCTAATGCAGAGCATCTCATAACCATACACTGGTTATTACCTCCCCCATCCAGTGGAAATTAACCCTTCTGGGCCAGGAAGCTCTCTGACTTCTGGTTCGGGCACAGTACAAGAAAGCATTGGCGTTACCAATGGCCTCAAAGCCCTTGGCTCTGGTCACACCACGCAGCCTGCAATTCCCAGAAGTGGCTTCATTTGTTGAGGATCTAGCATATGCCATGAAATACCTGAATATTCACTGGAGGGACTGATGCTGAAGCTGAAGCTCCAATACTTTGACCACCTGAGGCAAAGAGCCATCTCATTGGAAAAGACCTTGACGCTGGGAAAGATTGAGGGCGGGAGGAGAAGGGGGCGACAGAGGATGGAATGGTTGGATAGCATCACCGACTCAATGGGCGTGAGTTTGAGCGAACTCCGGGAGACAGTGGAAGACAGGGAAGCCTAGCGTGCTGCAGTTCATGGGATCACAAAGAGTCAGACATGACTGAGTGACTGAAAAAAACAACAATGGAATACTCCTTCCTTCCTCCAAGCCCCCTCCAACCCCTGGGTTATTTTCTTAGGCTAACTTCAACTCATCCTTGGAGCTCTGCTTTATGGAGGAAGTTTCCTCTGAGAGCTCTCCCCACCCAGTGGGTTAGCATTCTTCCTGACTTCTCCCACCGGAAGCGCTCCATGCAGACCGCCCTGGGCCCTATCTACCTGCACCATAGTTGCGTGTTTTCAAATCTGTCTTCCGCTCTATGCCCTGTGCCCCTGGATACATCAGCTTCATCGGGATATATCTGCCTTTCTAATGGTTTGGCACACTTTCCAGTGTGTACTGAGAAAACATCAGGGGCTTCCCAGAGGCGGGGAACACAATTTCGAGGGAGAGAACAGTGAACGCACAGTTCACAAACAAAACCAAACTCCCCAAACGCTGTCAAAAGCATAAAGTCTCTGACGAGTAGCTATTAAGGACACACAGTCCAAATTCACTGGGAACAAAAGACCCGTCTACAACCACTATTTATCACCCAGAAAACACTCTCCTTTTGTTCCATTGTCAATGCTCCACAGACCACATCTGCTTTTGGACAGAGGGAGGAAGACAGAGAGGGAGAGAGAAATGAATAGAAATGAGAGGATGGTTTTCATTTATTTATTTATTTTACACATAAATCAGCTAATCTGTTTAACATTCATATTAAAGTTGTAATCACCTTTGCACACATTAAAATACAAACCAGCCCCAGTAATAGGCCTTAAGAACAACATTACAATAGCTATTAACATATAACAGCTACCTTATCAACTTACAACATCCCTATAAAATAATAACTGCATCCAGGACTGATTTGAGGGAAATTCATTCTCCCAGAGCACTGAAGCCTGACCCAAAGACTGGGGAAGCCAGAGTCGGGCTGCT
Source organism: Dama dama (assembly GCF_033118175.1). Classification (NCBI taxonomy): domain Eukaryota; kingdom Metazoa; phylum Chordata; class Mammalia; order Artiodactyla; family Cervidae; genus Dama; species Dama dama. Next base: position 20,537,098 of record NC_083682.1, on the reverse strand, counting down.
CTGGCTGCCTCGAGAGGCGGCGTTGGAGTAGTGGCAGAAACACTGGTTGGGGAGGCAGAAGGTTTGAGCTTTTCTTTCAGCTTTATTACCCACCAGATTTTCTGATGACTCAGATGGTAAAGAATCTGCCTGCAAGGTGGGAGGCCCAGCTTTGATCCCTGGGTCAGGAAGATCCCCTGGTGAAGGGAATGGCCACCCACTCCTGTATTTTTGCCTGGAGGACTTCATGGACTGAGGAGCCTGGTGTGGCTACAGTCCATGGAGTTGCAAAGACACAGCTGAGTAACTACTACTACCACCCACTGGAGGTGTGACCTGGGATAAATTTCTTAAGCTCATTAAGACTCAGTTTCCTTACCTGCAAAATGGAATGAAAGACTTTTTTTTTTTTTTTTAACATGGACCATTTTTAAAGTCTTTATTGAATATGTTACAATATTGCTTCTGTTTTCTGTTTTCCTTTTATAGCCATGAGCCATGTGGGATCCCAGTTCCCCAACTAGGGATTGAACTCATACCTTCTGCATTGAAAGGTAATGTATTAACCACTGGACCACCAGGGAAGTCCCCAGGATCTCTTCCTTTTAGTGTTTTTCTTGGGAATCAAAGAGATCACAAGAAGTACCTGGAGTGTGTCGTAGACACTTAATAAACATTAGTGTGGTAGCTGAGACGGTAAAGAATCTGTCTGCAATGCAGGAGACCCAGGTTTGATCCCTGGGTTGGGAAGATCCCCTGGAGAAGGAAATGGCAACCCATTCCAGTATTCTTGCCTGAAGAATCCATGGACAGAGGAGCTTGGCGGGCCACAGTCCATGGGGTCACAGAGCAGCACCGAACAGCTAATGACAAGCATCAGGGCTGAACAGGAAGCTGCAGAAGACTAGACCAGCTCTAGACAACAGTGTACCTTTTCCACTCATTTATTTCATTTACTCACTCACTAAACATTTGTTGATAGTCACAGTTGATCAGATGATATAAAAAAGTTTAAAGCATTAGAGTTTCTCTCCTGTGGGACTCACGATTGGGTTGGTAAGGTATCCGGTAAGCAACAAGCTGGGCAGGATAGATCACTTGGTATAACTGGGTATTTACATCATGTCTGGGAGGACAGAGAAAGCCATGTCTCTGAGCTGCAAACAGGAAATGACCTCATGACAGAAGTGAGGTTTGAGTTGAGCCTTGAAACAGGAAGCGCATTTTAAAAAAATGATGAAAGACTAGTTAGGCTGAGGGAGTAGCATATGCAAGGACACGAGGGCATGTTTATATCCAGAGAATGTTATTTTTTTTCTTTCTTTCTTGGCTAAAGCTTGAAGAGCAAGGAGAAATGCAGAGAAGTTGATGCTGGAAAGACAGCTGGTTCCAGATTGAAAAGTGGGGTGATGGAGCAGACTCAGATACCAGGTGGAGGTGTCAGGGCTCAGTTTACAGATAGAAGATAACAAGTGAACTTGGCTAAGATGGGGAAGAGTAAATTTGACTTGTATCTTAGGAAGCTACAAGTAGTGAAGAATGACGATGGTGAAGGATGACTCTGGGAAAGAAAGTGAGGAACTTAAGAAGATACTCTAATACTTTGGGAGAAAATGATGAGGATAAGCAGGGTGATAGAAACAGTTCAGGCAAAAATTGTCACAATAAGATAAATGATTGGCTGTGGCAGATTAGAAAGAGGAGGCTGGAGATGACGTGGGTTTCAGGATGCGGTACTGGGAATATGGGAGGATCCTTCACTGAGATGAGGACCATAACAGGGGGTTAAATGATTTTAGTGTTCAGGTGTTGAATTAGAAGAGACAACAGGGTATGTATGAGATCTCATGGAATAGGGAACAAAACAACTCACAAGTATATTTTCATTGTTATCTACTCTCACAATTAGCCCCTAGAACAGGTGCTAGGGGTTTAAACTTGGAACCAGGCAAGACTGAGCTAGAACAAAGTCAAATATTTTGGGGATCACTTAGAAACACTAATCCTTAATGCTCTATACAATAGTCAACCATTAACCTAATTGAAATTGCCGAAAATGCTGTTCTCACATGATTTTGTTGCTGTTGTTCAGTTGCTAAGTCATATCTGACTCTTTGAGACTCCATGGACTATATTCTGCTAGGCTCCTCTGTCCATGGGATTTTCCATGAAGAATACTGGAGTGGGTTGCCACTTCCTTCTCCAGGGGATCTTCCTGGACCAGGGATCAAACTTGCATCTCCTGCATTGGCAGGTGGTTTCTTTATCACTGAGCCACCAAGGAAGCCCCTCTTACATAATGGGCCTACACATTTTGATGCTGAGTTTTAAATATTTGAACCCTGGAACCACAGGACACCTTGTAGGATAAACTGTTACCCAAATGTCTAGACAAAGACAAGAATGATGGTGAGTGAGCACTAGAGGGGGTGTTCTTATGTTCACAAGCCTTTTCATTTTGTTTCTTCTTGGGTGTTAGCTCAGGGCTCAGGCAGGCCACACTGACCAGCATCCCGTGATTTCCTACCAGAGCCTCAAGAAGATCTGAGGGCCCTCAGATCCACTGAGAGCACATGGACAGACGATCATCATCCCATAGAAAATAACCAGGGGGTGTTATATGTGCTACCTCACCTGCCTATTGAGAAATCTGTATGCAGGTCAAGAAGCAACAGTTAGAACTGGACATGGAAGAACAGACTGATTCCAAATAGGAAGAGGAGTACATCAAGGCTGTATATTATCACCCTGCTTATTTCACTTATATGCAGAGTACATCATGAGAAACGCTGGGCTGGATGAAGCACAAGCTGGAATCAAGATTGCTGGGAGAAATATCAATAACCTCAGATATGCAGATGACACCACCCTTATGGCAGAGAGTGAAGAGGAACTGAAGAGCCTCTTGATGAAAGTGAAAGAGGAGAGTGAAAAAGTTGGCTTAAAACTCAACATTCAGAAAACTAAGATCATGGCATCCAGTCCCATCACTTCACGGCAAATAGATGGGAAACAGTGGAAACAGTGACAAACTTTATTTTTGGGGGCTCCAAAATGACTGCAGATGGTGACTGCAGCCATGAAATAAAAAGACACTTACGCCTTGGAAGGAAAGTTATGACCAACCTAGACAGCATATTAAAAAGCAGAGACTACTTTGCAAACAAAGGTCTGTCTAGTCAAGGCTATGGTTTTTCCAGTAGTTATGTATGAATGTGAGAGTTGGACTACAAAGAAAGCTGAGCGCCAAAGAATTAATTGATGCTTTTGAACTGTGGTGTTGGAGAACTCTTGAGAGTCCCTTGGACTGCAAGGAGATCCAAACAGTCCATCCTAAAGGAAATCAGTCCTGAATATTCATTGGAAGGACTGATGCTAAAGCTGAATCTCCAATTCCTTCACCACCTGATGTGAAGAACTGACTTATTTGAAAAGATCCTGATGCTGGTAAAGACTGAAGGTAGGAGAAGGGGAAGACAGAGGATGAGATGGTTGGATGGCATCACCGCTTCAATGGACATGAGTTTGAGTAAACTATGGGAGTTGGTGATGGACAGGGAGGCCTGGTGTGCTGCAGTCCATGGGGTCACAAAGAGCTGGACAGGAATGAGCGACTGGACTGAACTATGTGCTAGAGCTCCAGGACCCAGGGCAGAAGAAAGTCCAGTGCCTGGGTAGGTCCCAAGGAAGAGCTACCCTCACCTGCACCTGTCTGCTTGCAACACGACTCTGCCCCTAACTCCCCAGTTCTAGGAGGCAAAGGCAATTTGGCTTTTTCCCTTCATGTGGGAAAGCCTTCTGCCCTTCATGGCCTTGCTAAAGCCATGTGTCTGGATGTCTGAGGATAATCCAGGGAGTTAGAGGCTGTTTACAATGGCCCTCACCTCTGCGGAGTGGGCTCCTGGCTTGGTGCTGGCAGCTGTGGGGGGCTTCTCCCTCCACCCCTGCCCTCGGCCCTCCCCTGCTCTTGCCTGCAGGGCTGGTGCCTGCTGGGGTCCGTGCCCAAGGAGATGGCTGAGTTCTGCACCACAGGCTCCCTTGCCAAGCGACTCTGCCAGCGATGGCAGCCTTTCAATGCCTCATTAATATTCAAATCTATTCAAGTCATTTCAATTTGAATTCTATGCATATTATCAGATAGAACAAAATGCAAATATATACAAATTCATCCATATGAAGAAATAAATAGGGGGAGCTCTGCATAATGGGATTATAATCATTCTCAAGGCTTGTCTCTCCTTTAATTCCCCAGAGCCCCGGGCTCAGGGCAGGTTGTGATGCTCCCCCTGGGACAGTTTAGCATCAGCATAACCTTTCCTGGACACAGGCCCTCCCAGGGTTGAACGCTGTGTAAACCTATTTGAAGATGCTATCATTGGCTGCGGATGGTGTCTCTCCCTGGGTTCCCAGGGCGGAGCTGCGAGGCATTTTCAGGGTAAGGGGGCCTCAGACTCAGAGGCCCATCTGGGGACTCTCTGAGAGCTGAGACTCAGCTCTCCTATGGAGTGTTAAGGCATCTGGTGGTGAGGTGAGCGAGAGGAGCTTCTTTCATCTCCAATAGAGGGAGACTTCATAAAGCCTTTTTAGCACACTAATAGAACCTTAAGACCTACATCTGTGGTCCCCATCCTTTTTGGCACCCAGGGCCAGTTTCGTGGCAGAAAACTTTTCCATGGACCCAGGGCGTAGGGGGATGGTTTGGGGATGATTCTCATAAGAAGCATGAAACCTAGATCTCTTGCATGTACAGGTCACAGTAGGGTTCCTGCTGCCATGAGAATCTAACGCCACCACTGATCTGACAGGAGGTGGTGCTCAGGTGGTCAGGGGAGTGATGGGGAGTGGCTGTAAATACAGGTGAAGCTTCGCTCACTCACCCACTGCTCACCTCCTGCTGTGTAGCCCAGTTCCTAACAGGTCCATGGCTGGGAGGATGGGGACACCTGACCTACATGAGTTGAAGCGGTGTCTAATAATGATCACAACACACACTCTGCTTTGCTTGGACACACAAACTCATCCTTGAGGCCACAACCCCACGTTCACTGCCACACACTGTATACCCACTCCCTGTGCCCCCTTCCCAGCCAGAGACTCAACCAGACACAGGGGCCAAGAGAGAAAAATCTACAGCAAATCCATGGAGGAAAACGCTGTGCCCGTGAGCCCTTCGTCTTACACTATCATTGCTGTTTACCTCCCGTTCCATTTCAATGACTCCAAAGACAGGAGGAGGACAGGCTATACAGGACTCTCAAGGAGCGTTCCCATACTCCATGCTAATGAAGTCAAAGTAAATCGCTATTAAGAATCATTTAGTGAGGTTTAACTACAGACTTTAATAGACGCCCCCCTAATCTCTTCCCCACGGGACCTAAGAAACGTTGCATCTCGGAGCAGCTCCATTGATTAACATAAGCATAATTTATACCAAGTCATGGGAGGATATTGTAATAGCCATTCCATACTAAGCACCTTTTACTTGATAATACCAAAGCACTTTATAAACATAAACAGGATGAGAGATGGTTCTAATTTATAGACAGTGAGACCGAGGCACAGATTTCTCCCACAGAGGGGTAGGACAGGAATGCTGACCTTTTCCTGAAAAAGAGGACCACTCAGCTCCAATTTTGACTTTGGTCCCTGTGGTTGGTGTTGAGTCCTGTTCCCAAAGCCACAGGTGTGAGGCTTGGCACCAAGGTCACAGAAGTGGAGCCCAGAATCAAGGTCACCTCTGAAGCTGACTGAGCCCCTCTGTAACCTTGCCAAAAGACCCCTGATCATCACAAACCAGTTCCTGACTCCCAATTAGGCAAAGATGCCCACTCCAGTAAACAGCCTATAGCGCCCCAACCAATCACCTAACACCAACCTTCCAGCAGTAATTTTCTTTGTCTTAAGGCTATAAAAATTGGTTATTAACCCCGAAAACTTTCGGCTTTCCATGGTCTGTAGGGAGGTCGGCCTGCTGCACTCATAATGCCCACTTTATCTTTGCTCTTTGTTCTTAATAAACCCCCTCTCTTTTGAGATATTCTGTGTTTGGAAATTCTTTTCCAATCCACGCTCAGACTGCCTCAACTGTTGGCAAAATAATGAACCACCAAAGATGTACATGCTAGTAAAGTAATGCTTAAAATTCTCCAAGCCAGACTTCAGCAATATGTGAACCGTGAATTCCAGATGTTCAAGATGGTTTTAGGAAAGGCAGAGGAACCAGAGATCAAATTACCAACATCCATTGGATCATCGAAAAAGCAAGAGTTCCAGAAAAACATCTATTTCTGCTTTATTGACTATGCCAAAGCCTTTGACTGTGTGGATCACAACAAACTGTGGGAAATTCTGAAAGAAATGGGAATACCAGATCACCTGACCTGCCTCTTGAGAAACCTGTATTGCAGGTCAAGAAGCAACAGTCAGAACTGGACATGGAAGAACAGACTGGTTCCAAATAGGGAAAGGAGTACGTCAAGGCTGTATATTGTCACCCTGCTTATTTAACTTATATGCAGAGTACTTCATGAGAAACACTGGGCTGGATGAAGCACAAGCTGGAATCAAGATTGCTGGGAGAAATATCAATAACCTCAGATATGCAGATGACACCACCCTTATGGCAGAAAGTGAAGAAGAACTAAAGAGCCTCTTGATGAAAGTGAAAGAGGAGAGTCAAAAAGTTGTCTTAAAGCTCAACATTCAGAAAACTAAGATCATGGCATCCAGTCCCATCACTTCATGGCAAATAGATGGGGAAACAGTGGCTGACTTTATTTTTATAGGCTCCAGAATCACAGCAGATGGTGACTGCAGCCATGAAATTAAAAGACACTTACTCCTTGGAAGGAAAGTTATGACCAACCTAGACAGCATATTGAAAAGCAGACACATTACTTTGTCAACAAAGGTCCGTCTAGTCAAGGCTATGGTTTTTCCAGTGGTCATGTATGGATGTGAGAGCTGGACTATAAAGAAAGCTGAGGGCTGAAGAATTGATTCTTTTGAACTGTGGTGTTGGAGAAGACTCTTGAGAGTCCCTTGGACTGCAAGGAGATCCAACAGTCTATCCTAAAGGAGATCAGTCCTGAATATTCATTGGAAGGACTGATGCTGAAGCTGAATTTCCAATACTCTGGCCACCTGATGTGAGGAGCTGACTCATTTGAAAAGACCTTGATGCTGGGAAAGATTGAAGGCAGGAGGAGAAGGGGACGACAGAGGATAAGATGATGGATGGCATCACCGACTCAATGGACATGGGTTTGGGTGGACTGCAGGAGCTGGTGATGGACAGGGAGGCCTGGTGTGCTGCGGTTCATAGGGTCACAAAGAGTCAGACACGACTGAGTGACTGAACTTAACTAAACTGAAAGATATCCATCTCCTGGAATATGTCACCTTACATGGTGAAAGGGGCCTTGCAGATGTGATTAAGTTAAAAGATGCTGAGATGGGAGATTATCCTGAATTATCTGGGTGGGCCTGATGTAACCAATTGGGCTTCCCTGGTGGCTCAGCTGGTGAAGGATCCACCTGCAATGTGGGAGACCTGGGTTTGATCCCGGAGTTTGGAAGATCCTCTGGAAAAGGGAATGGCTACTCACTCCAATATTCTGGCCTGGAGAATTCCATGAACTGTATAGTCCATGGGGTTGCAAAAAGTGGGACAGGACTGAGCAACTTTCACGATCATGATATAACAACATGTGTGTGTTCAATTGCTCATTCAGTCGTGTCCAATTCTTGGAGAGCCTATGGACTGTGGCTGGCCAGGCTCCTCTGTCCATGGGATTCTCCAGGCAAGAATATTGGAGTGGATTGCCATGCCTTCCTCTAGGAGATCTTCCTGACCCAGGGATCAAACCTGCATCTCCTGTGTCCCCTGCATTGCAGGCAGGTTCTTTAACCACTGAGCCATCAGGGAAACTGATGTAACCTGATAAGAGTGGTGGGAGGAGCAGATTCAGTTGTAGTGGATGTGGTGACAGAAGCAAGAATTTGAGTGATGCAGAGGAGGAGCCACAAGCCAAGGGATGCAGGCAGCCTACCTCTGGAAGATGGAAAAGTCAGGAAACAGATCTCTCTGAGAGCATCCAGAAAGGGCCAGCCTTGCCCACCCCTTGACCTCTGAGCCCAGCAAGACTTGGTTTAGACTTCTGGACTCCAAAGCTGTAACACATCTGTGTTGTTTTAAGTCACTAAAGTTTGTGGTGATTTGCACACCAGCCATAGCAAAGTAACACAGCCTCATTCAGCCTTTCTCAACTGGGGTTCCTCTTCTGAACCAGGGCATCCAGAAAACAATACAAGTAAATGTTTCTTCTCTTCTCCGAAGTATAGCACATACCTAGCACCACTTTAGGGGCTTCCCAGGTGGGAATCTAACTGCAAGTGCAGGAGCCAAAAGAGATGTGGGTTCGATCCCTGGGTTGAGAAGATCCCCTGGAGAAGGGGATGGCTACCTACTCCAGTATTCTTGCCTGGAGAATCCCATGGACAGAGGAGCCTTGTGGGCTACAGTTCATGGGGTTTAAATAGTTGGACACGACTGAAGCGACTTCTCACACACAGATGCATGCAGCACCATTTTAGCTGCAGAGGGAACACACTAACATTAATACAATGACTGTCTTTCTGGGCATTTGAGTTTCATTCTCTTGATGAGTCCTGTTGAGAAAGGTCACCTGGCCTCATCGGCTCCCCGAGAAAGCCACTCAGTGTTCTGCCCTGAAAAGAAACTGAGGATCTGAGCAGACCTCTCCTGGCCTTGGGCACCAGTTCACCACATCTGGACATGAGGCACCAGAGGGTGGCGAATACATCCCCTCCGCTTAGCCACCTTCACAGTGATCAAAAACACGCCTCCCTAAGTAACACCTCTTGGAGGCAGGTGGGAGAGAACCCTGGGTCCCTTTCATAGAAGAAGGCCACGACACAGAGGGGGACAAGTGAAAGGCAGAAGCTATCCAGACTGACTGACACACTCCCTCCTCTCCCCACGTGAGGAACACTGGACGCGCGATGACCATGGACTAGCAGAGTCTCTGCACAAACCAAGATCACAGGGCCAGCCCTTGCCTTCCAGGAGCTCACAGTCCTGAACAGAAGGCAGACAGGAAAAAGCCACTTCAATACGGGGTGACAAGAGAGCTTGGAAGGAGGCAGGAAGGGCAGTTCTATTTCCGTGTGAAGAGGGAGGTCAGGGAAGCCCTCCAGAAGGCAAGGTGAGCTGACCCTGGGGGTGGAAGTTAGCTGGATCAACATGGGGGAGAGGGGAGGTCCTAGTGAGGTAGGCTGGGACCTGGGACCTGGGACATTTTGCTGAAGTGCTTGCACCTGGACAAAGGTATCCTCCAGTAACAAAATACAAAGAAACTATAAGGGACTAAAAATAACTTCACGCATGCAGGCAGTTGGGCAAATTATAGACAACAAGATACAAGGAAACCAAAAAGCCCAACCGCCACTTTTGAAGAACTGGGAACAAAAGCAGGGTACTGCAAACGCTTCCTACACACACCACCCCAAAGGGGCGGGCAGACCACTTGAGACACCCATCGAGCCTGAGCCCTGGACACACCCCTACCGTCACCCCATATAAGGAGCCAGCTTGGCTCCCCTGATCAAGTGAGAGAGCAAGAGAAACTGTTAGGGACCCCAATAAAGTCTTGTCTGAATTTCTTGCCTGGCCTCTGGTCAATTTCTATTGATCAAGGAGGCCAATCACCCTGGTCAGTAACATTTCCAAGGGGGAAGGAAAATAGGTGAGGAAGCCAAGAAGTATGAGGGACCACAGGGCACCCAGAGATGCCCCCAGCTCAGCTGGGCTGGAGTGAAGGCTGCATGAGAGATCAGGGAGGGGAGGGAGGCCTGATCTCTGTCCTGAAGATCTTTCATCCTGAAGGTGTCAGGACGCCATCAAAGGAACAGACAACCGTTTAAAGACAGAGGCCTCTGTGACCCCAATCTGGGACATTTGCCCATCTTTATGGCTAAGCTACTCAAGAACTTCATAACAAAATTTTAAAACCTTCTTCTGTTCAAGTGCATGCCTTCATGGTCCCCACCTGGGTCGGGAGAGTTAAAACTGTTCTTTGAACCCCACAGTCCTCTGATCTCTGGGAGACAAGACTGTCTGTCTCCCGCATGTGTCTCAGCTGGCTCAGTCTTTCTGTCTGTCCACCTGTCTCTCCTTTTGAGCCTGAGGGTCTCACACCTGTGTCTCTCTCCCCCTTCCACTCTCCCATCACGTCGTCACTCAGACATCTGGGAACGCGCACAGTGCTCACTCAGCAGCCCCTGGAGGGGCTGAGGGTGTCTTCACATCAGGCACTGGCCCCACATCTCCCTCTCCTCCCATCGTCATAATCATCATGTCCTGCATTCGGTGCCCTATCGGTGATCCCGGCTGAAGAAAGAGGCCCAGAGGCCTAGTGATGAGAACATCCTTTTTTATGAACTGAAAACTAAAATGACAGTAAGCTACTAGCAGATCCCAGTTCACAATGAAGCAAATATCGATGTCTGTGGTTGTATTGACCTTGAAGAGTTTTTTTTTTTTTTTAAAAAAAACAACATAACAAGGACTCTCGGGGTGCATTATTATATACATGCGAAATCTGGACCAAACAGAAAATCCATCTTTTATGGTCATGAGCAACTCTGGTGTACAGCCTTGGCTTAAAATACACACCCTGAAGTGCAGGTGGGAATAAAAAATACACGACTGTCCTGAGGATGAGCTGTCCTGTCAGCACAGATCATCACAGCTCTCCCGGCCTCCCTGAGGGGGTCAGGGCTGAGGGTCACATGGAAAGGGACGATTCTCAGAGCGCGTCTCAGGGATGGCTGGGTAAAGCTGCTGTGTTCTAAATTGCATGTTCTTGGCCTTGGCGCTTGTCTGGTTTCCTAGCTCAGGTTATTTTTGCTGTTCAGTCGCTAAGTTGTGCCCAACTCTTTTGTGACCCCATGGAATGTAGCCCGTCGGGCTCTTCTGTCCCTGGGATTCTCCAGGCAAGAATAGTGGAGTGGGTTGCCACTTCCTTCTCCAGGGGATCTTCTCGACCCCTGGGATCGAACCCAGGTCTCCTGCATTGGCAGGTGAATTCTTTACTGTCTGAGCCACCAGGGAAGTCCTTCTTAGTTCAGGACCCATGGAAACTCCTGGGTCTGTTCTCACCATCAAAGTCATTCTAAGATAATATGATACATTGAATAAAAACTCTGAGAGACAGCTTCCACCTTTTAACTTGCTTCTGCTGGTTAAAAACCGCTCTCAAGACCCCTTGCTAGTGTGGTTGTTCAGTCACCCAGTCATGTCCGATTCCTTGTGACCCCATTGACTGCAGTACACCAGGCTTCCCTGTACTTCACCATCTCAGTATATTTGCCGTGAGAGTCTCATGAACTGTATAAAAGGACAAGACTCCTTGTACAGAATAAGTTAGTATATCAGGATTTACATGAGGCAAGGTTGGGCATGAGAGGTAGAGTGGATCCAGGGGAGTCCAGTGCCAGAAAATGCACCACCAGAAACCTGTTTTCCTTTTATGCACAAGCATCTGTGAAGCTGTTCTTTTAATGTATCTCTGTATTTACTGAGGGAAAGTTGTGACCTCCACGCTGCTGCCCAGTAGACATTCATATACACTAAAAGTCACTCAACTAAAGCAGTAAAACTGTTCGCTATAAAGGCTATTCATATTGGGATTTGAAAATACATCTCCAGTTCATATGTTTGTGACCCTATGGACTGTAGCCCAGCCTCCTCTGCCCGTGGGATTCTCCAGGCAAGAATACTGGAGTGGATTGCCATGCCCTCCTCCAGCGGATCTTCTGGACCTGGGGATTGAACCCACTTCTCTTGCATCTCCTGCCTTGGCAGGGGAGTTCTTTACCACTAGCGCCACCTGGGAAGCCCATATGGTTGCAACAGCTCTTAAAGAAGATATAAACAGCCCGGTCCTGCCTGTGTAAACATTTAAGGTAGACAATGTAATATCAGACTCAGACTAAGATGTTGACAGTGTAAGAAGACTATGAAAATTGCTTACAAATTTCATTGTTCAGTTGCTAAGTTGTGTCTATTTGTGACCCCATGGACTGCAGCACACCAGGATCCCCTGTCCTCCACTATCTCCCGGGGTTTGCTCAGATTCACATTCATTGAGTCGGTGATGCCATCCAACCATCTCATCCTCTGCCATCCCCTTCCATCAGGTGGCCAAAGTACTGGAGTTTCAGCATCAGTCCTTCCAAGGAATATTCAGGGTTGATTTCCTTTAGGATTGACTGTGTAATCTCCTTCTTGCAGTTGATCTCTTTGCACTTAAAAATACAGCAGTGTATATATTTTTATTTTCCTTGACAAGGACTCAGTGGTATGGATTTTTTTAGAAAAGAAATATCTGCTAATAACGAGAGGGGGGGTGCAGATTTTCCATTATTATTCACAGGAGAACAGGCGAGGACAGGAATCTGTTTCTCTGGATGATACTTCTTGATTTTGATCAGCTCAGCATTCAGGTGCTTTCAGTTATAAAGTATGGATTTCTATCTGTAAATACCCCTGCCCTGATTTGATGAAGAGAAAAAGCCAAGGCAAGCTCACGTCCAGAGAAACGGGCTTCCAGGTGGATTTGAAGCCCTGGCAACGGCTGACAGCACACTGCTGAAGTGATCCGTGTGTTCCACTAAAGGACTTAGTTGGTGGAATAAGAAGGAAGGTTTCATCTTCAACGCGGGGATCTACCAGCCTGGCATTCTTCCTTTGTATTCCTCTGATTCGATCTAAAGGAGCTTTGAAAACTTCGAAGAACTTTCATGTTTTGCTAGTTTATCATATGTGTCTATCTGAAACCAATATTATGATTTCAAGCATGGCCTAGGTAGATACAAGCCATCTTCAGAAATAACTTCTGACACAAGATAAGATGTAGCTGCTGCTGGATCCAAAGCGAGGAGAGTCGAAGGCTGAACAGCATGCAGACTCCTGCGCTTTCTGAGAGTCCTTTCTATTTCTTTCTAACGACCAGTATTAATCATTTCAGAAGCATGTGGTCTTCTGACATTTTCACTCTTCTAGACTTGACACAAAGGAGGGTTTTGATGTCCCAAGTTTCTTCTCCTGTGGAGTAGCTCTGTTCTCATAGGGCACAGCTCTTACCAGGCTAACTTCTCCCTAAGCAGAATGGGGTTTCACTTAAAAAAAAAATCAATCCACAGAGGGAAAGTTAGGTGGTAGATTCTTATTAAGAAATTAGAACTTGGCTTTCAAAATGTTAAGCTGAACTGGCAAGGGGTGGAGGTAAAGAGCAGTGCCAGCCGTGGAGGAAAGCTTCTTAAATTCTTACTTGTGCTTTTGCATAAGGGGCAATGACTTCTTTCATTTGTATCAGTGCTTTTTCCCAAGTCCTACAAGTTAGGGAGGAGAACAACCAGAGGTGAGGCCAGAGATTTCAGTGGCTTTACAAAGGACCCCTGAGACCAGAATTCCTCATCAAGGGATAGGCAGCAAAGGATTTGGGTCTTCATCCAAGTGTCTGAAGTAATGGTCCTAGGCTTATTGGGCTTGCCTAGTGGCTCAGATGGTAAAATGTCCATCTGTAATGCAAGAGACCTGGGCTTGATGACTGGGTTGGGAAGATCTCCTGGAGGATATGGCAACCCACTGCAGTATTCTTGCCTGGAGAATTCCATGGACAGAGGAGCCTGGTGGGCTACAGTCCATGGCAATACGACCTATGGGCAAGTTATGGAATCTAAGCCTTAGTAGTTCTCAGCTGCAAATGGGTATGACAGTCCTGGCTTTTTATCAGGTGGCTGAGAGGATTAAATACCTGAATGCAGGCAAACTCAGCAAAGGACCTGGCCACAGGCCCCAATAGTGCCTTCCCATGGCTGGTTCCAGCTTAGGGCATCAATATTAGAGAAACACAAGGAGACCATGAGAAGTTTTACTTCTTTTCTGTTCTCACCATTCCCCCTCTCTATGGAAGGGGCCCAGAAGGAAGACTCTGTTTGTAAAAGGAGAAAGGGGATCAAATGGCCAAATCAGGGGCAGCAAAGCAGGGGACCAAAGACACATATCACCTTGCTGCAACACCTTTTCTTGTGGGGAAGAGAGGTACCTCTATTATTTTTTTAGCAAATTCTTAAATTACACAGCTCTACTTTTCCTCTCTGACCTGTGTTAGCATCCAATCTGCAGTTTCAAATGAGGTTTTGCAAACCTTGCGCCAATGGTTTTCTTCTCTGACATGAGATGCTCACCGCCATGTGCCAGAGGAGCTGTTAGCAGAATGGACAGAGCATCCTACCTTCTCCCAACCCCACTGCAACCTCTCCCACCCCCAGGAAGACAGGCAGTGAGGACTGGGCAGATGGCAGCTCTCCTGGCTCCTGAGAAAGCAGCGAGGGATGGTGGTGGTTGACTCAGGTGTGGGAGGCTGCTCGGGCTTGAGCAAACCTCATCTAATCCCACCGGCAGCTGAAACCTAATGGTCAGCCACACAAAGTCTGACAATTTCAGGCAACATAAATGGCCAGTTCCACCAGCCCCTCAGGCTACACAGAAGAGACTGGAGAGGGATGCTCAAAAGATGCCTCGTCCTTCCTTCATCCCGCAGCCCACTATCTCAGTTTATGATGCATGTGGATTGACCCTGAGGCTTTGGTCCATCCTGCTTGTAATTCTCAAAAGGTGAACAAGGCAGCTGCCTCCCCCTAGAAGATAAAGGAAGAGACTAGGAGTTCTTGGGGCCAAGAGGACTCCTCCACTTCCCTCAGACAAAGGATAAGCCATCAGCTAACAGTGCCCGAGTCAGGATTTGGTTACCCTGCCAAGACACACTTTCAAACAAGCAGCCACGGCTCACAGCAGTTTTTTAATGGTTCCTGTTTCGGTCCAGAGGTGAAAACAGAGTGACTCCTCTTGAGCCTGCCCAGGAGATCGGGGATAATGAGGACTAATTCGAGCATGTTTGTTTGGCTTTTTCGGCAGCGGAGGGGAGCAGCAACAGAAATACTGGCTCCTGGATCATTAAAGGGGCAAACACTTGAGAAGGGCCGTGGGATCCCCTGAGGAGAAGCGGGGTTCCTGGATGCCAGCCGCCTGCCTGGGAGGACTAGCCCACCCATTACCCCCAGGACGGACCTCGCTAGCTGAGAGCTCTCTCACCCACTCTCTCTGTAGCTCTTCCAAGCCCCTTGATCACATTTAACTGTGCCCACCTACCTCCTGCCATTCCACACAGGCATGCATCCCCCTTAGCACTCTGCCCTCTCATCCATCAGAAAGAGAAGAAAGGAAGCGAGCCTCCTTGGGGAGCCTCTGCCCCCAGGAAAGCCTGCTCCTCCCTCCCATGCCCTCTGCCCATGCTCAGCTGCCCCAGCCCAGTGGCTCGGAGCAGAGAGGGGCCCTGGTACCCTGGCCCAAGAGCCTCTTTCTCTTCCTAGTACTAAGGGACCGCCCTGGGCCGCCTGCTCTCAGCTCACTCTTGGGCTTTGCAAGCGCTGCTGCTGCCACCATCAGGCAGATGTGGGAACTGCAGAGCTCACCTGGTTTTTAAGATCCCAAAACGTTCCATTTAATGTTCCACCAGCTCTTGACCAATGTGGTCCCAAGACAAACACAGGCCGTCTCCCCGCCAGACACACAAACCCAGTGTCTTATGCAAAACAAAGGCTTCAGAGTCCAGCTCCCCAAAGAAATTAGACTTCCTGTGATCGTGGGGTAGACTCCAGCATCCTTAAGTGAGGCACAGAAGAGTGCGGGCCCTCAGACATGGAGAACAAAGCCACTGGGAGGTTAACTGGCAGTTGTTCTCTTTCTGTGACCAGGGCAGTGGGGCAGGGAAGGAAGGCGGTCGCTCCCTGGGTGGCACTGGGACAGGTCCCCAGGAGATAACTCAAGTTCCTGTCCCCTGCACGCCTGCATGATGAGCCAGCCTGGCCCCATGTCACTCTGAAGCTGTCATAGCTCCCAGCATTGCCAAAGGTGACAGGTGGCCTGTCACACTGCACCGGAGCTGTGACACCTGTGACATGTGCAGGTGACTGACAGAGATGGGGACTGGCATGCATTAGAGAACAGAAGGCCCGATTGTTTCTTGGGAGGGGTTGGTGGCTGCCAGAGGGTATTTCTCTTGGCAGTGTTCCTGGTGACCCGATGGTCATTCAAGCCCTTGCTGGGAGAGGAAGAACTTCCTGCAGGGCAAGACCATATTTTAAACTCTCAGGGTCTTTCCTCTGTCCTCCGTGGGGGCGTCTCAGTTTCTGCTGTGGCGCATGGTGAAGTGGGGGTGTTAGAGGGACTGCTTTTTCTTTCTTTCACTTTTCCTCACATTTCATTTTTTTGGCCTCACTCATGGCATGCAGAACGTCCCTGACCAGGGATCGAACCTGCACTTCCCTGCAGTGGAAGCATGGAGTCTTAACTGCTGGACTACAAGGGAAGTCCATGTTTCAGTATTTCAATATTCATTCGTCTCCTATGCGCTGAACAGTATGTGACGCTGCTGCTGCTAAGTCACGTCATTCGTGTCCGACTCTGTGCGACCCCACAGATGTCAGCCCACCAGGCTCCCATCCCTGGGATTCTCCAGGCAAGAACACTGGAGTGGGTTGCCATTTCCTTCTCCAGTGCGTGAAAGTGAAAAGTGAAAGTGAAGTCGCTCAGTCATGTCCGACTCTTTGCGACCCCATGGACTGCAGCCTACCAGGCTCCTCTGTCCATGGGATTTTCCAGGCAAGAGTACTGGAGTGGGGTGCCATTGCCTTCTCCGATAGTATGTGATACACAGGGTATAAAAGAAATGGAGGTTTTAATCAACCGGCTAAGAAAAACTCCTGCCTTGTTTTTGCTTTTGTTTTTGTCAGAACAGCCACAAAAGGAATTTCCCAGGTAGCATCTCCTTGGTTGCTATTCAGCCCCAAAGGCCGACCTGTCATTTCCCCCTGGCAAGAGGGGCCTGGAAACCTTGAATCCGCAAGGTAAAGCTGAAGGTCAGACAAAGGAAGGGATCAACTTAGGAAGAGTCTGGAGTTAAAACAAGAGAGAGAGCTGCAACTTGGGGTCACGGTTCAAAGGTCAACTTCCCAATTTCCATAGGGCACCCCAACACCCTCCTCTGTGCCTAGGCCCTGAGGACTCACACAGGTTCTAAGAACATGGCTCATCTCAGGCCCCCACTTGGCAGCCTCTCCTGCATCCGTCCGTGTTGCTGATGCAGATCCACCAGCATCTTGAGATGCACCAAGGCTTCTGGATCACACACTCAGTTGGATGGGGAGCCAGTGCAGTCAAGCATCTGAACCTCTCCGAGGTTGATGACAGTAGATGACTCTCACTGACATCATGGTGATGAATGAAGTACCGCTTGTGGAAGGTCATGTGCAAACGCTAAATTATCAACATTGTCATCCTGACCACTGTAATTATGGCCACTGCTGCTGCCACCAACCACAACCCAAAGAACCTGTCTAGTACCTACAAGAAAACGAGCTGGACAAAGAGATCTGTAACACATCACAGACCTCCTAGATGGTAGAAGATGGTAGACAAATGTATTGTCTAAATGGCTTGCTGTTAATCGCTAATATTTAGGAACTCTTGGAATTTTGATGTCATCTAGTCTATTCTTTAATCTGCTTCATAGGAACCAACTCTTCCATCATCATCATTATTATTATTAGCCTGCAGGAGACTCACTTTATTATTATTTTTACTGAAGTATGGTTGAATTACAATGTTGCGTCAATTTCTGCTGTAGAGCAAGGTGACTCAGTTGTACACACATATGCATTCTTCTTAGTATTCTTTTCCATTATGGGACACTGGGCATTGAATATAGCTCCCTGTGCTATGCAGTAGGACCTGCTGTCCATGCCGACTCCTCCATTTCTGATGGCCCGACTTCCAGTCTGAGCCCTTCAGGAGACACCAGGGTTAGCTGTGACCACTCTTGGAGGTGTCACTGTCTCCTTCCTGTGCAACGACGCAGGGTTTGGCTTCACCCCTGAGCTTGTCCTGCCAACACCACCTCCCCCAGCCCTGCCATTTCCTGAAGAGAACAGACCAGAGTGTAAAACACGTGGGTGGACCTGATGATGTTCTTTACTCTTCAATGAAAGGTTACTTGCTGCTAGAGATCAGTAAGCATTTCTAACATCTGAGTACAATCATTTAGCTTGTAACCTTGCTGCCCGCAAATCCTGGGAAGTTTAGCTGCCTCTTGAGAACAGGAAAGAAATCCCTGGCAGACTGTCCCCAGGCACCTCTCGCTTGTCTTATCCTGTCCTGGTCCCCCTTTTTTATTTACCATTTGTCCTCAGGCTGCCTCCACCTCAACCTAGCCTGCGAAGGGCCCCGGAAACTGGAAACTCTCATTCCTGGCACAGTCCATCTGACTAACAGTCCAGTGTGTAGCTGACCATCCCTGCTTCTGCCTTCTCCATGGTCCTGTCCACAATTCTTTATCCATTCCTTAAGTATGCATCTACTTACTACCCTTCTCTGCCTTCCCTCTAGAATCTAGATCAACAGTGAAAGTCATAACTTCCCACTTATTCTTTTGCTCACTTGGCCATCCTTTTACACATTACCATGTAGGAAAATGAGTGAGTGTATTTCCATTCAATTCTACATTTTTAAGCCTCTTTGTGAAACACAGGGAGTACCAAGGAAAGATAACATATTGATCCTTCTCTCTCTCTTTTTTTTTTTGTCCATTGAACCCATAGTATAGAGAGGATTACAACCACTAATGATTTTTCTAAAGAATAGACTTAATGCTGACAAGTCATCCTCAAAACGTTTGGCACGATATTCACGACCATTCACAAGCTTCCTCATCACATGGCATCCCAGCCCCCAAGTAAACCACTGCTTCTGAACCCTGACATGCCTGTCCTACCTTCTGGCTTGTGCACACTCTCTGAGGTACCACCTGGGACCCTCTTTCTTTGCAGCATCGGGAGAACCCTGGACATCTTCTACGATCAATTCACCTCCTCTGCGAAGCCTTTGTTAACACCTTCAGCCAACCCCGCTGTTCTCAGAACATTCTGACTGCTCTGAGCTGTTGAACTGTAATGACAAGTCCAACTGTCTGCTCCCTGACTAGTCTGAGAGCTCCCCTGGGGCAGAAACACACCCTTAGTCATCTTCCCATCAAAAGCCCCTGGCGCACTGCCCACCACACAGTAGGCCCCCAACGAGGGCTGGCTGAGTGGACAGGACAGAGCTTTGGTGTCAAACAAAGGTGCTTCATCACAAAGCAAGGGGAAAGAAACGAGGCCCTCTGAGACCCAGACCGCATGGAGCCCCCGGGGGAGAGTGTGGAAAGGTGAAAATGATGTTTGGTAGTCATCGCTGCAACTGTCAGCGCCAGATTTCAAATTCTCGTCTTCTAGACATTCGTTAGAAAGAATGTGAACTTGCAACATCTGTCCAGTGAACACAGGCCAAGTAAGCAGACCACCGAGATAATCCGGCCTGATGGGCACACCTCCTTTCAATACTGACAAATGCATGGCATGGCAGCGTTCATTTCAGTGATCAAAAAAACAACCTCAGGCGAATCTCCTTCACTTTGCCCATGAGGACAGTAACACCAGGTGGAAGATTAGAGGGAAAGCTCATCTCCCATTTCAGGAAAATGGCTGATGTGTTGTTAAGTCCTGGACATCACTACATTTTAGCAGTAAGTGTTGTGTGCATGTTATGTATGTGTGTGTGTGTGTGTGGACAGGGAGTTCCCGGATGGGAGTAGGCTTGAAGTGGGCATGGTAAGGCTTCTGGACTTCTAGGAAAAATCTCCCTGTGGAATGTCAGGAGGTGTCTACATTTGGCTCCTTCCTTGCCTTAATATCCAGTCAAGAGATGGACGAATGTCCGTCTCCCAGACGCCACGTCCCAGCCAGGCTGCAACACCAGAACTCTGTAAGGAGCAACAGTCACTCGTGCTGGCCACTATTTCCGTGACTTTAACTCGTTACCAGTGTGCCCAGGGAAAGCTGACATTTATTTAATCCTCATAGTGGTATTGACTGTGTACTCACGGAAACACTGTATGCTTACGGAACACATTTGTTTCCAAGCAGCTTATGCTAAATTGCAGTGATATAAAGGAAACACTTAACTAATATTGACATTTACTGACTTCTAAAAGGATACAGCCAGAATACGCGCTTTTACCATTGACAGAGGAAGAAAATGGGGGAAAAAAAGCATCAAATTTGATCCTTAGCTCTTTCAGTGGGTTAGAAGTAAAAAGCTAATGTTAAATATGATGGTGGAGATCCCCAGTCTACGGCAACTGGGTGGGTTCTGTTTACTCCTCAAGCTGAGCAGAAAGTGGGGCCTGGCGTTCTTTGCCCACATGTGACAAAGTATTCCGGTGATCCATAAGGCATCTATATTCTGATTTGACGGGCTCACTGAACAGGCTTCCCCTGGGGAAAAGGAGATAACACACAATGATGTACAGAGCTGTATGCCATCTCAGTGCAATAGACGCGGCATTGCTCCCCTAACTGGAAGCAAAATCCCACTCCATTTGGAATGCCAGGCGAAGTCATCATGGCCCGGCACAGGATGCTGGCAGGCTTAGCTCCTTGCTCCCTTGTGGATGGCAGTGATGTGATATGAAACTCGCCGGTGCAGACGTCCCCAGGGCAGCAGCTCCATGGACGCTGGGGAGCCCACTGACTTTGAGGGACTGCTGAGGCCCCAAATACTCTGCTTGGAGAACCACCAATATGGTCAAGATTGGCGCAGTGGTGAGAGTCCCAGTGTGCATTTCAGCAAGTTCCTGGTCTTGCTGATCCCCTCCAATTAGAACAGGCCTATTTCTGGTGGGGGGGCAGCAGTGGAATTCAGGGTGCCATTATTTCTAGACTGACCTTGATTTAAAAGGCCTGCACTGATTTTTCACCCAAAAGACATCTCAGCATCTTAGATGGATAAGGACTACAGCTGAGAAATGATGCTTAAGTCCATGTAAACCCCTTCCCCCACCAATTACCCGGAGTCCCTAAAAGGAATGCTCCTGACCCTCCTCCCCAATCCTCCATCACAGGCAATTTTCTTTCCTCGGTCATGTTTCCAAAACAGTTTATCTTTTTATCTCCTTGGAAGAAAAGTACTCTGCAAATCAAAGGAATCATTAGTATTGTTATTATTTTGCTATTGAAATCTCTTGAATTCACTAGGGATTATTCATGTGCTTTTTTGGGGCTGCAAACATAATGCCGCCTAAGTCACCCCCACTGGGCTGAACAAAAAAGAAAAATTGCATCTTCAGGCATACTGCCCTGCTCCACCCGGTCCCCTGCTGGCCCTGGCTCCTACCAACACATGCACACCAGGCAGAAGGCTCCTTGGTGGCAAGCCTGGCTCACTGCTGCCCTGTTCCAAGCAAGATCTGTCTTCCGAACCCCAGAGGGAGGCTCCCGTGGGACCCTAAGTGCAGTGTGAAGGCCCTGATCCCAGCCCATGCCCCTCTCCCCCTGGGGCATTTCTCCTCCCTCCTCTATAGGTCTGGCTGGCAGCTGAGAACTCCCCGCTAGGCAGCAGACACTGTGACCACCCCCAGACCCAACAGACACGCCCCAGTCCCCATCACCCAGGATGTCTCTGAAAGAAGAAGTGGTCCCACACCCTTGGCATCTGTGCATTGACTCTACCCCTCTAGACAAGCCATCAGACCACTCGGGGTGCCAGTGGGGGAAGCCTCACATTTATTCCTTGCCCCATCCTTTGTTCTATGATGTTTCTGGGTAATGATAAATGCTTCCAAAGTTGCTGCTCACTCCCAGTTTCCTTTTCTAACGCCTTCTCAGCCTGTGCCCCCAGCATCTCCTCCATACTCCTGGCTGCCTCAGACACGCTCATGCTGTTTTCTAAGCCTCCTTACCCAGGGAGTTTCCTGCCAGTTGAAGCCTCTGGTCCTTGCTCCGGTGTTCTCATGCCCCCTTCAGCCTGGGCCCCTCTCCTCTCCCACCCTATTTTACCCTCTCTCTGCGTGTCACTCTTCTATTTCCCTGGAGATTCACGTCACCAAGAACCTCTGCCCCTCTGATGGCCATCTGACAGCCTTTCTTGGTGATTTCTGCCAGCCAGTCAGGACAGCAAGTGATTGAGATTCTTCCCAACAGGGAGATGGCACCCTGGATTAATCCTCAGCTCAGACATGCCACTGATGGGCAAGTGCAAGTTTTCACTTTTGCCCCAACACATCCAGAGCAGCACGGTGCACACGCAAAGCCAACCAGAGAGTGGACTCCCGAGAATTAGAACTTTCAGACCCAGCAAGTCACCAAGCAGGACAGGACGATGCTAGAGCCAAGTGTCACAGAGCAGGCAAGAGGGCATGTTTCCCAGGAGCCGCCAAGGTAGGAGGGGCTGGGTCTGTACCACCACATGTTCCCTGAACGGTCTCAGAACCCGAGATCCGACAGGAAGCAGGGTGTCCCCAGTCCTGCTGGGACATCGTCTCTCCAAAGACATTTACAACATGGATGTGCAGGCTGGATGGGCCAGGTCTTGAAGATGAAGGAAGGCACAGAAGGAAATCAGGGTGGGCAAACCAAAATGATAAAGCGGAAGACAGAGTGAGGTCTAAGCGTAAGGATGACAAGAGAATCAATTCCTTTTCACCCAGGGGCAGAACATGCTTCTTCTCTGCGGGAGGCAAATTGTGCTGTGACATTATCCCTCTCTGTACGGAGCACGCCGACTTGCCAGCGGAGGAAGAGGCAGCCCCAGCACGGCAGCCCCTCAAACGGCACTCGCTGACACCTCTCCACTGCCTTGTGGGGTGCTGGGCCTGGGGACACTGGCTGGGCGGGAATGGAGGCATGCCATTTGGCCTTTCTACAGCCACCTCAAGAGTGATCAACACATACTTAATCTCAGTCTATATGAAAAATCCCAAAGTTTACAAGATTAGGGCTATAATATATCACTAACATAAATGATACCTAAATTTCAATCTCTAAAGAGGGGGTATGAAAAAAAGTAACAGTGAATAAATACACTTGACATACTAAAAGAGAAAGGAGGATTGAAATGACTCTAAGAGTTGACCTAAGTGTTTTGCTTTTAAAATCTTCTGAGCGATGTTTGGAGCACCCTCTCTGTGTGGGACGCATGAGAGTTCTGTTTCCAGTGACTCCAGAATGACGTGTAGGTTCCCATTGTGAGAGGTGTGGGACAGCAGATGGATGTGTCACTAGAGGGCCACAGAAGGCCCTTAAAAGAGCCCTGGGCATTTGTTTTCTCTGAGTGGCGGGCCATCCCTGAGTCTCAGCACATTTCCTTGGAAAGCATCCCGGGAGGAAGGCAAGCAGGAAATGGCATCCGATGGTGTGGCTCGGTGTGTGTGTTGGGTGGGGTGCAACCGCAGCCAGGGGGATGAGAGAGGGTATCACCCAGAGCCTGGGGAGGGGGACTAGTCCTCTAGTGATCAGTTGAAAGTGGATATGCTCTATCTGATAACTTGATAAATATATGGCACCAGGCAGAGGTTGGCATAGAATATGCCCTAAGCATACACGGGTAGAGGGTCAAATAGAACTCTCTGGGGAATTCACAACCCTACAAACAACATCCACATTCACATCAATGCCGCTGATCAAGTCAAAAGATCTTCTATCCCAGTGAAGTCCATTAAACATTGTCCCACTTGACCCTTCATTTCTGTAGTCAGACACTGTCGACTTAAGGACCCTACCATACAGTGTTCAGTGATGTAGAGGGTTCTCATTGGCCAGGTCTACTTAGGTCTCCTTGTCTTTCTTTAGAACTGTTCTGGAGTGCAGGAGTTCTCCAGAACTCCCTGTTCTGGAGTTCTGTGGACTATGCATCTACCATCTGGGAAGGTGGGCAAAGCTGGCCAAGCTCAGAACAGTCAGGAATAGCAAGGAACTCTGAACTGCCTGATGTTGTGGTTCCTTCCCACTGCCCTCAGGGCTAAGAGCAGAAGAAACAGGGCATTTAACTTCCATATATTTAAAGATTTATATGAGGCAGCTCAAAAAATAGCACCATACCCAGAAAGAAATAAACAAAGTAGAAGATGGACGCTGCGATGATTCCAACAGTCAGAGAGGCACTTAGACATCTACAGGCTTCTTGTGTCAACCTAGAGGAGAGTCTCAGCTCACCCTTCCAGCACCATCAGTGGACACAGTAAAACGTGCACTGGTCCGGGGAACCTGGGTGTGGGAGGGACAGTTAGATCGTCTGTTTGGGGATTCTACGTGCAACTTCCTGAGTGAGTGAATGATAAGAGGCAAAGGAGAAGGAGAGTGAGCATGTGTGTTGGTGTAGGTATCCATAAGTGAGCACAAACACATTCAAGAAGGAGGGTCACCTCCCCAAGTGGTAATAGAACCCAAATTGTTTCTATACCAGTGTTCTAAGATAGTCCTTATTCATTCAGCCCGAAAACTCTGGGGAAGGCAATTTATCTTCCTGCTGCTTTACAGAGCCCTGGCGAGAGGCAACACAACCACATGAATACACGAGTGAGTGAGTGTGTGTGTGTGTGTGTGTGTGTGTGTGTGTGTGTGTGTGTGTATGTGTACATCAGGATTATATACAAGCAGGGGCACATGCACACCCAGATCGGGGAAGAGCCCGCAGGTTAATTCAGGAGGGTCAGAAGCAAAGTTTGACAAGGGGGAAATCTGCAGTGACCACAAGCACCAGTAGAGGAGCCGGGGAAGGAGGGGTGGGTTTCAGCTTTCATCTGGCTTCTCCCTTTCAGCGAGAGGGATGGAGACGTGCTGTTTGCTTGCAAAGCCAGCCACCCATAGCGGTGCTGTGCTTTCTGGAAAACTTTTACCCTTCATTTAATCAACAGATGGATGTGCTCTGTTGTGGATTTTTCTGAGAGAGTCCTGTTCCTCCCAGAGCTGTGCTGGCTGGCACAAACGCCACCTCAGACGGCAGAGACAGCACCCGGCATTCCAGGAGAGGGGAAAGGAACCGGCTGACTAGTCCCTCAAACTCAATTCCACAGGTGACTCCGGATGCCGCCGGCTGTAAGGGCACTCTCGCCATCCTTTTCCGGAACAATCCTCCCCTCCCTCCACGGCTACTGGCCCCAGGGCGGCTCTCAGGGGCAGGGAGCCCAAGGGGGCCAAGTTCTTTTGAGAAAGTCCACCGACTTCTCTGCCACTACTAGGCTGCAGAGAGGAAGCGTCTGCACCAGGGGCAGGGGGGGGATTTCATTTTCTGCACTGAAATCTAACGCTGTGTAGGACTCAGAATGCACTCTAATTCAGGGAAGCGGATGACACGCAATGAAACTCTTTAGAAGCTTTCCCCAAACGCTGCACATCACCCCCACGCTCCATTCGGTCATCGCAGCCCCCTCCGCACGCCTTCCCTTCCGAATACACCCGTGCAAGCCAGACCTTCCTCGAGCTGAAATAGCCACCTCACCAGAGCTCTCCTTCCCGACCCTCTCCTTTTCCAACCTGCGTCTGGAGGAGAGGAGGCGCCCAGAAGTTCAGAACCGCACCGCACGGCCACAGAGATGCCGCCTAATTAACATACAGGGAGCATAAAGAACTCATTTGCATTGGAGAGTTTGAGCTGGATGTTGACAAGTGAGGGGAGAAAGTCACCCTCCCTCCCCTCCCGCAGCCCTGCCTTCCGAAGGAAAATAACAGTACCATTTTGTTGCATTTTCAAAGGCAAAGAGGCGATGCCAGTACCTCTCGGCCGGGCACCGGGAGACGCATCCATCAGTTCGAGTTCCCGAAGCCTGCCCACATTCCTGCCCGCAGCCCTGACAACCCCGCCGACTTTCTTTGCAACTCCGGGCGGCGCACGGGTCCTACCTTGGCTGAAGAGGAAAAAGCAGACGAAGAGCAGGTCGAGCTGGAAAGGTCTCATTCCTCCGCGCGCCGAGGCGAAGCCGGCGGGGCAACTTGGGTTTGCGGTGAGTTTCTCCTGCTGGGCGGCTCGCGGTGCTCAGCCTCCGCCGCGGTCCTCCCGGGTTCGCGCCGACCATCTGTCTGTCTGTCCGTCGGTCCCTCCGGGTGGCCCGGGGCTCCACGCCTCGCGGGATCCGCAGCCCAGACGAGGCAAGTTGCCTGTTTTCTAGCTGCCTCGGGAAGCCGGGCTCGTCAGCGACGTCCCCTCTCGGAGCAGCTCCATCCTCTGGCGCTCGGCATCCGAGGCACCCAGCTTCCTCCGGCGGCTCCTCCCACAGCCAGCGCGCGAGCGAGCCGGGGAGCGAGTGACGAGTGACAGAAGGGCTCCTTTCACTGAAGCTGGGGAGGGGGGAGAGGGAGGGGAAACGGGGCATAATTAAAGAGGAAACACTCGGAGGAAGGCGATCTATGCAAAAAGGAGGGTGTGCTGGTGGTGGAGGGGGAGGTTCCTTTCTTTCTTGCCTTCTGTTTCTCCCCCTACATGCGGGGAAATTCAGCTTTTGTCACCATCACTGACCAAAAGGCATTTTGAACAGGGATCGGAGCTGTGACTTTTTGTCCACAGGACATAATGTTGTTTAAAGGAGTGAAGTTAAGAATGGCTGGATGTACCTAGCCACAGTATAACAATTTGCCTGCCTTGATTTTGCACGGGAGGAGGCGGGGGTGGGGGGGGGGGGGACGCGGGGGGGGGGGGGCGCGGGGATGTCCACCTTTCTCCAGGAAGGACTTGGCCAGTGTGTGCAGCGGGAGTCTCCGAGTTGGGGAAGAGATAAGCATGGTTTGCATTTTTGAGACTTTCCTAGGAGGGGGGCTCAATAATAAAATGGGGATGTTTACACCTCGGTTTTTCTTTGCAATAATGCTAGAAAACAAAATGAAGGAACTAGAGGGAAAACAGGTGTATGGGTGACACCTGCCCCTTGATTATTATTATCCTGGTTTGTGCATTTCCTACCAAGGATGGGGAGCTGCCTGGTTTTACATTTGGAAGCTCTTCTGTAAGAAGTGCTCCATCCCTCTGAGAATGTCTTTTTTCCAAGAGGTGCTGTGAATCCTACTGCGAAGGAGAGGCCAAGGTCATAGGCAATGCCTCCTAAGAACCTTCAGGTCTTTTTTTTTTTACCTGTCACCAAACTCACATTCCAATCAAACTCTATTTTCTCCTGGATATCAAAGCAAATTTATCTAGGTCTATTTACTTGATAGACATTTAGCTATGCCTGGTATAAGCAGGGCATTGGGGGAAATAAAATTACAGGCACAGTCCATGCCTTCAGGAGCTCAATTTACGTGGAACACCTATAATTATAAGGATAGTTATAAATCAGAGAGCACACCTAACTATAAAGATAGTTACAAAGCAACAAATAAAAATGTACAGCAGTATGCAGAAGAAGGGGGGTAATGAGTAACGAGAGGGAAATGAAAGATGCTTGCTTGATTTGTGCCGTGCAATTATAAAATCAATCATTTCTTTCATCAGTCACTGGACCCTGGAGAGGTCTTTGGGGAAACGCTTAGCTTATAAGTATTACGTATTTGGGGGACTTTGCTGATTGCAAGGTACATTCTAACTCCAAATTTCCATGTGGATCTTAACTTTTTAAAAAATGCATCCCTTAGTATTTATGAACAAGAAAGAGAGAAGGGGCATGTGTGAAAGTGTGTGCTAATAGGAGCTGACATCTGGTTGTTGACATCAAAGGTCTACAAATTAGTAGGTGTCTGCTCTGTTGACTCTTCTATTCTTCACTTAATAGTTTATTTAACTGCATCCCTTAGAGGCTGTTAAACATATCAAAGGGAAATTTGTAAGCAAGCTTTGGGGGGGGGGGGAGAAATGCTGAGCAAAGGAAACTAAGAAGACCCAAAAGAGGCACCCCATCAGTTAAACTGCAAACAAGGTATCTAAATAAAGTGTCAGCACTGCCTTAGTCCAGGGACTTGCTCTAACAGACAATGCAACAAAACAGAAGAGCCAATCAGGAAACACATGCAAAAGATGAACAGTAATTCTAAATAACATGTCAAATAACATATCAAGAGTGAAAACACAGCACATATAGAAACGTGCTTTTACTAGGAGCTTTCCATTGATTCTATACAGGCAGGATGAAATTTCAGGTCTGGGCATCATTCTTTAGGCCAACCCTGCTGTGACTAAGACAAATTATAAAATATAGGTTGTGCCTTACAAAGCAACATTTGATGTTTTAACTGACATTCATCCTTTAAGCTGTAGTTAATTCTGATTGCTAATTCCTAAGTGGCCTGGGGCCCAGACTTGCTTAATTCGGCCCCAGAAGGAAATAAATACTAGGAACCAGGGTCAGGAGACCAGGGTCATGACCTGTGCAACCCACCCAAATCAGGCTCCCTTACAGGCACCTGCAACCCCCACACATTAACTCTGGATCAGGAGAAGAGGGTTGAGGGCGATTCCGAGGAAGGGAGTGCCTGGTTTCCCTCACCCCCTGGTCCCTGTGGTTGGCCTCCTGACTCAGTCTGGCCTCGGTTCCCTCAAGCCCACCCCAGCCAGCTGGGCCTGTTCCCTCCTCCAGCCCCTCCGACCCCGCCCCTCAGCCTCCGGTCTCCGGCAGAAAGGGAAAAAAAGCTTGGATTAAGTGGTGAGCTGCCTGCCTCTAAAAGGGCCAGAAGGCGTTTCAAGCCTGCGTGCCGGAAAAACCACGGGCAGTCTTCGGCAGCCACCACGTGGGGCAGCGAGAACCACAGCAGTACCTGCAGGACTCACAGCCGGCCGGGCTCTGGCGCCAGCCTCGACGGCGGCCCCGCCACCTCCGCCCGGGCTGCTCCTCGGCCTCACCTCCTCCGGGGCCTCGGTTAACCTCCTGGCGCTGTTAGGTGCCTGCGTGCAGTTCGCCGGCTAGGAGGGAGCGGGGGAGACCGGCGGCGAGGAGCACTGCTCCACCTGATGGAGAAGCGCGGAGTCTTAGACCTCCGAGCGCCGCGAGAGGAGGGGGCCGGGGGGAGGACGCCCGCCGCCCCCGCTGGAAACCTCGGCGTCCGGAGTCTCCGGGCTCGGCCCGAGGAGGTGGAGACCCTAAAGAGGCAGCAGAAAACCAGCCACTTGAACAACTGCTCGAATTCTTGTTCTTTGCCCATCCGGTCTCCGGGTCTCGGTTGCGCCCACCGCGCGAACCCGGGCCCCTCGCCAGCAGGTGGCATCATCTCCAGTGTTTCTTCACCTGGCGCCGAGCCGGAGGCAGTGGGGGTCAGTCGCTAGCCCCTCCTCCAGGCCTTCAGGGCCAAGTGCAGTGTCTTTTGAACCCCCCACCCCAGTCGAGCGGGATCTCCCTTGGGAGAGGGATGAGGGCTGGCCCCGGAGCTGCTCTCTGGCCAATAAGTTTCAGAAGGGTAGATCTCCTCTGGACAGCTTCCAAACCCTGCTCGTCTGCTTTCCGAGTTCTGGGGCAGAGAGGGAGGCAGGAGGGTCCCAGCACTGCCGTTCAGTGCCCGAGCCCTTGAGAATCCAAACACTCCCTCATCACCACTTTCCCTGACTTTCCTTCTGGCTGTTCGTCCCTTGTCTCTAACATGTATTATTCCCGCCATTTGGGCAAAGGCCTGTTTGGGGGCACTTAATAAAGATGGGTGGAATGAATACATGAATTTCTGTTCTTGGAAAGTTTGCCCTCTAGTTGGGGAGAAGCGTATACACAGGTGCATCCAGGGAACAAAATTATGAACCATCTCATTGGCTTTTTAGGCTTCTCTAGTGGCTCAGTGCGGAGAAGGCAATGGTAACCCACCCCAGTACTCTTGCCTGGAGAATCCCAGGGATGGGGGAGCCTGGTGGGCTGCCGTCTATGGGGTCGCAGAGTCGGACACGACTGAAGTGACTTAGCAGCAGGAGCAGCGGTGGCTCAGTGATAAAGAACCCACCTGATATGTAGGAGACATAAGAGATTTCTGGGTTGGGAAGATCCCCTGGAGGAGGAAATGGCAACCCACTCCAGTATTCTTGCCTGGACAATCCCATGAACAGAGGAGCCTGGTGGGCTACAATCTGTGGGGTTGCAAAGAGTTGGGCAGGACTTAGCAATTAAACAACAACAACATTGACTTTTTAACAAGACAGGTTTTGCCGTGGAGGTCATCTGTCAGGTGTGATCCCTTCTTGTGGGGTCATTCTGGGTTCACTTGCCTGAGGCCCTACAGGAAGCTGGGGGGCTGAGATGCAATACAGGGCCAGTACCTTCGGCCTGAGTTTCAAATGCCTGGCCCCCTCAATCTCCTGCAATCCTTGTGCAGTGCATGTAATTACCTTCCTGTGTTTACCAGGGGCCCTTACCACGAAGGAGAGGCCGTTTTATGAGAGGGGCCATCATCACAGGTGGAGAATTTCCTGTGTAATGCCTCTGTGTTATTTGTTGCACAGATACATTATAAACCACATTTCCTTTTGTTTTTCTTAGATCCTGCCAGTGCTGGTTAAAACCTCCTTGTCCAGGGATTTAAACTCATTTTGAACAGGGCCCTCCTGGGAGTTCCCAGTAACCTGACTCTCCCTTCCTGGGTGAGTTAATAAGGGCTGGAAGCTACATATACTTCCAGAGACCAAATGGGCTTCCAAGGCTCTCCCTGGGTGGCAGCCTGTCTGACCTGGGCAGTCACAATCTTTCAGCCTATTTCTCTTTCATTTATCTGAACGAAATTTCTGGCTTATATCTGTGTAGGTGGATTATAAGACTTTAACCCCTGTGCACTGTGGTCAGTCTCTCTGCACTGCTGTGGAAAGGCCCCCAAGAACCAGGTTTTCAGCTTTCAGAAGCATCCCCAAAGGACAGGGCCTGTCTGTGCCACTGATTCACCCAAGGCCAGGCCTGAGAGAGAGGTCAGGGGCAAGCTTTTGGACCCGGGCTCTGGCCTGAGCACTGCTATGTTTTGCATAAACATAATAAACTTAATAAACCTGGGCATATCCTGCTTTATCTATGAAAGAAAACAGTGGCTCCCTGGGATCCCTCCCAATCCTAAAATCCTGTTGTCTGTTTTCCAGAACCCACACCTTTCAGCCTGGAGAGATTTAAACGTGCTTCCCCAGTGACTTAGGGACTTCAGTATTCGAGCAGTTTATTGCCAGTGACATCCCCACCCCCAGGAAAACTAGTGCTGACCCTGGAATCTGGGTGGACCCCTCTGTTCTCACTGGTCACGACTTTTCCCCAAACTGTTTTATCTTCATCCTACTCTGAGTACCCTCTTTCCTTCCCCAGCTTGCTCATCTTGTGATTTCTCTTCTTTTCCTTACTTTCCCCAGAACCATACCCCTCCTTCATAGCTTCTCTTCAGCGTACATTCTATAATTCTATTGGACGCAAACCCTTTAGTCAAGAGAGGGAATGCTGATGCCAACGTGGCTCATGGTAAATGCCTCCCTTGAAAGGCAGTAAGGACCATGGCACCTTGTATTTTAAGTTCTTAACATGAATCAGAACGGACAGTAGAATCTATCTGATTGTGCATCCTTCAGGATATCCTGGAGGCCCCATGAGGGTAGGGGCACTACCTTTCAGGTACCATGGAGCCCAGCTTTTACCCTGGTAGGCAGTAGGCACTTAATACATAAAGTTAGGGTGATTGGCACAGTCTTACCTAGTGCCCCACATCCCACTTCCTGTTTTCTGAGTCCAATTTAACTTATTCTTCACTCTGTTATTAAACCATTGTCAAACATCTGGCATGCGCCTGCCACTGCTCTGGCTGTATTTTATGGGGCTGGGTAATGAATTGAGCCTATATATAGTTTGCAAAATGTGGAACAACTTTAAGATGCAATGCACTATAGAAATGAAAGATATTTTTATCTCTTCAGCATCATTCTGCACAAGGAGACAATTTCTCTGGCAGTTCTGTTTAAGAACAATAGACCTGTTTAGCCTTGACACACTCATGCATGCAGGGCACTGGGTATTCAGTTCTCATGGGAGCAGCATTATCTCCCTCGGCAAAGGCCTGGAGTGTATAATTTACAGGGAAGAAAAGATACGGGAAACGGTATGAAAGGTGGTGGCCATGCCCAGGTGCCTTGTCTCATCGCCAGCTCAACACACAGGCCAGGACCTTCATCCCTGCTCCAGGGATGACATGGGTGGCAAGCCTCAGCATCCCGCTTCAGTGCTTGGAACGAGTCTTTGTGTCATTTCGGAATATGTCATGTGTTCCTTTTGTGTATATGAATGGGCTAATTATGTGGAAAATATTGGAAGACAAAGTGAAATTCCAATTTATGACTCATTTGTGGTATTCAAAGTCTTAAAAATTTTACCACATTTATTCTTTTTCTCTATTATCCTTTTTCATAACCCTCTCCCCCCCCACCCTGACACACACACACACACACACACACACACACACACACAAACACACACACACACACACACACCCTGGGCCCATGTTATAAATTAGTAAACCTTTAGAGAAGTCAAAGGAGCAGCTGCTTCTCACTTGAAGCCCTTTAAGCTGTTTTCCTGGATGGCAAACTTGACTTCCTCTTTTCTGTTTATTATGTATAGACAGCATTTTCCCTTCCTCCCTTCCTTTCTTCCTTCTTTTCTTCTCTCCATATTATGGATAAATAGATGATATCAAAGTTGCATATGCAACTTTTAGATTTATCTAGCTTTCTGTTATATAAGTTTTCATATATTCAAACTTCTAAGGACTTCCCTGATGGTCCAGTGGTTAAGCCTTCGCCTTGCAATGCAGGGGGTGTGGTGGGTTCCATCCCTGGTCAGGAAGCCAAGATCACACGTGCCTCGGGGCCAAAAAAACAAAACATAAAACAGAAGCGATATTGTAACAAATTCAATAAAGACCTAAAAAAGGAAAAACCCTCTATACACAAACACACACACACACACACACTTTCTACTGACACGCTGGTGGTGGTTTAGTTGGTAAGTCGTGTCCAACTCTTGCAACCCCATGGACTGTACCTGCCAGGCTCCTCTGTCCATGGGATTTTCCAGGCAAAAATACTGGAGTGGATTGCCATTTCCTTTGCCTGGGGATCTTCCTGACCCAGGAATCAGAACCCGGGTCTCCTGCACTGCAGGCAGATTCTTTACCAACTGAGCTATGAGGGAAGCCGACTGATGTGCTAGCAAGCAAGTGGCTTCCTATGCAAATATTCTGAACTAAGGAGCCCTCGACCAGATTGTCATCATGTCTGCCTGAACTCACGGCTCCCTCAACTCAGTGCCTGGTCCACAGTCTAAAGAAGTCCTTCACCACTGTCTAACCTACCGCATTTGTCTGTTCAAAATTCAGCCCTGTGCGACCTTCCCCCTACACCACCTTGGGGTGTATGGTCCCCAAGAGAGTATAAACTTTCTATCACTGTGTGTAGGGCACAACAAGCAAACATACCTTTTCTGTCCCGTCGCCAGCCCCCTCCTTCACAGCCCACACTTTAATCCCGTCAAATTACTCATTATTGATTAGAGTCAGCAGCCACTCTGACTCTCCCGCACCTCTTTTCTACGGCTTCCTCTCCAACGTGCCTCTCCCCGACACATCTCTTTGCTGATAGACAGGTGTGCACCACTCGAGAACCAGTTGAACTGTCATCCGTGAGTTGTTTGCTTCACCTCTTTCTCCCCTTAGTTGAAAATGAACAGCGTATTCATAACAACCACAGTTATTCTGTAACGATTAGTATTATAGCATATTTATTTACATGTCTGCCTTCCAAACTATATGTGAGCTCTTCAAGGTCAAGGACCATTTGTTGGAATTTTTTTTTTCATATCCTAGAGTCTATTGCTCAATGCTTGGCATATAGTCATTGTTGGCTAAATGAGGGTTTTAAAATAAGATAAAATTAGACCAGAGGTCCTGCTTGCCTCCTTGTGACTATTCAACCTCAAGCATGAAACTTTCTTTCTTCATCATCTGATGCATCTAGACTCAACTAGATCAGAAAACCCCACATCTTTTCCAGAACTAGGTACATTGGAAAGGCCAAAGGAAAAGATTTCTCGACTATACATTTTAAACCCAAACTGAGTCTCAGGCAAAGATGCAAAGTGATGTCATCAATCTATATAAACCCCAGCCTAGCTCTAGCTCTTGTATTAAAAAAAGCAGTTAGAAATTCTGGTTATTTATTTTGCTTAAAGGCACAGTCCCAAGCAGTTGAGAAGCTAGCACACTCCATACCTGCTATATAGATATAGGTTCAGAGTAAATGAGGAAAACCAGCATTAATATTTCCCAAATTCAGCCCAGCTTAAATTGTGTTGATGGTTCAGCGCTTTTCCAGTTGTCTGTGTTTCTTTTCTGCTTTTTTAAATTTTTTTGCTTCTGTCTGAGATTCTGAGCAAGCAGAAAAGTAGAAACTCCTTTCCTCCACCTTGCTTTGTTGTGCCAGCCAAGTTCAGTCCCCTTTGGTTTTTAAAGAAGTAGGTAAAAACAGAGAGAATAGACTAATGAGTCTCAACATGGGGATCCCAGGCCAACAGCATCAACATCTCCTGAGAACTTTATTTTTTAAAACTTTTATTTTTTTAAATTTATTTTTGGCTGTCCTGGGTCTTTATTGCTGGGCACGGGCTTTTCTCTAGTTGCGGCAAGCAGGGACTACTCTTCATTGCGGGGCGTGGGCTTCTCATCGTGGTGGCTCCTTTTGTCGTGGAGCACTGGTTCTAGTCATGTAGGCTTTATAGTTGTGGCGCAGGGGCTCAATAGTTGAGCATATGGGCTTAGTTACCCCACTGCACATGGGATCTTCCCAGACCAGAGATCAAACCTGTGTCCCCTGCCTGGGCAGGCAGATTGTTAACCACAGGACCACAAGGGAAGTCCCCCTGAGGACTTTTTAGAAATGCAAATTGTTGGCTCCACCCAGATCTCCTGAATTAGAATTTCTGGGGTGGGGCCCAGCTTGTGCATTTTAACAAGCCTTCCTGATTGTTCTGACCGGTGCTAAGGTTTGAGGACCACTGCTACCAGACTTCCCCTGTACCATCACTCAGCCTCAGCAATGATCAACCTATGGCCCAGTCTGCTTCACTAATCCTCCATCCTCCTCCCACCTCACTGGATTATTTTGAAGCAAATTCAGACATTATATCCTTTCATCCATAAGAATTTCAGTGTGTGATAAGGGACTTCAATGTGGATGAAAATAACACTTTATAGGATACATTTGTTAGCTATCTGGGCCAGACTATTCATCTTAGACAATTCATCCTTTGAATACATTCAACAGCCTTAATAGGGTAGTTTTCAGCCAAAACAATAAAAAATTAAAAAACAACACTCAATTAGATAAGACTGAGAAAGATCCTTTCTTTTTTTTTTTTTTTGAATTAGGAATTTATTATTTAGAAAAGGATAATCTGGTCATCTGGGAAGAAGAATTAACATCAAAGAAGCAAGTCCTTAACAAAATGATGCCTGACTTCACCTTGAAAGAGGCTACTGCCTTACGGTTTATAAAGTTTTATGCTACATCCTATCCAGAGGGTATATAACCTGATTGTTTTCCTGGAATTGTCATAGATTCACAATTTGTGTCCATGCACTGTGCTCTGATCTTCACTCTGGTCCACTTGGCATTTGTATGAAAATTGGCCAGAGTCAAGATACAACCTATGACTGTGATCTGCTGTTACCTGAGAAATACAGAGACGTATACAGCCATGACCTTGTTCTCATCAGCCAAGCATGCTAGCTCTCCACTGTAAACAGCCCATCTCATCATAGGGTTATGTCATCACTGGGTTCCTTCAAGTCTTATTCGACCCCCACGAGGACTTGTTAGACTCTGAGAAACTCAAGAGAATATTTGTTCCCCTCTTCAGATGTCTGTGGCAAAAACTGACACTTGCACAGGGCATGATTTGATAGCAATATCTGCAAAGTGTCAGAAAGGGGAGGGGATCAATACACTTAATTTACTTGGAATAATTCATTGCCTGACCAGAGTTTTCAGTGAGGGCAGACAAATTCCACATGACATGAACTCACCCACCTGGATGGAAAGGAGTACAGTGAATCCATCTTTGGAATGAGATGTAAAACTGAGTTTCTTGGTTTCATTAAAGACTCCCTTGGCCCCTTTCTTTCTTGAGACAGGGTGTTCATTGAGTTAGCCATTTTTCGAAGTGGGTGATGTGCGCTATTGACTGCGAGTCGCTTAGCTGTTCCACCCGAGCTGTAGTTTGTACTCTGCCCTTATATCTGACTGTGTTCCCTGCTCAGAGACTATCGGCTTGGAGCCGCATTCCACCTCCAGAAAAAGGAAAAGCACCCATCTTTTCCGTTGGTGGAGGAGATGATGGTGATTTTTCTTGTCTTTCAAGTCTTACCAATAGGGAATCTGTTTATCATGGGACTGAGGGTTACAAAATAAGGAGAGAATTGCTTAGTGAGGTGAGAGCCTCAGCAGGGTGTACTGAGGTCATGACTTTTTTTGAGATAAATATTGAAGAGGCATCTAGATTTAGTGGCTTCCCAGTACTCTCTCAACCTCCCATCTCTTTTATCTGGCACCGCGTACAAAGCGATCTGAAGTAGGGTTTGCCACGTGGTAGCAGTGAGAGCCCATGAGTTCCAAGTTTTGGAGAGGATCCGCCTGAGGTGCCTCCCTTATTACGGTACAGCCATCCCTGGTAAACCATGGTGGCTCAGGGACACGGCTCTGATGTAGGACAGGAAGGGACAAGAACCAAGATCCCAGCTGAAGAAGCTAAAGGAGCTTGGAGAGGAGGGATGTAAGTATAAGGCGCCTTCAAATAATTATGCTATTACTATCTAATTATGAAGTGCAACTTTCTACTTTAACTACCTGAAATTCAGAGAGCACCCAGCAATAGGCTGTCTACCGAGCTTTGGCATGCTCCCTGACGGGGAAGGGGAAGTCCACAGTCAGAAAACACCAGGCTCTTGAGGGGGCCAGAAAGGTCCTCAGAGAGTAGCTTGGAAAGGTCAGGAGGTGTGTTTCCATTCTCCTCATTTGTCAAGCTGTCTCACCTTTCTGGGCCTCATTGGAATTATCTACAAAATGAGGGGAAAACACATCTCTTCTCTTCTTTTTGCCAGCTTGTCAATAGGCTGGCAAAAAAAAAAAAAAAAAAAATCAAGATATAAATCTCTGTAACTATTTTTGGGATTATTCTTTAAAATAGGAGACATGGGGTACTTCCCTGGTAGTCCAGTGGTTAAGAATCTGCCTTCCAGTGCAGGAGGACTCGGGTTTGATCCCTGGTCGGGGAATTAAGATCGCACATGCTGGGGGGCAACTAAGCCCGTGCACTGCAACTACTGAGCTGGTGAGCCTAGAGGCTGTGTCCTGCAACTCGAGAAGCCCTGGATGATGCTTCTAGAGAAAGTCTGCATGCTGCAATGGAGACCCAGCTCAGCCAAATAAAAACAAATAAATACATAAAAATAAAATAGGGGAAGTCAATCAAGAAATACTTGTTGGATGCTCATTTTTCTTAGGATACTCTAAGGGGATTCCAAAGATTTAAGACGTAGGCTCCTGTCCTCAAGTACCTTCCTATACATTTGGAGACACGAAACAAGACTCATGGTTTGATTCAGCCAACCATTCATTCATCCATTCATTCAGATGTGCGTGTGACATATATTTATTGAGCATTTACTTTGTGTCAGGCACTAGGCACAGGCTCTGGCAATGCAGAGATGAAAAAGATTTACATGGTGTCCTCAAGGAGCCTGTCACGGTTCATGGGACATATAGGACAACAGTATAAGCCCTTGAGAGAAGCTGAAAGTGGCTGGAAGATACAGATACTCTGAGAAGGGAGCGTTTGCTGTCGACTGAATGGGCAGGGCAGTCTTACAATGGGCCCAAGATGGAGTGGGAAGAGCTAGGACTCAAACCTGACATGAGTCCCAGTTAAATCAGGGTCCCTGATGTCCAGCGGTTCCTTATTCTCTTCCCATGTTCCACCTTCCAGAACATAAGCAATAAAACTCAGTAGGAGAGGCATCATTGTGGTGATAGAGGAGGAGATTAATTCATAATTTTGATTTCCTTTGAACCGTTTTCACTTGACTTAGTCAAACTTATGTGGAAGATGATTCATTACAACCTATTTTAAATCATGATCAGGAAGCACAATGACACCCTGAAATGACAGAGGATGTATTTCAAGTGAAGAAATCTCAATTTTTAAAACTTAGAGAAAAGTAATTTGGTTCTTCCTGGTAGCACAGACGGAAAAGAAAAGACCTAAAAAAGATTGTTAAAGAATTCACTATTTGTGATTGAATCCATATATTTCTTATGTAAGCAAAAACTAAAGAAGTTAATCTCATTTTATAGAACCAAATATTCTAGAAACGTATAAAGTGTGAACACCTTCCTTCACCAACCCTCGCCCCAAATCTACTCCCAGAGGTAACTGCTGTTAGCAGTTGGAGTCTTGTGCTATGTGTTTATACACATATAAACGAGCAAGCAGTCTGAGCACAAATGCATAAATGGAATCACACATGATGTACATAATTCCGCAATTATATCTTCTTTGAATTTAACAATATATCTCAGAGATTTTTCCCAGTGATAGTCTGCTTTAATATGCCTGAAGGAAGCAGAAATTGAAGCATTCATTTCCTTTTGTCTTCGGCTTTCCAAGGCAAGACTTGCTTTTTTCATCCCTATCTGATCCAGCCTCCCAGGGAAGCGGTAATTGCTGTCGTGGTCAGGGAAAAAGAGCAGAAGGGAAAAGGTGAGGGTGCAGGAGAAAACAGAAGCTATACTGAGTCTCCAGGTGTTTTTAAATCTGGTCCAAACACAGGGAAGGGAAAGAGAACCAAAGAGGAACCCTCAACACTTTTGTGTAAAGGATGTTTGGCTGGCCTCGGGGAGGAAGACGGCCATGACCTCGAACTAACTACTCTCAAGTGCACGTGTATTCATTTTCTACGTGCAAAAGCGTACCAGTGGTTTCGTGGTATTCTTTTAGGGTACTGCTGCCCCTTTTCAGAAGGAAGAGGAAAGAAAGAGTGAAAGGAAGGAAGGAAGAAGTGGCGAGGAAGGGGGGGAAGGGATGGATAAGGAAAATAAGGAAGAAAGGAGAGAGAGAAAGAAAGAGACTAATTAAATGCCTCTGCTCGCTCTCTGCAGGCTTGAGTTTCTTGGAGGCCCGTGTTGGGAAGAGTTTGGAAGCTACCATCTTATCAGACATCCAGTGCCCACAAAGCAGAAAAGGGCTAATTCTGAGTTCAGAGTGTTGCTGTCTGATCGCTTTCTTGACATTCAAACCCTTCAGTTCTGGACAGGAAGGTCTTGGGGGAAGCATTGTTTAACTTATTTGGTTCTACACATAATTAGAGACTTGAATATCCATTGGACTCTTATCCCACCCCTCCCCTCATCTCCCCAAACATAGGCCATCCCATCAGATAGGACAAACATTTTTGTATCCGAGAAAGAGATTCATTCTGAAACAGGCAAGTCTAATGCGGTTGTGGATACAGATAGGCATCGGCTCTTCAGTGAAGGTTCACTCGGTCCTCAGAGAACAAGGGAAACGCTAGCTGGGCTTCTCTGGATACTGTCATAGATGGCGTGTTCATGGAGCCAGTTCAAAATTCTGAATAGTCCCTATCATGTTGAAGACTTTAATGCAGGTCATGGAGCAAGGGCCTTGGTGGCCACACCAGTCTGTATCCTGGCATAAAATAAAATACACTCAGATGGGTTGTGGAAGGAAATTTCATAGACTGTGTATAGACGGTTGGGCTGGGTTCCAGGACCCAATAAGAGGTGATCTTGAGACACGCAGGGAGGTGGAACAGCGGTTAAGATCATTACCACCCCCAGCCCAGCCCTGAAGCAGAGATGAGAGACCAGAGTAAGTGGAACTTTGTGAGCTGAATGCAGGGGGCTGGGGCCCCCCTGGCAGGAGGTGAATCCTGGAGGGGCAGGATGCTACCAATGTCACAGCCCAGCCCTGAAGCAGAAAGGGAGCAGCGGAAGAATTATTTCCACCCCTCTCCTCCTGCGCTCTCATCTCTGGTAATTCTTGGTGGCCGAATGCAACTGAAAACCAGAACGGGGAGGAGTCTGAATCCCACAGAGTCAGCTCATCAGGGCACAGAGCCTAGTGGGAAATGTCAGAGAGTAAACCCTGGTGGTGGTGATGGAGGCCAGGAGGGTGCAGAGAACAGCCATCACTTCAGCCTGATGGAGCTTCAGCCTGGAGACCAACACAGGGCAGAGTTTCGTGAGGCTCAGGTTCAAACCAAAAGGGCAAAGAAACAGTTGTCTGAGTCACCCTAGTGTGTTTAGAGTTTGAAAGATGCAGAGGAAACCACCAATCACTGATCCTTTGGGCGTTAACACCATCACAGAGTCCACTGGCCGGAAGAGAGTTCCAGAATTTATCCTTCTGCCTCCAAAGAGAGTAGTACCAGAATATGCTAGGGAGATGGGCAGCCACAATAACTTTACTTACACAGCTTTATGAGGTGTTCCTTTTCACCCATCCTTAGCCATGCATGCAAAAGGAAAAAAATAATAATAATTCCAGTTTTAAACACTTAGGCATTTAGTGTAGAACATACAGCGTTTTAAACGTACTGGATATTGAGATAAACAAGATAGGGTCCTCGGTCTTCCGAAGCTTACATTCTGCTGAATGAGGCAGATACGTGCCTGGCAAATTGTATTTCAGAGTGGGATGTGATTAGTGCTTTAATAGAGATAAGTACAATATGTTATTGGCGAATAGAAGAATTGGAGGTTAATTTTGACTGCGAGCATTAGGAAAAATGAAGTGATATGCCAACTGGGTTTTAAAGAAGTGGTGGGCAACCAGGTGTGTTAAAGCAGCAAGGCAGGAAAGCCCCCCGCCCCCCATCATGCTTGGGAAGGGCACAGGGTGTCCTGAGTTGGCTGGGCCATGGAGTGAGGGGCCGAGGTAAGAGGAAGTGCAAATAGCAAAGTCAGCTGGCATGGGCCTGTAGGGCATGTGAAGGTCAATACTAACCTGTATGTGGCTGAGATTGCCAGTTGTATGCTCCATATTCCTGCTTCTCTTTCTCCTTACTGATAGAACCTCTATTTTTTTTTCAGCGTGACATTATGTCCATTTAAAACTGTGAACCTCTTCGGCTCCCTTGCAGCTAGAGGGACATCATGTGACTTAACTCTCACCTTCACTACATACACAGATGCCTCCCAGATGAGGCTTCTGGGAAAACCACTGGATGACTGACAAAAAGAACTCACCTTGGGACTTCCCTGGCAGTCCAGTGGTTAAGACTCTGCCCTACCAATGCACAGGGCGTGAGTTCAATCTCTGGCTGGGGAACTACAATCCCACATGCCATATGCCATGGTCAAAAATTTTTTTTTAATTTTTTTAAAAAAGAAAAAGGACTCACCTGGTCTATGTCTTTTGCCCTTGCACCTCTCTCCTTCTTCCTGTCTAGAACATGAACTTGAGGCCTGGAGGTGGAGCAGGCATCCGGTGACCATGAAGCAATGATCCAGGTGTAGGAGAGCATGAGAAGGAAGTTGGATCCATGATGACTTCCTGGGGCAGCAGCATCCGCTTTGAAACTCCTCCTGCCTTCTCATTCTGTGGGGAAAAATAAGCCTCAGTTTTTAAGCCTCTATAGTCATATTTCTGTTCTGTGAAGCTGCATAGAGTGGTCCAGGGCTTGAGTTTATTCTGCAGGTTAGGAGGCACCCGTGAAAGCTGACAAGCAATAGTGTAGACCTGGGATTAGGGGCTGTTCTTCTAGTCTAGCTGTATTCAGAACACGATGAGAAATAGTCTGCACCTAGGATTTGGGGGTCTAATCTGGCTTTCGGTCCAGCCCCACCCCTGGCTGGTAAGGTGACTCTGGGTGATTCCCTTAGCCTTTCCGATGTTCTCATTTATAAAATACAGGTTTTCTTAGAAGATCTCTGGAGGATCACTGAGGCTTCCTACCTAGAGTGACATATTAGGAAGATGGCTGGAGGTGATATGAAGGCTGGCTGAATAGTGAGAGCAGGAAGCAGAAACATCAGAGATGTGGTTGTTGGTTTTGGAAACAGAGAAGATGCTGAGGACTTGAATCCTGGGTGTGGACATATAGGAAAAGGAGTTGGCTATTCAACCGATAGGTCTCCTTAATGGATTGGATGGAGGCTGCATGGTGTAGACGATGGAGAAGTTGTTGCTGACAGATCCCAAAGGTGAATAAATCCAAAGAGCGTAAAAGGACTGAGCATTCTTCAACATCACAAAGATTTCACATAGATTTCTGGAGATGCTGTAATAGCGTGGCCTCATGTAACACTCTTAGGAAGTCATAGATGAAGAAGCCAACAACAATAAAAATAACTTTGCTTCATGTCATGCTCTCCCCCTCAAGAACCCAAAGTATGTTTGCGTAGTTGTTAGGAGTTTATCACTGTGGCATCCTTGCACAGGGAGGGAGGGGAGACTCATCTCTCCATGTTGGACTGACAGAGAAGCTGTGACCTGGAAAGGTGGGATCTGCTGAAAGTCAGGGCACAGCGGGGCCGCAACATTAAGTCCATTTGACCCCCGGCCTAGGTTCCTCAGGGCCAGAGACATGAGAAAAGCTAGGCACAGGTTGCTTCCTCTGCCCAATTGTTGCTTGTTGGGAGGGCAGAGCTAATAATACATCTCTCCACCTCTTCTTTTTTCTTTTGACACTTTATGCTTCTTGCTGGAGTCAGATCTGGAGGCCCTAGAGCAGGGATGTCTTACTCGAAGCTTGAAAGATCTTCCAGGAAAACAAGACTGAGGGGTCTTGTCCTCCGCTGCCCAGGCTGAGGGGGCACTGTGATCTGCCACCAGGTTTGTTTCTGCAGCTCCTCCTCCAGTTGGTTTACCTGCCGGTCTCTGTTCCCAGTTTTCCTTAAACCTGCATTTCAAATCGGTCCAATCTCAGACACAATCCCTCTCCCAGATCTCTCCTGCAAACAATGGGGTGGGGGGGGGGGCATAACTGGTATATTTTAATCCCAAAATGGCATCTGAAAGCGTTCTGCAGTGCCGCCAAGCCAGCACTTTTAGAAGCATCTGATGATATTAATTTCAGTCTATTTCCTGAGGTTTGCAGGAAACTAAAATGTAGAAAGTGCTGTGGCAAAAAATTAAAGCTTTGTGGAAAAAAAAAAAGGAAGATTGACAGGAAATGAGCCTTCAATAGGACAGCTTGCACGGAGCGAGGCTGTCCGCTTTGCTGCATATCAACATATGCGTGGGGAAAAATAGCTCTGACTCCTACTTGCAGCTTTGTCATTGGGAGCAGCCTGCCTGAAGGCTGTAGGTATGGAGGACTGGGGTGAGTCTTCATGGGAGACTGCACTGGCCCTTTGGATAGGCTCATGAATCACGGCTGGTGCCCAGACTTCCGTAAAAGCGAAGTTATTAATACATAAAAGTTATGTAATACATCCAATTTTTATCCAATTAAGAAGAAAATCTAAGGAGACATTCAACTCAGTTATTCTAAAACCCATGATTATTTTGTTACTTGATTTTCCCATATCTGTCTTTTATTTTTTTTTAACGTTTGATTCTGATACTTTAACATTCAGGCCTTTGTGGAATTTCTTCTAACTCTCCCCTGTGCAATGATACTCATAAGAAAATTCTACCTCAAACGCATCATCTTTTGTTTTAAAAGTCCTTGTCTTTGTCTGGTTTTCTTTCTTCTTCTTATTCCAAGGCAAGTTTTCATGACTCTTTCCTTCTGCCGCTGGGTGTTAGCCCTGCCTTGCAGAGCTCCTTCAGAGGGTCTCTCCCTGATTCTCACCAGTAGGTGGACACAGTCCTGCTCAGCACAGAGAATTTCTAGCATGTTCAAGCCCTGCAGAGTCTCAAGCTGTTGTTTAGTTGCCCAGTCGAGTCCGATTCTTTTGAGACTCCCATGGACTGGGATTTCCCAAGCAAGGATACTAGAATGGGTTGCCATTTTCTTCTCTAGGGAATCTTCCCGACCCAGGGACGGAACCCTTGTCTCTTGCCCATTGCATCGCAGGTGAATTCTTTACTGCTGAGCCATTGAGGAAGCTCCTGCAGGGTCTTAGGAACCTCCAGGAAAAGTAACCAAGCGAGCCATTGACCATCAATTGGTTAAAACGCCAAAGCTTGTGATAGTGAAACCAAGCAGGATCCTGTTGGGGGTGGGGGTGGGGATGGGGGGGGGGGGTTGCCGTCCTGCTTGGAAGACTTCCAGTGTCCCCCAGGTCTTGATTATAGGAAATAGGCTTCCTTCAGTCCCCAGGAGCCTCCCTGAATTCCAATGGACAGGTTCAAACGGATGCTAATTAGGGGAAAGGAGGGGATGCAGAGACAAGAGAGGAAGAGTCAAGAGAAACAATAGTACAGTCTTGGGGAAGGGTCCTGCACCTCAAGGGATATGCTGTTTGGCAGATACGGGGAAACTCCCTCGAGGTGTGCGAAGTTAAGGGTATGCGGCCCATAAGCAGGTAGAGCCCAGACCAGTTGGAACCA
Source organism: Dama dama (assembly GCF_033118175.1). Classification (NCBI taxonomy): domain Eukaryota; kingdom Metazoa; phylum Chordata; class Mammalia; order Artiodactyla; family Cervidae; genus Dama; species Dama dama. Next base: position 20,492,675 of record NC_083682.1, on the reverse strand, counting down.
GAAGGTTGATGATGACCACGCCCACTGACCTCACCACCAACCAATCAGAAGAATGTCCATGAGCGGATCACAACCTCCTCTTTGAACCATTACTATAAAACGTCTCACTACTCCCTCCAGGTCAGGACACACAGTTTGGGGGGTTTTTTTGTTTTGTTTTTTTAATGTTTATTTTATTTGCCAACGCCGGGTCTTATTTGCATCATGCAGGATCTTTAGTTGTGGCATGAAAGTGAAAGTGAAGTCGCTCTGTCGTGTCCGACTCTTTTCGACCCCATGGACTGTAGCCTACCAGGATCCTCCGTCCATGGGATTTTTCCAGGCAAGAATACTGGAGTGGGTCGCCGTTTCCTTCTCCAGGAGATCTTCCCGACTCAGGGATCGAACCTGGATCTCCCGCATTGCAGGCAGACGCTTTACCGTCTGAGCCACCAGGGAAGTCCTAGTTGTGGCATGCGAACTCTTAATTGTGGCATGTGGGGTCTAGTTCCCTGACCAGGGGTGGAACCTAGGCCCCCTTGCACTGGGAGTGTGGTCTTAGCCCCGACACTACCAGGGAAGTCCTGGGACACAATTTTGAGGGCGTTAGCTTGCTGTGGCCACCTTTGCCTGGCAAAGCAATATAGCTATTTTTTTCTGCTTCACCCAGAACTCTGTCTCTGAGATTTAATTCTCTCAGGGTACAGAGGCTGGATTCAGCATCAACAGAAGGTGGGGACAACAGGGGCCAAGTCTTCCAAAAAAATAGTTCTGCTTCACTGGGACATGATCTTAAAAAGTAAGACCAAGTCACTGCTACTTCCCATCCACTCCACCTACCCACCTCACCTGGTGCCCGGAGATCAACAAAATAAAGAGGGCAAAACAGGAGGTGCATGGGTGTGCAGTGTGGGTCAGGTGGGGCACCTTGGATTTCACAGATGAGCTGAGGCATCAGTGTGACCCAGGAAAAACCTTGGGCCCCACAAAGCCAAAGCTAGACCTTCCAAGGGGCCCATGTTGTCATTGGAAAAGCCAGTTAGTGAGGGCATCTGGAGCGATGCAGAGGCTTCCAGACTGGGCTGGGTGGAGAGGCTACATCCCCAAGCTCCTCTCTGCCTGTTCAGTGTAACAGCCCAAGTGAGACTTGTTTTTTTTTTTTTTTTTTCATTTTCCTTTTTCAAATTTATAGGTGCAAGACATGCCCCAGTGCCACCATGGATAGTGTTAAACTTATTATGATCTGTTGTTCCTGAGACTAGGTGAGAGATGAGCAGGTGAGAAAAACAGGACCTTACTTCACTCTTTGCTGTAAGTTTTAACGGAGCCAGGGAATCAGAGTCAGGACCACTTGGGCCTGTGGTGGTCCTTTCAGGAGAATTCTCTTTCAGGTACCCTAGTAACCGTAGGTCTGTTACGATTATGATCCCCCACAGTATGGGTGAAAGGAGAGGCTGGGGGAGGTTCGGGGATGTTCTCAAGACCAAGATGGGGCTGTGTGGGGTGGCCCTAGAACCCATTTCCAACTAAATGTGAAGTTCATTGCAGATCGCTCTGCAGACTTGGCTGTTATTCTGATTCTTAGACAGGAGAATCAGCATGTATTGTAAAGAATGTTGTTTAGTCACTCAGTCATGTCTGACTCTTTGCAACCCAAGGACTGTAGCCCATTAGGCTCCTCTGTCCATGGGATTTCTCAGGCAAGAATACTGGTGTGGGTTGCCATTTCCTTCTTCAGGGGATCTTCCCAACCCAGGGATCGAACCCAGGTCTCCTGCATTAGCAGGCATTGGCAGGCAGATTCTTTACCACTGAGCCACCAGGGAAGCCCATTGTAAAGAATAATAAGAGCAACTGAGTCCATGGAGTGAATAATAATGTTACAATTTTTGCAAAGGCACTGGGACTCCTCCTGGCTTTGTGGCTCTTTTATGGGAGTCCAGATTGTATCACCATGGAAACCTGGTTCCTGACATCACCTTGGAGGGCCACAAGGATACATGAGATTTGGGGCAAGGGCAGAGAGGGCACAGTGAAGGAGGGAGTGAGTGAGTGGCTTCACTAAGGAGTAGGGACTTGGGGGATGTGGTTTCCTCAGGAAACTCCACACTTTTAAGATTCTGGCGAGGTGTATGAAGGTGTCTGGGCCCCATGGCTCCTGTCTCACCCCTCTGCTCCAACTCAGGGACATTTTATCCTGGCTTGATGGTTACTGGCGCAGATGTTAAAGGCCATTAACGGGGAAAAAATGGAAAACCTTTTCTGAGCTAAAAAGTAAGTGTGGGTTCAGCCTATTGATTTGAGCACAATAGATGGTTCTAATCATTTGAACGCCTATGTTGTCAGGCACACAAAGGCACTGGCTAAATCACAAACACAGTAAATACATCTGAGAGTGTGTGAGTGGCAGGGAGGGGGCCAAAGTCGTGAGATGATGGTTGAGAGTTTGGGTTCTGAGTTTAGAGAAGTAGCTTTCGAGATTTCTTTCTCTTTCTTTTTTTTAGGTCTTCATTACATCACTTGGATTTGTCTCAGTAGTTGTGGGCTCAGTAGCTAGGGCGCTTAGTTACCCGTGGCGTGTGGGATCTTACTTTCTCGACCAGGGAAACGATCTCCTGTGCACTGGAAGGTTGGACTCTTAACCCCTGAGTCACCAGAAAAGTCCCGGTGTTTGAGATTCTAAACTGTGTGAGTAAGCTGGAATTTTCAAACCTGTGTTTCCAGATCAGATTTGGAGCTGTCTAATCTTCTGTTTTGATAAATAATTCAGAATCATGGCCTTCATAAATCTGTGTTACTGGTTCTCTTGCTTATTGACCAGCCTATGGGACCTTCCTTATTTGACGATTGCTCTTAGTTTCAGATGCTCTGGGATCTTGAATTTGTTGATGTTCCCTAACAAGAGATGGGCCTAACATGGCAGATCTCACAGCCTGGCTGGTAATTGAATTGTCTGTGCTCCCCAATCTCCCTCTGTGAACTACTTCTATTTGGGACCCTGGGAAAATCATTTTATAAGCTGAAACCTTTTGAAGGAACAAGTAGATGCTTTTTTCTCTTCTCATTTCAGGCGTGCTGAATTTTAGTTCAGCCTGGTTGCCAAGGGGGCCTCTCCATCATAAATCTGGAAACCCTTTATCGTTAAGGATTATTTCTCGGATTTCCTGAAAGTAAAAGAAAAAATGGGAAAGGTAAAAACTTGATCTTTTCCGAATGCTTGACCTCTGAAGCATGTGGTGGTGCTGTACTTTGTATGGACCTGTTCCCCTCAGAATTTTTTTCCTTCCTTACTTCCCATCCCTCTTGATTTATGCCATTCTCTGACACTTACATGCATCCCCCAGTTTGGAATTTTCATGTGAGCTTCAAGCTTCTCTTGTCTTTTTCAGTTCAGTTCAGTCACTCAGTCATGTCTGACTCTTTACGACCCCATGGACCACAGCACACCAGGCTTCCCTGTCCATTACCAACTCCTGGAACTTGCTCAAACTCTTGTCCATCAAGTCAGTGATGCCATCCAACCATCTCATCCTCTGTTGGCCCCTTCTCTTCCTGCCCTCGATCTTTCCCAGCATCAGGGTCTTTTCCAATGAGTCAGTTCTTCGCATCAGGTGGCCAAAATATTGGAGTTACAGCACCAGCTCTTCCAATGAATATCAGGACTGATTTCCTTTAGGATGTACTGGTTGGATCTCCTTGCTGTCCAAGGGACTCTCAAGAGTCTTCTCCAACACCACAGTTCAAAAGCATCAATTCTTCAGCACTCAGCTTGCTTTATAGTCCAACTCTCACATCCATACATGACTACTGGAAAAACCAGAGCTTTGACTAGATGGACCTTTGTTGGCAAAGTAATATCTCTGCTTTTTATTATGCTGTCTAGGTTGGTCATAGAAGGACCAACATATTAAAAAGCATATTAAAAAGCAGAGACATTATTTTTCCAACAAAGGTCCATCTAGTTCAAGCTCTGGTTTTTACTTTCTCTTACTTCACTCGGTATGACAATCTCTAGTTCCCCCCATTTGCTGCAAATGGCTTATCTACAAAATGGAAATAGAGGCGCTGATATAGAAAGCAAACGTATGGTTACCAGGGGGGATGAGGGGAAGGGATAAATTGGAAGACTGGCATTGACATACACACGCTGCTATATACACAACAGACAACTAATAAGGACCTTCTGTATAGCACAGGGAACTCTCCTCAGTACTCTATAATGGCCTATATGGGAAAAAAGTCTTAAAAAGAGTAGATAGATGTGTATGTATAACTGACTCACTTTGCTGTACCTGAAACTATCACAACTTTGTAAATCAACCAAACTCCAATAAAAATTACAAAAAACCCCCCACTTCTTCCATCATTTATGGGTCTAGTGGCTACTATATTAGACAGTGTAGATTTTATAGACCATTTCTAATATCATAGAAAGCTCTAGTACATGGTACTGCTCTAGTCTCTTCACCTTACCAGTTTTAAGTTTACCTTATGGGAAAAATACCAACCATCCGAGTTTGTTCCTTCTGAACGAGAGTCTCAGAAATGATCAACCTTTGGCTTAATAACAATAATACTTTTGAATAGAGCAAGTCAGAGATAACGACAGAATTAGTGGTGTTCCTCTCTAGGTCTTCAAGCCCCGTAGAAAGATTAAGAAACTTAAATCCTTTTGGAAATAAATGACTGGACATCAATGTACCATGACTACTATAGACTGAATTGTATCTCCCACAAATCCTTATGTTGAAGACTTAACCTCAGATGTGATCATGTCTGGAGATTTGAGGAGGTGATAAAGACTAAAAGGAGTCAAGGGTAGTGCCCTAATCTGATAGGGCTGGTCCCTTCTTGAGAGGAGGGTGAGACCCAGAGCTTACTCTCCACCATGGAAAGACACATCAAGAAGGTGGCATCCAGGAAGAAACTACTCATCAGAAACCAACCACTCCAGCACCTGACCTTGAACTTCTAGCCTCCAGAACTGTGGGGAAATACATTTCTATTGTTTAAGCCACCCAGTCTATCATATTCTGTTATGGCACCTCAAGCAGACTAATATGATAATCTCATGTTTGAGTTGCTGCTAGTAATAATGGCTAGCATTTGCACAGTATTTTCAAAGGTGATTTTATGTATCTTATTTGCTTTTCATAGAGGTTGGCATTCATATTATGATTTCACAGATGAAGCAAAAGAGCCCTGAGAATTCTTGGATTAATCAAGGGTCAAGGTGAAGCTAGAAACCAGGGTTGCTGAATCCCAGCCACTCGACCATATTGCTTTACAGATCCAATCTGCTGGCCCAACACAGTCTGTGCCTGGGAAACTCTGAACTACAGTGCTTCTCCAAGGCTGCTTTTGCACATTCAAGTCTGCCCCATAAAAATAATGAAGAGTTCAGGAATGAGGAAATCAATATTGCATAGTCAACAAGGGATTCATTTCCAGAATATTAAAAATATTTTTCTACAAACATGTTTAAAAAAAAGCAAGAGATGAATTGGCAAAGGACATGAACAAAAAAATACAGGTTTAGTTTTGTATATGGTGTCAGAAAACGTTCTAATTTCATTCTTTTACAGAGAGTTGTCGGTTTTCCCAGCACCACTTACTGTCTCACACCATATACAAAAATAAACTCAAAATGGATTAAAGATCTAAATATAAGACCAGATACTATCAAACTCCTAGAGGAAAATATAGGCAGAACACTCCTTGACATAAATTGCAGCAAGATTTTTTTTTTTTTGGATTCATCTCCTAAAGTAAAGCAAACATCAACAAATGGGACCTAATTAAACTTAAAAGCATTTGCACAGCAAAGGAAACCATTGACAAGATAAAAAGACAATCTACTGAGCAGGAGAAAAATACTTGCAAATGATATGACTGATATGGGATTAATATCCAACATACATAAATGGTTCCTGCAACTCAACATCAAAAAAACAAACAGCCCCGATTTAAAAATGGGCAGAAGAACTGAGTAGACACTTTTCCAGGAGGAAATGCAGATGGCCAACAGGCATGTGAAAGATGGTCAATATCACTAATGCTTAGGGAAATGCAAGGCAAACCACAGTGAGATACCACATCACAGCTGTCAGAATGGCCACCATCAAAAAGAGTACAAATAAATGCTGGCGAGGATGAAGGGAAAAGGAGACCCTTGTACACTGGCACACTGTTGGTGGGAATGTAAAGTGGTGTGGCCACTGTGGAAAACAGTATGGAGATTTCTCAAAAATCTAAAAATAAAACTACAGTATGACCCAGCAATTCCACTCCTGGATATATATGTGAAAAATACAAAATAATAATAATAATAATTTGAAAAGATACATTCAGCCCAATGTTCACTGCATCATTTTTTAAAATTGCCAAGATATGGAAACACCCTAAGTGTCCATCAACAGATAAGTGGATAAAGATGTGCTCTGTGTGTGTGTGTGTTGTGTATGACTGTTACCCACCCATAAAAAGTAATGGAATTTGCCATTTGCCCCAACATGGATGAACTTCAAGGGCATTATACTTAGTGAAATAAGTCAGACAGAGAAAGATATATACTTATTTATTGTTCTATAGGCAAATAATTATATGTGGAACCAAAAAACAACAAACTAGTCAATCAGTCAGTTCAGTTCAGTTGCTCAGTCATGTCTGACGTTTTGCGACCCCATGAACTGCAGCACGCCAGGCCTACATGTCCATCATCATCTCCCTCCCGGAGTTTACTCAGACTTATGTCCATTGAGTTGGTGATGCCATCCAGCCATCTCATCCTCTGTCGTCCCCTTCTCCTCCTGCCTTCAATCTTTTCCAGCATCAGAGTCTTTTCCAAGGAGTCAGTTCTTCGCATCAGGTGGCCAAAGTATTAGAGTTTCAGCTTCAGCATCAGTCCTTCCAATGAATATTCAGGACTGACTTCCTTTAGGATGTACTGGTTGGATCTCCTTGCAGTCCAAGGGACTAAGAGTCTTTTCCAACACCACAGTTCAAAAACATTAATTCTTCGGTGCTCAGCTTTCTTCACAGTCCAACTCTCACATCCATATATGACCACTGGAAAAACCATAGCTTTGACTAGTGAATATAACAAAAAATAAGCAGACTCACAGATACAGAGAACAAGCTAGTGATTACCAGTGTGTGTTAGGGGCAATATAGGGATGGGGAAGAGGGAGATACAAGCTACTGGATGTAAGTTAGGCTCAAGGATATGTTGTACATCACAGAGAATATAGCTAATATTTTGTAATAACTGTGAATGGAAAATAACCTTTAAAATTGTATAAAATAGTAAAATAATAACTAATATTACAAAAGAAATCCACAGAAAAGGAAATTCAAAAAGCCAATGCTGTGCTCTGCTTAGTTGCTCAATAGTGTCTGACTCTTTGCGACCCCATGGACTGTAACCCACCAGGCTCCTCTGTCTATGGGGATTCTCCAAGCAAGAATTCTGGTATGGATTGCCATACCCTCCTCCAGGGTATCATCCCAACCTAGGGATCGAACCCAGGTCTCCCACACTGCAGGCAGATTCTTTACCATCTGAGCCCCCAGGGAAGCCCCAATAGGTAGAAAACATTTTAAAATGTGCAACCTTGTTAGTAGAAAGGAAAATACATTAACTAATTAATTTATTCCTTTATAATCACTTGCTAACACAGTTGGTCATGGAGGGTAACAGGCTGGCTAGTAAATCAGGTCATCCAAAATATAGATGGTGTCAAACTAGTGATCAAACTAGGTGTCAAACTAGGACTAACTTCTAAAAGAAAGGTCATTTTTTTTTTGGAAAGGTCATTTTAATACCCATCCGATTAAGAAAATTTTTGTAAGTCTCATGACATCAAGCACTGAAGAGGAGACAAGAATTGTCATAAACTGGAGACTGGAGTGTAAATTAGTGCAGCCTCTTTGGAGAGGAATTGGTCCAAATCTAAGAAAGCTGGAGATATATAAGCCTTATGATCCAGGAGCTGACGCCTATATGTATATCCAAGAGAAAATTTCACACATGTTTACAAGCAGATACGATCAAGGATATTCACTGCACCCTTCAGTTCAGTTCAGTTGCTCAGTCGTGTCCGACTCTGCGACCCCATGAATCGCAGCACGCCAGGCCTCCCTGTCCATCACCAACTCCCAGAGTTTACTCAAACTCATGTCCATCGAGTCGGTGATGCCATCCAACTATCTCATCCTCTGTCATCCCCTTCTCCTCCTGCCCCCAATCCCTCCCAGAATTAGGGTCTTTTCCAATGAGTCAACTCTTCACATGAGGTGGCCAAAGTATTGGAGTTTCAGCTTCAGCATGAGTCCTTCCAATGAACACCCAGGACTGGTCTCCTTTGGGATGGACTGGTTGGATCTCCTCGCAGTCCAAGGGACTCTCAAGAGTCTTCTCCAACACCACAGTTCAAAAGCATCAATTTTTCGGCACTCAAGTAATCTCAAAAAACTGCAAACAAGCTAAATGTCTATCAATAATGTAACAGATAAAGTGTAGTCCATTCATATAATGAAGTATTGCCCATTAAAATAAAACAAACTAGGTTTAAATGTAGCAACATATATACAACTCAAAAATATAATGCTGAGTGAAAAATAGCAAGTTACAAAGATACATGTGCAGATGATATGATATATATAAAATATTCAAGAACAAATTAATATTATATATTATTTTTGAATACATACATAGTAAAACTATGAACAGTACAGATATAAAGATAAAACTCACTCTCAAGATAGTGATTATCTTTGAGGCAAGAGAAAAATTTCAAAAAGTGAAAAGTAAAAGTGTTGGTCACTCAGTCATGTCTGACTCTTTGCAACCCCATGGACTGTAACCCACCAGGCTCCGCTGGCCATGGGATTCTCCAGGCAAGAATACTGGAATGGGTTGCTATTCCCTTCTCCAGGGAATCTTCCCAACTGAGAGAGAACCCGGGTCTCCTGCATTGCGGGCAGAGTTTTCACTGTCTGAGCCACCTTTGGGTGTGTTCAATTATATCTGTAAATGTTTGCTTTAAAATTGTTTCTAGAGCATAAAGGAAAAAAAGTTAACATACAGCAAATCTGGATGGTCCATGGGTAATTGTAAAATGATTTTCTGTACTTTTATGTATATACATTTTTCATAATTTAAAAACTCAAACCATTCTGCAAGATCAGAATTTTCCTGATCATTTGATATCAGCACTCACAGACCCCATCTAAGCGTTATAGGCTTAGCAGGCTTCAGAGCAAGCAGACAAGGACAGGAAGCAGCACTCGGAGAAACTCTCTTCCAAGGACCACCAGCAGGTTGTGGAGAGAGATGGGACGTGATGTCATTGCCCGGGGTCAGGCACTTCCATCACTGTAAGCAGAGACCCAGAATGAGGCCAAGGTCTGAACGCAGTGTGAATGGTTGGCAAGAAACTTCCCTCAGCTCTGCCTCTTTCTGCTGGGTTAGGGGTCACCTAACTTAATACTTAGCTCTACACTCACTTTTAACATCTTAAAAACAAATCTAAAACATAAAATTAATTTTTAAAGCAATTAATGTTGCACTCAGGCAATTATTTTCCTGGGTCTCCAGAAAGCTTGGCATTGCTAAAAGTAGTTTGTTTGTGTTACAGGGATGAAAAGAATAAAAAAAAAATTAATTAGTGTTTCATGAGTCACCCAGTCACACCTTTTCCTTTAAAAAACAAACAAGGGGGACACGTTTGCCACTAAACATCATCCCTCTCATATCTGCCTCCCTTCTCTCCACCCTGATTTCAAGGCTCTCTCGGGTTTTAGAAACTTAATGAGATTAGGTCTTCAATGTTTCAGTCACCTTCTGAAGATATGTCTTAGCCAGATTCTTCCTGATGTCTACCGACAACTATTTGGGTGAACAAAAGAACGTCTCTTGAGCAACTCTTATGCGCAAGATTACCTTTTTCACTTGACTTTATTTGATTCTTATAATAATCCTTCAAAATTAGTGTAATCATCAATGTTAGCCTCATTACAGAATTAAGAACTAAATCCCAGAAAGAGGAAGAGTGTGTCCATGTTTGCAAAATTATAACCCTATTAAGAGAGCTAGGATTTAAAAGCTTTATGGTTTTAAGAACTGCACTGTGGCTCAAAGTCCTGGGTTCCAATCCTAGGTATACCATTAATTATCACTATTATATTACTTTTTCCTGGCGGCTCAGTGGTAAAGAATCCGCCTGCTGTGCAGGAAATGCAGGAGTCTTGGGTTCAGTTGCCAAGTGCGGAAGATTCCCAAGAGGAGAAGGAAATGGCAGCCTGCTTCAGTATTCTTGCCTGGAAAAATCCCATTGACAGAGGACCCTGGAGTGCTATAGCCCACGAGGTCCCAAAGAGTCAGACACAACTGGGTATGTGACTTTGTATCTATTAGAGCCTTAGTTTTGTCATCTCTGAAAGGAAGGGGTGGGAATAGATTATGTCTAACTTTCCATCTAATTCTAAGGGTTTTTATTTTTGGTTTTTGTTTGTTTGTTTTTTTTTTGGTGGCCTTTTATTACACAAAAGGAACAGAAGAAACAGCTCATTTTTGCCAGCTCTATTTCTCTTCTAGCTTGTCTGTGGACAACAACTCAAGGAATGAATTGACCAATTGAAAGAAGATCAGTAAGCACAACAAATCCTGGTGAACCAACTGCTTACTGAGGCCATGATTTCTGTGGGCAGAACTCATACTTGTCTCTCTGTCTCTGAAACACTGGCCCATTTGGAACCCAGCCTGTGTATGGGGCTTCCCTGGTAGCTCAGATGGTAAAGAATCTGCCTGCAATATGGGAGATACAGGCTCGATTCCTGGGTCGGAAAGATCCCCTGGAGAAGGAAAAGGCTACCCACTCCAGTATTCTTTCCTGAAGACTCTCATGGACAGAGGAGCCTGGAAGGCTACAGTCAATGGGGTCACAAAGAGTCAGACACGACTAAGTGACTAACACACACACACACACTGTTATTATGATTATAGAATGTCTATGGAACACAAAGAATGAGCTGAAAACACCCTGTGCACATAAAAAGTTGAGAAGAAATGCCTCAAACTGAGTCCACTTGCCTTTCTTTGAAATGTGCTTAATTCAGAGGTGAAAGGACATTCTGTTCATAGGATGTGGTGGGGGTGTTGCCTTCTTTCCTTCTAGTAATTTGTCCATAGAGCCAGGTTCACATCAGGACTGAAGCTGAAGAGTTTAGGGCCCAAGCGTGTAAGTTTTCAATCTGGAAGTACAGCTATCTATTTCTTCCAGGGGTAATTTTGTAATTCTGGCGTTAGCGTCAAAACAAGGGGCTACACTTGAGTCAGGTCCTCAAGGAGAGGTACCATTTGGATATTATTATAGTAGAAGGTGGTTCTGCAATGTGTGTATGTGGCAGGGGAGTATAGAGTATCAGAACCTAGGCGGAGCTTGATAGAGGCCCAATATTTAAAGAATGAGACTCACCTAAATTAGGGGAGAAAAGCAAATGGAGTAGAGGACCCAAAGATGACACAAAACTAGAAAGAATGTTGGATTTGTTAATAGGCAGTTTAGATGAAAGATAGCATTAGGCTGTTGAAGAGGTGCTAAAGAGCCTCTTGAAAAGGGTGAAAGAGGAGAGTGAAAAAACTAGTTTAGCTCAACTTTCAAAAAACTAAGATCATGGCATCCAGTTCCATCACTTCACGGCAAATAGAAGGGGAAAAAATGGCAGCAGTGACAGGTTTTATTTTCTTGGACTCCAAAATCACTGCAACCGGTGACTGCAGCCATGAAATTAAAAGAAGCTTGCACCTTTGAAGGAAAGCTATGAGAAATCTAGACAGCCTATTAAAAAGCAGAGACATCACTTTGCCGACAAAGGTCCCTATAGTCAAAACTATGGTTTTTCCAGTAGTCATGTATGGATGTTGAGAGTTGGACCAAAAAAAGGCTGAGTGCCGAAGAATTAATGCTTTCAAATTCTGGTTCTGGATAAGACTTTTGAGAGTCCCTTGGACATCAGGGAGATCAAACCAGTCAATCCTTAGGTGAATCAACCTTGAATATTCATTGGAAGGACTGATGCTGAAGCTCCAATCCTTTGGCCACCTGATGCAAAGAGCCAATTCATTGGAAAAGACCCTGATGCTGGGAAAGATTGAAGGCAAATGGAGAAAGGGATGGCAGAGGATGACATGGTTAGATAGCATCCCTGACTCAGTGGACCTGAGTTTGAGCAAACTCCTGGAGATAGTGAAGGAAAGGAAAGCCTGGCAAGCTGCAATCCATGGGGTCATAGAGTCGGACACGATTGAGCGACTGAACAATGACATCTGAGGTGGAATTCTGGCTTTGCCGCTTACTAGCTCTTGTAAGCCATTTAACTTCTAAACTTTAGTTTCCTCATCTGTAGTATCTACCTTATAGGGTTGTCATGAGGATTAAATGAGAAAATTCCCGTAAGGTTTTCAGCACAGAAAACTCAATCCATGTTAGTTATTATTAGCATGGGGTTAGGGATCTTAGACATTGTTTTCAGGGGAAGTTATTGGAGATTTTTAGCATGGGAATGATTTTAGGGCATTGGCAGAAAGCTATTGAATTTAGATAGAGACAGGAGGATAGTTTGGAGGTCATTACAGTGATCTGGGTATGAGGTAATTGGGTCATGGCTTGGGATGATGTTAATGAGAATAAAAGGGAAAGGGTAAATGTGACAGTCATTTCAGGATTTAAAAATTTAGTGAATAAAAGGAACAAAAGAGAGAAATGAATAAAAGATGATGTCCCATTGTTGGACTTGGCCTCCTAGAATAGTGGAATCATTGAATCAATAGAGGAACTTGTTTGGGGGGGATCCTTTTGAGATTGATTTATTAATGTTAAAATTATGATGGACCACAATCCAAATGGACCTCTCCAGGTGGCCATCACAAGTGTTCAAAGAGAACTTTGAACATTTTTTATTTGAAGACCCACATACATTTCTTTAGCTTCAATTTTGTACTACTTACATTTTTCCCCACTATTTCATAGTCTTATAGTAGTGTTTATTTAATATTTTACTGTAATTTGACTTAAACTTATTTTTTTCACTTCATCTAAGCAATAATGTCTGTGAAATCTCAGGCTTTATGTGCTAGTTATATTTTGTCTAATATACAGTAAAATAAAATAACTATTACAAAAGACATATTCATCCATATTCTTCCTAAAATCATTCCCAGTATCATCATTGTTATATACACATTTGTGGAACATGGATAAAAATGAAAAATCATAAAAAAACACTGAATCTTGTCCTGGAAATAGAATGGCAAGAAGATCAGGAAGCTAAAGTGAGGGAGAGAAAATGGCCAGGGAACTACAAAGATATCAGTACAGGGAAAAAAACCAAGTACCTATAATGTCATGGAAAATAGGTTGAGGGGCAGCATGGTGAGAGGGAGGGGTGTTATGAGAAAATTTCAAAGAAAGGGTAGTAAAAATGCTAAAATATAGAAGAATAAATTTTTGAAAGAGCCATGGTATCTAGAATTAGAATAACCAAAGGAAGGTCAGATTCTGGGTATATACATGTATATGTATTTTAATTTTTATGTTTTAAATGACATATATTTGGTTTGTAGAGTTTCAGTTATACAGCAAAGTGATTCACTTATACATATATATGTATTTATATTCTCTTTTAGATTCTTCTCCATTATAGGTTATTACAAAATACTGAATATAATTCCCTGGGCTATATAATATTGCCTTGTTGTTATCTATCATCTGCAGAGTAGTATATATCTGTTCGTCCTAAACTCCTAATTTATCCCTACCCTCGCCCCACTTCAGATGGTAAAGAATTTGCCTGCAATATGGGAGACCCAGGTTTGATCCCTGGGTTGGAAAGATCCCCTGGAGAAGGAAAAGGCTATGTATTCTAGTATTCTTGTCTGGAAGATCCCATGGACTGAGGAGCCTGGTGGGCTACAGTCCATGGGGTCACAAAGAATCAGACATGACTGAGCGACTAACACTTTCACTTCACTTTCTCACGCCTGCTTTGGTAACCATAAGTTTGTTTCAGTTTCTGTGAGTTTATTTCTGTTGTGTAAATAAGTTCATTTGTTGTTAGATCCTGCATATAAGCATTTGTCTTTCACTGACTTACTTCACTTAGCATTATAATCGCTAAGTCCATCCATGTTGATGCAAATGACATTATTTCATTCTTTTTTTTTATGGCAAATTACAACCCAATAAGCCCATGAACATATATCACCAAGAGGCATGTACTAGAATGTTAATGGCCACACTTCTCGTAATACCCCAGTGAAGTGAAAGTGAAAGTGTTAGTCGCTCAGCCATGTCTAACTCTTTGTGACCCCCTTGGACTGCAGCCCACCAGGCTCCTCTGTCCATGGAATCCTCCAGTCCAAGAATACTGGAGTGGGTTGCCATTCCCTTCTCCAGGGGATTTTTCCGACCCAGGGATCAAATTTCAGGTCTCCCACATTGCAGGCGAATTCTTTACCATCTGAGCCACCAGGGAAGCCCCATAATATCCCAAACAGGAAACAGCTCAAACAATGTGATCCAGCAGCAGAATGGATCATAGGAGTCTGGAGTGTGGTGTAGCCACACAGTCGCATGGCCCAGCAGTAAGAAAGCACTGTGGGTGAATCTCATAACATCACATAAGGAAGACAGACATTTGAAGAGCACATCCCCAATGATTCTGTTTGTGTAATACACAAAGACTAAGCTTTATGGAGAGAAGTTAGGACAGTGGCTACCCTTAGGAGGAAAGGAAAAATTACTGGAAGGCGTGAGTCGTGGAATTCAGGGTTGCTGACCATGCTCTGTGATTGGTCTTAGTAAATGGATGTAGTCAGTCTGGGGAAGCTGATCAAGTCATGCATGTATAATACGTGCATTTTCATTAGAAATGAAGCTTTCCAGGTGGCACGAGTGGTAAAGAACATGCCTGCCAATGCAGGAGACATAAGAGACATGGGTTTGATCCCTGGGTCTGGAAGATCCTCTGGAGTAGCAAATGGTAACCAACTTCAGTGTTCTTGCCTGGAAAATTCCACAGACAGAGGAGTCTGGCGGGCTATAGCCCATGGGGCCACAGAGAGTCGAACACGACTGAGCGACTAAACACACTCACGAACACAACATTAAAAAGATAAAAATGTATTAATGAAAAATAAAATAATCAAAAGCATCGTAGCAGCCAGGTAAAGCTAAATTACTTAGTCTGTGGAGATTTCTCATCTCACTTGTGTTTTAATCACCACTTGCTGCCTCCTGGGCTAGAAGGGCTGATTCAAGCCACAGAAACAGGAGTAAACATTTGTATAAATAGGATGCATGTCATTTTGGTTTGATTGACAGTTTAATTAGGCACATGTTCTTTCATTGCCATTCTAATTAAATTGGTGGAGGATCCAGAAATTCCAGGTTGTTACATTTGTCTCTTGATTGTTGGATTTTTTATTTTTTTAGAGGATTTATTATCCTTATGAACAGGATTGTGTCCTTGGCATGAAGAAGCCACACTCACTACAGCAGAAAGGTTAATCTTACTATATTAACAATGAAATTGCTAAATGAAGGGGCAAAACGGGAAAATTGCCCCATTGCTCCCCAGCGTCCTCAGTCACAAAACAGGGCTTCTGGAACATGGAAACCAGCCTTGAATTTAAGAGCAGCAGCAAAAAGCAAGTGAAAGTCCTTGCCAATTTTACAAGGCAATCTCAGGCTCCCTCTCACTGGCTTTTTTTTTCTTCTTTTACTGCAGCTAGTTTAAAGTGATGCTGTAACTTTAATGGTTACTAGGAATAAACACAACCCAGCTCCAGCAGGGCTTATCCAAAAAGGGTGACTGTAGACTCAGAAAAAAATTGAGGAGCCCTCTGCTTCACGCCCCTGGCTCTGGGCTATAGACTGTCTGGAAATCATTGCTAGGGACCCAGTCATCTGAATTGGTAAGGCAGGCTGGTAATGGAGCTTTGCTCTCTACCTTCTTGTACTCTGACCCTTTGGGATTCAGCCTAGATTGTCTCCACTAATTTTAGTTTTGCATAATTAGGATTAAAGAATGTCTTTAAAAAATTGTTTTCTTTAAGAATTTCTTTTCCTCTTAGATATTTTTACTTAATTTAGGGTAGGTAATTGGAATCCTGTTTTCTCCCAGAGTAAACTAGATAGAAGGTGTTTGGGTATAAGTCAGAATTAGTGTGTGAGATTTCTATGGAGATTTCAACTCAAATCTACACACTTTATAAATTTTTTTTTTTCAGAATTAGTCACAATTAGTCACTTCTAATGCAAAAGCTAAACATGGTAAGCCTTAACATATTAAATTAGATGACCTTTAAGAGGAGATATCAGCATATAGGTAAAGTTTTATCACCATTTTTTAGCTGTTTCCCATCTCATGCGTGCCTGCTATGTTGCTTCAGTTGTGTCAGACTCTTTGCATCCCCATGGGCTGTAGCCCACCTGGCTCCTCTGTCCATGGAATTTTCCAGGTAAAAATACTGGAGTGGGTTGCCATTTCCTCCTCCAGGGGATCTTCCTGACTCAGGGATTGAACCTATATCTCTTTTGTCTCTTGCATTGCAGGCAGATTCTTTACCACTGAGCCACTGGGAAGTCCATTTCCTGTCTCATCTTAATCTAATTTTGATCTCACCCCTGATCATCAGGGGGCTTTCCTAATAGCTCAGTTGATAAAGAATCCTCCTGTAATGCAGGAGACCCCGGTTCAATTCCTGTGTGGGGAAGATCTGCTGGAGAAGGGATAGGCTACCCACTCCAGTATTCTTGGGCTTCCCTTGTGGCTCAGCTGGTTAAGAATCCACCTGCAATGAGGGAGACCTGGGTTCGATCCCTGGGTTGGGAAGATCCCCTGGAGAAGGGAAAGGCTACTCACTCCAGTATTCTGGCCTGGACAATTCCATGGACTGTATAGTCCACGGGGTCACAAAGAATTGGATGGGACTTTCACTTTCACTTTTTGATCATCAGGATGACTGTTTCCAAATCACCCTCAGCACTGACTTGGAGACATATGCAATCAGTTCAATTCACTGAAAATTCACTGAGGGCTTCCCTGGTGGCTCAGATGGTAAAGAATCCACCTGTAATGTAGGAGACCTGGGTTCAAGTCCATGGACAGAGGAACCTGGGGGCTACAGTCCATGGGGGTCACAAAGAGTCAGACAAAACTGAGCGACTAACTTTCAACATTTATGATGTGTCAGGCACTGTACTTGATATTCAGTTCAGTTCAGTTCAGTCACTCAGTCGTGTCCGACTCTTTGCGACCCCATGAATCGCAGCACGCCAGGCCTCCCTGTCCATCACCAGCTCCCGGAGTTTGCTCAAACTCATGCCCATCAAGTCGGTGATGCCATCCAGCCATCTCATCCTCTGTCGTCCCCTTCTCCTCCTGCCCCCAATCCCTCCCAGCATCAGGGTCTTTTCCAGTGAGTCAACTCTTCGCATGAGGTGGCCAAAGTACTGGAGTTTCAGCTTCAGCATCAGTCCTTCCAATGAACACCCAGAACTGATCTCCTTTAGGATGGACTGGTTGGATCTCCTTGCAGTCCAAGGGACTCTTGATATTAGAGAGAGAAAATGAATAAGAAACTAGTCCTTTTTTTTTTTTTTTTTAAGATTTTTGGATATGAACCATTTTTAAAAATCTCTATCAAATTTGCAACAACACTGCTTTTTTTATGCTTTGGTTTTTTGGCTGCAAGGCATGTGGGATCTTAACTCTCTGTCCAAAGATTGAACCCATGCCCCCTGCATTGGAAGGTAAGTCTTAACCACTGGGCTACCAGGGAATCCCCAAAACTGTTCCTGTCTTAAAGGGACTCAAACTTAGATAGAACGGCAAACATATAATGTCAGGATATTAGAGGATAAAGGTAAGTAGAAATTATAAATAAAGAACAGAGAAGGAATGAATTGGCTTTGAAGATTAGGGGATTCTTGGAAAGGCCTCCTGAAGAAGGGAATATCTGGACTTAGTTTTGAAGGATGAAGAGGGTTTTTCCCAAAAGACTTTGAAAGAACTCAGTGAGCACAGGCATAAATACTTGAAGCAACCTAGCCTGTGCTGGAAACTAGAGGTAAAGCTTTTATAGGTAGATAGAGGCAAATGGTACCTTGACATTAATCTTGGACCTTCTGTAAGTGATGGGACAAATGAGAAGGATTCTAAATAGGTAGCATGATTGGCCCACTTAGGTGCAGCTTGGAGGATGGACTGACTCGGTGCCTGGAGGTGGAAATGCTATTAAAAGTAGGAGGACTGATGATCCTATTTGCAGGGCAAGAATAGAGATACAGACACAGAAAACAGGCTTGTGGACATAGTAGGGGAAGAAGAGTAGCATTGAAACATATATATTGCCATAGGTAAAATAGATAGCTAGCGGGAAGTTGCTGTATAATATAGGGAGCTCAGCTCTGTGCTCTGTGATAACCTAAAGGGACAGGACAAGTAGGAGGGCTGGGGGAGTAGGAGGGATGCTCTAGAGGGAGGGAACGAATGTATACTTATGGTTTCTTCACATTGGTGTACAGCAGAAAGTAACACAACATTGTAAAGCAATTATCCTCCAATTAAACAAAAGTAGGAAGAACAATTAAGAGATTGCTGCATTAGTTTAGGTTAGTGATGATGAGAATTTGGACAAAAGTGTCAAGACAGTTGGAATCAAGAAGACAATTTGAGATATATTTAGCAGTACTTGGTGAAGAGATATGCTTAGTTTAACAAACTCTCCTCCACCTCACCTGATAACTTTTGCTACCTTCATGGTCATCTCCATCCCAGTATCTTGGGACCATGGATATCTTGACCCTTCAGGAGCTGAGCACACCTCTCTGCTAGGACTCCAAGCTGATTGGTTCTGAGGTTCAAGACCTTCCAAACCTCACCAGCTCCTCCTCACCATAATTCCTAATCACACAGCAATACTGTCCCGAGAAAGCAAAGCCCCAACCCAGGTTTCTCAAACCTAGAAGGTTCTCTCAGGTATGTGTTAGAAGGCAAAGAGAACAACCTGGAATTCTTCCCTCCATCTGCTCTTTGAGCTTTAGTTGGCAGCTGCTCACTAGGTGTAGCATTATTTAAGTACTTTTCTAAAGAACATCTTAAGCTCATGATCTGACTTACTTTAGGGAATTCTATTTATACACCTAAAGATGTATTAGAGTAGAATATCTAAAAAACACATTTTTACAAAACAGGAAACTGAGCAATTCATGAACAGATATTAATGGGTCTATTCTTGTTTTCAATCACACAAAAATAGTCCTGAAAAAACTCCATTTTAGGTGCAGCAGTTCAGACACTCTGGGTTGCAAATACCAGGAAAGCTAAGTCAAGTTGGATTAGGCTCCAAAGGAAAATTATGAGCATACACAGCAGGGGTTAGCCATTCTATTCCCTTCTTCAGGGGATCTTCCAGACCCAGGGATCAAACCTGAGCCTCCTGCATTGTGGGTGGACTCTTTACCTTCTGAGCCACCAGGGGAGGCCCTATAGCAGGGGATACAGACATGACTTCATCCAGGGCCATCCAGACAGCAGCCTCTACTTCCTGGCTTCCTTCTTTAAGTTGGCTGCATCCTTTACAGCTATCCATGGGTTGCAAGATGGAAGCCAACAGCTCCATGTCCATGTACACACCAAGTTTAAGTCCAAGGGTAAAATCAAAGCCAGGAAACCTTGATGCTCTACTTAGAGGAGATTCCCCAGAAAAAGCCCCAGAAATGTGGCTGTTTCTCAGAGAAAGTTCTGAGTCTTGGTACCAGAAGAGAGACTGAATGACAAGCAACTAAAGACAAGGAAGGGCTTCCCAGTTGGTGATAATGGTAAAGAACTCACCAGCTCATGCAGGAGACAAAAGAGATGTGGGTTCGAACCCTGGGTTGGGAAAATCCCCTGGAGGAGGGCATGACAACCTGCTCCAGTATTCTTGCCTGGAGAATCCCATGGACAGAGGAGCCTGGAGGGCTACAGTCCATGGAGTCGCACATGACTGAAGCGACTTAGTACAGTGCAGCGCAAAGACATCAAATATCTACTCTACTAGAAAATTCAAAAATTCAGAGAGGAGAATGAGACTTTGTGTTTATGGAGTCAACTGCTTCATTTGCCATCTACTCAGCAACTCACCCAATGATAGGCACGTGATCCGTGCTCACTAAATATTTGTTGAATGAGTGAATACTGTGTGCTCTTCCTGTCAGAACTGCTGTCTGGTGTCTTGATTCTGAGAGAGGAAATTGCACAGGAGACATGTGGTTCTGTCATTACTGTTATCCCTCATGCCATCGTCCCACCACCCTGAAACCATCAGCCTATGCTTGAGTTGTCTGTTCACTCATCTACATCTCTTCCCCTGGACCGAAAACCCCTGAGGGCAGGGGCTATGTCCTTCCTCTTTGGCATAAAGGACCTGGCATAGCATTGGCACAATGTCTGTCCTCAGTAATTATTTGCTGTATATATGCATGCAGACTCTTGAGAGTCCCTGCAAGGACTGCAAGGAGATCAATCCATTAAATCCTACAGGAAATCAACCTTGAATATTCATTGGAAGGACTGGTGCTGAAGCTGAAGCTCCAAGACTTTGGCCACCTGATGCAAAGAGCTGACTCACTGGAAAAGACCTTGTTGCTGGGAAGGATTGAGGGCAGGAGGAGAAGTGGGCAGCAGAGGATGAGATGGTTGGATGGCATCACCGACTCAATAGACATGAGTTTGAGCAAACTCTGGGAGATAGTGAAGGACAGGGAAGTCTAGCATGCTGCAGATCATGGAGCCGCAAAGAGTCAGACATGATTTAGTGACTGAACAACAACTGTGCATGCATGCATGAATGAATGAACAATTAATTGAGAGGCAGCTCTTTTAAGTCCTTCAGAGAATTACTGTTTAGCAGTGATTTCCATACTTGTTTGCACATTTGAACTATCTTGGGGTAGGGGCGAAGTCTTCAAAATATTCTAAAGCCCAGGACGAACTCCAGATCAATTAGGTCTCATTATTTGAGGATTACACCAGGCCATCAGCAGTATCTGAAGCTACTCAGGTGACCCCAGTGTAGAGACAAGTTTTATTCAGAAACTTGGTGAACTATAGGGGACACCTGTAGTTGCCTTTTCTGGTGGGTACCTCGGTTAATGATACTGTACCCTCTGGGACTAGGAGGTGAGAAAACTGCTGAGCTTGTATAACCAGGCCTAGGGAATGTCTCCAGGGACCTGGAAAGATAGAGAAGGGATGTTTATCAGGTTCTACAATTTAAACTCACTTTGTTTCAATCATTTATTAATACTTTCCTTTCTTTGTGTCAGTGCAGAAGAGTGAGCTGGAACACACCACTTGTAACAATAGCCAACAAATTGGATATCTTCTCCTGGTCTTGCTGGCCTTTTCAAAAGATGTTAAGCAGCCACAGGAATGATGTCCAGGTTTTATGTCTCTCAAACACCCACCTTGGACAAGGTAAAGGGGTCTAACCCATCCAAAGCAAATCTTAGAACTTAAACTTTAGTATCATTGAAACTGCAGAAACCATTGACCTCTCTTTCCATTCAGTTCAGTTCAGTTCAGTCACTCAGTCATGTCCGACTCTTTGCGACCCCATGAATTGCAGCACGCCAGGCCTCCCTGTCCATCACCAACTCTCAGAGTTTACTCAAACTCATGCCCATCGAGTCGGTGATGGCATCCAGCCATCTCATCCTCTATCATCCCTTTCTCCTCCTGCCCCCAATCCCTTGCAGCATCAGGGTCTTTTCCAATGAGTCAACTCTTCACATGAGGTGGCCAAAGTACTGGAGTTTCAGCTTTAGCATCAGTCCTTCCAATGAACATCCCGGACTGATCTCCTTTAGGATGGACTGGTTGGATCTCCTCGCAGTCCAAGGGACTCTCAAGAGTCTTCTCCAACACCACAGTTCAAAAGCATCAATTTTTCAGCGCTCAGCTTTCTTCACAGTCCAACTCTCACATCTACACATGACCACTGGAAAAACCATAGCCTTGACCAGACGGACCTTTGTTGGCAAAGTAATATCTCTGCTTTTTAATATGCTATCTAGATTGGTCATAACTTTCCTTCCAAGGAGTAAGCGTCTTTTAATTTCATGGCTGTAGTCACCATCTGCAGTGATTTTGGAACCCCAAAAAATAAAGTCTGACACTGTTTCCACTAGATCCTTGCTATTCAGCGTGTAATCAATGGACCAGCAGAGTGGGCTTCCATTAGGACTTTTTTTTTTTTTTGGCCACTCTGTGAGGCATGTTGGAACTTAGTTCTCTGACCAGGGATTGAACTCACCCCCTGCAGTGACAGCGCAGAGTCTTAACCACTGGACCACCAGGGAAGTACCCCACTAGGAGCTTTTTTAAAAATGTAGACTCTCAGACTCCAGACCTTCTGAATCAGAATGAACACTTTAACAAGACCCCAGGTGACGTGCATGCACATTTATGGCTAAGAAACACACTTTTATACTACCTTGATGGGAAAAAAGAAAAAAATAAGTTTTGACATTCCTTCTGTTGCTCAGAAATGTCTTAAATTTTTTTCTTTTGTAGGATTTTGACTACTTGTATCTTTACTGAAAAATGCCCAAGATGCCTACATCTTTTACTTGTGAAAAATAGGCTTACCTTTTGGGTTCTCAAAACAGTGTTTGGAGGTTCTTATATTAGCATTTGGAGGCCTGAGTCTTTGCATTTAACTAGAGAAATTCTAGACTTCTTACTTCTAAGCTGTATTACTCTAGCAACTACACTGAAGCAAGGAGATGGTCTGAATATACCTACACTGGACTGGACAGTTCCTATCCTCATCAGCTTTATCCTTTATGTTTGTGAGTATCTTGGTTTAGCTGGGATAAAACAATCTGAATGAAAATTCAATCAATGTAAACCTGTGCTTGAGCAAAGGGATTGTGAAACAACCAGGAACCACTGCAGAAATGCGATTTACTCGATTTGTGAAAAGAGGGGTTTACTGAGATCAAAGGTCAGATATCAAAAATTTTTTTAAAATATTTATTTATTTGGCTAAACCAGGTCTAAGTTTTGGGATCTTTGGTTGTAACAAGCAGGGTCTTTCTTAGTTGCAGCATATGGGATTTAGTTCCCTGGCCAGGGATGAAACCTGGACCCCCTGCACTGGAAGCCTGGAGTCTTAGCCACTGAACTACAAGGGATCAAAATTTAAAGCTAAATCTAGGCAGAATGGGTAGGGCTGGTAGAAGTGGGTGTACATGTGGCAATCAGGTTGGGGGCAATGGGATGTTTGATGGTAAATGAGGGTTCCACAGTTTTGGTATGGAATCCAGGGAAATGAATTTGCACCCATGTTGGAATTACCTAGAAAACCTGAGGCCCCAGTGGAAATCCCTGGCATTCTTCCTGCAGCAGCTAATGGGTCTTATGTGAAATGAGTGGTAATAAGAAATCCGATTCCTGGATTTAGACTCTAATCTAGATTTAGTTGCAAAGTTCTAAAATACACACGTGTATTCGTCTATTAGGGCTGCCATAACATAGAGGCCCAGACCGGGTGTCCTCACAGTTCTGGAGGCTCTGAGCCCAAGATCAAGGTGTCAGTAGAGCTGGTTTCTTCTGAGGCCTCTCCTTGGCTTGTACGTGACCACGTTTGCACTCTGCCTTCTCACTGTTTCTCTGTGCTTGTCTGTGTCCTGTTCTCTTCTTGTAAGGACACGAGTCAGAGTAAATCCACCCTAGAGACCCCATGGACTGCCGCACGCCAGGCCTCCCTGTCCTTCCCATCACCCAGAGCTTGTCCAAGTTCATGTCCATTGAATTTGAGCATGCCCACCCTGCAGACCCAATTTAACTTCAATTTCCTCTTTAAAGGGGCTCCCCAGGTGGCTTATCCATAAAGAATCGGCCTGCCAGCTTCCCTGGCGGGTCAATGGGTAAAGAATCTGCCTGCCAGTGCAAGAGTAACAGGCTCTATCCCTGGTCCGGGAAGATCCCACATGCCTCGGAGCAGCTTAAGCCCGTGGACCACAACTTCTGAGCCTGTGCTCTAGAGCCCAGGAGCTGCAACTACTGAGCCTGCCTGCCTCAGCTGCTGAAGCCTGTGTGCCCTAGAGCTGGTGCTCCCCAACAAGAGAAGCCACTGCAATGAGAAGCCCCACGCATGGCAAATAGAGAGTAGCCCCCACTTGCTGCAACTGGAGAAAAACCCAAGCACCAGTGAAGATCCAGAACAGTCAAAAATAATAAATAAATATTTAAAATATTTAAAAATTTAAAATATTTAAAATAAAAAAATGTTTAAAAGAGAAATACACCTGCCCATGCAAGAGACACGGGTTCGATCCCTGACTTGGGAAGATTCCCTGGTGAAGGAAATGGCAATCTACTCCAGCATTCTTGCCTGGGAAACCCCATGGACAGAGGAACCTGGCAGACAACAGTCTATGAGATCACAAAGAGTCAGACTTGACTGAGCAGCTGAACCACAAGCAACCTCTTTAAAGACACGCTCTCTCAATACCGTCACATTCTGAGGTACTGGGGGGTTAGGACATCAACATTTATAATTTGGAGTGAATACAATTCAGCCCATGCAGCGTTTCAGTTACCAAATCTAAAGCACAGGTAACAAGGAAGGAAATCTATAGGATTACTTACCTCAGTATCGCCCTTTTATTTATAAGGAACCAGAAGCCACTGGAGATGAAGCAATTTATTTTATCATGAATGTCATTAGTACTGCGACCAGAATGCAGGTCTTCCTGGCCGGTTTCCACTCCCTCAGGCCTCTTCCCTTTGAATCTTTTCCCAGACAACAAAGGTAAGACCTTTAGTGAGGCGCTTAATAAACACACAGATGGCTGGGTCTCTTAGTAGATGCAGATTCTGATTCCTCAGGTCTGAGGTAGGGCTTAAATTTCTTCATTTCCAGCCAGCAAGCTCTCAGTGTTACTCCTACTGTAGCATTGGTCCCCAAGCTCTGACCCTGGACCAGCATCTCCTAGGAGCCTGCTAGAAATGCAAATTCCCAGGCCCACCCCAGGTTTACCAAATTGTAAGTTATTATGGTAGAGCCCAGCAATCTGTGTTTTAATAGATCCCGGGTGTTTCTGATGCCCATGCATGTTTGAGAAACTCTGCTCCTTAACCTTATTCTGCCTCAGAATTTCCTGATGGGTTGTTAGAAGCTTGGATCAACAAACAGAATCATGGTAACAATATATGTGTTTAAAAGCAGTGATTAGGAAGATGAAATATCTATATTTTTCTAAAAAACACTCTAGGTAATATTGCTAGGCAGTGACGTTTGGAGCCCACGATTCTTGACTGTATCCTGGAATCATCCAGGTTGTAATCAATCATTATAAAATATTCTATTTTTAGCCAGCTGTTCAGTGAGCACTTTGATTAACTGAAAGAACTTCCTTTCATTTCTCAAACCTCCCTCCTCATTCTGTGAGCCCCAAACTCTCTTCTTCCAACAGGGTCTTTCTGGACTTCAGATAATACCTGCCATTAGCAGGATGTCACTGAGCTGAGTTCCATTATATTCTGACACATCTACTCTGCAAGGCTGCTATGTTCTATGTCTCATCTTTGTGTTAACTTAGTTCTCATTAATATTGAACGTTCTATACACCCCTCCTCCCCACTTCTACAGACCCCCTCCCCTGGGTTTGCATGTGGAGACAGGTCACGCTTGGATGGCTTGCTGACACTGCATACAGCTGGGGCACATCATAAGGAGGCAGAGATGATGTCAGAATGGTAAAGATGAAAAAGCAATAATACTCAGTGTTGGTGAGATTGTGGGGAAATAGGCACTCTCATGCAGGATCAGGAAAAATCTAAATTGACATAACCTGTTTAAAGGACTTCCCAGGTAGAGCAGTGATAAAGAATTCCCCTGCAAGTGCAGGAGATGTGGGTTCCATCCCTGGGTAGGGTAAACCCCTGGAGCAGGAAATGGCTAACTGCTCCAGTATTCTTGCCTGGGAAATCCCTATGTACTCTTGGGCTCAGCAGGATTATTTCTGAGATTTGTCTTACAGATGCAGCCATACATTGAGCAAAGATGTATAGATAAGAGTGTTCACGTCTGGATTCTTGTAATTCCAAAAACCTGGAGGCTACTACAGGAGTTATCATTAAAAGCTGGTTAAATCAGTTGTGCAGTGGTGTCTGTTAACTCTGTAAGTGCTGGAGAAGGCTGGAAGGCTGGACCCAACTGGGACTAACTGCCCAGAATGTGGGCACCTAGCCTCGCTATCCAGGATGTCAGAAGGCTGAGTTTCTTATATGGAAGCTCAGGATTCCTAGAGAGGGTGCTAGGTGAACACGATGACGTTGCATGGTCTTTTAATGTCTCAGCCTTGGAAGGCATGCACTGCCCTCTCTGTCCTCCTCCATGGGTGGAAGTAGCTATAAACCTGCTCAGTTTCAAGGGGACAGACATAACGCTCACATCAGAGGGAGAAGCACTAAGAATTTGTGGTCATGTTTCAAAATGACCACATTGTTATTACCTCTAAGTAGCAGAGGGTGGAAGAAGAAAGATTGATTTTCATTTTGTACCTTTCTATATTATTTGATTTAAATTGCTTACATTAATTTTTGAGATTAAAAGAAAGATAAAATAAGAAGAAAGTAATTAGAAAATAAGGGAGGCCTGTGGTAGAAATTTTCAAGTGAAGAGAGGGATGGAAAAAGAGAAAGGCAGGCAAGCCTGGGAAAGGAGCCCTGG
The DNA here is from genome assembly GCF_033118175.1 of Dama dama. Classification (NCBI taxonomy): domain Eukaryota; kingdom Metazoa; phylum Chordata; class Mammalia; order Artiodactyla; family Cervidae; genus Dama; species Dama dama. The sequence continues at coordinate 20,465,905 of NC_083682.1, read as the reverse complement.
GGAGAAGACAGATGTGGGATTGGTGGACATACAGGGTAGCAATTTGACTTTGTGTTTGTGCTAGGCACCCATGGGGCAGCCTTCTGCCACCTGTCCCACATTATTGGCCCTTGGAAATACTGCTCATCCTTTAAGGAGCAATTCAAATATCATTTCTTGGGTAACCTTCTTAGATCCCTCCCAGCTAGACTGGCTTTCCATCATTGGTGTGAAGTGATCTGTCCATCATCTGTGCAAATCCCCCTGCATAGATCATGTACCAGCCCTCCTCTCTTGGTTTTTTGAGGCTAAGTCTATGCTTCTCCAAACACTGTCCTTAAAAGCAGGCACACTTTGTTCATTTTCTCCATCCCCATGTTGTTTAACATTGTGTCTTTGGACAGTGGATAGTCCATAAATATTTCTTAAGTTACAAATGTCTCTCAATCTAAATTGGTACAACAATCACTATGGAGAACAGTATGGAAGTTCCTTAAAAAACTAAAAATAGAACTACCATATGGTCCAGAAATCCCACTCATGGGCATATATCCAGAGAAAACAATAATCCCAAAATATACATGCACCCCAATGTTCATTGCAGCACTGTTTACAATTACCAAGAAATGGAAGCCACCTAAATGTCCATCGACAGAGGACAGGATAAAGATGTGGTACACACATACAATGGAATATTATTAAGCATAAAAGAAGGAAATAATGCCATTTGCAGCAACATGAATGGACCTAGAAATTATCATACTAAGTGAAGTAAGTCAAAGACAAACACCATATGATATGACTCGTATATGGAATCTAATTTTAAATATGATATGAATGAACTTATTCACAAAACAGAAACAGACTTACGAATATTGAAAACAAACTTCTAGTTATCAAAGGGAAAACATGCTTGTGGCGGGAGGGATAAATCAGGAGCTTGGGATGAATATTCACACTCTACTATATATAGGAGAGATACCCAATGAGGACCTACTGTATAGCACAGGGAACTCTAATCTGTATTCTGTAATAACCTATATGAGAAAAGAATCTAAAAAAGAATGAATCACTTTGCTGTACACCCCAAACTAATATAACATTATATATCAACTATACATGCTTGGACTGCAAGGAGATCCAACCAGTCCATCCTAAAGGAGATAAGTCCTGGGTGTTCATCGGAAGGACTGATGTTGAAGCTGAAACTCCAATACCTTGGCCACCTGATGTGAAGTGTTGACTCATTGGAAAAGACCCTGATGTTGGGAGGGATTGGGGGCAGGAGGAGAAGGGGACGACAGAGGATGAGATGGCTGGATGGCATCACCGACTCAATGGACATGAGTTTGAGTAAACTCCGGAAGTTGGTTGCGGACAGGGAGGCCTGGCGTGCTGTGGTTCACGGGGTCGCAAAGAGTCGGACACGACGGAGCAACTGAACTGAACTGAACTGAACTGATAACTCCAGCTAAAAAATTGTCTCTTTCTCTTAGATCTATGTATACACATAGCTGATTCACTTAGTTGTACAACAGAAACTAATGCAACATTGTAAAGCAGTAATACTCCAAATAAAAATGTCTCTCATTTAGCTAACATGTGTAGCGCATAGACAATGTGCTATTAATAGGTAATGCCCTCAAATGTAAACTCATTTGCTCTCTTGTAACAACAGGATCCGTCATCACTTCTGCTCTATAGAAGACAACACAGATGCATAGGGAGGTTAAAGAACAAAGTCACAAACCTGATAAATGGTGGAGCTTGGAATCAACCCAAACCACGTGGCTCTAGACCCTGTCCTCTTTGCACCATTCTCTCTTTCATCCACCCATAATATAGCACATTGCTAGGTTTCTCCATTCGAGAGTCGAGAAGAGTGCCTCACAGTACTTTCTGAAATGTTCCAGTCACCAGACAGAATTGGAATTCTACATACAAACTGCTCTCCGGACGGCCGTGCAGTAAAAGAAGTAGACCAGTGCTCAGCTGGTTCATTAGAGCCTCAGTCATTGAACCTTCTCTGTCTTTTCATTGACTTTAGCCTAGACTAGACAAGGCCTCCCAGGAAGCATGCTAAAGCTCCCAGAACTGTGATCAATGGCCCGGAAGGATGTACAGAGGGAACATTATAGAAATGTCTGAGGGGAACGGAGGCTCAGAAAAGTGCTGGGATGTGGGCAGGAAATAATGTGAAAGAAATAATCATGGGTGGAGTGTAAAAACCCTGTGGTTGAAAACTCCAAAATGATGAAGTCACACATTTATTTTTGCCCGTCTTTCCTCCCAATGATTGCAGAGCTACCATTATATGAGGATTGAGCCAACATAGTCAGTTTCAATACTTATTATCGTGGTCTGTGTTGAAATAGAGCAGGGAACTTGGGCCAGTTACTCGTGGTCAAAGTGGTCCCAAGCTGAAGGGAAAGAGGGCAGTCAGTTGCACTGAACCCCACTCACCTTCATCTGGAAGAGAGTACTATTTAGAGGCGGGACTGGTAGGAAGGTTACATCAAACATGGAAGGGCTTTGTATGAAGTTTTCATTCCAGTTTGCTGTGAGGCTCCATGGATAGACAATAAAAATATAAGAGTGCTGAATATTAGTCCTCCTGGTTGCTTATTGCTTTTTATCATCTAAACAACTTGCGCTAATTTCTAACATTCAACATTTATGGACTTCCAGGAACTCATAAATGTCACATCAGGCTGCCTCCTGGTGAATTTTTAATCAAGGGGGAGAATTTCAGCCACAAATAGACCAAGATTCAAGAGGCCCGATATTGATCGGGCAAAGTGGCACTTACGAACCTGAGGTGAAGTAGTTTGGATAAAAGGAAGCTGGGCTTTCGATGGCCCTAGAGTCATCTTCTTCCATCCAGTTCAGGTGAGTATCAGATGTCCCTTTAGAGTTATCACGTAGCAGCAAATAGTATGAGATCTACTAAATGCTCATCCCAATAGCTGTCAGTATGAGAAGGAAAAGCTGCAATTCTGGCCCAGGTTAGATAGCATCTCAGTTAGAAATTCTATAGATGTCACACTCCAATCCCAAAGCTGATTGTCCTGTTCTCCTCCATTTAGGATAGAAGGTGTCCTTGGGTGGAATGGGCCAAGCCAAGAGACTCTGCATGTTCTGCTCGGCACAGGGCGTGGTCTCCAAGTCTGAGGCCTTGAATCGTCCCTGCAGAGACTCAGAGCAGCACTTGTTATGTCAGGGATCATTCAGCCCTGTGAATGATGTCTCTCACTAATGCCAAGCCATGAATCATTGGTCTGTGGTACTGTAAAATTAACATGCACCACTATAAATAACTCTTCTGTAATGGGCTGTCATTGATGGCTTTTTGGAAAGGCTTGACTCAGGAGTAAGGGTTTTAATGACTGTAATTGAAATTAGATGAAAAGCATCGGTATTGGGCTTTTTTTCTGACCTGTGCGAGGACAAATTCCATCATATGTCAAAACAATTACGCTGCATCAAACCTGAGGGACAGGGCACCCTGGCCACTCTCCTCCAACACCTCTGACAAAGTCCCCTGAGGTGTCTCCTGGTGAGTGACAGGGCCCACGCCAGGCCTTCAAAAAGGACCTGAACAGAGCCAGGCAGAGCTGGCAGAACATCCCCCCCAACTCCCGGCGGACAGCCATTACCAGCGGGAAGAGTCATTATTATTAATAACGATGACTTTCCTTTGTAAAGCGGGATATGGTTTACAAAGCTCTTTCATGTCCATTATCTCATTTGATCCTCACCAAGGCGCTGAGAGGTAGGTCAGACGTTCCTGCTCTTATCCGCCTCGGATGTCTGCAGAGATGGAGGCTCAGAGAGCTGATGACTTGCCCAAGGTCGCACAGTCAGTAAGTGATGCAGCAGGAACTGGGACCTAGGATGGGTCAGAAGGGTTCGTGTTGAGTCTCTTCCTCTTCCTGTCTGACCAGCACGCCTCTTGCTCCTGTGAAGTGCTCAACCCTAAATGATCCTGACAGACCCCTGTATCCTCATCATTAACAGGAAGATAAAGACAGCCGAGGACAAATGCAAATGTAGGATGTTTTTCAGCGACCGACTTGAATTCTAAATAGCTTTTCTTACGACCATCTGAGTGATGGGCAGAGGTTCTAAGCAAGAGGGTGGAGAGGTTTTGAAACAGACTGGATTGGAGCTCCCGTGCTGTCTTTTCATTTTGCTTCTGGTGGGATTGAGAGCTTCAAGAGTTTCCTGGAGGGTGATGTTTCCTGGAGGTCTTGCGAAGGATCGGGCTTTCACAAGGAAAAGCCCCAAGATTGGAGATTAAGGTCCAGAGAGATCGGTCTCTGGGTCTCTGAAGCCCCACCACCTCTGTTCCGTGGAATCAGATGCAGGTCTGCTTAGATGTCCCCGTCCCCTGCACGTGTCCTGAGAAGGAGGGGTTCTGAAGTTACCACCACACCCTTCAGACCCAGGACGGCTGTTGCTAGCCTTGCTCTTGGGAGGCAGAAAAATCTCAGAAGCAGTATAAACCATATGCTTCAGCCATTATCTTCCAAACCTCCTGCCCCAGACAATTAGTCAGAGGAGCTGAGCCCACGTGGGCCTCCAACCCTACCATCTCCCCACCGAGCCTCCCGCGCTGGGCCAGAGGAGGTTTGCAAATGAACATGCAGCCAGCATACCTTTGTCCCTGTAGCGTGTCACCGTTCCCCACCTGGAGACGGCTCCGTAATCCTCCTGTGCAAAAATAACAAGTCCCACACAGGGTTGCGTACATGGTCTAATTACACGTAACAAAACAGCTCCTCTCAGGAGAGAAGGAGTGTTTGCTAGTAAATTAAGAGATGCAAAAACCACTGTGAGCCGTGCTGATTAATCCAGTTCTGTAGCAATGGGGAAGGATCCTTGAGAAATGGGTTTGCAGTTTGATGATAATTAGATGCCCACCATGGGGGCTTTTGTGTGGAGGGGAGGGAAAATGACTGGGAAGGAAACTCAGAGCTGATTTGTTGGGGTTGTGTTGAAAGAATGGAAATGGCTCCAAAAAACACTAATACTTACTAAATGGGTAAAGTTCCAGGGAGCCCACCCACATGGGCTCTCAGTACTTCTCGCTGCCATTTGAGATGGGACAGCATTTGTACAGATCGAAACCTTTATCCCGCTTTGCTCTGAAGAGCTGCGGATTTATCTGACTTTCTCTACCCCTTTCAGCACCGATCGAGCTTGGAGAGCCACTCTGGGCTGCGGTCTAAGGGGACCTTATTGATTACAGAGAAGACAGAACAAACACATTAGAAAAAACCGAGAAAAACATGCTTACGAATAATTACAACTGTAACGACAGACTGTGTGGGTTTGAGGATGGACTGGGGGGAGGGACACACTCAGGGGCACACACATGCCGCCTGAGGCTTAATACAAAGTGCCTGAGCGATCTAAAGGAGCTCTGTTTGAATTTGGGGGTTTGTCACTTCCCAGCAGCCACCTGACCTCTCTGGGGCCTTAGTTTTCTAATCTGTAATATGGGATTGGTAAATATTTCTGCCCTTCCTACTTTGAGCTATTGTGGAGATTATATAGGAAAGCAGTACACAAATGTCATTTCCCTTCATATTAGCACAATGCCTAGCACATAGCAAGTGCCTAATAAATACGCTAGTTGATTGATGGGAAGACAGATGCTAAAGGGTGAGAATGGAGGTATTTGAAACATTTGAAAAACTCAAGGGAGATTTGCTATAAATCACGGGTTTTTAATAGAATTTTTAAATGAGAAAGGGTGTGGAGATCTGCTAGGAAGAGCAAGGGAATATCTCTGACTGTACAAATGAAAAAATCTGAGCAGGAATAGCATATTCCCTTTGCTAGAATCTGAGTAGAGTAGGAGTTGAAGGGCATTAGGTAAAGAATGAGGAAAAGGAGGAGAATTAATGGCAGGCTGGGAGGTCAGAGGTTAGGTGCTGTGGTGTAGCTTGTGTCTGAGCAAATAGCTGATTGTATGAGCATCGATGTGAAGATGGCTGCCCATGTGAAGATGGGTAACTGTGAAAGACTGGGCATCCTTGCAAAGATGAGCATCCACATAAAGCCTGCAGCATCCTTGCAGAGATGAACACCCATGCAAGGCCTACAGCATCCTTGTGAGAGAAGTTCAGGTTTGCAGTTGGTGATCAAAAAGCACATAGACTGTACACATGTACAGAATCCAGAATTCTAGTGCTCCCACCACCTTTTGTGGCAGTAGTAATTGGGGATAAAGGAAAGAAAGTAGAATGGGAATACACAGACTTGATCATGAGCTGAAACTCTGCCGTATACTGATGGAGTGGCTACTGGAAAGGGCCACCCTAATCCAATGTCCAGGATCTCAAGAGTTGGGACAGTTCAAGGACCCTATTCCAGAAGCAGTAAAAATCTCCAGGGAACCAAAGACAACCTGAGAATATTCCATGGGAGCCGCCTCCCACACTCCTGCATCTCATTTTAGCCAGTGCTCTTCTGCAGAGTTGTAATCCCTAAAGATGAGAAAAAATATGTCTCCACTACAATAGAAAGAACTCCTGTGAGAAAGAGCTGTGTTTTGAATGTTTTAATACACAGAAATTGACACCCATCTACTTGGGTATTCAAAAATCCTCTCTCTGGAATAGAATAACAATGCTTTCTTCTCTATATTTTCCTTGCATGCTGCCACGAACTACCATTGTGAAGCAAATCCTTCTGTTGCAATCTTTTATTTTTACCTCCCCCCCCACTTTGTAAATCACTTTCTTTCTCTAAAAGATTAAAGTGTGGTAAAAGCTGCAAAGTGACTAAGAAAAGGACCCCTCTGAGTCAAGAGATATGCGCCCTCCCATGTATCTTTGAGTCACAGCTGCTAATGTTTCTTGACATAATCCAGTTTATCTTTTGAATTTTTCTCTCCTAGTATCAGGGTTTAGAGAAAATTCCAAAGTGTTTGAGGATGGGAGATTTTGCCCTGTTGCATGAACCTCCCTTTCCATCATGGGGAACTTCCTGTCAAGGACTATATGACTATGACGTGACATGTTCATTCTTGGCACAGCCTGGACATCACTTTGCTCCCCACTGCCAAGTCATTCTGGGGGGTGGTGACTGTGCCTCCAGGAGCCCCAAGCAGCCATTCATAGGTGGTGACTACCCACTCCTTCCCTGTTCACATCCTGGTACAGAGGGGACTGTGTTAATTCAAATCCGGAGCCTCCCGTTGCTAGCTGTGGTCTTTCAACAAGTCACTTAGCCTCTCTGAACTTTGATTTCTCATCTGTAAAATGGAATGACAATATGGAACCATTGGAAAATACTGATCGTTGGCAGATAGAGTGATAACCTTTACTTTCTTGACACTTAACGGGCCTTTTATAGGTACAAGCTCCCTTTCCACCTCTTTAGTTTAAAGCATTTCTCCATCTCTCTTTCTCTCTCTCATTTTTTCTGTCTGCACACACACATGTGGACAGATACATAAGAAACTGGCAACAGTGGTGGCTGGATCTAAAAGTGAAAGTGAAAGTCACTCCATCGTGTCTGACTCTTTGCCACCCCATGGACTATACAGTCCATGGAATTCTCCAGGCCAGAATACTGGAGTGGGTAGCCTTTCCCTTCTCCAGGGATCTTCCCAACACAAGGATCAAACTCAGGTCTCCCGCATTATAGGCAGATTGTTTACCAGCTGAACCACAAGGGAAGCCCAAGAATACTGGAATGGGTAGCCTATCTCTTCTCCAGCAGATCTTCCTGGCTCAGGAATTGAACCAGGGTCTCCTGCTTTGCAGGCAGATTCTTTACCAACTGAGCTATCAGGGAAGACCTGCTGCTATCTGAGAGGATGCTTCTTACCTTTCACTGTTCAACTTTTTGTACTATTTGAATTTTTGTCATTAGTGTGTATTTCTTTGAAAATATATTTGTCATTCACATGTATTTCTTAAAAATAAGCAAAACATGTATATTTAGAAACTCTGCATTTCTAACCATTAGTCCTACCCACCCCCCCCACACCCCCACCCCCGCTCCAAGATCTTCTCTTTCTTTCCAGGCTTGGAAGTATCACACCAAAAAGATACAAAAAGAAAAACCCATCCATTTCTGTCTTGATGTGACTAATATTGATTGCAGGACTTATTTAGTGTGCAAGACCTCCAAATTTAAAAAGTTCTGGGAAGTAGGTGGACTTTTTAATAAAGGGTTGGAAAATTAGATAACCATTGGGAAAAGATAAAAATGCATTCATATCTCACACCATCTTCCAAAATATACTTTAAACTCTAAATATATTAGAGATTTAAATGTAAAAAAAAAAAAAAAAGAATGAAACCACATGAGTATTTCCTTATATAAAAGAAGGCACTTTTTTTCTTTTAAAAATATGGATGAATTTCTTTATAATCTGGGTATGGAGAAAGCTTTGTTAATCATAATTCAAAATCCAGATTTAAAAGAAGAAAATTGTGGTCAAAATATTAAAACAAAATTCTTTCATGGCAAAAATATCAGAAGGTCAAAAGATAAGCAACAAACTTGGAAAAAGTATATTTAATATACATCATAGATAAAGAGCTGATAGTTTCCTCATATATAAAGAACATTCAAAAATCAAGAAATGAAAGTCCAATATCTTAAAGAAACATGAGCAGGAGAAACAGACACTTCAGAGAAAAATAGACACAAATAGTCTTCAAATATGTATAAAACTGCTGAAACTTACTCTTAATGGGAGAAATGAAAAGTAAAACTACATTCTGCTGCTATTTTTTTTTAACCTATCAGAGCAGCAGAATTGAAAAAGTTGACGATAGACACTTTGGGCAAGGAAATAGATACTCTTATAAATTGCTGATATAAGAGTAAGATGATGAGTCTCCACGGAGAAGATTCCAGCATATTGAACAAAACTAGGCATTTACCTTTTGAGCCAGCAATTATTCTTGTTGGGATTTATCCTGCAATACACTTCCACAAATATAAACCCTTGTGATAAGGTTATTTACTGTGATGCTATTTATTGTAAGAAAACACTGGAATCAACTGAAATGCCTGCTATAGCAGATACATCGAATAGCACACACACAGGACAGTATACACAATGTAAAAAATAATGAAGAAGCTCTCTAGGAACTGACATGCAATGATTTTTCAGGATCTATTGTTAAGAGCAAAATGTAAGGTGTGAAAGAGTATATAGTTTGTTACCTTTAAAAAAAGAGACAAGAAAACAAACTTATTTGCTTGCTTTTGCCAAAAGAAATGCAAGAGTCATGAACCACAAACTAAGGAAAGTGATTACGACAAGGCTCGGGACAGGGGGAGGAATCATTATGGATAATGGTGAGATTTCTATGAATATACCTTTTTCATATAGTTTTGACTTATAGATTGTATAAGTGTTTCATATAGTTTAAAATAAAATAAGTCAGTAACTTACAAAGCAAATCTTAAAACTGGAAGCCAACCACATATCAAATCGATAACACAACCATGCAGAAAATAAATAATTAATTCACAAACTCTTGAGCACAGTGTTCCAAATGCATATCATGATGTGCTCAGTCTCTCAGTTGTGTCCAGCTCTTTGTGACCCCGTGGACTGTAGCCCACCAGGCCCCTCTGTCCATGGAATTCTCCAGGGAAGAATACTGCAGTGGCTTGCCATTTCTTTCTCCAGGGGATCTTTCTGATCCAGGGATCAAACCCAGATCTCCTGCAATGCAGGCAAATTGTTTACCATCTGAGCTATGAGGAAGGGTTGTGGGACATTGGATTTAAATAAGGGCAATCAATAAGAACTTACATTTGTTCACTGGAAGGATCTTAAAATCCAGTAGCAATTAGCATACCTAGTGCCTAGATCTTATACTTAAATCAACTTCCCCACCGAAAGAAACCAGGGCTTGGAATCAAGATCAAAGTTTCAAAGAGAAAAAAAAAAGAAGGAACCAAGTCCCTTGGAGAAATGGCTTAATATACATCTGGAACCTCGGATACCTTGTAACAGAAATCAAAGGATAGCTCAGAAACTGATGGTAACTTCTCAACAAGATACATGAGCTGGCGTGAAGGGGTGCTCATTAGCTAAATGTGAGACATTTTGAGCATCAAAAATAATAATGATGGAAGTAGATAGTAACACAATGGAAAAAAAAAATGAGTTCAAAGAGACGTTAAACAATTAGAATAAGATTGAAAAAAATTTAAAAGTGAAATTCATGTAAAGTCTGTATACTTTATTTCAATCATTTATTGAAGAAATAGTGTCAATATTATGCAATCTTTTTCAAAAAAAAGAGTAGTAAACACTTCTAACTTATTTTATGAAGTCAGCAGAACCCTGGCACCAAACCAGAAAAACATACCACTCTCACTCAAAAAAAAAAAAAAAAAAAAAAAAGAAATTAACATGACTATAAAAGTATAGTCTATAGTCTTGCTAATCACATTGCACCGATGTCAATTTCCTGGATTTGATAATGTACTATGTAGGATCTTATCTTTGAGTGAAAGTTCAGCTTGGGTACCCTGAGCCTGTTTGTAATATTTTTTTGTATGCAATTTCTTATGGGTCTTTAATTATTACAAGGTAAAAGGTTAACAAATAAGCGTGCATATGCATGTGTGATGACGTACTGTTCTTTACAGAAGAATCCTAACCTATATATGGAGAAAAAAATGATAGAATTGGAAAACTCACCACTAGTAAGTATTAGTACAATGATTTATTTGGACAAAGGGCATCACTGGATGGTAAATTCATTGAATAATTTCCATTAGAAAATTTCATCTAAAAAAAAAAAAGAAAGAAAATTTCATCTAAAATCCCATTAGATATTCACACGGACTTACCCCATGGATTATTTATTATCTACAAAGGAGATTTTATGGTGGAGAATTCTGGTATCATTATCAAGGTTGAAACAAAATGACACTATGAGCTTCCTGACATGCTGAGATTAGAAGGATATATCACCTATGTAGTACTTCTTCCAAAAATGTCTAATCTGAACTTGATAGTGAAGAAACAAACACTCAAATTTAGATTATGAGATATTCCACATTAGCCTGTACTCCAAAACTATCTGTCTTAAAAGACCAAGAAAAAAAAGTAAATGGTTTTTAATTGGGTCTTGAATCAGAACATTACTAAGACAATTGGGAAAAATTTTATATGGGCAATAAATTAGATAATAAAGGGCTTCCCAGGTGACGCAATGGTAAAGAAGCCACCTGCCAATGTAGGAGATGTAGGTTCAGTCCCTGGGTGGGAAAGATGCCCTGGGTAAGGGAATGGCAACCCACTCCAGTATTCTTGCCTGGGAAATCCCATGGACGAAGGAGCCTGGTGGGCTACAGTCCCTGGGGTCACAAAGAGTCGGACCAAGCAACTGGGGCGCACACCCACACACATTAGATAATATTGTATCAGTGTCTTGGGAGGTAAGTGTCTTGGGAGTGAAAAAAACATTGTACTTATGTAGGATAATACCTAGTTCTTAGGCGATGCATGCTGAAGTATTTCAGACGTTGAATTTCAAGATACCTATAACTAATTTTCAAACAGTTTAGCAAAAACATTGAGAGCAATCTTGAGCAAATAGAGCAAAATGTAAGCAATTGGAAAAGCAAGTTCAAGGAAAGGTATATGTCTTTTCATTCGTATTATATTTTCAAACTCCAGTAGGCTTGAAAATTAAAAAATAAAAATGGGGAAAATACAGTTAGCTGACTGTGTTTTATCCATAAATTCTCTTTTTTCCTGGACATGAATTGGAATTCTTCCTGTTTCACCTCATCCCTTTCCCCCAAATCTCAGTGTGATGTAGCGAGAGTGGCTTGGGGTCTACTGGCCCGCTGGGGCCAAGGCTTCCAATGAGTCTGTGAAACCAGCTGGCCACCCCCTGCCACCCCTGGGCTCTGGCCCTGCCCAAGCAGGGACCCTTATGAATGCTGACTGGCTTCTCACTGAGTCTGATAGCATGTCTGGGGAGTCATGGGGCCTCAGTAGTCTAAGGTGTGCTGAGCCCTACGGCCTGAGAGAACTGATGAAAGTGAAAGTGCTAATCACTAAGTCATGTCTGGCTCTTTGCGACCCCATGGACTGCAGCACACCAGGCTCCCCTGTCCTTCACCATTTTATGGACTTTGCTCAAACTCAGGTCCACTGATTCTGTGATGCCATCCAACCACCTCATCCTCTCTTACCCCCTTCTCCTCCTGCCTTCAGTCTTTACCAGCATCAGGGTATTTTCCAATGAGTCGACTCTTCCCATCAGGTGGCCAAAGCATCGGAGCTTCAGCTTTAGCATCAGTCCTTCCAATGAATATTCAGCATTGATTTCCTTTAGGATTGACTGGTTTGATCTCCTTGCTGTCCAAGGGACTCTCAAGAGTCTGAGAAAAATCATTATTCCCTGACGAACTGGAACAATTGGTCACCTTATGACTCTGTCACCTCTGCCCCCAAATCTTTCATTATGAAGCATCATGTGTGAAGAGCAAATCAGATAACATGCTTGCTCTGAGAATTCTGAAGTGGATGCAGAGGAAGAGAGGAAAAAAGCCAACTTCACTTCTCCTTTTTCCATACAGATCAGATACAGACAAGGAACCCAGTGTCCAGAGGGGTTGCTCTTTCTTAGTTCTGCCCCGTTCCTTCCTCCTGGAAGGTCCTCCCTCTCCATCAACATATTCAAATACTGTGCCTTCTCCAGTCTCAGTTGAAATCACATTTTCTCTTTAAAACCTTTCCCAACCATTCTAGCTGAAAGCGATCTTCCCCTCCTGAGAGATGTAATAGCATTTATTGTCTGTGCGCTCATGTGGTACACATCGACTCTTATTTTAGAATTAGAAACAGCCCCGGAGAAATCAGAAGGAATTTAGAGATGTATTCATTCACGTGTAATTCACTCTTTCTTTCATTTGCTCATCACTAGGTACCAACCACTGTACTCAGCGCTGGGGATTTCAAGATGAATCCAGGTCTTGTCCTTAAAGGGCCCACTATCTGCCAGGTGAAACGGCCAGATACATAGGTAAATGTGCCACAGATGAAGCTTGCTGTGATGGAGTCTAAACTCTGGGAAGTGAATGCCTTTGGAGCATCTACTCAGCGGCAGGCAGTGTGTCCTACGCTAAAGGGTTGTAAAGCCCCATTAGAGGTTACAATTAGTCTCATGTCAGAGGCAGATCTGAAAGGACAATGTTTTAATGGGCTTTTCAGGTGAGCTAGTGGTAAAGAATCTGCCTGCCAATGCAGGAGACATAAGAGACACAGGTTCAGTCCCTGGGTAGGGAAGATCCCCTGGCGAAGGAAATGACAAGTCACCCCAGTATTCTCGCCTGGGGAATCCCATGGACAGAGGAGCCTGGTGGGCCACAGTCCATGGGGTCACAGAGAGTCGGAGGCGACAGAGCACGCCCCCCCAACATTTTTTTTTTTTTTTACACAGAGTGTTTTAATACCATAAGGTAAGTGGTACAAAAATGTGAAGTCTCTGAGGACACAGAGGAAGGGTACTGAGACAAGCTAGGAGTTGGATCAGGAAGGGTGTCTTGGAGGACCTGGCACTTGAGCTGACTCATTGGAGATTTGGGAAAAAGATGATGAGGCAGTGGGGACAAAGAGGAACTGGCAGATCAGAGACATTTAGCAGATTCTATCAATAGAGCTTTGCGATTAATGGTCATTACAGGGAAAACCATCTCAGACCTTCCTGTATCTTCTGGAAAATCTCATATAAGATACTACACATAGTGGGTGTTTAACATATATCTGTTGATTGACTTCTCTGAGACATTAGGCAGAATCTGAAAGATGTCTGACTTGATTATCCAGGGGGATCTTGCAACCAGGGTTTCCCAGAGTTTATTTCTATGGGAAGGTCAAAGATAAAAGGCTGGAGAAACAATACCCCTCCCAAATGAGAAATGTTACTTAAATCTTGTGTGTGTGTGTGTGTGTGTATGTGTGTAAGAACTGAAACCATTTTAAGAGATGCTGTTGGAGACTCTTTTGGGGGGTTACTTATGGCATGAGGAAAAGCAGGAGGCTCCAACAGGAAACCTGGGGAAGGAAATGGCAACCCACTCCAGTATTCTTGCCTGGGGAATCCCATGGACAGAGGAGCCTGGTGGGCTACAGTCCATGGGGTCACAGAGAGTCAGACACGACTCAGTGACTGAACAAGAATAACAACCAACAGGAAAAAGCCTCCTTGTAATGCCTTTGTCCTATTTCTCTAAGTCCCATCCTCATTCTTGTAATAATGATCAGCAAGTGAAATCAAATGAAAATGTGTACATTTCCTATCGCTTCACCCTCTTTATCCCAACACACACATGCCCACACTCACACACATACATGGACACACACACAAACACACAAGCCTAGAAACACACAAACACAGATTTATTATGCATTTGTTTTGTCATCTGTGCAAAACTCATCTGTGCTTTCCACAGTCAGATGACAAATGCTCGTAGTTGGGGGTGGTGCGAACCTCCACACGTGGGCTTTATTAACTATGCCTCCCCGTTGACCTTCAGAGTCACAGCCTCAATTGCGCGGGTTAGAAGAGGAGGTGTTAGACTTTGCTGGACTCAAATGAACAGGTCTGATCCGCCTCAGATTCCTTGTCCCGCTCCTTAGCTTGCTGGGAGGGGCGGGATGATGGAGCACAGGGAAGAGTCTCCCTTCTGCATCAGCATCTGTGCCAGAGACTTCCAGAAGCCCTTCTCAATCTGTTCTCTCCTGTGAGCACGTCCTGCGTGCACACCTGCATGCTGGCCGCTGCTGCCACGTCAGCAACCTGGGGGCTAGGCTTCTTTCCCAAGGGGTCCTGGCAAAGCCGGCCTGGCTGCGGTGGGGACAGAAGACCACCTCTGGGTGCTCCAGCAGGATTTGGGTCAGGGGAGGACACCTGCTTTTTTCTGATTCCCTTATCTTCTGTTCTGAGGAAAATAGAAGTCTTCCATTGCTGCTATGATGTCTGCATCCTGGGATACCATGGCTGGGACTCGGTGTGCCTGGATGATGTCTGGGGCTTTGATGAAGAGTGTGGAGCTAACCTAGGGTCAGAGGAGGCTGGGTGCTCCTTCTATGAAACCCCTAACTCCTTCAGTGACTTTCCAACCACTCTTTTTAAGAATCATTTCATTTATTTCGAGCTGTGCTGGGTCTTCATTGCTATGCGAACTTTTCTCTAGTTGTGGAGAGTGGGGGCCACTCTCCAGTTGCAGTGCACAGGCTTCTCACTGCGGTGGCTTCTCTAGTTGTAGAACATGGGCTCTAGGGTGTACAGGCTTCAGTAGTTGTGACCTGTGAGCTTGGTAGTTTTGGCTCCTGGGCTCTAGGGCACAGGCTCAATAGTTGTGGCATACAGACTTCATGTGGCATCTTCCCGGACCAGGGATTGAACCTGTGTCTTCTGCACTGGCAGGCGGACTCGTCACCGCTGAGCCACCAGGGCAGCCTTCCATCCACCCTTGATCGTAAGCACCACCCACAACACAAATGGAGTACTAACAGCTACGAAGCGCTTCCAGTGTTGGGGCCAGGGCTCTGTGCCCTGCCTGAACATTTCATTTAATTCCACCAGCATTCCAGGCACTGTATCCTTGCTTTAGCATGGAGGAGATCAAGGCTCCAAAGAAGAACTACGGATGGAGGTTCATTGCATTTTACAGGAGGCAGTGATCAAGACCATCCCCAAAAACAAGAAATGCAAAAAGGCAAAATGGTTGAGGAGGCCTTACAAATAGTTGAGAAAAGAAGAGAAGCTAAAGGCAAAGGAGAAAAGGAAATATATACCCATTTGAATGCAGAGTTCCAAAGAATAGCAAAGAGAGAGAAGAAAGCCTTCCTCAGCAATCAATGCAAAGAAATAGAGGAAAACAATAGAACGGGAAAGACTAGAGATCTCTTCAAAAAATTAGAGATACAAAGGGAAGATTTCATGCAAAGATGGGCACAATAAAGGACAGAAATGGTATGGACCTAACAGAAGCAGAAGATATTAAGAAGAGGTGGCAAGAATACACAGAAGAACTATACAAAGAAGATCTTCATGGGCCAGATAATCATGATGGTGTGATCACTCACCTAGAGCCAGACATTCTGGAATTTGAAGTCAAGTGGGCCTTAGGAAGCATCACCACAAACAAAGCTAGTGGAGGTGATGGAATTCCAATTGAGCTATTTCAAATCCTAAAAGATGATGCTGTGAAAATGCTGCACTATATATGCCTGCAAGTTTGGAAGACTCATCAGTGGGCACAGGACTGGAAAAGGTCAGTTTTCATTCCAATCCCAAAGAAAGGCAAAGCCAAAGAATGTTCAAACTACTGCACAATTACACTCATCTCACACGCTAGTAAAGTAATGCTCAAAATTCTCCAAGCCAGGCTTCAACAGTACTTGAACTATGAACTTCCAGATGTTCAAGCTGGATTTGAAAAGGCAGAGGATCCAGAGATCAAGTTGCCAACATCCGCTGGATCATCAAAAAAGCAAGAGAGTTCCAGAAAAACATCTACTTCTGCTTTATTGACTAAAGGCTTTATTTAAAGCCTTTGACTGTGTGGATCACAACAAACTGTGGAAAATTCTTCAAGAGATGGGAATACCAGACCACCTGACCTGCCTCCTGAGAAATCTGCATGCAGGTCAAGAAGCAACAGTTAGAACTGAACATAAAACAACAGACTGTTCCAAATCGGGAAAGGAGTACATCTAAGCTGTATACAGTCACCCTGCTTATTTCACTTATATTTAGAGTACATCATGAGAAATACTGGACTGGATGAAGCACAAGCTGGAATCAAGATTGCTGGGAGAAATATCAATAACCTCAGATATGCAGATAACACCACATTTACAGCAGAAATCAAAGAAGAACTAAAGGGCCTCTTGATGAAAGTGAAGAGGAGAGTAAAAAAGTTGGCTTAAAACTCAGCATTCAGAAAACTAAGATCATGGCATCTGATCCCATCACTTCATGGCTAATAGATGGGAAAACAGTGGAAACAGTGTGAGACTATTTTTTTGGACTCCAAAATCACTGCAGATGGTGACTGCAGCCATGAAATCAAAAGACACTTGCTCCTTGGAAGAAAAGTTATGACCAACGTAGACAGCATATTAAAAAGCAGAGACATTACTTTGCCAACAAAGGTCCATCTATTCAAAGCTGTGGTTTTTCCAGTAGTCATGTATGGATGTGAGATTTGGACTATAAAGAAAGCTGAGCACCGAAGAATTGATGCTTTTGAACTGTTGTATTGAAGACTCTTAAGGGTCCCTTGGACAGCAAGGAGATCAAAACAGTCCATCCTGAAGGAAATCAGTCCTGAATATTCATTGGAAGGACTGATGCTGAAACTGAAACTCCAATACTTTGGCCACCTGATGTGAAGAACTGACTTATTAGAAAAGACCTTGATGCTGGGAAAGATTGAAGGCAGGAGGAGAAGGGGATGGACAGAGGATGAGATGATTGGATGGCATCACCAACGCGATTGGACATGCGTTTGAGTAAACTCCGGGAGTTGTTGATGGACAGGGAGGCCTGGCGTGCTGTAGTCCATGGGGTTTCGAAGACTCGGACATGACCGAGTGACTGGACTGATCAGGGCTCAGGGAGGTACAGGGACCTTATCCTTGGCCTGTAGTAAACAGCAGAGTCAGGGTTTGACTGGCTCCCGAGCCTGTGCTCCTGCCTCCCCCAGCATGAGGGACCCTGGGTAAGTGTCACACACTATATTATGGACCCTCTTAGATTGTCAGCTGGTGGGGAGTATGGACCATACCTTATGATTTTTAGGTCATAGTCTCATTTTCTGTGAAATAGGAATGATCTTTTCATTCTTCTCAAGTACGTCAAGGGAAATTAAGTACATGTGAGCCTTGGGAATTTGGGGGATAAAGAGGAACAGGGGGTCCCAGGTACCAAGATAAGGCCCCAAGTTCCTACAGTCCCCACAGAGGCACACCTCTGTCTTGGGAACACCCTCTTAGAGCTCAATTAGTTCTTCTGAGCTCGTGCCAGAAAAACAGTCTCTCAAATTTCTTACGTGTTATGAGGCATTGCAGATAACACCGTATAATCAAATATGCCTTTCCACATCTCATTTGTAATTTCACAATTTAGCTCTCTGCGCCATTTAAGCACATATACAGCCTCTCGAGAAATCCTTATTTTTTTTCCTAAAGCTTTTATATGTGAACTTAGTGCTGATTTTGGTCTTTGCTGTGTCTAATAAGATTCTTACCAAGTGTTCTTACTGAGGAAAGCTTTCGAAAATGTAAGGAACCATGGCAATAAGCCCTGGCCTGATATAAGTCAAGCAGGCCAAGGAGGCAGCAGACAGGGGGCTCTGACGAGCCGTCAAATGTTCTTTTCTCTTTTGTCTCTGCTTTTTGTGTTTGGTTTGACTGCGTCTCTAGAGGATACAGCTGCTTTACAGTTATGCAGTGCTCCACAATTCACAAGGCACCTCTCCTGTATTATGTGTGATCTGAGCTTCACAACTACCTGGTAAGCACGATGGAACAGGCTATTATTCCCACTTTATAGATGAGGAAACTGAGGCTTGGTGAGGTTAAGTGACTTGCCCAAATCCATGAAGCTAAGTTTAATTATTCACTAATTAATGGCAAGGCTAGGAATTAAATGCAAATCTTCTGATGAGAAGTGTGGCACCTTCCTGCTGATCCAGTCTGCCTTCCTAGAGGGGATCCTTTGCCATTGATGACCTGAGGTTTCAGAGATGAGACTGTGGCATCTGGACCCTACTGCTCATGTAGTTTGGAGAAGGCAATGGCAACCCACTCCAGTGTTCTTGCCTGGAGAATCCCAGGGACCGGGGAGCCTGGTGGGCTACCGTCTATGGGGTCGCTGAGAGTCGGACACGACTGAAGCGACTTAGCAGCAGCAGCAGCAGCAGCTCATGTAGTTGCTGACTCCATCCGCTGTTCTCATGGCTACTCTCTGCGCCCTGAGCACTGCCCTTTCTCACTTGGGTCATTGACACAGAGTCCTAGATTGGTTTCCTTTCTTCCTGTCTTGACTCACTGAAGTCCAATGTCCACATTCCCACATAAATGACTTTCTTCAATGCAAATGTTATCAAGCGCTTCTCTGTTTGAAACACATTGATCACTTTCATGGTCTTTCAGAAAAATACGCAAACTCCCCAATGTGGCCTCCAAAGGTGTGCATGGAGGGATGTGGCTTGTTACCCCCAGAATCTGAGTGCCATCCCCTCTTCACCACCAAACTCTGCTGTCCTGGAAGCTTTGTCATCTTCATCTTATGACTCATGTCACCCTTCCTCTGCCTCATTGTCTTCTCTTTATAATGTTTTATAATTTTGAAGCCATTTGTAACCAGCCCCCTCCCTTCAAATAAAAAAAAAAAAAGAAAACACCTTGTTTATAGCTCCTTAACTATTATCAGTGCTCCCTTGGTAGCTGGTAAAGAATCCACCTGCAATGCAGGAGTCCCTGGTTCGATTCCTGGGTCGGGAAGATATGCTGGAGAAGGGATAGGCTAGCCACTGCGGTATTCTTGGGCTAATCTTTATTTTTCAGAATTGTTTAAAATTAATTTTTATTGGAGTAGGATCCCCAAGTGGCTCAGTGGTAAAGAATCCGCTTGCCAATGCAGGAGACGTGGGTTCGATCCTTGGGTCAGGAAAATTCACTGCAGAAGGAACTGGCAACCCACTCCAGTCTTCTTGCCTGGAACATCCCATAGACAAAGAAGCCTGACGGGCTGCTGTTCGTGGGTTCTGTACAAAGAGTCAGACACGACTTAGCGATGAAACGACGACATAGTTGGTTTACAATGTCGTGTGAGTTTCTACTGTGCAGCAAAATGAATCATTCATGCATTTACATATATGTAAATATATGCATTTCCTTCCCACTCAGAGTGCCACAGAGCATTAGAGTTCCCTGTGCTATCCAGTAGGTTCTCATCAGTTATCCGTTGGGTGGGAGGAATTGGGAGATTGAGCTTGACACATATAATCTTTATTTCTGTAGTCTGGTTTAGAGATTATAAAACACTGATATTACTTCCAATAATTGGGCTTCCCTGGTGGCTAAGATGGTAGAAAGTCCTGTAATGCAGGAGACCCAGGTTCGATCCCTGGGTCAGGAAGATCCCCTGGAGAAGAGAATGACAACCTGCTCCAGTATTCTTGCATAGAAAATTCCATGGACAGAAGAGCCTGGCGGGCTACAGTCCATAGCGTCGCAAAGAGTGGGACATGGCTGAGTGACTAACTCTTACTTCCAATAATTAGCATAGATGCTAAGGTGGACAGGGAGCCATTGTACAAATGCAGACACTGAGGGCTGGAGATTTAAGTAACTTGTCCACCTTCATGTCACAGCCAAGTGACCCAGCACTTGAAATTCAAGTTGGTATATTCTAGTTCATGCACAATTATGCAACCTGTTTGCATAGTTTATCAGCTCCTGTAAAGCATTTGGGGAGGAGGGGAAAGTAGTAAAAAGATGAAATGTCAAAATCTGAGTTGCATCTCACAGAGTAGTCGAGAAGGACTCTTGCATAAGAAGCATTTCTAGGCAGGAGGAGAGGCAAAGAGAAAGGGAGAGAACCCTGCCCCTGGAAAAACAGCCTGTGGGCTCATTAACCTCTTTCAAACAATCTCTCATCTCTCCCATCTCCCTGGTGACCAGAAATAAGTCAGAGGGGAACGAGTGTGGTAAACTTTCACCCGCAGGGACAGGATATCTGGGGAGAAAAGACATCACAAGTGGATAGAGTTTGCTGTTTTCTGCTGAGTCATGGGGGTAGGTCTTCTTTCTTGGAATAACTGGGAATCATTCTCCTGGGGGAAATGTTCATGTCCCCAACAGTGTTGCCTTAATGACATGAAGGCTGAGGGCACTCTAGCTCTGGGTATGAGTAAAACTCCCAACTTACCAGGAGCCCTTCCTAACTCTGACAGCCATGGGCCACTTCCTCATGGCCCTAATTTAGCAACAGCTGGTGATACTTCCCAGGTGGCACTAGTGTTAAGAACTTGCCTGCCAATGCAAGGGATATAAAAGACATAGGTTGGATCCCTGGGTTGGGAAGATCCCCTGGAGGAGGGCATGGCAACGCGCTCCAGTATTCTTGCCTGGAGAATCCTGTGGACAGAGGAGCCTGGAGGTCTTTGTTCAGCCCATGGGGTTGCACATAGTCAGACACAGCTCAGTGACTGAACAACATTATCAGTCTCTGGGATGCTGTGGACACAGTCGTTTGTTGATAGCAAAGAAAGAAGGAAGCACAAGCTTCTCTGGCCCCCTCTGCTCAGGAGGCCACTTGCAAGGAGAACGTTTCACAGATGTGCTGAACGGTGAAGAGTCACCTGCCCGTAGCCTCTGTAAAGTCAACGGTGCCTCTTGGAAACAATGGTCCATCTCATGTACATCTCAGTTTTGCATGTGGGGTGGGGGTTGGTTCATCTGGCAGAGTTCTCTGCCTTTGAACCTGCCTCTAAGTCTTAGACCCCTGCGCTTTGAAGTGCAGGATCAATAGTTCCAAAAGTCCCAGAGTCTTCCATCCAAGATCCTGATTGTGTTCTAGATGTGCTCTGACATGCATACCTTCAAATCTCAATGCTTAACCAATAGAAGCATGTTTGCCAACAATGCCAAGGCGAAGGGCCGGTCCCAGGACCAGCAGCACTAGCATTTCCTTGGAAGCTCTTTAAAGTTCACATCTCAGCACTGCCTCAGGTCTACTGAATCAGAATCTCCATTCTAACAAGATCCCCCCGGGATGTGTGCACACATTAACATTCAGGAAGCACTGCTCTAGATGACCAAAGTCCCCTTGATGGGTCTTTTTTTGTTTTTTTTGCTATTTTTTATTTTTAAAATTACCTTTATCTATTTAACCCTGCACTGGGTCTTCATTGCTGTGTGTGGGCTTTCTCTAGTTGCAGCGAGTGGGAGGTTACTCTCCAGTTGCAGTGCAGGGACTTCTTGCACTGGTGTCTCTTGTTACAGAGCACAGGTTCTAGGCACTTTGGCTCAGTAGTTGTGGCCTGAGGGCTCGGGAGCACTGGCTGGGTAGTTGTGGTGCATGGACTTAGTTGCTCTGCAGCATGTGGGATCTTCCTGGACCAGGAATGGTATCCATGTCCCCTGCACAGGCAGATTCTTTACTCCTGAGCCACGAGGGAAGTACACCCTTGATGGATCTTGAATGAAATATTCCTTATATAAGAGGGAGAGGAAGAGGGACTTCCCTGGTGGTCCAGGGGTTAAGAATCTGCCTTCCAATGCAGGGGATGTGGGTTCAGTCCCTGGTCGGGGAACTAAGATCCCACATGGCTGGGGGCAACTAAGCCTGTGGGTGGCAACTCCTGAACCCATGTGATCTAGAGTCCTGGCAGCCAAAATAATAATAATAATAAAATAAAGAGGGAGAGGAGGAAAATAGACTCAATGAGATAGAAGTAGAGGAAAACAGAGACAGTTTGCCCTGCTGTGAAGACATTGAATTACATACTGAACTATGCAAAGCCTGTTTCTAAAGTCCCAGCACTTGGGTGCCCAGTGCTCGGGCACCAGAAGCCAGCTTTGGCTTAAGATCATTGCGTTGCTGACGTAGGAGGCCCCTCCCCTGCCTGCTTCCCAGGGTACCCACCAGCGCCAGGGCAGGCTGATTTCCATTTCTTCAGCTTGCCTCTTTCCTGTTGCTGCCAGGCATGGAGGCGGGAGAAGAGGGTTTAATCAACCTTAGTGAGTCCTGTTAGCAAGTTGGAAAATACAGCACAGTTTTTTTTTTCCTGTGCGGCACCCCAAAGTGCGAACATCAAGGGGGTGATTACTGGCCCTTTATTATTCTCGTTTTGGTAAAGCTGCTTTCCACCCCCACACCTATGTTCAAGGTTAATTTGTGGTGCTGTCTCCCTGCAGGTCTCTGCCCAGCGCCCCTGGGGAACTGCGTTTAGTAACACGGAGCAGGAGAGGCAGAGAGCGCGGCGCAGACTCCACACATGACTTGGAAACTGGCTTGGCCTGATGGCAGGAGAATGTGTGTTTTTCTGGTGTTAACTGCGGAGGGGGGAAGCAGTGGGCGCCCGGGAGCCCTGGCACACGGTGCGGCTTCCCGCCCTGGGAGATGCTGCTGAAAAGAGCACTAAGGCAGAGGAGGCAGCATCTTCTGCGGGAGGCGGGAGTGAGCGTGCAGAAGGTTTGGGTTGAGTGAGGTTGAGGGGACAGAGGCAGAACCATTTCGGCGGCAATCGACAAAGGGAGGTGGGGGTGGGTCCCCTCTGGGGCAGAGCCATTTCAGACACCCGCACCTTGATCCCTGCCTAGGCTGCTGAAGCCAGAAACAGTCCAGCACATAAAGGGGAAACCAGCATCATATAACCAGTCCAGGCAGTGTATTCTGATTCACAAACCACCATCCCCTCCCTTCTTTTAAAAGACTCCTAGTTTCCCACCCAGTATCCATCCTCCCTTCTTCCTTACCAACAGAACCCCAATTTTATCCTGGGAAGCAAGATGCCAAGTAAAAGGGTGATGTTTCCCAGTCTCCCTTGTAAGGAGGCAAGGCCCCCAGAAGTGAGCAGAAGTCGTTAAGTGGAGCTTCCAGGCAAGCCCCTCGACCATGTGAATTCACCAAGGGAGCACTTGTCTTTTGCAGTTTCTCCATCTTTCTGCCTAAAATGCATCCTTCTGTGTTGTGTGTGTGTGTGTGTGTGTGTGTGTGTGTGTGTGTGTGTGTGTGCGCATGCGCGCTCAGTCATATATGACTCTTTGTGACCCCACTGACTGTAGCCCTCCAGGCTGCTCTGTCCATGGGATTCTCCAGGCAAGAATACTGGAGTGGGTTGCCATTCCCTTCTCCAGGGGATCTTCCCGACCCGGGGATCGAACCTGCCTCTCCTGCGTTGACAGGTGGATTCTTTACTGCGGAGCCACCCGGTTCTGCTGAGCTCTAAGGGGTAATGTGATGTCAGAGCCGCATACTAGAGATGGTGAGGCAGACATTTACGAGGTTTCTGATTCCTGGTGACCGTCATCCCTGCCTATTTCTGGTCTCTGCCCCAGAAGCCACTTGCTTGCATTTTGAACTCAATCCTACATTGTTGCCACATCATCCATGTTCCCCGCATTAGGTCAGGCAAGTAAATCTAGCTATTGAAACAAACTTCCAAATCTCAGCTGCTTGATCCAATAAAAGCTTGCCATTCACATCAAGCCCAAAGAGGAGGTAACAGGTTGGCAGGTTATCTTGGATCCCAGGGCCTGTGCTCCTTCCCTCCTGGTCTGCACTGAATTCTGTACCCTCCGCATCCTCTCCGTAGCAGATGGGGTGAGGCAGCAAGAATAGAAGACGGGTCCTATCTCTGGGTCATACCAAGGTGAGGTACGGCCCCCTGTACTGAGATCTCATTGGCTGAAATTCTGTCCTTTGGCCACAAGGGGGCCAGGATATATCAGCAGGTTACAAATTCAGGAGCAAAGCAGATGGTTTTTGGTGAATAGTCCTAGGGTGCCAAAAACACTGTTTCAGGAGGGAAGAAGGAAAGGAGGGAGGGAGAGAGGGGGAGAGTGAGAGAGAAAGAAAGAAAGAGAAAGGAAGAAAGAAAAGAAGGAAAGAAAGAAAATAAGAAAAAGAAAGAGAGGAAGGAAGAAAAGCAAAAAGAAGGGAGGGTAGGAGGGAGGGAGGTAGGAAGAAAGAGAAAGAAATAAAAGGAAAGATTCTCAGATGCTCAGTTGTTCTCTACAGATTATTCACGCGTGTTTCCCGTGATGCAAAATATGCCAACGTGTAGAAAGAACGGAATGATGTCACTGGCTTCCCAAGTGCGTGTCTGTGTTAGCCAGGCTTCCCTTCCTTCAGGAAGCTTTTGTTCAGCTCGGGGAGTTCAGAGCCCTGTTGTTACACCCCAGGGGCTGGAAGGCTCTAGGGAAGTGGAGGAGTTCAGACTGGGAGAGGCTGCTTTGCCCGTGAGATTCCTGGCTTAGGAGCTGGGTAGATCTCACTTTGACCGAGATCCTTTATTGTAACTGTCCCTGTGGCTGGCCTTGAGCAAGTGGCTTCTGTTTTCTGAGCAGTGACTTCCCTGTCTCCTCATCTGTAAAGTAGAAATAACAATACCTGCCCTCTGGGTTTCTCCGTCTCTTTCTTAAGAATGAGAGGTAATGTGGCAAAACATCCGGTCAAGTAGAGGCTCCGAAACTGGCAGCTGCTGTTCTCACCTGTCTCAGCCTCTCTTAATTGGTCCTTGTTATCTGTAGAGCCAGACTTCACAGTCTGGGCTGTTGACTCTTTTCTCTCCGGCTCAAACCTACCTTCCAGGCACCATCTCCGGCCATGGCCTCCACTGACTCCAGATTTCTGTTTCATACTTGAACTTATTCTACTGTTCTCTAGACTTTCCCGACCCTTGTACAACTTGATGCCCTTTTACACATTGCTCTCTTTACTTCTAATGTGGACTCTCTCAGCCTCAGCACTCCTTGCTTTTGGGCTGGATGGTTATTTGCTGGGGACTATTCTGTACACGGTAGGCTTCCCTTGTGGTTCAGATGGTAAAGAATCCAACTGCAATTCAGGAGACCCGGGTTCAATCCCTGGGTTGAGAAGATCCCGTGGAGAAGAGAATGGCTACCCACTCCAATATTCTTGCCTGGAGACTTCCATGGACAGAGGAGCCTGGTGGGCTACAGTCCATGGGATTACAGAGTCAGATACAACTAAGCAACTAACACACACACATTCTGTATACCGTATGTAGGATGCTTACCAACATCTCTGACCTTGACCCAGCGGAGGCCAGGAACATCACTGGCTCAGCCGCAACAGCCAGAACCTCTCCAGACATTATCAGTCATCCCGGGAAGAGAAATCAACCCCAGTTGAGAAGCTCGGCTCTGATGTCCTTCACTCCCCTCTCTCTGGTAAAACTCCTATGCATCCTACTCACCAATCTACAAAGTCACTCTCCTTGGAAAGCCTTCCCTGTCTTCTCTGGGAAGAAATTAATGGAAAATTAATTGCTTCGTCCTCTGATCTCTCATATCCCTTTTTGTATTCTTGTGTTAACATTTACTTCTTTTCTTATTACTTGTCTACTAGACTTGGTGCTTGTTGAGGGGACCCATCTCATTCACCCTTTGTTCCCCAGCAGAATAGATTTTTTTTTTTTAAGTTAATGAATTAATCAATGACTCTTAAGTGAAAAAAATGACCTCTCAATGGATTTGTGTTTAGGGTTAATTTGAACAGTGGCACCATTGTCTGACTGAGGTTAGAACTGAAAATGAAGAGGTTCCTGAGTACCCAGGTGGATTCACAGGGACCTATGACTGATGAGGTGTGGTTTTTCCCACATTTCCTTTCAGGGGCCTGTTGGAAAGATGTTCAGGATGTTAGACAGGAGGGGTGGGTAAGAGGACTATGGGACTCTGGAAAGACACAGAAATCAGGAGTGAATCTGGGGAAACTTCATCTGCTTTGGGTATAGAAAATAAAAGTGTGTGAATCGGTGAAGCCACAAGGCAAATGCCAATAAAGTCCAAATGAGTCACTGGGTTTCCTAGGTGGTGCTAGTGGTAAAGAACTTGCCTGCCAATGCAGGAGACATAAGAGATGTGGGTTCCATCCCCGGGTCTGGAAGATACCCTGGAGGAGGAAATGGCAACCCACTGTAGTGTTCTTGCTTGGGAAATCTCATGGAGAGAGGAGCCTGGTGAGCTACAGTCCATGGGGTTTCAAAGAATTGGACATGACTGAAGCGACTTAGCACTCAGGCACAGGAGTGTGAAGAGGGGTGGTCCTGTGGGGCTGGACCAGCTGAAGAAGAACGAGCTGCTTCTTAGAGCAGCTACATCTTAAACCAGGCTTCCCTGCTGGCTCAGACAGTAAAGAATCCATGGGCAATGTAGGAGGCCTGGGTTTGATCCCTGGGTTGGGAAGATTCCTTGGAGAAAGGAATGGCAACCCACTGCAGTATTCTTGCCTGGAGAATTCCATGGACAGAGGAGGCTGGAGGAATACAGTCCATAGGGGTCACAAAGCGTTGGCCACGACTGAGAAACTGACTCTTTACATCACAGACCACATCTATGATATGATAACACAGGCTCCAGTCCAACCAAACTGGCCTCTTGCTGTTTCTTACCATCAGTGTGTTCCCACCCCAGGGCCTTTGCACCTGCTGCCCCCACTGCCTGGGGTGTTTTTCCCTGCATGCCTAACCGACTCCCTCATTTCCTTTTGATTTCTGCTCCGATGTCAGACCATTGGACTATTAGGTCTATAATAAATGATATCCTTTCTGGGTACTCTCTATCTCTCACCCAGCATTATTTTTGTTTATGGGTGCTAAATATGTATCTGCTTCTCATTTATCCACCTCCTCATTGAATGTAAGTTACATGAGGACAGGGATTTTTGTCTGTTTTACTTACTGCTGTATCACCAGTGCCTACAACAGAGGCTGGCACATAGTAAGTACTCAACAAATGCTGGAGGAATGAGCGAGTGGATGCGGTCTGTTTCGAGCTGGCCTTGAATGGTGGAGAGAGAAGTTGTAGGGGTGAGTGTGGAGCCGGCAACTGAGAGTGGACAGAAGAGACTGCAAACTCAGAGACCCCTCAGGCCCCACGAGGTGGGTGATGGGTCCAGGACCTCATCCTCAAGGCTGGCAGGCAGCCAGGAGGGCAGACGGATTTCTGCTTGGCCTTCTTCTGCTGCTAAGGCAGACGTGTTAGAGAAGATAATTGCAAAATATCAAGTGCCATGGAAACACTTATTAATACCGGGGGCTGGTGCTCCATCGGAGCCCGAGGCTTGCTCCGGCTTCGATGAACAGCCAGCAGTTCTGAAGCGTGTCCAAAGCACTTGGTTTCTTGGACCTGAAACCACAATCTTCAGTACACAATGATTTAGTGCCTTCTGTCAGAGCGCCTCAAAGCCTGTCACCAACAGCCACCCTGCCCACGTCCTTGCGAGGAGGTGGCGCGGAGCAGCAGGCGCTGCATCCTGTTTGTTTTTGACTAATACGATTTTGGAAGCCTGTCCCTCCTTTTTCAGCTCTCAGGGATCCAGTTTTCCTTTCACTTCAGCCTACTGACTCTGTGTTCCAATTCCCCACCCAGTCATTTTGAAGGTTCACGGCCCCACAGGATGGGGAAGGAGATACTGGAGGCAGCTGGTGGTGACAGAAGCCCTTGTCTTGCCAGCTGGAGGGGTCAGCGCCGTCTCCTCCCTGCCAGCACCCAGGTGGAGGTGGAGGGAGGAGATGGGGCCAGGGAGACGCACTGGGGGCCAGTTTGCTCCTGTGTGGGGCTTCGTGGGGTCCATACATGCCGACACCACTTCCCAACTGGATGCATTTCTCGGTTGGGGCAGTGGAAGCGCTGGTGGGTGGAAGACACGGGAGTGATGGATGTTGTGGGGGCTGCAAAACTGGGAGCCACTCAGGGTAGCGATGAGTCATACAGGCCTCTCCTGTTTCCCCTGAGGAGGGAGGGAGGGAGGGAAAGAGGGAAGGAAGGAAGGCTGGAGGAAGATAGGAAAGAGGGAAGGAAGGGAGGGAGGAGAGAAGAAGGGATAAAGGAAGGAAGGAGGGCTGGAGGAAGATAAGAAAGAGGGAAGGAAGGAAGGGAGGGAGGAGGGAAGGAAGGAAGGAGAGAAGGACGGAAGGGAAGAAGGAAGGAAGGAGGGATGGAGGAAGGAAGGAGGGATGGAGAAGGAAGGAGGGAAGGAAAGAGAGAAGGGAAGGAGGGAAGGGAGGGAAGAAGAAGGAAGGAAGGAGGGAAGGGAGGGAAGGAAGGCACATGCACAGAGGCATCTGCACTCAGAAATCAGAAATCCCTCCAAGTATTCGAGTCTTTCCCTCTGGATGGTGGTAATCTCCTAAGGTGACTCCACTGTTCTTCGGCTTTAAGGGTTCAAGACTGAGCAAATCTGCTGCCCTCCAGGAAAATATTTCAGAGCTCCAGAATGGGCAAATCCCTCCTCCTCCATATGTGTTCCAAGCATCCCTGGACCATTTCCCCAGTCCTTACAGGGCTGGGCAGCTGTGTGACCACGGGGCCCAGCACTGGTGCCTTGAAACTGCTCCCTGGTTGGGTTTGGCCCTGGAATAGGTTGCTTCTTTCAGGGCACTGGCCTCTGCCTCTCTCTCCCGGTCCGCTCTGCACTCAGCCGGGATCAGAGGAGGTGGGAGGTGGGCCTAGGGGACAGGGAATCAGATGCAGGGACCCCAGGCTTCTCCTGCGGGACTGACAGGCGAGGAGCCTGTAGCCAGGGCCCGCTGGGCAAGCTCACCACTGTTTACAGGCAGGCACCCTTGAAATTCCCGTCATCATCTTGCTTTTCGTGTAGAAGACCAGAGGTCAGAGGAGCAAGGAGAGACCAGGGCTCTGAGAGGCAGTGAGAGCATCCTGGAGAAAGGCTGAAGAGGGGGTGGACAGGTGGTTTCTCTGGTTTGGCCAGGGCGCCCCCCATTCTGCGCCTGCAATCCCCGCCTTTATCTGCAGGCCGGCCTCTTTGGGCCTGAAAACAATCCCTCCGCCCCGCCCCGCGCGCTGCTTCTCTACCTGCTCGGAAACCCATCTCCTGTGCTTCCTTTTGATGACTTCTCCTTAGTTGCCACGAAGAAGTGCTCGTATCAGCAAACAGATGGCGGCTGAGGCATGTAGCATAAAATATATTTATCAAGGCAAACAGCTGTAGCCCATTTCATTCCGCAGATTTCTATTAAAAGTTCCCCAGAGCTACAAGGCGCTGGGAGGCGGCAATCGGAAGGCGGCCCTGGCGCGTTTTGTGCGGCTCTGCGGGGCGGAGGGGACCCGGGGCCTGGCGCCCCTATTCTTCTGCGCCGGCTTCAATTAAGGCGCCACGGTCGCCAAGGCAGCCTGGCCTCTCCCGCCCCTCCCGGTGGGGATGGGCGCTCCCGAGGCATTCCCACCCTCAAGGACTCTGGTAACTTGGCGGCAGCGCCAGCCCTTGGGCAGGGTGGCAGCTCTGGGCTCCTTTCTGTCGTGAGAGGGGCGCTTGTGCTGGGCGCTGGCCGCTGGGTTCCACGTCTGCAGTCATCCTCACGGTCTTTCTCACTGTGCTTCATGGGGTGGGGGGGTTGTTTGTTTTTCTGATGCCCAGGACCCGCTGAGCGCTCTCTCCCCCGCCGTGGTTTGGAAGGGCACTGGTCTGGGATTTGGAAGAACCAGAATGTCTTCCAGGCTGCCATTAATTATTTGCATTGAACGTGGGCAATCCATTTCATTTGGCGCTTTCTTTCCTCTTGAAGGGGTGGGATGGGATTCAAGGAGCAAACTCAAGTACCTTCAGGGACAAGGCAGGTCACCCAGGTGTGAAATGGCCAGGTGCAGATAGTGCCAAGGTGCCTAGTGTGTGCCTTTCTGAAAGACATGCTCCAACACAGGAGTGCTTCCACCTGGTTGTGGGGTGCATTTGGCACAGGGCCTCTGGTTTGAGATCCCCCCAGACTCAGCGTTTGTCAACAGGCCAGCAAGCCCTGATATTCTATAATGACTATTACAGAATAATAGGTAGGATAAAGCCGAATGCCACAGGGGGCAAATAGATGATAGTGTGATCTAAAAGAAAATTGCTACCTTTTGCATTTTTATTTGGATGGACTTCTTTTTCTTAGAGTAGTTTTAGATTCACAACAAAAGTGAGGGGAGGGTACAGGGAGCTGCCACATACCCGCTGCCTGTTCACATGCACTGCTCCCTCCACCAGACGGTACCTCTCTTACAATCGATGCCCCTCCACGGACACATCATTATCACCCAGAGGTCAGAGTTTACACCAGGT
This sequence comes from Dama dama, assembly GCF_033118175.1. Taxonomy (NCBI): domain Eukaryota; kingdom Metazoa; phylum Chordata; class Mammalia; order Artiodactyla; family Cervidae; genus Dama; species Dama dama. Next base: position 20,435,090 of record NC_083682.1, on the reverse strand, counting down.
TCAGTCTTGGTGTTGGGTGTTCTCTGGGTTTGAACAAATGGATGATGACAAGTATCCACCATTATAGTATCATACAGAAGAGTTTTGCTGCCCTAAAAATCCCCAGGGCTCTGCTTGTTCATCCCTTTTGCATTTTTAAAAGGGAATGTGGAGTAAGTAACCGGAGACCCTGGCTCTTCTCTCTGTCACTGTGGGGACCACCCATCTTCTTGAGGAATCCTGTGGCTTAGCGGGTCAGAAACAGGGACCACGGACGCTGACTGTCTGGGTTCAAAGCCTGGCCGTGCGTCCCAATAGCTGTGTGACCTCTGACAGGTTGTTTAGCTATACTTCCATTATACCTTCAGCATGCTCAGTTGCTCAGTCATGTCTGACTCTTTGCGATTCCATGGAGTGTAGCTTACCAGACTCCTCTGCCCATGGAGTTTTCCAAGCGAGAACACTAGAGCTGGTTGCCAATTCTTCTTCCAGGGAATCTTCCCAACCCAGGGATCGAATCTGCCTCTCTTGCATCTGCTGCATTGGCAGGCAGATTCTTTACCACTAGCACCACCTGGGACGCCCTATACCTTCAGGAGGTTATTTAAAGATACTGTGTGTCTCAGTTTTCTCAACTAAAAAATGACAATCAAAGCAGCACCTGTTAGGACTTCCTTGGTGGTCCAGTGGTTAAGGGTCCACTGCCTGTGCAGGAGACCCCGGTTCAATCCCTGATCTGGGAAGATCCCACATGCTGCAGAGCAACTAAGCCCGTGCGCTGCAACTCCTGAGCCCGCATGCTGCAACTACTAAAGTCCGTGCTCTGGACCCTCTGCTCCGAAGCAAGAGAAGCCTGTGCACCCCAATGAAGAGTAGCCCCTTCCCACTGCAACTAGAGAAAGCCCATGTACAGCAATGAAGATTCAACACAGCCAAAAATAAATAAATACAGGATGACTGATTAAAATTGCACATACTATTTAAAAAAAAGCACCTGTACATGCAGCTATGTGAGAATAAAGTTTATCCCTCTGAGTAATTCACCTGCAATTATGCCTGACGTAGAGTAAGCACTCAATAAATGCTAATTGTAATTTATTGAGATGACCTTCCGGCGTTGTTTTTGCACTAAATGGGACAACCATGCAGGGATTGGTTTGTGGATCCAATATTTACCAACAGCTGGTGACTGTGATGAGGCTCAGCTCCTCCAGCAAACAGATCATTTTACTGCTTTTGCCTCCAGTCAAGATATCAAACTGAATTCCTCCCATGTATGGTACACTTTTACATGCATCATCTAATTAGACATCTTGAAGGGGATGAGGCAAATCGCGCCTTCCTTATTTTACAAAGGCAGAAGCACAAGTTCAAAGAGGTTACATAATTTGTGCTAAGCCACCCAGTTAGAGTCAGGATCTGAGTCCAGAATATGGAATTCCCTGGACAGTGGTCTCTTCACTTTATAGGACTGCTTTTCTATATGCTTATTAGCTGTGTGTGATTACGGTTAATTAACATTATCTATTATATTCTGGTTGTAGCTAGGAGAGCTCTGTTGATTCGCAGGAGTTTCTCAGACTTGCTCCAAACATGATTTCAGGTGCTTGTTCACAATCCTGATTTCTGTAGCCCAACCCAAGTCTGTAAATCAGGATTCTCAGAGCAGAGACCCAGTGATCTGTATATTCAACTAGCAACCCTGTTGATTCTCAGAGTCAAGATTGTTTGAGAAACAAATCTTGGGCCAGAGGATTCTGCCAAGAGATCCCCACAGTCAGCTTTGCTGGGATATTTGGACTAGCTAATTGGGAGTAAGTAACAAGGTCATGGGCAGTAGACAGAAGAGTGTGTTTGGCTCAAAGGACCAGAAGCAGAAACAAAGGAAAGTCCGGGGCTCATTGATTCAGTTCGCCAAATAGGTATTGAGTTCTTATTTGTGAGCAAGGTGCCTTGGTAGTCCTTGCATGCTGGGTCAAGAATGTCCTTTAGGAAAACGAACAGGCCGGTTATCAGAGCTGCAGAGCATCTAGTGAGTTTTTAGAATTTTATTTTTGGCTACACTGGGTCAGTGTAGCCATGGCTATGCTGTGGGTGGGCTTTGTCTAGTTGCAGTGAGTAGGGGCTTCTCTGTAGCTGCAGTGTGCAAACCTCTCATTGCTGTGGCTTCGCTTGTCGCAGAGCACAGACTCTAGGGTACACAGGCTTCAGCAGCTGTGGCGCATGGGCTTCGTTGCCTCGAAGCACGTGGAATCTTCCCGGACAAGGGCTGGAACCTGTGTCCCCTGCATTGGCAGGTGGATTCTTAACCCCTGGACCACCAGCGAAGCCCACATTTAGTGATCTAAAACAAGGGGTGCACTCCTTTGCCCCACCTGTTTTTGAGAAAAGGTACTGACCCAGGTGAGGATGTCCTCTCTCAGTGCCTCTTAGATTATGTCCAATCAAAAATTGCAATTAGCTTTAAGCTATTTCTGTGGTCGATGAGTCTTCCAGAATATGCACAGAATACAGGGCGATGGGCCGAGAACTTGGTGTGCGGAGCAAAGTCTGTGCCCAGCCTCAAAGAACCTTCAGTTCACCAGGTGAGCAAACAATGGGGATATGTCATTGCAACCTGTAATTCAGGCAGGACAATTATGATTCCATAATTATAGCACTACAGGTAATGGCTAGTCCTCTTCAGTTAATGGTGTATTGACATTTGGGTGGCCCTGAAGTCTCCATGCTCATCATTAGTCAACCACTACTGCTTTCCTCCCTCTTCTCTTTTCCTCACACTGTTTTTATTTGGTAACTATTGCCTCCTTCTCTGGCTCCATTTATGAAAATTCTACCAATGTTTCAAATTCAATCCCACCAAAACAAAATTATTTCTGTTTTTTTCATTTTGGTAAGGCATGGCCTGCCCATCCTCTGAAACACCCGGTGGTCCCTCTCCCTTGGTTTTATGTCCTGCCCTCTGGCTTGCCTTCTGAGCTCTAAACTTCTAGGCTTCCCTAGTGGCTCAGTGGTAAAGAATCTGCCTGCAATGCAGGAGACATAGATTCAATCCCTGAGTTGGGAAGATCCCCTGGAGTAGAAAATGACAAGCCACTCCAGTATTCTTGCCTGGGAAATCCCATGGACAGAGGAGCCTAGTGGGCTATAGTCCATTGGGTTGCAAAGAGTCAGATATGTCTTAATGACTAAATAGCCACAAACAAAAACAAACTTTCAGAAGCCTGGAGTTGGTCTTACTGAAATTTTCCTGTAGATATTAGCATGCAACCCTATTCACAGCAGGTGATAGATAATCTAAGTTTATTAGTTCTCTTTGCAGAGGACTTCAAAGTAAGTTCAAGACTCCAAGTTTGACTCTTGAAGGTGTTCTGTGTTAGCTGGACATTTTAGGTTGTACCCAACGAAAAATTAAATCATTTTAAGTCACAGAGGGATGGCATAACTCATGTAACTGAAAAATTTGTAGGGGTGGTTTTGATAGCTTTAGGGACAGGTAGGTCAGAGCTCATAAATATTGTCAGGAATCTACTCATCTCCCTCTCTTCCCTCTGCTTCTTTCCACGACAGCTTGATACTTGGGTGGACTCTTCCTACGCTGGGGCAGAGGAGTCTTAGAATCTTTGGGCTTATGCTCCACCCACTCAGTAATCTCAGAGGAAAGACAGTCTGAGTGTAAGTCCAAGGCCTGCCTCTCATTGTGATTCTGATTGGCCACTCCTGAATCCAAGCGTGAATGGTCCTTTGTTATACTGGAGCCCCAGAGTGGGGACAACTATTTGTTTTGTAGAAAAAGGGGCCAAACCACAGATGTTCAATCCAGGGTTATTTAACTTTCCATAGGAAAACATTCAACAAACAAATTATTTTTTTTTTAAGATTCTTTTCATGTGGACCATTTTTAGTCTTTATTGAATTTGTTCCAACCTTGTTTCTGTCTTATGTTTTTTGGTTTTTTGACCTCGAGGCATGTGCTATCTTAGCTTCCTGATCAGGTATTGAACTCACAGTCCCTGCGTTGGAAGAGGAAGTCTTAACCACCGGATTGCCAGGGAAGTCCCACAAATTATTTCCTTAAACGCTTATTTTATTTCTGATGCTAAACAGGCTTTGTAAAAAAACGCGTGCATTAATCACACGATAAACCAGTCCCGAAGCATGAGAAAAGCTCGTGCAACTTCTTTCACTATCAAACATACACCTTAAACCTCAAGCCATGCAGATTTATCCTAAGGAAGTAATCAGAGGTGCATACCAAGTCAAGGCTGTTAATTGCAGCAATATTTATATAAGGAGAGCAACACAATTGGAAATACCATAAATATCCAAAACAGAGAAAAGAATCAGTACATTATAGTATAGCCATTAAAAGCGATGTTCCTAAAACGTATGCTATAGAAAGAGGCTCGGGAAATTATATTATGGTACTAAACAAAAATGCCAAGTTACAAAAGTATGTATATATTACGATCCCAAATTTGCGTGAATATACACAACTGCAGTACAGGCTGGAAGGAAAGGCATTCACGGAGTTCATCATTGACTTTCAAATTGCCGATGAAATTTCCTCTCCGTTATACTTTCTGTTGCCCAGTTTGGGCCCAAGAACAGTCTTATTTCATGACTGAAAAAAGCATGCTTTTCATGCCTCGGTGTCAGTGCAATTGAAAACACATCCCATTGAATTTGCGGTGATTGCAAAGTAGGGCAGCCCTTCACCCTGGGACAGAGCCCAGAATCCAAGCAGAGAAGAGCTCTACAGCTTGCCCTGCCCCAGGCGAGGCAAGAGGGCACTGCTTGCTTCTGTTTCTCCTGGGCCAGGATCCCTGTTATTTCCATATGGGTGGTTTTTTTTTTTTTTTTTTTTGCTGCTCGTTCAGCCTTAAAGGCAGATACTTGCCCCTCCCTCGCCTTATTAATTACAGGATGGATGGAGAAAGGGAGGAAGAAAAGAGAGCGAGGGAGAGAGAGAGAGAGACAGGAGAGATAACTAACATCTTTCCCCTATGGGACTGCAATAAAGGAGCATATGTATCAACTAAAAAAAATTCCTTGGCAACAAAAGCTTTTTAATTGAACACAGTCTCTTCAGCCAACTTATGTAAATTCTATCCCAATTTTGGGCGTCTATTTTGAGCACAGAGAGAAGCGGTATGAATCTTGCCCTAAAACTGTGCTCGACAGAAAGGGTGATGCCATATGGATGCCACGTTATGGGAGCCTGTCACCTGCTAACCGAGATGAGAAATTACAGGTTATAATCGCCTTCCCGCTGCCTGAGCAGCCCTGGTGGGTGGGGAGTGCTTGGGGCATCAAGGTTTGGTTTGACAACCTAACACTTGCCTGGGGCTCTGAAGCCACAGGTGTCTGGGAAGTTGCAAGGTGAAGGGGGAGGGAAGTGGTGGTCTTTGCATGGGGAAAAATGCTGACTTCTACCCCCAAAAAAGCTTAATTTTCTTCTTCTGTGTTTGTGGGACTCTGGCTTATCCCGTAGAACTATTACCACTGAGAGTCAACGGGTGGCTCTTTGGCGGCGAGACAGACCTTGAGCAGTTGTCTCCCCTGGAAGCTGGGAGGAGCTGGGAGGAGCTCCACAGTGGGAGGAGCACCGTGTCCCCATCAGGGGAGAAGATAGGGAAAGAGATTCAGGAGGTCTGTGGACCACTCTGAGCAGCCTCCTCTGCGGGGACCTCTCAGCACAGACAGCTTCTCCCTCTGTGTCTTGGGAGAAGGATGAGTTTTGTCATGGAGTCCTGGGATCTGAGGCTTCCCGGGTGGCTCGGTGGGAAAGAATCCGCTTGCCAGTGCAGGAGACACGGGAGACCCGGGTTCAATCCCTGGGTCAGGAAGATCCCCTGGAGGAAATGGCAACCCACCCTAGTATTCTTGCCTGAGAAATCTCAGAGGAGCCTGGTAGGCTGCAGTTCATGGGGTCTCAAAAGAGTCAGACACGACTGGACAACTAAACAACAATGCAGGATGTGCCAGAGGCTGACTGCAGGTCAGATAACAGAATATGGGAGGAAGGGAGTATAGGTTGTGTGACTCAAGTCAAAAGGTAGCTTCTAATGAGTCTACAGATTCTCTCTGGAAAGGCATTTATCACAGATAATAGCAAGGAGATCCAACCAGTTAGTCCTGAATATTCATTGGAAGAACTGATGCTGAAGCTGAAGCTCCAAAACTTTGGCCACCTGATGTGAAGAACTGACTTATTGGAAAAGACCCTGATTCTGGGAAAGATTGAAGGCACGAGAAGGGGATGACAGAGGATGAGATGGTTGGATGGCATCTCCAACTCAGTGGACATGTGTTTGAGTAAACTCCAGGAGTTGGTCATGGACAGGGAAGCCTGGCATGCTGTAGTCTGTGGGGTCTCAAAGAGTCGGACCTGACTGAGTGACTGAACTGAACTGAACTGAATAGTTAAATACAATGCAGGGAAAAAAACGAAGTGGACACATTTTACATTTTCTATGCATAACATTTTCCCCCAAAGTCACTCCAATTCTTAGGTTAAAATCAGAGGCCAATTCAATCTCAGGTGTTTGTTATTTCCTTCTTCGTGCTTTTACAGTAGATCTAAAAGGTTTATAGGCGAGTTGAGTACACCAATGTTACCGCCATTGCTGTGCTGACTGTGGGTGGTTTGAGAAGTAGGATTCGTGAAGACGGTGGTGTGCCCATCCGATCTAAAAGCAGCAGCTTTCAGAGCACAGGCCTCTGTGAACCCAGTGCCCTGGCACAGAGCAGGTAGTAAAGGTGTTATTAAATATACAGATACTCAAGTTCCATGGGTACTGCTCAGTTCTGTTGGGGAAATAGAGCATCCAAGAATCCAAGGGGTTGTTCTCAGGAAGAGTTGGGTCTAATAAGTCACAGCAGTGGGCTGGAAGTGAAAGGTCACATTACCGAAATTTAACTGAAGATGCAAAGGTCATTTATTTCACTAAAATTCCTTTAGTCCTCTCTTTATAAAATGGGTTTGCTGTATCAAGAGATTTATTTCAAGTGATTGGTTAACTCAGTTATTCCAGACTCCAGTGTGCTAACTGATCTTGTTTTCCCTTTGCTTGGCTGAAGAGTATTTGGATTTTATGAGGAATAGTATTTTCTATCTGTTGAATAAATAACTCCCTTGGCTCATGGCAGATACTCTCCCTCCCTCCATTTCCTTCCCCTCCTTCCTTCCTCCTTTCCCCTCTTCCTTTTACTGTAAGTACTCATTGAACACTTATTATGTTCTAGGCACCATGATGTTTATTTCAGGTAAAAAGAAATGAATGAGGCATGCCTGCCTTCAAGGAACTTTTAGTCTAATGAAGAAAGCAAGCAACCAAACTAATAGTTTTACTAGATGGGTATGTTCATATGGACATCTGTGGGGTAGTATGGGAACACAAAAATGAAATATCAGAGTCAGATTATGAATCCCAAGCAATAGTAAAATAGTAAAATGGATTATCAGAGTGTGTGTATGTGTGTGTGTATGAGAGAGGAAAAAAAAAATGAAGTAAAAGTAGTAATTCATACAATATGTTCTTTTTGTGAAGTATCACTTACTGGAGAAGCCATCTGCGATACTACCTGCTTTCATAGTTGTTTTGAAGAAAAACTGAGAAAATGTATGTAAAGTTATTTATCAAAATGCCTGGCTTATAAAGCTTCTCAAAATAGTAGTTATGGGAGTGGTCATAGTAGTAATAGTATTATTTCTTATACACAGTTTGATTCAATAAACATTTAAGAACATCTGGTATGAGCTAGGTACTATGTTAATCTCAAAAGAAACATGTTGTCTAGTAAAGAATATGGACACACAGGTAATTTTTCAGACTATAGAATAATATGTGCAAAAAGAGGAAGATGAAAAAAGTAGAGAAGTAATATAGAAAAGGGAATGCTTAAAATAACTGGGGTAATCTGAGAAGGATTTCAAAGGATGCATAGGAGTTTACCATATGGACAAGAAGTAGGACGGATGGGCATGGCAGGAAAATGAATTAATCAACATAGTATATCCTAGGAATTTCCAGAGAATAGTTGAGAATAGTTTCTGAGAATAGAAAGACTGTCAACAATGAAATGCCATTTTAAACAAATTACTCAGCAGTAAGGAGTCACTGAATACAGATTTCTGTTATCAACTTATCCATCTGTATTGTATGTTTTAAACATTTGTGTCCCCTAGAGGATTGTAAGCTCCTTGAATGAAGACATGTTTCTTACTATTCTTTTTACTTCTGTGGTCTAGCATATACCATGTACTCAATGTTTTTAAATGATGGGTCAATGAAATTAATTCCTAAAAGGAATCCCAGACTTTTCCCTACTTATCTGCTTGGCATATCAGGAGTTGGATGTCCCTCCTAGGGTTATTCACTGAGGTTGTTGAGTGGCTGTTCTTTACACCTGAAGACAAGGAAACTGGGCTGAGATGCTTTGGCTGTGCTGGAGAGACTATCTATTTAATAGCAGGTCATCATTTAATAAGGTTTTTGGGGTACCAAAATGAGTTGATTGAAGGTGGAGGTGGGATCATTTTCTCAGTGTTATTTTTGTTCTTGTTTCTTATAGATGAAGGACAATTTTACTGAAAGGGTTGAATTGAAGATTAATTCTAACTGGAATAGCTTTGCTAGAAAATGGATCTGAAATCCTGGATGAAAGGTAGTTTTTCAACAGGTAAATGTGGGATTGAAACCAAATGGGAGAGACTTCCAGTCTTAGGGATCAGCTTTGACAACTGGCATCTTTCAGAGCCCAAGGGAATGCAGAGAGTGAGTCCCTTGCTCTGCTTCTCAGGCAGAGGTCAGCTTGGGCAACCTTTCAAACATCCTGCCTTGGAAAGTGGGAATTTCGGAGGCTGCTCTTCCCACTTCATAGGGAAGATTTTTATGTTCTGCAGAAGGTGCCCAGGAATGCCTGTGGATTCTGCCCATACAGTCTAAGCATCTGGAGGGCAGAGAGGAAATAGGTCTTCATTAACCTCTGTTAAATCCCCAGTCCAGGCTCAGTACCCGGTATAGGTAGGTGCTTCCTAAGTATCCATTGCATTGAATGGATAAAAACAATGAACCATTGTAGTGACCTTACACTGTACCAGACACTTTTCAGGGCTTTGAATGTATTAATTCACTTTGTCTTCACAACAAACTTATGAGGTGGGTACTGTAAAAGTCAATGAGGTGATGGTAGATGGAACATCACCTGAGCATAGGTGCCTGTGAATCTGGGGCTTTCTCTTGGGGTGAATAAAGGGCAGCCTACGGTGGAGGTGACATCTCTATGGTTGCTCCCTGACTGTAACCACTTGGTAACTAGAGGCGGTTTTATAACAGCTCTAGGTGATCTGGGCCAGGCAGAGAAAAGTTTATGACAGCCATTTACACAGCTGCAGCAGAAGCCAGATGAGTCTTAGGCTCCCAGTGGCATGATCACATCGATGGTAAACACTCTCCTTTCCTTGAAAGCAAAGCCTTCTCTGACCTGAGCCATGGGGCTGCGTGCATACAGGAGCCTCTGGGGAGGGAAGTCACCCTAGACAGTTAATGCAAACACAGCTGCAATCCCCAGCGGAGAGTGGTCTCTTAGTAGCAATTGCTGGGCCAGCAGCCAATCAGTCTCTTGCACTGTAGCTGATGGGAGGGTATCAGTTCTCTTATGTGTCTCCTCCCCCAGGATCAGCTCTTCACTGGACCTGGAGGGGGCAGGGCAGAGAAGGACTGCCCTCTGGGCAGGGGTTTGAGAGAAAATGTAGGCTCTGGGTCTTGCACCTGCTTCCCTCTCTCCAGGAGACCCAGGGAGCTCAGGGAGGCTTGAACCATCATTGTTTGGCACGAATATTTTCTCCCAGTGGCTGACCTCACTACCCTGACCTTACATTGGAGGAGAGCAGAAATGCATGGACAGCTTTTGATTACCCAAACCCGAGGAGGGAAGCAGAGGTGTGTGTTATTCATCTTGCAACTCAAGATGAATGTTGACTTTGGGTTGCATTTGCTGTTTTATTTCACATGTATAGCGCAGAAATTTAGAGATGAATAGGAACTTAGAGATAATTTATTATTCCCAAATCCTTATTTGGTAATGGAGAAAGGAAGGGTGGGGGGGGGGGGCTGATATGATGACGTTTCATTAAGTAGCAGCCGACTCCCGGTCCTTTGCTCATTCTGTTAAACTCTCATGTTTTCCAGATATACATATTTGAATTTTAAAAAGATTTCTGCAGTTTAGTCACAACCTAACCACACACCAGGTTATGACTGAGCACAAAGCCAAAATAACACACAAGCAGCAGATTAGCTACATTCTCCAAATCTCCTTCCTGTAAATTTCCACCTGAGTCACCTGAGACCTGCCCTCCCTTCCTGGGCTCATCACAGACACGAAGCCCAGTCTGAGAACCACTCTAGGAGCCTCAGGTTGGAATGGAAAAGAGCAGGGAGCTGGGAAACACACGGAGGACCTTCACATCTCCATGTCTTTCCCCACTACTGGCTTAGGGAGCCCAGATACACTGATTCACAAGTGAAAGAAAAGAAAGTGAAGTTGCTCAGTCATGTCCAACTCTTTGCGACCCCATGGACTGTAGCCTACCAGGCTTCTCTGTCCATGGGATTTTCCAGGCAAGGGTACTGGAGTGGGTTGCTATTTCTTTCTCCAGGGGATCCCGACCCAGGAATCAACCCGGGTTTTCTGCATTGCAGGCAGACGCTTTACCCTCTGAGCCACAAGGGAAGCCCTAAGTGAGAAGTTCTCCTATCTGGGCCCTCATCCATCCAACAGGGGACAGTCCACTGGCCTACTTGCAGGAGGTACATCTGCATCTCTGCTAATTGAACTCTCATCCTTTTAAAAATACATTTTTCTCCTGTTGCCTGGAGGCATGCAGATAATGGGCGCATTTTTAATCAACCCAATGAGTAAATAACAGTGTTTTCTCCCTGGGAAATCCAGAGGGATTAGAGTTCTATTGCGGCTTTGAAAGCAATGATGTCAGGAGTGAAACCAGGAGACAGTCACACGCTGACTCTGTGGATGATTCTCATCCTTGGTCTAAGGTCGGTGGTGGAGTCTCAGGTGTCCCAAACTCGCGTGCATCAGCTGGGAGTGAGCTGTGTGGGGGACACCCTTCCCCAGACACCTGTGGATTCCCAGAGTGTGTGGGGGACACGCTTTCCCAACACCTGTGGGCTTACACGCTGGCAGCTAACCCCCTCTAGTGTTGATGGAAATGGATTATTTGCAGCTGGGAGGAGACCCTGCAGGCTTGGGTGGTAAGACTCTCAGTGGGTTCCCCACCCCCATACTTCATCCCCTGCCTCTCCAGTCACAAGAATAAGACCCTCTGTGGGAGAAGGCGAGGGTGGGATGATTTGAGACTATAGCATTGAAACATGTATATGATCATATGTGAAACAGATCGCCAGTCAAGGTTTGATACATGAGGCAGGGTGCTCAGGGCTGGTGCACTGGGATGACCCTGAGGGATGGGATGGGGAGGGAGGTGGGAGGGGGTTCAGGATGGGGACACATGTACACCCATGGCTGATTCATGTCAGTGAATTTGCTGATTCATGGCAAACCACTACAGTATTGTAAAGTAATTAGCCTCCAATTAAAACAAATAAATTAATTAAAAAAAAAAGAGTAAGACCCGAAGTTTGGGGTGTCTTCCTTTTGTGTTCTGTGGGGACTCAACTATGCTCTTGCTAACCTGCCCCTGATGCTCCCCTGCACCTCGGTCTCCTCTCCCCTTTCCCATCACCGCATTTTATCCACATCACTCTTTCTGTCCAGAACACCCTCCCCACTTCAGCTCTGGCTCCTGAGTTCCAAATTGAATTTCACCTCCTCTTTGCCCCCCTACTATAAGTTCTTCCCTTGAAATCCTACAGCATTCAACTCACTGACATCTTACATTTGAGATCCACCACCTTTTGCTTTTATTTAGCTTTTTAAAAAAAATCTTTTTATTTTATATTAGAGCCGATTAACAGTGTTGCGTTAGTGTCAAGTGGGCAGCAGAGGTACTCGGTCATGCATATGCATGCATCCATTCTTACGGCTGTTTGAACTCTTTGAGGACGGTGTCAACTGGTGTTGTGCCCAGACAGAGGCTTGTTTATCCTGCAGACCTGACATCCTGCCGTAACCTTTGCTTAAACCCCTGGGACAGAAGCATCTTAGATGTAAAGTGAGTTCTCTTACCACACCTGCCCCCCAGTTTGGTGTCCCCTGTCACAGCAAACCCAAACCTTCTCTGCAACTTTCCAGAAAATTCTGAGTTACCAGCACTGTCAAACCCAGGGTAAACACTATGGCTTGACCTAAAGAATTCCAGCCTGGTCCCAAACCTGTTTTCAGCTGTGAGGAGCGTGTGTGCTCTGTTGCTCAGTCGTGTCTGACTCTTTGCAACCCCAAGGACTGTAGCCCGTTAGTCTTCTCTGACCATGGTATTTTCCAGGCAAGAATACTGGAGTGGGTCATTGTTTCCTTCTGCAAATCATGAGAAGCAGGCAGCTCCAGTGACAGTAAAAGAGTGGTGACTGTGTTTTTTAAAAATGTATTTAGTTTTTAAATTGTATTGGAGTATAGTTATTTATAATGTGTTAGTTTCAGGTATATAGGAAAGTGATTCAGTTACACACATCATAATAAATGTATTCATTCTTTTTTAGATTATTTTCTTATATAGGTTATCACAGAATGTTGAATAGCGCTCTCTATGCTCTACAGTAGATTTTTGTTGATTATCTTTTTTTTTTGAAAGAAATGGAAAATTTTATTTGAGCCAAATTTGAGGATTATAACCTGGGAAGAACACTCAGGAAGCTCTGAGAACTGTTTTGCCCATTAGAAGTCAAGGCACAGTCCTATTAGTTTCTTGAAACAGAAGGCTGTACATCAAATGAAGGTTTATTTTTTCTTTTTTTTTTGGTTATCTTATATACAGTAGCACGTGTTCATCCCAGGCTCCTATTCCCACCCCCCCCCCATCCCCCAGCATTTCCCCTTTGGCAACCATTAGTTTGGTTTTGATATCTATAAGTCTATTTCTCTTTTGTAAACAAATTCATTTGTATCATTTTTAAAAAGTTAGATTCCACATGTGAGAGATAGAGGAATGGGTAAAGAAGATGTGGTATACACACATACCACATACATATATATGTGATATGTGGTATGTATACACACACATATATATACACACACACAATGGAATATATAGTCAAGTAAATAGCCAAATAAATGTTTTTTTCCAGTAGTCATGTATGGATGTGAGAATTGGACCATAAAGAAGGCTGAGCACTGAAGATTGATGCTTTTGAACTGTGGTGCTGGAGAAGACTCTTGAGAATCCCTTGGACAGCAAGGAGATCAAACAAGTCAATCCTAAAGGAAAGCAACTCTGAATATTCATTGGAAGGACTGATGTCCAATACTTTGGACACCCAATGCAAAGAACTGACCCATTGGAAAAGATCCTGATGCTGGGAAAGATTGAAGGTGAGAGGAGACGGGGACGACAGAGGATGAGATGATTGGACAGTATCACTGACTCGATGGCCATGAGTTTGAGCAAGCTCTGGGAGACAGTGAAGGACAGGGGAGCCTGGCATGGTGCAGTCCATGAGGTCACAAAGAATAGGACACGACTTAAGTGTCTAATGAAGAAGGAAATGGCAACCCACTCCAGTATCTTGCCTGGAAAATCGCATGGATGGAGGAGTCTGGCAGGCTACAGCCCATGGGGTTGCAAAGAGTTGGACATGACTGAGCGACTTCACTTTCACTTTCACTAAGTGCCTAAACAACCACAACAAAGCAATGGAATATTATTCACCCATAAAAAGAATGAAATAACGCCGTTTGCAGCAGCATGGATGGACCTAGAGATGATCATACTGAGTGAAGCAAGTCAGACAGAGAGAGGGTGGTGACCATCTTCTGTCCCATAGCCGTGCATTGTTTTATGCCGTATCCATCCACATTCCTCTGAGAAATAAAACAAGGAACAGTGAGGACAGTGTAATAGCTCTCGTTAGAGAGACATGCTCCAGGCTGGCACCTTAGTAGATGGTTTGGCTCCATTACACACGTGTGCAGCCATGAGCTGACTGCATCTCAGGAGACATCCCTGAGACTACAGAAGGCAAGACACTCAGCTTGGGAATTAGCTCAGCCATCATAGTACTTGTTGGACTCTCAGCTTTTGCCCATCCTGTTTTGCTAATAGACAGAGGTTAATTCAAAGTCATAAGAGCAATTCGTTGAAGTGGAGGGTGGTCTGAGGTGGAGATTATAGACTTGAGTTTCTAATGGGCCCTAATGGAGCCCTTGTTCTTGGAAAGAAGTAGAGCAACCAACCCTTCCAGAATGCTCCATTCAAATCTCTAGAAAGTTGCCAGCCACAGTGCTAGAGGCAGATCTAAATGTGTTCCTTGGTACATTTTGCCTAATAAATACCCTCCCTCCCCTGCTCCCTCCTTCTTCCACCTGAACCTCCTCTGATTCCTTCTTGCCTGATTTAACAGTGTCCCTCCGGACCATCTCTCAGAGAGCAGAAGTCAGTTAGGGGATGGTGAGGGGTCCCACTGCCCGCAGAACCTCAGCTGAATCCCCACGAAAGCTCAGCGGCTGATGGGAAGTGATTTATAGTCCCACACAGTTTCTTTCACTGTTGGTTCTGGTCTCCTGCGTCACAAATGGCTTTGCATATTAGCATTACATTGATGAAATTCAAAACAGGTGCATCTGCCTATAGAACAGCTGCCGAGACCCACTGAAAGCTCCAAGCTGAGACCCCGGGTGCATGAACCCTCCTTCTGATAAGCTTCAGAGCAGGTAAAATCATCATTAAAAGAAAATTGACTTGTAAGTACATGCGGGTGTCTAGTCATTGCATCTAACCACAGAGAAAAGCGAGGCAGCGGCGGCCGAGGGACTCTTCTTTAAAAATATATTCAACAGAACAACAGAAAAGAAATTGCCATCTTAGGCGAGTGGCATGACACAGCTTTAAGAGGCCAAGAAATCAGACTGCTTGTATTCTCCTGCAATCGGGGGCTGCAGCCTGGAGCTGGGACCTTGGAGGCAGTGTGGCTGGGAAGGCCAGGGGGTAAGGTCCTCCTGTAGAAAAATGGGGTGAGAACTTGTGCTGGGGGCAAAGAAACAGAACATAAAGAAGCCCTGGGACATCAGACTCAGAGCCACTTACCCAACCTCAGACCCCAATGTGTCACTGCTCATGACATTGGATCCAGAAGAGTCATTTTGGAGATTTCTTCCATTTAAAACAGAAAGAACTGAATAATTTCACAAAGCCAGACTGGAACTCAGAAGCAGGGCAAAACTCCAAGTGGTCCTGGGTGTGACTTCCCCATGCAATTCAGACCCCTACTTAGTATCAGGATACCCTGAACTGTCTGTGCTATAACGCTGAACTATCCCTTGTTGGTACCTATGCCAGGTGTGGAGGGCATAGCCAATCCCCACTTCAGTCACATTTGATAGTAGACATGCCATCTTGGGAATGAACAAAGTAAGAGTCTGGACAAGTTATCACCTGGTTCAAACCAGATGGTTTCTAAGAGCCAAAGTCAGGATTTGAACACAGGCTGCCAACTCTCCTATCAAAGGGCTTAACTCTCTTTATTATTATTTTTTAGAATAACATGGGATGTATTTCAGAGCCTCAAGAAAGCAAGAAAAAGGGCATAGATAAATCCTCCTGCATAATCCCCTACTTTTTCTTTCCTTTATTTAAATAGCAAAAAGATACTGCAAAAATGATGGGGGAAAAGTAGACATTCTCTTATAACCAGAATTTTCCAATTTTAACAGTTTTGTAGAGGTACGGCTAACAAATAATAAAGGGAGACCATAGAAAGCAGTGTGTAAAACATGGGGGGGTTCTGACTGTCCTTCAGTGAGCTCACCACCACGAAGTGGGTTCAGACCCAGTTGCTCAGCCATTATCACACTTTCCTGGTTGCCTGCACTGTCCTTGATGAAATGGACTAGGATGGGCAGACCTGTAGAACTAAAGCCCCAGGGTCTGGGGACAGACACTGCGCTTCATTCTCTCTCCTGTCTTCCTTGGTGGACTGCAGACTCTTCGAGGTGGGAGGCACTGCAGGGTCACCTGGTCCAGGCCCTTTATTTCACAGATGAGGAAGCAAGGCCTAGAGAGATAAAGAGAATGACAACCCAGCTCTGCTGACTTGAGGATGTATCTTTTAGAACTGCCTCCTCAAATGTCTACCCTGCAAAACTTTGCCCGCTGGTCTTTCTCTGATGGGTGTGGATGGCTGGGGGAAGGTGTCACTTCAAGAGAAAAGGTCCCCCAGCCTGGCCTTGGGAGTGTGATGGAGCACAGGCTGGCAGAGGATGGGGCCAGGGCCTCAGCAAGGGTCCTGAAGGCAGGGAGAGCCCTAGGGGAACAGGTCTCAGGAAGTGAAGAAGTCAGGGGCTCCCCACAAAGCCATGCACTGAGAGAAAGGGGGAGAACCTGGTTGTTCTACTGCTCAAAACTTGTTTTTGAGCCCACTAGATGCACCAGGCCATGGGCACTCTGCCACCAGGCCAGTCAGACACAAAGACGTGCACTGCAGAGCATCTCAAGGATGTTTCTATGCATACATGAGTCTACACATCAGAAAGAAACAGACAGCACACTGGTGGAGAGTACATGGTAAAAAGGGAAGGGGTCTCCCAGGAGCTCCCTGAGGACTGGGGTCTCCAGGGCCGCATCATGAGTGGGTGGGGCTTAGGAAGCTCTCCATGGGAACAGCATCCTCAGGGTCAGCAAGTGAGGTGGAGGGGGCCGGACCTGGCACTCTCTCTGATACCACATTCCTCAGTTAGAGACATTCAGTGCGATCCCAACCCCCTAAGACGGGGACTGTCCCCCATCACTGTGCCAAGGCTTGCACTGCATGCCATGGTGTTGCTGAATTTTCCACTCCCTCCTGTCTCTGAGCATCATCCCGATGACCATAGCTGAGCAAGGCTTTGGGATTTGGAAGGCTCTTTAGTTTCTGTTACAATAGGATGCACAAGCTTATATCAGTATTATCATTGCAACGGTCCAAGAAGTTAGGGTCAGGTAGCCTAATCAGTGGGGCTTCTCAGGTGCCGCTAGTGGAAAAGAACTAGCCTGCCAATGTAGGAGACGTAAGAAAAGTGGATTCGATCCCTGGGTTAGGAAGATCCCCTGGAGGAGGGCATGGCAACCCACTCCAGTATTCATGCCTGGAGAATCTCATGGACAGAAGAGTCTGGTGGGCTATGGTCCATAGCGTTGCAAAGAGTCAGACATGACTGAAATAACTTAGCACACCCATCCACACACACACAGACACACACACAGCCTGACCAGTAAAACGTGAAGCTGGCCTTAAACTCATGTCTTCTGGGTCCTTGCATGAGATCATACCCCCTCTTTGTTCTCGTTCTCTGTGCTAATCACACCCTCCGTGTCATGAGATCAGGTGAAACCTGAGTCAGGCTCTCAGGTGACAGACTAGCTTGAACGCCAGACTGGGCTGGGGACGGGGACCAAGCTCCAGCCTCCTTTCTCCGCTGCCCCCGCGCAAGCGCCTGCCAAAAAGCCCATTGGACAGACGGTGTCACTGGGGAGCACAGAGGGTTTTAATCAAGGAGCCGAAGTAGATTTGCTTTCCCAATAATCCCCATATTAATTAGTGTCATTTGAAAAATGGCCCGTTGCCTCTTTGCTTCTGCGGGAGCCTCAGTGGGCGACCTGGGAGGCTGGGATTCAGGCAGGCTCTTGCAGGCTGAGCCTGGCCCGCTCTAGGAAAAAAATGTAATTTTGTTTCAAGACCTTGGGGAGGTCTCAAGGTCTCTCTGATGGAGAGGAAAACAAAAGGAGAAGATGGTGTACAAGGTTCCTCCTCCCTGGTGCCTCAGCCCCGCAGCAGTAATTACACAGATTAGAAGTTGGATTTTAAAAAATCAGCATTCCCCGGGTAGGGCAGGGGTGGGGGGACTGCCTCACTTCCATAAGCCCTTCTGGGCTCCTTTCTCCCTACTGACAAACAAATGCAGGCTGGGGCCCGGTCCGGCTCTCCCGGTTCACCCCTCACTGTGGCATCCCCTCCAGACTCAATTCAGCCTCCAAGCCACCCTTGGAATCTTGTCCTGACCCTTCCCCGGGGGCTGAATGCAGCCTTTGGGGGACTTCCCAACAAAGGAGCAAGACAGCAACTTGGGGTCTGCGGGAACAGGTCTCACAAGAGTCCTCACGGGAAATTTGGATATGTTATTTTTCTCATTTTAGAAAGGAGGAAACTGAATCCCAGAGAAGTTAAGGTGAGACAAGCTGGGCCTGGAACCCTTTGCTGCAGTTCTCGCATCTGGACACACCTCTCTTCCAGCGACAAAATACAAAGAAACTGTATGGACTAAAAATAACTGTGCATGTGCAGCTGGGGCAATTCTGGACCCAAAGATATAAAGGGACCAAGAGACCCCTGCTGCCACTTCCTAAAGAGCCAGGAGTAAAAGCAAGGTACTGTGTGTCCCCTGCATACACCACCACTAGAGGGGTGGGCAGAACATGTACCCTCCAGCCTGATCCCTGGACACACCCCAACCCTCACCCTATATAAGGAACCAGCTCTCCTTCCCCACTCCTCGGGTGACCTAGGGAACCTGTTACGTGTTTTCACTCTTCCCTGCAGCTGGTGCAGGAGCACGGATAAAGCCTTGGCTGAGTTTCTTGTCTGGCCTCTAGTCAACTTCTATTGGTTGGGGAAAGTCAAACACCCTGGTCAGTATCAAAGGAGTCTTCCCAAAGACACACACATCCTCCTGGTGGGGCTGGGATCAGACCCAGGACTGGCTCTAAAGTCCCACTTCACATCCTCTCAGTTGTATTAACCCCTTGGTGTGACTTGCCCTCCTTTTAGGGTGCAATTATCTTAGCCCTTGTCCCATTTCTACTCCTTTCTTGGCCCTACAGGGTATCCCCCCCCCCCCCCCAACAAGGCCCTAAACCCTCACCACCCTGCCCTTCCCCTTTGACCTCCTACCTTGGCAGGAAGCAAGCTTTTAAAACTTGTCCCTTCTTGTCTCTGCTATTACCCCTTCGGGCCCTGCTAGAAGGTGACAGAGCAGAGCAGTGGCTGTCAAGCAGGGGTCCCCACCCCCTTCCTTCTTGGAAGCAGCGGCTGGGGCAGAGATGGGCAGGGGTGGAGGGCTGGTTGGGCAAAAGCTAATCCATAGGACCATATACCACTACTTTCTACTAGACACTTCACATGAGATCATGTTTATTTCACTACTAAAAGCAAAGGTAAAAAAAGAATTGCAGTAGAGCACCTATGAATTAACCTAGCTTGTATTATTAATGAGCCCCGCAAACCTCCCCCCACCCCCGACCAAGAACATTTCCCTTCTTCTCTTTAATGAGTTAGGTTCAAGGGAAGTTTCATCTGTGAATTTCAGATACTATGGTGACTCCATAGGGTGTGATGTTCATGGTCATGGGGCATTTGAGGGGAATTCTACAAATTTTCCTGTCCATCCTGGATGAGAAGGCACGTGGTGGGGGTGATGGGGAGTGAACATCTTTCTTCCCCATCAGGAGCCTCTGTTCCCTGTCCTCATGCTTTCTGGGAGGAGGGGGCGGGGGCAGGTGTCTGGGTACGCATCTGCTTCTCTATCTTTCTTTCCCCAAGGAACTGCCTATAGGCCACTTGAGTCTGCCTCTCCACGTTGTCAAACAAGACAGCAGCACCCAAGTAATTATGACATCCTGGGGGTAATTTTAACCATAAATCATTATTCTAAAACAACCAATGCAATCCCTATTTGCCTGCACAAAGAGATGGTTCTCACTAGCCTGAACTCACTGTCAAACATGCCAGGAGAAATAAAAAGGTGCTAATGCAATAGAGCCCAGAAATAGAAAATAAGATTAGAGGCGATGCTTGAGACTGCAGGCTGCGGGGGTGGGAAATAGCACAGGCTTTAGTTACCAGCGGAGCCATCAGGCGAAAAGCCTCCGAGGTCATTAAGACCGGAACCTTCATTAAGCCGAATGATAAAATTAAAGAGTATTTGGTGGGGATTTAATTTTTCCTGGAGGTTTGCTGTCTCTGAAGGGCGTTTGGGGCTGGCAGTGAGGCCACGCAGTGACAGGCCCTGGGGTAGGACAGCAGGATATTGGAATCTTTCTTTGTGATGGTCTCTGTGAGCCCGTTGAAGATGAGGGAAGAGGGCTGCTCAGCGCCCAGCTGCGACAGTGACCCGGTGCTACTCCGCAAACCAATCACAGCTCAGCTCGAGCTTGGGGGAGGGGACGGGGGCAGAGAGAGGAAGACGGTGTCTATGTAGCCCAGAAGCTTCGGAGGCCCTGAGAGTTCTGAGTTCAGTCCAGATACCCAGAGCAGAGTCCAGGGGCTACAGGTGGAAACGCACAAACAGACCTGGCTTTCAGCATGACGTGGAAGCCGGCGATGGTAGCCTTTGGTGATTTGGGCTTCCCGGGTGGCTCAGACGGTAAAGAATCTGTCTGCAATGTAGGAGACCTAGGTTCAGTCCTTGGTTCGGGTAGATCCCTTGGAGAAGGGCCTGGCAACCCACTCCAGTATTCTTGCCTGAAATTCCATGGACAGAGGAGCCTGGCAGGCTACAGTCCATGGGACGGCAAAGAGTCATACATGAATGAGCCACTAATGCACACACACCATTCCCTTTAGGGGGTCTTCCCTCACCCCTCCTGCCCCCCCTCACCTTATCCTAGCGCTCTCTTTTTTATCAGCTGGTTGTCACAAGAAATCTAATCCATAAATTCCCCTGATGTTGCTAAATGATTAGAATTTAAAAGTGTTAAACAGTTCTCCCAGGAATGATAATAGTTTTAGAACAACATTTTCCCTCTGTTTTATATTGTGATAAAATACACATAATATGAAATTTACCATCTTAACCAGTTTTAAGTGTTGAATTCAGGGGCATTGAGCATATTCAGAGTGCTACACTATCATCACCATCATCCATCCACAGAACTCTTTTCGTCTTGAAATCCTGTACCCATTAAACAAAAACCTGATTCCTCCCTCCTCCCAGTCCTTGGCAACCTCCCTTCTACTTTCTCTCTCTATGAATCTGATGACTCCAGGTACCTCATCTCAGTGGAATCATACATCATGTGTCTTTTTGTGTCTGACTTATTTCATTTAGCATGAAGTCCTCAAGGTTCATCCATGTTGTAGCATGTGTCAGAATTTCTCTCCTTTTTAAGTCTGCATAACATTCTATGGTGTGCATATACCACATTTTGAAACTAAAAGGACTCACAAGGAACGTACTTTAAATGGTGAGATGTAGGCATTGTGCTCGGTCTCTGAGGAGCTGAACTTTTCTCTAAACTCTGAACCAGAGTATGGGGTCAGCAGTGGGGCGTCGGAGTCCCGTTTTGAATTGCATTAGATTCTTGAAGAAATGCAAGAAGTCAAATTAGTCCGTATCACCAGCTTCCTTTGGAGTCTCCATGTTCCTAGACTGTGGGGGGCTTTGAGAGAGCCAAACCAGTCAAAATAAGGAGTCTTCTCCAACTCCAGCAGCTGGATGATAAGGAGGTTCCAGAGAGGATGACCTCTGATTCTGATCACTTGGAAAACAGAGATCTACTGTGGTGCTGAAGAAGACTCTTGAGAGTCCCTTGGGCTGCAAGGAGATCAAACCAGTCAATCTTAAAGGAAATCAACCCTGAATAGCCATTGGAAGGACTGATTCTGAAGTTGAAGCTCCAATACTTTGGTCACCCAATGGGAAGAGCCATCTCATTGGAAAAGACCTTGATGCTGGGAAAGATTGAAGGCAGGAGGAGAAGGGGGTGACAGAGGATGAGATAGTTGGATGGCATCACTGACTCAATGGATATGAGTTTGAGCAAACTCTGGGAGGTAGTGAAGGACAGGGAAGTCTGGGGTACTGCAGTCCATGGGGTCACAAAGAGTTGGACATGACTGAGTTACTGAACAGCAAGAGGATCTGTGATGTGTGCAGGGTCACCACATAGATGCAATAAGTCATCCCTCCAGTTGATCAAGCCTAGTGGTGCCAAAGACCACCTAGTCCTCCCCAGGAACTCCTGGTGACACCTGTTCTAGAATTTTAGTAAATGCAAATGAAATAACATCCTTCAAATGAAAAACCAGTGGTCTGGTTTTATTGATTCAAGCTTTTCCAATTCAACACCCACAGAAATGGCGTCCAAAGTCACCGTGCTACTCACGTGTGATCCCCAATGGGCAGCAACATCAGCCTCACCTGTAAGTGTGAAAAACGCAGACTCACAGGTCTCACCTTACACTTGCATCTGGGTTTCAGAACGTCCTCCTGGTGCCCTAGAAGTGTCAGCGTGAAGCCCTGGATTAAACCTAAAGGAGAGGCAGACCAGTGCGTGGCTCCCTTGGGCTTTTCTTAGCGCCTTCCCTGGGGAGGGAGTAATAGCACCTGTGCTGCTTTTCTTCTGGGTGCTTAGAAGATCAAACGACACAATAAATGAAAAGTGCTCAGCGGAGGACAGAGTGCATGGCAACCGGAAGGCATCGCTTGCTCACTGGCAGCTGGCCGGTCCCACCCCTCTAGCCAGGGAGTCCTCCCCATCTCTCCAGCCAAATTAATCTATTTCTCTGCTCTCGCTCCTATACCCTCTTTGAAACAACATCAATTTGGGTTCCTTTCATCCAAACTGCAAAGAGTATTTGAATTCGCATTATTGCCTTTAGTGAGATTCCCTTATTTGCCTCCAATTTTTTTTTTTTTTTTTTTTTGGACACACATTTGCCGCTGTGCCTGGGACCCGGTGCAGAGAAGATTAGCGTGGTGTTCAGCCACTGGCCATGCCTCTGAGGAGCAGAGCTTTCTGTTTATCTCTTAGAAGCAGATGCTTGGATTTTCTCCCAGGGGGAATTTATCAGGGTGCCATGAATTCATTCATTCATTCATTTCCACATTCCTCCCCACCCCCTCCACACACCTACTCCCACACACCCACGTCCACCCACCCACACACACACAGCTCCACGCCAGCCACGTCAGTGTTGTTTGCTGTATATTTTCACATCAAGCCATTTTAGGATTGCGTGCAGTTTGGTTTTCTTCCCTCTAAAGCGCCTTCTTAGGCTGGGTTTCTTCCCCTTGTCAGCGACAGCTTGGGCTGGCCTGAGTCCTTGTTCTCATATCTGTCCAATGCTTGTGGATTTCTTCCAGTCCCCGCAGTTCTTTCATCTGGTCTGGTATTCTCAGAGCAACATCAGTGTTTTCACTTTCTTTTATGTAGGTGCCCATGTTAGGGTGACTCTCAGTGTTGGGAGAAAGAGTCTTTGCCCATTTATTCAGAGTTCGTTTTTCTGTCTTTATAAGCATGAGTGCATGTGGGCAGGCAATTATTTACACACGACTCTCACCATGGGAACGTTGTAAACTTGTGGTTAAGAGATTGATTGATGAGTGATTGATTCATATTTTTGTCGCCATGAATGTCTGCATGTCTAGTGAGCAGGTGTGAGCATTCAGACACCTGTATTCATTCATATATGATCAGTAATCCAGTGAATGTTAAGCAGTGACCCTGCAGAAGGCTCGAGGTAAATGCTTGTGTGATAAACAACTGTTGTGTATGTGAAGATATTGGCTTCTATTTCAAGGACTTTCTGCTTTGTAAAAGAAATGAGGTGCTATTATGTAACTTTAACATAAAGTCCAAAGTGATGGGGTCATGAAAAAAACCAGATAAATGAGATCAGATGAATATAACTTTGCTTTCAGCAGGAGACCAGGGCTGACTTCTAGGATGAGATGGCATTTGAGTCAGAGATCTGTGTCGGTGGAAAGGGGCACTGGGATTCCCAGGTGGTTCAGCAGTAAAGAACCTGCCTACCAGTGCAGGAGATGCAGGGCCCATTCCTGGGTTGGGAAGATCCCCTGGAGAAGGAAATGGCAACCCACTTCAGTATTCTTGTCTGGGAGATCCCAGGGACGGGGAGCCTGGGAGGCCACGGTCCATGGGGTTGCTAAGAGTTGAACATGACTTAACGACTAAACCACTTAGCTTGTGTCTCAAGCTAAGTGAACCCAGGAACGAAGGCACAGAGATGGAAGCGGCAGTGTGTAGAGAACAGCAGCTGCTTCAGTCTGGTTGGAAAGCTCAAGGTGGGTGAATGGATCAGTAGGTGATGTGGTCAATTTATGTTAGATTGGGAGGGGACTGTGATTGCAGATTAGGAAGTTGTTTTTGTGTGTGGACTGAGCAAGTCAGGAGACATGTAAGTTTTTAGACAGGGAAGTAAGATGATCAGAGCAGTGCTTTAGGAAGATCACTCTGGCAAGGCTTTTTAAGTTGAATTAGAGATGTGAGAGACTAGAGGCTATTATAGTAACCCTGAAGGCAAGTGGTGGTGAGGGGGTGTGGCAGAGGCAGATAAAGGAAATAAAATGAAGCTGACAGTGACATCTCCAAAATGAATCAGCAGCAGATGAAGAGGAAGTGGGGTGAGGAGGTTTTGGGGCTTGAGATGATGGAGAAGCTCATTTCTTTTTTTATAAAACATTGTATAATGTTGTGATAGTTTCAGGTGGACGGTAAAGGGACTCAGTCATACATATACATCTATCCATTCTCCCCCAAACTCCCCTACCATCCAGGCTGCCACATGACATTGAGCAGAGTTCCATGTGTTATACAATAGGTCCTTGGTGATTATCTGTTTTAAATACAGCAATGTCATTTCTCTTTTTTTGATGAAATATAGGAGAAATGGTGAGCTTAGATAGGGATGTATTGAGTTTAAAGTTCTGGAGCGAACATTCAGATGGAGAAGGTCACAAGCCATTGGACATTTAGAAGTGGTTCTGGGGACTGATTTCAGGACAGAATTTAAATTCGATAGTCATAGGCACAGAGGTGATAATTGAAGGTTATGAATGAAAGCAACTGCTATGAGAGAACATGAAGAGAAAGGATTAAAGGGCTGGTGGAAGTAAACCTCTATTTTTCAGGAAGAAAGAAGAGAGGAAGAACAAGGTATATTCCTAGCTAGCATGAGGTCATACAGTGTTGAGGTTAAAATACAGACTCATTGAGATCACTGGTACATTCAATTTCACATAGTTGAAGGTCAACTTCAGAGGTAGTGTCTTGGTAACCAAGGGGAGAGGAATGGTCAATATGAAATACAGGAGAAGAGCAATGCTTGAGGATGGGTACACAGCTGTCTTTGTAGATAAACGTGGTATGCTCACTGGTATCCAAGTATGTGTGTGCCTAGGGATGTACCTCCGAGAGTTTGAAGGGGAAATAATTACATAGGCAGGGACTAGCAATTAAGTGAAATTATTAATGAGGAGAGAGCATGCAGGAAGTGGAATCATCATGTACCAGAACAGATATACATCCGACTGAGTATTTTCTTGGTTGTTATGTGGATCTCTCAAACCCTTAACTTGGTTATGAACCTTGATTAGATTCTGTCTGGCATCCTCAGCTAATTTTGCTTCCTTCTAGGCTCCTAGGCTTTTATTAGGTGTGGAATTGTCAGGTCACTTGCTTTGCTCCAGTTTCCATCTCATGTCAATGAGAGCCTTTCAGTAATTAGACTCTTGATTATGAAACTCACTTTAAATAGAAAGCTGGTCAGAACACTGTGCTTGCTCTAGACTATCCGCTGAATGCTGGGGGTGTTGTTCAAGTGCCAGTCTGAATTCTTCTCAAAAAGGGGTGGCTGTATCCCATTTATTTTTCTGGGTTAGGAATCTCCTTATCTAAATTTAGTCAAATACACAACTCGCATTGAAAGTAGGGAGGGTCTGCTTTTGGAACAAGAAACCAAAGGATCACTATTAGCAACAAATAGAATAATAGACTTACATTCTCAATAATGTCCCATTATTACTCTTCCCTTGTGTTCAATCTGATTTCTTTTCTCATTCATTCTCTCATTTTCTTAAAGTTTAGTTAGCATTACACTAAACTTTATAACATTATAGAGGCAAATCCCAGTGATCAACAGCTTAGGAGATGTAGTTCCAGCTAATGCTTAAATGTCACCCTTCCAAAGATGACGAGAGGAGAGAGGGTGAGACAGTTTGGCCTAAATATTGGTTGTATGCATTTTATCCGCATAGTTATTATTCTTCATTTAACAGCTTTTTATAGAGCGCACCCTCCTCTGTGTCTGCAAGGTTCCCATCCTTCCTTAATTATAAAACAGCATGTTAGAGATTCTGGTCCTGAAATCTCATTCCAGTCCATAGAAAAACTAAATTCAAAGAACCCGGATTTTTTTTTTCCTTTCAGGGACTTCTTCATGAATTCTTACCTGATTTCCCTTGTGGCATGCCAGGGTCATGTGAGCTGTGTGTGTGTGTGTGTGTGTGTGTGTGTGTGTGTGCGTGCATGCCTGTGTGCAGGAGATGAAGACAGGCCTTTCTCTAGAAGGTAAGGAACAGGTATAGTATTTCACATCTGACTGACTGACAATGGAATTCTATTGGAAGTGACTTTTCTGGATTGAACTGATTAGTAGATGCAAATCCTGCACTGCATGCTAATGAAACAAAACCACACCTCTGTGTATCTCTAGATGGTAGACACATGTGCACGTGTGCACACGTACACACACCCCCCCATACAGATCCACATATGTCCATATAACTGATACATTCACTTCTACACAACTGGAAGTCCTTCTTTTTGCAGTTTCAAAAAAAAGAGTGAGGCATGAGTTCCTAAGGGACAAACAGTAATAGGGGAGTTGGAAGTTGAGGGTTCTCTTCCCAGTGGGGAAGAGGTTCCTTCATTCAGGGGAGAGAGCATGGTCATTCCTTGCAGTCTCCTGTGTACACCCTGGTGTTTGCTATGCAATGCAGTGCCTGTGTTCCTCTAGGCGGAAATGGGGCTTTCTTCCAGGAGCATCCCCCAACCCCTTCTCTAACACAATTCTTCTAGCAGTTCAAACCCCCAGTAGGGTCCTGTAACAATTTGTGTGGCTATTCCCATCGCCCCCTGCCTTCCTTGGATAGGTGGATCACGAGGAGTCAGGCCTTGGCAGCAGCTTCCACAGACCCTCTGTGTTCAGGGTGAGAGCTGATGCAACACTTTTCTTACCTGACAGCTGAGGCCTTTCCCTGGGCCTTGGCTCCCTGCCCAGGCGGCTCAGAGGTAAAGAACCCGACTACCAATGCAAGAGACGCAGGAGATGCAGGTTCGATCCCTGGATGGGGGAGATCCCCTGAATGAGGGCACGGCAACCCACTCCAGTATTCTTGCCTGGGAAATCCCAGGGACAGAGGAGCCTGGCCCATGGGGTCACAAATAGTCAGACACAGCTGAACACACACACACACACACACACATACACACACACACCCCTCCCTGCCACAGGTCAGTGAAGGGGCAATGAGATGCCTGTGCAGCTTCAGCTTCTTAT
The DNA here is from genome assembly GCF_033118175.1 of Dama dama. NCBI lineage: Eukaryota > Metazoa > Chordata > Mammalia > Artiodactyla > Cervidae > Dama > Dama dama. Next base: position 20,407,641 of record NC_083682.1, on the reverse strand, counting down.
TCTGTCTTTGTCCAGACCCATCAGTGAAAAAAAATGACACATCCACTCGTGGTCTTATGGGGAGGGGTCCTGAGGAGAGGAATTAAATATATATGGATTTCACCTTTTATCAGGGTCACATGCTTCTCACAGACATCCTGCTCAGGGTCCACCATCACTCCTGACCTTCCAGCTTCAACCATCCTCCTTCCCTCCTGTTAAAATAGAGGAGAGGTTTAGAATCCAGAATGACGGGGCCTTAAAGGGCAACTTTGCTGCCAGAAGAATCCCTCATGAATGTGACCCTGCGTGCCATCCTCATTCTATATGTTCTGTTTTCCCTGTTGACTGCTCACCCACTGGCTCCCAGCTGGTCAGAGGTAAAACATGATTTGTATACAAGCAGACACGATGAGGCAAACCTCTTCTTCTGCGTAGCTGATGCCAGGGCTGGGATTTCCAAATCTTTTTTTTTGTTTTTGTGACCGAGATTCTCTTTCATACTTGTGTGCCACCCACTATTCATAACAGTCCCCAGAAACACTCTGCACACCACCTGTTGCTCCTTGAAGGGCCAACACCTCGGTGAGTCATTATGGCTATGTGGGCAACATGAGCTAATGCACTTGCTCATTAACAGAAATAGAGAGTCTTGACTGGGAGAGGTCGTTTCCATTTTTCATGGTGATCGTCAGACCATAGCCATTCACATATCTTAGAAGTGATGAAGAGAGACTAGATTTCCTTCAGCCAGCAGGTGGCTGAAGGGATACGGATGCATTCTACATGAGAACAGGGAATGGATTGGAGTGTCTAGAGCCACCACGTTAATTGTTAAGAGATGGGTTGATGCAAAAAAGTGGACTCACTCTCTATGGCCCTGTGGGTAGTCAGGGAGGAAGATGATTTTAAAGACATAGTGTTAGGTTCAGTGTGAGGAAGAATTTCTAATCATTGGACCTGCCCAAAGATGGAATATTGAGGAGAGTGTCCTTTCAAGGGAAGCGTCTGAATACTAGGTTGATAGAGACACATGCAATTGATAGAGGCACATGAGCATCAGCTGAGCAGCTAGACAGCAGGGCCTCACCCTGTACTTCTGCTCTGAGAATCTAACATGGCCAACAACCACTGCATCCAGAATCTAACATAGCTAACAAGCACTACATCCAGAGAAAATGCACATGCCTGCCATGTCACATTAGGGTCATCACACTCATTCCACAGTGAGGCCCCGAGATGGAATTCTCATTCCTTGACATTTCATGTCAATGGGGAACATATTTACATAGTCAAGATTCTGATTTTTTCTAAGAAGAACTCACAGAAGGTGCTTGTCAGATAGCTGAACCAAAAATTCAGGGAATGGAGGTAAGATTTAATCCAGTATGCAGCAAAGCATCACCTTCTCTCAGTTCTGCCTTCCGAAGTGAGAGACCTGAGCGCTCCACTTCAATCCAGAGCAATTAGTCTGTGTTCCCTTCTGTTCTCAAAGAGTGACGCAAAGAAGCCCAAATAAATATTTTCAGAAAACCGAGCAAATCTGTATTACTTAACCCAAGGAATGCAAACAAGTGTAATTAAAGTGAATACCCATAAATAAAGTAAATACATTAGTTAGGAAATGAATTAATTAGTGTTTAATTACTATCAATTACTAAAATCACTACAGAATTACTTGTAGAATGGATTGAATCTCTTGCTCCTATTAATAATTTCCATGGCTAATTGTATGCAATTGTATTTTCTTTTCTTTGAGTGCATCTTAGCAGAGCTAATGGGGGGGAGGAACAGCATACTGAACAATGACAGGAACATTTTTTTTCTTGGTTCAGTAAAAAACAAAAGTGGTTTGAAAAATATCAGCCCAGTTGTCAAAAGCCAAAGCGGGCGAGGAAGGAGCTGGGGACGGAGGCTGTTACTGTGACATAGGGTGACCCCATTGTTTCCTGGAGGGGGTGCGGCTGGTGTCTATGGTGGGGCCTAAGGTGGAGGTGTGTGCATGAGTGTGTGGGTGTGTGTATGTGTGCCTGAGTGTGCATGAGTATGCCTGTGTGTATATAAGTGTGTACATGTGTGTACTGTATGAGTGTGTGTATGCATGTGCATGACTGTGTGCTTATGTGTGTACACATGAGTTGTATGTGTGTGGATTGTGTTATAAATGTTTGCATGTGTGTACTGCATGAGTGTGCACAGGAATGTGTATGAGTTTATGTGCATACATGTGTGCATGTGTACATGCATGAGTTATATGTGTGCGCTGAGTGTGTGCACGTGTATGTATAAGTGTGCATGTGTGTACTGCATAAGTGTGTTACATGTCTGTATGAGTGTGTATGCATGTGTGTGTGACTATGTGTGCATGCACATGTGCACACAAGTTATATGTGTGCATGCATACATGTATGTTGCATGTCTATATGAATCTGTGCATGTATGACTATGTGTTCATGCATGTGCACACACAAGTCATGGTCGTGTAAGGGTGTGCATGTGTGTACTGCATAAGTATGTTGCCTGTGTGTATGAGTGTGTGTATGAATGTCCATGAGTGTGTGCACACGCCTGTGAGTGTGTGAATGTGTACTTGGGGAGAAAGCAGGGTGTGGGAGGCTCAATTTTCTGAGCTCACTTCCATCCTGCTTTCAAGAACCCATGACCCAGCTGGAAGAGCAGTGTCTCCACACACTGGGCTTCCCAGGTGAGGGAACAGGTCTGACCATCAGCTGGAGGACAGAAGACACTGCTAGCTGCCTTCCGGGTGGATGGCTAATTTCTGAGGTCCTGCTCCCTAACGAGCGTAGCACTGGGTAGTGAGGGGCAGGAACAGATGTGCAGAATCCAGAGATGGAGTGTGAAGGGAATACTTCCAAGGGGGCTGGTGATGGCCACCCAGGTCATTCCCATTTTCCTGTTTGCACAACACCTTTTCCCCCTCCCTGTCCTCTCTTCCTCTGTCTCTTGGGATCACAGACCCTCAAGCCAGACTGCTTGGGCTTGATTTCAGGCTTCTGCACCTGTGTGACCATGGTCAAGGTGTGTAACCTCACTAAGCCTCAGTTTCCTCATCTGTAAAAGGGGGAGGATAATAGTACCTCCTCAGAGGGTTACCATGGGAGCTCAGATCAGGACCTGCTGCGGAGTGACCTCTGTCCACAGTGGCTTCTGTTATTACTGCTTCCACATAGTGCCTAGTGGGGCAGAGAGCCAGATGGGAAGCATACGATGCAGAGGTGAAGGAGCTGGGATTGGAGGAGTGGTTTGGGAGGGGAAGGAAGGCGGGGAGGAGGGGATGGCTCTGGAGGGGTTGCTCTGCCTGTGTGGAAGCAGCAGAGACCCTCGCAGGACCCGCAGTGAGCATGGAGCCGGCTCTGCCCTGACCCTCCACCCTTCCCCACCTCCTTGAGATGCTGTAGGTGGGCTTAACTGTCCAGGCTTTAGTTAGATGGCTCCACACATCAGCTCCTTCCCACAAGCTCCTCTGCATCCACTTTCTCAGAGGCTGCACTTGACTGCCTGGCAGGACTGTGGTGGTTCCTTCACAGAAGAGCCCCGCTCTCTCGACGTTCCCCCTGTGGACCCTGCATTGGCTCGGAGTGAGGTTAGCACCCTGGTGAACACATGAACCACAGAGGGAAGGCCACCTTCTCCAGTCCGTTCAATACTCACTGAAGGGCTGGTAAATGAAGGCTGAGGACACGGGCTGCCTGGGAGGAGCTCAAGTCTCCAAGTGCCGTGTTGTCTCTTCACTGGATGCTGTTGTCTCAGACCAAAAGCCAGGGTGACCAACACTGGGAATGTTAATAATAAAAGTGTCTCTGTCCTGGAGCGCTGTTATCTTCCCTCCTGGAGCGCATACAGTGATTCCAAATCTCAACACTGAAGCTGACCCTAGGCAAAATTACCAAATGGCAAATACAGCCAATCTCTTGAACATCTTCTTGTTCCAGCTTATTTTACTCCATGTTGTTAGCTCACTCCTTCATTCAGGCTTTATGAGGTGCTGCAGATGTAGCTGGGCACATCTCAACCCCCAGGCCCTAGACCTATACTGGTCTGTGATGTATTAGGAACTGGGCTGCACAACAGGAGTTTAGGGTTAGAGTATGTTTGAGACAACTTCAGATCTCTGTGTCCTGGATTAAAGTCAAGGCAGAATATCCTGAGATTGCCATAAAAGCACTGAAAAGCCTGCTTCCATTTCCAATATCCTATCTTTGTGAAGCAGGGTTTTCTGCAGTGACAGCGATCAGAATGAAATTCCGGAATAGACTGGACATAAGCAACACACTTCAGGTGTCACTCAGTCCCATCACCCCCAGATGGGACCATCTAATTGCAGGAAAATAAGCTCAGGGCTCCCACTGTTTCTGCATTATGGTGAGCTGTATAATTGTCTCATTATATATCACTACGTAATAGTAATAGAAGTGCACAATAAATGTAATGAATCATCCTGAAACCATCTCCCCCACCCCTGTCTGTGAAAAAACTGTCTTCCATGAAATTGGTCCCTGGTGCCAATAACGTTGGGGATTGCAGCTTTAAGGGGTAAAGTAGGCATGGGGTGAAAGGTCAGGGAGGCTTTCAAATAAACCCTAAGCAGAGACTTAAGAACTGATGGGTCAGAGAGGGCATTGTTATTCCTATTTACCAAATAAAGAAACTGACCATTAGAGACAAGCCAGTTGCCTAAGATAATACAGAGCAGAGACTTGTCAGAATTGAGATTGGAGTTGGGGTCTGTGTCGCTCTAAGGACCCCCATGGTTCCACCACCTGATGCTTTCTTTTGTTCCTCTCTCCCTCCCCCTGAGGCAAAATCCCCCACCTTGGTGTCCCCTTCCCCAGCTTCTGCTATGGCCCCCAGCACCTGCAGCCAAGTGGAGAGAGTCCAACGACCTGGTTCTTGTCTCTGACTATTTAGTGTGTAACCCTGGATACGTAACTGAACCTTTCTGAATGTGAAATATAATATCTGCCTCAGAACTGTGGTGAGGATTAAAAAAAAAAGAAAAGGAAGGAAGAAAGAAAGATATTGTTTGTAGACGGCTTAGCATAGCGCTTGGTACATAGTAATTATTCAATAGATGATAGATATTATCACTATTGTGGATACTAAGCCTCATTTTTAGTCTCAGCTGACTGTTACTAAGCCAAGCTAATGTGCTGTCTGATGAGGCATCTGCCTAAGTTGCATTTGCATTTGAGATGGAGATAGTTGCAGAGCAGAATGGGTACTGCTCCTAAGTGGGAGCAGTCACCCTCCTCCTTCCCTGGGAGGAAATACACATTGACCACAGGGACCAGTGGGATCAGGAAAGGAGGGTGGAGACGCTTCCAGGCTTTCCAAAAAGAAAACTCAGGAAGGAGACACCAGTGCACAGGGCGGAGGTGAACTGATTTATCGCCTGTGCGATAAAAGCTTGCAAGACAACTCAGGGTAACAGTGCCTGGGAAACCTGGGCTCGTGTCTCCACCTCTGGACCCCTCTGTGCCAACTCAGAAAGCAAATGAGCCCCAGAAAGAAACATGTCCTTTGAAATGTCAGACTCCAAGAGTTGCCCTAAAGCATGGCCATGCCCAAAAGCTCATCCAAACGCTCACCCTGCTCAAGCCCCACTCACTGGTGAAGGGGAAAGAGGGCTGAGTTTCCTCTGCAGGCACCCCCTGAGAATGAGAGGCCAGCAGTGGTCATTAGTTTTCATTTGCTGAAATCAGCAACTTAATCCTAACTTAACAAGAGCCTATATCTCCCCCTTCCCGGGCAAAGGCGCTCCCTGGGAATGATTGAATTTCACCTGGTGCAATAAAACAACGGGCTTCTGCTGAATCAGGCCCAGACGCCCAGGCCTGTAAATCATCCCCCTGCTCTTCAAGTTGTAGATGTTATCTCCACCTGAGCCCTCCCTTCAAGTTCCCTGCTAGTTTCATAACCTCTCCTACTCAGAGATGACCCTCGGAAATACATCTTCTCCTAAACTCAAAATCCAGCATGACTCTGGATTTTCATTCATAAAACCTGGGGCAGCAGGAGTTAAGTTTACACCTTACTCCCCATATTGCCAGATGGGGTCAGTCTCAATGTTCCGGAGTGGCCCATGGATACACCCTCACTGATACTGCTGAGAAGACAGAAGGCGGAAATCAGAGTGCAGAGAGAAACTCCAGCCTTGGTGTTCCCAAAGAATTGGTCCCTGGACCAGGAGAGCAAGGATTGTAAAATCAATTAGAGAGGTGTGTTCAATAAAGGCTGTTAGCTGGAATAAAGCTCAGTGTTAATCAGCAGAGAAAGATTTCCTTTAAATGGGAGTTATTGAAATCCAGTGCTCAGAGAATGCCAGGTTTGGGAAAGAGGTGAGATTAATAGATGTTAAAATGCTCAAATCAGTGCTTCTGTGTTTATCCCCAATTTGACCTAATAGATACTATTACCTGGTGGCTCAGATGGTAAAGACTCTGCCTGCAATGCAAGGAACCGGGGTTTGATCCTGGAGAATTCCACGGACAGAGGAAGCTGGGGGGCTACAGTGCATGGGGTCCCAGAGAGTCGGACACGACTGAGCGAATAACACTTTTACTTTTGCATACTACATGCTAAAGCCAGTCCCTCTCCTTAAAAAGATGGTGTCTCCCTGCTAAGCTCCAACCTGGGAAGTAGCTGGGAGTTGGAACACGGGGACCAGGGCTGGGATCCTTCCTTGTCTCTGACGTGAACTTTGGTAAGTTGACATGAGCCTCTGTTTCCTTCCCAGTAAACAGGGGATAGGGTGACTGGCCCACTAGATTACCTCTAAGGCCCCTCCCAGCCTCTTGTTTATCTCACTTCTTGAGGCAGAAAGCCTGATATCCAGAAGCCAGGGAACGGGAAATATTTCCTCTCCTTGGATGCAGGAGCTGATCTGCATGGAGCATCCTTTTGTCCTTTTCTGTACCCTGGCCTAGGAGAGCTGCCAGAATTTTTGGTGGAACATCAGGAAGTGGCTCTCAAAGCCACCAGGCAGAGCCTGTGGCAGTCGAAGAGAGGGCTCCTTTCTCTGAGCGGCCGCAGCACTCCCTGGACCCCCTGTCCTACCCTGGACTGAGTGTCCATATTCAGCGTGGTGGCTGAGGGTGGAGCTCTGTTGGCAGAGAACCAGCTTCGAATCAGAACTCCGGGGATCTGTGTGACTTTGGGCTGCTCAGCATCTACCACCTGGACTGACTCTGAGTTAGGACACGACATCTGTGAAAAACAAAGAACCCTGACTGGGCTGCTCCATAAAGATGGAGAGAGCGAGGGATGCCAGAGCCTGCGTGGGACAGAAAGCTCCCTGCGAGCAGGGCCTGGTCCTATCCCTCTCGGCATCCCCCACATCGGGGTCCCATGTAGCCGCTCCATCTGTGCTGAACAACAAAGAATGAGGGAGCATATAGACGGACAAACACAGCTGACTTGGTGACCACAAGTTTCCAATACCTGTCTCAAGACAGAGATGTTTTGTAGGAGAAGCAACTGTATAAAGTGTCTATTTTCGCCCCAAGAAAAGATGCTGCAGAAGCCCCATCACCAGTCTCCAATGGGGCTGTGTCCCCAGCACTATGCTCCCCGCAGAGCCTGGATGGCCAGTGTCCAGCAAGGTGAGCAGGAGGCTGGGACCCTGGCAACCAGACCTCAGCCGGCCTCCTCCCAGAATCAGAGCACGGCTTTCCGGCAGGTGTGGCATGGATCCTGTATCCTCTTGGTTATCCAAGCTCTAGAGAGAAGGTCTGGGCTCAGCAGAAGCCCTGTACCATGGGGGATGACCAGGCCTTTGGTGGCCTCTTCCATCTCTGAGGGAACCTTGGGAGAATCCCTAAGGCATTGGGTTCGTAGTTGTTGTTTAGTTGCTCAGGTGTTTCCAGCTCTTTGTGACCCCATGTACTATAGCCTGCCAGTCTCCTCTGTCCTTGGGATTTCCCAGGCAAGAATACTGGATTGGGTTGCCATCTTCTTCTCCAGGGAATCTTCCTGATCCAGGGATTGAACCTGCATCTCCTGCATTGGTAGGCAGATTCTTTACCACTGAGCCACCAGGGAAGTCCTTGTTACTTATTTCAGCTGTAAAATAAAAATCATCATAACAAGGACCTTTCCTGCCTGGAGGCAGGTCCAATCAATGCTCTCTGGCTGGGAGAGGTGCTTTAGCCTGGCTGTTGATCCATGAGACTGTCAACCCCCACCCCGGAAAGCATACTAATCTAGCTGGTAAATCCTAAATTCTTGCAGTGCCCCTCACTGCAAGATGTTGAGGGTCAGGGGGTGCTTGCTGGAACATTCCAACACTCCACCATTCTCTGATAACGAGCTTTTTCCTGTGCTTGACCCTGGGATACCTGTAGAAGTTTCAAAGTTTCCTGTAGCAAAGCCGGAAGTCATTTCTCAGAAGAAAGGAATAGAGTGAAGATATTTTCTCTGGGGCAAATGCAGTGACAGGAGAAGCCTGTCCCTTTGAGGAAGTACTCCTTTTGTGCTAGAGATGTTCTGGGCAGTTAGAGATGTCCTCTCCTACCCGCGGGTCTCCAGCCCTGGTTTGTCTCTTCTTTTTGTCTCTTCCGGTCACTAGGCATGTGGGATCTTAGTTCCCCAAACAGGGACTGAACTTGTGCCCCCTGCATTGGAAGCCCACAGTCTTAACCACTGGACCACCAGGGAAGTCCCTGATTCTTCTTCTCTTCTTAAAGCCAAGAATGGGGCTTCCCAGGCGGCGCTAGTGGTAAAGAACCTGCCTATCAATGCAGGAGATATAAGAGGTGTGGGTTTGACCCCTGGGTCAGGAGGATCCCCTGGAGGAGGGCATGACAGCACACTCCAGTATTCTTGCCTGGAGAAGCCCATGGACAGAGGAGCCTGGCGGGCTGCAGTCCATGGGGTCGCAAAGAGTTGGACACGACTGACGTGACTTAGCCTGCAAAAAAGGGTGGGGTGCTCACCAGGGTCTCCCACCTAAACCACCCCCCTCACATCCCACTTAGTCACCTGCCGCAGCTTCACCCCCCACCCCGCAACCTTCCCCCGAACCGTCTCCAACTGTGACTGGCAGGGTTTGCGGGACCTCCTGGCCCGCAGGCGATGCAGGTGTGTGGAGTGTCAGCTCCAAAAGTAATTACTGCGACGGATGGTAGCGGAACACTTCCATCAGCGTGGACTGAGGCATCTGTCCCGTGACCCACCCGGGGGGCCTGTCAGAAATAGAAATAATCTTAATGAGAAGGCACATTCCTCGGTCCTTCCCGTGCTGACCAAGCAGACCGGAGGGGAGCTTTTAATAAGAGGATGGGACTCTCCGGCGGCAGCAAAGCCACCCCGGGGGGGCGGGGGTAGGGGGGACTTAGAAATGACATCATGGTTTATGGGAACAGTTCCTTCTCGGTCCCTGGCTCTCTTCTCAGTGATGGCAGGATAAAGACAAGTCCTCCCATCCCTGGAAGTCAAGCAGGGAGCCATTTATCAGAGAGAGGACCAGCTGGGACAGAGGGAAAATCATAAAAATGTCATAAATGTGCATCGTCAGGGCTCTCTAGTTCCCTTTGTCTTGCTCCACCTTCCCTTTCCTGAAGCTGAAGCTCCAATACTTTGTCCGCCTGATGTAAAGAACTGACTCACTGGGAAAGACCCTGATGCTGGGAAAGATTGAAGGCAGGAGGAGAAGGGGACGACAGAGGATGAGATGTTGGACAGCATCACCAACTCGATGGACATGGGTTTGAGCAAGCTCTGGGAGTTGGTGATGGACAGGGAAGCCTGGCGTGCTGCAGTCCTTGGGGTCACAAAGAGTCACACAGCACATGGCTGAGCGGCTGAACAACAACAACCTCCCTCTCCATTGAGCTCACATTCTCTGGCCACATGGCAGCCTCTCTCCTCGCCCTACACAACCAAACCCACCCACTGACAGCGGATTTCTCTTGGGCCAGGCCCTGTCTGGTTCTCTGGAACCAGCACAGTGCCCACCAGGCAGCAGCCGCTTTTCAGATATTTGTTAAAGAAATGGAAACCTCTTCTTAAAAACCCCCAATCATACCTGGATGTAAATGACTGATAACCACTTAGAGCTTTACCTCCTGGGACATCTGTAGTTTAAAAGCAGATCACAGCAACAGGGGAGGAAGTTCAGTTCGATTCAGTGGTAGAATTTCAGACAGCATTCCATTCTTCCTTTGAGGAAAGGACTTTCTCCAGCTTGAAAACAAAACCAAATCACACAAGCCTGGGGCCTGTCAGGGCCTCTGGAAATGGGTGGGAACTGCCCTTTGCTTTTGCAAAAAAAGCAGCTGTCAATTTCATCCTCCTAGGCCTTCTCCTGGAGGGAAGGGTAAGAAGTCTACACACTCTTCTGTGCTTCCCTAAATCATTCCATTTAAATGCAGATTGGGTGCCTTCCTGCCTCTAAGTGGTCTCAGAGAAGAAGGAGCAAAGTTGGTAATTTCCTTAAGAAGAAAGGAAGCCATTTCTCTTCACTGGAGCACTCCCCACCCTACTCTTCCCCCACCACTCAGCTTTTCTCAGCCCCATTCACCCCAGTTTCTCTGTACCCCTAGGCTCCTCTAATTATGCAAATCCCCCAGCAACTGGTATCTTTGGAGTCTTAAGGGAAAGAATTCAGCCCCAAGCCCTGTATTATCTTCTTTCTCCTATCTCCTTCTCCACCCTAGCCAAGTCCTTTTGTATTGAACCCCGGGTAAAATGAAAGGCCGCATTGCTGGGAAATTAACTGGAGGGGGCCAAGATCATTAAAAAGAAGACCTTTCTCAACTTTTGATTTTCAAGAGACATTTGAAAAATTTCTCAGTTCTGAACAGCTGGCCAAAGCAAAGAAAATGTATCCCAGAACAAAGCTGAATTTGCTCTGTTGCCTGGAAATCTGGAGCCTTGGGTACTGTTTCCGACTCCCCCATGGTCTTGTGCTTGAGATAACAGGATGCTTTCCACTGGCTATTCTTATAACATTTAGGAGCTGGTTGGGTAGTTTGGCTCCACGTCTGTCCGCCAGTGGCTAGTGAAGGTTTTGATGCAGGTGGGGGCCCTGGCTGAGACGTCCCAACAAACTTTGTTGTTCTTGTTGACGGGCTAAGACGTGTGAGACTTTGCAACCCCATGGACTCTAGCCTGCCAAGCTCTGCTATCCATGGAATTTCCCAGGCAAGAATACTGGAGTGGGTTGCCATTTCTTTCTCCAGGAGATCTTTCTGCCTCAGGGATCCAAACCATGTCTCCTGCATTAAAGGCGGATTCTTTATGGCTGAGCCACCTGGGAAGCCCAGCTAACTAGCTACACTGACTCCAACTCTGCTGATGGCCACAGTGGAAGAACCGGACAGGTATCCAAGAGCAGAGTCAGACCTGATTACCCTTTCTCTGTCGGCTGCCAACCACTATCGGTGGGAGGAAGGATAACTCATTTCTGGGGAAATTTAACAGCTTGTCCTGAGGTTCCTCCCAAAACAAAGTCCTTCACCTCTACATCTCTTTCCTAAATTGCAAGGCCTCTGACTCTCTCAGAAGGAAAGAGGTTATGAATGTGAGATGGGACAAAAATAAAGCCCTTTCCGCTCATCTTCCTCTGTCCCTGTGGCTTGAGGCCCTTCCTTGAGAGTATGACACTGAAACCAGAAATAGCTTTAAGAAGGCTTTAGACAGGTTCATGGGAAATAGAGCTAGAAATGAATACTATAGGGAAAGGAAGAAAGGTTTTAGCTCAGGCTCAAGTGGTAAAGAACCTGCTTGCAATGCAGGAGATGAAGGTTCAATCCCTGGATCAGGAAGACGCCCTGGAGAAGGAAATGGCTACCCACTCCAGTATTCTTGCCTGGAGAATCCCATGGACAGAGGAGCCTAGTGGGCTGAAGTCCATGAGGTCTCAAAAGAATTGGACGTGACTGAGTGACTGAATACATGAGATGGGTGAGAGGAAGTTCAGTTCAGTTCAGCCTCTCAGTCATGTCCAACTCTTTGCGACCCCATGGGCTACCACTGGAAAGAACACTGCAAAATGGGAGTCAGGATCCTTGTATTCCAGCCTCAGTTTAAATGGGGACAGATTTGATGATCTTATTAAGCCACTTTGCCTCTCTGGGCCTTAGTTTCTGCAGCTCCAAAATGAATGGAGATTTTGTACGTTTCCAACACTGATGTTCCCAGAAAAAATGAAGTGGTGTGTGTGTGTGTGTGTGTGTGTGTGTATACAAAACACTGAATTGATTCTGTCAGGGAGAACAAAGAATTTTCCTCTACTTTCTTAGTTCTGTGGCTGGGGCTTATGGATTGAACTGACAAAAGACAGATTAATGGAAGAAAAGCATACACATTCTATTAATTTTTTTTTTTTCATGTACATAGGAGTCTTCCTAGGAAACAAGAAGATCCAAAATAGAGGTTAGGACTAAGAGTTTATATAACTTTTTAACAAAGAAAGAGAAATTTGTGGGGAAGTGACAAGGCAAAGGAAAAGGGGGTTAAGCTTCTAGGGGTGGTAAGTTGTGAGAAAGTGACTAGGAAATATAAGGAGGAAATTAAGGGAAGACCCTGGTGGGCTCAGTGGTAAAGAATCCACCTGCTGTGCAGGAGACTGCCTGCAATGCAGGAGATGGGAGTTTGATTCCTGGGTAGGGAAGATCCCCTGGAGAAGAGAATGGCAACCTACACCAGCATTCTTGCCTTGGGAAATCCCATGGGCAAGACTAAACCACTACCACCACCAAGGGAAGATCAGAGTTATTTTGGTAGATCTGCTTGTATGGGTTCATTTTGGTGCTGATTCCCAGTCTCTGGTGATAAGAATGTTCTTTTCTTCCTCGTCCAGAGACAGCACATTTCTCATGGGAAATTTTATGACCTGCTTTTAGATAGTTTCAAAAAGGAAATGACAGGGAGGGGCATTCAAGATGGGGAACACAGGTACACTTGTGGCAGATTCATGTCAATGTATGGCAAAACCGCTACAATATTGTAAAATAAATAGCCTCCAATTAAAATAAATACATTTATATTTAAAAAAAAGGAAATGGCAGGTTCAATATGGAGTCACTAGTGTTAAGCCCCACATCAACAAACAAAGGCTTAATCCCTAATGCAATTACAATTACAAACTCCCCAGCAATGTAGTCTCAACAAGTCAGTCTGGAATTTTCTCATCGGCACCAATGAAGAAATCTGAAGCACAGTCCCTTCTATTCCCCATAGGTAGGCTACCTGAGCCTGAAACCAGTCACTCTCTTCTCCTCTCTGTCTATAAAAGACTTCCCATTTTGTACAGCTCCTAGGAGCGCCTCTCTGCCTGTTAACTGGGATGCAGCCCTATTCGTGAATCATTCAATAAAACCAATTAGATCTTAAAAATTTTAAATTACTGTTTTGTTATTTAACAGTAGAAAAGGGGAGGGAAGAAGGCCTTTCCAGTACCTGCTGTTTCTCAAGTCCCTTCAACTCAATATAATCCACATGTAAGGGATATCACTGGTAGCTCAGGGGCTAAGACTCTTTGCTCCCAATGCAGGAGCCTGAGTTCAGTCCCTGGTCAGAGAACAAGATTCCACATGCTTCAGGGAAGATCAAAGATCTCATGCGCTGCAAAGCCAAATAAAAAACTAAAACGGCATGTTAAAGTGGCATATTTTGGGGTGGCATGCTTCAGACTTTGCCCCTGACAGCTTCCCTCTCTCTCAAAGGAATACAAAGGCTTGCATAGCCCAGGTAATGGATGAGGTCTTGTGCCCTGTGTGCCTGGCCTTTCTGCAAATCTTCTCTCTTTTCTTTCTTCCTTTCTCTTTAGCTGGAAACCCAACCATCAGACTTGTGAAACAGAGAAAGGGAAATGAAGATGCTCTGAAATGCTTATTTAGTCAGTGCCAACATATCAAAAGAGCATTTGACACAAATGGGGTATCTAGTTACCATAGATCTTATGAAGCTCATTCAAAGAATGTAGTGAAAAAAGAATCAAATAATGAATCATTCAGGGAGATGCAAAGGATCTCTCCCATTCTCATTCTTTTGTTCTCTTTGCTATCTCAGGAGAGAAAAAAATAGATGAGAAATTAGAGCAGGAAGGAAGGGAATATTACAGAAAGGAAAAGGGAGAATTGTGAGGATGAAGAAAAGACCCAAGGTTAGGAGAAGAGCACAAAGGCCATGCACATCTAATTGAATGAAATGGCGGTGAAAGGAGGACCTGTGAATGGGGGAATGTATCTTTAAACCGGCAGTGGGGAGGGAAGACTGCAGAGAAAAAGGGGGTATTATTATTATTATTTTTAATTTAACTTTTTAACTGGAGGAGAATTGCTTTACAATGTTGTGTTGGTTTCTGCCATACAACAACATGAATCAGTCATAAGTATACATATGTCCGTTCCCTCTTGAACCCCTCCCCACCCCTTATCTCATCCCACCCCTCTAGATTGTCACAGAGCATTGGGTTGAACTCCCTGCATTAAACCGCAACTTCCCACTGGCTATATATTTTACACATGGTAATGTACATTTCAATGCTACTCTGTCCATTTGTGCCCCTACATCCTCCCCTAGCTGAGTCCACGAGTCTGTTCTCTGTGTCTGTGTAAGAGGGGTTATTGAGGTGGACAGAAGGGCAGACCAAGGTCAGGCTTTCCTGCTCTGCTATTCTGCTATAGGTCAAAGGAGCTAGGTCTTAGACCAGATGGACATCCACGAGCCCAGCAGGGCCGTTCTTCCCCACACCCTCAGCTGCAGAGCCAGCTTTGCTTTTACAACACAACCCAACCTCTGCAGGGTGCTTGCCTCATCACGCCTGCACTTTCTGCACATCCCTTTCCCAAAGTGCTTTCCAACGAACATGCCTCCCTTTGTGGTCTGTCTGTATCCGAGATCAGTGTTCTCATCTCCAGCACACTGAGATGTGATGCAAAGTCTGGGGTGAAGGTCAGGCTGATTTGCTCTTGACTCAGACCCCTTCAGCTGTGCGAATTTGGACAAGGCAGTTCCCTCCTTGATAAAGTAGTGATGATAAAAAAGCTGTCTACCTTGCAGGCTTGTTGGAAGGATTAAGCGAGATGGCAAATGTGAAAGAGTTTAGTGCAGAGGGTCTTCAGTAAACCTGGAAAGACTTCTGTCCCCAAGCCACGAGAGATGCTCTGTGGAGATAACTGTCTGAGTATCTTGGCATGCAGAAACCCCACTCTGGTCACCAGAGTCCCAGTGGTTTAGGATTTGGATTCATAATCTCTAAACACCTCTGATTATATATGTGGGATTTGAGAAGATTAAAATTTCACCAAAGTAGTGGGGGGCTGCTTAAAGCCTGGAGCCCTCAGGTGTATTTGCTGGTTATAAAATAGAGTTGCTCTCAGGAGCATGGAAATGGCTATCCTAAGGATGCAGAAGGCTGTATCCTTCTAGGAGGGGAGCCCAGGCATCAGGTGCACCATAGAATACAGCACTGCTTCCCTTCAAAAGGCTCCTTGTTACCTGTTTTCACTTCCTTCTTCAAAAGTGACAGGTTTGAGCAAGAGAGAGACAGAGGCACATGCAGATATTATTGTTGTTGTTTAGTCACTCAGTCGTGTCCACCTCTTTTGTGACTCCACAGACTGTAGCCCGCCAGGCTCTTCTGTCCACGGGATTTCCCAGGCAAGAATACTGCAGTGGGTTGCCATTTCCTTCTCCAGCAGGTATCTGATGTCTTATTTTCTCCTTTTATCCTTTGCCAGATTCCCTGATAGCTCAGTTGGTAAAGAATCCGCCTGCAATGCAGGAGACCCCAATTCGATTCCTGGGTGGGGAAGATCTCCTAGAGAAGGGATAGTCTACCCACTTCAGTATTCTTGGGCTTCCCTTGTGGCTCAGCTGGTAAAGAATCCGCTTGCAATGCAGGAGACCTGGGTTCGATCCCTGGGTTGGGAAGATGCCCTGGAGAAAGGAAAAGCTAACCCACTCCAGTATTCTGGTTTGGAGAATTCCATGGACTATATAGGTCGCAAAGAATTGGACACGACTGAGTAACTTTCACTTTCACTTTCATCCTTTGCCAAGTAGGAGTCAAAGGGATGTTGGAGCAGAAGCCTGTGCCCTGTGTGTCTCCTGCTGGGTTCTCCTGAGCTTGTCTGGGCTCAGAAGAAGCCAGGACAGAAGCCAAGGATGGACAGATGTCAAGTCTTTCTCCTGGGGCCTTTTCCTTCCTCCCCAGAACAGTCTTTCTTTTCCTGGGACGTTCCGGAGAGAGCAAAACTTAGCAGTGTCACTTTATAGTCTGCCTTAGAGTATTTGCCTTAGTATTTTTTCTTTCATTAACATGGATTGTTTGTTTATCCTCAGCTACATTATAAACATATCAAAACTCACTTTCCATATTCTCTCTGCTTCATTACTACTTAATGATTACTCCTCATTGTGGGAGGGTTTGTTTGATTTCTCCCCTCTGTTCAAAATCTGCTCTTAACTCATTTCTTTCCATATGTAAAACCTCTTTAAATAACTTTATATATGGCTACCATTCCATAATTTCCTCCCATCCTCTTGCTTTATATGCATATTTTTATGCTATAATAATTAGCACTATTAATGTATAGTATGTATACATGTGTGTATGTATAACATATATATATATATATATGATGTGTATTCTTTACCATGCACTTGAGATCTCATTGCATTTTTAAAAAAATATTTATTTATGTATTTGGCTGTGTTGAGTCTTAGTTGCAGCACAGGGGATCTTTCGTTGCAGCGCCTAGACTCTAGCTGTAGCTGGTAGGCTCAATATCTCCGAGGCATGGGGGTGTTAGTTACCCCACCAGGGATGGAAGCTGTGTCCCCTGCATTGCAGGGTAGATTCTTAACCACTGGCGCACCAGGGAAGTCCCCCACTGTGTGTTATATGTGTATGTTTCATGTTCTAATACCTCATCGTATTTTGTGTGTGGGTTTCATGTGTCTGCCTTATCCATCAAACCATACCCAGAACACTTCCTAGCAGATTGGGAGGAGCCTGGGGAATTACCCCATGATTTTCTTAGAGGTAGAATCTGATTAAACAGCAGTGTTGTCTTAATCAATGGAACCTGGAGAGGAAAGAGCAGTCATTTGGTGAAGGTGTTGTAGAAAGAAACTATTACTAAAGTGTAAGTGGTTTGGAGGGACTGCCAGGAGGGCTAGAGGAAACCTACTTGCTAGTGAACCTTTTTCTTTTATCCATAGGGGAGTGTGAGCCCAAATGTATGAACCCTTGCCCATCACTCATGTTTGCTTTCCTCGGAGAGGTTTTGACAGTAAATTCCTTGAGATGAAGACTGAGAACATGCGTGATTGTGGAGGAATGACTTGGGGCCTCTGAAGGTCAGTGCATATAAGGATGGCCTGCAGACTGTACATAGGAAAGTGAAGCATTTCTGTAAAATTTCTAGAAGTTTTTTTGGGTGGGGAGGTGTGTGTAAAAAGAAGTTTGTATATTTGAGAAGAATGGGGGATTCTTCAGCAAGTTAAAGAGCAAAGCTTTTGTAACTATGCTGATCTGAGATGGATTCCGGGTCTGGCTTTTTCTAGTTATGACTTAGATTTTTTTTTAAAAAATTGGATTATAATTGCTTTGCAATGTGGTATTAGTTTCTCCTGCACAATGAAGGGAATCAGTTATTTGTATATATGTATCCTGTCCCTCTGAACCTCCTCCTATTCCCTATCCCTACCTTCTAGGTCATCACAGAGCATCAGGCTGAGATCCTGGTGCTATAGAGCAGCTTCACACCAGCTGTAACTTAGATTCAGTAAGTGACTTCACCTTTCTGACTCTGGGCAAAATGAGGTTGAAGAATGCCTGTTGTGAGAACATTCCATGGTAGCTACCAGTGTTCCTATTTCCCCATGTACACCAGGCCCAGTGCCCTTGACTTTGCATTGACAAAAGTACACATGTGTGCATTAAAATCTTGGCCTTGAGAATTCCCTGGCGGTTATGAATCCAGGCTTTCACTGCTTTGCCCTGGGTTCAATGCCTCAATGGGGAAACTGAGATCTTGCAAGCTGTGTTGTTGTTCAGTTACTAAATCATGGCTGACTCTTTTGCAACCTCATGGACTGTGGCCCTCCAGGCTCCTCTGTCTGTGGGGTTCTCCAGGCAAGAATACTGGAGTGGGTTGCCATGCCCTCCTCCAAGGGATCTTCCTCACCCTGGGATCAAACCTGCATCTCCTGTACTGGCAGATGGATTCTTTACCAGTGAGCTACCAGGGAAGTCCTGCAAGCCATGTGGTGCCACCAAAAAACCGCAAACCAAACAAAAACTTGGCCTAACCTAGGTTCTTAATCTTGCCCTCATAGTATTGTTTTAAGCCCCATTTTCTCTTATCTCTACCAGCTTTTTAGAGTTCGTTCATCATGCTGTCCTCCAGGGACCTTCAGTGGGGCTGAACTTGGTCTAGTCTTAAGAGTGAGGATTTGAACCTTTAGGCCTCTCCTGGGATCAGCAAGAGAGCACCCCATACCCCACATCCTTCCCTGACCTCGTTTACACCTACTCATCCATGTCTTGTGGAATGTCTCTACTATCTCTCTTCCTTTTAAACATCATACCTACAATGAATCAAAATAAGGAAACAGGGCCAGTCTGTAAGGACCACACGGAGAACAAGAGCCTGGCAGAGCGTCTCGGGTCTCTGTGCTGTCGGACTGGCCATGCTATTTAAATCCCATCTTGTAGCACTGTGGTGAGTAAATTGGATTGCTGAGCGAGAAAAAAAAAAAAGTGACATATTTCCCCTGTCGTAGAAGGACCTAAAAGGCTTTTTTCTGATTTTCAAATTCTGGTCACACAGCCCAAACCTCTTCTTATCTGCTTTTGTATACATATATTTTTTTTTTTTAACATTTCATGATTAGGTTTGATCTTCTTAAAGGCTTTGATTAAATAGTCTTTGCACTTTCCGATGTGCAAGTTCATCATTTTCTATGGGAAGATGTCTCGTATAGACTTTAGGATGCAAATGTTATTTTCGCCCTCCAGCCATAATGGGCTTTTCAGCCTCGACATTATTATTATTATTATTATTTTATTTTTGACAGAGAGACAGTGGAGGAACGCCCCTCCCCGCCCAGTCAGGCCCTCCAGGCTCCCCTCTGCAACCCTCAGGCGGGAGGCCAGGGCGGGGCGGGGGTCCCACTCCACCTCTGTCTTTTGGTTTGACCCATGGGCTCGTTAATGGAAGAACCGAGGCCGCAAGTTCACGCGAAGGAGTGTGCCCTCCCCGTTGGAGGCCATCAGCTGGCCCACCCGGAAGCTTTAGGGGCTCTAACTGCATCTCTCAGGGGCCATCAGCATTTCCATGATGTGCCTTTGTCCTTGTGCTGTCTGGGCTGGAGGACTTCAGGGAGGATCAAGTCTTGAAAGCAGAACCGGTGTCTCAAAAACTAAACCACCAAAGTCTTCCTCCAGTTGAGGTCATGTTCTCTAGAGGGACCCACACATCCCAAATGGTGTGTCTGTAGCATTGCCGAAAGGGCCAAAACACCTTTCATCTAGGATGTCCTGAGATGCGAAATGTGGGGATTTCAGCGGCACCTGAAGTCACTGCCTGGCTGTCCCCAAGGGCCACATTGCCTTCTTTTCATAGGTGTATTGATTTATTTCCTGACCTCGAAGTGTTAGATCCTCAAGAAGAAAGGCTCCATCTCCCACTTGCCACAGTATGTCTATTGCACTCAGAATATTCAAGTCATATAGCAGGGACTTAATCTGTATTTATCAATCAGATCCTAGTGTATCAAGGAAAAAGAGTCTCTAGGTTCTTGGAGTCCCAAGGTTCCTCAGTTGGGCTGGTCTTGATCTAGTCTTAAGAGTGAAGATTCAAACCCTTGGGCCTCTCCTGGGGTCAGCAAGAGAGCACCCCACACCCCATGTCATTCTCTGACCAAGGTTCTCTGAGCTTCAGCCCAGGCTATTCACTTTCCGAGCGGATGTTCAACGCATGCAAAGTAGGCATCAGGGCTTTTCACCTGCCTCACCAGGGAGCCATGAGGCTGCATGAGCTTGTGTCTAGGAAGCACTTAGCGCCTTTCACACACACACACATGCACATGCACACAGCAGCAAGCTATTATTATCCCCACCTCTTGGGCTTGCTAGAATGGAAGTTTCACAAGCTCTTTCTGGCACTTCCTCCTGGAAATAGTCTCAGGATCTGCTTCCTGCCCATTATCCAGCTTGCAGCTTCCAATTCCCCCGTCCAGAGTCAGAACACAGGAGTCAGAAATGGTGGGAATGATGGGTCAGATGGGAAGGTTAGCTGGGCTTCATTGACCCTCAGATAATTAAGAGACCCAAGTAGGAGGGATTATTTATCTTTCTGGACTCCATCAAAGGCCAGGCTACTTATTATCTATTTATTTATTTTTCTATCAGCCTCCACTGTGATTGAATAAAAGGGCATATTGTTCCTTTCTTAACTTGCAGCCAGAGCCCCCAAAGAGAAGCTGACTCAGTTGTAACGGGAGAAAACTAAGGACTGGGCAAGTCTATTCCTCTGATCCCTCTGATAGCCATGAGCCCTTTGGGCATCTAAACCTATCTCTCATCCTTGTTCCCAGGTTCACACTGGGGTGAGACTCCCCAGACCTGTACAACACTTGATTTCCTGAACTATGAGCCTACATGATCAATGATGGGGCATCTGGAAGACACATGCCTGAGTGATGAAGTTCCTTGTTTTCCTAGGTTTTTCCCAATGTGGAGTTCAGATTTTACTTGGGATTCAGAGACGGTGACAAACATAGATTTACCAACTTTTATGCTTATAAAGCACATATCATCCAGCATAACAGACTCTGAGGGACGCCAATTCCCAGTCTGTGTTTGTGAGTGTGTATGTATGTGTGTGAGGGCTTCCCTGGGGGCCCAGTTGTAAAGAATCTGCCTGCCAATATAGGAGACTTGGGTTCAATCCTTGGGTTGGGAAGATCCCCTGCAGGAGGAAATGGGAACCCACTCCAGTATTCTTGCCTGGAGAATTCCACGGACAGAGGAACCTGGTGGGCTACATTCCATTCAGACATGACTTACCAATTAAACAATGACAACAAGCATATGTGCATATGTGAAAGAGAGACACATTGGACTGACTTGCTGGTTTGAAGCCCTGCAATGCCATGGCCTTCTATCCTGGCCTATGTCTTGGCACATTTCAGCTGTTGAGAAGCACAACTTGAAAAGGTGTACTCTTGAAATGATGACTGTACGCCAGACAGGCAGTTAGCCCCATACAATTAACAAAGGAAATGGCCCCTCCCTGCTTTCCCTACAGTTCTTATTTTTCCCCAAACTCTTTCTTTCCTTCCAGAGAAAAAGGAAATGTGCAGAGAAGCAATTAATTATAATTATATATGTGTTGGAATATGAGAGAACTAGTCACAAAGAACTTTCAAGTCCCAGAATTGTCTAATAAAAACTACCCAACAACGTCATAATTTGGGGAGGAAGTTAAATTTTTATAGAGTTTGGTGATAAGAAAAATTTGCTAAAAGCTAGTGCTTCTTAATCACTAGACTGTCACTTTGCAAAGTAATTGTGGAATTAGGAATAATTATGCTCTAAAGAAGGAAAATGAAACAATCTGCCTTATGATATTTTAAAATAGAATTATGAATCTGGCTTGTCCCATAAATCAAAAAGAAGCAGAGCATGAATTCGCAGGTGGCATAATATCCTGGGGTCTTAGAAACTTAGTTCAATTTCCAGTGATGGGACCTGCTTACTGAGCTATGGGGAGCTGTGGGTGCCTCTGGCATCTGAGAGAATAGGGGAAACCTGATGTGTGGGAATAAAGAGGGCATGGGTCTTTGGGATAGGGTGACCCTTCTTCCAGGCAGTGGTGTACCACTGATAACCATGAATGTGTATTGCATAGTGAGTCACTCTGTTGGAACATTCTTCTGGCAAAACTTCCATATCCCTGCCAGTTAAGTGTTACTATAATCAGTCCCAGCCTATCAAAGACAATGAGTGAGTGTATTATTGATGTTTGAGAGAAACAGAACCAATAGGATTTATACGTGTGTGTGTGTGTGTGTGTGTGTGTGTGTTAGTTGCTCAGTCATGTCTGACTGTTTGTGACTCCAAGGATTGTAGTCCTCCAGGCTCCTCTGTCCATGGAATTCTCCTGGCAAGAATACTAGAGTGGGTTGCCATTTCCTTCTCCAGAGGATCTTCCCAACCCAGGGATCGAACACATGTCTCCTGCATTTGCAAGCATATTCTTCACCACCGAGCCATCAGGGAAGCCTATATGTGTGTGTGTATATATATATAACATATATATATGTGTGTGTATATATATATATAACATATATATGTGTGTGTATATATATATATATATATATATATATATATATAACTAATTTCAACACACAGTTGTAAAGAGAATTATGTGATTTGTGACAGCACACCAAGAGTAGAAACACATCTGTTCTTATAAGTAAAGTGGTGAACAAGCTTCTCTATATCCTAGGCATAGTCAGCATATTAAAAAGCAGAGACATCATTTTGCCAACAAAGGTCTGTATAGTCAAAGCTATGGTTTTTCCAGTAGTCTTGTATGGATGTGAGAGTTGGACCATAAAGAAGACTGAGCGCCAAAGAATTGATGCTTTCAATGTGCGGTGCTGGAGAAGACGCTTGAGAATCCCTTGGACAGCAAAGAGATCAAACCAGTCCATCCTAGACAAAATCAACCCTGAATATTCATTGGAAGGACTGATGCTGAAGCTGAAGCTCTAATACTTTGGCCACTTGATGCGAAGAGCTGACTCATTGAGTAAGACCCTGATGCTGGGAAAAATTGAAGGCAAAAGGAGAAGGTAGTGACAGAAGATGAGATGGTTAGATAACATCACTACTCGATGGACATGAATTTGAGCAAACTCCAGGGGATAGTGGAGGACAGAGGAGACTGGTATGCTGCAGTCCATGGGGTCACAAAGAGTTGGACATGACTTATTGACTGAACAAATAGTGATGTTTTATACAACAGAACCAATAAGATAAATATATAAAATACTGAATATCACATATGTAATTATAAGGAGAAATTTATTATAGGAATTGGCTCATCTAGTTATGGAGGCAGAGAAGTCCCACAACCTGCTTTCTGCAAACTGGAGAATGAGGAAATCTGGTCGATGATTAGAACCAAGAGACCCCTGGTGTCAAGTCCCCAAATCCAAAGGCCTGAGAATCTGGAGCTCTGTGTTCAAGGGCAGAAGAAGATGGTCATCCCAACCCAGGGAGAGGGAGAGGAATTTCACCCTTCTACTGCGTCTTTGTTCTATCAGGCCCTCAGTGGATTGGATGATGCCCACACTGGGGAGGGCAGGTCTTTACATGGTAAACTGATTCAAATGCTAATCTCTTCTTGAAACACCTTCCCAGGTGCATCCAGAACTCTCACCAGCTGTCTGGGCATCCTCATCCCAGGCAAGTTGACGTGTGAGATGAGATGTCACAATGAGCTATGGTCAGAAGAGTGCTGGAAGTCACTGCATACAGAGTCTCTGCATACAGAGAAAAAGTTCAACTTTTTTCTTATCCTGTGAAAATGACTTACCAAATATGGTGGGGACTTTGCCTTAAAAAAAAAAAAAAAATTGTCCCCAGTGATTCCAACCACTATGGAGTGAAAAATCAGGGCAATTTAGAAACATGGATCTACTTCTTCATTCACACTAGGATATTGTTTCCAGAAATCTCCTGAAAGCATGCTCCTGACTCTTGGTAGTGAAAGTGGAGAGGCTTAGAATGATAATCTGGTTGGCAGGCAACTATGGGTTAAAAAGTGGACAGTTAGCCCATTGACTGAAGGCCTGGCAGGAAATAAAGAGACAAAAAATACAGGCATTAAGAGAATAATAGCTGAATAGTAATAATAATACATTATGTCAATAGCAGTGACAAAAGAAACACATTGTATTTATGGAGCTAAATAAAAGGCAGATCCAGGTCCCACGTTTTGACTCTGAACAACCTTCTCAGTTGGATTTTGCTTCTGCCTAAGGATTATTTTGGAAAGAGCTATTATTATCCGTGATTTATCACGCTGCACTAGGAGGAACTCATCCTTTCCACAGAGACAATTATTGAATTCTCACTGGAGGTTCTTAAAGGAACCGAGACCTGTTCCAGGGGTTCAAATGGGAAAGATGCCTCAGTGGAGTGCAGGGGCTCTGCCATCATTGGATCTAGTCTCACAGGCGCCATGGACCCTTCCTTCTGCTGTGATGGCTCAGATTCCTACTCATGAAATGTACTCTTCAATCCCTATGTTATGATAAAAGGGCAGAAGAGGAATTCACACTTGTGGAGGGTCTCTTCAACAGGTGCCCAGAATCCCAATGAGTCATAGGTTGCAGTAAGCTTGAAAGCTTTAAATGGAAAGTTAGTCAAAGCCATGACCCAGAAAGACAAGAGTCTGGAAAATTCTGGAAGCAGAGTCTGCACTGGAGTAGGAAGGCGCTTGAATGAACCCAGTGGCACAGCTGTGTTTGGGTGGAGGTCATCAGAGGTTTAGAAAAAGACAGAAGTCATTGTTAGCATTAGAAAAGAGCTCTTAGAATCTGGAGGATCAAAAATGCAGTATTAGGTCGAAGTGATAACTGTGAAAATAAACAGTGATAAATATCATATTAAATCTAAAGCACCACGTTAGTAGATAATAGCAAGAATGAGAGCTAATAGCCAGCCCTTAATATAAGCCAATTGATTATTTAAAACATTTATTAAGATTTAACAATAGCCAAATAATTTTTCGTTAAATAGCTGTTAGACTGAAGCCCTGTATACATTAAGCAACTGATATTTATCATTCGGATTTTATCTCATTATATCCAAAGGGGTATATGTACATTTGAAACAAACCTGGATATTTAAAATAAACTGAAGGGAATTCCCTGGTGGTCCAGTGGTTAAGACTCTGCTTCCATTGCAAGAGGTGCAGGTTCAATTCCTGGTCAGGGAACTAAGATCTCACATACTGTGCAGTACAGTCAAAAGAGTTGAAATCAATAAATGACTTAAAAAATAAAGTAAATTGTAGTTCATTTTTGCCAAGTGTAGATGTGTAAAGATTATTGAGCCTGCCAGCTGGGCAGCCAGACAGTCAGCGGACTTGTCTAATTAGGCACAATTGCTGATAAATCAATTCTTTCCTTTTCTAGGACAATTAGAATTTGTGTGTGTATGTGTGTGTTTTAAATTCTAATTGGATTTTGCACATTGTTCTGCAACCAAGTTAATTCTTTGAAGCCTTTTTAGATTGTGCACATTTTCCATAAAATACAAAGGGGTTATTACTGTTATATCAGTCATGCAAATAATCCAAGATCCATCTATTCACATAATTCAGTCATAAACCGCAAATAATTGCTCTACAGTGCCGTCAGCCTGGCTTACTATACTGGACCCCAAGGGCTTTTAATTATTTGCCCAATATTTTCTTACTAATACTATTTATCTCCCAAAGAATGCCCTGTTTTTCATCTTTACGTATTCCAATCCTTCCTGATCTTCAAATGCAGCTCAAAGATCTCTTCCTTGATCTTTCTCATTGGGATGAGGTCTCTTAAAACACTTGACTTTCTCTCACTCTGCCTAGCACAGTTCTTTGCACAGGGACCATAAATGATAGATTTTTGGACTAAGTGAGAATTTGAATACCACTAGTTTCCTGAGGACAGGTGCTCTGGGTTCCCTGGGAGAAGTAACTGAAGACCACACAGCCCTGAAGGAAGCAGAGATACACATGTGGCCAAATTAATGCAGGAGAGGGTAGTTCACTCACTCAGAGATGGGAGGATGTTGTCTTCATCTTTCTTCCCCAAACCTGCAATTTGATTGGCTGTCGTTGTCTGGAGTTTCTATTTTCTGATTTGCAAATTTTAATCTCCAGCAATTAAGGAGGCAAATACCTGCCTCTCACAGCATGGGATGGCAAAGGGCTCCATCAGATGGCAGAGCACAGGCTCTGGGCACAGGTGTTCACCAGAGATGGTGGTGGGTGGGCACCCTTCCTGAGGTGGATACAGGCCAGGAGACCCAAAGAGCCTGTTTCTCCCCAGCAATTAAACCCACAACATCACATGCTGTACGTTGGCCAGTTAGTCTGCAAGAGAACAGAGGCGCCGGACTTCAATTGCTCTGGAGGCCTGTTTGTGGACTGTGTGGGGAGCAATTTTAAACATGGTTTTCAGTTTGCAGAACCTTGAATTCAAGGTAAGTGGATACTGGCAGCCATATGGATCAAGGAAAAGAAATGCACCTTGGCTTTCAGCTCTGTGTCCTAGTCGGTTTCACCCAGGGATCATCTTTTAGAAGATTAGAATAGTTTGTCATTATCTGCTCACGTCCAGTGTCACTGTTCCTGCCAGGAAAGTCTTCTGTTGTGAGAATTTACATATCTGCCCATTAGCAACTTGCCCATGTTCTCCCAGTTCACGCCATGCTGAGAAACACATAAGGTGAGTTGAGTCTTGTAAACTCAGTGTCTGCAACTTGACCATTTAAGACTATGAAAAGATGTCACTCAATATGGTGAAACATACAAAAGTGGTCAAATCACCCAGATTTTATCTCAAATGTTTCAGCCCTTTAGTCCTTGCCTCCTTAGTTCAGAACATACTGCTTCTTGCTGAGATTAATGAGATAACCTTTGTCTGGTCTTCCTACCTCTTACCTTTCGCCACTCCAATGCAGGCTTCACATTTTGCCAGAATATTCTTCTGGGAGTACAGATCCATCCCAGCTCCATCACTTCCAAGGACTCTTTGCTGTGGTCTTTGTGCTACTTCATAACAAGGATCCTCCCAAACTCTCTGATCGTGTCCCTTGCCCCACACTTTATGAGCTAATTCAGTGAAGCCAATCCATTATTCCACACTTTTGACTCACTTGTTTCCTAGTTTGGTCTAGCCTTACCACCTAGGATTCTCTTCTCTGTGTATCTTTAATACAGCATTTGATCCAGCCCCTAAGGACCATCACGAACCAAACCTCCCCTGGAAGCCTTTCCAGTTTCATGTTACTAACTAGGACAACTTCTCTCTCTCCCCAGCTTTTATAACATGTTGAAGTCACTTAGTCTGTCTTAAAGTCATTTATGTATTAATTGCAGGTGTCTAATTTTCTAATCCATGATTCTCATCTGTTCTCTTCCAGGAACACTAGACCCATGACTCTTGACAGAAGTAAAGAATTCTATGACTAAGTAATTTTAGAAAGTGCTACAGACTAATTTTTTTCCTCCGAGAGCTTTCTATAGAAAAATCAGCTTTATAAATGTTCTGAGAAGTCAAGAAACCCACTTAACCTGAAGCCTATGAAATTGATTTGTCCATAGAACAGGTTTTTCATATAACATCTACTAACTAGTGTTCCATGAAAACAATTCATTTTGGGAAATTTACTCTGGCTTATTACAAACTTCCTTCTTTTAAAAGAAATAAACTTCTTTTTAGTCTTGTAGCCTGCATTTCATCTTTCTTAAAATTAGTTCTTTCTTTTTTATTTTTGATTGCACTGGGTCTTGTTGCTGTGGGAGGGCTTTCTCTAGTTGCGGTGGCTTCTCTAGTTGCGAAGCACAGGCTCTGCAGCGTGTGGACTTCAGTAGATGTGGCCCTCGGGCTCAGGAGTTGTGGCACCCAAGCTTAGTTATTCCGAGGCATGTGGAATCTTCCCAGACCAGGGATCGAACCTGTGTCCCCTGCGTTAACAGGCAGATTCCCACCCAATGTGCCACCAGGGAAGTCCTATTAAAGGCTTTTATATAGCAGAGAATCTCTCTGACCTTTGACTCCCTTATAGTATCAAGCAAAATGCCTATATCTAGCAGGTGCTCAATAAATATAAGTTGAAATAAATTTTATTGACACTAGAAACGATTGGGGCTCCTGAGGAATAGTTTGCAATTCCTGTTTTATCATTCACTGTTGTACCAGCTTGAGCAAGTCATTTTCCATTTCTGTTCTTAATTCCGTGGTGTATTTCCCCACTTACAAAATGGTTTTAATATCATAATAGTTATAATGATGTACTGTTAAAAGTCATGAGAAGATTGGTGCAAAGGAATAACATGAGATGCTAAGTAAAGCTTCACATTGTACATCATGTTTCACTGAGATGACCCAATTATCACATCATTTTTTTCTAGTTTAGTGGAAAGGAAGTAACTACTGTTTACAAAGCAATTAGGATGGACCAGACAACACACTGGACATTTTACAGGTATTGTTCAGTTCTGTTTTCATAGAAACCTCAAGGGACAGGCATTGGCATTCTTATTTCATAAATGAGGAAAGTGAGGTTCAGCATCACACGTTTAGTAGGAAGACACCCTTGGATGTCCAAAGCTCATTTTGTTTTCTTTCTTTTTTTTTAATTTATTTTTGTCTGCATTGGGTCTTCATAGGTACATGGAGGCTTTCTCTAGTTTCAGCGAGCGGGGGGCCAATCTCTAGTTGCAACGTGTGTATTTCTCATTTCAGTGGCTTCTCATTGCAGAGCGTGGGTTCTAGGGTGCAGGGGCTTCAGTGATCGCGGCACTCGGGCTTTAGTAGCTGTGGCTCGTGGGCTTTGGAGCACAGGCTTAGCAGTCGTGGTCGTGGGGCACAGGCTTAGATGCTCCACAGCATGTGGGATCTTCCTGGATCAGGGATCAAACTGCCATCTCTCGCGTTACAAGATAGACTCTTAACCACTGGACCACCAGGGAAGTCCAGCCTGCTTTCTGAACCACCCTGCTGGACTCCATCCCTGCGCTGAGCTGGCCACGTGATGCACAGCTCTGCTCTGTCCTGTCCTTTTATCCCTCATTCTGAACCTACTTCCCACCTCAGTGCTGAAGTTCGGTTGGTTGGTGTGGACACTCTTCAGCTCTACACTGTTCAGCACCACGTTCCTCTTCTGCATATAGTTGCTGACTAGTTGTGAGGCAGTGAGTGGAGGAAAATGTAGCCTGGGCTTTTGTCATTTAAGCGCAGGTGAATTCTAGGGCCTGGAATAATCCAAAATCTTAACATTGACACACGAGGTGGGTCTAGGTTTGACAACAATCTGAAATGTATACAATTTGGAGGACTTACTTTAAAAAGAAGGCAAAATCCCAGTCATAAAATCAGTTTTAGGAACCAGGAATGGGATCTTACAAATGAGGAGCACTGAAGTTTAAGATTTATTAGCTTCTCTATTTACCCCTCTCTGATTTGCCAGATGAGATAATCTCTCTGCTTGGAATAGAACTAAACCATTTTAAACATGGATGGCGGGCATGTGAGAAGGTAAGGAAGAAGACACTGGGGCTGTACTAAGAACTGGTGGTCTTGTCTCAGCCTCCCGTATTTGTGACAACAAAACTTGGCATCACAATCAGAAACCTAGAAACTTGACCTCCTATGTTGTCTTTACGGAGTGATGTTGTTTCATGGGAGAGGCACTGGAGGTGGCTTTCCATACCCCACCTGTAGGGAGACACCTGTGGAAGATGACTCACAGCTTGGAGGAAACCTGTGGCTTCTTCAGGACATCTCTGAGATACCATACTCTCACTTCCCAGGTTGCTTCCCCATTGCCACCAATGCCCACGTACTGAGAAAGATACCCAGCCTGAGACACAACTCTCCTTTCGAGAATTAAAGCTCTAGTGACAACTTCCACCAGACAGCTCTCAGAAGCAGGCATCTTCCCATACTGGTTTTGCCTAGCCCTCTTTTAAATCTCTATGACCTTTCCAAAAGTCATGGAAATGTTACAGAAGATGGATCAGATATAACCAGAGGGTAAAAACAACCGTTTCTGCTTCAGCGAACTTTGTGGCAATTTTGAGTTACTTCTCTCCTTTCACCTCCATCACCCCAGTTTTCATAAAGCATGAGGTCTGCAGGCTTGACATGGATTCTACAGACCTTTATTCATATTTGTAGGATTGCTTAATATTAAAAGAAGAGAAATAAAGAGATTGACATGGAGATTGTAGGCTCATAAAACATTCAAGGGAACTTGGAGATTGTCTGGTTTACCCTTCATTGTACTTTATTTTTAAAAATTTTATTTGATTGCTTTTATGCTAAAAAGATGTAAGTTCAATCTGGCCATATTCCAAAATGTCAGAAAAAGGAGAAAATAAAAAGAAAATCATCCATCATCCTAGTGTCATATTATAGCCTATGTTATCAATTGCCACATGCATATTTTACCAACTTACAATTGCAGTGTACAGATAAGGTTGTTCCATTTTATTTTTATTTCTAAACTTAACAAGACAGATGAGGTCACGGAAGCCCTAGCTCTGACAACTCTATCATATTCACCCTTTACAGTATTTATTTTTTTCTACTAACCTACAATTGCTGTTGTTTGGTCACCCAGTCATGTCCGACTCCTTGCGACCCCATGGACTGCAGCACGCCAAAATAAGTATCTCAATTTCTGTTATTCAACCAAGAATAAGTATTTCAATTTCTGTTGTTCATGACAACTCTTATCATACTCACCCTCTACAGTATTTAATTAGGTACTAATCAAGAAGAAGCATCTCAATTTCTGTTATTTCTCTCCAGACGTTTCCTCTACTATAGTTGTTTGAATACAGTAGTTGTTGAAACAGTATGGCCTTGGGCAAATGACTTAGACTAGCTTGATTCTGTTTCCCCATCTGTAAAATGGGGAGAGCATAGTGCTGGAGTAAGAGCAATTGATAGAAGTCAGGTCAACACATCTGGTGGGTGTATCCCATTTCCCACGCTCTCTGACTTCCAGTTGGGTTTGGTCTCTGCTGGACAGAACACAGCCAATTTTGCTGTTATTGGGGAGCCCTGGAGAGACAGAGGGAGGCAGGGAGAGTGAGCGTCCATCCCTCGGGCTCGATTCCTCTCAGGTAGTCTGTGTAACTACTCTGTTTCTTGATCAAAGATGACCGAGGAACTCTTTCTCACTCTTTCTTCCCCTCTCATTCCTTCGGGCTTAGGAAAGATAGAAACTTAGCTGCTAGTAAGCCCCAGGTTACTGATCTATCCCTTGTGGTTCCCCAACACCCACATGTTATAAACAGTCCCTTTGTAAATAAACCCTCCTGGAATTTTCCTATTTTGAGTGTACCATCTGTTTCCTGTTGGGACCCTGACAGATACAACATGTTAGTATGACTTCATCCCCCTTTCAGTAAAAAATGAAATTGCAGAACTTTAAAAGACATAAAATATTGATGGTCTAATTTAACTCTCGCAGGATTTGGTGGTAAAGTTCCTCCAAGGACACGAAGCTGCTGAGGACCGTGTCTACATACACAACAGCCACCGCAGTGTTTCCTGTGATCCAGGTCTGAGTCTAAAGCAAGTGTTAGACTGTGTATTATCCTGATTGTATCCTCATAGAAAGTCTACAATGCAGGTACTAGTATTATTCACATTTTGTGGATGAGAATGCTGAGACAGCAAACTTGCTCCATCAGCAAGGGTGAAACTAACTTCCAGCTCCAAGACTGCTTTCAACCTTTCACCAGTGGTTTTGAAGGTGGGCTCCAGGCCAGCAATGCCAGCTCCATCTGGGAGCTTGTGAGATAGACAGATTCTCGGGCCCTGCCGAAAGCCTACTGAAGCAGAAACTCTGGGCTTCGGGCCAGTCCCCTGTGTTTCAGGAACCCCTGCAGGTGATTTGAAGTTTGCTAGCGTCTAAGCACCACTTCAGTACACAAACTCATCTGCCAGGGATTCACGGCTCCTCCCTCTCTCCTGGGTTATTTTAAGGTCATTTGGAGAGCCTATAATAACACTCAGGATGCCACATACTGATAAAGACAATACAAATAACCATGTTTGTGCCACTCTTTAGAAGTGACAAAATGCTGTGACACCCGTTACCTTAGGAGGCAGGGTAGCCTATGGCTAAGTGAATGGGCTCTGAGCTATACTAGCTGGGGGACCCTCTCTGCTCTCTCAGCCAGGAGTTTCTAAACACTGTAAACCTCAGCTTCCTCATCTGGAAAATGAAGATAATAATGGTGTATGCCTTCTGAGAGCATTAAATAAGAAATTCACATAAAACACAGTGTTTGGCGTATAGTAAGCACTCGAGAAATGTCAGTTATTACTCTTTCCATAAACACCTGAAAAAGTGGGGATTATTATTTTCATTTTATTTAAAAATTTTCTTTTTTAAAACATTTGTTTTATTGAAGTATATTTGGTTTACAGTGTTGTGTTAATTTCTGATTCATTTATACATACAAGTGCATTCCTTTTCATGTTATTTTCCATTATAGTTCATCATAGGGTACTGAATATAGTTCTCCGTGCTATACAATACGACCTTGTGATTTACCCATCCTATATATATTTTGCAATTACTAATCCCAAACTATCCTTGTTTTCTAAGTGAGGAAATACCAACCAGTTCAGGAACATCTACTTGTGTAAACCAGGGCTGGGATTCAGTCAGATCATTTGATTTAAGATCCTCATTCAGGGGACGTCCCTGGCAGTCTAGTGGTTAAGACTTTGCCTCACAAGGCAGAGGCTGTGGTTGCGATCCACAGTCAGGGAGCCAAGATCCCACATATCTTGTGGCCAAAAAACCAAAACACAAAACCGAAATAATACTGTAACAAATCTGATAAAAACTTAAAAACTGGTCCACATCAAATGAATAAGTAAATAAAATGAAACTCCCATTTTATTTCTACCCTCTTTCCAAAGCTGCCTTGGGAAATCCAGTTTATTGGTGAATGATGACTGAAGTGACTTAGCACGCATGCAATGAATCTGAAAGGTACTATTGACTTACTGATATGCCCAAGAATATTTGCGGTCTTCATTTCATTCTTCAGCCTGCATGAACAGTGTTCCCCTGTGAGCTGGTGAGTCTGAGCTCAGATGCTGAGAACCCCACTCCCCACTCTCCAGACTAGGCTGCCTCCTGACCTCCGAGGCTGGTAGACGCTGACTGTCCTATTGGAACTTTGCTCCTTTTTCCAACCTGTCGTGTGCTCTATGATTACTTTTTTTTTTTTTAACAGCACACCTTTCCTGGTGGCTTTTCCAGGTGACTTAGATGGTAAAAATCCACCTGCAGTGCAGGAGAAGGTTCAATCCCTAAGTCGGGAAAATCCCCTGGAAAAGGAAATGGCAATCCACTTCAGTATTCTTGTCTGGAAAATCCCATGGACAGAGGAGCCTGGGGGACTATAGTCCATGGGATCACAAAAGAGTCTGGCACGACTGAGCAACTAGCACTTGCGGTTTTTCACTTTCCTTTCCTTTCCTTCTAATAGAGAAAGTGCAGAGTTAAAATAAAGGGTAACAGAGGAAAAGGTTTGCTAAGTTACCTCAATCCCACATCTCCCTGGATATTTAGCACCCAAGAGACTTCCAGAACCATCGAGAAGGCACCAACCAGGAATGTAAAGTTAATAACTTCCTTCTTTGAAAGCAAAACCTTTCCAAACCTATCACATGCATTTTTCCTTGTGGAGGATTAACAGCCTGACAAGGTTGAACTTTGAAAGAAAAGCTATTTGTGACTTATGGGGAGCTGGGGAAAAAAGGTCTTGACTTTTTAAAAACAAAACAAAACAAGCAAACCAAAACACGTTAATTTTTCTCAGGCCTGTAACTCACAAAGGGCACCTCCGTTTTGGCTGAAACTTTCTGAAATGACTCTCTTCTGAGTCAAAGTGAGGTGGGAGTACGCTGCATCCCTGGAGAACTGATCTGCTAAGATTTATAAAAGCTGAAAATAAAGGTTCACAGGGGAATTGTTTTCAGAGCCCAAAATGATGGAGCCATTTCTAGCGGTTCATTCATTTCCAATGCCCCTAGGCAGGGATGGTAGTATTTCTCCAGTTCTGATCACTCTCAAAATTCCTAAAGATTTGTATAAAGGTTTCGAATTACATTTATTTTGACAGGGTTTTCAAGTAAGTTAATAAAATAAATGAGGTTCTGGGAAGTGAGATTAAGGGATCTGAAATTAATGTCTGTGTCCTAGCATTTATTAGGTGTGCCTCTCTGGGCCAGCCACTTCCTGACATCTGTGTGACCTCTGTAAATGGGCAAAATTCTAATGCACTGTAGGTAGGCTCAAATGATGCAATCCACAACACACATCTGACAAAAAGTTAGCTGTTTCCATCATTATTTATATAAAACTGGCATTTAAAATTGGTTTAGAATCAGATGTGAAATGCCAGGTTTATAGCATTTATGTTTGTGAAAACAGATCCCTGGAATCTATTATATGTTCAATACCAGTTTTGAATCTGGTTTTTGTTATTATTTGTATTTTTGTTTTTGTTTAGTTGCTAAGTTGTGTCTAGCTCTTCGCCACCCCATGGACTGTAGCCTGCCACACTCCTCTGTCATGGGATTTTCCAGGCCAGAATACTAGAGTGGATTGACATTTCCTTCTCCAGCCATATTCCCAACCAAGGAATCAAACTTATGTGTCCTGCATTGCGGGCGATTCTTTATGGCTATGCCATCAGGAAGGCCCTGTTATTTGTATATAAAAGAAATCAAACTGAACTTCTTTATTATTTGTTCTTAATTCAGATCATAAAGAATGCTTCATTCTTTTCACTCCTCCTCTAGTCTAAAATAATTCAAGTTTTCTGTTTATAGTGTCTTTATAAGATGGTGCTGGGGGGTGGTCAGGGCAGTCCCAAGGTATTGGAATTGAGTTGAATTGAATGTATTCTCATTATCTGCATTTCTGATACTGTTTAGTAAAGTGAAGTTAATATTCATGATCCCATGAACTTTACAACATAAAGGCAGATAGAAAAACCAAAGGCGAACAGGCGGATGACGTGTTAACAGCCTTTAGGAGCACAGGAGTGTTTGGATGGGAAGTGAAAAGACAAAGTTTGTGACCAGAATAGTCAGTTTGGATAGATTTTGCTTGATGAGGACTTTGCAGAATAGATAGAATTTAAGGTGAGTTCTAGAGGAAGTAGATGACATCAGAAGAGCTATTGTTACCTGTCTTACAGAAATATTGCAAATGAGAAAAGACCTAGACCAAGGATCGTCAGTAAAGAATACCCATTGTAATACTTCGGCTACCTGATGTGAAGAGCCT
The DNA here is from genome assembly GCF_033118175.1 of Dama dama. NCBI lineage: Eukaryota > Metazoa > Chordata > Mammalia > Artiodactyla > Cervidae > Dama > Dama dama. The sequence goes on along the minus strand of NC_083682.1, from coordinate 20,372,564 downwards.
GCTCATTGGAAAAGACCCTGATGCTGGGAAAGATTGAGGGCAGGAGGAGAAGGGGGTGACAGCAGATGAGACGGTTGGACAGCATCATCAACTCAATGGACATGAGTTTGAGCAAACACCAGGAGACAGTGAAGGACAGGGAAGCCTGGCGTGCTGTAGTCCATGGGGTTCCAAAGAGTCAGACAGAATTGAGCGACTGAACAACAACAAAATCATTCATTACAGCCTATAAGGTGAAAATGTGTGGTCAGAGGCTGTTCTACTCTGGCCCTTACAGGGTAAATAATACCCGAGAACCCTGAGTCCACAAGCGTACCAAGAAGCAATGAAATTTGGGTGGGAAACGGGAGAAGTCTGAGGGAGGCTTACTCATTAGTAAGTTAATATTCCTGTCAGCAGTCAGACACTGTAGCTAGGACGTTTCCTTTTATCTAAAGTGCTAAGGCAGTTTCGTAAACCCACCAGCACCTCATAATTAGGAACCATTTTCTAAATGTTGGATTTAAAAAAAAAAATTGCACTTTTGTTGTTTTTCAAATCCTTGAAATATCTCCAAGTAACAAACCACTGGTTAGTTTAGTGTTTTTCAAATCACAGACTGCATCTCATTAATGGGTCACAAAGTCAATATTTATGTTCTTTTTTCTTTTAATAATGTTTTGCAAAAAAAAAAAAAAAAAACCTTGATATGCCTCTAAGGCTTTTTGGTTGTTCCAATTTTCCATTTCCAATTGCTATTTTGGAGGATAGTTGCTTTACAATGTTGTGTTAGTTTCTGCTGATGTAAATCAGTCAAAGGTATACACATATCCCCTCCCACCTGAGCCTGCCTCCCACCCACTCCCATCCACCCCCTACGTCATCACAGGGCAGCAAGCTGAGCTCATATGGGTTTTTACTAGACCATTATTCTTATATTGCTTATTTTTGGCTAGTTCGATATTTTGTTTGCTATTTGATAGTTTATTGTATCAACATATTTAATATTAGTTACTTTCACTTTATCATATTTGTTATGCATTTTTCTATGGTTTATGTATGTGTACATGCATATGTACACACATATGTACATTTGTACTGTGTAATGGAATGCAATGTAAAATGCGTTTCTTCCTGAGCGTGCATGCTAAATTGCTTCAGTCATGTCTGACTCTTTGAGACCCCATGGACTGTAGCCCACCAGACTCCTCTGTCCATGGGATTCTCCAGGCAAGAACACTGGAGTGGGTTGCCATTTCCTATTCCAGGGGATCTTCCTGACCCAGGGATTAAACCCAAGTCTCTTACATCTCCTGGACTGGCAGACAGGTGATTTTTTTTACCACTAGCGCCAACTGAGAAGTCTACATTTCTTCCTGTGGGTCAGGGTAAAAAGTAAATTTGACTTCTCTTTGTTTAACAAGAATATTTAAACCTTATTTTGCAAACATAAATAATAAAAAATAAAAAGAGGAAAAAAGTTAATTGAAAGGTTTGAATAAGCAGAATTCCAATTTTGGAAAATAGATTGTCTTGTTTAAACAGTGCCATTACAAACTTGTTTACACTGATATTATATTATAATACTTTGTCCAGGAACTTCCCCTGGTGGTCTAGTGGTTAAAAATCCACCTTGCAAAGCAGGGGATGTGGGTTCAATCTCTCTTCAGTAAACTAAGATCCCACATACTGCAGGGCAACTGAACCCTAGAGTCACAGCTAGGGAGAAGACCGTGTACTGCAACTACTGCCCACACTCCACAACTAGAGTGGCCATGAGTTGGAGCAAGTTCCAGGAGGTGGTGATGAACAGGGAAGCCTGGCATGCTGCAGTCCATGGGGTTGCAAAGAGTTGGACACAACTGAGCGATTGAACCAACTGACTTGAATCTGTGTCTAGTTAATCGGTTACTAAAACAAACAAACATATGACTAGATCCTAAGTTTCTGCAATGCATCTTACACAATGTTTAAAGGACAATTCAAATTTACTAGGCACAGACAAAGATGGTGGCATGGGAGACCTCAGTCTCCATCCCCCTGCAAATATCAATGAGCAAAAACAAATATCAATGAGCAAATATCAATGGCTCTCTCAGGAGAGCCCTGGAATCCACTTAAGAAACTTAGCAACAGAATGGAACAAAAAACCTGAGAATAACCACATCAGAAGGGAAGAAAGGTTTAAAGGTTTAGTTTTCTGTATCATTCCTCGCCCATCACTCTGTGCCTAGAGGGATCCCCTAGCAAGAAAGGGCTCCCCTTGCCAAGAAAAGAGGGCTTCCCTTGTGGCTCAGCTGGTAAAGAATCTGCCTGCAATGTGTGAGACCTGGGTTTGATCCCTGGGTTGGGAAGATCCCCTGGAGAAGGGAGAGGCAACCTGTTCCAGTATTCTGACCTAGAGAATCCAATGGAGTGCATAGTCCATGGGGTCGCAAAGAGTCAGACACGACTGAGCAACTTTCACTTTCACTTTGCCAAGTAAAGAGTTTCCATAGCTTTTCACATCACTGAAGAAAGATCTGCAGAGTGGGGCTCAGGAGAACTGAGGAACCTGTATTTTAATAAGTATTTCAGGTGATTCTGATATGTGGCCAAGCTTGTGTACCCCCAGAGCAGGAGCTAATTTCTCCCAATGGTAGTAAAGCAATCATTACCCTGGGGCGTTTCCCAAGTATCTTAAAGTGGATTTAAGAATGTCCAAATTAATAGGTTTCAATTCTAAAAGTAAGGCCATTTATAGATAAATGAATTGAAACAGAGAAAGAAGACTTGGGTTGAGGACCAAAGACTGGAGTTATCGACAGGGGAATTCTGCAAACCTGCCTGTCTAAGTTGTGTCCAACTCTTTGTGACCCTATGGACTGTAGCCTGCCAGGCTCCTGTCTCCATGGGATTCTCCAGGCCAGAATACTGGAGTGGGTTGTCATGCCCTTCTCCAGGGGATCTTCCTGACCTAAGGACTGAACCTGCATCTCTTACGTCTTCTGCACTGGCAGGCGAGTTCTTTTATCACTAGCGTCACCTGGGAAGCATGCACACCTTCCTACAACCTCCTTTTTACTTCAACCAACTCCCAGAGCTTGCTCAAACTCACGTCCACTGAGTTCGTGATGCCATCCAACCATCTCATCCTCTGTCGTCCCCTTCTCTTCCCATCTTCAATCTTTCCCAGCATCAGGGTTTTTTCCAATGAGTCAGTTCTTTACATGAGGTGGCCAAAGTATTGGAGTTTCGGCTTCAGCATCAGTCCTTCCAATGAATATTCAGGACGGATTTCCTTTAGGATTGACTAGTTTGATCTCCTTGTGGTCCAACACCATGGTTTAAGATGATTTATGTTTTTTCATAAGTTTTCATTAGTTTTGTAGGAGGGAAAGATGGATGATGGAGGAGAAATGAGAAAGAGCATAAACCAGCAGTTTGTGTGGACTATACAGACAATACTATGCAAATAAACATGAGAAGCCTTGGAGAAAAACATCAGAAAACCCTAACCAGGCTATAAATGACTCCACCTTTGATCTCCAAAACTTAATTTTCTGTTAAAATTTGTCTGCTTATTGAAGCCTAAGCTCTTTCTTTTCTTTTCTTTCTTTCTCTATTTAAAGTTATTTGTTAGTATCCACCTATGTTAGTTCCCAAAACATTTAAAAAATAACAATACTAACAACACATCTGGTTAATATTGGTGTTGATATAATGTAAAACAATGAGGAGAAGGGGATGACAGAGGATGAGATGGTTGGATGGCATCACTGACTCAATGGACATGAGTTTGGGTAAACTCCAGGCGTTGGTGATGGACAGGGAGGCCTGGCATGCTTCAGTCCATCGGGTCACAAAGACTGAGTGACTAAACTGAACTGAACTGAACAGATGATGTTAATAACATCGCTATTTACTATTAATAGTACAGTTTCTTCAATATCCTGTGAACTTTTATCCAATACCTGCTTTGGGTTATACACTGTTCTAGGATATGGTAGTGAATGAGATAGGCAAGTTCTCTGTCCCTGTGGAGCTTTTTATAAAAATTTCTTTATTGGAGCATAGTCGCTTTACATTTTCATGTTAGTCCCTGCTGTCCAGCAAAGTGAATCAGCTACATATTTATATATATCCCCTCTTTCTTGGATTTCCTTCTCCTTTTGGTCGCCACAGAGCACTGAATAGTGCTTTGTGCTATATCATAGATTCTCCGTGGTCTACACCATAGATTCTCTATGCTCTTCCTGGTGCTATACCATAGATGCTCATGAGTTACCCATTGTATACATAGTATCAGTAGTGTATATGTGTTAATCCCCATCTCCCAATTCATCCCATTCCCCCTCTCCTTTGGCACCTATAAATTTGTTCTCTATGTCTGTGTCTCTGTTTCTGCTTTGTAAATAAGATCATATTGGTTTTCTCAGAGTCCATGTATATGCATTAATATACAATATTTGCTTTCCTTTTTCTGATTTACTTCACTCAGTATGACAGTCTGACCCCTGTGGAGCTTGCTGTCTAGGAGGGGAGCCAAAAGACAGTCAAGATGATGGCAGATAATAGTAGTTGCTATGAAGATGATAAAACTGGGTGAAGCAACCGAGTGTTGGAAAGTGGACAGGGAAAACTTCCATCTGTCTAATGCAACAATAGTACAAATGAGGACCGCACGGAAGGGCCTGTGTAAAAGCAGCTGTCACTTTAACTAATCTTCTTACTTCTCTCTTTCATGTATGCAGTAAATCTTTGCACATTTCACAGTGGAGACCAAGGCAGCATGGTCCTGCCTTCAGGGCAACTCTCTATGGCAGACACAGTGGACATCAGACACATAGTCACTCTGTGCTAAACACTATGAATGAGATGTGAATGGTGTGCTGTGAGATTATACACAGGATTCCAATAGAGACTGAGGATTTGGGAGACTTGAAATGAGGTTAAGAGCTGAACAAAGAAGTAAACAGATTTGTAGATAATGGGAGATGACTGTCAGAGAAAGAGGTGTCCAATAAGTAAGGGGTAAAGAAAAACAGAATGAATCCTGTGATCCTGGGTTCATGCCAGAGACATCAGTACTATCTCATGTTTGCATGTATACACCTACATGGATCCATACACACATATACAGATGGATACAGATAAGTCTGCATACATGAGTTAATATACATACATGTATTTTTCTAGCTTAGATAGCTGAGCTGGTCTAGAAGCAGTGATCCTGCAACAGCAAGGAGCACACTCAGTACTAAGAGTTGCTTTCTTTCTTTTTTTAAATTTATTTTTTATTTTTTAATTAATTAATTAATTTATTTTTTTATTAGTTGGAGGCTAATTACTTCACAACATTTCAGTGGGTTTTGTCATACATTGATATGAATCAGCCATAGATTTACACGTATTCCCCATCCCGATCCCCCCTCCCACCTCCCTCTCCACCCGATTCCTCTGGGTCTTCCCAGTGCACCAGGCCCGAGCACTTGTCTCATGCATCCCACCTGGGCTGGTGATCTGTTTCACCATAGATAGTATACATGCTGTTCTTTTGAAACATCCCAACCTCACCTTCTCCCACAGAGTTCAAAAGTCTGTTTTGTATTTCTGTGTCTCTTTTTCTGTTTTGCATATAGGGTTATTGTTACCATCTTTCTAAATTCCATATATATGTGGTAGTATGCTGTAATGTTCTTTATCTTTCTGGCTTACTTCACTCTGTATAATGGGCTCCAGTTTCATCCATCTTATTAGGACTGATTCAAATGAATTCTTTTTAACGGCTGAGTAATATTCCATGGTGTATATGTACCACAGCTTCCTTATCCATTCATCTGCTGATGGGCATCTAGGTTGCTTCCATGTCCTGGCTATTATAAACAGTGCTGCGATGAACATTGGGGTGCACGTGTCTCTTTCAGATCTGGTTTCCTCAGTGTGTATGCCCAGAAGTGGGATTGCTGGGTCATATGGCAGTTCTATTTCCAGTTTTTTAAGAAATCTCCACACTGTTTTCTATAGTGGCTGTACTAGTTTGCATTCCCACCAACAGTGTAAGAGGGTTCCCTTTTCTCCACACCCTCTCCAGCATTCATTGCCTTTAGACTTTTGGATAGCAGCCATCCTGACTGGCGTGTAATGGTACCTCATTGTGGTTTTGATTTGCATTTCTCTAATAATGAGTGATGTTGAGCATCTTTTCATGTGTTTGTTAGCCATCTGTATGTCTTCTTTGGAGAAATGTCTGTTTAGTTCTTTGGCCCATTTTTTGATTGGGTCATTTATTTTTCTGGAATTGAGCTTCAGGAGTTGCTTGTATATTTTTGAGATTAATCCTTTGTCTGTTTCTTCATTTGCTATTATTTTCTCCCAATCTGAGGGCTGTCTTTTCACCTTACTTATAGTTTCCTTTGTAGTGCAAAAGCTTTTAAGTTTCATTAGGTCCCATTTGTTTAGTTTTGCTTTTATTTCCAGTATTCTGGGAGGTGGGTCATAGAGGATCTTGCTGTGATTTATGTCAGAGAGTGTTTTGCCTATGTTCTCCTCTAGGAGTTTTATAGTTTCTGGTCTTACATTTAAATCTTTAATCCATTTTGAGTTTATTTTTGTGTATGGTGTTAGAAAGTGTTCTAGTTTCATTCTTTTACAAGTGGTTGACCAGTTTTCCCAGCACCACTTGTTAAAGAGGTTGTCTTTTTTCCATTGTATATCTTTGCCTCCTTTGTCAAAGATAAGGTGTCCATAGGTTCGTGGATTTATCTCTGGGCTTTCTATTCTGTTCCATTGATCTATATTTCTGTCTTTGTGCCAGTACCATACTGTCTTGATGACTGTGGCTTTGTAGTGCCATTCTTCAATTAAAGAAACTAGGGCTTCTTGGAGACCTGCCTGCTATAGGGCTGGGTAGAGAAAATGCAGGATAAACTCAGAGTATAGGGTAGTGGCAGAAGGCACTTCAGTTCAGTTCAATCACTCAGTCATGTCCAACTCTTTGCGACCCCATGGAATGCAGCATGCCAGGCTTCCCTGTTCATCAACAACTCCCAGAACTTGCTCAAACTCATGTCCCTCAGGTCGGTGATGCCATCCAACCATCTCATCCTCTGTCATCCCCTTCTCCTCCTGCCCTCAATCTTTCCCAGAATCAGGGTCTTTTCCAATGAGTCAGTTCTTCACATCAGGTGGTCAAAGTATTTGAGTTTCAGCTTCAGCATCAGACCTTCCAATGAATATTCAGCACTGATTTTCTTTAGGATGAACTGGTTGGATCTCCTTGCAGCCCAAGGGACTCCTAAGAGTCTTCTCCAACACCACAGTTCAAAAGCACCAATTCTTTGGTGCTCAGCTTTCTTAATGGTCCAACTCTCACATTCATACATGGCTACTGGAAAAACCATAGCTTTAACTAGATGGACCTTTGTTGGTAAAGTAATATCTCTGTCTTCTTGGCAGAAGGCAAGAAAGTGCTAAACGTTTTATAAAGAAAAAAAGGGAAGAAAGAGGAAGGGGGAAGAGAGAGGGGAAGTGAAAGAGAAAGGAGGGAGGGAGAGAGGGAGGAAAGGAAGACAGCATGGAAGAAAGATAGAAGCATATCAAAAAGAGGGGATACGTGTATATATGGCTGATGCACTTTGCTGTAACAGCAGAAACCAACATAACATTGTAAGGCAACTATACTCCAATAAAAGTTATTTAAAAAGTAAACAAGTAAATCAAATTAGTAGGTCAAAACTAGCATTCAAGTAAAGAATATAGAGTTAAATTTTTTTTTTTTTTTTTAAGAATCATATTGAAAGAATACAGAGGCAATTTCAAAGAACTTCCAATGACCAAGTCTGGAACACTCTGAAGAAGAAAATAAATAACACAGCATTGAATTATAATCCAGAGTCTAAAACAAATACACTTAAACCATACTATTACAGGGCTTCCCAGGTGGTGATAATGATAAAGAATCCTCCTGCTAATGCAGGAGATGCAGGTTCGATCTTGAATCAGGAAGATCCCCTGGAGGAGGAAATGGCAACCTACTCCAGTGTTCTTGCCTGGAGAATTCCATGGACAAAGGAGCCTGGCAGGCTACAGTCCATGGGGTCACAAAGAGTCAGACACGACTGAGCGACTATCACTCACTCAGAGGACTCAGCGGGGGTTTCCTTGGTGGCTCAGCAGTAAAGAATCTGCCTGCAGTGCAGGAGACACGTGAGATGCTGGTTCGATCCCTGGGTTGGGACGATCCCCTGGAGGAGGGCATGGCAACCTACTCCAGTATTCTTGCCTGGAGAACCCCATGGACAGAGGAGCCTGGCGGGCTACAGTCCATGTGGTCGCAAAGAGTCAGACACGACTGAGCGACTGAACACACATGCGCGCGCACGCGCGCGTCTCTCTCTCTCACACACACACAGGACTCACCCACTCAGCCAGCCTCGTGTTCTCTCCACCAGGGAAGATGCCAGCCCCTGGAACACAGAATGGGCGAGAGGTACTCTCCTCAGACGCGCAGGGGAGCTCTGAGTCAGCTTCGCACAGGCATGTGACAAGTCCCCGAGGGAAGCTCAGACTGTTACCTAGCTATGGAGGGAAAGACGCTGAGTGCTAATGTGTTTAAGTGGTGTGTGAGAATTTGTAGCCAAAAGTGAGGAGCTCCGGACTGATAACCACTCTGGCCAGCCCTGCTGCTGCTTTCCCACCTAATGTCTTCTTACATATAGGCACACCGCGGGACTGCTGCTGCTGCTAAGTCGCTCAGTCATGTCTGACTCTTAGCGACCCCATGGACTGCCGCCTACTAGGCTCCTCTGTCCCTGGGATTTTCCAGGCAAGAGTACTGGAGTGGGATGTCATTGCCTTCTCTGACGGGACTGCTCATAGCTGCAAATAAATAGCCTAAGGTCATTTAGCCTTTTCACTTGCCTGTCCATTTCTCTCACTCCAAGTAAGCAAATGAGCTTCCCCAGTGGCTAAATGGTAAAGACTCTGCTAGCAATGCAGGAGACGCTAGAGGCACGGGTTCAATCCCTGGGTTGGGAAGATTCCCCTGGAGGAGGAAATGGCAGCCCACCCCAGAATTCTTGCCTGGAAAATCCCATGGACAGAGGAGTCTGATGGGCTGCAGTCTATGGGGTTGCAAAGAGTTGGACATGAACGAGTGACTGAGCACACAGCAAGTAAGCAAATAGCTCCTACAGGGCAGGAAAAGCATCAGATTCCCTCCGATCTAGAGGAACTGGTGCCTCTGAGGACTCTCCCCACACCCACATACTTGGCTTGAGCAAGATGATCATTGTGTGGATTTCTCTAAGATCGATCTTTGTCTCTAAAATGGTACCGATGAACCTATTTGCAGGACAGCAGTGGAGATGTAGACAGAGAGAACAGACTGTGGACACAGTAGGGGAAGGAGAGGGTGGGACGAGTTGAGAGAGTAGCCTGGAAACACACACATTACCATATGCAAAGTAGATCTGCTGCTTGGCTGCTCAGTGATATCCAACACTTTGGGACCCTTTGGACCGTAGCCCCCATCCCTCAAGGCTCCTTTGTCCATGGGACTCTCCAGGCAAGAATACTGGAGTGGGTTGCCATTCCCTTCTCCAGGGATGTAAAATAGACAGCCAGTGGGAATTTGCTGTATGATGCAGGGAGCTCAACCTGGTGGTCAGTGACAACCTAGAGAGGTGGGATGGGGTGGGAGGTGGGAGGGAGGCTCAAGATGGGGGGGCCCATATGGATACCTATGGCTGATCCATGCTGCTGCATGGCAGAAACCATCACAACATTGTAAGGCAATTCTCCTCCAATTAAAAATAAAGGAAAATAATGCAGGGAGGATTTGAGTACATATGTACTTTATCGTAGAAGCAAGGGTGCTCAGTCGTGTCTGACTCTTTGCCACTCCTGTAGCTTGCCAGGCTCCTCTGTCCATGGCATTCTCCAGGACAGAATACTAGATATTTAATATTAATAGTAAATTGGAGAAGTGAAGTTGCTCAGTCGTGTCTGACTCTTTGCAACCCCATGGACTAATATAGCCCACCAGGCTCCTCCATCCATGAGATTCTCCAGGCAAGAATACTGGAGTGGGTTGCCATTTCCTTCTCCAGGGGATCTTCCCGACCCAGGGATCGAACCCGGGTCTCCCTCATTGCAGGCAAATGCTTTAACCTCTGAGCCAAAATTGGAGAAAGTGGCACCCTAAAAAGACAGAGCTTTGTCTAGGTCACAGAGGGAAGTCTATAAATGAGGAAGGAACGAGTTTCCTGAGTGTCTAATCCACACTTTCTCCATGTTCCTACGCTTCTTACTTTGCATTAGTAGGTGAGGATTATCCATCTCTCCTGGAGTCTCTATGACTTGCTTATCCCCCTAGGTTTTTAAAGATGTATGTTCCATGGGAAGAGATTATATGTTTCCTGCCCCCAGTCCAATGGTAGTGCTCCCTAAATGTGAAATGTTATTAGAGGCAACGAGCATAGTAATGATGGCCATGATGGTGGCCGTGATGATGATGGTGAAAATGGATCCCAGGAAACTATTACAAAACCCAGCTGTTATTAGCATTGCATTTGCCACAGCACATGAGTGATTTCAAGTGCTCTAGCCTGGGAAAGATCCCCATTCTCCCCTCTGCTTTGAGGAGCCAGAGAGAAATCTAACAAAGAGATGCTGGAAGGACCACCTCCAGCTGGTCCTCATCACAGCACAAAGCCACCAAGCTCTAACAGGCGCTCTGCTCTGAGGATTATCTGTCATCACGTTGCTGGCCAGGACAGCATTTGGGGAGTGCTCAAGACAGCAGGGCAGAAGTGGAGGAAGGAGCAAAGAAGTGACCAAACTCAGGACAAACTGGAGAGGCCATGCTCCAGACTGGGGTCTCACGGTGGCTGTGAAATTTTCTGCCTTTAAATACTTGTTTGGCTGCTCTGGGTGTTCGTTGCAGCACGTGAGATCTTTGTTGCATCCAGTGGGATCTTTCATTGCGGTGCACGGACTCTCTCGTTGTGGCATGTGTGGGCTTTTGTAGTGGCCATGCTCGGGCTTAGTTGCCCTGAAGCATGTGGGATCTTAGTTCCCCACCCAGGGACTGAACGATCCTCCCCTGCATGGCAAGGTAGATTCTTAACCACTGGGCCACCAGGGAAGTCCCTGGAGTTTTCAACAGTAAATACATCCTCTCTGCCTGTGTGTTTTAGGTCAGAGGCTCTCAGATGGACTATGATAACTGGCAACTCCCCGAATCCCGCTGCTCCTGTGTGTCTCTCATGTGCCCTCAGGGCTCTGCTCCCTTTCATCTTCATGCCTAGACCTGGAACAATGGAGCTTCTGACACCTGAACGTGTAGGAGCTGAGAAGACATTGAGAGTTGCCCGCTGGTTCATAAACGCTTTCATCTGGAACATAAACACACCACTTTGGCACGTATTGGCCAGAGCAAGTTACCTGGCTGCACCTGTGTTCATGTGGTGACAAGTACTGCCCTCAGTGTGGCTGGAAGAATAGGGAATGTTTACGGCAGTAATAATGCCTGCCCACCTCCCTCTGTGGGGCTGAGACAGGCAAGCTGAGGGAGACCATCCTTCAAGCTTCAAAGCCTGTGACAGATTTGGTTGCTGACTCACAGCCCACCTCCACACCCTCCTGCTTTGCCTCCGTTTTGAAAAACCTGGAAAATGAAATGCTTGACTTCTTAGCCTCTCAGCTCCCAGGGGTGGCTAAGTAACGGGTCCTGGGGAAACTAGATGTAGGCGGAAACCTATGGAGAAAGCATCTCTCTCCTAAAAAAGACAAAGCCTCAGGGAGAGGTGTTTCCTTGTTCTATGGAACACTGTGGATGTCAGTGCTAGAAGCCAGCAGCTATCTGGGAGGCTATCAGGTGACAAGATGAGAAAAAGTCCCAAAGAAATGCAGAGGTGCTGATCTTGGTAACTACAAACTACTGAACCAATGTCAATTGCATCTCCTTGCTGGATTTCTCATGAGCCAACACACACACACACACACACACACACACACACACACAACCCCATTTGCTCTGTTATTTGTTGCAAAAGACTTTCATGTTACAGAGTCAGTAAGAACTTTTGGTATCATAAGTACTTCATTTAACAGATAAGAAAACAGACAAGAGACCTAAGAAGTTAGATGCATGATTGAGACTCAGAGCCAAATGAGCAGAAGCATTGGCCAAGGGATTAGAAACGTTTTGATTCTTCAATGACACTTGCTTCTTGCTTGTTCTTTGGGTCCAAACCAACTCTGTCATAACACAACAGACTTCCCCCCTCATGTCTCATTTCATTTTTGCTTTTCTCCTCCTGTCTCTAGTCTCCCGAGTCCATTATAACCCTTTCCTCAACCCCAGAAAATTTCCCATATGGTTAAAAGTCCATCTATAGAAGAAACACCATTTCCCGGGCAGAAGCAAGCCTGAGGTGGCTATATTCCCATCAGGGGAATGGGACAGATCAGAGACAAGATGTGTCATAATGCTTTGAAAAGTTTTCCACTTTCAGTTTGAATTGAGAGAGTAGCATGGAAACATATACATTACAATGTGCAAAATTAGATAGCCAGTGGAAATTTACTCTATGACACAGGGAGTTCAAATCCAGTGCTCAATAACCTAGGGGGTGGGATAGGTGAGAGGTGGGAGGGAGGTTCAAGAGGGCGGGGATGTATGTATACCTATGGCTGAATCATACTGATGTATGGCAGAAACCAACAATGTTGTAAAGCAAGTATCCTTCAATCAAAAATAAATACATTTTAAAAATGAAAATCAAACCAAATAAGACTGTTCCCCAATGTAAAAAAAGTTTTCCATTTTCAAATGATTACTCAAACATCAGTGTGAAAATGTTAGTTGCTCAGTCATGTCCAACTCTTTGCGACCCCATGGACTGTATCCCTCCAGGCTCCTCTGTCCAAGGGTTTCTCCAGCTAAGAATATTGGAGTGGGTAAGCCACTGCCTCCTCCAGCGGATCCTCCTGACCCAGGGATCAAACCCAGGTCTCCTGCACTGCAGGTGGATTCTTTACCATCTGAGTCACCAGGGAAGCCCCACTCAAATGTCAGGGTCAGGAAGAAAAAGCAAACTGAAGTCAGGATGCTGGAGTGTAGTTCAGGCCAGAACATCATCCGCAGTAGAGCAGAGTGTCATAATTGATTTCTAACGGCAAGAGAACATTGAACCTGGTCGTGTGCAGAGGAACGGAGCTAGAAGAGAGGCTGAGCTTCAGCTCCCACTTAAAAACTTCTTGAGGTCTAAATTAATTTGGTCCTATCTCACTTACAAGGAAAGTATCTATTTCACTTGCAGCCAAAGTGAACGTTTGTTTAACCTCTTGGGGGATAGGCTAGAGCTTCACATAGACCTTTGCGAGAAGAGGCACGGTTATCCAATTTCCCTCTAATTGCTCTAACAAGGATGAATTAGGACTTTCATCAGCAGGCCTGAGTGATCAGTTTGGAGTCAGCCATGGGCGGTGAAGGTGGTTATTAAACAAAACTACTGTGTTACCTCCTAATAATACACAGTGAGGGCAAATTAATCGGAAGACAAATATGCTATACTGGTGACAGTGGAGAATATGTTCTCTCAACTTTATGCCTTCAAGTGATGCTATTATTAGTACAGTCCAAGTTCTTTTCCAAGGCATAATAGGGAACTAAGTGTTCACTTGGGCTTTCTTCTGCAGTGAAAAAGAAACCATCAGACAAGGGAACACGGTATGCAGTTTAAATATCCACTTGGGCCAGGCTTCCCTTTGATATACATTAATTATTCCACTAACATCACATCTGGAGAAAACTTACAGAAAGTCTGAGCAACACATGATCCCCAGATAATCGTTTCTGGCTGAGGATGGTGGCTACCACTGACACTGTTGTTTTTGCTCAGGATGTCACCATTTTCCTCCAAGGTAGCATGCGAAAACCACTTCTATTTCCACCCAGCTTCTCTCTTGTCACTAGTCCCCTTTCTCAAGTGTAAGTCATGGCCGACTTGCTGCCTCTGGGAAGAGAGGGCTATTGAACACGCAATTTGAGTTAAAGAAATTGATCATCTATCATGAGAGTGGAGGAGGGGAGAGAGAACAATTCCGGGGTCTCATCCAGACCTCAGAAACTCACTCTGGTAGAACCTTGTTAATTTTCACTAAGGGCTGTGATCGACTTGCCTAATTACTGTGTAGTGAGCAGTGTGGATTTGAGTGTGTGGGAACAAACACAATTTAGAAAGCTGTGATCATGGATCAAACAAATGGACTTTATTGTACAATTAAAAGCCTCCTTCAACCCTGACTGGAATGAAATCCAATAACAGAATAAGTGCTTTCACAATAACACTCTTCGAGTGAGGTCTGATGACAGGCACCGAGTCTTGGGGCCCAGCATTTCCGCACCCTAAACCTTGGCTAACAACACAACACTCGCTGACCTTCTGAAAAAGACTGGCCTCTTCTGGGTCCCTCTCTTTCATCCTTTGAGGAAAAGCAGGCGTGTGCAGCCTTCTTTCTGTTCTACTTACTTCTCAATATTCATGAATTAATGGAAGGAGAACACTTTGAACTTGGCTCAGCTGAGTACTTATAAGAGACTCTACTCTAGAGAATCTGTTTTCCTTTCCTTCTTTTAAAATTTTGTATCATCCCAGGGAAATTGCGATTATAGTTGTTTGTCTATTTAAGACACACCTGCTTGTCATTCACCACCTGAACCCACAAGCAGGTGTTTGGACACTGCAACAAGTCTTGCCACAGAGACGGTCAGAAGAGGATTAGCACTTCAGGTGGGAAAAAGCAGTGGGAGCAGATAGAAATCTGAAGGAGCAAAGATCTTGCTTTCATCTGCAGAATTGTAGTAATAAAGGCCAGTGGCAATACTCCCACTAGTGCCAATGAATGATTGAAATGGATGATTCCCCCCAAAACTTTCCAAACATCACTTCGCACCGACTATCTGCTTTCTTCTCCCACCCCGTTTGGCCCTTTGTGGATACACACCAAGCTAGGAGGTTTCCAGGAGCTAGACTGTGTTGCCTACAAAGAGTTACCTTCTTGACGCTACTCACTTTGTTGTAGCTGTTCAGTGGCTCAGACGTGTCCAACTCTTTGTGACCCCATGGACTGAAGCACATCAGCCTTCCCTGTCCTTCACTATCTCTTGGAGTTTGCTCAAACTCATGTCTATTGAATCGATGATACTATCCAACCAACTGTCTCATCCTCTGTCACTTTCTCCTCCTGCCTTCAGTCTTTCCCAGCATCAGGGTCTTTTCTAATGAAAAGGCTCCTTGCATCAGGTAGTCAAAGCATTGGAGCTTCAGCTTCAGTATCAGTCCTTCTGGTGAATATTTCAGGTTGATTTCCTTTAGGATTGGCTGGTTTGATCTCTACTCACTTGCTTATGTGTTAAACTTGCTTATATGTTAAACTTCAAACAACTTCCAAAATTGTGCTGGGCCACATATGGGCAGTGGAAACAGTGACAGACTTTATTTTTTTGGGCTCCAAAATCACTGCAGATGGTGATTGCAGCCATGAAATTAAAAGATGCTTTCTCCTTGGAAGAAAAGTTTTGACCAACCTAGACAGCATATTAAAAAGCAGAGGTGTTACTTTGCCAACAAAGGTCTGTCTAGTCAAAGCTATGGTTTTTCCAGTAGTCATGTATGGATGTGAGAGTTGGACTATAAAGAAAGCTGAATGCTAAAGAATTGATGTTTTTGAACTGTGGTGTTGGAGAAGACTCTTGAGGGTCCCTTGGACTGCAAGGAGATCCAACCAGTCCATCCTAAAGGAGATCAGTCCTGGGTGTTTATTGGCAGGACTGATGCTGAAGCTGAAACTCCAATACTTTGGCCACCTCATGCGA
Source organism: Dama dama (assembly GCF_033118175.1). Classification (NCBI taxonomy): domain Eukaryota; kingdom Metazoa; phylum Chordata; class Mammalia; order Artiodactyla; family Cervidae; genus Dama; species Dama dama. The sequence goes on along the minus strand of NC_083682.1, from coordinate 20,356,720 downwards.
AGAGTTGACTCATTGGAAAAGACCCTGATGCTGGGAGGGATGGGGGGCAGGAGGAGAAGGGGATGACAGAGGATGAGATGGGTGGATGGCATCACTGACTCGATGGACATGAGTTTGAGTAGACTCCGGGAGCTGGTAGTGGACAGGGAGGCCTGGCGTGCTGTAATTCATGAGGTCGCAAAGAGTCGGACACGACTGAGCAACTGAACTGAACTGGACACTAGCTAGGGGGGTACGGTCCGCCCCCCTGATGTCTATGTCAAAAGTGTTCTCTGTCCCTTTTTCACTTTAATAAATCTCTGCTACACAAAAGCTCTTGAGTGATCAAGCCTGGTCCCTGGTCCTGAAGCTAAATCTTGTTCTTCAGAGATCACAAATCCAATATCATTCACCGTTAGCTATCAGCCTGCTTAAGCTTCCTGGGAATGGGTATGACATCTGCTGGATTTCCTAGACACTCAGCCAAACATCATGAGAACCTGGAAGACTGTGCTGGAGTCAATGGGACAGAATTATGTACTCATGTGACTTTGAGGTGTTGAGTATCCACCTGTTTTTTCCTGACCTTGGGTTTGGTCCTGTGATATGCTTTGACCAATGGTGTGGGACCAGATGGGACATAATGAGAGACTTGCTTGTTGGCATAACCTCACCTCTTGTTCCTCAGCAATTTACCAGAAGGAAAGCTTCACCCACTTAGCTGCTGCCTCTTCAGCCTGGATCCCAGACAGAGATGAGGGAGGAAACTTGAATTGAGACCCTGGAAGAAGTTGCCCCAGCTGACTGTCAGATTCATAAGTGAGGAAAATCAGTGTTTGTTGTCAAAAGTTACTGAAATTCATCATATTTCTCATATTCATTGGAATAGCAAACTAATAACCAACTAAATCAGAAAGATACAGGAAGAAACCAAAATAAATCAGATATATAAACTGGCCTCAAGGAGCTTGCAGATGAGCTGAGAAAACAACAACAACAAAATCATTTCATAGCAAAAATGTGAGCTAAAATGAAATGAGACAGGCAATGCTCCTGGGAGGTTCCTTCCACTGGGGGTGTGGGGATGAATGGGAGGGAAGAGGGTAAGAGAAAGCTTCATGGTGGGTGTGGAATTTGAGCTGGATCTTGAAAGCATGGAAGGCAAGGCATGGTATTCCAGGAAGACGGAACAGCATGAGTTCAGGTAAAGGCTCAAGAGTGAGAAATTCCTGAGAAAAATGTGATGACCAGCTCCATTTTGGCAAACCTAAAGGGAAGTAGTCAGTCTAAAGCGTTCTGTATGTAAAAATGCATGCCCCCTTTGCCATTTAGTTTCTAAATAATCTCCTGAGCTTGAGAAGGCAGTCTTATTGAAATGGAGAAGTGGAACGGACAATAGTACACTTTAGAAACCTAAGTTGTGTATCTTTAAAGAGCAGTGCATTTTCCCGTCTGTATTGTTCAGTGTATGGAATATGAAATTCATCTCTGAAAACCCCAGAGATGACTCTATCGACTGTCCTCTAAATAGAATTAAAATTGACTCAAGACATATCTGTGAATCTATTGAATTACATAGTCCACAATCGAGCTGCCGCTGGTCCTGTAGGAGGAAATTAAACAGACGAGGAGAGAAGTAAAATGGACAGGCTGCCCCTGGTTGGGCAGGTTTCTCTAGAGGGGATGGGGGTGGCCAGCGGAGTCAAGTGTGAAGCTTATCTCGTATTCGGAGACCTGTGCTGACTTCCTGAACTGGTGGGGTCGGGTCATTTTCTGTCACTGATATTAAAAAAACACAGTAGTTGTCTCTCTGAATTCATCCCCAGAGATACGGTTGAGCTTAGCAGGGAAATCCCCAACATGCTTCCCTTGTGTCCTTGACACGTTCCATCTTTTGTGTCCTATTGGGACTGGAGTCATCTCTGTCATCACTCATGTATTTTCTACTATCAATCACCGTCCTTTCTTACCCTGCATCCACTCTCCATCAATAGACATTTTTTTGAGTTCCTACTCAGTGCCGGGCACCCTTGAAGGCTTTGGCGATAGGTCATGGCAAATGTCCTGTTGGAGAAGAGCTCAACCTTCCAAGTCAGATGCAGGCCTGACTTGCTCACCACATGCTTTATCACAGGATAGTGATAGAATGGGCTTCCCTCAGAGCTCAGTCAGTAAATCAACTTCCTGCAATGCAGGAGACCCTGGTTCAATTCCTGGGTCAGGAAGATCCCCTGGAGAAGGAAATGGCAGCCCACTCCAGTATTATTGCTTGGAGAATCCCATGGACAGAGGAGCCTGGCAGGCTACAGTCCATGCAGTCGCAAGAGTCGGACACCAGTTGGCGACTAAACCACCACGACCAGTGATAGAATTGGGCTTCTGCAGTGGCTCAGTAGTAAAGAATCTGCCTGCAATGCAGGAGACTCAGGGGACATGGGTTCAGTCTCTAGGTCAGGAAGATCCCCTGGAGAAGAAAATGGCTACCCACTCCAGTATTCTTGCCTGGGAAATCCCATGGACAGAGAAGCCTGGTGGGCTGCAGTCCATGGATCACAAAGAGTCGGACACAACTGAAGTGACTGAGCACGAGAATTATAAACTTAACCTCCTTGCGATGAGTCCAGCCAGTCCCTGACATTGATGGTTGGCACAGTGGAGCATGACATGCTTTCCCCCAAAATGCTCTGCTATGAGCACAGTGACTCCGCCCTGAGATAGGATGAAACCTTAGCCTTCTATATCTTGAGTGCTTTTGCAGGAAGCACTTGACTTTTTTATTTAATTGGAATGGTTGCTTTACAATGTTGTGTTGCTTTCTGCCATGCAACAACATGAGTCACCCAGAAGTATACATATGCCCCCTCCCTCTTGAGCCTCCCTCCCACCTCACGCCCCATCCCACCCCTCTAGGTTGTCACAGAGCACCCTGCTGAGCTCCTTGTGTTAGATAGTAACTCCCCCCCCCTCCCATTATGGCTATCTATTTTGCATATGGTAATGTATATGTTTCAAAGCTACTCTCTCAGTTCTTCCCCAAGTGTGTCCACAAGTCTGTTCTCTATGTCTCCATCTGCATTCCTTCCCTCAACTTTCTTACTATAGCTATTATTATTTCTATCAGATGTTATAGCATATTCACAATAATCAAAGGTTGAAATCAAGGTTGCAGGATGGGACAGGGTGACTTTTGCCCGTGGAAGAGAACTACATATTCTCTGTTTCCTGTTTGTCAAGAGGATTGCTTTGCTTGGTGGCTCAGCTGAAGAGCTCCCAACTCCACACCATGGTAGCCACACATTTTTCTTCTTAATTTGCTCATTGACTTCAACAAATGTTTACAGAACACCTGTCATGGGGCAGGCACTGTTTCAGGCATTGGGCATCAAATAGAGAACAGGCCTATGATCCCACGCTGCCCTCGTGAGGCTTCCAGCAGCAAGTGACAGATACTAAGCGATTGTGCAATAAATCGTTAATTACAACCATAATAAGCACTATGATGCTCTGATCACAGAGTCTCTTTACTTTTGGCTCCAAGGGCAACCTGACCTGGTTAATTGGGTTAAGTTTCCTGTAAAGAGAATTTTGTTGTCATGACACTTTTGGGGAAGAGTCTTTAATAGTCGTCAGTCTGTTTTAGCTTTTTTAGACTAGATAGTGTTCATTAGAGGGGTGAGTGTTTTGAGGGGACCAAGTGTCCTGATTTGCCCGGATCTGAGAGATTTTCCAGGGTGTGGGATTTTCAGTGAAGAAACCAGGACAGTTCTGGGAAAACTGTGACAGTTGGTCACCCTCGTGTGTGTATGTGTGCATGAGCACGTGTGCATATATGTGCATGTTCATGCATAAGTTTGGAAGTCTCAGTTTCCTTCTCTGTAGAATAAAGTGAAAGTAAAGTCGCTCAGTCCTGTCTGACTCTTTGCGACCCCATGGACGGTAGCCTACCAGGTTCTGTGATCCATGGGATTTTCCAGGCAAGAATACTGGAGGGGGCTGCCATTTCCTTCTCCAGGGGATCTTCCCGACCCAGAGATCGAACCCAGGTCTCCTGCACTGCAGACAGATGCTTTACCGTCTGAGCCACAAGAAGTGGGCCAATTAGGCTTGCTTTCAACTCTAAACATCTATGCTTCCTACTGCATGCACGCTCAGTCACTGAGTCATGTCTGACTCTTTGTGACCCCATGGACTGTAGCCCACCAGGCTTCTCTGTCCACGGGGTTTCCCAGGCAAGAATAGTGGAATGGGTTGCCATTTCCTCCCCCAGGGGATGTTCCTGTCCCAGGGATAGAAACCACGTCTCCTGTGTCTCCTGCATTGGAAGGCAGATTCTTTACCCCTGAACCATCAGGGAATCCCAATGCTTTCTTAGGAGCACACAAAGCTGGTGTTTTGGCATCTGTATATCTATTAAACTGGTTAGGAGAGTGTCTCCAAAAATTGGGGGTGTTGAGTGTGGTCTGCCTCCACATGGGTGAGGGTGGTATCCTGTGTGTGCACCACATAACACAGCCCTGCCCCACAATTCTCTATGAATTACTGTTGAATATGATTTCTACACATATTCAGTGTGTGTAGAGCTTTGGGCCTGATGCTAAACAGTTTAGCTCTCTTTATGCCAAATGATCGACTGTACTCAATTGCAAACGGGCTGCCATTAGCCTTGTTGTTAGAGCTGGGAAATCTGTGTAATTGCTTTGTACTTTTTTCAGAACTTTGGGATGGCGTGGCTGTGTGTGTGGCCTTGCAGAGCCCATCTATCTCTAGGCACCTAATGGGTTCCAGTGGGAATCTGTGCCGCATCCCGCCAGCCGGGCAACTCGTAAACTCATCAGTGCTTCGGGCATGAGTGGCATTTTAAAGGCCTGTACCATGAGTGGAATTAGCGTGCTCTGTCCCTCTGGAGCCTGTTAGCTTTTCGATTCTGACCCCCATGGTGAAAAATAAATGCAAGTAATTTAGTTGGAAAAAATGTCTTTAGGGCATTTGTGCTCCTTTTGGTTCTGCTCCATAGGACAGATACTTAAAAAAAATTTCCAAGTTCCCAAATGGCCATGGCCAAAATGAATTCTCCTATCCAAAAGGATAGGAATTGATGGTGGTGCTGACCTATGAGAATACTTACAGTGGTTGCCCTCTGTCAGGACAGCCACAGTGGCCCTTCTGCATCTGTCACCCAGCATCCACAGATTTGGGCCTCTGCTGGTGCCCCACCTGTGACCACGAGTCTACAGCTGTTTCCAGCTGACGGGTGATGGAAACAACTTGTCAAGATTCAATAGTGCAGAAGAATGCTTAGTTTTAAGAACAGGTTACTTCCAAGAGTGCTCAGGCCTGAGCTTCTGGTAGGATCCAGGATGCAGGCCAGCCTCCCTTCTTCCTAAAGTGACTGTGCTCCTTATTTAGCGCAATTTCATAGATGGCCTTGTGTCAACTCTTTTAAGTTCTTGTTGGGCACTTGTAATATTTAACTGTTGGAATACACGCCACACCTCAGAGCCAGAGTGATTCTAAAACTGTTTAGCACCTGTCTCCAACCTAGTTTTCTTGACACCTAGGATCGCTTGCATCTGTCACAGGCTGGGCCCTAAAGTATGGTCCGTCCATTCCCAACTTTTCATTGTCTTGTTAGTACTTTCTTGAATGAGGAAATTGTCGAGGAGGGACGAAATATCAGATGGCAGATGTTCAACAGTTTTGGAATCTCTCACCCTGGGACAAAGCCTTTGCTGAATATATTTTCCTTACAACTTTCTACAACATTAAGGAAAATAAAATGTTGCCCATCAATCTGTGATTGTGCAGAATCCTTGTTATCCTAGAATTCATTAGTATAGCCACCAAGATGGTACTTATGCATGATATCTTTGAGGATTTTGCACAGATTATACCAAAACGGCCTTCTCTGGCTTAGTATTTTATTTTTATGCATTTTATAAATAATTTTATTACTTTCTCCCTCCAAACCCCTTTGCCCCATCTGGCCTTTAATGGAGGAAAACAAGCCTAAGATTACAATGCATCTAGATTTATACCCAAATACAATCTAGTTGCATTTGGAGCCCTAGAGAGTCAGTCAAGGCTATTATTGGCTGCCAGGATTTTTAGAAAATACATAAATCTCCCTTTGTGCCATAAATACATTTCTGCATTCAGAGCTCAGAGAGGGAGACCTCATTATACCACATCCTGAGAGAGAGAGAAGCACTTCTCATTCCGAGTGACAGGTGACATGTTCTTCAGAAACATGTAAAAAGATGGCAAGCTAATTTAATTCGTTTCTCATTTTGAACGGTGGTTGAAATAATTGTAGCTGTACAGATGATGCTGGGGAGCCTGGAATACAGGAGTTTTGAGCTAGGTATGTCCAAACCCCAGCTGGATTTTGGGAGGGTACTTTGGTGACACAGGTCTTTGAGGACATGCTCCTGTTTGAAAATGGCCTGCCAATATTCTTGGATAAAAGTTTTCTTAGGAGTACATGAGAGCTAGGTCTAGAAAACTAAAACTTCCAGTGCAGGGGCTCTAGGGGTTCCCTAGTGGCTCAGATGGTAAAGAATCCGCCTGCAATATGGGAGGCCCAAGTTCGACCCCTGGGTCAGGAAGACCTCCTGGAGAAGGGAATGGCAGTTTACTCCAGTATGCTTAATCCACTCCAGTATTATTGCCTGGAGAATTCCATGGACAGAGGAGCTGGGCAAGCCACAGTCCACGGGGTTGCAAAGAGTCGGACACGACAGAACAAGTGACACACACACACACATGCACACACGGGGTGTCTCAGCTATTGGCTGTATATAAGAACCAGTTGGGGAGCTTGAACAACTACTGAGAAGCTTAGGCTCCATGTAATGGATTGTGTTTCAATTGGTCTAAGGTGGCCCTGCACTGGTATTTGCTACCAAACTTGAGAGCTGATGGTCTGGTGCAGTGGTTCTCAAATTTATTGTGCATCAGATCCATCTTATTGAAATACAAGACTGCTGGGCTCTGTCGCCAGGAATTTCAAAGCTATATGAGGTAGGGTCTGAGAATTGTGTCCCTGACAAATTTCCCAGGGATATTGTTGCTACTGGTGTGGGGTTCATACCTTGAGAACCTCTGATGTAGAGGATTGGGATTTTAAGGAAGATGTTCTAGTGCACATTTGGGCTGAATTAAAAATGATCTTGATCATTCCCTACTTTTCACTTTGAGTTATGTCAACCTGTTCTATTAGTAATGACGCTAATCAAATAATCAGTCATTTTTCTAAAGATGGACTTTCTGGAACATGCTTTCCCACTCTAAATATCAAAATAAAAACTCAACCTTCCAAATGTCTCTATTTGGTTATGAATTGGAAAAAATGCAGATGACAACTTCTGTGCTTTGGGGAACACGTATAAATAAAGTTCTTATAAAAGAAGTTCTCATAAAAGATAAGAACACAGAGATGTCAAAAACAGCCTTTCTGCCTTACCTCAATTGAAAGAGGTACCCGTGGCAGAGAAAATAATTGTCTAAGACCTGAGGTCAATTCCTTTTTATCCGTCCCCCAATCTCAGCATCAAATTGTCCACAGATTAGAAGACACCTATCTAAAATAGAGAGTCTTCTAAGTCAGTGTCTTCAGTTTCTTACAGGGTGTCTGCACTACTCTCTACCTTTCCTCATTCAGGGATCTGTGTATTGAAGTCACGATAGTCAAGGGAACTGTTTCATATCTTAGGGCCTCTTAATATCCTTCTAAAGTCCCTCTAGCACTCTTAATGTTGCCTAGCAGCAAGGTCCTCCAATAATAGACACCCTTTAGCTCAGAATCATAGCTCCGATCAATGCTGTAATGTTTTTAGTAACTGGAGTCCAGGGGCCATGACTCAAGGATATTTGGGAATAAAGACAGCCTCCCTCTACCTGCACTTACTGAAAGGAATTAAACCAGGGAAGAGATAAGGCTGTATTTGCAAACCATTATGGGGTATCTGGGAGCTGAATCCAATTTAAAATGTCTTGATTATCTTTGAGTTTCTTGACCTACTTTGCATTGGGGTCACAAACGGAGGCACATTCTTTGGTATCAAAGTTGTGTTTCTTGTGATAATCTCTGAGGTTCTTCCACATCTATTCATGGGCCAGGAAAATGGCCTTGAAATAACTGGGTAGCCTCATTTGTGGCTGAATGACTCACAGGTGAAATCAGATTTACCGTTAGACGCCAACCAATATTAGGGCATGGTCAGCAGTAAGTGAAGAATCCCAGGTCATTGATTCTGTACTCCAGGAATATCTTTGAGGTGGGAAGAGATGGACAGAAGGCTATACAGTACTTCTAGCCACTACTAACCTTAGACCTAGGTAGAAGAGGCCACTTTCAGGCTCTACACTTCAGAGTGTGTGAGCTAAGTCGCTTGAGTTGTGTCCAACTCTTAGTGATCCTATGAACTACAGACTGCCAGGCTCCTCTGTCCATGGGATTCTCTGGGCAAGAATACTGGAGTGGGTTGCTGTGCCCTCCTCCAGGGGATCTTCCTGACCTAGGGATCAAACCCACATCTCTTATATCTAACCTGCGTTGGCAGGGTAGTTCTTTACCCCTAGTGCCAACAGGTAAGCCCACACTTCTTAAACATCACTGTGCATTCAGTTCATCTGGGCATATCCTGAAAATGCAATCTGAATCTCCCTCATGATGCAGATGAGGCTAACTCATAGACCACTTTTTGAGGAGGTAGAGTTGTACCTGTCCTCGTGGAGCAAGAAGGTCATGAGGGCAAAGGATTCTGCATACTTTGAGCATTTATTTCTTTTCTAGATCATTATCTTGCTACCCAGGATCCCCAAATTCCCTACTTCTACGGCTCTTAGCTCACTCCCTGCATCTGAAAGTCCCTTTCTTCTGGTCTGTTCTTCTTAGGATGTGCTGCACCTCTGATATCCACACCCCTAGGCCTTTGGAGGACCAGGGGAGGCTGTGGGTCATGGGTAGGAATGATGCTTGGGTACGCAGGCTCTGTCTATGAGGCTTTTGGTGTTGTTGGTCAGAGTCAAAGTGGGAAGGTATGGTACAGGCTAGGTACCAATTTTCTCTTTGCTGTCAGGATGCAAAGTAGAACTCTGAGGAGTCCCACAATTTTAAATTCAAAGCTAATCTTTCAGGTCATTACAAATTAGGTTTAGTTATAGAGAATAGAACAGATTTTTACTTACTTTATTATTTGTTTCAAAGCTTTGAAATATTTAGACATATATGTGTTTCTCCTCTTACATAGAGGCAATACAAAACATTGATATAATTTGTATTGTTCATATATACATGAGTGAGTGTGTTTAATGGACATAAAACTTTGTGTGGGTGCATGTTAAGTTGTCCCAGTTGTGTCTAATTGTGTGACCCTATGGACTGCTGTCCACCAGCCTCTTCTGTCCATGGAATTCTCCAAATAAGAATACTGGAGTGAATTGCCATGCCCTCCTCCAGGGGATCTCCTGCACCCAGGGATCACACCCATGTCTCTTACATCGCCTGCATTGGCAGGTGGGTTCTTAACCACTAGTGAAACCTGGGAAGCCCAGACATATAGCTAGTATTTTCCAATTCAGGGGAATAAAGAAAATCTAACTAGTATTTTCTGAGTTGCATATACAGCTCACACTTATCGATAGGAAGTAAGCTGTCATTTTTCCCCCTTCTTCAAAGTCATCCTTCTTAATTGGTCCTTGAGTATCTTCTCCAAGACACTGCTGCAGCATGCAGACCCTCTTTGTTTTCTGAATCTCATCCTCCAGTAGCTTTATTTATTAGGAAATTTGGTTCATGTGTAGGCAAAATACAAACCAGACCTAAAATAACTTCAAAGACAAGAGCAAATCTAAGTACTTCTGCCCTTTCTGAGAAAAACACAACAGGCAGAGAGAAGGTAGTGAGGGATTAAGGAGAAGCAGGATAGGATTATATGACCCCATGAAATGACAACCCACTCCGGTATCCTTGCCCAGAGAATCCCATGGGTAGAGGAGGCTGGCAGGCTACAGTCCATGGCATCGCAAAGAGTCAGACACAACTGAACATGCACTCATGTAATGGTTATCATGTTTGTGATGCTAAGCAAACGTGCATAGCAAACAAAGGGGAGCTGACAAACTACAATGAACGGGAAAGACTCCAGCAAAGAACAGCTAGAAAATATTAATGGGCCACATTGAGATGTAGCAACACTTACAGTGACAACATCGGGTAATAGGGTGGGCAAGTGGGCAAGGAACTGGTACCATGGACCAAATGGGAGCAGAAGGCTTATTTTGGGGGCAAGGTATGTCCACACTGTAGGAAGCCGGTTGGAAGAGGTTGAGGGACTTGCTCACCTTGTTTAGATCAGCATCCCCTCATCTCACCCTCAGATGGCAAACTCATTGAGGACAAGGACTGTCTCCTTCTACTTTTAAATCCCAAAGACTATGTTAAGGCTCCATAAACGCTTGCTGAATTGAATTGAATTGAGAGTGGAATTTGTCTCTACTTTTTTTTTTCCCTCTGGGCTTACTGACAGAACTAATGCTTCTTCTAAATTCCTCTGAGATCATCTTTTCTAAAGGCAGTTCCCAGGAGGGAATCAATGACTCCAATCCCTGTGGGGAATTGATGATTTCCTAAGGATTCCTAGGACGTCGCTCTCCACGCTTCATTGGCATTCTGCTGTGTATTATGCAAGATGCTGCTAAGAGAGAGGTCTTGTCAAAGGCAAATAAAGCCTAAATGGAAGATAAGCAGATTAAAAAAAATCTCTCCTACAATGGCTATACAATAGATTATAATTGCCCCTAGAATGAAATACCTACTGCCACTCCCCTCCATCTAAATATAGCTGGCTTCTGCTTTTCTTAGTGTATGTCCCTATAGCTACAGCCTTGGTGAGTTACAGAACATCATCTTCAGAAAATTTGCAGTTTCTTTAAAGATGTAAAAAAAAGTAAAAGATGAATCAAAAAATTAGGCTGATGCTTATCACAGATTGGTGCTGTATGGGTTTCATGAGTTACAGCATCATAAACTTCTCAGCTGAGATACAAGCTTATGGAAAACATTTAATATCTAATTGCAGGTGTTCATTCATGAGAAAGGATGCTAGTCATTAAAGACTAGACTAGCTGCACCAGTGTATACCCACGATTATCAGCTCTGGATGTGAACTGAGTCTCAGGATTTTGCTAGTTTATTCACATATCATGGGTTTAGTGGTTAGAAGGGTAAGATTAGTTAGAAATTTTATTTAAGTCTTTTATTGATGTGATTCTGCTTAACATCAAGGGATGTATTAATAGAAAGGTCACTATTAATCTAGAATACCTGTAATGCACAGACTGTCGTCCTGGATAATTTAGGTTCCTTTTATACCATCACTATTACTCTCCCCATACTGTTTGATAGAAAAAAAAAAAAATCTGAAAATTTCAGGCCCAGACAGCTTAGGATAGATTTCAATATATTCAAATAAAATCTGGCTTCAAAATATTGTTCTTCCATGTTTTAGCTGTGCAATTCTTGTCAAGTTTGATTTTTAGTTTCCTGATCATAAAATAAGAAGAATATGATCAAATTCACTTGAAGTTTTTAAAGAGGACATAAATAAAATATTGAGTGAGAAAGCATTTTGTAAACTTTGGTATGGTGCTAAAGAAAATGTTGGGTTATTATTGCTAAAAATGACATTTGTCAGAAAGTTGTACATCTTTAGAAGACCTTGATGTTGCAGGAGAAAGAGCTCCATATAAACACAAATCCCTACTATCATTTCTTGAGTTGGATCAGGAATTCATCTGATCCAAAGTTTATTGGGAGTTGAACACCCAGCCAATTTCTGTCACTAATTGGTTGATGTCACCGTGTTATGAAGTTTCACACTTTCATAGCATTTATGGGAGGATAAATTCCCTGAATTTGATCAGAATCATTTAGTGAGTGTACACACAAAAATGTAAATTGCTTGCAGTGTTTAAAAAAAGCCCCACATTTATTCAAACCTTTGAAGTGACTATTTCTAATAAAAGATGATTCCCTTGGGAAAGCGTGAAGTTTGAAAGTTTAGTTTTGTTTGAATTATTTGTATGCAGAGATCCCTATGGGCGAAACTGAAAATAGCTATTTTCCTGCTTGTTATTAGAGGAGAAGAAAGTATATTTTCCATAAATCAAAAATAACTGATTATACTTGAGAGCTTTTTTGTTTTTTTTTTTCAGCCTTGGTCCAGCTCTGTAGCTTTTAAACAAAACTTTGCCATTAATTAACTAATCTATGTAACACCTATCTCTTGAAGCTTCTAGACAGCACAGACTGCACATCCTCTCTGTTATAAAATTCTTAAGTTTAGTTCAATAGAAGATCCCCAGAGGTTCCTCCATAAATTTTTACTGATGACAATGAAAGTAGCTCTGATGACATCAATTAAATGGGCCTTATTAAGAATGAGAGGCCTGAAATCAGGCTGAGCCTGTGCTCTTGGAAGGAGAACTGGGCCTCAGATTCAGCATTTCTATCTAAAATAAAGGCAAAAGATTCAAGAGAAAAGGGTGAAGGGTTTGCTTAGCTGAGATTGTCAATCGATGAAGCTCGATTTCATTAGATAATTGTTCTGCTGAACTCTGCATAGAATCAAGTTCATTGAAGGGTGAGGCTGTAGGAGGGAGTGTTTTGAATTTACAAACCTGATACATTTTTATTGAATGAATCCATTAGTGAACCAATGCTCCACGTAGTCCAAATCTTCTGTATCTTCTCCATTCTTCTGCCACAGTCAGAATAATCCATCAATAATCCAATCATGGAAAAGCACCAATGTTGAAGGTATTCTCTGTGCCTTTGTCTCCTGACTGAACCAAGCAGGTGATTTCCAGGATTTCTAGTGACAGGACTTTTGGCAACCTGCAGAGATATATGAGCATAAAAGTTACATACTCCTATGTAGCTTATTTTTGGAGATCCGGATGGAGTCTAATTGGCAGAGACGAGGTCATGAGACTACAGTTGCAAAGAAACTTTTCAGCTAAGGGTAACAAGGTGAAGGGCATTCTGGGTGAAAACAGCGGTTTAAGGAATGCTAAGAAACATGGCCAAATACGAGATAGATGGGAAGATAATTACCCCATAACTTAGAAAATGATGATGACCTTTCTCAAGGTCAGTGTTACCTGATTCTGCTTCTCTGACTTCTGAGCCATTGTTTTACACCAAAAGGTCTAACAGCCCCCACCCAGTCCTGTAACTGGGAAGAGGTGAAACCAGCAAATATCTAGCAGGTTATTCTCCTGTCTCTGGGGAAGGAGGGCTGGTGTGTCCTTGGGTTTAGGTTTTAACTACATCAATGTTGGAGACTGCTTTGGGGTCCCCACGGCATTGAGATCGTATGTATATATCTGGCCTTCTGTGCCGTTTCCACCAGCTCTTTGCATCCCCCTCCCTTTGAGTCTCACTAATCAACCCCCCCTCCTCCTGGCATTGAAATCCTTGGCATGTCTCAGATAATCATCATTTAGCAAGCTGCCACACATAGATGCTTCGTCTTACGCTCTCCTTGGAAGCCAACTCCTCCTCCTTTGATGCACGCAAACAGCAGGGCATTGTCTGAGGACTGGAGAATGATCCTGGGCCATGTCACGGTCTGTGTCTCAGTTTGCTCCAAATGGGTAGAAGTTTGTTGATTATTTTCCCTTATAAAACACTTGGCGATCACTGAATAAAACAAACAAACCAAAAAAACCCCACCACCACCTCTACCAAACCTCCAAAGAGCAGGGTGGCTGCAACTGCTATTATAACAGCACTTTAAGAAAAAGGTACGTGAAGCCTGATCACTATTTACTCTTTGAAGTTTCTATGCTTAGAAGGAGCGTGTTCTTTCAATGTTAATAATTAAAGTAAATTCCAAGTGCACAACACAGGCTTTTCAAATAAGCATATGCAGAGATGATTTTTAAAAACTTTTCTTGATGACTTAGTTTTTTCCCCTTCCCTTTTTAGTATTCTGTGAAGCACTCTAATCTTTGTACTACAAAACAGTTCCCTTTTAAGATTCAGAACTTGCCAACAGTTGGATAAGATGTAATAAAGTCTCTTGTAACAGCACCCTGCTGACACAGGCGCTGATAGAGAGGAGCTGGAGATAAGGAAAGGCTGAAGGTTTATATTCTTCCCTAAAGTTGAATTCAGTACTGGGGACCAATGGCAGCTTGTTCCTGCCTCTGAAGGAAAGAGGAAGCTCTAAGACTCATTGTTTAGTCTGGGGGTGGGGGGTGGTGGTGTGTGTGGAGAACAGGGAGGAGCAAATTCAAAGTCTCACCGAACAGAACTGCAGACACCTGGACAGAACATCTGATCTTCTTGTCATTATTGTTATTGTTTGTTGATAAAATATGTACTGAAGCAGAAAAAAAAGGAAGATGAAAGAAAGCAGTAAAGCTCAAATTCCAAGTCTTTCTTCTCAAAAGGAGAAGCAGAGAAAAGTAGAAGAATACCATTAGGGCCAACTTGCTTCCAGAAAGGAGTCCTAGCCCCCCTACACCAGAGCTGCTGGGGGGTGTCTGGACCAACTTCTTCACAGTTAGGGACCACCCTCCTCAGCTGCAGGGAGCACTTACTGGAGAGGCTGGAAGGAAGTTTTCAGAGTTCTGTGGCATTTCTTTCTTCCAGATGTAACAGGGAAGAACAGAATCTGACTCCATGCTGATGCCGTTTCTTTCATTTTAAGCTCTTCTCTTCCTTGCTTCTGGTCCTGTGATCACTGAAAGAATGCCCTCAATAGCTATGTCACTTTAGTTGTGAACGACTCTGTGACTGTGTCCCGCCAGGCTCCTCTGTCCATGGGATTCTCCAGACAAGAATACTGGAGTGGGCTGCCATGCCCTCCACCAGGGGATCTTCCTGACCCAGAGAATGAACCCATACCTCTTATTTCTCCTGGATTGGCAAGTGGCTTCTTTACCATTCATGCCACCTGGGAAGGCCTTCGACAGCTATAAGCATACGTTCTGGTCTGCCTTCTGGAACCCTACCCCGCTGCCTGAATGGTTAAACTAAAGTGCCTTTATTCAGTTTATGGGGAGACACTCTGACCTTGCCCAGCTGTGAATGACTGCAGGAAAGAAAAAAATTAACACATCCCCTCCCAGATGCTGGCCAAGCCAGGAGATGTTCTGCAAGACTTCTGACCTTTTTACTTTACTTCCTCACCTCCTCCCCCATCTCTGTTCCAGAAAAGAAACTGACATCCAGACCCTGATAAGGTGGTACTCTGGGACTTTAGTCGGCCATCTTCTCGGATGCCTGACTTTCCAAATGAAGCGGCTATTCCTTGCCTCCGCGCCTTGTCTCCTTGGCCTGTTGTGCAGCCAGCAGACTGGCCCTGGATTCGCTAAAAAAAGCAGAATAAGGGAACCTTCTAATATGCTACCCTGAGCACCTGTCAGGAGCCCTTGAGAGCTTGAGGAACCTGAGGATGGTATTTAATGTCTGCCTTAAGAAGACTAAAGCTGAGGCTGGTGATGGTCTCCTGGTGCCAACACAAAGGGGCTCATGGGAGTGATGACTCTTCTAATGCAAAGGGAGATGTGTCCCAGAGGCCACAAGGGAATTCTGTAGGGGCAGTTGGCCTGGGGATGTTTGATGGGGATTTTGTTTGAAAGGAGCAAAACCCCCACAGTCAGAGCTAGACGGCTGGGTTTCTAGAAGGAAAGTCTTAGGAAGAGATTTTGCTCCTATCAAGGGAGATGCAGTGAGAAGTCCCTGCAGGAGGCTTTTAAAAACAAAAGACAACAAACAAAATATAGCAAAAAGCCTAGCAATTATATGTTTGCTATTCAGAGGGTGCCCGTCTCCAGATTATGACTGTGCCTTCTATGAGAAATGGTTGAATTCCCTTCTAATTGCCTTTGGTTTGGGGCAGGGAGAGGAAGGTAAGAAAAGAGCAGGGGAAGCCACAGAGGGGAAGCCACGGAGTGGAAGCCAGGCACACCCACTGCCTGTCCTCCAGGACTCAGGCTTGGGCTTAAGAAGAATCCTGCAGGTGAATGAAGTTTGGCATTCCGACAGTTATAGTGTACTGGATGTTTTTGGACTCAATTACTGAACTGAGACTTCTTTAGTGATTAAAAGGAGTTTGGACAGCTTTAAGACTTTCCTGAAATTTTATCCCAGGGATAGAGAAGACTAATCCAGAGTGATTTTGTAGGGACTCAGGAAGAAAGAATAAATTTACTCTTTTGATTGCACTTTATCCAGTCCAGTTCATTCAATAAAAGAGTTACACATGTGAGACTGGTTTCTAAGTACTACAGAAGCTATTGTTATGAAAATATAAATTCAGCCAGAAAAGTGTGTGTATATGTGTATGTGAGGAAGACAGAGAGAAAATGAGAGGGAGAGGTAAAGAGGGAATAAACTGGTTCTCAAGTCAGAAAGGTCTTTCTGGTCCTTTTTTTAAAACTGAGTATGGTTCCCTGTGCTATACAGTAGATCCTTGTTGTTTATCTATTTTATATACAGTAGTTTGTATCTGTTAATCTCAACCTCCCTTCATCCCCCCACCATCTGCCTCTTTTACTTTGCTATGTACTTAAAGATTCTAAGACTGAGTTGGTTTCTTCATCTGTAAAGTGGGAATCACACTGATGCTGCTTTCATCGAAGGCTCTGGGTCCAAGGTGGCCTCTCTGGAGCTGGTGGGCGGTGCAGAGGACACGCCCACAGCCATCAGTGGACCAGGTGACCTTGATAACTCTAATTTTCCTTCTTGATTTGTCAAATGGCTGATCATCTCACCTGCTCAACTCTATTTCTCAGTCTCAGAAATATTTGTAGCCCCAAATGTTTTGGGGTCTTGCAAGGATGGAGACAATGCTTGTAAAGCATTTAGTATGTTGTTTATTACGCAGCAGGCACTCAATACACATGAGCTATTTTCATGACTGTCTACTTTTCATCCATTTCTCCCCACACTTTTGAATCTGGTTACACATCCTTTCCCATCACCACCTCCAACCAGCATCCAAGCTCAAGGAAACAGTGTGGACTTCATTTATGTCTTTATTCTCTAAAACTCTCAGAACATTTAGTATTCAACACATATGTATTGAATGAGTAATATGAAGATGCAACAAACAGATTCTGCTCTAATGTGCTCATTAGTAAGTTAAAAATAACTATGAAATCAGAGTGGTGACTTCCATATGAAGTAGAGAGAAAGCGAGTGTTCAGAGGGTGAAATTCCCTCCAGGTCTGGTTAAATCGTGAAGTGGAGAGTTCACTGGAGTGATTTACAGTTGAATGTTCCAGGAATTCCCATTCATTCATCCATCCGTTCATTCATTCATTCTTTCTTTCATTCACTCAAGAACTATTTGAGTGCCTCATCTATTTTCAGTCTTTTAGCCACTGATTGTAACCAATCAAATCAGACACAGACTCTCTCTGGGGATTTTAAGGGCTCCTTGCTCAGGGAGATGAACTAGGAGCCACAGGCTGGGAGAACACAGCTCAGTCATATGGACCTTAAGTTCATGGTGAAGTCCACGCTTCTGGGGCATGACTGGGACAGCCAGGTGAAGGAGGGATGTGGTCAAGGCTCAAGCCCCCCACTGGTTGACTGGTTGGGTGCTGAAGAGCCGTTACTGATCTGCAGACTGTCAAACATGCCTAGGTCAAGGTTAGGCTAGCAGAAGAGCCCAAATCTCTAACCAGCACTAAAGGGAAGGGAGGTCAGGGCTCAAACCAAAGCAAATCCTATGACCCTCTTTTTAGGAAGAGCCACCTTTTCTTTCCTTTGTTTCCTCGAATAGACATTTTTTTGGTCCTTTCTGAACGTGCTGAGGAATTACCAGTGAGGTGGCAGGGCTGTTGATGTGTAAGCCATCTGTGTGTCAAGCTGTCAGTCGTTGTGAAGGGACCGCAGAATTGGCCCAGGTTGGATCAAAGGCTCTGGGTCCAAGGTGGCCTCTCTGGAGTTGGTGGGCGGTGCAGAGGACACGCCCACAGCCATCAGTGGACCAGGTGACCTTGATAATTCTAATTTTCCTTCTTGATTTGTCAAATGGCTGATCATCTCACCTGCTCAACTCTATTCCTCAGTCTCAGAAACATTTGTAGCCCCAAACATTTCTGTTTCCCTGCTCCTTCTCATGTGTCCTTCGGTTAAACAGTCATTTTTCTTTGAAGAAGATCATAGCTTTGAGGTCAAGGTTTCAGGCTTTTGAAGGACTCCAGACTATTGACCATTAGGAGTAACGCCAACCTTTTTTTTTTTCTTGGTGCCAAACCAGCTTGATAGATAATCATTTTTCTGCAATTTATATGTGTTTTAGAGAAATGCATATTTATTGACTGTTGTCTGAGAATACAGTGTCAGGCAAAATTTTTGTTTAAAAGGTGCATTATCTCTCTCATAGATCGGCACCCGCATTAGGAAACAAAAAGAAATGAGTACTTTCAAAACAGAGATGCAGAGTGGCTATTGGAATGCCTGCACCACTAGATTCAAAAATTCTCTGGCAACTTTTCAGCTGGAAAAAGGATCTGGAGTGGAGGATCCACTGACCTGGGAAGTCAGAGACCTGGGTCTTCTTCCTGTGCCTTGCCTTCCTATCTCTGAGAGATTTCAGTTCAGAGCACACGAAAATGACAAGTGACATCAGGGTGCAAGGATGATAATGAATTGAATTCTAAATGTTCTTACTGCAATAAACCTCTTGGACTACCATGAGCAATGCTCAGCATCTTTCTTCTCTAAACTATAAAAGCGTACCATTGACAGGTTGAACAATTCAGCTGATCCATTATAGTATTATAATCCCACTTTGTTCGCTGTTTTCTTTTGTTTATTTGTTCATAAATTCACTTATGGGATTATCCATTCACTCTTTCAATTATTCATTCATTTGAACAACAAAGATATCATTTGTTTTTTGGTCAAATAATGGAGTCACACATGAAAGGGATGCAGTGAGATCAGAACGATAGGCCAATTTGCTGCCTTTCTCTGAAAGCTCCCTTAAGAGTGTTGCTCTTATGGCGGATGGACACCCATGCTACGGCCTTTAAGCAAGTCCCATATGCATAACATTTGGTCCAAGTACCTTTCAATTTGGGGTAGTAAAGGGTACCAAGGTGTGAAATAGTACAAAATATGTATGGTTTCTGCCTCTGGTTTCTGACACGGGACTCCAGGAGCGTAGGACTGTGCGTTCTCAGTCGCGTCTGACTCTTTACAACCCCATGGACTGTAGCCCGCCAGGCTCCTCTGTCCATGGGATTCTCCAGGCAAGAATACTGAAGTGGGTTGCCATTTCCTTTTCCAGGGGATCCTCCCAACCCAGGAATCAAATGTTAGCACATGAATTCTTTACTGCTGAGCCACCTGGAAGCTCTGAAAGTCCTGTAATTTGCTGGGTGATGAGAGTACTAGGAACATCTTTGATCCTGGTTCCTGATACAGTGAAGTTTGTAATTTCCTGGGTGAGAGGCGCCTCCTTTGTCCTAATGAGGTGACTGTGGATGGGATCCTGGATGAAGTGCTGGTCACTCCAGAAGTGAAAAGGGCTAAACGTGGAGTTAGTGATCTTTCATGCCTCTATGCTGACACCTCCATAAAATCCCTAAAGTACAGGGTTCAACAAGTTGGTGACTATGGAGGTGCTGGAGTATGGTATGTCTGAAGAGGGCTTGGGAGTGCCACATCCCCTCCATATACATCGCCCTATACATCTCTTCTTTCTGAGTGTACAACTGTATCCTTTATCTGTTCTTTCACACCTGACTGGTAAGCATCAGTGAGGGTCTGTCTGTGTGCTGCTCCAGCAAATTAAGTGAACACAAAGAAAGCATTGCTGGAACTGATGCTCTGCAGCTGGTTGGTTGGAAGCAGAGGTAACAACCTTGACTTGTGATGGGCATCTGATGTGTGTGTGTGTGTGTGTGTGTGTGTATTCTGGTTTTGGGGAGGTGGGGGCAGTCTTATGCAACTGAGGCCTTAACCTATGGGATCTGACATAATCTCTTGGTAGGTAGTGTCAGAATTGGGTTGAATGATAGGACACCCAGCTGGTGTCACAGAACATTGCTTCTAGGAAAATCCTTCGTACATTTGAGGACCAGAAACGAAGTGAAGCATCAAAAGTGAAGTGTCTCCATGAAGGGAAATGGAGACACACACAGAAACTGGGTTCTTTCCCTACATAGGAAGGAAAAGCTAGGGTTTTTTTTTTTATTATTATTATTATACAACATAGAGACTAATTAACAACAGCAGCAACAAACTCAACTCTGAACAGTTTGCCGGTAACATAGTAGCCAAGATGGGTATTTAACAGGTGATACTGGAGATGAAGCCAGTTATAAAGCTTGAATAGGGGTATTTGCTTCAGTTGAGGGTTGAAAAAGGAAAACAACTCTTTACGATTCAAAGGTAATAGGCTTGAATTGAGGATCAGGTGATGAGTTGTGAGAACAGAGGAGAGGAAAAGTGCTATTACCTTTCTAACAACAAGGTGAAACTTGATGAATGAGGGAAAGGTCAGTAGGACCCAGATGGAAATGCTCACTTAGGTCTTGGGTATTTACTAGGGGCTCGGTCTACAGAGTAACAATGCCATCTCAAAGCCAGTGCACAGGAGGGTAGAGTGCTGTCTTCCAATTTCCAGGAAGAGAATGACTCAATTCTTAGTCCAAAACTAAAAACCTTGGAGTCAGAAGAAAGATACAGATATTTATTTACCAGAAAGGAAGGAACACATCACGACAAAAAATGCCCTAAATAGGAAGCATGGTGTGTGTGTGTGTGTGTGTGTGTGTGTGTGTGTGTGTGTGTGTGCGTGCGTGTGCTCAGTCATGTCCTACTTTTTTCAACCTCATGGACTGTAGCCTGCCAGACTCTGTCCATGGAATTTCCCAGGCAAGAATACTGGAGTGGGTTGCCATTTCCTTCTCCAGGTGATCTTCTCAACCCAGGGATCAAAATTGTGTCTCCTGAGTCTCCTGCATTGGCAGGCAGATTTTTTTTATACCACTGTGCTACCTGGGAAGCTCAAAAAAGAAGCATCTCTGCCCCAACTCTGGGTCTTGGTGTCCTCATCAATTCAAGAAAGAGAAATTGGAGTAAAAACACAGCCAATGACAGGTTCAAATACCTATAAGGCCCAGCAGGTGAATAACATATATCACAAGAGGGAATGACGAGGACTAGGTTGAATTGGAAGATGTGTCCAATAGTATACATAGAAAGATAATGTTTCTGGAACCAGCTCCAGACCATTAATTTACAACCCTTGGACTAAGTTAATTTTCCATCATTAAAAATCAAATTCTTCTAAATTTAGCCAGGTGTGGTTTGTGGCCACATGGCTGAAAATAATCTACTGATTACGGCATCAGATTTTATGGACTCCAAAACAACTTCCCTGGAGTAATTTTCCCCAGCAAAGTCATTCTACATCCCTTGTCATTCTACATGCCAAAGTCATTCTACATTTATACTTTCTGTTCCCTTGTTAAATGACCCAGAGGAAGATTCCAAGTAAAGGGTCAGTCACTGAATACTCTGAGAGGGCATCTGGTTGCCAGAACTCATCCAGAAGCCTGATGTGAGCATTTGAGCTCTCCCCAGCCTCGGCCTGTGGCTCCCTGCTTTGCCACAGTAGCCTCCTGACAGCTATTGCTTGAAAGAAAGCAAAGGAGTTCCTCCCTCCTTTCCACCCCCCAGCTCCATCCTCCAGTGGCAATGGCTCTATTTCTACTACCAGCGGCATCCCCTTTCTAGAGCAACACGTGTCTTTCTAGCTCAGCCCTGTATGTCTCTGGGGCTCAGCTGCCACGTGACTCCTCGCATCCCTCTCTCTCATTGCTGTGTTCCTGTTCAGTTGCTCAGTCGTGTCTGACTCTGCAACCCCACGGACTGTAGCCGACCAGGCTCCTCTATCCATGGCATTCTCCAGGTGAGAATACCTGAGTGGGTTGCCATTTCTTCCTCCAGGGGATGGATCTTCCTGACCCCAGGATTGAACACTTGCATCTCCTACATTGGCAGACAGATTCCTTACCGCTTCGCCACCTAGGAAGACCTGTCTGGGTGCAATGAATCCCACTCAGCATGGACTCACCTTTGCTGTCCTGTCACAGTTCTGCTGCTCATCCGAGGCCTCCAGCAAGATCTGCAGCTCTCTAAAATCCTCTTGGTTTCTCTCCTTGCGAGGGGATGCTCATGTACTCTGTGATCAGGGCCCTGGGCTCCATAGCCCCAGCTCTAAGGAGTCATCTTTCTCACTGCCGGTTCTTACCCAGAGTCTGGAAAGCAAAGGCAGAGAGAGGCTGGTTCTTTCCCGCAGTGCTTTCTATGTTTGGATTCTCTAGATTTCTCAGAACAGCCAATTGGAGGTCGCTAAACTAGTTTCTTCCTCCTAAGAACCCCAGAGGCCTGGGCAGCTTCTCAGTAAATAAATATTTGCCTCAGATTCTATTGGCAAGCAGAAATGTCTCATTATTCACCTCTGGATAGAAGGGAGTCTGCTCTCTACTCTTCCTAGCTGGACCTTAGATCTTTCTTTCCTGGCTTGGATATCAGCCAAAACATCTCACCTTTCCCCTTTCTTTCCATTTGAAAAGCTCAGAGAAGGAGGAGGAAAAAGTTGGTGTGTTAACCTTCTCCTTACCCCCACTTCTTTTTCTTAAGTTTGGAGGTGAGGAGGCTGAATGATTGAAAATACCCACTGGGCTTCTTCATCTTCTCAGCAGTTAGAACAAACGAGGAGGGCACAGCCTGGAGCAATGCTTTTGGTCTTCACCAGGCTGGGATACAGAGAGTGGAAATCTGGGTACCATCCGTGGAGCCAGACGTGATATTATATACGAGGTCTCATTTGCATCTTTAGATGTAACACTGGGGACTTTTTTGGTAATCTTTCTATTTGGAGGATTTCTGGCCCTTAGTGTTAAATGGCTCTTTGGGGGGAATGCGCCATATTTTATAGTTCAGGTTGGGTTTTCTGTGGAGATGTGCTTGATGGGAGCATAGGACCTGCTTAGTTTTATGTTGGTCATGCAATCTCTGCTCCTTGAAAATCTGTTACTTCTTTCTCAAGATGTTATTGCGTGCTTTATAAGGGCTCATTTATGCATGAATAAGCAAGAGACAGAGTCCTCAGACTGGCCTCTGGGAAGATCTTTGGGTTAAGACTCTGTAGGCAATTTTCAACCCACCTGTAAAATTGATATAATACATTGTGATGTCATAATTCTGATATTTGGCTGGACATTCTTCAGTAGAATAGTTCCAAATATATGATGCCTGCCTGTGTTCACACACGTGAATGAACACACACACACACACACACACACACACACATAATCAGTGCAGAAGCAATGTCATTTTATATTGAAGAACTTGTCTACATATAACATTGACTACAGGGCTCTCAGAACATGGCAGGAGCTTACAGGCTACATAACGGCTGACTACAGGAGGAATAGGGGCTTCCCAGGTGGCTTGTGGTAAAGAATCTGCCTGCCAATACAGGAGAAACAGGAGATGTGGGTTCAATCCCTGGGTTGGGAAGATCTCCTGGAGAAGGAAATGGCAACCCACTCAAGTATTCTTGCCTGAAGAATCCCATGGACAGAAGAGCCTGATGGGCTAGAGTCCATGGGGTTGCAAAGACTTGGACACGACTGAGCATGCATGCATACACACACACACACACAGACACACACACAGACACACACACACAGTAATTTTGGCTTGACTTCCTGGCATGGGGCTCTCTTTGAAACTGGGCACCATTCTGCCCTTCCTCATGATAAGCCAAGCTGCCTCCAAGCCTCTGCAGTCTTTCGGCTCAACCCATTTGACAGATAAGAAAATAGAAGCTTAGAAAACCAGAAGGCTAGTTTCCTAAGTAAAGCCAAGAGAGCTATATTTTATCCTAGCAATTGGTGAATCTGAGTTTGATGAAATTTTAAATTCAACCAAGTTGATGCATTAAATGAACTTATGGTTTATTAGAAATGAAAGCTCTTTAGAAATCATGTCAGCCAGCCACTTCCTTCTATAAACGAAAAACTGAATCCCAGAGCAGTTTGTATGTGTCCCTCCTGTCATCAACTTTCTCTAATAGATCCAGTCTTTGTGCTGTCTCCCCCCTCTCCAAGGTTATGGTTGCTTCCTTTATGCTGAGGAAAAAATCGTCTTAAAACTCAAAGTTGGCAGGATTTTAGAGATCTATGGTTTCTCCGCCCAGAGGTTTATATTCAAAAGGATCAGTAAGCAAAGGAGAAAATTTTTTATTAACAGTTTTGAAACTAGAACATATTGTTTTTAATGTTAGAAAACACATTTTGGTCCATATGCAACCTGGATTGTTGAATAAAATAAAAACTACCACTGTCCCCTGTCATTACTGTTGTTTGAACTATTTATTTCTACCTTGAATGAGAATTTTTTTTACAAAATATTCTTAATCTTTACATGTAATTTTTATTTCATTGAGGAAATTATGTTAAAATAGAGCTTTAGGTGTTCTTATACATCACAATTGTTTTGTAAAAGACCAGTGAAAGTGAGTGTTAGCAATCACGTCTTTGCGACCCCATGGACTGTAGTCCACTAGACTACTCTGTCCATGGGGATTCTCAGGCAAGAATACTGGAGTGGGTTGCCATTCCCTTCTCCAGGGCATCTTCTTGACCCAGAGATCAAACCCGAGTCTCCCACATGGCAGGTGGATTCTTTACCATCTGAGCTACCAGGGAAACCTTTTAGAATGCTGCATTTGATAATATTATTATAACAATTGTTACAACAATGACTATCACCTATAGGATATTTGTTACAGCCTAGAGTTGACACATTAAATGTTTAAACTCATTGAACATATCCTAACATTGAGATTCTGTGAGTTAACAGTTTGATCACCTCTAGTTAAAGATGATGAAGCTAAGCCCCACAGCTAATGAGAGATATGCATTGTGTGGGGACCACATGCCCAGCTCTATGTTGCTGGACACGAAGTTCCAAGGATGAGCACGGTGGCACCTCTGTCTTCATAACCCAGTCACGGAGCAAATCATGTCCTTGTGTTGAACTGAGTCCAGTGCAGGGTCCTGGAGGCTTCAGGGGATGTTAAGAGGAGAGGGAACCAGAGCATGCCTGCTCCCCCTACACATGCTGTTTTGTACAGAGTGGACATGGGGCTCACTAGTCAAATTCCAGGAGAGGTTGGAGGGAGCTGCAGCTGTGAACGCAGGAGAAGGGAGGAGGGCAGAGCTGTGGTGGCAGGGGGTAAGCCCCCGTTCTACTCTTGCTCTTGTTCCCCTTCCCCTCTGCTTTGTCCCCTAAATCCTGTCCTTAATTTATAGAGGTGTCTAAACATTATTTGCCTTCAACCAGGCTAACCCTGACCTGATGAAGAGATACAGTGAATAAAGGTTGGAGACATCTCTGTGTCTTAAGACTTACCTTTCCCATTCATTGCATGAAGGAGTAAATTGTGTGTGTGTTTGTATGTAAATATATGTAGCTGTATGTATGTGAGTGTGTATATGTGTTTATGTGAGGATGTGCATGTGTGAATATGTGCATATTTCTATGTGTTTATGTGAGTGGATGTATGTGTGCATGCATGCATGTGTATGCGGTTTATGTATGTGCATGTTTATATATGTATACATGAATTTATGAGTATATGTATGCATGTGTATGTGAGTATATGTGTGCATGTGTATGAAAGAGTGTGTAAGTTTATGTGGGTGTATGTATGTGTATATATGTACAGTACATGTATGTAGGTATATATATATGCATATGTGTATATGTATGGGGTATACGTATGGGTATGTTGGATGTGTGTATGCATGCATGCATATGTATGTGGGTATGTGTGTGTGTACAGTGTGTGTATGTATATGTATGTATTTGTATATATAGGTATATGTATATATGTGTGTGTTTGTGGGTATCTGTGTGCATGTGTGTGCAAGTGGGTATGTATATATATACAGTGTGTGTATGTGTGTATGCATGTGTATATAGGGATATGCATATATGTGTATGTGTGTACGATGTGTGTATGTATATATGTACACAATGTGTGTATATGTATATGTGTACTGTGTATGTGTGTGTGTGTTTGTGTAGCTTTAAAATAGGCTCCATCAAATGGTCAACCAGTCCTGGCCTTTCATCCTGTGGGATTCCAACTGCCACCCTCATGGCCTCTCTTTGCCAGGAATGCCTCAGGGCCCTGGGATCTGAGGCACCTTGGTTTTCCTTTCCATTACTGTTGGTTTGGGGTTTTGTGCTGTTTCAATTTGTGGCCTTTTCAGAACTTTCCAGAAGTACAGAGCCTCCATTTATTATAACTTTGCATTTTGTTATTTACACTAAGAAGCCATTGGGTGTGAGCAGCTGCATATTCACATTTATCATGCCTGCAGTCTAGTGCACCAGCATTTTTAAGAGCTGCACAAGATTTTCCTTGCACCCATATCAACAGGTGAGGGCCAAAGGGAGTGCCCGAGAAACACAGATACTGGTTTTCTTTTCTTCCTTTCTTCCTGACCAGAGGCAAGCTAGAGCCGCTCCTGAGGAGCATATTTACCAGTCCAGTGTATTTCTTCAGGTCTTTCTCTACTCAAAGGCTCAGGGTTACTCAGCGCTTCCCCTGTGGCTCAGCTGGTAAAGAATCCACCTGCAATGTGGAGACCTGGGTTTGATCCCTGGGGTGGGAAGATCCCCTGGAGAAGGGAAAATCTACCCACTCCAGTATTCTGGCCTGGAGAATTCCATGGACTCTATAGTCCATGGGGTTGCAAAAAGTTGGATGTAACTGAGTGACTTTCACTTTAGCCACTCAAAAAGAGTAAATCCCCCTTTTCAGTGCAATATTTCTTCTGTCCCTTTAAAGTGGACAGCTTTGGCAAAATCTGATATTATAAATGGATCAGCAAACTTGATAATGAGAGTAGCAATTTCTTCTGAGCAGAGGTTCAGCAATTATTAAGAATGCATGGTGGGGATTAGAGACGCTTAGGAGCTATTTCTCTATTATCTGAGACACTGTGAGGTGAGATTAGTGGGGGAATCATTTAATCACAAAGCATTTATGAAGAACCTACTCAAGGGTTGGTCCTGTGACTACACAACAATGCGTACAGCATGTTTTAATTTCATAGAGCTTGAGAAAAACTTGGGTAGTGCAAAGTGTATACTCCACAAAGCCCCACACCACCCAAAGCAGTACCTGCTTGGTGTTTGGTGAAAATGAGAAGGGTTGGATGGGTAAAGAAGTTTCAGCTGTGTCTTGAAGGATGGCATCATCAACTAGAAGGACATGAGTTTGAGTTTACCAGACACAGACAAAAGCGGTGGCATGGGAGACGTCAGTCTCCATCCCCTGACAAATATCAATAAGCAAAAACAACTCTCAGGAGAGCCCTGGAATCCACTTGAGAAACTTAGCAACAGAGTGGAGCAAAAAACCTGAGAATAACCACATCAGAAGGGAAGAAAGGTTTAAAAGTTCAGTTTGCTGTATCATCCCTCCTCCATCACTCTGTGCCTAGAGAGACCCCTTAGCAAGAAAGGGCTCCCCTGGTCAAGAAAAGAGGGCTTCCCTTGTGGCTCAGCTGGTAAAGAATCTGCCTGCAATGAGGGAGACCTTGGTTCGATCCCTGGGTTGGGAAGATCCTCTGGAGAAGGGGGAGGCTACCCATTCCAGTATTCTGGCCTAGAGAATTCCATGGATTGTATAGTCCATGGAGGTGGCAAAGAGTCGGACACGACTGAGTGAACTTCACTTTCACTTTGCCAAGAAAAGAAGACTTTTCATAGCCTTTCAGGTCACTGAACAAAGATCCTTCTTCGCTTTCACCCCACCCAGAATGGCAAAGCTGAGAGGTGTAGAGACAGCTGGGAATAGAAAGAAAAGGGTGGACCAGCAGTAGCAACCACACAGCGGAAGCATCTGTAGTTCACAGTGACCTGCTCTACAGAAAAACTCAGCAGATTTCACCATTGAAATAGCGAATGGCCAGAACAGTTGCTATGAACTGACTGCAAATTTCACCAGCCTTTACCCCACAGGTATTCACATTTGCTAACAGCATTCATCTGAGCCCCAACCTGCTCACCAACCCCGTTCCCCATTCAGGGACTGTACTAGCAGCCAGCTCAGGCCCTCTGATTATAGTTAATAATACTGTATCACACATTTGAAAGTTGCTAAGAGAGTAAATCTTAAATGTTCTAGCCACAAAAAGGAAGTGGTAATTATATGACTGGATAGAAAGTGTTAGCTAATGCCAGGGTGGTAATCATTTGCAATATATTTGTGCATCAGTTTAGCATCTTGTACCCCTTAAGCTTACACAATCAATTATATCTCAATACATCCAGAACCAAATAAAAATAAAAACAAATTTATTAGGTGTAGAAGTAAAACTCAAAAAATGTAGCAACCTATATTCAAGAGAAAGGGCAATCTATGGAGACTGACTCAGATGTTGAATTTAACAGAAAGAGTTCAAAGAAGCTTTTATGTTTATGTTCAAGAATGTAAAAGTAATGAGTGAGCAAGTAAGAAATCAAAATAGAGAAACTGAAATTATAACAAAGAATGATAAAATTACAGCAAAGCATAGAAATATTGTAATTCTGGCCAGAATTAAAACATACAGTAAAATAAAATTTTATAAAATAAAATTAAGTCAGTGATCTTAACAGTATATTGACAGCTATTTAAAAAAAAGCAAAATTAAGAGTTAGTACACTTAGAATCATGTACATAAAAATTATCAAATTTGAAGAACAAAGAGGGACACTGGTGATCTAGTGGTTAACATTCCGTGCCTCTACTGTAGGAGACTTGGGTTCAATCCCTGGTCAGGGAAATAAGATCCTACATGCTGAGCAGCCAAAAAATGAAAAACAAATAAACAAAACAAAACAAAACAAAAAGGCAGCTACTGAAAAACAAAGAAAAATATTTTTAAAGAAGCCTCAGAGACAATAGCAAAATTCTAGCATACATGTAATGAAGTCTCAGAAAGAGAAGAGACAGTGAATGTGGCAGAAAAGTTACTTGAATAAACAATGACTGAAAAAATTCCAAGTTTGGTTAAAAATTTAAATAACAGATTCAAGAAATTCTAAAAACGCTGAAGGTAAAGACCAAGAAAATCACAGTGACAGATTTCAAAGACGTGAAAACCAAAGGTTGAGAGAAAATGTTGGAAGCAACAGATACAAAAGACACAATACTCACAATAATGATAAGGTGTCTACAAACTTATAAGAAGAACGGAGGCCAGAAGACAGAGGAGTGACATCCTCAAAGTGCTGAAGGCAAAAACTGCTGACCCAGAATTCTATACACTGCGAAACATCCTTCTAAAATGAAGACAAAAATACAGATTATTTTCAAATAAACAAAAACTAAAAGAGTTTGTCGTGCAGATCTGAATGACAAAAAATACTAACTGAAGTTATTCAGGCTAAAAAAAAAGTCACAAGAAATGGAAATTTGGATTTTCAGGAGGAATTGAAGGGTACAAGAAATGCTAAATACATGGGTAAACATAAAGTGCAATTTTTGATATAAATTTAAAAAAGAAATATCACTATATAAGAAAAATTATAGCATTATATTGTAAGATTCCTAGCAAATGTAGACGACATAGATAAATACATGACGATAAAAGCAAAAAGTATCAACAGGTTGTAAATACATCCATATAGTTATAAGATTCTTATGTTTTATGTGATGTGGTCCAATATTAACTCTAAGTATATTGTGAAAAATTAAAGATATATATTGTAATCCCTAGAAACTACTAAAAAATGAAAAGTGGTACAGCTTAAAGGGCCAGTAGACAAATTAAAATTGACTTTAAAGCAGAAGTAAGAAAAAAGTCTAGTAGGAGAAAATGAGAAACAGGAAACTGAGGTATGAACGGGAAGAAATATAATCGAA
Organism: Dama dama; assembly: GCF_033118175.1. Taxonomy (NCBI): domain Eukaryota; kingdom Metazoa; phylum Chordata; class Mammalia; order Artiodactyla; family Cervidae; genus Dama; species Dama dama. The sequence goes on along the minus strand of NC_083682.1, from coordinate 20,326,763 downwards.
TGGCAGACTTAAACCCAATTCATTAATATGTACTTAAAATGTACATGGAATGCAAACTCCCCAATTAAAAGGCAAAGAGTAACAGAACGGATGGGAAACGAAGCACAATTATAGGTTATTTACCAGAGATGTATTTTAAATGTAAAGATACAGATGAGTTCAAATAAAATGGATGGATGATGATGTAACATACAAAGAATAAGCATAAGAAGAGCTGAAATGGCAATAGTAACATCAAGTATCATATATCTCAAAACAGAGAATTTTTACAGCTAGAATAATACAATTCATGAGGATAAAAGGGTCATTCACACAAACCACAGTATATAGCCATTATAAAGGTTTATGAACTTAAATATACACCTTGAAAATGCATGAATATAATACTGACAGAATTTAAAGGAGATTTAGAAAAAGTCACAAAACAGATGACAATTTAACATTCTTCTCTCAGTTATCTATACAACTGAGCAAAAAAAAAAAAAAAAATTATTTGACCAAAAAAAGATCTAGTATAGCAGAACAATGCAATCAACTACCGTGATCTAATTCATGTTCATAGACTACTACACCCAACAACTACAGATAATATTCTTTTTAAATGCACAAGATGTTTTCCCCAAGATAGACCATATACTGGCCCATAAAGCAAAACTCAATAATTTAAAAAGATTGAAATCATACAGAGCACGTGCTCTGCCTGAATGGAAATAAATTATAAATCCTTGAAAATAATATATCTAGAAAACTTTAATATTTGTTAATTAAACAATTAATTCCTAAATAATCCATAGGTCAAAGAACAAATCACAGAGAATGCTGGAAAATGCAACTAAATGACAATAAAAATATAATATATTGGAATTTATATCTAAAGTAGTTCCTGTAAGGAAATTTATAATGTTAAAATGATTCTACTAGAAAATAAGAAAGGTGGGACTTCCCTGGTGGTCCAGTGGTTAAGACTCTATGTTCCCTGTGCAGTGGGTCTCCGGTTTGATTCTTGGTTAGGGAATTAGATCCCACATGCCACATGACATGGTCCAAAGATAAATAAATAAATAAAAATCAAACAACAACAGAAACAAACAAACAAGCCATAAAAAAACAAAAGGGGAAGAAATGCAAGTACATCCTTCAGTTCAGTTCAGTTCAGTTGCTCTGTCATGTGCGACTTTTTGCGACCCCAGGGACCGCAGCACCCCAGGCTTCCCTGTCCATCACCAACTCCCAGAGCTTGCTCAAACTCATGTCCATTGAGTCGGTGATGCCATCCAACCACCTTGTCCTCTTTCAGCCCCTTCTGCTCCTGCCTTCAGTCTTTCCCAGTGTCAGGGACTTTTCCAATGAGTCAGTTCGTCCCATCAGGTGGCCAAAATATTGGAGTTTCAGCTTCAGCATCAGTCCTTCCAATGAATATTCAGGACTGATTTCCTTTAGGATGGACTGGTTGAATCTCCTTGCAGTCCAAGGGACTCTCAAAAGTCTCCTCCAACACCACAGTTCAAAAGCTTCAATTCTTTGGTGCTCAGCTTTCTTTATAGTCCAACTCTCACATCCATACATGACTATTGGAAAAATCATAGCTTTGACTAGATGGAACTTTGTAGGCAAAGTAATGTCTCTGCTTTTTAATATCCCATCTAGGTTGATCATAGCTTTTCTTCCAAGGAGCAAGCATCTTTTAATTTCATGGCTGCAGTCACCATCTGCAGTGATTTTGGAGTCCCCAAAAATAATGTCTCTCACTATTTCCATTGTTTCCCCATCTATTTGCCATGAAGTGATGGGACCAGATGCCATAATCTTAGTTTTCTGAATGTTGAGTTTTAAGCCAGCCTTTTCACTCTCCTCCAGTTTCATCAAGCGGCTCTTTAGTTCCTCTTCACTTTCTGCCATAAGGGTGGTGTCATCTGCAAATCTGAGGTTACTGATATTTCTCCCGGCTATCTGGATTCCAGCTTGTGCTTTATCCAGCCCAGCATTTTGCATGATGTACTCTGCATAGAAGCTAAATAAGCAGAGTGATAATATACAGCCTTTACATACTTCTTTCCCAATTTGGAACCAGTCCATTGTTCCATGTCCAGTTCTCACTGTTGCTTCTTGACCTGCATACAGATTTCTCAAGAGGCAGGTCAGGTGGTCTGGCATTCCCATTTCTTGAAGAATTTTCCATGGTGTGTTGCGATCCATAGTCAAAGGCTTTGGCATAGTCAATAAAATAGAAGTAGATGTTTTTCTGGAACTCTCTTGCTTTTTATGGGCTGCCGTCTATGGGGTTGCACAGAGTTGGACACGACTGAAGTGACTTAGCAGCAGCAGCTGGATGTTGGCAATCTGATCTATAGTTTCTGTGTCTTTTATAAATCCAGCATGAACATCTGGGAGTTCTCAGTTCATGTACTATTGGAGCCTCGCTTGGAGAATTTTAAGCATTGCTTTGCTAGTGTGTGAGATGAATGCAATTGTGCGGTAGTTTGAACATTCTTTGGCATTGCCTTTCTTTTGGATTGGAATAAAAACTGACCTTTTCTAGTCCTGACGCCATTACTAAAGTTTTCCAAATTCACTGGCATGTTAAGTGTAGCACTTTAACAGCATCATCTTTGAAGATTTGAAATAGCTCTGACCTAGTAAACATTAATAGTACATACTTAAATAAAGATTAAAAAAGAAAGATATAGTATCAGTACTCTAAGTCTCTATCTTAGGAAGCTAGAAAAGGAAGAGCAAAGTAAACCCAAAATTAATAGAAGGAAAGAAATAATAGAAAAGAGCAGAAATCAATGAAATAGGAACTCACAGATAGAGAAAATTAACAAAGTGAAAAGAAGCAACAAAACTGATAAACTCCTAGCTAGACACATCAAAAAGAAAAGAGAAAAAAAGTAAGTTGATATCAAGAATATGAGTGATGATCACCATAGATTATGTATATACATATGCACATATGTAATATGGACTTTCCAGGTGGCGGGAGTGATAAAGAATATGTCTGCCAATGCAGGAGACATAACAGACACGAGTTCCATCCCTGGATGGGGAAGATTCCCCTGGAGGAGGGCACAACAATACTATATATAAATATGTCATATAATAATGAAAAATAAAGGAATACTATGAGCAACTAAATGTCATTAAATTCAATAACTTAGTTGAAAGAAACTAGTATTTTGAAAAATAATATACAAGATAATATAATACAATGATGCAAGGTGAAACAGAAAATGTTAACAGCCTTATAAGCTGTTAAAGTGATTAAACTTATTATCCTACAAAGAAAGTTCCAGAAATTCCCAAATTGTTTCACTGGTGATTTCTCTTAACAAGATAATACTGTCTTCACAAACTCTTTCAAGAGGCAACTTTTATTGAGCACTTATTTACCAGACACTGCTAAGAATTTATTCTAATTTATTCTATAATTTATTCTCACATATCCTGAGAGAATATCTTATAGTTTGATTCCATGTGCTTTCTGCCTCCTCATGCCCTCTGCTTAAGTCAGGGAAGCTGCCCTTAAGAAATTTTATGGAGTTTAAATTTAGAGTTTGGTCACACAGTGGGGTTGTGGTGTCATATGTTCAGTGGATGCTCTGACTCAAAAATGAATCTGTATTATTTAAGGTAGGAAGCTAATAAAAGAGAGCTCTTTACCAGTTTGATAAATATAAGATTTGACAAATGCCCTTTATAAGAATAAGATATATTCACACGTTATTGCTTAAAACCTCTGATTCTGGGAGTCTCTTGCTCTTCCTATGGGCTTTGTGAATTGCAACTCATTTACTCTGTGTTTATGTTACAGCAACAGAGGTGCCAAGTGTCAGGGAAAGGGAAAAGCTGAAAAAAGTTGATGAGCTAAGCATGATGCCATTGGAAATGGAAAAATACTGCAGATTTCTAACTGAAGAAAAAAAAATGAATCAATTTAGTTAGTTAAAAATAGGGAGTCCATATCCTCAAACAGGCATTACTTGAGGGTGGTTTTCAAGTGCTTTGCCATTTCCTCCTCCAGGGGATCTTCCCAATCCAGGGATCGAACCTGCACCTCCTGCATCAACTTGGATTGTATGATGAAATTGGATGCAAAGGGAAGGTCAGCTGTCTGACTGGTTGCTATCGACTCTAAAATCGATTTCCTCATTAATTAATTAGTCTGCAAATTTGTTCACTTATCCTTTCTATGCATTTCAAAAAATTAACTGATCAATTGATTACCTATGGTGGTAATGTATATCTAGCATAAAATCTAACCTTTTAACCATTTGACATGTACAGTTCTGTGGCATTAAGCATGTTCTCATTTCTGTGCAACTATCATCCCATCATCCATCTCCAGAACCTTTTCATCTTTGCAAACTGAAGCTCCATACCCATTAAACAATAGCTCCCCTATTCTCCTCTCTTCGCAGCCCCCAGACAGCACCCTTCTACCTTCTGTCTCTGTGAATCTGCGCTGTGTGCTAAGTTGCTTCCATCCTGTCCGACTCTCTGCGACCCCATGGACTGTCGCCCTCCAGGCTCCTCTGTCCATGGGATTCTCCAGGGAGGGAGACTGGGGTGGGTTGCCATGCCCTCTGCCAGGGGCTCTTCCTGACCCAAGAATCGAACCTTCACCTCTTACATCTCCTGCCTTGGCAAGTGGGTTCTTTACCACCTGGGAAGCCCTCTGACCTCCTATAAATGGAATCATGCCATATTTGTCATTTTGTGGCTAGTTTATTTTGTTTAACTCTTTTTAAGATTCATCTGTGTTGTAACATGTTTCAGAATTTCCTTTCTTTTTATTTCCACCTATTTTAATAAAGATGGTATACTGACCATGATTAAAAGTATATGCTTTGGAGCCAGAATGCTGGGCTTGAAGCTTGTTCTGCCATTTTGGTAGGTGTGTGACCTAGAGCAAGTTACTTGGGACTCAGTTCTTTCTCTGTAAAATAGACGTTGTAATAACAATGACTATGAAAGTGTGCTGGCAGACTGAATAAGTTATTACATACAAGATGCACAGAATGGTATCTGAAACACATAAGCAATTAAAGGTGGTGATTATTTTTCAGCAGCTTGATAAAGCCAGTTAAGGATAAAAATAAAAATTAAACACGAACAGGGAAAAGCCATAATTAGAGACATGTGCTTCATTGTTGATTAGTCACTCGGTTATGTCTAACTTCTTGCAACCCCATGGACCGTAGGCTGCCAGGTTCCTCTGTTCATGGGATTCTCCAGGCAAGAATACTGGAGTGGGCTGCCATTTCCTTTTCCAGGAGATCTTCCTGACCGCGGGATTGCACCCAGGTTTCCTGTGTCTCCTGCATTGGCAAGCGGAGTCTTTACTGCTGAGCCATCTGGGAAACCCCTGTTTCCTTATGAGCACTCAAACTAGATGTTTTGGCATCTGTATATCCGTTAAGCTGGTTAGGAGAGCATTTCCAAAAATTTGCCATGCATCTCCTGCTTGGCAGGCAGATTCTTTACCACTGAGCCTCCAGGGAAGCCCATTCAGAGACATGCCTTTGATATGTCAATATGGTGAAATCATAGACCAATGACAGTGTTAATAGACAAGGTAGAGGCCATTGTTGGAGGCTAAGATCTTCTAGACAGGATTTAGTGAGGGTCTATGCAGCTGAGAACAGAGAAGGGGAAGTTGATACAAAGGCAGAATTGACCAACACTGGAAACTGATTGGCTATAAATGGCAACAAAGGGGAAAGAGTGTAAGATGATTCTGACACATCCTCCAGAAAAAAGAAGGAGCTCTTCTGATCCATGCACTCTGCAGACAAAACTGGCTGAGAGAATTCTCATTAGGAAGAAAACTGAAGTCTCTACTAGACCAAGTTAATACAATTTGACGGAAAATTTCTACCAGCCTAATTTGATTTTCCTATCACATTATTAAGATATTAAAGAAAATGATTAATAATAGAGAATCCTATAATGTGAAAGATATCTCAGCTTAGAGGAAACATTCAAACAATGATTTTAATCCCTTGATATGGAGATGACATCTTTTCTAGAACTGAATGAACATATTCACACATTCAAACACAGGCTGCTAATATTTGACATGCCAGTTGAAATATTTGCAACCTCTGCTCTGAATATGCTCTGAATATGATAGATTTTAGACGCTTCCTAGTTTAGGAAGACCATAAAGTCACTGTCATTGACTTGGTCTCTAGCTGGGTCTTTCAGTTTTAAAAGATAATCAGCTTCTGAGAGCAAAACTTTGTTCTTTTCCACACTGATGATGTTGAAAAATAGCAATAAACAACAATAATAAAATGACAAAAACTAGCTAATGCTTATTAATTGCTTACCATATGCCAAACACTATGTGAAGACTTTCTTATTTAATTTCTCACACATTCCCCTGATGTCAGTACTATTTTTAGCTTGATTTTACACATAAAGGAGTTAAGGCACAGAGAAGTTAATTAGTTACCCAGGGTCACACAGCTAGCAAGTGGTGAAGTTTAGCAGCTCAGACAGTTAAGAATCTTCCTGCAATAGAGGAGACCCAGCTTTGATCCCAGGGTCAGAAATATTCCCTGGAGAAGGGGATGGCAACCCACTCCGGTATTCTTGTCTGGAGAATCCCATGGACAGAGGAGACTGGCGGGCTACAGTCCACGTCTGCCTTTACTCTGTTCAGCTCCTAGACTCCACTAGCAATCTTCCTCTCTTCTTGGTTTCTATCCCCCCATGTCAATGTCTGCTTAGTTTTCTATTCAGTAAAATCTAGCTCTCTCTGGCTTCAGATCTTGGACTCACACTCCTGTCAAGTAGCTCATCAGCTCAAAGTCAATCTGCTTCATGTTCACTCTTCAGAGTCACGATATAGTTCCTGCTGCATCTAGCGGGTAACGTGTGAACACAATAAATAGATGTTTGGTATTTCTACTACACCAGGACTGAAGGAGTGGTTGTTGATCAGAAGGCGTGATTCAGTGGATACAGAGATACTCATTGTCTTTAAATATTGCCTCAACCTTGGACAGGCAACATTGAATAGTAAAATTTGGAATGTAGAGTGAAAAGATACGGGTTTACATAATAACCCCACCATTACTAGTTTTGTCAGGTTGAAGAGGTTATCTAAACTCAAGTAAACCATAAGGCCTACTCATCAGACTATTAGTATATAGAATTAGAGATGGTCACGATCCATTTCTTTCTGCATATCTTACAAACAGAGGTGCTAGCTGCCTTTGTTTTAGAACCCAGGAGATGGTGAAGGACATGGAAGCCTAGTGTGCTGTAGCCCACGTGGTCCCAAAGAATCAGACATGACTTAACGACTAAACAATAGCAACAGGCATGTGGGGTCTTAGTTCCCTGACCAGGGAACCCACATCTGCTGCGTTGCAAGGTGGAGTCATAACCACTAGACCACAAGGGAAGTTCCTCAAGTTATTTTTCAGTGTATAGGTATGACCAATAACAAATCACCTAACTTCAAGATGAGTTTTTATGTCCCCTGTAACCAGGAAAAGAGTGTTCCTTTCCTATCTAGCTGTAACAATAACACTGTCTTGTGGCGCCTTATTTTTGTACCTCTGTATGCTTTCTGCTGCTCTCCGATTGTGCCTTTGGTTTACATTTTGCTTCCACTAAGACCATGTAGGTTATACTTTAGACTTTGCTTATGACTCCCAGAAAGACTTGCGCAGCTCTGGGAATATCATAGCCTCTGTTTTGTTCAGTTGAATTGAACTGTTTAAAAGAGGAGCTGCTGGAGAAGCTCAGATCAGATGCTCTTCTGAAGCTCAGGTGGGTGAACGGCAGTGCGTTATGCTAGAGAAGGTGCTAGAGAAACACAAAGGAGGCAGAGAGAACACAGGAGTGCTGACTCTGGCTGCAATCCAAGCGGAGTAATTACATCCTACCTCCTGAAAGCCCCCTGCAGGTCCAATCGGTTGTGGTACCCAGCTTCATTCCTTTTCTGCAGTCTGCTCTGATAAATAGAGGCTGCTCGCAAGGAGTGGGTGAAGGGCCCAGGAAGCTGAGCACACGAGATGGAGAGGCTCAGTGTAGCCTGGAAGCTATATGCCACGGCATATCTTATCTTCAAGGAGGTGACTGGCATTGTGGCCTGAAGAGGGGGCACAAAAACGGGTAAAAATTCTTGAAGAAACCCAGTTTTGACTGAGCAATCTCCCTCTGTGCCGGAGGACAGTACAATCATTGGATGATCTGTGAGTCATACAGACAGATATTAGGTTTTGGAAACTCAGGGCCTCCCAACATTTGACTTTTGCCTAAATTATTTAGAAACTTCACGTAGTTCTGGTCACAGTGCTGCTCTCAAAGAGATGGAAGAGAGGAGGTGGGGAGATGGATTCCCCCACCCCCCGTATACTCCTCGTTACACTGAGGTCCATTAAGAGCCAGCTCCTCAATGATCTCCTCTTCTTGGCCCGTAATGAAGTCAAATTGACTCTGATTGTCATCCATAATTGATGAGCCCATCGGTTCTCTGCATCTCCAGGCCATTTGGCAGATGGCACTGTCGATTTACTATTATGCTTGCCATTCTGGAAGTTTCTCAAAGTGGTTTATGTTGTGAAAGTGAGTTATAAAAGTCTTTGCACTTCAGGCATTCTCCAGGTTTTGACATTCTCTGCGTTGCTTTCTCTTCCAGGGACTGAGGCAGAAGAGGAATAACCAAGTTATATTGTCAGAGTTCATTTTTCCCCCTCTACTGCAAGGTGAGTAAAACAAGAAAACATATATGTATTTATCCAGCCAATGAGAAAATACATTGGTGAAGATAAATGGCACTGCAGGAAAGGTATGAGGCACTCAGTGACCCAACATCAAAAAGAAAGATTTATTTTGAAAGTTCAGACGTGTCCAAGGAGCAGTATTCAACCAAAATTCGAAAGCTTATACACTTAAATTTTTTTTTTTTGTAGTCCAAGCTAAGATAAATGGCTTGAGTATTAGTGAGAACTGAGTGAACCCAGGTAATAGTTTGGAATAAAAATAACACACCAGGAATTGTATGTGTGTGTGTATGTGTGTGTATACATATATACATATATATACATACACACATACATATATATAGGCTTGTATATACATACATGCATACATATATACACACGTCTGAATACACACATGTGCATGTATGTACACATGTGTACACATATGTATGCACATGTGTGTATGCACATATATGTGTGTATGTATATGTATATATACAGGCTTCCCTGGTGGCTCAGACAGTAAAAAATCTACCTGTAATTCAGGAGACTTGGGTTCAGTCTCTGGCTTGGAAAGGTCCCCTGGAGAAGGAAATGTATACCCACTCCAATATTCTTGCCTAAAGAATCCCATGGACCAAGGAGGCTGGTGGGCTATAGTCCATAGGGTTGCAAAGATTCAGACACAACTGAGAGACTAACACACATACACACTCACACACGCACACACATGCCATTGGGATTCTGGCATGGGATTTTTGCTTGACTGCCTATGCATTAATTCAGGATTAGAAAAGTGTCAGGTGAAGTGTGGTGTCCAATGGGATGCAATCATATCAGATAAAACTGTGCCATGTAAATTACAGCCCTAGGAAAACTCCTAGGACCTTATTACAAACCATGTACCCTTTCCAAATTTCTTTTAGAAACTTAAATTTTGTAAAATGCCTACATGCACCAAAGGATATTACCTGAGATTCTCTTGTTTAGAGGTGTTCTTCTGGTTAAAAGATATGAATCAGAAGCCAATACGGTTCCTCAGAAAAAAAAGCACATTTTTGTTTAGATGCTTTAAAAATTATCTTCCAGTGATGGAGTTCCAGAAAAGGCAGGTCGAATAACAAAATTTTCTTTGTGTAGATTCTACCTCAGGGGAATAGGTTCAGTTCTGAAATCCAAGAAATTTCTCTTCACCTTCTGAGTTCTTGCTTCATTTTTCTAATTACTAGCTTCCCATTAAGAAGTTGAATTAAATTTCAAGCCATAGCTTCACAGAAGACCTACTTTCTGACCATGATTTTGCATTTTACATTGTGGTTCCTTCTGATTCACTCCACAATATCTGGAAGGTTTTAAGTACTTAAACTTTCTCCTTGGGAGGATAGATTTGTTTACTTTTCTTGAAGCAGAAACCTTTGGTATACTTCATCTAACATAGGAAAAGTCCTAGACAAGCAGACAAAAACCCTCTTTCAACAAATAATGGGACCAAGATGGTTAGTTGGAGAGTATTTAAGCCTTTGGTACAGCATGAGACAAGTGCTCTGGCCTGGTGCACTGGGAAGACCCAGAGGAATCGGGTGGAGAGGGAGGTGGGAGAGGGGATCGGGATGGGGAATATGTGTAAATCTATGGCTGATTCATATCAATGTATGACAAAACCCACTGAAATGTTGTGAAGTAATTAGCCTCCAACTAATAAGAAAAAAAAATAGACTCTGAAAAAAAAAAAAAAGAATATTTGATAACTATCCAAATATGTATTTGTAGGTTATAATTATGTCTGTACATGAACCAGATGATGGAGATAGCATCTTGGATTTGGTTTCTTTACCTTGAACTCAAATTTGATACTAAATCAACTTTGGTGATTAGTAAGTGACAAATATATTCAAATTTGAAGCTGATATAATTTAACAATTAGAAGATTGTTTAGAAGATTGCTAATAAAACCTTTGAATTCTAAAAAATAAAAATAAAATAAGATAAAACAAGTGTGAGGGAGCTTCCCCATGGTCTATGGGAACATGGGGAGCTTGGTATTGAGTGAGTCAGCATTTGCATAGATATATATTATAGAAGAGCAATGAGTACATAAAAATATGGATTCTGCCCAGAAAGGTGGTGTTTTTCATAAACTTTACCTCCTCCTTGTCCATTACCAGGTAATATCTTCTACCCAGGGAATACTTCTTTTGCCCAATTCCACCATGGCTTTGATGTGTTGGCTCTGTCAACCCTGCACTGGTTAAAACACTTGGCTAAACCTGCCTCAGTGAGCACAACTCCTTCAAGGAGAAGTAAAAATGAATTACTGCCTATAGACCTTCACTGCTAGACTATGGAGAGAAGACCCTGGGAAGGTCAGGTGAGTTATGAATGTGGCCACCTTCTTCTTCCTCCTATGGCTGCTGCTCCATGGAAACCCATCTTTAGACTCACTAACATGAAATTCCAGCCCACGTTTTCTGCCTGGAACGATGATGTTGTTGGTATATGAGAGAATGGAAGCACTGGGATACAGGTGTGAAGATAAAGTAACTCATATGCTGTTGATGTCCTATGGGTTTTCTGTTCCTACTTTCACTAATTGTCTTAGAAGAACTCAGTACTACTGGTAAGGTGGGAGTGGGGAGGGGGTATCCGAAGTTGCTCCCGACCATTGTAATCTTTATTTAATACAATAGCTTATGCTTTCTTTAAGCTAATAAAATCTTACAAAATTGGTGTTGAAGACTTTTAAACAGCAATATGTGTGTGTGTATATGGTACATATGTAATATATGGCCTATATGATATATAATACATACTATGGTGTATATATAATGGTATGTGTATAAAAGAAGGAAATGACAACCCACTCCAGTATTCTTGCCTGTGAAATCTCATGGACAGGGGAGCCTGGTGGGCTACAGTCCATGGGGTTGCAAAAGAGTCAGACATAACTTAGACACTAAATAATACACATACACACACACACACACACACACACACACACACACACCATAATTTCACAACCCAGAAATAACTGCTATCAAAATTTGGAGTCATAATATTTTACAGTATTAATATTTTAGATATTAATACTTAGAATATATAGCACAACACAAATAACTGGACTCATACCAAGTATATAGGCATTTTTGTATCTTGCTTTTAAAACAACAAGATAATAAGCATACTTTTTCAGGCTATGCAAACTCAATAAACAGGTAATTTTTAATGGTTGCATAAGAGATTTCATATAGGGCAGTGCCATGCTTTATTTTTTGATTTATTTTTTTAGTTGGGTAATTTTGAGAGGTAGAAGAAACGACTGTTGTTGAAATAAAACATGTAGGATGGTTCCATTAAACATATGATAATTCAGTTATCTTATATTCCACAATCATCCAATGACCACTGCCACGTTCAAGATCATCTGTTGACTCTGAGGCCAACAGGATGAGGAAATACCTATGTTTTCCTCTAAAGAGATTCCACAGTAAGTAAGAATAACAACTGCTTTATTTTGTCTAGTGTTTTCATAGTTACACTAACCTCTCCCACATACCATTCATTGGATCTTTGCCAAGGTTAAGAGACAGGTAGAACTCACAATGCCCATTTTACAGATGAGGCTCACAGAGTTTAATGACCAAGCAACTCCATGGCAGTTTTCTCTGTCCTCCGTGATGTCCCTGAGCCCTGCGCTCTCTGCTTTCCCAGCAGGGCTTTCTGTCCCCATTCCTGCTGTTTGCTTGTCTTGTATCATCTGGTCCCTCTGGGCTGGAGGGCTACCATGAGGAGGAATGGTTGATCTTCTGCTTCCCTTGGTCTTTTTTCATTCATCACCATCTTCATCATATCCTCAGGATGTTGCTCTTGCTGAGAATTAATAGTACGTGGACCCTGTAACAATAGCTTATAAAGTGACTGAACAGGCTGTGAAGTAAAATCTTTTAGGAAGGAGGGATGGAGAGAAGGATGAGGCAGCAGAAGGAAAGGGAAGAGAAGGGAAGAATCTGGGCAATCAAATGGGAAAAGTAAAAGCATCCAAGGATAGGGAGGAGGGAGGGGACCAGTTTGTTGGGGAAGGTGGCTGAATAAGGGAGTTGATTAGAAAGGGAAGGGGGACTCCTTCAAGCCACCTCAGCATTCTGAGCCTTGGGTTATTTTGTTGTTATATTTTAATGGGTTTTGGCTCTTTTTCTTTTCTCTCTCACTGCATTAGTGGTACCATTCAGATAGGAAAGAGAAAAAAGAAAAATGGTAATAGTCAATTTAGGGGAAAAAAAGAAACCACACACACAGGGAAAAACCACCAGACGCTAGCACAAAGATGCACTCACCTTTTCATACGGGTCTCTCTGCCAGCTGGTATGGAGCTGACACAGCTTTCCCTAAAAAGATCCCAGGAGGGAGGACTGGGGAAAAGGGCAGAAACAGGGGCACCAGAAGGCATGGTGGGGAGGCAACTGGAGGGATTGGAGGGTCGAACTGCAGCCCATTGCAAGTGTCTGACTGCCCGTACTCCAGAGGCAAGGCTGCCATGAGCTAGAGCTGGCAGAAGATGAGCCTGGGAGACAGATGTCCACAGGTGTTCTGGCTGTCCGGGATGGATTTCCTGTCTGAGTTTCTGGCGCTGTCACTGACATTTCCTTCCTCACTGACTTTGTTGTTATCACTGTCATCACCTTTTGGTGCCCACTTCTTGAGATTTTCATTGCCAGCTGAGTAATCTTACTTATCCCTGGCAATGCCCTGGGCCCCAAAGGGCCTGTGACATGTCTGCTTAGAAACAAATGGACAGAGAGTAGAACAGAGTTTCCTGTTTCATTTTAAGACCTTATTATAATTTGTCAACTACACTACTATGGGTCTTTTTGATTAAATACATTATCAGTGCATTTGTGATCATGATGGTGATAGTTTACATTTCTGAGCTTTAGCTCATCCCAGCAACTCCCTAAACAAGCTGCAAACATTGTTGCATCTACTTTTAATAATTATCCTGTGGATGAAGGGGTACCATTGTTATCATCATTTCACAGATGCATAAATGGAGTCCTGAATGTGATAATTTGAATCAGCCATTGAGCAAGATTGGAAGCCATTAGAAAGTTTTGAGCAGAAGAGTGACATGATCTAGTTCATATATTTTAAAAGAATCATTTTGATGGCTATGTGGACTTCAGAGGACAGAACAGATACTCAGAGGTCACTTAGAAATTGAGAAATGATGATGGCATGGACCAAAATGGGAACAATGTAATTGATGAGAAGTGGTCACATTTTCAGTGATTTGAAAATGTGAATTTGAAATTTGAAATCAAAAATAAATTCTGATGGATTGGCTGTGGAGTGTGAGAAAAGGAAAGAAATTAGAGATGAAACTGTGGCTTTAGCCTGAGCAAATAGAGCATGAGTTGCCTTTAATTGACACATATACACACACAACTGCAGGAGGAGTGACTTCAAAGAGGAAGATCAGGATATTAGTTCGGGGCATACTAAGTTTGAGATGCCAATTAGATCTTCAAGCTTTGGGGTTAAACATAGTTGTCAGGACTGGCTATATAAATCTGGGAATCACCATGTTATCATGGCAACTAAAGTCATCATGCTGAATGAAATCACCAAGGGAATGACTGTTTGTAGAGAACAGAGAGGACTAGGACTAAAGCCATGGGCTCTCAAATGCTTAAAGATCAGGAAACTGAAGAAAAACCAGAAAAGAAGACCAAGAAAGATCCATCAGTGATGTAAAAAGGAATCAAGAATGTTCTGTAGCCTGTAGCCTGTGTACGTGCTAAGTCGCTTCAGTTATGTCTGACTTTGTGTGACCCTATGGACTGCAGCCCACCGGGCTTCTCTGTCCATGGGACTCTCCAGGCAAGAATATGGGAGTGGGTTGCCATACCCTCCTCCAGGGCATCTTCCTGACCCGGGGATCGAACCCACATCTCTTATGTCTCCTGCATTAGCAGGCAGGTTCTTCACTAGTGTCACTGGGAAGAACCTGGAAGCCTAGTGAAGGGGAAAATGTGATTAATCCTATCAAATATTTCTAATAGATCAAATGAAATACGTGTTGAAAATTAGAAGCTGGATTTAATGATATGTTGGTCACTGTTGACCTTGACACGACCAGTTTTATTAAAGACAGGCAGAAAAAGCAAAAGCAGATTAGAAAATGTTCAAGAAGGAATAGAAGTTCAATTGAGACAGTGAATATAGACAAATACTTTCAGGGAGTTTTGTTTGAAAGGAAAATACAGAATTGAAAAAGGGTCAGTAGACTGTGAGACATAGCTGTAAATTAAGGAGAGTCTAATTTTTAACGTGGAAAAATTGCAGTATGTTTAGATATTAATGCAAACAGCCTGGTAGTGGGGAAGAATTAAGAAATAAGGAAATATGTATATGAGAGAAAAGATTTTCTCTCAGTGATATTCTTGAGCAGGAAGAGGTGATGGGATCAGTGGCCCAGGGTTAGAGACTAGGTTTGGCTAGTGATAAACACTGTTCCAGCCTTCCCAGGTGGTGCAGTGGTAAGGAATCTGCCTGCCAATGCAGGAGGCTCAAGTTCAATCCCTGGGTCAGGAAGATCCACTGGAGGAGGAAATGGCAACCCACTCCAGTATTCTTGCCTCGGAAATCCCATGGACAGAGGAGCCTGGCTGGCTACAGTCTATGGGGTTTCAAAAGAGTTGGACGAGGCTAAACAACAACAAAGCACTGTTCCCCAGGGCTCACATAAAGGAAGGCAGAATAAGGGCTCAGGCATGAGTAGATTCAGCTTTATAAAAACTGTTCCACTTGCTCTCAGAGAAATAGGAAGAAAGATCATTAAGAGTTGGGAAGAGGAAAGAGTTGTTGGAAATTTGAGAAGAGAAAAAATGGTGTGAACTATTAACTTATTAATGATTGTTGATGATTTTTTTTTGTTTGTTTTCTACATTTGACACTACTTTATGCCATGAAATATATCTTTTGGGTTGGATGCACAAATTTTTTTCAACAGTAAGCTCAAGTGGTTGATATACTTGTTGCCTTTCACTGCATGCCACTGCCTTCTTATAGGGCCTAAGTATGATGCCTGTGGATTTGATAGCATCACAGGAAGACCTCATAAAGCTACTGCTGCAAAATACTCTTATGGCAAAGGGCATTTAGGGTCCAGGTATGAGAGTTGAATGGCATCCTCTTGGACCTTGGGCTCTTTTTTGGTTTTGGATTAATTGGACATTTTGAAGTTAGGAGTCCTGTGGATTTCACAATGGTGGCTATGAAGCACAGCTTAAACAAAGATATAAAAGGCTGTAGGGAAAGGCAAAAACTGAGAACGCAAATGCTTTGTAAGGAGATACTGCTGAGAGCAGCTGTTACTGCATTTTTAAAGTGCCACTTATTTTAATTGAGGGGCGATAGGGTAATAATACCGTTCAATAATGGTGCACCTTTGTGAGACCTCCCTATGCATGATGTAATGTGGCCCGACGTCTCCAAGGGAAAGAGCCAGGTAGAGCTGTCTTATTTCTGTGAAACAGACGAAACTGGGTCATAGACTGAACGTGTCTCTCCCAAGAACACTCTTCCTCTAGATTCCAGATGGAGCCATTCAAATAAGAGTGACCGTGTAGAGTTAGTTGCTGTCGGGTGGCTCTTCAGATAATAGAGGTCAGAAATAATCAAGAGAGCAATCCACTGTGCATGTAAATGTATACCCAAGTAAACAGATTAAAAAGTAAATTTATCCCCAGGTAAATAGCTGACAAATAGGGATATGTCAGAGATCAGGGTTCTGAAAGATACATAGAGCAAGGAGCTCTAACCAAGAGTGCAACGTAGAAACAGGACTATGGGATTTTAGGAATGCAAGAGACTTCAAGATGATGTAGATTGGGGTCTGCTGAATTCCTTTTCCAGCTCCATGAAGTCCATTTCTGAAGTAAAGATCCAGCCCACCCCCTGCTCCCTCTTTCTGTACATATTCTGTCAAGAGAAGAGCCAGCTGGGATTGAGGTAGACAAATTGATATAGACAACTGGATGGATGTGCTCAGGTAGGGAGTGAGGGTAGATAATTAGGTAGGTTGATCCTAAAAGTCATCTTGGTCCAGCAGTGCAAAGGAGAGGTCTTCCCTGACACAGTGAATTTAGGACCATATCAACGGCAAAGTGACTTCCTGTCTGAATTATCTAGACTGCGGCTTCGCAAATATTCATCTGCATGTGAATCCCCTGGGGGAATCTTGTTAGAATGCAGATAATGCTTCAGTGGCCCTTGAGTGGACCCCAAGATTGTGCATTTCTTATAGGCAGGCTGGTGGCATGGTGTCACTGACCTGAGGACCATGCACTTTGGTAGACAGGATAGGAGAGGCACTTTCCAGGCTTTCATTTTGATGTTAACGCATTTACTTTCCAACTGATTGTTCGGTTGTATTCTCTTCCCTGAAGGAGAATTCATTTGCATGAGGTACTTCCAGCTAAGAGGGTCCTCTGGATGCAGCACGGGAAGCAATGAATGTTTCTCTTTCTGGAGGGCCTGGCTTAGAACATTCCATCCTCATCTGTGGCTCTGGAGCCTTCCACGAGCTGCCACCTCTGGTTACTTGACCTTGCATGACTTTAGGTGAGTCACAACCTCTCCAGGCCTCGGGCTCCCCAGGGGATCTTCCTGACCCAGGGATCGAACCCAGGTCTCTCTCATTACAGGCAGGTGATTTCCTGTCTGAGTCATCAGGGAAGCCCCTTGTTTGAGAAGGAGGTAGACATTTCCTGCTCCATTTATGTTCCAAGTGGAAGTGATTGTGTTAAACAATGGATGTGAAACTACCTTGCAAGGTAGAGAAACCTGTTCTATAAAGAGTAAGTAGCCTTATCATCCTGTCATTGATGTGCAGTATCCAAAATCTCAGCCTTTTCTTTTTTAGCAGTTATTTATTGGCTGTGCTGGGTCTTCGTTGCTACGCAAGCTTTTCTCTAGTTGTAGCAAGCAGTTCTAATCTCACTGGGGTGACTTCCCTTGTTGCAGTTTGGGCTCTAGGGCACAGGGATTTCAGTAGTTGTGGCACATGGGCTTAGTCATTCCGAGTCATGTAGCATCTTCCCAGACCTGGGATAGAACCCGTGTCTCCTGAATTGCTAGGCAGATTCTTAACCACCGAACCATCAGGGAAGTCCTCAGTTCCTGCTTGAGTGAAAGCACTTGATACATTTATAACGTCTGATGCAGATATTGCTGCTGTTCAGTCACTAAGTCATGTCCGACTTTTCGCAAACCCATTGGCCGCAGCATGTCAGGCTTCCCTGTTGTTCACCATCTCTCGGAGTTTGCCCAAACTCATGTCTATTTGAGTCGGTGACGCCATCCAACCATCTCATCCTCTGTTGCCCCCTTCTGCTTCTGTCCTGTCCTTCCCAGCATCAGTATCTTAATAGCATCATGGCTATCACTGTGTTCTGGATGCTGCGTATTTCTTTACTGGGACTCATTTCTGCTTTCAGAGATGAGGCACTGGTTCTCTCCATCTTCCTGCTTGTTATGTCTGATCTTTTCTGTGGTGACGCGGTCCCAGGAACTCAGAACCCAGATCACACTGGCAGGTGAGAATCGCGGTTGTGATGAGTCATAGTTGTTCCACAAGCTACCGTTTCTGAGTCCTTAGACCAGCTAGATGTTTTATGTGTTTTTCTAATTTTCTCAGAATATGAAGCACTATTTCCATTCCCCAGATGAGGCAGCAGGGGCCTCAGAGAGTTAAACTAACTAGTTTAACACCACACAGCTGATTTGAAATGGCTATAGAATATCAAGTCTTCAGCTGTCTGACTTCAAAGCCTGACTGGAGTTCATCAGGAGAAGCTACTGTTTCTCCATCTTGTCCGGGGATTTTCACAGGAGACTCTGGTGATGAGCCTGATCCAGCACCTTGACCCTGATGACTGGGGGAAGCTAGGCAAGTTGCCAATGGCACATGACACGTATTTGAAGCTACTCTCCTCCATGGGATGAGGTCCAGATTTGGGAACAGGAGAGCAGCCTTCTGGCTTTTTCCAAGGGAGAAGTTTTCAGTTACGGAAGGAGAACAGTGTCCCTCCTAAGGGGGTGAGTCCTTCTGTCATGAAGTTAATGAGACCTCCTATCAGGTAAGGGAGAGGTGATCTCCAATCCAGGGCTGAAAAGAAAAAGCCTAGAGCACAACCCAAGAGGAAGAGCTTAAGGAAATGCATGTAAATCGGATTCTCTATGGAAGGTCAGGGAGGCCAGTGTTCTTCTGGATATTTATCTTCCCAACATTAGTTTCCATCCTTGTCACGCTATCTGTATTTTTTAGGCACATTGCATTTGTCTTGTTCTTTGCAGACTTACTTTGTGGGATGTGTTTTATCCACAATAATTCTCAGAAGTGTTATTTCTATGATTTATTGCTCTTTGGTGTTTATCTTACTTTCCCAGTTTTACCTTTTCTTCAACTGTTGTCTAACATTTTTGAGTTTTCCTTTCTGGCTGGCCCAAATTTGTCTTCTTTTCAAATTTATTTTAGCATTTGTCTTGTTCTCCCAACGTGTTTCCTTCTCAGAATTTATCTTTCTTATTTTGAAAATATGTCCCAGAATATATCTTTTTTCTTTCCCCTCCTTGGTCTTTATTTGTTTAATATTTTACATTGTATCTGCGTTTTGCTGTTAGCTAGAAGTAGGGGCGTTCTGCCCATGCTGTTCTCTGGTTTGGTCGGCCAGCTGTTCCCAGGACATGTGAATGTGGATTGAGCGGCTTTCTGAGTCCAAGCATCTCAACTTTTCAATCCATACAAATGGGGGATATTAAAAGTCCAAGAGATAAACTGTGATCTCTGCTTTGTCTCAGCATAGCATTGAGAGTTGGCAAGAATGAATATTTAGTTTGAAGACAGTAAAAGGGACATTCCTGCAAACAGATGCAGTCCATTTTTCATTTCTCTTATCAGCATGAGACGGAGAGCAAGGCTACTTCAGGCATGTTTCTGTAATTTTCTTTTTGACAGATCTAGCCTGCCACAGGTTCCGCAGCAATGACTGTAGTTATAACATCAGCATTTTCCTAGGTTTTAATGAACATGCAAATTTAGGTGCTGGAATCAAACGTGATGATAATTTTTTTTTATCAAACATGATGATAATACCAATTATGAACATTAACATTTGCAAAGCTACATTTATGGCTTACAGGCACATTCCTAGGACTTCTCTCTCCTTGACACTCACAGTAATTGTGTAATTTGGGACTACCATCCCATTTATCATCAGGAAACTGAAACTCAAAGAGATCAAACAGCAGCTGGTAACTAGAAGAGCCAGAACTTGAACCGGTCTCTTCTAATTTTCAGTTTTGTGCTCTTACCCCAAATTGTGTTGCCTTCATATAATTGTATGATTTTATTTATTTGTTTAATCTTTTGGCCATGCTTCATGGCATGTGGGATCTTAGTTTCTCAACCAGGGATCAAACAGGCACCCTCAAGCTTTGGTATCGTGGAGTCTTAACCACTGGACCACCAAGGAAGTCTCATATTTATTTTGATATGTGATATTAGATACAATTTTTCAAGTTACTTTTCATTCCTTGGATTTTCTTTTATGGTCTTCCTTGTCAGCGATCACTCAGTCTTTGTTTTTCCTCTATTCGCTCTGAGTCAGACTGTTCTCCTAAGCCTAGCAGCTTTCTCTAGCCAACGTGACTGGCAAAGAGTTGGAATGGGATGGATTGTGGCTGTTACTGGCTTCTATATCTTCTATAATATTTCCGATCTCTTTTCACGCTCTCCACTCTAGAAAATACTTCATCCTTTTCTGATCATCTAGGGTTTTCTCTGATGGCTGGCTGCAGGATTGTCTCTGAGAGACATATTAGTCAAACAGCTCATTCGGAAAGCAGAACCCTCCTCTGCCCACAATGACCAGATTGTAAAAGTTAAGCCTGCCTATCTGAGGATGGAGACTGCCTGGACCTGTCCTCCCTTTGGCTCTGTGCCTTTAAAACCTCCCTGAGCCTGGACCTGCGCTTTAACAGGGATTGGTCCTCTACCAGCGACCCTGCTGATGTTTAATAAATATCCAACTGCTGTCCTGATATTCCTGAGTGGTTGAAAGGACCTGCGTGCTGAGATCAGACCATTCAGTCCTGGGTATGTTTTTAACACCTGACCTTCCTCCGGGAACAACTGGGAGGGGAGTTCTGTCATCAAGCCAACTGGGGCAGCGATGCTCAAACTCTTAGCACATCTGCCTAAATCTCTTATCATTTCAGAGTGAACCCTGGCTGTGAATATCTCCTCCAGGTTGCTTTTATTTTCCTAGCCATGCTGCATCTTGGTCATATGTTCACCCTCTTGGTTCAGATCACGCCCTCCTGATTCCACCTCTGGGCTCCTGATGTGATTCTGAAGAAGGCTGGGGAGGCTCCTTTCATGCCTCTCCAGTCTCCTTTCCTCTTCTGTACATTTTATTGTGTCCCTTTCCTTCCCTCACTGTTTTCCCCTTTCCTAAGAAGGGGGAGAGGTAGGAAGGAACATATTTCAACAAATAAAAACATATCCACATTTTAATATACTTTTGCTTACACCTCTGAATACTTTCTCCCCTAAATTCATCTTACAAAGTTATTGTTTTGCACTTTTGCTCCAGGGGTTGGTGCCTATATATCTCTCCTAAGCCATCCATCATCTTCATCTATTCAATATCCATCTCCAAACCTAATTCAGAATTGTCCCCCAGGTGCCCAGAACTCTCTACAGAAATACCCTTTCTAGCATTTGTCTTGAGGCAGAAATGCTTTTAAGCCTCAGTTCCCTTCTTCCTTCATGTCTTCCTCTCCCTTTCATTCATTTTTTCCTTTAATTCCATTTATACCTTTACCATTTCCCTGGTAGGCATATTGGTAGCTCAGATGGTAAAGAATCTGCCTGCAGTGCAGGAGACCCAGGTTTGATACCTGAGTCAGGAAGATCCCCTGGAGAAGGGAATGGCTACCCAATCCAGTATTCTTGCCTGGAGAGTTCTTAGACAGAGGAGCCTGGCAGGCTACAGTCCATGGGGTCACAAAAGAGCCAGATAAGATTTAGCGACTAACACTTTCACCTTCACATTCCTTTAGCATTTCCCTGGTCTTATGTATCAAAACTGATACTGAACCTCACAATGGTTTGTAAAGTGAATGCTGAATAGATACAACTGTAGAATTTACATATTGATATGTTGATTATGTGTGCTGTATTTAGTTGCTCAGTCATGTTCAACTCTTTGTGACCTCATGAACTGTAGCCTGTCAGACTCTTCTGTCCTTGGGAATTCTCCAGGCAAAAATACTGGAGTGGGTTGCCATGCCCTCCTCTAGGGGAACTTCCCAATCCAGGGATCTATGTTGATTATATTTATATGCATATTATATTCAGGAAACTTGGATCTGATGACTCCTTTTAACAGCCTGGTTGCATGAGCAAGTATTGAGAAAGACTTGAGAGAACAGTCATATACCCACACTGAAGAGCCGGTTCGGTTCAGTTCAGTTCAGTTCAGTTCAGTTCAGTCGCTCAGTTGTATCAGACTCTTTGCAACCCCATGGACCACAGCATGCCAGGCCTCCCTGTCCATCACCAACTCTCAGAGTTTACTCAAACTCATGCCCATTGAATCGGTGATGCCATCCAACCATCTCATCCTCTGTCATCCCCTTCTCCCACCTTCAATCTTTCCCAGCATCAGGGTCTTTTCAAATGAGTCAGTTCTTCCCATCAGGTGGCCAAAGTATTGGAGTTTCCACTTCAATATCAGTCATTCCAATGAATATTCAGGACTGATTTCCTTTAGGACGGACTGGTTGGATCTCCTTGCAATCCAAGGGACTCTCAAGAGTCTTCTCCAACACCACAGTTCAAAAGCATCAATTCTTCAGCACTCAGCTTTCTTTACAGTCCAACTCTCACATCCATACATGACTACTGGAAAAACCATAGCTTTGACTAGACAGACGGTTGCTGGCAAACTAATGTCTCTGCTTTTTAATATGCTTTTTAATAAGTTGGTCATAACTTTTCTTCCAAGGAGTAAGCATGTTTTAATTTCATGGCTGCAGTCACCATCTACAGTGATTTCGGGGCCCCCCAAAATAAAGCCTGTCACTGTTTCCACTGTTTCTCCATCTATTTGCCATGAAGTGATTGGACCAGATACCATGATCTTAGTTTTCTGAATGTTGAATTTTAAGCTAACTTTTTCACTCTCCTCTTCTACTTTCATCAAGAGGCTCTTTAGTTCTTCTTCACTTTCTGCCATAAGGGTGGTGTCATCTGCATATCTGAGGTTATTGATAAATCTCCTGGCAAGTTTGATTCCAGCTTATGCTTCTTCCAGTCCAGTGTTTCTCATTATGTATTCTGCATATGAATTAAATAAGCAGGGTGACAATATACAGCCTTGATGTACTTCTTTCCTGATTTGGAATCAGTCTGTTGTTCCATGTCCAGTTCTAACTGTTGGTTCCTGACCTGCATACAGATTTCTCAAGAGGCAGGTCAGGTGGTCTGATATTCCCATCTGTTTCAGAATTTTCCACAGTTTGTTGTGATCCACAGAGTCAAAGGATCAATAAAGTAAAAATAGATTTTTCTCTGGAACTCTCTTGCTTTTTCGATGATCCAATGGATGTTGGAAATTTGATCTCTGGTTCTTCTGCCTTTTCTAAATCCAACTTGAACATATGGAAGTTCCCAGTTCTCCTCCTGTTGAAGCCTGATTGGAGAATTTTGAGCATTACTTTACCAGCGTGTGAGATGAGTGCAATTGTGCGGTAGTTTGAGCATTCTTTGGCTTTGCCTTTCTTTGGGACTGGAATGAAAACTGACCTTTTCCAGTCCTGTGGCCACTGCTGAGTTTTCCAAATTTGCTGGCATATTGAGTGCAGCACTTTTACAGCATCATCTTTTAGGATTTGAAATAGAGCCCATTAGCAGTCCACAAACTAGGTTGCAGATCATAACTGCATCACCATCAAGACTGTGCAGGCCTGTTTCTTAAAGAGTCTTAGGTCAACCTCACTCATCACCCCAGTGAATGGTCTCCCTGGTTCTATGCTTTCTGCAATGACTCTGTCACTCTTCCATTAAAGAATGGAGCCCAAGGCCCCAGTTTTATCCTTCCTTTCCCCTCTACCACAGTTAGCTTCTAAGAAAGGCTGAGTTACTAGTCATTTACTCCTTACTATAAACCAAGGAATATTTGCATTTTAAAAATGTATCCTTAATTAGGAAGTGAAAGGCTTTGTTCCTTCTGAATAATTCTCAGGCAATAGGATTAAGTGAAGGAGATCTTTTAATGGAGATAAGGGGCAAAAAGGCCTTTCTTGAACCCCCTTAGGTCACTCTACTCGGCTGGTGGTGGTTTAGTCGCTAAGTGGCATCTGACTCTTTGTGATCCCATGGACTGTAGTCCACCAGGCTCCTCTGTCCATGGGATTTCCCAGCAAGAATACTGAAATGGGTTGCCATTTCCTTCTCCAAGTTCACCCTATTCTGTGTACAAGCAATTCAAGGCTGTGGTTCAGTGTTTCTATCTGTTGTTTTAATCTGTGCACCTCTCCTCTTTTTGGATTATGGAACTGAGTTTCTTTGGAAATCCTCAAAAGGTAACTTCTTTATGAAGCTTTCTCTGATTTTTCTCAGTAGAGCAAATTATTTCTAAGTTACTGAAGGGCTTTCCCAATGTCTCAGTGGTGAGTAATCTGCCTGCCAATGCAAAGGATGTGATTTTGATCCCTGGGTCAGGAAGATCCCTTGGGGAAGGAAATGGCAACCCACTCTAGTATTCTTGCCTGGGAAATCCCGTGGACAGAGGAACCTGGCGGGCTACAGTCCATGGGGTCACAAAGAGTCAGATACAACTTAGCAGCTAAACAACAACACATTAATGAGGGATGCTTTTTTATAATTCTACTTAGCACTGATTATTCTGTCTTGAGTTGTAGTTGCTTACCTCGTGTCTGATTTTTCACTGGATGCTAAGCAACTTGAGTAAGGATCTTTTCACTTCCTCTCCTCATTTTCCTTCCCTTCCTACACATTTGTAGAAAATCCTCTATTGTAGGCTTGTGTTGACCTTGGCCTTAGGAGTAAAGATATAACAGGGTCTTGAGTTTAAAGAGTTCAGTTGTCATTGGTAAGACAGTCTTGTGCATAGAAAATTATAATGCAGTGTGATGGGGCTATGGCAGATATTGATTTGAGCTTTTTCACCAATTACAGCAAAGTACTTCATCTCTGTATTGGGGCTCACTTTAGGAAAGGAAAGAATTCAATATTATAAAGTTTTTCTGCCTTTTTCTTTTATCCAACCAACAACACTTGTGAATTAAAAACAAGTTTTTTTCTCCTTCAATTTTATAGTGGAGGTCAATCATTTTTTATAAGCAGTTCACCTCTCTCTCCTGTGAAACTGATTTGAAATTCTATCCACCGGCAAGTGTATGTCTGAGTCCTACTGTCCATGGGTCTGGTCATGTGACCTAAGCCAAGCCAATCAGAATCTTTCTCTTGGAACTTCTTTTAAAATAAATCTAGGGAAAGAGAAAGCCTTATACCTTGGCAGTAAAGAGAGTGGCCATGGGTCCAGCCTCATGGAGAAATGGAGCGTAAAAAAACATGGTGAGAGCAAGAACCCAGCCAGTACCCTGTCTCTGGATAAGTCGCCTGAGATTAGCTGCCAAGCAAGCTATCTATGGTCTCAGGCAGTGACTTCCCCATTTTGCCTTAGTTAGTTTTAATTGAGTTCCTTGGAAAGCAAAAGAATGTGACTCAAACAAGTTCTGACCTATTGGTTTTCCTCCCAATTTGCCAGTATTTTACTGTAAAATTGCTCATTTCATATCTTGAATAAAAATATACTCTTTTTTAAAGAAATTAAATATGTACTAGGGATGTGTATTTTATATCATTTTTGCAGACTTTGTGTGAGGGCTTACATTAAATAGCATATTATCATTTATTGATGATAGAGCTTCATTTGTCCCTTAAAGTGTTTGTGGAAAAATGGAATATGAGCAGGAGAATGCTTGGGTTTGATTTGTGGATTCTGAAAGAATTAGGCTTTTCAGCTTAGAAGACAAATGTCTGAGAGCATAGAATCAGACATTTCAATATGTTTAATTACTCAGCCACAGAGAAGAGAGATCACAGGACATCCTCAGTTGACATTGAGAAGAAGAGAAAAGGGGAGTGTGGAGCTTAAAAGAACCAAGAACTAACAATAATGCATATTTAAACAAAAATTTCTAGCTTAACTGCTATCCCTTCTTTAGAACCACTGAGTCATTTACAGTAACTTAGCCTGATTTGAACATTAGATGCAAAACATTCTGAATTTATGATTACAGAAATGTAGTTTTATTATTATCATCTCCAACTCCACAAAGTTATTCAATTCTGGTTGTTTTGCTTTGTTCTATTTCAGGTATTGTCATATAAAGAAATATAAGGAATGGTTTTTGCTGCCATATTTCTTCCCATAGCATTGAGAAAACCAGGGCAGT
The DNA here is from genome assembly GCF_033118175.1 of Dama dama. Taxonomy (NCBI): domain Eukaryota; kingdom Metazoa; phylum Chordata; class Mammalia; order Artiodactyla; family Cervidae; genus Dama; species Dama dama. The sequence continues at coordinate 20,300,496 of NC_083682.1, read as the reverse complement.
GAAAAAAAGATAAAAGCATTTTCAAGGCAGGTTAAACTAAGAGACAAAGAGATCTTAGCTGCAAAGGTGTTGAAAAGAGTGGTCCTGGGAAGCTATTGGAAGAGAATCCTGAAGAATAGGGCTTTGCTAGGCAGAATGCCACTTCATGGCAAATAGATGGGAAAAAAGTGGAAACAGTGGCAGATTTTATTTTCTTGGACTCCAAAATCACTGTGAGGTTGGCTGCAGTCATGAAATTAAAAGACACTTGCTCCTTGGGAGAAAAACTATGACAAAACTGTACAGTGCATTAAAAAGCAGAGACATCACGTTGCCAACATAGGTCTGTATAGTCAAAGCTATGGTTTTTCCAGTAGTCATGTACAAATGTGAGAGTTGGCCCATAAAGAAGGTTGAGTGCCAAAGACTTGATGCTTTTGAATCATGGTGCTAGAGAAGACTCTTGAGAGTTCCCTGGACCACAAAGTGATCACACCAGTCAACCTTAAAGGAAATCAACCTTAAATATTCATTGGAAAGACTGATGCTGAAGCTGAAGCTCCAATACTTTGGTCACCTGATGAGAACAACAGATTCATTGGAAAAGACCCTGATGCTGGGAAAGATTAAGAGTAGGTGGAGAAAGAGGCAATAGAGGACAAGATGGCTGGATTGCATCCCTGACTCAATAGACATAAGTTTGAGCAAACTCTGGGCAATAGTGAAGGACAAGGAAGCCTGGAATACTGCAGTTCATGGGGTCACTAAGAATCGGGCATGACTTAGAGACTGAACAGCAAAAATAAGGCAGAATGCAGGGGGAAGGCTCTTAGCTGGGGATAGTAAAGCCTGGAGATGACTAGAATGAAGCTGTCCATGGTATTCTCTGGGACTAAGGAGAGGACTAATTTTGCTGGAGCAAACTATAGTCTTTGGATAATGGATTAATGAAAAATTATGTTGCTGAGGCTGGATTGGGTCTGATTATTTAGCATCTTGAATGCCAGGCTCAGTCATGAGGGTTTTACTGTATTAAACAACTAACTTTTACCTTAAGTGGCGACTCAGGGTGGCTCTGGGGAGGTGAACACACCCAGACATGTGCACTCACCTCCTGAGGCTTATAGGCTGGTGGCATATATAAAGACAGTGAAACACACAACATAACCAGCCAAATATAATTTAAATTGTGGTGTATTTAGTACTCATTCATGGGGTGATTACAGTGTACCAGGCATGGCATGATATGAGCAGACTAAATCAGACTCAGTCCAACAAGTGCTTTAGGCACATAGGTGCACATATATATTTCAAAACAGGAGGATAACTGAAAATCAAAACTTTCAGTTACCTGCTTAGAACTGAAAAAAAAAAGTTTCAATAATATTTAAATAATACACAATATTTGCAAGCTGTTTTCCCACTGCCATAGGTTAAGAAGTTGCTCCTGATTTCCTTCTTATTCATGAACTTTCTGTAAGGTTATCAGACTCCAGGGTGGACCCTGTTATTCATCCAGTGTTACTCTGGCTCCTTCCAGATTGCCGTCACCCAGGAAACCAGGCTGAGTCTCCCCCACCCACCCTGGGTCTCTCTTCTCTTTGGTTCTGTTTATATCATTCATTTGCTTATAGGTAAATTTCAGCATAATTTTCAGGCCTGCCAACATTGAAATAATGACACTTTTTTTTTTCTGTTTTTATTGAAAAATAATTGACATACATCACTGTATAAGGTGTGCAGCATGATGGTGTGATTTTCATATATTGTGAAAGAATTGCCAAATTGGTTTAATTAACATTTACATTAAACATTGGTTTAATTAATATGAAAAAAACAGTGTTAGTTGCTAAGTTGTGTCTGACTCTTTTGTAACCCCACAGACTGTAGCCTGCCAGGCTCCTCTGTCCGTGGGATTCTTTAGGCAAGAATCCTGGAGTGGGGTAGCCATTCCCTCCTTTGGGGAATCTTCCTGACCCAGAGATAGAACCTGAATCTCTATGTCTCCTGCATTGGCAAGTGGGTTCTTTACCACTAGCGCCACTTGGGAAATGGTTTGCAACTACCAGTTGCAAATGGTAGGATTTCCTTAATTTTTGTGGCTGAATAATATTTCATTGTATATATATCCCATAGCTTCCTTATTCATTCATCTATCAACAGACACTTTCAGTTGTTTCCATGTCTTGGTTATTGTAAATAATGCTGCTAGAAACATGGGAGGGGGTGCAGATATCTTTTCAAGTTACTGATTTCATTTCCTTTGGATATATTCCCAGAAATGGAATTGATGGATCATATGGTAGTTCTATTTTTAATTTTTTGAGGAGCCTCTATAACTTCTAGCTTTCCACAGTGGATATACCAATTTACATTCCCAGAAACAATGCACAGTGTTTTGCTTTCTCCACGTCCATGCCAGCATTTGTTATCTCTCATATTTTGATTGTGAACATTCTACCAGGCTTGAGGAATCATGCATCTTTAATTAGTGGAGCTCAAATTTAAGGTATCACTGGATACCTTCACTGGAATCTGTATGCTATGTGACTTTCTCAGCATTATTGACTCTCTTGTTTTATGTCTGGAAACAAAGTCTGCCCACTGTGCAGAAGCTTCATAGAACAGAAGAATGAGCCTGGACTTTGGAGTTAGACATCTGGATTTAAATCTTGGTCCGTTTATATGTTAGGAACCTATACTCTCTTGGCTGGTGCCCTAGGAGCTGGAGCTTTCAGAGGAGGTTGGATGCATAGGCCCTTGGTTGCTACAGTGGGAACCAAAAGAATTTGAAGGCACATCTTGAGTGAAGGCACATCTTGTACTGAAGGAGGGAATTGAAGTAAAAAAAAAATCTATAGCAGGCCAGCAGATTCATATAGTACTGGCTGTGGGCAAGCCAGCAGGGCCTGAAGATTCAGAAAGTAAGTAGGAAGTGACACAAGGGAGAGGTGACTTGATTGCTCTGCAAACAGAGACAGATTTCTAAAGGACTGTTGTGGCCTCACTCAAGTTAGAGGATGGAGGTTGTGGGCAGACAAGCTCACTGGTTCTCTGTGCCTTTATATCTGCAAGACAAAGGTATTTTGCATGCCCTGAAGTTATCTAGCCCACACTAGGTATTCAAATAAATAAACTTCCTCGAGCAATTCTACATGACTCTTCTTTTCACATTTGAAAAGCTTCCTGCATGTGTAGCTGCAAGAGGAGTCTCGCTGAAAATCCCCAGAGATGCTCAGGGCCTCATAATGACTTGAATCTGCTCACTGCCTTTGCTGATATATTTCAACTAGCGGGACACGTGTTCCTGCTCCAAGTTGCCTCTGTTCTTTCAGGACTTTCCTTTTATTATATTTCTTCCTTAAACTTTTCACCTTCATCAAATTAAGCTCCAGTTTTTTGGCAAAACCCTGTTCCTGGGGGAATTCTTAAAAAGTCCCATGTTGATTTAAAATATACTATATCTTCTACAAGTACTGTGGTAGCAGGTCTCATCTGTATTGAAAGACTGGAGTCCACACAGCCTTACATTTGTCCAGGATGCTTTGGTTTGATATCCGAAATTATCCTTTCACTGAGAACACTGGGGCTGCTAGATTGTAACTAGTAGGTCCTTTTAAATTTGCTTTCTAGTTCTTGGATAGAAGCAGCTCATTATAAATCCTTATTGTGCATTTGAAGGCAAGTGGGGGAGATCATGCCTCCCAGAGCAAAGGCTCTCCTTTCCTTTAAGTAACTTGAGCTTTCTGATGTTCTGTCCTGTCTTCCCACCTGCATCTGCCAGAGTGAGAAAGGGTGCCTCTTAAAGGCACAGAACTTTTAGAATAACAAGATCACGTGCTTTCAAATAAATCTGCCCTAATATGTGTCTCCTCGGCCTTATCTTCTTTATTCTTAAGAATCATGATTGTATGGCCTAAATTTATATTTTGTTATTTATTGTATTTTCATAACACCCACACATCTTGTAGACATTACCAAAGAACTGTTACCATAACAATGCATTACTGGGTCATAAAGTAATTTATACAGTGGCGATTTATACAACTGCTAAGAATTGTGAGGAGACTTGAAATGTGTTGTTTTTGTGGTCCATAGGAGCAACCCTGGCTTAGAGGCTGGATAGCTACGTGCTGTGATTCCTTTTCCAACCAACTCCTTTGTTTATGATCCCTGCTGGTGAGAGACCCCAGTGCCTGCTCAAACCTAAATTACCTCTTGTTCCTTCTGAGACTTCAGCAGTATATTCCTGGAGCCATCCATATGGTATGGCATCAACAACACAGAGCTGAATTTATTCATTCAAATACGCATTCATTCATTCACGCAAATGTTTCTTGAGCACTGGCATTTGCCCGACTCAGTGCAGAGGGCACACAAAGAATAACTATCTTAGTCTAATAGGAAAATGACACTGAATTCCAATATAACATGAAAAGGGGGACACGATTCATTTTCCTTGAAAAACACTGAATACAGTATATTATTCTGGAAGAGAGCCATAGGCATGGGTAAGAAACACTTTCATAGACAAGATGACTTCTCCAGGGATGAATAGGAGTTTGGGGCATAGCTTGGAGATGACTTGTAAGTGAGATATCTGAAAGCCAGGACCAGGTGCCCAACTGAGGAAGTGCTGAAGCTCCCAAACTTGTATGTGGACATAAAAAACATGTTGGTTGTTGTTTCGTTGCTAAGTTGTGTCTGACTCTGTTTGACGCCATGGACTGCAGCATGACAGACTTCCCTGTCCTTCATTGTCTCCCAGAGTTTGGTCAAACTTGTGTCCATTGAATCAGTGATACCATCCAACCATCTCATCCTTTGCTGTCCCCTTCTCTTCCTGTCTTCAATCTTTCCCAGCATCAGGGTCTGTTCTAATGAGTTGGCTCTTCCCATTAGGTGGTTAAAGTATTGGAGCTTCAGCTTCAGCATCAGCCCTTCCAATGAATATTTAGTTGATTTCCTTTATGAATGACTGGTTTGATAAATTACATGGGGATCTTATAAAAATGTAAGTTTTGATTCTCTGAGTCTGGTATGAAATCTGAGACTCTGTCATTCTAATTAATTACTGGTTAAAGGCCCAATATTTTTTTTTCTCTTTAGCATATATTTAAGTCTTTTTAATTTTATTTTCTGGAACTGAAGAGTATTTTGATATTATTTTAAAATTTTTAAAAATTCTAAGAATAGTACCGGAAAGACTACATACTTTTAGCCAAATTCAAACTTAACAAATGTTTATGTTTTGCCCTACTGACTCTATTATTGTTTCTCTTAATATTTGTATATGATACATATTTTTTCCTGAAGTACTTAAGTTGGTAACAATGTGTCCTCTACCCTTAAATCCCTAAGAAATAAGATATTCTCTTACATTTATCAAAATCAAGAAATTTAGCATTGAGACAATACTATTATCTAATATAGGTCATATTCAAAAATGTTCAATTGTACTGTCCTTTATAGCAATTCTTTCCCTTGGATCAGGATCTTATCCAAGATCAGGCTTGTATTTTATATCGTGTCCTTTTTGTCTCCTGTGATCTGGAGCAATTGTTCAGCTGTTTTTGTCTTTTTTGACCTTGAAAATTCTGAATAGTAGAGGCTGGTTATTTTTATAGAATTTCCCTCAATTTAAGATTGTCTGATGTTTCCTCATAATTAGGTTCAAGTTATGTGTTACCGGCAGGAGTCCCGCAGAGGTGATATTGTGTCCAAGGTGCGTGCGTGCATTCGTGCTAAGTCACTTCAGTTGCATCTACTCTTTGCCATCCTATGGCCTGCAGCCCCCCAGGCTCCTCTGTCCGTGGGATTCTCCAGGCAAGAATACTGGGGTGGGTTGCCATGTCCTTCTCCAGGGGATCGTCCCGGTCCAGGGATTGAAATCATGTATCTTATGTCTCCTGCAGTCGCAGTCGGGTTCTTTACCACTAGTGCCGATGGAGAAACCCTTGAGTCCCAGGCCATGTTCTGAATAGCAAAATTTAATGAATGCTGGCCTGGATGCTGACACTGGCCACCCGTATCTCTACCAAGCATGGCCTGCCTGCCAGGAGCTTTGTGCCATCCGGCAGTTTGCTCAGCTGATCTTGACCCGGACAGACTTCATGCCGAACCTTTGGACATAAGGTAGATTTTACCTTAAGCCAGTTTTCTTCACTTCTAGTCTGACCTTGAACTTTGCCCTGTGGCTGCGCCCCCTTTGCATGTGGACCACCTCTGGTTCCTCTTCATGTGGCCTACTGTCCTCGTGGTTAGGCCTTGCCCATCTCTCTCATCTGGATATTCTGGTCCCGGCCATTCAGGATGTCATTAGAATGGCAACTGTGGAAAGACTGGCTCCATGCCAGACTTGTAGGTTTCCCAGTGATTGTGTTCCTTTTGCCTTTATTCTTTATTCCTGCTGTCTTGCTGCCTGGCATGCCTTCTCAACCCCCTACCCCTACCCCCAAAACTACTCACTTCTCTATGAAGCCCTACCCTTCCCCAAGTCACCTACAAGCAATTCACAAGCTAGTTAAAGCTCTGTATAGACCTCAAGATCAAGAAGTCTAGTTCTGGGAAGTTTGCTGATGGTCCTGTGGTTAAGAATCAGTGCTTCCATTGCAGGGGACCTGGGTTTGATCCCTGGTTGGGGAACTAGGACCCTGCATGCCCACGTAGCTTGACCAAAAAATAAACAAATAAAAATGAATTTGTCTTGGGATAATTTGAGAGACTAGCATTGAAACATATACATTACCATATGTAAAATAGATAGCCAGTGGGAGTTTGATGTGTGACACAGGGCATCCAAAGCCGGTGCTCTGTGACAATCTGGAGGGATGGGTTTGGGAGGGAGGTGGGAGGGGGGTTCAGGAGGGAGGGGACACGTATATGCCTATAGCTGATTTATGTTGATGTATGGCAAAAGCCATCACAATATTGTAAAGTAATCATCCTCCAATTAATACAAATTAATTTAAAGAGTGAAAAAATTAAATTTAAGTAAGCATCTAAAAAAGAAACAAAGGAAGAAGTCCTAGTCCTAGAGAAGGCTATAGAATTGGGTAGACATGGTGAAAGAACAACCAGAGGCAGCTCTAGGAGACCTCAGCATGTAAAGGGTTAAATGCAGAGCTCCAATCCTGACTATTAGCTCCCACACTTCCTGCTAAGGGAGCTGGACAAAAGAGCTTACATCCATGAAACCTTCAGTGTCTTCATGAGTAAAATGTAAATTCTACCACCACCTACCTTATAAGAAGAGCAAATGACATGACGCAAATGCTTACAGACTATGTGATTCAATAAATGTTGTTAGGATGGGGATTGCAGAAGCTGTGACCCGATACTGAATCAGGGAATGTGTACTCCCCGCTGCCTGGGGAGAGGATCAGTCTTAGAGGCTAGAGTAGGGGTGGGCCTGCGAGCAAGTGGCAGAGTGGCTCTGGCTTCACAGATCAGGGATATGGAGGGCCCGATAAGAAGGTCAATCCTTTAGATATGGTCAAAGCCTCAGTTGCAAAGTGATCCGAGCTTTCCGAGCACAGAGGCCAGTACATGGGTGCTGCTGCCATGTAAGTGCCTGCCAGTCTCAGGAACACTGTTCTGGACCAGAAATGTAGGGACAACAGAGACAATGTTTCAATCAATTTTTCTGAGAATCAAGGATAACTATGTCAATCTGTTGTGAGAGTCAACTTCCTGCAGTGTCTAAAGAGAGTGCAAAGGAAAACAGTTCTGATCAAAGCCCAGATTCCTTCGTCTCAGGCATTTTCTCCACAACACACCCAAAGGCATTTTGTAAGATAGCAGCCACTTCTGAAAGGAAGATGTGTTAATAGGCTACGGTTTGGGTGTCATCAGCTCATTCCCAGAATGGCTTTCGCGTCAAGACAGACATCAAAATGGAGAGGAGAGATGTTCACTCACATGTCGGCACTTGATGGAGAAAGGAGAAAAATCAAATGTTTTAGTGGCCTGGATACTACACTTCTTGACGTGAACATTTTTAGCTCCATTTACCTCTTAAACTAATGGGGTTATGAAATCATTCAGCAAGAATGACACCATTAGTGGATACAGTTCTATGCTGTCTTGAAGCTCAAAACTGTATCAATTAGCAAATATTTACTGAGCTTCTGCTGTCTGCCAATGCTGGGCTAGGCATGAAAGGGGATGGACATTTATGTCCTGTGAGTTCCTGATGGTCGTTGGAAACAGCAGGGGTGGCTACCACTTTTGGAATACACACGTTAAGCCATTTCAAATCATTATCTTATTTGCTCCAGGTAGACTGTGCTAATCCTCATTTTACAAATGAGAAAACTAAGGCATAAAGAAGTCAAACAACTTGCTCAAGGTCAGACAGCAAAGAGCTGAGCTGGTACTCGCTTGTAGCCTGTCTGCTTCTTTTTTTTTTTTTTTTTTTTGCTATAACCTGCTGCTTTGAAAGAGAAGATATCGCACATGTTAAAAGAAGCCAAAGGATATAGTGTATGATTAACGTGGAAAAAAAAGAGAGAGAACGCTATTCTTTCAGTAAGGAGTCATCCCATTTAACAGATGGAGGAACCAAGACTGACAAATGTGCTTAATAACTTAGGAGGGTTTATTGTTGGAAGAACAAAACTCGGGTGGTTTTCTGTCCAGCGCTGCCTTATTCAAATGAACCCTTGGGCCACTGTGGTTGCCTCGCAGGATAAGCTGTCTGCTTCCTGGACCTCTGTGCACTGGACAGATGCTGTCTGGAGTATTTAGTGAGACTTGTCTCAGCTACAGCTTGGAGGAAGCCAACGTCATCACTCATCGTAGGTGGCCCACCTCCTGCCAGGGTTCCTGGAGGTGCTGGAAGCAAAGCAGCTAAACATTGCCAGAGAGAAACTGTCTGCCTTATTGTAAAGTGGATGGAGACCTGTTCAGGATGGGAAGCACTGCCTTGAGATTGATGGATATGGCCCACCCCTGCACAGAGAGGAATAGCCACTCTGCCCGGCTTGCTCCTCTCTGCTCCCTGGCAGGTGGGGCTTAGCTGTCGGGAGGCAGCATTGAAGGAGTGTGTCTGGGTTGATTCAAAGAAGGTCATGACTCTGAGATGGAACATTTCCGTCCAGAAGGGACGAGAGAGTCATGTTGAGGACTTGTGAAGGAGACAGAGTGCCGTCCGGTGAATTCATCACTGAGCGTCTCGTTGCCAGGCCCTAGCAGAAGAAAGAGGAGGAAATAGAGCTAGACACCAGGCAGAGAGAGTTAATCTGTGTCCAGCATGTTTCGGAATAATAAAACCCGAGCAGGCTCACTGGATACCATCCATTTCCATTTCATGCCTCCAGAGCCTGAGGGCAGACTGATGAGTTTGTCTGGCAGAGCTCTCTCTTTCCTTGGCTGGCTACCCTACTTAGGTTTTCCTCCTGGGATGGTGGAGCAAGCTCTGAGGGGCCTGGAAGTCTGACTTAGGAAAACAAATGCCCAGGAATCCATAGCCTTCTTCTGGAACTGGGGGGAAATGGGCAAAGCTTTGCAGGACATTTTAGCATCCTTGTCTCCTCTTAGTCTTTATCACACCCTTCCCCAGGGGTTGGAAGGATGCCATCTCCAAGATCATTGCCAGGTAGAATTCTTTGTTCTGATCATGTGGGTCATGACAGACAGACTATCTGGGAAATGTGACTTGTGTCTCAAGCCCATGTTGGGGGCCATGTGTCCTGGTACTGCCGGCCTGGGGTCCTGGGGTATGCTGCTCCTTGACGCACATGGGTTCTCTGAACTTCTGGGGCCCAGGAAAGAGGCAGGGCACTGATAACCTGTCTGCTTCCTAGGATCCAGCCAACTTTGGTGCCACAACACAAGCAGAAAAAGAATAATAAGAAAAAAATGACTCTTGAATCCTCCTTAATCAAAGCATTTGAAAGGGCCTGACATGTAGACATTGTGCTCCAAATTTATTACTATAACAGAACTTGGGTAATACTAATGAAATTGCAACCTGAGGGAACACAATGCACTATTTATGGAAATACAGCTCTGTCTGCAAGGAGAATATAATGGGACCTGAGTGGGTGAAGGACTTTGACAGGTTAGGGTTTACTGCTGTCCCGTGACATTATCAGCCCCCAAATAATAGCAGTAATGGCAGTCTTAGAGGAAGGACCCTCCTCTCAGACTTTGAAGGACCCTCAAGCAAGCTTTGCTGTAATTTGCTGTACCTCTGTTTTCTGCAGGCATCCATGCACTTGGGAAAGAGAGGAGAAAGTACTTATACAATAAGCATTAATTGAGGGACTACTGAGAGAGTCAACTCCTAGGCAGGTTGATAAGAAGTCCAGGGTGCCCTATGAGGAAAAGAGGGTCTGGGGCTCTCAAAGTGGAGATAGGGGTCTGGAATTCTCAAGGAGGAAGAAAAGAAAAACATCTTTTTTTTTCTTCCCCCCTCTACATTCCTTAGTCTTAGTCACATAAAACATTTTTTTCTTTAAGCCCTCACTGATGATTACACAACAAACAACTCAGTTTAAACTCTGTACTAAGGATTACATAACAACAATGTATCCTGCTTGAGGACAGTTACTCCTTCCTGAAAACCTTCTGGCTAACCCTGCTATCTTAAAATGTAAATTATGGGAGTGGGTCTAGTAAGATCTTTGCAACCTTGAGACATTCTTCTGATTTATTGTAATAACTAATTTAAAAGGTATATAACTCCCCTGCTTAGACTAGTGAGGGGGGCACTGTCTGTCCCCCTCTGATGTCTATGTCAGAAACTTTCTCTGTCCCTTTTTATACTTTAATGAAACTCTGCTACACAAAAGCTCTTGAATGATCAAGCCTGGTCCCTGGTCCCGAAGCCAAATCTTCTACTTTGAAGATCACGAATCTGACACTGTTCACTGTAAGCAAACGATCATCTTGGGGGCTCGTTGGGGGTCTTCAGGACAAGGTAAGAACACTCAGAGCTCTAGACTCTCTGTTTTCTCAGTATCCACATTTTCTGCTTTACTTTACCAATTCTTCTGTGTGCTTGTGTGAATGAATGGCATGCCCTGCACGAAGTAAGTGAGGAGCCCTGCTCTGCAGTTTCGCGGTGCCTCGTAATGACTGAAGGCAGCCCCCAAAAGGGAAGCCTTGTCGGAGGTTTATACTGACCTGCCAATGCCAAGAGACACCCAATGTCCCTGCGAGGAGGGAGGCCAGAGATGGGCAAAGTGTGTAGACCGAACTTTCCTTTCTCAGTCCCCTTTTCCTCATCTCTGATCATTTCGTAATTGCGTGGGGAATTAGAACTACTAACCTAATCTATCAGGTCATAGACTTTCAAGGGACTTGTGATCCATGCTGTTACAATGTACTTTTACTTAGACCCCAAGTATGAAAGTGCCTAGCCTTGCTAGGAGCCGAAAGTTACAAGAGCATGTTTGGGAGTGAGGCCAACTCTAGCTCCTGGAACATCTCTCAGTCTAGAGGTCCCTCCCTTGGCTGCCTGCGTCAGGGGCCAGCAACCTGAAAGTGAGTCTGTGTCATGGCTCTGCCTCTAATCTAAGTGGATAGAAGCATTGCTGGTGACCATGAGGTTTTTGAGGACACAGATCAGGAATTTCAAGACGTGTTTATATTGGGATTACAATGGGCTTCTTCTTTCGGTAGTGCTAGCTCTTGGCAGACCAGAGAAGGCTCTCTGATGGCTTCTGTCTCAGCTCCCTAGATGCTCCTTTTGTGTAACCCGTGGAAATAACTGGAAGGATTGGCCTTAGTAGCTTGAGGACAAAAATCGCTTTTTCCTCACTGGCCAATCCTTTTGCTATCACATATACTGGCATGGTGACAACTCAGAAGGGACATCTTGGTTGTTGTTTATTCCTTTTTACTCACCATTTCTACTTCGGTCAGGACTGTACTCTGTAATGTGCACAAGCACACGTAACATGGATGTTTTCCCTAGTAGTCCTAGCTTGGGAGGAATTCCAAAAGAAGCTGTTCTGTTCCATCCCAGGTGGCATCAGAGGAAAAGGGCAAATCAAGCAAAGGTCTTGGTGGTATGGAACTAAGTCAATTTGGGATGCCATCAGGTCTACCCCTGGTGCATCTCCGCCCTGCCTCGGTGGAAGAACTGGGAGGAATGAGTAAGGTGCTTGTGTCAGTAAGGGACAGACTAAGTCCAACAAGGGAAGGAAAGCTTCAGTGGAAAGTCTGTCTACACCCCCACCTAGAGCAGGGAGGGACACATCCAGTGGAAAGAAGCCACGGCTGTGGATGCTGCTTTTTCTCGTTTACAGATGGGAGCTATCTGTTCCAGAACCACTCCTTTACAATGTATTAAAAAAAAAAAAAAAACTGGGACAAGGTTGATCCCTAAACTTTATAACAGACATGCCTGAACTTCTGTGATACTAAATGGCCACAATATTCTTTGGAAGACAGGGAATACTGGCCAGCTGAAGTTAATTGTAATATTGTTTTACAATTAATTAGATCGGTTCTGTAGAAAACAAGGGAAATGGGTAGAAATTTCATATGCGTTGCTCTTTATCTCTCTGCAAGACATGCCAGACTTATGTCCTAAGGGTGCAGATTTGGCTGTGAAACTTTCAGCGCCCTCCTGTACTTTGGCCCTGTATGGGGCTCCCAACTGAACAGGCTGAGGATCCGGGCACCCTTCCAGGAGGGGTTGCCTGTCTTGGTAGAAATTCAAACAGTACCAATTGTGGTCAATATTATCTAGAGGATCCAAAAGGTACATAGAAGCCTTTATGGGACTAACTTTACTTTATGACCTTACTTGGAAAGATGTAATGTATGTTTTGAGACAGACACTGATTCCTGACTCAAAAACTTGAGTTTTGGGGGAAGCTACTACTTTTAGAGATGAATGGCTTGAAAATGAGACAAGGGGAAAGAGAGTACATGAAATCTACTTTCTACTGTGAGCCAAGCAGTTCCAACAACAGTGCCACTTTGTCAGATGTATTCTTGAAGGACACAAGCGGACCCACACTAAGACTTTAAACTATGCTAAGTCGGCTGACATAGAACGGGGAGAGAAGGAAACGCCTGGTAAATTCCTAGATAGACTATGGGAGGCTGTCCACGAGTGTACTGACATTGATCTCGAAAGTTCAGAGGAAGGAGTGATCTTAAAAAATAGATTTCTCACTCATTTGGCTTCAGATATCTTCCATAAGCTACTAAAACAGGCGTTTGGACCAAATCAGTCATTAGAAAAACTGTTGCAGCTGGCTCAGATGGTATGTTATGGTAGAGGATATGAGGAGGAAAATAGGAAAAAAAAAGAACCAGGCAAAGGACTGAAGCCCCAACAATGGCTGTTAGATCTGCTCTGAAGCAGCTTGAGGAATAATGCCCAGAGGAACCCAGGTGAAAAGGGATGGACTTCTTATTACTGTGGGAATGAGGGGCACCTCAAGCGGGATTGCCCTCGGGCATCTAAGCCACCCCCGCCCTGCCCCGGCTCCATGTCTGCAAAGGACCATACCTGAGAAGAGACTGCCCCAGAGGTGTAGGCCCCAGGGGCCAGGCTCTCAGGACAATCAGGATCAAAGGTGCCCAGGGGTCCCCACACAAGCTTCAATCCTAATAACACCCAAGGAACCCCTGGTATTAATAACTGAGGGGCCAATCAGTTGAATTTCTTTTGAACACTGCAGCAACTTTCTCTGTGCTCACTGAAGCCCCGGTCCATTTTCATCCTGATCCACTACTGTAATGGGACAGTCAGAAGAAGCCAAATGCTATTACTTCAGTCATTCTTTAAGCTGCAAGTGGGACTCTGTGCTATCTTCTAACCATGCCAGCGTCTCCCTCACCCCTTCTGGGGAGGGATACACTGAGCAAGGTTCAGGGCTCTGTTTTCATAAATATGGAACCTGCTCTTTTAATTGAACAAAACATAAATCCTAAAGTGTGGGCTGATGGAAAAACTGTGGGTTGAACACAAAATGCTGTTCCTGTTATTATCAAGCTCAAAGACCCTCACCTATTCCCACATCAAAAGCAGCACCCACTAAAGCTCAAGGTTAAAGAAGTGTTATGACCAGTGCGTTTTCTTGGCAAAACTCTATTAGCCTTTGCCCTGCTTCATTCTGTACTCCAAGGCCAAATTTGCCTGTTACCCTAGGTGTTTCTTGACTTCCTACTTTTTCCTTTCTTTTATTCCCAAAGAAAGACAATGCCAAAGAATGCTCAAACTACCACACGATTGCACTCATCTCACATGCTAGTAAAGTAATGCTCAAAATTCTCCAATCCAGGCTTCAGCAATACATTAACTGTGAACTTCCAAATGTTCAAGCTGGTTTTAGAAAAGGCAGAGGAACCAAAGATCAAATTGCCAACATCTGCTGGATCATCGAAAAAGCAAGAGAGTTCCAGGAAAGCATCTATTTCTGCTTTATTGACTATGCCAAAGCCTTTGACTGTGTGGATCACAATAAACTGTGGAAAATTCTGAAACAGATGGGAATAGCAGACCACCTGGCCTGCCTCTTGAGAAACCTGTATGCAGGTCAGGAAGCAACAGGTAGAACTGGACATGAATAACAGACTGGTTCCAAATAGGAAAAGGAGTACATCAAGGCTGTATATTGTCACCCTGCTTATTTAACTTATATGCAGAGTACATCATGAGAAATGCTGGGCTGGAAGAAGCACAAGCTGGAATCAAGATTATCAGGAGAAATATCAAAAACCTCAGATATGCAGATGACACCACCCTTATGGAAGAAAGTGAAGAAGGACTAAAGAGCTTTTTGATGAAAGTGAAAGAGAAGAGTGAAAAAGTCGGTTTAAAGCTCAACATTCAGAAAACTAGCATCATGGCATCTGGTCCCATCACTTCATGTCAAATAGAAGGGGAAACAGTGGAAACGGTCGTTGACTTTATTTTTGGGGCTCCAAAATCACTGCAGATGGTGATTGCAGCCATGAAATTAAAAGACACTTACTCCTTGGAAGGAAAGTTATGACCAACCTAGACAGCATATTAAAAAGCAGAGACATTACTTTGCCAACAAAGTTCCATCTAGTCAAGGCTTTTCCAGTAGTCATGTATGGATGTGAGAGTTGGACTGCAAAGAAAGCTGAGCACTGAAGAATTGATGCTTTTGAACTGTGGTGTTGGAGAAAACTCTTGAGAGTCCCTTGGATTGCAAGGATATCCAGCCAGTCCATCCTAAAAGATATCAGTCCTGGATATTCATTGGAAGGACTGATGTTGAAGCTGCAACTCCAGTACTTTGGCCGCCTGATGTGAAGAGCTGACTCATTGGAAAAGACTCTGATGCTTGGAGAGATTGGGGGCAGGCGGAGAAGTGAATGACAGAGGATGAGATGGTTGGATGGCATCACCGACTCAATGGACTTGAGTTTGGGTGAACTCCAAGAGTTGGTGATGGACAGGGAGGCCTGGCGTGCTGTGGTTCATTGGGTTGCAAAGAGTTGGACACAAGACTGAACTGACCTGAAGGAAGGGTTAAAACCCATCATTGAAAATTTAAAGGAACAAGGACTATTAATTGCCTATAATAGTTCATACAACAGTCCTATTTTAGGTGTTAAAAAGTCAAATGGTAAATAGAGACTAACTCAAGATATATGAATAATAAGTGCCTAATCCTTACACTAAATTGTCTGAAATTCCTGAATGAGCCAAATGTTTTTCAGTCATTGATTTGAAGTTTGCTTTCTAGAGTGGAACCTATACTAAATCATCCTTTGCCTATGACTTTAAGACAATTCTTGGGCATTACAGGCTACTGCAGCATTTGGAGTCTGGGTTATGGGGAACTTGTCTGGTCTTTATGTAAACTTATAACTGAGACTCAGCAGGCCCAAACTGACAAGCTGGTTTGATCCCCAGAGACTCAAAAGTCTTCTAAGGCTCTTCAAACTGCTTTCTTGCAGGCTCACACTTTGAGCTTGCCCACAGGATCAGAGTTTAGTTTGTTTGTTACTGAAAAATGGCTATAGCTACATTGCTTAGGGGTAATTATTACTATTGTTTTGCTAATGCCTAAAGCTCATAAGTTTATTAATAGGCCAAATCTTGCTATACTGACTCCTCATGATGTAAGTGGGATCTTAAACTTTAAAGTTTAGAGTGACAATGGCTCCATCTTTAAAGCTGCTCTACACAAGGGGTGTCAAAAGTTCTAGGAAAAAAATATCAGTTACACTGTTCCTGGAGACCATAATCTTCAGAAAAAGTTGAAAAGGCTAATGACATAATTAAGAGGTATCTGCATAAGCTAACTCAGGAAACACAAAGCCATTTGTTTAAAGTTTGACCCATAGCTTTAATGAGGGATCAAACTGCCCCTAAGAAGAAGGGACTGTCTCTATGGTAGGCTGTTTTTGTGCACAGATATTGTCATAGATCCCAAAGCCTTAGAATTAACTATGTAACTCAGCTTTCAGCTTTTCAACCTCCTCATCAATTGAAGGCTTAACATGGTAGATTTCTCCACTTCAGGGAAAGGACTTTCTTCAACTCTGCAAATACCTTCACCAACAACAATCATATGTGATGCCTCTTTTTGATCTGATGACATCTAACAATCCTAAGATGGACTAATGTAACTATGGGCATAATGTAACTTTTAATTTTGATTATGTTTTAACTTGGTTTAATGACTATTTTACCTTTTATCTATAACTGTAACTGGGTTTGTTTCTAACTGTCTGAAGGCTTTTAAGTTACAAATGGTTGTCCAGGCTCCTACGAGTGCCACAACCTCCTCCAACTATTACTTGGGGCCCCTGGATCGAGACCCTCACTATAAGGGTTAGGAGAATACGTTGCCTGTTCAACAATTTAGGGATGATGCCCCTCAACAGCAGAAAGTAGTTATGGAATGAAAATGATGCCCCATTCCCTTGGCAACATAATTCTCCTAAAAGAAAATGGGGGGATGAGAGAGTCAATTCCTAAGCAGGTTGATAAGAAGTCTGGGGTCCCCGACAAGAAGAAAGGGGCTTGGGGCTCTCAAAGCAGAGATAGAGATCTAGAATTATCAAGGAGGAGGAAAGGACAAACATCTCTTTTTTTCCTCTACATTCCTTAGTCTTAGTCACATAGAACACATAAAAAATTTATTTTCTTTAAGCCAGGAACTGATGATTACACAATGAACAACTCAGTTTAAACTCTGTATTAAGGATTATATAACAACAATGTATCCTGCTTGAGGCCAGTTACTCCTTTCTGAAAACCTGGCTAATCCTGTTACCTTAAAATGTAAATTATGTGAGTGAGTCTCCTAAGATCTTTACAATCTTGAGATATTCTTTTGATTTATTGTAATACCTAATTTAAAAAGCATATAACTCCCTTGCTTAGACTAGCGTGGGGGGCACTGTCCGTTCCCCTTCTGATGTCTGTGTCAGAAGCTTTCTCTTTCTCTTTTCACTTTAATAAAACTCTGCTACACAAAAGCTCTTGAGTGATCAAGCCTGGTCCCTGGTCCCAAAGGCAAATCTTCAGAGGCCATGAATCCAACACTGTAAACTATCACTGTAAGCTATCACTACTATGAGCCAAGATTTACATATTTTGTTTTATTCAATCCTCACAATATTGTCACCATCCTCATTTTGTAGATGACATAATTCAAGCTCACTGTTGTTGTTCAGTTGCTCGGCTGTGTCCTAGTCTTTGTGACCCCATGGACTACAGTGTGCCAGACTTCTCTGTCTTTCACTGTCTCAGAGTTTGCTCAAACTTATATTCACTGAGTTGATGATGCCATCCAAGCGCCTCCTCCTCTGTCACCCACTTCTCCTCATGCCCTCAATCTTTCCCAGCATCAGGGTCTTTTCCAATCAGCCAGCTCTTTGCATCAGTTGGCCAAATTATTAGAGCTTCAGCTTCAGTATCAGTCCTTCCAGTGAACATTTAGGATTGGTTTCCTTTAGGATTGACAGGTTTGATTTCCTTGTTGTCCATGGGAGTCTAATTTCTACCCAAAACTACAGGACTTGGAAATAGGCAGAAATTTGCATTCTGGTCTGAATAACTTCAAAACTTGGGCTTTGCTGGTGGCTCAGCTGATAAAGAATCCACTTGCAGTGTGGGAGACCTGGGTTCAATCCCTGGGTTGGTAAGATCCCCTGGAGAAGAGAATGGCTACCCACTCCAGTATTCTGGCCTGGAGAATTCCCATGGGCTGTATTGTTCATGGAGTTGCAAAGAGTCAGACACTACTGAGTGACTTTGACAACTTCAAAGCTTATACAGTTTAGTTTTCACTCATAGATCATGCAACAGTCTTATTTCTAGATTTTGGGGACCCCTCTCCGTAACATTTCTTGTGAAATCCTCCGGCCTTCTATTTGTTTTGGAGGTTGGAAATGGAAAATATTGTCCTCAAATCCCCTTTCATGCTGGGTTTCTTTCTGCATGAGTGGCAAGGTGTGTTAGTGAATTAATTAAAAAATTAAGCTCATGTTTGTTGAGTACCTACTGTTTGCTGTGGGCTATAAAAGGTGCTGGCATTGTCATGTGAAAGAAGACAAACACAGCCCTGTTCTGGTAAAGGGAATAACTAATTAAAAAGGCTTTAAGGAAGTGGAATCAAAACAAGTAATTATAGCTTATGAGTAGTGCTAATTGGAAAAAAATAAAAGAAGGTACTTGATAAATAGGAGGGGAACTAGGACAATGATTTTAAATTGTTTGCTTGGGAAGCTAAGCAAAGGCCTGTAGGATGAGAAATAGCCACTTGATTGCAAGTGAGAGAAAAGAGAAATCAGGCAGAAGGAATAGCACTTGCAAAGGCCCTGAGGTGGGAAACTTCTCATCATGTTTAGGCCTGAGAGGCTGGGCAGATGAAATGGAGGGAAGCTTGCATACTCCAAAGGAAGAAAGTACGCACTGAATAAAACACACTCCTTACTGGCTGTGCTGTGGACTCTGGATGTGGTTATTCTAGTTCTTCCCAGGTCGTGCAGTGGTAAAGCATCTGCTTGCAATGCAGGAGACACACAGGAGACCCAGGTTTGATCCCTTGAGAGGGAAATAGCAACCCACTCCAGTATTCTTGCCTGGGAGAATTCCATGGACAGAGGAGCCTGGCGGGCTATGGTCCATGGAGTTGCACAGAGTCGGACATGACTGAGCACGCCCATATAAGCAACTAAAGGATTTGCAACACGAAAGTTATATTATCTGATTCAGTGCTTATAATTATGTTTTTAATAGATAAACATATTTGTTGCCCAAAATTCAAACAATAAGCTTTTACAATAAAAGTATCTCTTCCTTATCCTTCTCCTTCCTTTCCCCTCCCAGGCTGTAGATCATTCTGAATATATTTCACACAGATAATGTAAGTACGATATTTATGTGTGTGTGTGTGTATGTATATATATATATATATATGTGCATATATATATATACACACATATTATATATAATATACACACATACACACCATTCTGTAGCTTTCCCTGAGTTGTGTTTTCTCCCTCATTTTATACCTTGGAGAGTATTATATTTTGGTACACACAGAACCACCTTGCTCTCCTAACTTCCGTGGGGTGGTCAGCATAGCATGGCGGTTGAGAACAGACTTTGGAGCCAGGTTGCCTGAATCTAAATTTTGTGTTACTCACTTCACTTCTTAACTTCTCTGTACATTGGCTGGCTCGTCTAGTAAACTGATATGAAGAATGCCACCTCATAGGATCATTACGGGGACGGAATGAGCTAATGCTGGTAAAGCACTGAAAATGGCAAGCGCTCATGAGTTATAAATATGCGCTCATGAGTTATAAATATGCTCCTGTTATAGATGGTGATGGTCATTTAGGTCATTCCCAGGGTTTGCTCTTACAAATGCAACAGTGAATATCCTTGTACATATGTCATTTCACACATGGGTTTATATATGTATAATAAATATCTAGGAATAAAATTGTTGGGACTAGGAGAGGTGTCTTGGTAATTTTAATAGATATTGTCAAATGCCTCTTCACAGGTTTTTTAATTTACAAGTGCACCCACAATGTATGCCATCAAACTTCTTGATATTTACCTACCAGATAAGTAAATAATAAAGAGTATCGGATTGCAATTTATTTTCTATTTCTCTTAATTTGGTGGAGTCTGAGCATCCTTTTTAATATTGAGTTATTGCATTTATCTTTTGTAAACTCTCTGCTCTGGTTCTTTGCCCGTTTCCTTTCGTGTTGATCTTTTCTTTATTCAGATGTGTTAGTTAGTGGGTGAGGGTACAGATTCTGGAGGAAACTTAGGTTAGAATCATGGTTCTGCCTCTTACTCGCTATGTAATTTCGGGCAGTTTAATTGTCTCACCATGCCTCAGTCTTCTCTGGATAGCAGTGTCTATACCATATGGTTTTTTTAATTGGAGTATAATTCCTTTACAATGTTGTGTTAGTTTCTGCTGTACAATGAAGTGAATCAGCCACATGTACACATATATACCCTCCCTCTTGGACCTCCCTCCCCCCATCCCACCCCTCTAGGCCATCACAGAGCACTGAGCTGAGCCCCCTGTGCTATATACAGCAGCTTCCCACTAGCTATCCGTTTTAAACACGGTGGTGCATATATATGAATGCTCTCTCCCGGTTTGTCCCTCCCTCTCCTCCACCCTCCCCATGCCCACATGTTTGTGCTTCTATGTCTGTGCTTCTATTCCTGCTCTGAAAATAGGTTTATCTGTACCCTTCTTCTAGATTCCACACTCATGTGTTAACAAACGATATTTGTTTTTCTCTTTCTGTCTTATTTCATTCTATAGGACAGACTCTAGGTCCATATGATGGCTGTAAGTGAATGATGAGAGACTGGATAGACAAACGGACAATGGACAGACATATTTAAAAATAGAACACCCGCAATCTTCAGTGACTAGTACAGGGAGTGACTAGTTCAAATCACAACCTCTGTGGCAATACCTGCCAGTTTTCCTGAGTTTTGCCTCTGTTTCCAACTTTGGACAAATTAGAGGAAACCAAACATACTCCCCTATCTGGTCACCTAGGGTGTCCCCCTTCTAGCTGGCCCACCCCAGCTTGTCTACACCGATAACTTCCAATCAGGGAATCTGAAACCTTCCCCCTTCCCCCTTTATAAAACTTTCTCACTCTGTCTGCATTTGAGCTCTGCCAGTACATGTGTTGGTGACTGCCTCCCTTGCCATAACAAGCTCTGAATAAATTGCTTTTTCTCCTTTGGGTGGTCTTCATTGATTTCCAAAACTAGCACATGTAAAATGCTTAGAAGAGACTCTGTTATATAGTAAACATACTCTATGTTCAGCATGACAACTTGTCATCTGTCTGTGATATATGATATCATGAATAATTTTTCCTGGTTCATGTTTTTCTAGAATGCAAGCTCCATGAAGGAAGACACTGCCACTAACACTTTTAAAGATATTCCACGGGACCTAAAGTAATGATTTATACATAGAGTGAACATGTGGATTGAAGAATCAAATGAATACCTGGTAGTTCAGAGGACAGTCATATTTGTCTCTTGGAATCTGAGGGATGGGCTTCCCAGGTGGTGCTAGTGGCAAACAGCCCACCAGCTAATGCAGAAGGATGTAAGAGATGCAAGTTCCATCACTGGATTGGGAAGGTCCCCCGGAGGAGGAAATGGCAACCCACTCCAGTATTCTTGCCTGGAGGATCCCATGGACAGAGGAACCTGGAGGGCTACAGTCTATAGGGTTGCAAAGAATCAGACAAGACAGAGCAACTGAACATGCACTCATCTGAGGAACATTGCTTCCAGGATCCCCATGGATACCAAAATTCAAAGATGCTCAAGTTTTTCCTAGAAAATGGCACAATGTTTGCATATAGCCTATACACATCTTCCCATGTACTTTAAATCATCTCTAGATTACTTATAATACCTAATAGAGTGTAAATGCTATGTAGATAGTTGTAAATATGATGTAAATGTTATGTAAATAGTTGCCAGAGCTTGGCAAATTCCAGTTTTGCGTTTTGGAACTTACCATGATTTTTTTAAACTATTTTTGACATACGTTTGGTTCCCCAGATGGAGAACCCAAGATACAGAAGGCTGACTGAAATTATACTGCAGGTATACTGTAGGTATCGCCCAAACATGGACAATAGGAAGAATTAGAGTCAGGCCCAGTGGCTCCATTTACACTGGAATAGGGACAGAAAATAGAAGAAAAGAGTTGAAAGATAGAAGGGGATTGTAGATCCAGATGTGTGAGCTCTGTGACCTCTAACAAACATAAAAAACTATTCTAATTGCCTACCTTGTAAACTGAGAATACTAACAGCACAGAGGTATTGTGAAAAGTAGAAGGGATTATTAAGCAAAAATGTCCCTAATAGGGTGAAAGGCCATGGCTCTTATTTAGTGTTTGTTAATTCATTTGCATTTTTTATATCATGCTTTACTCTTTTTGTTGTTGTTGTTTAGCTGCTAAATCCTTTCCATCTCTTTTGCAACACCTTGGACCTGTAGCCTGCCAGGCTCCTCTGTCCATAGGATTTCCCAGGCAAAAATACTGGGGTGGGTTGTCATTTCCTTCTCCAGGGGATCTTCCTGACTCAGGGATCAGACTTGCTTTCCCGCATTGCAGGTGATTCTTTACCGCTGAGCCACTGGGAAAGTTTTACTCTTTACTAAACACCTACATATGAACTCAGGGTTTCCCTGATAGCTCAGTTGGTAAAGAATCTGCCTGCAATATGGGAGACCTGGGTTTGATACCTGGGTTAGGAAAATCCTGTAGAGAAGGGAAAGGCTACCCACTCCAGTATTCATGCCTGGAGAATTCCATGGACTGTATAGTCCATAGGGTCACAAAGAGTTGGATGCGACTGAGTGACTTTCACTTTCATATATGAACTCACTTGATAACTGCAGTATACTGTTGACGTTGGTAGGGCTGGAATTGTCATTCCCCTTTAATGGGTTGAAGACGAGGGCTCAAAGTCAAAAAGTGTGTTACTTAATGACACAGATTAGTGTTTGCAGATGGAATCAGGTATTATTATTATTACTACGTTTTAATTTAGCCATTCACTTGGACATTATTTTACCATTAAAGAGAGAACTTCTAACCCTACATTCTTATTTTTGCATTAATAGTAGTACAAGCATCCAAATATTACATTTCCTTTCATCTCAGTTAATCTGTATTTATGAAATGTATATGATTTTGTTTTACTTTATTACTCATATCAGTTGATATTCTTTTAGAGTTGACTTTGTCATCAAATACATCTGTCAAGCCCCATACCATTTATTTACCAGATCAGACTTTTTTTTAAAAAGCCTTTAAAAAATACCTATTCAACATAACAAAATCCTTAAACTCCATCTTTAAGGGAAAATTATTGGAGTATATTTGCTTAACAATGTTGTGTCAGTTTTTGCTGCACGGCAAGGTGAATCAACCATATGTATATATATATATCCCCTCGTTTTTGGGTTTCCTTTCCATTTAGGTCACCCCAGAGCACTGAGTCAAGTTCCCTGTGTGATGCAGCAGGTGCTAATTAGTTGTCTGTTTTCTACATAGTAGTGTATATGTCTCAGTCCCAGTCTCCTAATTCATCTCAGCCTTCCTTTCCGCCCCCCCGCCCCAGTATCCAACCATTTGTTCTCTATGTCTGTGTCGTTATTTCTGCTTTGCAAGTAGGTTCACCTTTACCATTTTTCTAGTAAGTGAGGAAGAGAGAAATATCATCTATTAGTGGATATATGTGGAATTAAACTCTATCTTTTGATTCTACGTTTAGTTCCATGTTTAGTCCACTAAACTATGCTGCTTCACAGCTTCTCTTTGAGTATTTGTGTGAGAACAAGAAAGATGAAAGCTTCCTGGACTCCCTAAAGACATCTCTGATGTCACTTCCGCGAGGTCAGGACCAGTGGAGAGGAGAGAGGTCTGCAGAGCCCATCTGTGCCCACCATCTTTGCTCCCTGCCCATTTGATTCATTTTGCACTCATTGCTGCTCTTCTTCCCCCAGGCCCTTGGCCGCTGAAAGAAACAGCAGCTGTGGCCATCTAGTTCATGTCACTAATTAAATGGAATTTACACTTCGAATTTGGAAACGTATACCTTCTTGCCAAAGCACAACAGCTATTCGAAATCAAGCAATCAAGCTCACTGAGCTTCAAAAAAAGCTCTCTTTGGCCACATATCCCTCATTCCATTCCAATCAGCATTGATTGATTAGCTGTGTGCCAAAGATGCAAGGACTAGATATCTTTGCCAAATCACCTCCTCCCCTGACAAGTGTTTCTTGAGAACCCACAATGTATAAGATCATATGCTGTGTTCATGCATCGAGAGTGTCAGGAAACTGGCTGAGGAAATTCAGGATACAGAGAAAATGGGACCTCGGACCAGAAAGGGAAACCAGTGCAAATGGAGATGCTGAGCTTGGGCAGTGCAAGAAAGATCAGGCAAAGTCAAGAAATGACCGAGATCCTTTTATCCATCCCTGTGTTAAGAACTTTAATAGAAATGCTGCCCATGTCATTTTAAGAACCTCCCAAATTCTACAGCTTCTGCTTGTCTTTGAACTCCCAAGGACCATTTTCCCATGAGAAAGTGAAGTTGCAGAGAGCCCAGAGATTATGGAAGCCTGTCACCTCACTCTCTCATTACAGCCTCACTTGTGCCAGACCCCAGTCTATTTTTTTTGTTGTTGTTGTTTTACTCTCCCCTTCCCCAGCTATTCTGCCTGAGGTTTACTGGAACTACCCATTTTAGTTCTTGATCACATGCACTGTGCATCTCTTCCTTAGAATGCTGTTGTAGAGACACCTGCTTCTTTGGGGTGCCTTCCCCCTGTAACAGTTACTATAACCCTCACCGTATCACTGGACCTATTGGATGGGAAAGGAACTTGGGGATCCCCTCCTGCCCCACCATCATCAAGGAATGTCATGCTGCTCCACGCCGTTTGCCTTTGTTCATGTCTGCAGAGCTTTAAATAGAATCCTGGAGGAATAACTCTTTTGAAAGGGAAGTTAAAAGCACTTGATTCAGCTAGGACTCTGTATGCATCAAAGGTTTGTGTCCACTCGGCTGGGGGTGTCCTTTTAGCTCTGCCCTGGTCAGGATTAACCACAAATGTCTTATCACTAAGTGGTTGTTAAAAGCCTCCTTTTGAGAGATAGGAAGGAAAAATAATATAAAGAAGAAATGAGACTGAGAGTTTTCTTCTGAGGCTACGTAATTCTAAAATTATAGGAGTACTTTCCTAAAATTATGGGAATCTAAGAACAAACAAATGTGGGAAGCCAGATAATTTTACTCATCAGGGTTCTCTGAGAAACAGAACCAGACCAACAGAAGATACAGATAGACAGATAGAGATCAGTAGATATAATTTCTTATGAGGAATTGGCTTCTGCAATAATGGAAGCTGAGAAGTCCCCACATTTGCCATTTGCAAGCTCTATATTAAGGAAAATTGTAATTCAAGTCCAAGTCTGAAAACCTGAGAATCAGGGTAGCAGATGATGTAAATTCCAGCCCAAGAATAAGAGAAGTTGAAGTGAGATGTTTTAGCCCAAGCAGAGGGACAGGAGGAAAAGGAGCCAATTCCCCTTCATCACCTTTTTGTTCTATGTTGGCCCTGAATGGGCTGGAGGATGCCCACCCACGCTAGGGAGGATCATCTACTTCACTGGGTCCACAGGTTCAATTGCTAACTTCATCCTGAAACGTCCTCCCACAAACACACTAAGAAAAAATATTTAGTCTGGATGCCTCATTGCCCAGTGAAGTTGACATATAACATTAATTATCACAGTAATTTTTATAGTTCTTCATCCTATCTCTGAAGAAATATAACTTGGTTAAAATCTTTATTCTTACTGTGAGATTTTGGGTAGCCACTTGGCAACTCTAAACCTTAATTCTGTAATGCGTTAAATGAAGATACTAACTTCAGTGACCACTACGTAGGTTCTCTGAGTGCCCTCAAAGAGATGAGCTGTAGAAAGAGCCTAAAAATAAGGCCTGGCACATAGTAACCTCTAAGTAATGTTAGTTGCTTGTCCTCTTCCTCCTCCTCCTCATCATTATCATCATCACTGCCATCATCATTTCCATTAATCTCATGAAGACTTGTTTAGCTTTCATTATATGTTAGTTACCAAGTTTGGTTCCATCAATACATAAAAATGAATCCAATGTGGTTCCTACCCTCGGGGAAGTTGAGATCTAAAAGGGAAGATAAGACACATACAGAAATAACATTAATACAAGATAGAAAATGAGAGTGCAGCAAGGAATATAGACATGAATTATAATGAGAGAGCAGAGTTGCAAAAGCTGAGTTTCATCTGGCAGCAGGATAGGAGGTGGGTGCTTCAGGGAAGGTCTGATAGAAAAGGAATGTTTGGTCTGGGTTGGTTGGATAACTAGGATTTGAAGTAGCAAAGGGGAAGAGTCATTCCATGGGGAGAAAACAGCATCATCCAAGTCATGGAAACTCATGACAAATTGAAGGAAAATCTAACAACTCAGTTTGGATTGAGTGCAGAATGTTTCAGGAGAAGTGAATAGAAGGACAGAGTAGGATGCGGATTGGGAACGAATGGTAGAAGCACCACAATATTTCTAATAATTATGTCTTCATTAAAGGTCCTCAGCATGTTTTGTAGACACTCAGAATGCTTGGAGACACAGATCCTTGGCGGTTGTCCACTCTGCTCTGGCTTCTGGGGAGAAACATCCCCGCAGCTCTTAGAGGAAATCACGGCTATGCCCTTCCTTGCAGCTCTGCAGGGGAGGATAGGCCACGTGACACTGAGGCTCCTATTCAGACATAAGGGCTGCTGGGAAGATACTGGCCAGTCTCCTCTGCTGAAAGGTAGTCAGATGGCACTTAGTCATCCAGCCACTAGCTTCTCCTTTCCATGCCTCTTCTGTTTGCTTTACACGGGACTTTATGTCTTCAAAGGAAATCAGGGTGCTTGCCATTAACTTTTAGGATAGGAAATGAAAAAGGGAAATAAAGTCTTTTGAGCTCCTTTTATGTGATCAGTCCTACCTTCCAGACTATCTTGAATTTTTTTGTTCTATGTTTGATATTATTTAGTAAAATCAATAACATATTTACAATGTTTTATGAATTGTGTTTTGATAAAAATTATAACAGTAAATTAATAAAAGCATTTTTTAGCCTTATGGTCAGCAAGTATAAAACTAATTTATAATTTTGTTGCAGAAAATTATAATAGGGTTACTATAAAACATTTTCAAGCTGAATATTTTCACATTGATAGAAAATCTTCTGGGGAAGTCTATTTTAAAGTATCAATCATGCAGAAGTCTGGAAATTATACCTTTTGTGACTATTTTAACATGTATAATATTTTAAATATTAACATAAATTTTTAAGGGATTGTATGAATGTACATGTGTGCTGAGTCGTGTCTGACTCTTTGTGACCCCATGGACTGTAGCCGACCAGGCTACTCTGTACATGGAATTTTCCAGGCAAAACACTGGAGTGGGTTGCCATTTCCCCCTTCAGGGGACACTCCTGACAGGCTATCTTGTAGTAAACTTCATTTAATTCTCATGATTCCTCCAAATGTACATTATATTCCAGTTTTTGCAGATGTTGAAACTGATGCTCAGAAAAGTGAACCTCCTGATGTTCCCAAGGGCGTTTAGCCAACAAGCAGTAGAGAACAGATGTGCACAAAATCCTGCCTGGTTACAAAGCCTTTCCATTTGAAGGTCTATCACTTCATCCTCTGGTCATAGGTTTTTTCCAAAATATTTTGAATGGGCTATCTAATTTCCAAAGGACAGCCCTGATGAGAGGCAGGGAATGTTTCTTCATTTTTTCCAGCCTATATAACTTGATAACAAGTTTACCTGGGGGCAGTAATTAGGTTTGGTTTGTTTATCATTATATATTTAGTACCTAGCATGTACCCAATGAATATTAATTGAATGAATGATCTCCTGGTCTCAATCCAGATTCTGTAGCTGCAGATGGTTTGTACAGTGACTTTGGGACAATGGTCAGTGGCTCGAGACCTGATTTACTAGTATTTACTATGTGCACTTAAGCAATTTTGAACTTCTCAGAACGTTGTGTGTGTGTGTGCGCATGCTGAGTCTCTCAGTCTTGTCTAATTCTTTGTGGCCCCATGGACTGTAGCCTGCCAGGCTCCTCTGTTCATGAGATTTCCCAGGCAAGGATACTGAAGTGGGTTGCCCTTTCCTCCACCAGGGGATCTTCCAGGCCCAGTAATTGAACCCAAGTCTCCTGCATTGACAGGAGGAATATTTACCACTAGCGCCACCCAGGAAACCCCCTCAGAGACTTGATATTCATAAAACAAAAATGTCCAAACCTGCTATATCCACCATCCAGAATTGTAGTCCTGGGTTAAATAAGGTAATTACATTCAACAAATATTTCCCAAACCCCTGCTCTGTACAAGGTCAAGTCCCAAGCATGGGCAATGATTAAAAATGACTGAACCTGGGAAGAAAACTATTTTTATACAAATAAAAGTCAAGGGGGACAGTTATTATACACAGGGAATCATCAGGTTAATATCAAGAAAATCTTACCCCCAAGACCTGACTGAGTTTCCTACTGGATTTTTTTTCTCCCTGTTGAAAAATTGGGCACATTCTTTTTCTCATGACATTTCATCTAAATCAAGTTGTCAGGAAGGTGTAATTTCTTCTAGGTGTGCGTATGAAAATAGATGGGCTGCTTTTTCCTTGGGGTCATTAGCACTTACCTATTTTCTGGATCCCTGGTTTGCTGAAAGCAACAATGGATGACATTCACAACCAGGATGACTGGCTGAATGTGTTCCCTAGGATATCACAGTTTTTTGCTTTGGCTTCCCCTGGGATGCTTAGTAACTTTATTCTTGGTCATAGCACAGTTTTTTCTCCTTAACATGCTCATATTCTCAATTAAAAAATTTTATTTATATATTTTTATTTGGCTGTGCCAAATGCAGCATGTGAGATCTAGTTCCCAGACCAGGGATCAAACCTGGGTTCCCTGCACTGGGAGCATGGCTTCTTAGCCACTGGACCACCAGGGAAGTTCCTTATATTCATGTTTTTAAGGTTTGAGAACATTTGAAAAATAGTACTAAACACAGACCTAAAGATTACTTAACATATAGGTCAAAATTTCAAACTTTGACGATAATTTAGCAATGATTTAGTTCAAGTCTTTCAGATTACCAATTAGGGAATCCAGTCCCATCCATCTACCCATTTATTTAATCATTATTGCAACACATATTTAATGAGCTCGTACTGTATGCCAGACCCTGGGGATAAAATATGGAATTAGTTGGGGAGGGGTCTCAAACCTTAGAAACTTTGATAATATTTGCTTTTTTATATAACAAGAACAATAACAACAATTATTTATTGACTACTCCATGTGGTCCAGAGTAGTATTTTTCACGCATTGTTCTATTTGACTGTGATAAGTACACATGATAGGTACTATTATTGTTTCTATTTTACAGATGCTAAATCTGAACGGAAGGAGATTCAGTGACTTGCCAATGACCACATAATTAGTGATAGAGTTAGTGTCACAACCTGGATCTAACTCCCAACCCACACTTTTTACAGTCATGATGAAGTATTGTGGCCCCGAGAAGTGGAGAGTTTGTTCATGAGACCACGGAACAGCTTATTGCAAGAGTCAGTGTTCTCTGAATCAAACTGCTATGTATAAATCCGAATATGTGTTTATACTCATATTTTCCTTAAACATTGCCCTTAATCAGTTAAGAATTTGATACTTGGCACCTGTGTGAACAAAGTCAATGATTTTACTTCTTTCCTTTCTATAGTAACCTGTTAAACTGTTCAAAGTTTCTCCATTGAGTGCGAGAGGAGTAGAGAGTAAAGTTTGAAATATATTGTGGGACAATGTGATTTCTAAATGTTTCTATAGAGAAATTATGTAGAAATGGGAAATTCTTGAGGGCTGCTGGAGGGCACATGTGGTGACATCCTTGAAAAATTATTACCCTGGAAGTTGCAGCCCCATCAGTATCTGGGCAATCTTAAGGCAAGGCATTAAACTACCAAATTATAATCACCTAGGAAAGCTTAGGATCCTTTATCAAAAAGTAAACCATCTAGGCCAGTGGTTCTCAAACTTGAATGTGCATTCAGATCACCAAGATTTTGTTAAATGCAGATTTGTTTATTCAAGTTCAAAGTAGGTCTTGTGATTCTGCATCTCTAAGACGCTTCCAGATGACATTGATGCTACTTGTCCATGGACCACGAAGAGGCTGATGCTGCTTGTCCACGGATCACACTTTGACAAGTGAGGCTTCTAGACCGATATATTTTCCTGTTATGACACTTAGATGAAGTAGACAATGATATTTCTTAATCTCAGTCAGTTTTTTTTTTTAATTGTGAATGATATTTTCAACTGTAGATTTAAAAGTTCTTGACTGTTACATGAATGGTCAAGACTATTCCAAAATGGTAATTGTTGCCAGCTTTACAGCAGAGGAGAGGTGCATTTCAAGGATGTCTCAGGGAGAGGTCCTGGATGAGGGTCAAATTATTGCAGGTTCCAAGTACAGAGTGAGAAAATGTGAAAGTAATCCTACGTGTACTTCATTGCAAAGAAAAAAATTCAAAATGACCTTGTCAAGTCATTCAAACAAATTTGACAAGCTGAGGAAAACTCAAAATGAAGTAGTAAGTAATACATTTAAAGCCAAGAAACCAAAGTATATAAGATCTGGTTGAGACTGGGAAATTTCATAGGAATGATCTAAAAACATAGAATCACAAGCTGAGTTAAATCACAACAGTGAAAGTGAAAGTATTAGTTGCTCAGTCCTGTTCAACTCTTTGCAACCCCATGGATTGTGTAGCCCACCAGGTGTCTCTGTCCATGGAATTCTCTGGGTAAGAATACTGGAGTGGGTAAGCCATTCCCTTCTCTAGGGGAATAAGATGCTATAATAAGATGGAAGTAAAAGTGCTACGATATTGTAAAGGTTTAAAGTAATCCTTTTTTACAAGAGCTTGCCCTGTGCTATTAGGGTTTTACATGTTACATTTTAAAGGAGCTATAGAAAAATTGGAAAATTTAAAAGGAGGCAACCTCACAAATCCTTGGGTCAGAGGAATTTCCTCCATCCCTGGAGAGTTCTCCCCTCTACCTTCTTTGCTCAGATTATTTTTCCCTTCCTCTTTTCATTTATAATATTACATTAAACTGAGCTGCAGAAAAACTCAGATGTCACAGGTTGTTCAGTTGCTAAGTCATGTCGGACTCTTTGCAACCCCATGGACTGCAGCACGCCAGGCTTCCAGCGTGGTTCACTATCTCCCAGAGTTTACTCAAACTCATGTCCATTGAGTCAGTGATTTCATTGGAGCTACTGTCAAATCTGTTGGCTTAGACACATAAAGTACACATGTCTGGAATTCAAGTCATATAAACTAGCAATTTTCCTACTATTACAATGCAAAGACATTTGAAATGCACTATGTTAATAGGACTAAAAAATAATGTTGGAATTTGTAGAATTGCCTCATGGCAATAAAGAATCACAAAATTTACCAATGTCTCCAACAGAATGAGCCTGGGAGTTAATCCCTTTCTATCAGCTGACAGACACTTGACATGCACTTAGAACTTCAAGCACAAATGCATCAAAGACTACAGGTCCATTGGCCATCTGGGAATTTATGTGGAAAGCCAGAACTCATGAAAGACCTTAGGACCTCTCATAGCATTTCTTTTCTCAATTTGTTTTAGTCTGGTTTTGGATTGTTGTGGGGATGTTTTCTTTGAGCACCCAATTACCTTGTAGGTAAGAGCTTAAGGGCTGAGCTTATTTGGCTCGATTTTAGACAACAATGACTTCTTTCTGCTCCTTCCCATATAACCAGTGGGTCTTTCGGATTCTGCCTGGTCTAAAACTTCCCTCCATGGAGAAAATTATTTAGTAGAGACACCTGTCATTCAAGTAGTATACTCATCTACTGAAGAAAATTCATTCATTTGTTCATCCATTTGGTGGGCCAGTCATTTGAAGAAAAGAAAAATACCTGCTGAAGAACAGAACACATTTCCATCCACACGTTGCTTCCTCCCTTCCTGCTCAACAAAGAAAATTGCAGCATATTTTTTTTTCCTTAGAGGGAAATACAAGTGCCTATAGCAGATCTTTGCATGGGGTCCACCACATAGTTGCTAGTTTAGACACAGGAATAGGTGTAAAAGGCTGGCTGGATCAGAGTTACAAATGTTTTCAGTTTCTGGAAGACAGTGTGTATGTGGAGACAATGGATAATTAGATAAATGAACATTTTTATTGGTCTTCAATAGTAATAATTGTAGTAAGTCAGCTCCTGTCCTGAGAGCTTGCACCTTTCTTTGTTTATTTAGATGTTTCAAGATCCATTAGAAATTTGATCTTATTCTCTTCATTTTTTTGATAAAGATGTTGAAAATCAGAGAAGTTATGAATTGCTTAAAATCATAGTATAAAGAGAAAACCTCGATACTCCATGGTCTCATTTATTCTTTCTTTCCTTCATTCTTGGTGCTTATGCGCCGCTCAGTCGCTCAGTTGTGTCCAACTCTTTGCGACCCCATGGACTGTAGCCCACCAATGCTCTGTCCATGGGATTTTACAGGCAAGAATACTGGAGTGGGTTGCCACGCCCTTCTCCAGGGCATCTTCCTGAATCAGGGATCGAACCAATGTCCCCTGCGTCTCATGCATTGGCAGATGGATTCTTTATCACTGAGCCACCTGGAAAGCCCTCCTTTTGCTTACTGAGTTCTTCTGTATGACATACTTTTTAAACAGGTGTGAATAAAAAGACCATGAAGACACGCATCTTGCCCTTTAGGAACTTAGGGTCTAGCGTTAAGGAGAAGAGCTGTGCTCTTCTAAGTATAGTTGTAGAAGTGTGCAGATTTACACTAGGGATGCAGAGAATAGTGCAGCTAATTGCTTCATCTGTGCTAAGTGGAGCCAGGAGCGGTTTTACAGCAGGGCTGACATTTGTGTTGAATCTTGTAAGGTGAGGTACTATTTACAGGTTGATGGTAAACAAGCAGCTGGGATTAAGAGAGAGATTTTGGGCAGGGAATTTAGTGTTAGAAAAGGGATAATGGCTTAACACATGGTTTATTATGAATTGTTAGTGATTTCACGTGGCTGGAGATTAGGAGAGACAGGTGGTCAAGTCCGGCCAAGGGAGGGTCCTGGGCACTGCATTATGGACTTTAGCTATCAGGACAACATTTCTTGCATTTGAATAAGTATGTTCTATGTTTTTAAAGGAAAAATTAAAATTCCCATTATTCTGGTTTTTCTTCATTCCCTCCTCCATCCAGTCTCTATTCTTGTTTGCCATGCATGCTGCAGGTTCCCTTGTCCTCTGGCTCCTGGGTGACTGGGGCAATCTCTAGGGTGATCAGAGGGCGGTGGGAAGAGTAACAAGCATCTATCCCCCTGCCGCCTCCCTGCATTGGCGCCGTGTTCAGAAAGTGGTCCAGCGTCTCTAGGTTATCGCTACCATCAGGCAGTCCCCTTCCAGCTGCCCTGGCTCCCTCTGCTCTCCAGGAGACCTCTCTCTGCCCTTTCAGCCCACTGCTGCTAGTTCCTGGATTCCTCACCAATGTTTGTTGGTGCTGTTAATCTGCTCAAATTCCCTCATTAAATTACTTTCAGGTCAACTCTTCCACAGGGGTTCTCTCTCTGCTGGGGGGACCCTGACTGTCATACCCATCAACCCTCAATGTTGATAAAATATTTTTATTGTAATGCAGCTTTTTATTTACCAACATACTCAAGGATGCCGTCCTTGTAGCTCTAATAGAATGAAAAAAAATCAAAAG
Organism: Dama dama; assembly: GCF_033118175.1. Lineage (NCBI taxonomy): Eukaryota > Metazoa > Chordata > Mammalia > Artiodactyla > Cervidae > Dama > Dama dama. The sequence continues at coordinate 20,266,634 of NC_083682.1, read as the reverse complement.
AAATGTGTAACTAAACCAGATGAAACTAAAAGCCAATAAAATAAAAATTAAACCAAGTTAATATGGTGCACTGGGTTGTTTGTCTAAATTGCAGTTACGTGTGGGTGATTGATTACCTCAGTGTAGCTTCTGTGTTTGTCATACTTTTATTACCCTGTGCAGTGTGATAACTCAATTTCTCCACTGTATCTCTCTATTCAAACTACTGGGAAATCTTCATTCATATGGTAAACATTGAGGTCATTTGACCTTCACTTTGAAAGAAAGCATAATTTATGTATTGAGTCGGCCTCTGTTCTTTTCTCATTAGCCTTCAGTATGAAAGAAGTGCAACTTGTCACCACCGTCATTGTAAATACAAACACGGACACAAACACTTTAATTGCTCGACAATATTCTGTCCCAAGGTGAGTATCTTGGTGACCCCCAAACTGCCTGGGTAAATTTTCATATTATCAGAAATAAAAGCACACACTAAACCCCCCTAATATTATTGAATTCTGTCTGAAGGCGCCCAGGTATCAGATGCCTGGGTTCAAGAGGGGCATCATCAAGGATCCATAGACAGGGGACCGACAGGATTAGAGGTCTGAGTGGTGTGGAGGGGAGGATGCTGGAGGCAGGGGAACCAGGTAGTAGACACTCCAGTCCAGGACTCCTTCGAGTGCATCAAGCTCAGGTGTCTCAGTGGTAAAGAACCCGCCTGCTGATGCAGGAGATGCAGGAGATGTGGGCTAGATCCCTGGTCTGGGAAGCTCCCCTGGAGCAGGATATGGCAACCCATTCCAGAATTCTTGCCTGGAGAATCCCTTGGACAGAGGAACCCGTTGTGTTATAGTCCATGAGGCCGCAAAGAGTCAGACACTGAGCAAGAGAAGTAAGTTTCTGCTCTAATAGTAAAATGTGATTGAGAGTGAGCAGTAAGCTTTCATCCTCTCTCCTTATCACCTCATCACAAATTAATCAGATCACATGCCTCATCTTTTTCCTGAGTGAGGAGGAATACTGCAAATTAAGAGGTCAAGAACTTGAGGATTGATGATTGGGCAATGTTACAGAATGAGTAAGACAATTTATCCTCAAAAGTTAAAAAAACTCTAGTTCAAAAAGATACATGCACCCAGTGTTCATGGAGGCACTATAGCAGTAGCCAAGACAAGGAAACAACCAGTGTGCCCATCAATAGATGACTGACTTAAGAAGATGTGATACATATGAATATTACTCAGTCACACACAAGAATTGCTGCCATTTGCAGCAACATGGATGAGCCTAGAGGATATTATACTTAATGAAGTAAGTCAGACAGAGAAAAGCAAATATCATATGCTATCACTTTTATGTGATATCTAAAAAAATACAGATAAATATATATAAAAAACAGAAATTCACATACATAGAAAACAAACTTATAGGGGTTCAGGATGGGGGCACATGTGCACCCGTGGGTGATTCATACTGATGTATGGCAAAATCCACCACAATATTGTAAAGTATTTAGCCTCCAATTAAAATTAATTTATAAATAGAAGAAAATGGGGAGGGATAAATCAGGAGAGTGGGATAACAGATACAAGCTATTATATATAAAATAGATAAGTGACAAAGATTTCCTGTATAGTGCAGGGAGCCATATTAAGTATCTTATAATAACCTATAATGGAAAACAATCTGTATATATATATATGTGTGTGTGTGTGTGTGTGTGTGTGTATAATTACTCACACAATATTGTAAATCAAGTGTACTTTAACAAAATATATTAAAAATAGGAAACTAAGAACAGAAAGGTAATAATGAGAGAAAGACAGTGATTCATCAACAGAGCAGTAAGAAAATCACTCCACAGAGTTTAGAAAGCCTGCACCTTTGGGATTCTTTCATTTCTCTTAACAATACAATCAGGGAGGACGACTGAATTTGAGGATTTTAAGAAGCTGCTGTAGCACAGTTTTTTTTTTTTTTTTTTTTTTTTTAAACATGATGCAACTTACGCGTGCAAGCAAGTGAGCATGTCAAGAAGTCCTCCATAAATTAACCTTTGAATTGGTTCCTAAACAAACCAGAGCTACCGTGTAATGTCAGTCCTCTCAGCACTGGCTGTGTTGTGGCTCCTCTCCCCACGCTCCTGTTTTCTTGGCTGCACAATAAACACACTTCAAGAGGAGGCAAGGGGCTCAGGCTGGCAGTGGAGGTCAGAATGCAGAGGCCTGAAACAGCTCCATCAGCCGCAAAGCCTCCTTGGTATCCCCTTTGTCAGCCCAGAGGAAAGAAAGCTCCAGCTGAACCCCCATCCTCTCAATTACACCCGGATTGGGATGACCATGTTAAAAGGGGGACTCGCATTCCTGCTTTCCACTTCAAGAAAGGAGAGACCCTTTGCTGTTTCCCTCTGTACCAGAGGAATGTTGGAGAAACCACTCCCAGTCCCCTTGTCCAGTCCCACCTCCCCGAAGGAGGAGACACCATGAAGCCAAACATTTAGCGTTGGAGGCCTATCAATCATCCCTTCTAGCAGGGGAGTTCACATTGAGAGGGCAGGGATCAGTCCAGCAGCATGGATCATGGTCTTCTGGGCTTAGGTAACAGTGGGCACTTTCATTTCCTATCTCATCAAGGTAGGCACACCTGAACGAGGCTTGAATGCAAAGTGGGAAGTAAGATGCTGCATTTTGGTCTCAATGAAAAAGCTGTATTGTGCAATGGAGTTCAGTGAAAGCTTTAGTGAAAGCCTTGCATTGTGGGGCCATGGGGTCATTTCTTAGGTTAATAAGGGGAGTATTCAATTCTCAGGTAGTTGGTGATCTATGTGTATCTCCATGTCTCTCGAGGGGACAAGGTGAGAAATAACATTGAAAAAGTGAAAGTGTTAGTCACTCAGTTGTGTCCAACTCTTTGGGACCCCCCCATGAACTGTAGCCTGCCAGGATCCTCTGTCCATGGAATTCTCCAGGCAAGAATACCAGAGTGGGCAGTCATTCCCTTCTTCAGAGGATCTTCTCAATCCAGGGATCAAGCCTGGGTCTCCCACATTGTAATCAGATTCTTTACCATCTGAGCCACCAGGGAAGCCCATAAAGAATAACATTAGGAGACTTCAAATTCTAATGTACTGCACCTCTACATGGATCAACCCCGGCCTGACCGCCCATCTGTCAAGTACCATTGCTCACACAGGAGACTGAGCCTGCCTCCAGACCTTTTATGCAGCGACCTCAGTGCACAGTCCCAGCCCACGTGCCTGGCTAATGCCAGGATGCCAGGGTGCTACCCTGCGCTAATGGGTGCCGTGGCACGCCTGGCTAAGCTGAGCTTGGACTGGCTGAGCACTGCTAGCTGTCCTCTGCCACCTCTTCCAGGGAAAAAAGAAATCTATTACTGCTGTGCCTGTTCTGCTCCTGGACTCAGAGCCAGCAATTACCATTCACCAGGGGGCCCTAAGCCTTTCCTTGGCTTTGGGGGCAGAAACAAGTGACTGAAGTGCTAAGCTCATTAAATCCACCCCATGTGGGACAGGTACGTCATGGGTTTTTTCTATTTACTTTCAGGGGACAAATAGCTCCCCCACCCCCCACCCCGCCATGCTCAGATGGAATTAAGGAGCTCATGGCCCTGCACGCAGGTGATTTCCTGGGCTCTTGCACATCCCGACTACGGTTGCCGAGGAGACTGTGCAGCAGGACTCCTGGCCATGTTTCTGGTGCCCTCTGCCTGCTGGGAGGAGGGGGGTAACTTGTGCTTTTCCAAATCCTCAAAACCCTCCTGTGGAGCTGGTGACTTTGGTGGTGAACTCTGTTTCCCACATTTCAAAACTGTTTCCTTGAACCTAACTTGGCTTGTATACCTGCAGATAAGTCCGGAACATTCGGTAATGTTTCCCTGAGCTGTCCGCCAGGAACAGAGAACCCCTCTTTTACATTTATCCTTGTGTCAAACCCCTACTGTTTGGAATCTCCAGGGTCTTCCTAGAGACCCTATTCGGGCTATTGTTTGTTACTTTCCTAAACTTTCTCCCTCCCTGTCTCTCCAATCATACTATCTGAGATCGTCATTGTTAACATGATAAATATGGTCTCCCAATCTTTTGTGTGTGAAACACATTTCTTTGCCTGTCTAGCTATCTATCCTCTATCTATGTGTCTTTGTATCAGTTATGTATACATGTATTTATTATCTATTCTCATATCCATGTGATGATGGTGTTGTAGTCGCTCAGTTATGTCGGATTCTTTGTGACCCTATGGGCTGTAGCCCTTCATGCTCCTCTGTCCATGGGATTCTCCAGGCAGGACTACTGGAGTGGGTTGCCATTCCCTTCTCCAGGGGATCTTCCTGACCCAGGGATTGGGCCTGAGTCTCCTGCTTTACAGGTGGCTTCTTTACCCCTGAGCATCAGGGAAGCCCTCATATCTATGTATCTCTGTATGCTTGCTTGCATGCTAAGTCACTGCAATCATGTTCAACTCTTTGTGACCCTATGGCCTGTAGCCTGCCAGGCTCCTCTGTCCATGGGGATTCTCCAGGCAAAAATACTGGAGTGGGTTGCCATGTCCTCCTCCAGGGGATCTTCCCAACCCAGGGATCAAACCCAGGTCGCCCACATTGCAGGCAGATCCTTAACCACCTGAGTCACCAGGGGGGCCCAAGAATACTGGAGTCGGTTGCCATGTCCTCCTCCAGGGGATCTTCCCAACCCAGAAACCAAACTGCAGTCACCTGCATTGCAGGCGGATTCTTTACCAGCTTAGCTACCTGTATCTCAGTATACATATATCTAATTTGTGTACCATGTAGTTGTCTATGTATCTATGTTTCTACCTACCAATATATCACTTATTATTTCTCCACACATGCACACATGCACATACTAATAAGAACTGCCCATATTTCAAAGCTCCTATCACTATAGGATTCTTGTCCTCTGGACAGTGGGTCAGATCTATTCCAGCTATTTCATTATAAAGTGTCAACCCTCCTCCCCCTTCAAGGTTGGTAAAGCTGAGACCCAGGGAAAGCTGAAAGTTACTCTGTCTGCTATGCTGGTTGCACTGCATGGCTTCCTCCCATCCTTCTCCTGACTCTAAGGCAGAGTTGCTGTTATTATCGATATTTCTAATATGTGGAGGGAACAGTCTTAGGGCAAACTGCCTGAGGTCAGTGTTAGGAGGAGGTCAAAGCCATGCTCCATGTTCTCTATCCCAGCTGTTTACTGTATCCTGACTCTGGTATCACTCCTGGGGAGGACCCTGGTTTTTACTTTATTTCTTATTCTTAGAGCAGGAAGCTGTGGTCTTCCATTTCTGGTCATTCCAAGCTGAATGTTTCAGCCTAGAATGAAAACTTATCTGCTGCAAATAGTTGCTCAGGGATTAAAAGAGAAACAAAATAAAAACAAAACCAAATTCCTCAAATATATGCCTGCCTGCACAAAGAGCATTTACTTGAAGCTAAACCATAAAAATCCTACTTTTTTCCCTTTACAGATGTAATTGTTACATATGTTCATTATGAATTCATAATGAGGGCCCAGAACAGATGGTGCCGACTTAAAATGACATGCACTGCAAGCAATGCTGGTCCATAAGGGGGCTGCTGCTGCCCCTGAAGGCACCAAATGAGGGGGTGGTGGTCAGCTGCCAACTTAAAATGACATGCACTGCAAGCAATGCTGGTCCATAAGGGGGCTGATGCTGCCCCTGAAGGCACCAAATGAGGGGGTGGTGGTCAGCAGAGAAGCCCTGAGGCTGGTCTGGCTTGCCTGTGGCCTGGACAGGAGCTGCTGGGCACCGAGCCATGTTTGGAAGAATCTTAAGCAGAATTTGGAGCTAGTCCTGTACTTGTCACAGCCTTCTTGGTGGCCTAAGATATGTCCTAGCAGTCAGAGCAACAGGAGCTGGGGACTTATCCTGCCAGAATTGGCTCGAGTCCTGGAGGAGACAGGCAGGGCTCCTGTCTGGTGTCAGAGACCCCTCACTATGGTAGGGGGTCCTCTCCCACATGTCCCATGCATGGGTGCTCTGTCTGATCTGATGGGCTTGTCCTGACTCCTCTTCTGAGCTCATTTCTCCTCCCAGTGTGAATATGCTGCTCTTCCTCTTATACCCAAGCCTGGATGGAGAATGGGGCGCTGACCTCAGTAATCTGATGTATTAGTTGATGCTAATATTATGCTAATATCATGGAGTGGAGGTCACGCCGTCACATCTCTTATGCCACTTAATCCACACAAGTTTCCAATTATTTGTCATTGTAGGCTTTTGGAATCTCATTCTAAGTGAAAGATATCAGGCTTGAATTGAGGTCCATTTGATTGCAAAGCCCATGATTTGTCTAATAGAGTCTCTTACAAGCATTAAGGTTTGTTAAAGATTAAATTTGTAATCCTCTTCTGCGAGGATATTAATGATTTTTTTCAGGAGATGCTTACTAGTGAATATCTGAGCTTAGACAGTTGGCTATTGAGGGTGGAACCTCAGTTTTGAGGGATGAGAGTCATCTCCAGGTGGAGACCACGCAGATATAATCCTCAGAGGACATCACAAACATGCTACTTACATTTCACCATGAGCTTGTGTTAGTTCTTCCCTGCTGCTCTTCGCTCCTGCAGATTCCCTCTAAATGGCCGTGATGTCAACTCCGAGGACTAGAGGAACCTTGCAGAGAGTTCTGGTCCATGTGTGAAAATGAAAAAGCACTATAATCCCCTCCATGTCCTTTTGCAACTATTCAGGTAGTATGAGTACTGACTGGTTAAAGGAAAGTGAAATCTGGGGAGTGGGCTGCAACTACAAAGGCCACATGCTTGGACTTCCCTGAAAACTAAAACTCCTTTGACTATTACTCAGCCATTAATAAGAATGAAATAATGCAGTCTGCAGCAACAAGGATGGGCCTAGATTGTCACACTGAGTGAAGTCAGAGAGAGAAGGAGAAATATCCTGTGACATCCCTCATATGTGGGATCTAAAAAGAAATGATACAAATGAACTTATTTTCGAAACATAAACAGACACGCAGACTGAGAGAATAAACTTATGGCTGCCAGGGGAAAGGATAAGGGGAAGGAATAGTTAGGGCATTTGGAGTAGACATGGACATGCTGTTATAGTTAAAGCGAATAACCAACAAAGACCTACTGTATAGTGCAGCGAACTCTGTTCAATTGTTATGTGGCAGCTTGGACGAGAGGGGAGTTTGGGAGAGAATGGATACATATATACATATGTATATATGGCTGAGTCCCTTTGCTCTTCACCTGAAACTATCACAATATTTATAATCAGCTATATCCCAATAAAAAATTAGAAGTTAAAAACACCTAAGACTCCTTTTGCAGGTTGGAGGAATTATAAAAACAAACAGTTAAATAGATGAATATCTTTTCTGTCATGTACCAGCGCTGCATCCTACTGAACAAAGAAAGTGAAAGTGTTAGTTGCTCAGTCGTGTCCGACTCTTTGCGACCCCATGGACTGTAGCCCACCAGGCTCCTCTGTCCATGGAATTCACCAGGCAAGAATACTGGAGTGGGTTGCTGTTTCCTTCTCCAGGGGATCTTCTGGACCCAGGGATTGAACCCAGGTCTGCCTCATTGCAGGCAGATTCTTTATAGTCTGAGCCACCAGGAAGACAACCAGTAAATCATGTGTGTTTACCGCTAAGGTCCACTTCATCGATTTAAAGGATAAATTGTGGCGATTTTGTTTCTGTGAGATGCATCTCACAGACTTCATGCTCTATCATACGATGGGGGAAGAAATAAGCATTTGGTCTCTCTTTTCTTCAGAGGCTGTTGGAAGACTTTGTATGGACATAAACCTTCCTGGAAAGAGGCAGCTATGTCACCCCTCACCTGCTCCCCAGCCTGGCTGTATCAGAGGGTGACTCTCTCTAGAGAAGGGCTCTGGGTGTGAGGTCCCAAGGGTTCCATCATTGGCATTGTATTCTGGCCACCTCTGACAAGCCCCCAGCACCTGAGCCTCAGTCCTCATCCATGAAAGAAATGAACACGGTGAAATCTCTTCTTCTTACTTCAGAGAAATGTTATAAGAACAAATGAGAGAACACGGTCGAAAGCCTTTTGTAAATTTTAACCTGCTTTGCAGATATCTGCTGCTTTTAGAATATCCTATTAACACAGGGTTTCACAACTTTAGTACTGTTGATATTTTGGGTCAAATCATCTGTTTGGGGGAAAGGCAGCTGTCCTGTGCATTCAGTTTCCTCACCTGTGGTGTATTAATAATAATAAGCACACCAACCTCATATGTATTATTTATCCTCACTGTGAGGCTTCAATGAGATGATGCACATAATACTATCAACAGTGTGCAGAGTATCCATGGTACATGATCAGGAAATATTTGCTTTTATTTGAAGATACTATCTCTAATGTAAAGCTGTCCACATAGAAACACAAGCCAGGGAAGTGACCTTTCTTGGCCCCTACCCCTGCATTATACTCTATGCAGTGTGCACACAGACTTCATGCACCATTTTCCAAATATGTTCTAATGAATAATTGTCAGGATAACAAGATTGGGGTGGGGGGGATACTAAATGCAGGCTTCCCTGGTGGCTCAGATGGTAAAGAATGCACCTGCAATGCAGGAGACCCAGGTTCAATCCTTGGGCCAGAAAGATCCCATAGAGAAGGGAATGGCTACCCACTGCAGTATTCTTGCCTGGAGGATTCCATGGACAGAGGAGCCCGGCGGGCTACAGTCCATAGGGTTGCAGAGTCAGACACAACTGAGTGACTAAGACACACACACATACTAAATGCAGCGGTGAAACAAGTTTGGGAAAGTCAGTGTTTTCCTTTTGTAGTATTAGATTTCTTAGAGCTGTTAAGTGCACTAATAGGCAAGTGTCCACATTTGGTTCACCGTGCGAACTTGTCCACACGGATGGACTTGTTCTCTTCAGCACCAAAGGCACCTTAATAAAGGATGTATTGTGCTAAATGTGGAAGAGGTTTGCTATTCTCTAAACTAACAAATCAAAGAGGATTGGAACCTTACTAATGGAAAGAAAGTCATGCAAAATGAGCTAAATTGCCCACATTTAGCCTGAGGGGAAAACTGAGACCCATAGCTTTTGGTGTAGTTTTCTGTTCTATCAAGAGGATATTTAATAATATACATGTATTTTTTCCCCTCTTTCTGATGATTAAACCTATTTTCAGGGAAGAAATAGAGATGCAGACGTAGAGAATGGACGTGTGGACACAGTGGGGGAAGGGGAAGGTGGGAAGAATTGGGAGGTTGGGATTGACATGTATACAAAACAGGTACCTACTGGTACTAGGTACTTCTCTAAGCTGCTGCAAAGCCCAGGGAGCTCAACTTGGTGCTGTGTTGACCTAGAGGGGTGGGATACGAAGGGGCGGGAGGCTCACGAAGGAGGGGGATGTATGTACAAATAGCTGATTCACTTCTTTGTACAGCAAAAGCGAGCACAGTCTTCTGAAGCAATTATACTCCAATAATAAAGTGAAAAATAGAAGAGAGGATATTCATGTAGGCACATGTAATGCGGAAACTTGCTTATAGATTTGAAACAAATATATATAATATACAATGTATGTATACACACATGTACACATACAGGTACACACACGCATAGTTTCCTGACAATGAAAGGGTAATGTTCTTTCTCTGTTGGCTTTTTTCCCCCTGATGTCTCATGAGAATTTTGTTTTTTCTCCTGTGTGACTTGGGACCTTTTTACTGATTTGATGAAATTCCACATGATCTCAGGATATGGTCCATGGAAGCAGAGCAGTGAAGTAGTTTATAGAACTGTTGGAGAAAGAACCTCCCTTTGTATTAATATTGGCTCCGGCTTCCTTGCAAAGTGTTACATTTTATGCTGTGCTGTCTACCAGGACAGCCTGATCCCATCACCTCAATTCTAAACTGGAATGGAATGTTAAGATAACTGGCTCAGGGACTGTCCCAGCGAATTGCCCAGAGAGGCTCGGGGGCTGGCCAGAAGGGAATTGAACCCTGGTGAACTCTGCCAGAGCCCTAGGGTTATCACAGCCTCCTAGTGACAGTTGCCTCAAGTCAGAACCCAGCGTCCTTCATAATTGATTTTTCTCTAGTTATAAAACTTGCCGTTCTTGCACTAAGTTTTTCCCCCATGAAACTTGTGTGTCTTTTTAGCTGGAAGTGGAAGCGATTGGGAGAAGTGATGATCTAGAAAAAGATGACTGCATACCATGGTCGTCCTTCCAAGCATCACTTAAATGCTCTGTCTTTTTACAGTGCCTGTACCTGGGGCCGGTGTCACACTTTTGCGGCAATGTAGTTACAGCTGCAGTGGCATTTCCATGATAAATCCCTGTCTTCAGGTGCTCATGACAGCCTTGGGGAAAAATCACTCTTTGGGCTGAAATTTCTCATATCCGTTCTCACCTCCAAGGTGAAATTCTTGTTTTAAAGTCTGGTAGAAAGCTCTGTATCTGTGACTATGTAAAGCCTCTCAAAGGACCCCTCGGAGTAGGGCTGAGGGTAGGCAATAGCTATCAGGAGAGTGAGATTTGGGAAATTCAGGGTCCTCATCTGTGTCCTATTTGGGAGTCAGGGCCCCAGGATCACTTCACGGATTCTGCCTTGGAGTGATAAGAGGTGATTTTGTAAGTGAAATTTATTTCTCTGATTGCTGGGTGTTGGAGAGAGTGTGTTCATTCTAGAAACAGGGGAGTAAAGGAATTCTGCAGGGAACCTTAGATTCACTTCTTTTTTTTTTTCATTTATTTTTATTAGTTGGAGGCTAATTACTTTACAATATTGTAGTGGGTTTTGTCATACATTGACATGAATCAGCCATGGATTTACATGTATCCCCCATCCCGATCCCCCCTCCCACCTCCCTGCCAATCCCTCTGGGTCTTCCCAGTGCACCAGGCCCAAGCACTTGTCTCATGCATCCAACCTGGGCTGGTGATCTGTTTCACTATAGATAATATACATGTTTCGATGCTGTTCTCTCGAAACATCCCACCCTCGCCTTCTCCCACAGAGTCCAAAGTCTATTCTGTACATCTGTGTCTCTTTTTCTGTTTTGCATATAGGGTTATCGTTACCATCTTTCTAAATTCCATATATATGTGTTAGTATGCTGTAATATTCTTTATCTTTCTGGCTTACTTCACTCTGTATAATGGGCTCCAGTTTCATCCATCTCATTAGAACTGATTTAAATGAATTCTTTTTAACGGCTGAGTAATATTCCATGGTGTATATGTACCACAGCTTCCTTATCCATTCATCTGCTGATGGGCATCTAGGTTGCTTCCATGTCCTGGCTATTATAAACAGTGCTGCGATGAACATTGGGGTGCACGTGTCTCTTTCAGATCTGGTTTCCTCGATGTGTATGCCCAGGAGTGGGATTGCTGGGTCATACAGCAGTTCTATTTCCAGTTTTTAAAGAAATCTCCACACTGTTCTCCATAGCGGCTGTACTAGTTTGCATTCCCACCAACAGTGTAAGAGGATTCACTTCTCTCACATCCGTCTAGGCACCGTATGTCAAAGTGGACACGAGTCAGTCTATTAGCAGTGATCTAACCTCACCATCATCCGTGCTGCTGTTCAAATAGTTTTCTCAGCCTGGAATTCCTTTTCTGCCCTATTCTATCAGAACCCCAATCTTCCCATAAAATCCAACTCATATGGCACCTTCTCTGAGCCCCATACGCCACCTGTTGTATCCATGAAACCCTTCTTGTGTTGTATTTTTCCAGCATGCTATTTTTTATTGGATAAGAATTGCTTTGTGATGCTGTGTTAGTTTCTACCATACAGTGAAGTGAATCAGCTACATGTGTACATATATTCCCTCCTTGTGGACCTCCCACCCCCCACCAGCCCACTCCTCTAAGTCATCACAGAGCACTGAGCTGAGCTTCCTGAGCTTTACAGCAGGTTCCCGAGCCAGTACTTTCTACCTCTACCGGAGTCATTCCTATAACTTCTGCTGCTCCTCTCTTTCAGCAGGTCACAAACTTCCCGAGGGTAAAGCACTCGAACTTTTGCAAACAACATAGCAGCAGCATTGCCTATTAGATACTCAACAAATGTTTGTTAGATCAGTTTATTATCAACACTTATGCAACAAACTGTGGAAAATTCTTCAAGAGATAGGAATACCAGGCCCCCTGACCTGCCTCCTGAGAAATCTATATGCAGGTCAAGAAGCACCAGTTAGAACAGGACATGAAACAATGGACTGGTTCCACATCGGGAACTGCTTATTTAACTTATATGCAGAGTACATCGTGAGAAACGCTGGACTGGATGAAGCACAAGCTGGAATCAAGATTGCCGGGAGAAATACCAATAACCTCAGATACGCAGATGACATCACCCTTATGGCAGAAATCAAAGAAGAACTAAAGAGCCTCTTGATGAAAGTGAAAGAGGAGAGTAAAAAAGCTGGTTTAAAACTCAGCATTCAGAAAATGAAGATCATGGCATCTGGTCCCATTATTTCATGGCAAATAGATGGGGAAACAATGGAAACAGTGAGAGACTTTATTTTTGGGGGGTCCAAAATCACTGCAGATTGTGACCGCAGCCATGAAATTAAAAGACGCTTACTCCTTGGAAGAAAAGCTATGACCAACCTAGACAGCATATTAAAAAGCAGAGACATTACTTTGCCAACAAAGGTCCGTCTGGTCAAAGCTATGGTTTTTCCAGTAATCATGTATGTATGTGAGAATTGGACTATAAAGAAAGCTGAGTGCTTAAGAATTGATGTATTTGAACTGTGGTGTTGGAGAAGACTCTTGAGAGTCCCTTGGACTGCAAGGAGATCCAACCAGTCCATCCTAAAGGAAATCAGTCCTGAATATTCACTGGCATGACTGATGCTGAAGCTGAAACTCCAATACTTTGGCCACCTGATGTGAAGAATTGACTCATTGGGAAAGACCCTGATGCTGGGAAAGATTGAAGACGGGAGAAGGGGATGACAGAGGATGAGACGGTTGGATGGCGTCATCGACTCGATGCAGATGAGTTCGAACAAGCTCTGGTAGTTGGTGATGGACAAGGAAGCCTGGTGTGCTGCAGCCCATGGGGTAGCAAAGAGTTGAACACAAATGAACGACAGAACTGAACTCATTCAACAGTAGTCATATTCTAACACTCTTCAAAGTGATAGCACTCTTGGAGACGTTGAACTCCCAAACCTAAATAGATATGACTCTTGCCCTTGGCAAGCATGTGATTTGGGATGCGTAGCAAGAAGGAAGGAAAAAAATGAAAAGAAATAGTTATAAGACAAAGCTGGATTAGAACCATGGTGTGCCCGAAGTAGAGTTTTAGCGTCAGAGCGTTTATGGACAATGCCTTTGTAAATGGAGGGTGTGGGATGGATTTGTGGTTGGGGGAAGGATCTGGGCTGGGGAGGTCTGTTTGGATCCACTTCACTAAATCATGGAAAGCTTCCCTGGTGGCTCAGTTGGTAAAGAATTTGTCTGCAAGGCCGGAGACTGCCTGCAATGCAGGAGATGCAGGTCCGATGCCTAGGTCAGCAGGATCCCCTGGAGAAGAAAATGACAACCCACTCCAGTATTCTTGCCTGGGAAGTCCTGTGGACAGAGGAGCCTGGCAGGCTACAGTCCATGGAGTCATAAGAACTGGACACAACTTAGTGACTAAACCACAAAGTCATGGAAAGCTTTTTTAAAATGCTATCAGTAGAGGTTAATCTGAAGCCTTTTCTACGATGGTTTTCAAAATTGTTCTGGAAATAAATCAACTTGCTGTTGCACCTCCAGCAAATGTTAGTCTTTTTAACAATACACCGCAGGAGGGCTCACAGTCTTCCTTAAATGGACCCCCACCAGACTCACGTAAGATTGTTGAAAAGCCAAGATGACTCTAAATACAAAGTGTGTCTCAAAGTGAGTTTTGACGCGTCCTCCATTCCCCATTTTCAGCATCTCTGTTATTCAAGTCTCCCCACCGATTGATTGCTGGTGTTTTGTCTCTTCTCGTGTCTCTGTTGTATTGAATTTGAGGTCTGCGAGGAGACCCAGCCTGATGGGGAGGATGTGGAAAGTGATCAGAGCCAGGACTTGCTCCTTAATTCCGCCTGCTGTGTTGCTCCCCGAATGACACCAGGAGCCAGGGCACAAACGAGCCAGCCACTGTAAGTCCTCGTCTCTGTGCGGCGGCTGCGTTTGCTACCTTATTACTGAACAAGCTATCTTTTTGGATAGAATGCCCCTCCGGTCAATTTTCAAATGGATTTGGATGTTGGAAGATCTTCTCAGCTTCTGTGATTAAATCCAACTCAGGATTTAAAAGCAGGCATTCTGCACATTTGGGATAATTAACTAAAGCTTATCCCACTTTATCCCAAATCCCTGTTGACCTATTTTAGGTGTAATGTTTCAAGAGTTGCGATCCAAAGGTGGAAACAGTCAGCAGCCTCTTGCCACCCCATCCCATTCCTTCTTCTCTCCCCAGTCCCCCACGTTTTCAACTTTCATGCCTAACTATCCCCCTGGAAGTTAAATTGAGTTCAACACTCTTTTTTTAGAAAGCTCACCAGATGCAAACTTGGCACTAGGTTCGAGTGCAGAGAGCATTGGGACCCAGGGAATCAAATGGGCTGGCTCACCTTGAAAGCTCTGAATGCTCCCATCACATGACCTTGAATATGTTAGCTGTGCATACTCAGTGCATTACAAGACTGTTCCTTTCTCCAGGCTGCTAATCATCACCACCCCAAAAGCTCCCTCTCTCCTTCTTACTCTGTCTTTAACCACCTCTCTCTCTCTATCTGTCCTTCTCACCCCCCATCTAACCCCTGTGCAGAGTCAAGGGAGTAAAAGGCAAAGACGTAACAAAGAAACCCAGCAAAAGTGTCTTAGCCCTCAGATAAGACACACTCTTTCACTATGCACTCTATTCTATTCTTAACTCCAGAAGGAAAGAAAAAAAAAAAACAATCAAATGACCCTGCTAATTGTACAATTACAAAATAAGGTGAAATGGCATTTAAACAGGCATAGAGAGCTGTTCTTTACATACCAAGTTTTCCCATTGTACAGCAAGCACACCTTCTTTTCCTTCCTTTCTGCTTTTCTGACCTCTGCCGTTATCTCTAGATTTATCAGCAATACTAGATGGCTTTTTCACATCAGTAAGCACCATCCAAAATATAACAATCAGAAAGAATCAGAGAAAATAAATCAATGTCCACAAACAACCGACCAATTTTGGCAAGTACAATTTATTCATAAAAGCTACAGTTCACTGGGGATTCTCTTGTCTTGCATCCACAATGCCCTTGATTCAGATGCCAGCGTGGTGAGCGCCAGGTGGCAGCCAAGATGGGAAGACGAGCATTGTTCCATCCTCGCTGCTTTGTTCTCTTAATGCCTCTGGTCTCCTTCTTTTTAATCTCAGAGGCGCATTTCATTCTAGGAGTTCTATAGGATTGTTATCCTAACTAATTGAAGATAGAAATTAAAGATGAACAGGCCTTGGGTTTTTCAGTGGGGAGAGAGTGGTGCAGGGAAGGGTTTATTAAAAGGAGGGTTGCTGGTCCTGTCAAGAGGCTCACTGCTCCGAGAATTTCTGATGCACCCTCTTGATCATGCGTATCATTGCCCCTCAGAGGTCAACATCATTCACCAGCAGAAACCATCTTAGCAGAAAGGCTCCCGTATTTCAGCTCTATATTCTGTCTAGGATTAATCGCATATTTTTCCCAAAGGGACTCTACGTTTCCCAGCCAACACTACAGATATTTTGTGTCAGATCCCCTTTTACTTTCTAGCTTACACTCACTTTCTTAAGGATTTCGCGTCCTCTCTTTATGCAAGTCTGCTTCCGTCTGGGGTCTGAAGGGGAGGCTGTATACCTTGCATTTCAGTTAGGGACCTTAGAAAGGCCAACAGGAGAAAAATGGGAAGAATGATGGAGAGATTTCACTGGCCAGAACTGTGGGCAGGAGACACGGATGGGAAATATACAAGGAAAGCTTTCTTTGACCTGTAAACAAGGGCTCCTAGCCCTGAAAACACAGAGTAAATTGTTCTGCTGACAATAATTAATTAGCAATAATAGTTTGCACTCCGAGCTCAGCTTTCATCTGGCAACCTCAAAGCACTTCACAAACCGCACTTAATTAGGGCTCTGGCTCCCTGCAGAAGGTGAGCAGGTATTAATAGCACCCTTCATCCTGCGAGGACACAGGTTCAGTGGCCCGTCCAGTGGCTGGTTACTCCGTTCAGTGGGGAAGAAAGGAGACCTCAGTCAGTTTGCCAGGGTCCACGTCTGTGTCACCAAAGTGGCGGGCAGTGACCTGCCTGGGTGACCGGCGTGCACTGTTGCTGATCAGTCACCAACCTGACACAATCGTGCTGTGAGTGTAGCCCACTGGTCCTGTCCTCACCTGGGCTGACTAGCTGGCTCACAGCCTCTTATCAGATCACAGCGTGGAAAAACTCAGCTTCCTGTTTCCAAAGCAAGCTGGGAGGTGAACTTGCCTGCACAGACAGTATTTAATTTGTGACGGCTTGATGAGGTTAGTCGCCTTGCTTGTTGCCGCTGTGTTCTCCCTGCCGCGTGTTCACCAGACTTCCTTTCTGCCGGTGCCTTGTCATGAGGGCGGATGGAGAGGGATCCGAGAGGAAAGGAGGGGAGGTGCTCCTGGGATGGGGGTGCGGGGCATGCTGCCACTGCCCTTTTCTGCCCGTCCTCCCGTTGGCCCTGGGTTGGCAGCTGCTGCTGCCTGCTCCCCCACCCCCGGGCCCCCCAGATGGAAGGAGGGAAGATTAACTCTCCCTGCATCTCCTGCCAGGGCTGTGTGGTGGATTAGGCTGGCAGACAGACCCAGATAGCTTCATCTTTGGGAGCTGGAAGATTTCTCAAGGTCATTCTGCAATGCACATATGTTTCTGAGTTGCTCCAGGAAGCCAACTGCTAGGTCCACTCAGATCCTGGGTTTCTGACTTATGAGAGGGATTCCTAAACTGTGCTAGCACTGACATTGCTTTTCATTTCAAACATTATGCAGAACACACCCCGTGCAAATTTCCCCACAATAAAACACTAAGGTATTATTAGTCCTTTTAATACTTGTACTGTGGGAAATGCAAAATGACAAATAGCTATTGTAAAATTCAATAATGATCTTGTACAAATACACATTTTATTTATGACAATATAAAATACTCTGGAAAATAAAATAAATGTGGATTTTTTTGCAAAGCACTGATTTTTTTATTTTTTAGGTGAAGGATGACACTTAACACACACTCAAATTTGAAACTGCTTACAGTACCTATATCCTTCAAGGGCCCTTGGCAAGTAGGTTGGAAACTTTTAATTTATAATATAAAGCAAATAAAAATTGGGGGTGACTAAACCTGTCAGAATTCTCAGAAACGGACCTAACACTTTCTGGATGATCGGACTATTTGGCTGAATGTTTATGCCAGGGGAGGACCATTTGGGGAAATTCCTTGAATCCTCAGAAACACCTCTTTCATGGGTTTCTTCTACCTTTCATGCATGCTGGGTTTCTCTTTAGTGTCTTTTTTCCCTGCTGGAGATATCAAAGCATTTTTTTTTTTATTGACTACAGTGAGGATTACAAAAGTCATGCAAAACAGGACCATGGTGGATTTGCAGTGTATCGGAGAGTCTCTAAATTATTATATGAATTTGAATTCTTTTTTTTTTTTTTCCTGCATTATCAAGGTCTAGAAGGCCAACAAAGAGAGCTAAGGAGGATCCAGGGCTCAGAGAAATTATTGAAAGGAGAACAGATTGTTGTAAAGATCAAGCGTAGCTTGATGCCATCATGGCGAGCATTTTTCGAGCTCCTGCTATGTCTGCATCTTCACAGAGATAAAATAACAAGGCATATGAACAATGTGTATGTCACTGCTATTGTTGTTTTCTACACAACAATAGTGAAGGGTAGTTATCTTTATTCCCGTTGTTGAGAAAACACAAGCTCTGTGTGGTGTGACTTGCTCAAGGTCACATGTGGGAAATGGCAGAGCTGGACTCAGGTGCAGGTCTGATTCAGGATGAGATGCTCAGGCTGTGGCTGAGCATACCTGTTCTGGCAGGGGCTCCCTTGTTCCTAAGCGTCACTTGAAAAGCAACTTGCTTCACAGCCGTGAGGGCTCACACTGCTGGTGTTGCTTTTGGTAGATGGCTGGCTGCCCCACGTGCACCAGGATAGGAATCACTGGAGTTCTGCTACCCAAGAAAAGAGGTGATGGAGAGTCTTCCCTTATGGAGCGTTTTCCCAGATGTGGCAACTTGTAGAATCAGAGATACTAGTTTCAGCTTTAAAGGAAAGATCTGTGACCTCAGAGCCAAGCTCAAGTCCGAGATACACCAGTGTTTGACTTTTCACAGGATATTTGACTTCCCTAGATCTCAGTTCTCCTTTCTATAAATTGATGATTCATTCAGTCACTAGGAAATTGTTTGAGTCTCAGTCATTGGTCTAGCCCTGTGTTGGGTGGCTGTTCTCTGTCTAATAGGAAATCAATCCAGTGGCAGATGAATTAAAAATGGAATGATAATTCAGTGAAGCAAGTGGAATAATACAGACTGAAAAACCTTTTACGGATGCCTAATGAAATCAAGAAAGGTGTTGTTGAAAGGTGACATTTGAATCCAATTTTGAAGACATATTGGGCTTCCCTGATAGCTCAGTTGGTAAAGAATCCACCTGCAATGCAGGAGATCCTGGTTTGATTCCTGGGTAGGGGAGATCTGCAGGAGAACAGAAAGGCTACCCACTCCAGTATTCTTGGGCTTCCCTTGTGGCTCAGCTGGTAAAGAATCTGCCTGCAATGGGAGAGACCTGGGTTCAATCCCTGGGTTGGGAAGATCCCCTGGAGAAGAGAAAGGCTACGTACTCCAGTATTCTTGCCTGGAGAATTCCATGGACTGTATATATAGTCTATGGGGTTGCAATGAGTCAGACTTGACTAAGTGACTTTCACTTTGAAGACATACGAATTGATCAGATGAGGAGTTCAATTCAGTTTAATTGGGATGTGTGTGTATGTGTGTGTAATTGTATGTGTGCATGTCTCTATTATGTACCTGTGCTAGGTTTGGGGTGAAAAACTGTAAATAAGACAAATATACCATCTCTAAGATGTTTAGTCTGATTAGGGAATGAGGTCACTCAGCCTGGAACATTAAAAGCTGCATTGAGCGTACACAGGAGCACCTCCAACTCACCTCGGGCAGGAGGAGAATTTCAAGCAGACGAAACGGCTGTGTCAAGGTGATGGAGGGTGAATGAGCACCACATGCACCAGTGCTGTGTTTATGGGTGAAACGTAGATGATAAGGCTGGAGAACCACCTAAGGGGTGACCGGTAAAGGGTCACCCATATTTAGTTAGAATTTTACCCTGATGTGACGGAGGACTTTAATCAGGGGAGCAGACTAAAGGAGAGCTTTTGGTGGCAAGAAGGAAGAATTTCTTCTGAAACTGGAAATAATAGCCCAAAGGAGAGAATATGGGCCTAGGACACCCATATGGGAAGTTCTTGCAGTGGGAGCAGTAGGTGGGTTGGCAGATTGAAAACAGCTGATGCAGGAAATAGCCCTGAATGAGAAGACACAATTCACAGATTGATGAGGTTTGAGGGTAAAAGAAGGACTCAGGGTAAAGGGCAGAGTGAAAACGGGATTTAGTTTTCCAAAGAAGAGAAGGCCTGATGGAGAAGCCCTGAGTTCCCGTCTGGATGTATTCAGTGAAGTGCTCGTTGCTCAGGCAGAGGTGTGCACTTGGTCAGGTGGGGATTCGTGGTCAGATCTCAAGAGAAAGGTAGGAGCTGGAGGTTTGGATTTGGTCAGCATGACGATGTGGGTGTACCAGTGGTGATGAGAACGATGAGAGCAGAGGACCAATGATATCAGAGAAGGGGAAGTCTGGGGGTTACACTAAAGTGGATTCGCTGTTAGGAGACTCAAAAGGAAAACCAGAGAAGTTTGAGGAAGATCAAGAACGACTAAGAACCTGGAGGTTAACATAGGATGGGCAGTGAGCTACAAAAGAGGATGGAAATGGAAGATGAAGCATTAGGTTGGCAGTTAGAGGACCACTGCTGGGCTCACAAAGAACTAGCATCTCCCCTATGCATGTCATGAGGCTGTTCTGTGGGCCGATGAGCCAACACATGTGAGAACAATAGCCTGTGAAATTCTGGACAAAGGTCAATCATGTGCTCCCTGCCTGCATCTCTTCTTCCCCTTCTCCACTGTCTCACACTCCTGAACGCTATTTGCAGCTGCCAGCCCCTTCTAGAGAACAAAGCCACCTATATTGTTCATCCACCTCCTCCTATGCTGCTGCTGATCTTTATTTCTTAGTTTGTGCTGTTCGCTCTTCCAAGAAAGACTTGCCAACATCAGCTTGTATCTTATTAACCCCTGCAGATCCTTTGGGACTGATTTTTAGCACCTCCTCCAGGAAGCCTTTGCTGATTCTCAGCGGTGGAAACCACTCCCTCATTCCCCCCCAACTAGGTACCCAAGGCTGGGTAAAATGTCTCCCCTCTGGTCTTCCCTGACACCCAGTGCCTCTCAGTATCACCATACATTCTCGTTCACCATTCACTGTTTGTATGTGTGTGGGTGCATGCTCAGTCATGTCCAACTCTTTGTGACGCCCTGAATTGTAGCCCGCCAGCCTCCTCTGTCCATAGAACTTTCCAGGCAAGCGTACTGGAGCAAGTTGCCATTTCCTACTCCAGAAGATCTTCCCCAAAGGGGATCAAACCTGCATTTCTGTGTTTCTTGCATTGGCAGGAGGATTCTTTATCACTGTAACACCTTGCGTAGCATGTTCATTTAATGTCCATGATCTGTGTTCTCTTTATCAGCAACATCTGTGTTCTATCACTCTCAGAGTCCCCACACTCTAGCTCAATGTTTGACACTTAATAGATCCTCCATGAAGAGTTGTTGAACATGAATGAACAAATAAAATGCAGACACTCAGGTGTTGTTTTCCTTTTCTTGCGACCAGAGCACTCAACCTCTGAACAGCCCTCGACCACTCACCTAAGAAGCAAAGCATTTGGTGGGTAGCTGTGACCAGACTGGCTGGCAGCGCTAATTAAAACATTCAGCCCACGCATATGTCAATCCAGAAACAGCATGCCAGGGAAGATAACTCCTGATCCGAACTCATCCCCAGAGCTTTTCCTGAGCCCAGCTGTTTAGAAGCAGTCTGCAGCATGGCCACTTGATAAAATTATTTCTGTTTGGTGAGTGTGGGTGGG
The DNA here is from genome assembly GCF_033118175.1 of Dama dama. Lineage (NCBI taxonomy): Eukaryota > Metazoa > Chordata > Mammalia > Artiodactyla > Cervidae > Dama > Dama dama. The sequence continues at coordinate 20,245,330 of NC_083682.1, read as the reverse complement.
CAGGCAGGCGTGTGAAACCGGGACTGTCAAGGGGTAGGAGCTGATGGGAAGTCAAATCGCAGAAGCTTTGGGAATGAAAGCACCATGAAAAAAAAATCCCTACAGACCTCATCAAGTTTGGGGTTAGAGAGTATGAAAAGAGAAAGGCATATCTGATGGTTACACTCTCCTTAGACTCTCAGACTTTAACGCACAGTGCAACTTCAAGTCACAAACACACACTCTTAGACACAAACCTGAGACAAGGTCTCTTGCAGCCCTTCACCTTCCAGAGCTGGTATGTAACTCCTTCCAGTCACCAGGTTCAAAACAGAGCAAGCCTGGCAGTTTATTTGGCACAGAGGGTTGTCTTCTGACCATCTGAGATGCTATCTTCTGAGAATCTGAGACACACAGTGCTTGAGAGATGGAGAGAGAGAGAGATTTGGGTCCTCGTCCCAGCTCTAAGGCAAACTGGCCACGTGGTCCCCTGCAAATCCCTTGGCTCCTCCCAGCCCCTGTCCCCTCACCCTTAAAATGAGTGATTTGAAACCCAGATCTCTAGAGATTCTCCTTACACCATGACTATGAAATGTGATGCTCTTAATCTACAGGTGAGGGCTGTGTTAGGTCCAAGCTCATACAGAGAGGGTGAGTCATCATCCTGGACACATCTGCAGGGATGCTATCTCCTAGGTTACGGGTTTGGACCACCCTCTTCCCTTTAGACTCAGTTTGTCATGTCCATAGTCCCCCCCTCTCCCACCCTGTGTTGTTTACTTGGCTGAAACTCTGTTATCTCCCTTCACCAGGCCTTTGAAGAATCCCTTCTTTCTTCGTCTGGCTTTTGGCCATGTTCCTGGGCAGTTGTGAACAACTAGTCAGGCAATAGCCTGTCCTCTCACGGAGTATGTGCGGAGAGAAGAAAAATGGAAATCTGGTACATTTACGCCAGTGCAGCCTCATGGAACCCACACAGCTCTCTGCAGCTGGACAGAAACTGGGCCAGGAGAGCCATCCAAAGTGCCCTCTGCAAGTGCCCGTGGGGTTTTCCATCACAGAGTCAGAAGTGGAGGAGCTCCCTTCTGCCCACAGAGCTCCATCTGTCCTGCTGTCTTCAGGCTTCTTCAGTCAATGGGAACATCCTCCATTCTTTTTAGATGTGCAGAGGGTGGCCAGAGTTTTCAGGGGCTGGGAAGACCAGAAATCCTTCCTCCTCCTGGAGAGAGAAGGCACGACTCGATGACCCTCTAAGAAGGGTCTTGCTTTACATGTGCTTCTTTCTAGATTCTCAGTTGCTATCATTCTAACCTCAGGCTTCATCATCTGTATTCAAGGAAGTCAGCAGAGGATCAGCAAATAATGGGACTCCATGGGTTTTATTCAATAGTTGTAATTCATTTCACCAATATTTATTAAGCAACCACTACATGCCAGTCCTTCTGCTAGATGCCAGGAATACAAAAATGAATAAACCTTAAACTCTGGCATTCAAGATTCTGAATCTAGTTAGAGATTCACCTTCATAAAAGCAGTATAAGGTAGGTATTATTGATCCCTGTTTTACAGAAGGGGACATCAAGCCAAAAAGTGATTCAATGTATGTCTTAAGGTCATCCAGCTCCTAAGTTAGAAAGTAAGGATTCCAGCTGCACAAATTGGTGTATCTGGGAAGAGAAATCCGAGTGAGCGACTTACCCCAAGAATGTGCCAGAGGTCTCTGTCCCACCTCTTCGAGGGGACAGTCTGGTCTCTGAATTCCCCCTGCTTCCGGTGGGGGAGGGGGAAAAATGATCCATACTCCAGACCTGAAATCTCAAAACAGCTCTGCAGAGAGGAGATAACTATAAACAGGCACAGGGTGAAGTAACTCAGCAAAGGCATAATGAAGCCTATTCTCCGAGGTTATGGTGGGAAGCCCTGCTCTGCTCACCTCTCTGATAAGTGCTCACTGATAACTATGTATTACCTCTCCGAATCACAGGCAGTAATTACTAGACAGGAATTTAGTCTGAAAGGTGAGATGAGAGAGATTGGAGCTCGTTTGCTTTGCTTTTCTCTCCCACGGTTCGTGTTGCGGACACACTGTTGTGCATCCTTTTTCATCTAAAGGATGGGATGAATTTGGGAATTCTAGGAGCCTTGTGTCCGATTGCTAAAAAGCCTCAAACACCAACATCCAGTGATAATACTGACCTATTCCAGATGGCTTTACAAACAATCAAAGTAAGATATTAAACAAATTCAGTCTAATTCCTCCACTGCCTCATTAGAACAGAGCTATTTTGAGGGTCCCAGTCTCAGACCTTCAACCCATCCTAACTTGGCCCCATGAGAAGACCCTCACCCTATCCTGGCCACCTGGTAGGGATATTTTGTTTTAATTTTTGTTTTCTTTTTTTTTTTTTTAATTGAAGTGTGGTTGATTTACAATGTTGGGTTCATTTCTGCTGTACTGTTTCATTTCTTGATTTGGCTCTTATTGCCTGAACCTCGTAGTGTTTTCTTCCATGGCTACTGCTATTTTGGGTCTGTGAAGTCATTTCGCAAGTGAGGAAGTGTGGTCAGACACGAGAGCCCACACTCAGGAGCTTCAGCAGCTCCCTTGGCGAACGAGACACACAGAGTTTATCCAGTCTCCTCGTTTTGCTTTCCAGGAGGCATCTGAGCTGATTTCCAAAGGGGGATGTGACAGGGTTGGGTGGGACCTTTGTGCTGGTCTCTGGGGCCACTTGGCAGACTTTCGGAATAGGCAGGTCAGGACCCCAGGTGGCAAGAAGGTACTCTGCCAGCTGGAAGCACTACGCCTGGAGGAGAAGGCACGCTGGTTCTGAACATCTCTGCAGCTCTCAGCCAGCGTGGGCTTGTGACGCTCTCAAACCTCTGCCTGGGCAGGAACTGGTTTCCCTGACCTTAAAGATTGCTCATCAACTGTCCCCACAACAGGGCATCCGTTCTAACCTCAGGCCCCAGACACATAAGCAGGGCATCTCCAGCAAGCCCATGCCGGCCCATTCCCTCCCCTCCTTCCTGCTCCTGCTATAGTTGGGAAAATGCTTTCCTGCCTTAAAAGATGAATGGAGTCTGAGGGCTAAACCCCCGATTCCTATTCTACTCGACCCTGTTGTTTATTTTCCACAGAAACTAAATAATGGATCTAAACTGTTTGCTGTTATTTTAAGGAGCTGCTGATGCATGATAGACATCTTCAGAAACTTCTATTTAGATTCATGATTCTGCTTCAAATACAAACATTGTCTCCCCTCTTGCCCCTCCCTTACTTTTTTTTTTTTTTTTTGCAAGATCTTTGCAAGGGAAAAAGGCTCTTGTGTAGCCAGGAGTTTCAGCAATGTTTTCCTTCATCTTGAAGTGGAGTCACCAGGTTTGGGCTGGGACCCTGTTGATGATGTCAGGACATGAACTTCACAGTTGCCAGTCCCATCTCTAATTCCAGGAGCTCGAGTGCTCTGATAGCTCCCGTTTTTCTCTTTATGCCCTGGATGCATGAGCGCCGAGGAGAGACTTAGCCGTAATTATATAAGAATTGATGACAGAGTTAAAATTCTTATCGTTTGATTTGATTCTTATAATTCTTGATTCTTATCACTTTGGGTTTAACTCTCAGACCATGAACAAAAGGATGGAGACAACAAAGGCAAAAAAAAAAAGAATTCATTAAAAGTCCACATTATAATTGTTTGTGACTTCCCAGGTGGCGCTAGTGGTATAGAACCCACCTGCCAATGCAAGAAATGTAAGAGATAAGGGTTCAATCCCTGGGTCAGGAAGATCCCTGGAGGAGGGCATGGCAACCCACTCCAATATTCTTGCCTGGAGAATCCCATGGACAGAGGAGCCTGGCAGGATACGGTCCATAGGATCACACAGAGTCAGACAGGACTGAAACGATTTGGCAAGCATGCATATAATTATTTACACAGTTTTGGTATTTGTAGGGAACTTAGTATTTACTCCAACCTCATAAAGCTACTGGTGAAGAAACTGAGTGTCCAAGTGTCTGCTGAGCTCAAGGTCATCTGATCAGGGGGTGACAGACCTAGCCTGGGACTCAGACATCTCAGCCTGGTGCCCTTGACTCCTGTCTCCCTGGGCTTGTGATTTTTGCAAGAAACGGAGACTTGATGGGCGTGTTTGGTCATTTGGATTGTGCATGCTTCCCTGATAGCACAGTTGGTAAAGAATCCACCTGCAATGCCGGAGACCCCAGTTTGATCCCTGGGTTGGGAAGATCCCCTGGAGAAGGGAAAGGCTACCCATTCCAGTATTCTGGCCTTGAGAAGTTCATGGGGTCGCAAAGAGTCAGACATGACACAGTGTGCGCGAGACTCTAATGCCAGTGTTTAGAGGACATGGCCCCTGCCTCCTGGTGGCTAGAAGATGAGCGGCCCCAGGGCTCACTCATGCGCCTCCTCCACTCTCTAAAGCAGGGATTCTGAGCCAGGACCTTTAGTGTAACCACCAGGGAACATTTAAAAGAATGCACCCCCAACCACTGAAAGTGAATCTGTGGGGAAGTCAGAAGCACGTGCATTTTGTGCACCCTCCACAGAAGGACTTGAGGAGGCCCACAGCTCAGAGTCCCAGCTCTACCACTGCCTGATGATTGATGGGGATGGTTAGAGAAATGCATGGAGCCTGGCCAGTGGGAGGGAGGTGGTGAGAGTGAGTTTCTGTGGTCGTCCGGAGGAAGTCTCCTGGACGGAAGAAGACTGGTATTACTCTCTTTTCTAATCTCACTTGGGAGATGACTTGCTTGATGTCTGCATGGAGGGATGTGAGACAAGGATGTCTATATAAAATATGACCACGTCTGGTCCTGTGTCTTAGCCCTCAGGGCTTCCAGGAATAATAACACGGGATGACTGGTCACATGACGCTTGGATCTCTCCCCAGCCATGCACCATAATGCTCTGATTCATGTCAAAAGGCAAAACCTAAGAATCCTCCCTTATTCTCTATTTTGTGTTCCAGACCTAACATTGGAAGATAAGTCTGAGTTGGAGGGAGCCGGTGGTTCTCACTCAGAGATGGTCAGCATGAGTCAAAGGCTGTTTGCAGTTTCTAACCTCTAGGATGAAAGGCTCTCCCATGGAGGAAGGTGAATTTTCCCCCTAATTTGCTTCTTATCTGGTTCACAGATCAGCACTCTGCTGTTAGGAGACTCCAGTGAATCTTCTGAACAAGTGGATTCTGAACAAGATGGGGCGGGCTTCTCTCCTGGAAGCCTGATCACGCTGTGGTCAGGCTCCCACCTGCAGGAACATGGGGGAGAGGATGCCAAAGGGAGTGGGGCAGACAAGCTTGGCTCACAGCCTCTGAGGTGTACCTCAGACAAGCTACCTGCCATCTGTGCTGTCGGTGCCTGGATCAGGGTGGCAGCAGAAGTGAGGGGGGAAAAGAGAAATAGAAAGGGACCACGGTGGGAGAAAGGAAGCTGGGGAAGTGCCTCGAAATAGAGATTGTTTCCAGCCAGGAATCTGAAATCTGTCCTCAGGCTTGGTGAGTGAGGGTCTCTGGGTCTACTAGGAATAGAGGGCATACGGGCTCTGGTGTGGACCGGGTATGTTTGGTGTGATCTGGACTGTCCTAGCTGGGGTTTCCCCTGGAGGAAATGACAGTAAGGAAACCACCACAGTCTCATTTTCAGGGCCAGGCATTTTCCTATGGAATAAATGTGGGTCGTATTTGTATGCCAGGTATACACTTGCCAGGAATCGGCTTGTTTCAAATTCAATTGAAATGCTTTCTATGGGACGTTCACTCACCACAGTGCCCCAGTCCTGGTTTCCTATTCTATTACCTACTCAATACCCCCCGCCCCCGCCACACTGAGTCTGACTTTTATATTATTGCCCTTTATCATGGGCTCTGTTGCCATCTGATCTCTCTGAGCCCTCTGCCATGTTTGCAAGTCCACACAGTGACTATCGGGGGAGGCGTTGTTAGTAATCCTCCTTCTACAAGTGGAGAAGCTGAGACTGACAGAGCTCTGATTTGGCTGACGTTTCTGAGATGTTCAGTGTCAGACGCAGGACATAAACCTTGGACTAGCAGATGGAACAGCATTTACTCTTTCAGCCCACATGCAATACAAATTCTGGGACTTCACTGTTCAACCCATTCCACCCCAGTGTCCCACTTTCTTTCCCCTGACCCTCTTCTATACACATGCACACACAGAGAGACACAGGTTGTGTTAGCATCCTTGGGCCTGGAAGTACCCTAGTATATCTCCCTTCCTCCTTAGGCCCAAAGAAACTCAGAAACTAAGGGGGAAGATTGGCTTCTCTCTAGTAATAAGTGATGGGCTTTCCCGGTTGCTCAGTGGTAAAGAATCCATCTTCAAATGTAGGAGACACATGAGATGCAGGTTTGATCTCTGGGTCAAGAAGATCCCCTGGAGAAGGAAATGGGAACCCCCTCCAGTAGTCTGCCTGGGAAATCCCATGGACAGAGGAGCCTGGGGGGGCTACAGTCCATGGGGTCGCAAAGAGTTAGATACGACTGAGCACGCATGCAAGGGGGTGGGAGTAATTAGTGATGTCAAGCATCTTTTCATATACCCGTTGGCCATTTTTATATTGTCTTCAAAGAAATATCCATTCGGTTCCTTTGCCTCTTTTTAAATTGAGTTATTTACATTTTTGCTATTGCCTTGTAGGAATTCCTCCATTTTCAAGAAACAGAATAGAATGGCGGTTGCTGGGGGTCGGTGGGGAGAGATGGGGTTGCTGTTGAATGAGTAGAAGGTTTTGGTCATGGGAGAGGAATGCATTTTAGAGATTCACTATGCAACATTCATTGTGCCTCCAGTTAACAATGAAATATGTCCTTAAAAATGTGTTAAGAGGGAGACCGCAAGTATTTTGCCATAATAATAATAGTAATACAGAAGGAGAAGAGAGTAAGTGGGGAGAAGATGGGCCCAAGAGGAAGATGATGGGATTTACACCCTGTTTCTCAGAATCTTCAGACAGGCAACAAAAACCTAGAATTGTTCGATTTGGAATCTATACACCCTTTACCCTTCTCCATCTTATTATCACAGATTAAACCAGTGCTGGTGTTTAAGAAAATGTGTCCTGAAAGAAATAAGAGCTGTAAGTGCAGAAAGTTTAACAATAGCTAGATTTGGCATTGAGCTCTCGCAATACTGGTGTGAATATGCACACATTCTGGGGATGCTGTTAATGGTTTCAAGATCCCCCTCAGCTTTAAAATTTGCATGCACGTTCTCTTGGGAGTTCACCTCACTGGGACCTGTGGCCACCTACGCAGGTCATCCAGCAGCAGGTAACTGGCTGATGGAAATTGTGGCTTTGCCCTCCACTGTGCACAAAGCGGCTGGGCCCAGATTACTTTCTGCACAAGTGTAAACCATGAGCTTGTCATCCTGACCCTTCAGGCTAACGTAGCTCAGAGGTCTGACCTTCCTTATCACCCACGCCAAGTGTTTTCTGTGATGAAAAAAGAATGTGTGTTTACTTCCCTTGGTGAATCATTCTTCTCCTGTACCGAAGGTCAGGGGTCACCTTCTAGATGGCAGTGAAGTGTGGGAAGGCTAAAGAGCCACTGGGATGAGGCCTGCTGGGGTCCTGGGTCAGATCCAAAACAGGTCGCCACCCCCTCTTGTTGTCCTTAAGAATGGATTCATCTTGAGAGGCTCATGCACAGAGGCATTAAATAAAACATCATTTCACAGCTGAGTCCTGGGCTCAGGGCAGATTGTCTGTTCATGTCAGGGACAAATTGTACATTCACACTGGCCCTGGTTTTCTCCTGTTCTGACTTGGATGTTGGACCACCCCTCCCGTCTCCTTGTTTGACAGTTCTTGCGGGTGGGAGTGAAAGCAGAAATTGTTGTTTCCTTGCTAGGATGTGTCTGACTCTTTTGCCACCCCATGGACGGTAGCTCATTAGGTTCCTCTGTCCATAGAATTCTCAAGGCAAGAATACTGGGGTGGGTTGCCATTTCCTTCTCCAGGGGATCTTCACCACCAGGGCTCAAATCCGCGTCACTCGCATTGTCAGGCGAATTCTTTACCACTGAGCCACTGAGGAAGCCCGGATGTAGGAAGAGGCCCCTCAAATACCGGAGGAGGAAACAAGATGGCTTCCCTGGTGTCCCAGCATCTTCCTGCCTCCCCCAGGCTTGTCTCGTGACTCCTTTGGGGCACTGACTGGGCCCAGCCGAGGGGCTCAGCCAGGGTGTGGACTGTGAGGCACAGGAGAGGATGGCGTTTACTTGATAGTGTGTGAGAGGAGAGACCAGGAACCAGAAACAGTTTGGCACCGAGGAGCTGACCTAAAGATGGAGCGGATTTGGAAGGAAGTCCAGTCAAGAATAGAAATGTGGGTTCATTTGGGAACCGGAAGCAGAGATGAGTTCTGATTAGACAGAGTGGTGCTTGCGCAGCAGATAATGGGTGAACGAGAGCCTGTGGAGCCTAGCGTGAGATCTAATGGTGGCACAGTTCCGCCTCGGCTCCCGTTAGCGTAACATTGCTCCCGCTCCTTTCCTTACAAAGCCCCCTCCCTCAGCTCCAGCCACACAGACACCTTTCAACCTTAGAGCCTCTCATCCCCAGCCCTGCCAGTTCTCCGCATCCTCTCTTCTCTCTTCCTGGAACATTCCAACCCCAACCTCATGACTTGGCTACTCACCATCTTCATTTCAGCCACTGGGCTAACTGTCACTTCTTCTAGAGGCTTCCCTGACCACCATCCCCTCCTCAGTTTTAGTTAGATGTGTCCCCCCTGTGCCCTGATAACTCCTATACCTTTTCTGTCCCAGCATTGTCAGGTGTCTCTTTTTTTATTTTTATTTTTTTAGGTCTCTCTTTTTTTTTAAAGTTTGTTTTATTGCAGTAAGATTGATATGCAGTGTTATGTTAATTTCTGCCATACACTAAAGTGTTATATATCTATATGCATTCAGGTACACATCTATATACATTCTTTTCCATTATGGTTTATCATAGGCTATTGAATAGTTTGTCAGGCCTCTTTACACTGTTTTACTAATTTTTACTGGAGTCGGGAAGACTCCCCTGGAGAAGGAAATGGCAGCCCACCTTAGTGTTCTTGCCTGGGAAATCCCGTGGACCAAGGAGCCTGGTGGGCTACAGTCCATGGGGTCGAAAAAGGTAGGGCACAACTGAGTGACTAGCACTTATACACAGTATCAAATAGTGTTTATTCACTGTTATTCTCCCGCAGTAGACTGTCAGGACCAGGAAAGCAAGAGGCCATGTCTGTACTGATTCTAGCCCCTCCAGTACCTAGACCAGTACTTGCCACCAGTAAATTACAAACACATTTTTATTTCTTCTTCTGAGGCACTTTCTTTCCCCTGCCCCAGAGAGCATGACAAACATGGTTTTGGACAAGACAGATCAACTTTATCACTATCCATGATCCCTCTATTGTCCAAAGGAGTTAGTCTTGTCTCCTCCACGGTCCAGAAGACCCTTGAGGACAGAAGCTGTGTGTTCTGTTCATCTCTCTCTCCCTCCCTCCATAGGCTACTTCCTTCTGCAAAGTCCAGCAGAGTGCTGAACTTACACTAGATGCTCAATAAAAAGTGGTATTTGATTGCAGTGCTTGACTATTAGAAAGAAGGTATTACCTCTGCTTTAAGGGATAAAACAATTTGCTTCAAACTTGTCTGAGTGTTTGGAATCAGACAAGAGTCCTCTTTAAAACAGGAAAATAGGACTTTAATAGGTCCTATTAGAAAATAAAGAGGGTCTCGCTCTCTTCCTTTCCTGCAGAAGATGAAGCAGGCGTTTTGTTCTGTTGGAAATGCTGTCTGGAGCAAACAACCCTCGGGACTTGAATGGGATGCTTTGGCCACTGGAGGGCTCTTACATTTTTCCATGGAATGCAATTGAAACCTATTCAGAGTGACTAAGTAATTAATGCCACGTTTTACCATGTGTGCTCCCCAGTTCCTCTCACAACTTTTTGAAAATGCAGAATTTCAAGAAGAGCAGACTTAATTTACTGCGTGTTTTGCTTCTTCAACAAAAACATGAGATGAATAATTTCCCCACATCATGGCTTTACATTTCCCCATAAATAGGGCATCTGTTAACACGGATTATTATGTATGCAATGCTAAAGTGATTAGGCTCAAACACTCACCCCCAAAGCTAACTTTTTAAAAGGAATGACTCATGAAAAAATGAAAATGAGAATCAAGGGAGAAAGAGATACTAAGGGATAAGCCTGAGAGGGTGAGAAGTTAGGAAGAAGTGTGAAATTTTGGAGTCAGAGGATGAATACCAATTGTTTAACAGCATATATCATGAGCCTACTATGTGTTAAGCACTGAGTAAGCTAGTAGGCATACAAATAGCAGCTAATAACAGTAACAGTCGCAGCCTAGCTCAGTAAAGGTCAGGATTCTGTCTTGTTGACAACTAATCCTAGAACCCTAGATCAGAGCCTGTCCTGCAGTAATATTAACTCTACAGGGAATTTTTTTAAAATTTACTTTTAATTGAAAGATAGTTACTTTACAGTATTGCATTGGTTTATACCAAACATCAACATGAATCAGCCATAGGTTAACCCATGTCCCCTTCCACTTGAACTTCCCTCCCCCCTCCCTCGCCATCCCACCCCTCTAGGTTATTACTGAGCCCTGACTTGAGTTTACAGGGAATGTTTTTTAATTAATTAATTTTTTGTTGTGCTGAGTCCTTGTTGCTATGTGACCTCATCTTTAGTTGCAAGGAACCAGCTTCTCATTGTGGTGGCTTCTCCCATTGCTGAGCACATGCTGTAGGGTGCGTGGCTCAGGAGTTGTGGTATGTGGGCTCTGGACTGCAGGCTCAATAGTTGTAATGCATCTTAGTTGCTCCACGACATGTGGGGTCTTCCTGGACCAGGAAGCAAACTCTGCGTTGGCAGGTGGATTCTTTAAAACTCAGCCATCAAGGAAGCCCTACAGGAAATAGTTAATGAACATCTCATGTATGCCTTGGATTGTTTTAAGAACTCTACATATGTTGTAATTTTTAATCCTTATGATAATATAAGATCAGTAGTAGCGCTCCCCTAATTTTACAGATGAGGAAACTGAAGCCAAGTGGGATTAAGTTGTCTGAGGTCACTAGAGATGGAACAAAAATCCAAATCTGTCTGACATTGAGTCTGATATAAAAATGTGCCTCCAATCATTAAACTATGCTCTGGAAAGATAATATTTCTGCAATTTGGGTGTTCACACCTAGTGCTGGAAATAAATGTGCAAGCAAGTAGCCAAAATATAAGTAATACCACTGGAGAATGACACTTCTATTGCCTGCCTAGAACTTCTGGAAAAGCTTCACATTGGAGTTATCATTTGATCTGGTTCATAGGAAGAAGGGAGTAGAGACACAGCTGACCCCCAAGGTGACATAGACTTTTGTTGTCATGGTAATTTGGGTAATCCATTATGAGGCAAACACTTATCTTGTTTTTGCTGTTGAGGTGGGGCTTCCTAGGTGGCGGTAGTGGCAAAGAACCTGCTTGCCAATGCAGGAGACCCAGGGGTTGCTGGTTCGATCCCTGGGTCAGGAAGATCCCCTGGGGGAGTTAACGGCAACTTACTTCAGTATTCTTGCCTGGAGAGTCCCATGGACAGAGGAGCATGGCGGGCTACAGTCCACAGGGTTGCAGAGTCATATACAACTGAAGCGACTTAGCCTAGCATCAGTTCAGTTCAGTCACTCAGTTGTGTCCGACTCTTTGCAACTCCACGGACTGCAACATGCCAGGCTTCCCTGTCCATCACCAGCCCCTGGAGCTTGCTCAAACTCATGTCCATTGAGTTGGTGATGCCATCCAACCTTCTCATCCTCTGTTGTCCCCTTTTCCTCCTGCCTTCAATCTTTCCAAGCATCAGGATCTTTTCTGATGAGTCAGTTCTTCACATCAGGTGGCCAAAGTATTGGAGCTTCAGCTTCAGCATCAGTTCTTCCAATGAATAGCATAGCATGTGATAAGAAAGCTTCTTTCAAGGCATCATAAAGAGAAGCTATGGATACTTTTAACTTTTTTGAAGTACAGTATACATATTGCATGGTCCACATGTAGGAAGCAGTACAGTAAATGAATCTTCAGAAACTGACCATAGAACAAGAAACACAACTGTACCTGCATCCCAGGAACCTCTTCAGTGCCCTACATTAGTTTCCTAGGGCGGCTGTTGTTATAAATTTCCAAAACATGGCTGGCTTGAAACAACAGAAATTTATTCCCCCACAGTTCTGGAGGCCAAAAGTCTGAAATCAAGGTGTCAGCATGGTTAGTGTCTTCTGAGGCTCTGAGGCAGAATCCAATGCATGCCTCTCCTGGCTTCTTGTGCCGGTCAGCTATCCCTGACGTTGTTTGTTGTGTAGAGGCATCATTCCAACCTCTGTCTCCACCTTGACGTGACCTTTCCTTTTGTGTGTCTCGAATCTCCCTCTCCTTTCTAAAGACACCATCCACTGGATTTAGGGCCACCCTAATCCAGGATGGGGCTTCCCAGGTGGTGCTAGTGGTAAAGAACCTGCTTGCAAAAGCAGGAGACACAGGGGGTGCTGGTTTGATTCTTGTGGTTGGGAAGATCCCCTGGAAGAGTAAACGGCAACCCACTCAGGTATTCTTGTCTGGAGAATCCCATAGACAGAGGATCCTGGTGGACTATAGTCCATGCGGTCACAAAGAATTGGACACGACTGAAGTGACTAACGCAAATGTACACAATCCAGGATGATCTCATCTTGAGATCCTTAGTTAAATCTCCAGAGACCCCATTTCCAAATAAGCTCACATTCACAAGTGTTGGGGTAAGGATGTGGGCATTCCTTTCTGGGATGCAGTTTAACTTCCTAGACGTCTCTAGCTACACCTTCCCCGAGGGCATCACTGTCAACACTGTCCTGGTTTTTAATAGCTTTCCCTTTTTGTTTTGTTTTTTACTTCACATAAAAGGAATCATAAAGTTTGTACTGCTTGTACTTGGCTTTTTTTCCTCAAAATTATATTTATGAGATTCATTCACATTATCGCCTATAGTTCTAGAAAACACATTATCATGGCTGTATAGTATTTCCTTGTGTAAACATAACATAGTTTATCCATTACACCATTACAGATATTTAGGTAGTTTTCTTTGGTGCTATTCCAAATAACACTGCTTTGACATCTTTGTACATTTTTAAAAAGTGAACTTATGCATAAATTTATATTGGGTATGTATTCAGGCGAGAAATTGGTAGGTCATAGGGTATGTGATGATCAGCTTTAGGAGAACTGCTGGTTTTCCAGGGATGAGAGGGATCCAGCCATGGTAGAAGGGAGAACCATGAGTGGTAGCTACAGACCCTGACAGATCCTGAATGTGTTGTGTGGGAGAAAGTGAGTTTGTCAGTGATGACTTCCTTATTTCCAAAATCTCTAGGATGCTGTGTCCAGGGCAGTGGTACCGGGGGTGAACTTAACTTACCATTTTCACACCTACAATCTGGATGGGGTGTGTGTGGATTAGCATGTATGCTATCCTACTGAATTTGTCAAAAGGTACTGCTCTGGGACACTGAAAACATCTTATCACCAACGTGTGCATCTCTTAGCACTGGACAGAGAGCCCTGAGACCAGCAGGAAATGTGCCCTCACCTCTGTATTTCCACACATCAGGGTGGAGAAGAAAGTGAATCTAGACTCATTCAACTAACATTTGAGAATGCGTTATAAAACAAAATCTCAGCACGGGGTTATTTTGATCACAAGCATGTCAAGGGAATTGGGGCAGTCTGGAGAAGGAACCACTGATCTGACTATAGGGCTGGCAGGGAGAATGATGGTGGGGAACATTTCAACTGGGTTTTGACAGATGAGTAGGAGTTCTCAGCAGGAGAAAGAGCTGGGGAATTGAGGCTGGAGAGTGGACTTGGGTGATGGTCAGGAAGGTAGAAGGTCATTCCCAGGAGAGGAAATAGCATATGCAGAGACACCAAGGAATGAAAAATAATAGCCCAAAGGTAAATATTGTGCTCTTCTGATGTACTGAGCCCTGGGCTAACCATTGGATTGGATCTAGGCTGCCTCAATGGACATTCTCTACAACCCATCAAAGTGGGTGCACTTATTATTTCCATTTTGCAGGTGAAAACAACTGGAGCTGAAAGAGGTCAAGCTTTTCCATCCAAGGACACACAGCTGGAGTCAAGGGAGGAGTTCTGACTCCAGAGCTTAGGGTTTGAATCACTGTGAGCTCCCTCACCTCTGAGAAAGGAGTTGGGAATGGTGTGGACACTAATGCAGGCAGCTTACACCTTGCTCACAGTGACATCACGGCAGGTGAACACTTCATCCTCAGCCATGACTCTGGACAATAGACCATACTGCAAAAATCCTCTTCAGGTCCATGCCCAGAGAAATAGGAGTGTCATGTTAAGACTTTGAAAAATGCTGGTGACATTTGCCTGCCTGTGTTGGTTCTTGAGAATAAAAATATCCTTCCCTGACCCCCTCATTTAACCCCTTCTCCTGGGCTCAGCATCCACGATTTTGCCTCTGCTCTATTTTTTTTCCTCTTTGAAGATGCATCAGGTCTCAAGTTCAGCTTAATCCAACTGCTAGATGTATTATTCATTTCTATGCTTTAATGATGTGATAAGGTTTCTGGAAATAGGAAAAGGCTCATTAAACTGTCATTTGAATATAGATCACACCTAAATTCTAAGGAAGACAAAGTCTGCCAGTCGAGCATGCATTCTGCCTTCTCAACACAGCTCTCTGCAAACTGGGAAGGCAAGATGAAGCTTTTCAAAGACAAGATCCTCCAGATTACCATGTTTTCATGACGTATTCTGCAATTGATAACTCATAAACAGAATGTAGATTCAGAAAGACAGTGAATGAATACAGGCCAAATGAAGAAGGAATCTGGTTTTTGGACACGGTAAGATGTGTGTTTTGTCCCTGTCGTGACCAGTGTATGGTCAGACAGGCTCCGTTTACTACATGAGGATTTTAATTTGACTCACGTGGCTTAGAACATGGCGTCACCCCTGGCCACTGAAATCCATTTGAGAATATAACTTGTCTGTAGCTTTCCCTTTCTGTGTGCCTTTAGGTTTGAGTAGATGCTAGAAAACACACGAGTACAAAAGAATCCAGTGTCAGATGCTGTGAATTTTTCTCTCTCTCTCAATCTATAGGGCTTCAGAAAGTAATGGGTTAACCTATATGGAGGCTTGTTTTGTACCAGACCCTGGTCTAAGCACTCAGCACACATTTCCTCATCTGATTCTTATCCAGTTCTATGAGATAGGTCAGCTTCATCCTGA